>NC_054885.1:17165170-18558086 GCF_018320785.1 Cheilinus undulatus
TCATAATACAAGGGGCCTTGGAAAATAATCTGTTATAAAAATATAAACTTTAATCTTGAGCACTGAAAAAGAGGTGGGTGTGGCGAGTAAGCATGGCCTAGGGGACCATCCAGGCAGGTAGTAGGTTTGCCATGAACCCCAAATTGGGCTGTTGATGTCCCAAGGGCCTGAAAATTGCTAGCCACCTCCAGACATAGTGCCAGGGCTGAGAAGCCAAACGAGACAAAAGAGATGCCACCGAGCTTGACCTTGGCTACTGACCGACACACGTGTGTGTCAATGTGTCGAGCTTTGCTCTGGCCTCCCTTCTCCCCCTCTCCAGCCCCTGCTTGTGTTACATCTGCCCCCATGATGAATCCATGGAGCCCACATGCCTTAAAATGTATGCATATTAGTGTAAAAGACTCAGTGAGAGCAATGGCATGGTTTTCCACGATACAGACCACCACTATCTTTCTTATCCAGTCAGGTCTCATAGTAGAAACCAAAACGTCAGTTCTGTCTGAGTTCTTCCCATAGATGTTCGTATCTCATATCTGTCATGAGAAAACAGTGAATATTTTTTCTTCATTATCGTCGTTAATCATAAAACTATCAGAGAAAAAAGTGCGCATATGCAAACAGTTTCACACCATGGCAGGGGATGCAAATATTGTATGACACAATAAATTGGTAAATTTGGCAATTGCCAACATTTTGACTCTTATGTGTTTGAATTAAACTTGTTACTTTTAACTAAGACTTTAATGACATTTGTCCACAGCTACTCTCTGTGCTTACAACAGAAAAAAACGGCATCTTATAAAGAAAAAGATGGAAATGTTGACAGACCAACAGACTATTTATTTATATCACATTTATCATCTGCTATGTGAAATGCATTCTAGAGCACTACGTCTGGAGCCATCAAAATGCCCATTAAAGTGATTGAGTAACTTAAAATGAAATTACATGCATAAAACAATTGCAAAAACAGTCAAACAAAAGCATACAGGCTGGATTATTTTCTGTCTGTTTACATTCAAATACAATAATTCACAGTAAGATGCCACTTAAAACATCTTTAATGTTTCCACTGCCATTATTTCCATAATTGAACACCTAAGAGTCCATTATTGCAGCCATGTAATGTTCACTTAAGGAAAAAGAACAAAGAGCACAACAGCTGATAACAAAATCCATTTAAAGAGCCATTTGGACTGTCTTTAATTCTCCACAGAGAGATGAAGTAATCTTTACATTATCTGTGCTGGTTGGTGCTGAAAACCTTTTCCACAGTGAATAAGCAGATAATTTTTCAACTTCACTCCAGGAATAATAAAAATCAAAATTACTTACCTGCAGTTTTTGGTTATCTTTCTTAAAGGCTAGAAGAAAGCGGGCTTTGGTAATCTCAGCTAGAATTGGAAGCTGATTGTTCATGTCTGTTTCTTTCTGTATCCTGTCATTTGAAGAATACGTGGGCAGTGTCCCCTTGCTTTCCCCTGAAAGTTTGATCCTGTTTGGATGGGCTTATAGCCTTAGTTTAGATAAAATAGCAACATTTAATTGCTTTTTTTTAACCTAAAAAAATTCAGCATGCTATTTCTAATAACTTAATACTGTATAACAACGAATTAAACAATAATAACTTTGATAAACCCATTACAAGTGACAATTGCCACGGGATATTGGGAAGGCAGGCAAGATACGATCATCTCATGAAAACTGAAGACATTAACAAAAAATGAAATTTCCATGCAGAGGGCGTTTGCTTATTACTAGTGGTGTCTATGGCTCCTCTTGGGTATCTGATCACAGAGTCATAAAATTCCAAAAATAAACATATCACAGGAGTAAACATGACTAAAATGAAGGGTGTAAGGAGAATTATTATCTCAGTTTCAAACATATTGGAAACAAGCTGCTTGATTCTTCATGTGGAAATGCATCATAAGCAAAGCACACTATTCCCAGTGTCTTCTCATGATTCCTTGTTCACAAGCACTCTCACAGACAACTTTAAAGGAAAGACTTAGCGCCTTAGGGCTACACATTGATGGTAAATGCTCTTGTTAGGTCTGTGTTGGAGGCAAATTTAGTGATGATTAATAGACAGACAAGATCTTTGAAAAAAGGGTCAAATCAGTTGCATTAATATTTAATTGTGTTGTAGTGCTGCCACATTGAAAAATAGTAAAATAACAATAAAAGAGAATACCCTGAGGACTTCAAACAGTGTTGGCAATGCAAGCTTCACAACACAACAGTATCATTTGCAGATGTTTTTTTTAAGGAAAAGAATGGACTCAAAATGCTTTGCCTAAGGGACACAAATATAAACAGAATCATGTTTTCTGTTGTTTATCTTGAATTGTAGTCCATGAAAACATTTCCTCAAAACTCAGTGAAGGGAAAAATGTTTCTCCATTTATTTACACTCAGGCCCTAACAGTATTTCAACCTGGCTTACTCCCAATATTTGCTTAGCACAGATTTGTATTGGTATCAGTTTTAGCATAAATTGAACCACAAAAATGAAATTAAAACTAATGTATGCAAGATACAGCTTGGCTGTGAAAATTCTCAGCCCAAAATAAGCCAAAAGACTCCCTCCAAGCCACTGACTGCATTTTATTATGGATACTGATGTTCTATGAAGCCATGTGGACACTCTAACTTCAAACTGCAGCAAATGGGAAATAAAGTCACACCAAATGTGTTGCACCAGGCATATCATAGGACGTTCAGTCTCCTCAGTAGGATAGGAGCAGGGCTGGAAAGTAACAAATTATATCTACCCAAACTACTGCAATTCAGTTTTGTTTTTGGGAAAACACAGTACTTTTACTTTCACTTTAGTAAGTTTTAACCTGAGAAACGTTGTGTTACTTAAGTATGATACTCTTGTACTTTTTCCTCTTCTGTTGACGACACAGCATAGGAAGAGAATGATTCCTTGTCACATCCCAAAACAGCTGCTGTACACAGCAAAACCTAGAGTGTAAATATCACAGAGTTGATTTAAAATCCCAAAGTGTAATTTTGGTCCTCAGTGTTTAAAGGGGCATTATTTCACAGTTTCGGTCCACCAGTGTTATGTATTGTTTCTGGTGGATTGTTGTTCATGTGAGACACATTTGCACCATGAGTGAAGTTATCCAGTGAGTTAGACTTCCTGGCCTTGACCTTAAGAGTTCCTAAAGGAGACAAAGTGTGTAGTCTTCTTCAGCATGCATTGCCTTTCTATGAGGGGAACTCTCTGTTTTGATCTTGCTGTAGTGTGGACCAATATAGACACCTTCTAAGTGTTGAATTTACAATATCTGATCTGATGTTTTTTTTTTTTAAATATTTTTTCTACTTTAGATTAAAATAGAAATATAAAAATAGTAAAAATAAAAATTAAGGTCACTTTGCTGTTGTTAGAGAGATAGGAGAGTAGACAGAGCCTGAAAGAGGGATTAGATACTGACATACAACTTAAGAACCACAGACGGGATTTGAACCTAACCACTAGTTCATCTACACACCACCTATGTGTTTGATTACAATTGTCAATTTCGCTGCATATTTTACTTTTTCATAGAGCTACATTTAGATATTCTTAAACCAGTGCATATAAAAACATGATTTTTACGTGAATTTCAAATTTAAAGATGGGCTTTTGATTGGTCATTTTCATAAATATTAAAGCCCAAAATCACAATTAACATTGTCTCTCTGAGATATTTACAGTCTATACATGTTATGTGAGCCAAGGATACCCATTTATGGGAAAATAACAACTGGTTATATGTACTGGTTGACTTATTGATTAAATCTGCCATTGGTGTGTGAATAACGCAGCCAAATAGAGAACATCCACATGAATAAAACCATCTCTGAAACTGCAATTCAGTTGCAAGAAGAATGTTTGAGGGAAAAATTACACTCACTGTGCTTTTAAGACTTTGAGGATCCACCTTTAAAGGATAGTATGAATATTAATGTCAGCGCTGGCCTCTATGTATAATTTTATGGGTACAAAACCAGCTTTTGTCAGTGTAACAGCTTGTGTTGCTTTTATAAAAGAAGTGTCAGTGTCATCAAAATATGCGAGTCCTTTGAAATCAGGGATGAGCTCAGATTACCATTTGAAACGCCGGCACCCCTTGTGAATAGCAGAGCAACAGGTGGATCGTATTTTGTTGCTGGCACTGTAATAAAACAAAGTGCCGTCTTTTCATTGTCCGGCCTCTGTAACAGATCACCGGCTCTGCCTGTTCTCAAACTGTCAACGCTAAGCATTCATTATAGATCGCTGTCTAGAGACATATCAAATCAAACGAGCCTGTACCCATCAACCACATCCCTTCAGCTCTAGATTGCAGTTGAATCAGCTGTTCTTTTAAAACGATTCAAGGCTGCATGCATAGAAGGTCACCACGTCAAACACTGGATTCCCCCCAAGACTTTTCTATGATAATGAAAGGTGCTAATGAGAAGCGGAGGCTAACAAAAGCAGAGTTAATGAGGGCCCGTGTCTTTCTCATTAGGACTCTCTTTTAGCCAGCGGCCAGCTGCATATGAGCAGGTGTTTCCTTCTGCTGGGCTGAGAATAAACCAGCATGTGTCATCTCAGGAGATAAAAGATGACATCGAATCTCAAAGAGAAAAACATGTTCTGTAAGATGGATGTGCTTCCTCGGAAGGAAAGTCAAACAAACACATCACTGTCAGAAAAAAGGACTCACAGAAGTATGTGTCAGAATTTTACCTCCACCATCTTTGAAGAATTATGGAAACTTCACAGAGTATATGCTTGACTATATTTGATAAACTTTGGGGCGGCTAGAAAAGGTCAAAGGAGTAAAATCATCAGATATGCTTGCATGGCTTTTAGAGATCATTAGGAGTATGAAGATGGAGTAGGGAAATGTAGTTTCAAACTGTGTGTGGCTCAGCTGGGGGTTATTTCTTTTTTATGCTGATGACACGGCATTAAACTTCTCTGGTCCTTGGACAGTCAAGTTTTTCAGATTGCTTTCTATTCAACTGAACAAGTTGTGACGAGTCGTCGAGACGTCAGTTCCTCTATTAACACTTACACTAGGAGCTTGTAGACTTAAAGCATTATACCATGATATTTAATTGTCAGAGATTTTCTCAATGGCTTTTTATAATTATAACTGATTATTAAAACAGAATGCTAGGGTACATGTATGATTAGATCAATTATTAGACATAATTTTAATGGGTAACACTTTATTTGAAGGTTACACTCCTCACCATTAATTAGCTGCATATTACAATGCTAACTGCTACCCTATCCTCCTCACTTTCTTTTAAAAATTAAGGTCCAAATTAAATGAATGAAACTGTTTCATGGATCTATTTTAGCTTTCTAAAAGCAACAGTTGTATGACTTGTGACAAGTTCTGTAACATGTAATTATTAGCTTCTGTCTCTCCTGAACAGCATGATGGTAATTGAAGTTGACACCTCAGCACATCTCTGCTGTGTGTTAGAGGTGTGAAACGCTTTTACTGCTGTGGCGCCTTCTTATAAATAATAAATCACTGTGGGTGGAACATGGCAACATCAATCAGTCTAAACACAGGGAACTGGATTCCAGGATTTTCACGTTGCAACGGTTCACTTGCAGTTCCTCTCACAGTCCAATTGACCCATTTTCAGATCTCTATCTGAGCATATCTAGTGCTCAGTGGATTGGGGATTTGGGGTTTTTGCATTAATTAAAGCAGCATGCTTATGTGAAGCACTTGTTTTGTTGAAATTCCTGAGTCTATATCTGATGAAAAAATGAGGCTAAAAAAATGTTAGGTTCCATAACTTCTGAGCGTATTTTCAATCAGTGCCCTTCTGTGTGTTTTTTTTTTCATTATCCATCAAAGTTGCCCAAGAAAAGTGAAACCAATCTAAGGGTCACTACAGCCCCAATTTCAAGGAGAAAATGACCAAAACAAAATATTAATGAGGTATTAATAAAGTTGTTTTGTGTGTGCCTTTCAGTTGTAAACTGAGAGCTGTGCTTTCATTTTCTGTGTGTTAATGAGTTTGGTGGCTACCCTTCAGGAAGCGAACAAACACACCCACACTTGAGCTCTGCAAGGCTCTGGCAAGCTGGCAAAGAGCGCTTGAGTGAGACTGATTAACTTAAAGCCTGTGTTCATTTACACGGTGTGTGGTTTCATAAACACTGTATCATTGGGGTGTTGTGTTTTCTTCTTTTGCTCATAATTATGTTTGGTGTGTAATTACACCCGCCTGAAGAACATACTGAAGCTAAAGTTGCACAAAAAAAAAGAAAATCGCTCTTTGTCTGCTTGTCATACTTGGACGCCTCAAGTCCCAACATATGTTCTGAGACTTGGAGGAGATTTCTTTCTTCTTTATGGTTTGTTGGACGGTGGTGAAAAGGCCAAATTGGGGCTTAAAGTTCCTTTCATTTCTTGAAGTGCCACTTCACTATACACCAAGACTCAACTCCCCCTCTTCGTTGCATAAAGATAAAAGTTCATCCCCTTTAAATAGTCCCCTCCTCTCATTTGCTCATTACTTATCTTAAAGTTTATAGTCCAATGAGTACATTTTTACTATAGTGCTAGCATCAAGGTCATTGATTGATGAAGTTGCTCACTGTTAAGTCAGCATCAACTGCAGCCAAGGCTGGCAGAAACTCCACTGCAAACAAAAAGTGTCGATTAAATTACTATGGCAATCCATTCTGGTATGGTATTCTTGAGGATTCTGCGTGGGTTTCTGGGAGGAGGGCATGGACAATAAAGTTATTGCTTTAAAGAAATATTGACAAAATGAAAAAAAATCAATATAATTTTTAATGAACAGAAAGTTAAAAGAGTTGAATAGACTTTGTTTTTCTTTTCTAAACACTGCCAAGAATCAGCTTTCTAACTGTGCAGTTAAAGAAACAATGTCATCATTTTCATAGTGAATGATGAAGAGCTTGCTGTGACTTACATGAAATATGGGCGGCATTGGCTGACAGCAAACATTTACAGCAATTTCAGCCTCATTTGACTCAATGAAGAAGTTGATGTATTTCTCACTTCATAAAGCAGCTTAATCAGAAAAAGGCAGCTATTTTCATATAGCCAACAATTCAAAATAAGTTCACTTTTGGACATTAATACAAGTTTACAGCAAAAGAGTTTTATAATTTACATACAAATCCACAAGTTCAATAAATAATTAGTACAGTATGTAATACAAGAAGATACTAGGGCTTAAGTGCATTTATTACAATGACATTCAGGTTCAACATAAACTCATGAAATGTTTTAGTATAAGTTTTACGTGCACCATACTTCAGCACAACTACTTCCCATAGTGTCTACCTGCTCTAACATGAATGAAAAACTAGGAGGCTGCTGCATCTGTGATTGCACTTAAAAAAAACTCACAGACAGCAAAGGAATTCGCACAATGTGATGCCAATAAACTAAGTTGTTACTGTTCCCTGTTGCTGTTTTCATTCATGTTTCTATCTGTAGCAAGTTATTTTTTTTCTGTGGTTCCATAAATGTTACTTTCTATACAAAAATTCCTAAATTTATTTCAAACTAAAAGCTGTAAGAAAATCCAAACAGAAAGTAAACTACCCTCAGGTTAAGAGTACAATTTACCAAAAAATAAAAAAAAATAAAAAAATAAAAAAATAAAAGCCTAACAAAGAGTGGCTTCTTGAAAAAATCTCTTAGTTAAAGTCAAAATTAGAAAAATACAACATTAAAAGTGGAAAACCTTTAAATAGAAATAGAAAAAGACACGATTTAGGTGTAGAAATTTTAGAACAATGTAGAGTGTAGGAAAACTGGTGGAGAGATTGGGGAATGACATGATGAAAAGGAGCCACATGTTGAATTCGAACACAGAAAAGACTATAAAAGTTTGCGCACCACTATTCTAAGGAGTTGAAAAGCCTAAAAACTTGTTTCACCACTACTTTTAAATCATTGGATGAAGAAGTAAAAGGAGTTGAAGAGCTCTTTACACTGTTTGGAAATCTTTTGTGATTTTGACCCAAAAACATTTCATTGACCAGGGGAGATGAACTGAATTCATCTCAGATTCTGTTTTGAAAGGGAAAACTAACATTTGAGGCAGAGCTATCTCAAGAATATCTCTGACAGTGTATTAAAACTTTAGCAAAGCAGCATCTTCCATCATATCTTTTTACTTGCCTAAGCTTTGAAAACATAAAACATTCTGTTTTTGCTCTGATTGCCAAGAGAAGCTCCCCTAAAACATTCAGTGATTTCAGGACTTTTCTAGTGATGAAGCCATTTAAGAAGATGATTAAAAACCTAATTTTATTGCAGGTTGAGCAACACTTTAACCCACTGCTTTTTGCATATAGATCTGGAAGAAATGTGGAGGATGCTGTTGTCACACTATCACGGTTGTGCAAGCATCTTGAAGGTTATAAGACACACACCAGACACACCGACTTAGTCATCAACCTCTCTGTAAAGTCAGAGCATGCTGCTTGACTAACCCATGGAGAATCTTTTGAGCAGAGCCTTCTTCACTGAGTAAAAATGTACATCCATTTTGCAGTATAACAGTAACATGTGTGATGAGAGAGTTCCTGACTGAATTATACATTTTTTGGATTTGTATGCCTTCATTTAGAGTTGAGAACAGTTGATAGAGTTGGAGCAGGGATGAGAAATTAGAGGATGGACATGCAGAAAAGGAGCAGTAGGATGGACTTGAACCCAGGCTGCATTGTGTCATTCTTTATTTGTCTGACTTTTAGACCTTTTTTGGGTCTTATGTCACTACTATCTTTGTGTACCTTTGTCTTTCCCCTTGTGGGACAACAAAGAGGATCTGAAACCTAAAATATCTGGATTTTAGTTGTTTTTTTTTTTTGGTTTTTTTTTGCCTTGAATTTATTAGAACAATGCGCTTTTTTTAATATATTGGCAATATATGTGTCAAATATTGATCGTAAAGCAGGTGCTACCATATAGGCTAATTGAGATCAGCTGATCTTACACAAGCCCTAATCAGCTGATTTGCCCTGAGCACGCTATTAGCAATCGCATTCATGCTGCCATATTTAAACTGCTCTAGCCTATCTACGCTTTGCTGCTCCATCTACAAGCTGCTTTTTGCAACCTTCCTCCACCCCAGCTCCTCCTCTATGCTATATCTGACTTAATCAGTGTCATTCTGGTGTCATTGCTTCCTACTCTGCTCTTGTTTATTTTTGCTGTTTCTCTCACTGCCTCAGGCTTTCCTTGTTGACACAGGAAAGGCAGGAACTATGCTGTTCCTGCTTGATGCTTTCCACATAGGCTCGTGGAAGGGCAGGGAGATCACAGAACAATCACACCAATAAAGAGAAAAAATGTATAACCACAAATAGTGTGTGTTTCTTGACAAACGTGGTCCTGACTGAATTGCCGCTCTGATATCTGTTTCAAAATAAGATGCCCACAAACCCCAGTTAAATGGGAGTTCCTTCAGCTTTTTCCTGAAAGCAGTGAGACTTTAGAGTCTCAGCTGTATCCACTATTAATTAACTTTGCTCGTAATTGATAACCAAGTATTTCCCCAAGGCTGCTGCAGATCACAGTGGTGTTTAGATCAAACGTCTCTGGGAGAGTGACATTCAACTTCCCTTTTTTTTTTTTCTTCCACTGCAGCAGTTTTACTGTGTCTGTTTTCAGTTTAGAGAAACCGGTGTGTCTGTGTAGACGTAATGCAGGTAACCTTCAGAAAATCTCATTACTGCTTTACCCTGTACCAACATTTCTGACCTTTACAATTTAAACTCAATCCACTGTGTGTCAGAGTGCAAGCAACATAGGCAGAACAACACAGGGAAAGGGCTGTCAGGGCACATACGAGATAAATGAATTGCATGGAAACAACATGCTATGCAAGGCTCCTCTCATAGCAGCTCCGTGTTTGTATATCTGCCGATGTGATGCTTCAGTGTTACCCACAGGTTTTTTAATCTTCTGATTGTTCTCTCTTCACTCTAGGAGATAATGACTGGTGCTTTTCACTGCACTTATCAGCGAATCACACATCCAGAAATGTGTTTTGGTGCTTTGCATATTTGTCATCTGGTTTCTGTTCATTTTAAATCCTTGTCCCTAATTTTGGATCAAAGCATGACCTTGTTGCTAAAAGATGAGGGATTTCAATAACACTGATGAGCAAGGCGGCACAGGAAAGTACAGTGTGATTCTGAGCGTGTAAAAAGACCCCAGCCATGGATTTATTTTCATGAGGGCTGCTAACATCCTGCACTGATTTTTGTCTGCCTTCCCTCCAGTGTCATGACAAGCTTATTTAACCCTATAAAAGGCAGCTATAAGTGCTCTTTTCTCTCTAAGCCTAATGGTTGGTCTCCTGCTGTGGCACTGACATAGTAACCTCCAGTAAGAGCCAGTTTAAAGTTGGTTATTCTAGATCAAGCTGATTTTTTGGCCTCTATAAACCAAATGGAGTCTGTGGAGAGAGCTCACCAGCTCATAGGTTTGTTAGGTGCCTCTGCTGTCAGAATAACAAAGAAGCCGCCTGGGCACTACATGGAGTGCACTGCCACGTTTTTCTCTCAGGTTTTTACTCCCTTTTTCCCCCTGTTGGGTGAAGATAAAAAGTGTTCAGCTGAGCAGTCCTGAACCTGAAAGAACTCTTGATGTTTCTGTAGGTGTAAAGGACAGGCTCTAGTCGGGGAGAGTATTTATCACACACTCTCTTTTAAGCGTATTGCTCAGGTCAGAGCAGCCTCCAGGTAATGTACTTTGGTCATAAGGTACTGACTGAAAGTTAAAAGGTAGAACATCCTGTGACATATCTCCACAGTTTGCCAGCTGGATCGACTGTTTCGGCTTTTAAGATGAGCATCCAGATATGTTTGTGCACTGCTACTGCTAACATTCCCATAACTGTTTGAACAAGCTTCTAAGGATCATAGTTTTGGACTGTTTGCTGATCCCTCTGAAGTGAAGACCGCAGCAGCCTGACAAGACTTGTTCTTTTTCTAATCACTCGCAAAATCACTAAGTCAACATTTGAGTTCTGGATTAATTAATCTCTCAGCAACTATTGATTGTTAAAGCCATGGGTGTTGTGTCTAACACCAATGCAGCAATTTAGCCCAGATTTGGCTCATGGCCAGCTTTCTACACAGTTCACGAGGCATTCACATCCCCCGTAGATGTGCTACTTATCAGAGATTAGCCTATGTGCATGTAACAAGGACGTGGAAGTGGAAATATACCAGCTTTATATTAGCATATTAGCAATGGCATTCTGATAAAGTAGAGTTAAAGGTCTTATGTTTAGTGTGATTTACACTTAAGTTCCACAATAAAAAGGTTCTTCAGTCAGACATGAGCCTCCCTGTGTCCATGTTCTGCCTCCATATGTGTAGGTTTTCTTCTCACAGTCCAAAGACATGCTAGGTAGGCCAACCTCCTTTCCACATAAATGACTGATGTTCACATATCCATAAATATACAGATGATGCTACCCAGTGTTGAATGCAAAAAAGTGCACTATTTTCAAGGATAGTTAGAGACTTGATAAAAACTACCTGTAGCCAGAGGATAATTTTGTCATTTTGTCACCATACAGTAGTTTGGAGACTAAAACAGGACTACTATTGGATGTCAAGAAATACGTTAAAAAAAAAAAAAAAAAAACTTGGCCTGCCAGGAATGTAGCATATTTTGAGAGACATCACATAAACATGAGTCTGTAAAAATGAATTTTAAGAAGTGATTTGTAAGATATTACTAAATCAGCAAGCCTTAACTTCCGGGCAGGTTGTTCCAAAGTCAAGGGGCCCTGACAGCACACGGCTGATTCAGATATTCATCTCAACTTTGGAACAACCAAGAACCCCCTGCTCAAGGATCTAAGCCTGCCTTATATAGGGTAGATACAGAATGCTGTATTGCATCACCCAACCCTTAGCCTTTGAAAGGTTTGAATTTTTGAACTCTTGTCCATGTAGAGTTTCTGAGAATGAAGGAAGAACTCAAATTTTGCTAAGTCTTGTTCTTTCTTGAAGGACACGTTTGAATTTGGCTTTTAAATTTAGAATTTAGAATTTGTATCATCCTGACTTGAATTTAATCAGCATCTACCTTCAATTCACAGAAGTGGAGTCCAAGGTTTGGAGAGAAGATTGCCTTGAAAAGTGTGAACATTCTTTTTCAAACACTTTCACTGTTAGCAGCTCTGTTTGAGCAGATGTGTTGTTAACACCTGTGACACCAAGAGCACCCTCACCTTCTTTCAACTCTCTTTGACACAAATCGGTTTGAAAAAGACAGAACACCTGAAAGAAAAATCTTATCCTAGTAGGGTTCATGAGAATAGGTTATCTGTGAAAAGACTGTGGGTAAAGTAAAGTGTCCAGGTGCCTCGGCTAAAGGTTGGAGATCTATTTCTTTACAACCATTTGTAGTTTCAGCAATAACTCAGTTTACCTGTTCTGGAGAGAAGCACTAAAATGGCGGTTTGTTGGCTCCAAAGTAGCCTGAAAAAAGTACACCGGCATCCTGTATGATCCTGCAAATGAAGGGACATGTCGCTTACAGACTTTCAAATAAAATGCTGATTGGAAATCTGTTGTAGTCAGCTCATGCCAGAAGAATAACTTGAGCTCATCTTTTATTCATTGAAGCACTTACAGCACTGTTCTGCTGCAATCTTCTCCCTGCACCCTGCTAAAAGCTGATTCCCACAAGGGTCAACATTTCTTCAGGGAAAACAGCTGGACTCCAGTGAATGACTTTCACAGTTTCTCCTCCTTCTCTCGTCATGTCCCCCCCCCCCCCAGAAGCATTCACTCATGAGGAGTGCTGGAAGATTTAATGGGGTGTACTTCAGCTGCGGCCCATCCCAGAGATTAGGAAAATGCAATGTTCGTCTTTTGTACCGAGGATAAACAGAAAAATATTCTGCAGGGATGTTTCAGTTAAACACACATACATTTACATTCTAAAGATGGATGCTGCCTTTGCCTTTAGGAGAAAATCAGTGGTTATATGTGGGGATTGAAAGGAAATGGATGTTGTATTTCACCATCAGGACATCATGACTAATTCATACATTTCAAAATTAATTTTCAGTTTTAGATCAAAGCTGAGGCTTTCTGAGGGCAGTAGGATTGATGGTGTTGACGGAATGCAGGATGAATTCCCAACTCAAGCTGCAGTTGCTTCCTCTGTGGTGATTGCATGCTGGGTTTAAAGCTGTGGCTTCTTAGGTGAGAGCAAAGTAAGGTTTTTGGTGTAAAATTGAAACTTGTACTTAAAATCCACAGAACTGGACAGAAGTTTAAAAAGCTTCATAAATGTTAGAATGTCTCATGGAAAGCTTTTCCCATCATGCCCTTTGGCAGAGTGTTTTTGATGTATTTTGATGTTGTCTGTTGTACAGTGATCACTGTATTATTGTTGTTTTTGATGTTTTTGATGACACTTCTGCACCGTGACTGAAGTTATCCACTGAGATAGCCACTTCCCACCTACAGTCTGCAGTAAAAGGAAGTGTACTGATTTTCAGACATGTGACAAAGATGTTAAAGAAGGTTGCAATCTTTAATATAAAAAGTGAATTGCAATTTTTCAAAAATTGAAATTGCAAATATTTCAAATTTACACCCATAGTGAAAGGCAATAACACATTGATATGTTAAAAGTGAACCTTAATGTTTAGAAAAACAACCCAGATAGGACTTTCCATCACTATGACTGAAGTCGTCCACTGAGTTAGACACTTCCCACCTACAGTCTGCAGTAACAGGTAGTGTACTGATTTTCAGACTTGTGACTAAGCCATAGATGCTCTAAAAAGGTGGCAGTCTTTAAAAATGACTCACTAGATATCTGCATTTTAAGAAAATTCTAAATCAAAATTCATTTCAACTCACCAGGACACCACCATGTTTTAATCAGTACTTCACTCGGGATAGTGTGAAGGCAAGAGTCTTCAGCGGTCCTCTGCTATTGGTGTATCCCATTTAATCTCGTAAGTCAGAAATTCTGATATACATGGTCAAAATTCCTCTTGAACAGAAGCTACTGAAAACACTTGGTTGAGATTATCACTGCCAAAGAGGGTTCAATCAGTTGTCAAATCAAGGGTTCACTTCCTTTTCCCTGCAGCTCTATGACTGTTTAATGGCTATGTTCAATAAAGACTTGTAGTATTATGATTATTTTTGTGGTATTAGGTTAAGCACATTGTGTTTGTCTATACCTCTGACTTTGATGCAGATCATATTACATCTGATGACCTATTCATGCAGAAAACTACATCATTTCAAAGAGTTCAGACACTTTTTCTTGCCACTGTAGCTAAACATAAGCCTTATAACATGACAGACTTTAGTGTTGTATTGAAGCAGTGATCATACTGCATAATAATACAGAATATGATGGTTCAAAGAGAAACTATCACTGGTATTCTCTTGTCAAATAAGCATCTCCTTGATTACTCCTGATTATTGCTTGGACGTGATTTCTGCCATTCTTTTATGAAACCTGCTTCTCTTTGTGCTTTGTCTCTTGGCTCTGAATGTCGTCTGCAGCTTGAAATTTGAGTCGCAGAAGGATTAACTTTGGATTGAAATGGATTCATCAAATGGCGAAATGACTTTGGCATATTTCATCACTCGGAGTCTCATAATTCCCTCATCATTAAAATTGTATCAATAATGAAGAAATCAATGTTTAATGACCCCTTTGCATATCCTGAAATGTATTAAATCCCCATTAGAGCAAAATTCAGACTGTTCACTGACATTTAACCTTCTGTTTTAAAATGTCAGACTGTTCAGCTACATCTACACTGCTCCCTATGAGCCTTTTTTCTTTAAATAAGAAGGTTAGGACTCCACACAAAGTGTGTTATTTTGGAGGCTCACAGCACTCACATTGACTTGGAAATTGAACTTCAGAAGATTTTCAGTGGCTGCCTTCTTTATTGCAGATTCAAGCTGTCCATTGTGTTCCATCTCATGCTTCACCTCAGCACCCGTCTGGTGTGGCTCCGTGTCAGCTCACTGCGTCTCCGTTATATCCTCTGACTGAATTGTTTTAAAGTGTTTTTATTATGCAGTGTGAAGTGAATGGAGCCAGCGGTGAGGCTCTTATTAAGCTGTCTGTCAGCCTGAGGTAGGTGGAAAAAGTAAAATTGGCTTCTGCTGCTCAAGTGAGATATTAGATTCGGGGCATGTTGTTACGACAGATCTTACTTTAGTCACTGTTTAGATGAAAGTATGAATACATAAAACCACACACAATGTAATGATGCTGTTTTACATTTCCCTACGGACGCCATTTGTATGATTTACTCAACATACCGAATGTCTCCCAGCGTGCAGGCATGAGCGGTGTGTTTTAGTTGAGTCTTGAAGGTTATACACAGCACATCTAACTAATGGCCCAGCTCTCTGTACATGCTCATGCTAATCACTTCTCTGATTGATTGTGCTGCTACCAAGCACTAATAGCATCATTAGCTGGAAACTGTTGTGGCAGTCTGGGCTCTGAGCTTTCTATTCCCCCCGCTGTTACTTTCTTTATTCCTTCCTTTTATAATTTAGAGTGTACGACGGGAGAGCTTCATTTTGGGATTTAATTGCTTTTGATTCTCTCTAAAGACAAAGTAAATCATAGAAGAGTGAAGCTTTCTCCCAATGTTGCCACATCCATGTATACCAGTCCAGCTGGAGCTTCTGTTACCGTGGAAACCTTGGGACAAAGCTTTATTAAGAGAAATGACAACAGAAAGATGCCAAATTTAACAGTGGGGAGAGCGTTAAGCATCATTAGAGCGAATGTGACACAATAGCACCTGGTTACTGATCACCTGACTGTTTCTCTTCAGGAAAACTACATTTAGAAGTGCATTAGTTTGTTCTGATAGAGTAAACCTATGCGAAACATAATCCTAAACACCTACGCAGTGACTTTCTGTCCATCAAGGCATGAATTTGCTCAAACTTGCCTCTCTGTTGGAAATGAGTGAATTTGTCTATCACGGTCTGCAGAACAGTGATGTCCCACATGAGCAGTCAGCCGTCCCAGCCAGCAGACTCGACATGCTGCCCCCTACCAACTGCTAAAGTTGTACAACAAGAATTAAGCTGATAAGTACTGAGTCACAGTCTGACACACAAGAAGCCTTGTGCATGGTGGGAGTTCTGATTCTTCTTTAAGCCCACATGCTGCAGCTGTAAGCTCATGGATCCACTTAGTTGGACAAAAAGAAAATGAGCAACAAAGAAAAAGTTGTTTTCTCACATATGGGTCCCCAATTGTGCCATTACTTGTTCAACATTATTTACATAAGCATAATTTAAGCCTTCCCATGGTAACTTTTTTATTTAGGTGATATTTCTTTGTTTTAATATGCACTGCTTGTATTTTATCACACTTTAACACTGCCACATAATGACAGTCAAAACACCAGAGTGGGAGACAAGTGCATAAAACTTTGGAGTCACCCATTTAGCCTGCATTTCACCAAAAATTAATTGTTTGGTCCATGACAATTAGAAGCTAAGTAATTGAACTTCCAGATGTCTGTATTCATTGTTAAATGTTGCATTTCATAAGTTATAGTCCCCCTAGAAGAGTGGTCTGATGGTACGCTTATCAAGGAAGGAGGAAGGGTCATTTATAACAGTTTGACAACAGCTACTAAAATAACTTATTGCCAGATGATAAACAGAGTTTCCACTAGACCTTTTTTTGTCTGCGGTGAAAATGGCTTGCCATTCTCAGGAATTCAGCCCATTTAGAACTACAACAAGGACATTTGCTTTGGATAGCTATGTGTGACCAATCACCTGAATTTAACAGCAATAAAACATATACAGAAACTGTGAACACCTTCATGTCTGCAGTAAAACCAGACCAGGGACACATGTTTATTGCTGAACCTGACCCAAAACCAAGGCAGCAGAGACCGAGTAAACCAGAGTTATTGTTGGTTAAGTTAGTTGCACAGTATACACCTACGTTTTACACATAAACAACAACAGAACTTAGCTTCACATTAGCCCAGTTAGCTCTAAAGCCAGGTGTACACTGTGCGATTCCAAGCCAACCATACAACAGTCGTGGCAGAATGTCATATCATACTGTGCGATTGAATCATTTATGACGTACAACCATAGTGCACGAGTTGTGTGCTCACACTGTGTGGCTAAAGTCAGTATGGACTGTGACAGAAACCCACAGCGTTTCCTTTTTTTAGAGGCTCACACATTCAGGGTGAAGCGTCTCCAGTCATATTCTCTCCTCCCATACCTCTCCCGCTCTCTCCCTCTCCTGCAATCTCTCCCTGTGTGTGGGTGAGACAGGGAGCACCTCTGTGTCTGCAGCTGCAGCAGGTCAGCAGAGAGGAGTATTTCCTGCTCGTTTATTTACTCTATCATAGCAGGGTACATCAGAAAGTGATTCCAGTTGTTGTCATGGTAATTTAGGACGTTGTCTGACTGTTTACAAAGGAAAACAATCCCCCAAAGTTGTTTATTCTGCTCATGTTTCTGCTCTGACTGTGAAGTGTCTAGAGTCATACGACCAAAATATCAAACATGCCAGAAATCCTCCCGATCAGTCGGGAGCTGATGGTAAGGTCGTAGTCAGGCCGTGGGCAGCCATCGTAGGCCCCTGTACACAGCATGAGAAACGACGCCCAACAAATTCGTGGCTGAATCACATGAAAATCACACCGTGTATACCTGGCTTAAGTTAGCCCGTTTGCACATTAGGTGCTACAACTTAGGCAACACAACGTGTAATCGATAATTTTCACTATTTAGGTATTTGGAAATTGGCATGTCATTCAACTGGAAATTTTGGCATTACATTGAAACAGGCCAAAGATCAGTAAATACTGGCTGATGACAACTCTGATTATAAATGTACAAGACTTGACTGATTTTAGACACAAGCAGGGACTTGAGCTTCCATTGGGATATAGCAATTTTCTAGTCTTATGATCACTCAAAGCACTTTTACAGTGCAGGTCACACCTAACCACTCACACACTGATTGCAAAGGTTGCGTTGGAGGATTGGCCACCAGTATTAGCTAATCCCACTGTAATCCACATCCATTTACCGACCACCATCGAAGCAGTGGGTTAAGTGTCTTGCCCAAGGACACATTGATATGTAACTGCAAGAGGTGGGGATTGGGGATCCTCCTCTCAGAAGAGGACCAGGAGAGCCACATCCATTAAGCAGCATGTTATTTCCTGAAAGGGGTAGAGTCAGGGGCGGAGTCAGACAGCTCACTAACATTTAAAGCCACAGACACAGAAACAGCTCGATCTGAACAGGGGGTTTATAGACATGTAAAAATCCAATACTGAAAGTTTTTTTTTTTTCAGCAACAAACTTTACATGCATGTTTTGGGGACCTCTGAGAAAAATATAAACTTGTCTTACAGAAGTGAAATATGTGACCTTTTAGCACAGTGTAGATGTCTGTTCCTCAAGTGACACTGTGACATCCACTTCCGTTCATAGCCTGCACCCATGAGCTCAGAGCATGGCTGCCTGTCTACATTTCAGAGAGGGAGAAGCAGAAGTCTGGCCTTAAATTGATTTTTTTTTTTTTTTTTTTTAGTCACAAATCACTATGTTATGTGACTTTTAATAAGCCATCTGCAATTCACTGCAAGCCAAACAAAACATTTAACTGGCAGCTAATGTCAAAAGAAAGAAGACGTCAACAGATAACTCCATCAAATAAAGTGCTCAGTGCTTTTACATTGTTGGGGTGTTGGAGGCTGGGATAATTCATTTTGGGCTCAGCCCAATAGTAATGGTGAAAAACTTTCTAACGGTCTAAATCATTTTAGTTTGTAGTAAATTTTTTCTGCTCAATGTCTGGCTGTACCGACTATGGAACAAACTATAGCTTGCACTACTCTTATTTTAAACTAAATAAGAGAAACCTAGAAATATGCAGCTTTTCCTATTGAAACAAACTCATACCAAGATGTTTCTTCAAAACTGAGACATGAACTGAACCATCCACTTTGTGAATCACCACGCCCCAAAATATTTCTCTAAATCCTTCAGCAACATTTCAGATTTTGCTGTTTTTGCCCTAACAAAAGAGGTAAGATTTTGTACTTGCACATGAAAACAGGCATAATGGAATAAAAAATGTTTACGAGGGTTCAGATTATTGCAAATCCAGTATTGGGTAAAGGAATGTAATTAATCACCACAGTACCTCTGACAAGCACAATTTTCTGTAATATAACTTTTTCTATTAAGATATATAAAAGGACAAGGCTAGTCATGGTTTTAAAACTGCTGCCTGTAAAGAAAACAACCCTCAAAAATCCATCAACCTAATATTCATTAACACTAGAAAATCAACCAAGCAAGCTTATAGATATTCAGTTATCCAACATGTCATCTTAACAACTTCATGAACTGATTTAATACAGTCTGGCTTTCATTGATTTAGTTTACTGTGTCTCACTTGTCAGAATGATTCAATATGTTGTGGCCAGCAGTTTTCTCTTAATTGCAGAGAATAAGGCAATAGAGCTGTTTTTCTTCGAGAATCCAGCCAAAGCTTTCAGGGTGCGTAGGAGCAGCAGATAAGAGAAAACATCCCTGTAACTGACTGATACGTTTGTTGAAATATGACATAATGATTGTTAACTGTGCTACTAATTAAAGTGTACACATATGAAGAGAATCCTCGTAGGGCGTTTTTGTTAGTTTCTGCCACTTCATTTGAATTCATAACAACAAAAATCCATCAAGTCACAACTTTTGGGGAATAATTTAAACATGAAATCAATATTTAAGCCTGCTTTGAATCAATTGGTATTGATTTTACACAAGTGGTGCAATTAAACCAGTTTGAATTCATATTACCCAGCAGGTATCATACTTCCACAGCCTCTGCCTTGACACTCCATTAATTCACAGAATTCACAGCTCCTTATATGTAAACACCTTATATTTTCCAACTCTTTATGAACTTACCTAAAGCTCCTATACTTACATGAGGTTAAACAGTAAGTTCTTGTGTTAAAGTGTCTCTGCTTACACTCTAGAATGTAGATTTGTGTTCCACAGGTTTCCAATGGTTTGCTGACTGAAGCGTGAGCAGAGTTTGTAAAGTTGACTAGAAGGCCAAGGGGAACTGCAAAGGGCAGGAGGGTGTCTGCAGAGTGCAGCTGGGATGCTGCCAAACTGTCAGAGGGTGTTTAGGTAGTGTCAACAGGGGGAGATTATTAGTTTAACCAGAGCTGATGTTTTAATCATAGTGATGGGGCTGCAGCTGGATAACAAAGTACCAATTATTTCATCATCAGACAGTTAAATTTTTCAATTTGCACACATTAAAAAAAGGATTCATTTAGACATGCAAAAAAACCACAAGGCCTTCACATTCATGTTAAGATATCCTGATCTTTGTGCTGTGATTGTTTGTTCTTCTATCTCTTCAAAGCCTTTGTCTCTTGCAGATTATGAGCCAGGTGTGAGGCCTAGCACACAGCAGATGTTCCATGTTGTATTTAAATGTAAAATATGTTAGAAATTTGATTTTTAAAAAAAGAGCCACAAACATATGCTTAAGCCTGGTTCACAGAAGGCAATTTTTGCATCTTATTGGATATGGGATATTGGAAAAATGGGAGACTAGAAACAATTCAATTCAATAGATTTAAAAACTGTAATATTAAAAACACAAATTGGTAAACACACAAGGTGTCAATTGGTGGTTTAATTAACATGAGGTTACACAAATAAGATAAAAATAAACATGGAGGCAGACACGCTTTGCTATAATCTGGCTTGCTTACTTATGTCTGCACAAAAAAACAAAAACAAACAAAACAAAACAAAAAAATATGTATATATTTTTGTTATAGTGCAAATCTTGCTTGCTTTGTTTTATCAAACTTGTTGGAGTTTAGATAAAGGTTGCACAACTGGGGGTGGCATTTGTGGTACCACCAGCTGTTATGCTGATGATACACAGATTTATGCCAATAAAAAACAAGACAGTCTGGCTGCAGACGGCCAAAGTTAAAATGTTGCAAAACATGATTACAAAATGTTTAATAAAGCAGAGTAAATGGTCTGTTTACAGGAAAATAGCTCCCCTTCCAGGAAAACATTAAAACGCAGCAAGTATAGCTTACATAGCTCTGTTAGCTGCTATGTAGATAACAGAGATATGTAGTTAACAGAGATATGTAGCTATGTAGCTAATGTATCTAACATAGCAAAAGCTAAGCTCACAAAGCAGCTACATAAGCTATGTATCTATTTTATCTATGTAGCTTGATGATCTTTGGCTACGTTTTCTAAAGCTCAAGTTGCTAAAGCCAACTTAATTATAGGTAATGAAGCTACATAGCTAACGTGGCAGCTATATAAGCTACGTATCCATGTTATCTGTATAGCTTCATTAGCTTTAGCTATGTTGGTACGTTGCTGAAGCTCACATTGATAAAGCTAACTTACATTGGTTTATATAGTAAAGTTAATTCCTAAGCTAGCATAGCTAAGTTAGCTTAATCAAGCAAATTAAGCTAAAGTGACCCACCATTCGTGAAACTACTTCTTAAATGGATTTATACATAATTCCATCCCAGATTAGACCTCCCACCTTTTCTGTTTTTATTAATGAAATGTTGCTTATTTGCTTATGTTTACAATGTTGTTATTTCATGCCAGACTTTGTTTCCTGAATTAAATTAATATTATAATTTTTCTTTTAATCTAAAACTGGAAATATAGTTTATACTGGAAAATTTTACTTCCTTTCTGAGATGTATGGTGTAGCTTTAAATGGAAGATCACTTCACCACTTTAAGTAATCAGAAATGTTCGATTTCTAATTACTTGCACTTTAGAACAAGCATTTTGCCATATATTATAATACTAAAGGGAAAGTGGTTAAAGTTGTATCAACATTAGCTGAAGCTGAGGTCTACCAGTTTAAAAAAAGAAATGTTGGTGTGGAGTTACAAGAGAGTAAGCTTTCCAGACCTCTACAGGCTGCTGCTCACCACTGCCTGAGGCGAGTTCCTCGAGGCTCCGCGCATAGCACCCTAAAATCTCTGACCAAACTGCCGAGGATCAAAATGCGGGAAGGAAGAGGACTGTATGGAATTGAAAATTGAAATGTCTGGTGCTTCTGCATCATTCTGACGTTTTCTTTTACATGCCAATAAAATCAAATTATTTCTTTTTTTTTTTTTTTTTTAACATATATTCAACTCAAAGTGGTAATTTTGCTGCTTGTTTTATTCAGTATAATCCACTGTGAATAGAAATGTAAAACATTCCCTTCCCTGATTATAAAAAGTGATTTATGTATGGCTATGTTCTGTTAAATGTTGCAAGGATAGTTAATTAAAACACAAAGAAATGGTGCTGCAGCTGCTGATGTATGATGATGACTGTTTCCACAGTAAATCTCTTGTCCACATTTCTCTGCATCAGTGAGCAGACTTTAAATAAGCTGTGCTGTGTTTTTTTCTGTTTACAGGCATAAAATATGGATGTTCTGTATAATTAGAATAACATATGCCAATATCAGTTTAACATGGCCATCGCTGCATCAGCAGCCTGCAGCTCCAGGAAACCTCAGTCCAGCAGGGATGCAATCACTGCACTTTCACCTCCATTGATTAAGGCGAGAAAGAAGTGAGTCTACTTAACATTTGTCCAAACGAGTTGCTAATCCTCTATTACCTGACTCCAAATTGTTCAAGAAAGGGCAAGTGATTGTATTTATTATTTACATTCCTCTTTAGTTCTTACACACCATACACTTCTTAACTCCACACAGAGATCATTCTAGCTTCATATCATTTAATGTGATTTAATTTTAACCTGACCTTACACCTGGCAAGAGTTGATCTGTGTTTAGAGAGTTGCAGAGGTCAGCTAAAGCCCACACTCTCCATTTATACAGAAATTATTACTATTAGCCCTGAAATCATTGTTTGCAACTTCTTCCTACCTCACTGATGGCTATTTTTCCCTCCCTGCTTGAGGCTGTATTACAGCTCAGCCAAGCCTCACCATTACAGTTAAATGTTCCGTTTTACCCGCAGAGGTCCTTTTCTGTAATTTCCTCTGAGTCCTGTCACCTCCTGCCCCTATGGAGCTGACAGCGCTGCCATCCACAGGTGGAATGAACTTCACTCTGTTTCTCTTTGTGCTGTGCTTGAGTATTAAAAACTTCATACTACAATCAAAACCAGTTCACAGGCAGGTACAAAAGGCCAGCATCTGTAATACTTTCTTTGTGATTGAACTCCTTTTCTTTGCATGAGTTTTTTTTTCCCCCTTCTTTCTGTAATCTTCAGTGGCTCCAAACAGGAAGAGAGGTGACAAAATGAATAACCTACAGTCAGTGAACAGCACAGCGGTTGTATATCTCAGTTTTTACAAACAAATGAACAGACTGAAAGTTAAAATGTTCAGTCTCTTCTATTTCAATTCTGTACAAAAAGTTTGACCCATGTCTTTTGCAAACCTACCTGTATATGTGTATTTTTAGTCGTGTTGTTGATTATTTAGGACCCACTTGTGACATTTCAGTACAAAATGTTAAAATTCTACATTTTGTGACCACTGTCGACTGATGTATGCAGTGCCTGCTTTCATCACCATAAAGCTCAACAATGACCACCCACCTTTTCCATGACCCATACCTTTAGTAGTAGCACCTGTTAGCCATATTTGTAGAAAACTGTGGACTCAACTAATTAAAGGCATCACTGTAACACTCTGTTATAAAAGAATCTTTATCCAGGACCATATACCATCATTTTCCCATTGAAACACTCTGTAGATAAATAACAAGTCTGTTGAATTCAGTTGAACCAACTGACTGTGGAAGTGTTCTGGTAATAGTAGACTCTGCCAGTCAGACTTAACAAGCAAGTTTTCGTTAATGTATTAATAAAGTACAAACGACTTTAAACTATAGGCCACCAAACGACACTGGCAGCTCAGACCCGACTTTGACCAAATTTATAGCAAAGTACTAGAATGAATAAGTCACATTGAAACACCAGGTTCAAATTTTTTTCTTGTTTGCTTAAAGAAGGAAGGTGAGAACGGCATGGGGTCAGAAATGTCTAGAACACTGGGACAGTCATACCAATGTTCTGGACATTACTTGTAGATAAAGTCAATGGTAGAAACGGCAGTCGAAACTGAAAATCTGAGGCACTCTGATGTAATCAAAATCAAAGAAATCTTCTCTAACAAGTCTTCACCAGGACATCTGATGAAACACATAGACATCTTTATTCAAAAAAAGGTCTTTATTGAGTGCCTCAGAAATTCAGTTTTGACTGCCGTTTTTACCATGGACTTTATTTGCAAGTAATTTGCCAAGTGCTTTTGTTCTTTTTTATTTAACCAAAACAAGCAGCTGTTAGCGCAGTTATTTGCATAGGTTTTAGGCATGTAGGGCACTAAGGATTCTCCGTGGGGTGCCTCAACCTGGGGCTGGAGAGCCAAAGGTGCGGCCAGAGTCAAGCTCAACATAAGTTGACACACATGTGTCACTTGGCAGCCAAGGTCAAGCTCTTTTAGTTTTGGCCTTTTCACCCCTGGCATCATGACCGGAGATCACCAGGGGTTTTCAGGCCATTTGGACTTGTGCAGCACAACCTTACTACCTGCCCAGGCAGTCCCCTAGGCCATGCTTACTCGCCACATCCACCCTTTACTCCACACTAAAGGTGTTACTATTCCATGCCCGTGGTGATATGCAAGGACATCCAGAGCACGACCTGGGTTATTCCAATACTTCTTGCCCAATGGTGCCCTCAGCCAGTGCACTTACCAGATATATACCTAACTCAATCCTCAATTTTTGGCCCAAACATGCCTAAAAAATCTGCAGAGTACTGTATATTAATGTTGTTTTAATGAACCATTGACAAAAAAGATGAGACTGCTTTAATGGGGCAATACAAAGAAGGAAAAAACAAAGATTGATGTCCAAAAGTCACTGTCAATCATTCAGAGATGATTCTTATTTCTTGCAGATGTATCTGGATGTACATCGGAATTGTTGCTAGTGCTAACACTTAATAGAGATGATCTTTTATGGGCTAACAGATGTAACATTTTAAGTCCCTGCTATATTGCGCTAAGAATTGTCTTTTTAATCTGATAGAGCTTTCATTGAGCAAGCAATTAAGGTTTGGTTCTTATGCTAGCATACTCTGTCTGCATGCGATCTCCACGTGAAGCGCACTCTGGAGCAAATTACTCCCTTTTTGGTCAGTCTTTGCAGTTCCACTGAACGCATTCTGGTCCATCTCAACATAGAAAATTGGCCTCGGTGCATTTGCAGACACCACACTAACGTAAAAAAGTGTGCATCTGTTAAACTGTCTTAAACCGTCTCAGATAAAATGAGGACATTTCTAACCATAACCTTCTATTAGACTCAACATAGCGTCATTTACAGGTGAAAACAGAGCAGGATGGTTTGTAGGCCACATCAAAGATGCTTAAGAGGCAACAGTTGGTGTGCAGTTAAATCTTCAGCTCAGAAATGCAACTATACTGATGTGATCTAAATCGTGCCTCCCTAGCTGCTGTGTAGATGGAATATGTGCGTTGATTAACAGTAGCACAGTTGGTGTTTTGAGCCATTGTGCAACATGTAATCATCGCTGACAGCAAATCAAAGACTTCTACTGCCTACATACAAAAGAAGCCATTCTAAATTTCTGTGTGAACCTGACAACTGCCATTAGATTTAATGACGATTATGTAAATGAGCGCCTACCTCAAGAACATCAATCTTTGGACTTAATCAGCAGCTACCCCCTGGATTTATCCTTTCTGTTCATTTAAAAAATCCAATAGGATCGGAGTGGAGGCGGAGACAGAGGCTACCTAGCAGTGTACGGCTGTGACAGGAGTTACTGCAGTCAGGATAGAAAACTCTTAAGGCGGAGAAAAAGCCATTGATTGCTTTGCCTGTCATTTTAAATCAGGCTGGGGTTTTTGATGAATGGCGGCCTGCACTAGGATGTCCGCCACTGCTTCTTTTCACCTCCATCTTCTTGCGAGTGTCAGGGCCTTACCTGTGCTTTTACAGACAAGGCCGATTTGAAGCTTGTATCCTTGTGAATCTCCAGCTGTCGCCTTCCTAGCTCATGCCAGACTCTGGCTTTTGCAGCTATTGAGCCATTTTCAACCCGGCATCCATTCTCCAGAACATTTCAGGCCTCATTAACATGAAGCTATGACTGGTTAACTGTGCTCTATATTTACAGGCTGCTCTCTACAGTTTAAACCTATGTTTCCTTTGATCAGAGACAATGTAGCTGATGAAAGCGTACAAGGAATTTTTTATAGGGGGGGATGCATGCCAAGGCAGAACAGCCATTAGATGCTGTGTAATTGTATCAGACGCTTGGGTTTGCTATATCCCTAATTAATCAGTGATTTCCCTTATGTTTTGGAATTGCAAATTGGATATGTTGAGCCTTTGAGCTGTTCTTTACACCGACCGCATAGCTGGACTGAGAAGCCCTCTTTATTGCTCTGAGCTAATTATTCAGCCTGTGGATTCAGGCTCTGGAAGGCTGCCTCTGACTCTCGCTGCAGGCTGTGTGTGTTTGCGTGTGTGTGTGTGTGCAAATGTTGCATACAGTAGGTGTTGGAGAAAATAAGTCTACGAGCGTGCTTTTGACATTTCAAAACTGCATTCTTCTTTTGTGTTTGGACTGTTTATGCATTATACATGGATGTGTTTTACTCTTTCAACAATTTTACAGCACTGTCCTCTTTTATTGTGCGTGTCTCTAATTTGCCTGCGTGTGTGTACACACCGCTTCACATGGCTAATTTCTTTTGACAGTGTGAAAGATTTCTTAAGGTTTTTGTGTGGGCTTAATATCTGCTGTGTTTAAAATGTTTTTTATCATGTATCTAAAAATAAGATCACAGTGAATTGTCAAGTATCTTCTAAAATAGAAAAGCAACAGAAAATTATGGAACTCACGCCCTTGGTTGATCTTGCAGCAAACTGAATGTTTGTGTCCACTTCTGTTGTAACAAAGCTGTTCTGTAATAACTTTTCTAGCCTTGGTGACTCCCGTTATGCAACTGAAAAGTTATCTGATGTTGTGATAATGATTCAGAGCCTCATTCAGGCTTTGAAATTACATTTTCTTCTTTAATCCACCTCTACCTGCAGACGCTGAGAGCAGCATTCAGGGAGTTCAATTACAAAAAGGTAAAATTAAAAATACCCTCACACAGGAAGGAAACCGCTCCCCTGTAATTGGAAGAAAAACCCTGGTGAATGCTAATGAGTGAAACCTTTAATATAATGAAAGCATGCATTGGGTGATCAAGAGCCTTTTCTAACTGTTGACGCAGAAGCTTCTTGTTAACTCGCATTGATGAAGTCTGCTTATCTTGAATGTTTTGAACTGGGGTTTTTTTTTATATTTTGTGGGCGCCAGTTATAAACTTCACAGTTTAAGAAGTGAAATAAATTTGTACAAACAGGGAATTCAAATTACAATAATTAAAAGGATGCCATCCTGCACAGACTACTTGATGGTTGATGTGTGGGTGTTTTATGTTTTCCTGCAGAGCAACTGAGGACTTGCTGCAAGATTGAAATATAGCTCTTATTTGAGATTAATGGAAAAGGAAATAGGACCCATTTCATAGCCATTTAATTTTCTTGACTCCTTTCCATCCTGTGATGTATCCTCTTTTTGTTTGAATTACTTTTAGTTCCTTAAACATGACCTAACCCTTGAATGCAGCTTTTCTGTCTGCATTTTAATGACAGCAGTAAAGCCATTAAAAACATTTCCAACCAATTCTTTTCTTACATCCTAACCCCCTGGGGATTGGCTCTAGCCTAAGTCTTCTCACCCTGACTCTTCAGTCCCTAGTCTCTTTCTCTCAACCTTGCTGTCCTTTCTCGTACATTTAGGGATCTAGGAGGACTTTCAAGTTGTCTTTCTTAAAGAACTTTATTGCACTTCCCTCACTAGAATAAGTATCCATGGGGATGTAGAGCAAAAGGAAGCCTCTTCCCCTAACTTTAACTGTCAGGTTGTCGTTCTCACAGCTTTTCTTCACTCTTTTCTCATAAAGATAGGGATCTGTGGGGATGTAGAGCATAACCTGACAGAGAGGTCAATCTCTGGCCTAAACAGTCTTTTTCCCTGAACTCTGACTTTCACACTGTCTTTCTTACAAAACGTCTTTGCACTTCCCTCATTACAAGAAGTATCCTTGGGGATATAGAGCAAAAAAAAAAAAAAGCAAGGCAAGGAAAGTGAGTTCTGGCCTAACAGGCTTCTTTCCCTAACGTTAACTGTAAAGTTGTCTTTCTCACAACTTTCCTTCACTCTTTCCTCATGAAGACAGGGATCCATGGGGATGTAGAGCAAATGGAATAACCTGGCAGAGAGGGCAAGCTGTGGCCTAAACAAGCTTTCCCCCCTAACTCTGACTTGCAAGTTGTCTTTCTCACAACTTTTCTTCACTCTTCCCTCATAAACATAGGGATCCATGGGGATGTAGACCATAACCTGACAGAGAGGTCAATCTCTGGCCGAAACAGTCTTTTCTCCCTAACTCTGACTTGCAAGTTGTCCTTACAAAATTTCTTCCCTTCTTCAACCTTCCCTCATTACAAGAAGTATCCTTGGGGATAAAGAGCAAAAAGAAGAACCAGCAGAGAAAGTGAGTTCTGGCTTCTTACCCTGACTGTAACTGTTGTCTTTCTCACAAATTTCCTTCACATTTCCCTCATGAAGATAGGGATCCATGGGGATGTAGAGCAAATGGAATTACCTGGCAGAGAGGGCAAGCTGTGACCTAAACAAGCTCTTCACCCTAACTCTGACTTTGAAGTTGTCTTTCTCAAATGTTTTCTCCACTTTTCCAACACAAAGCTAGGGATTTATGGGGGTGTAGAGCAAATTATGTAACCTGACAAAAGAGGTAAGCTAAAGCCTAAGCAGGCTCTTCCAACTGATCTGTCTTTCATGTTCTCTTTCTCAAAACTCTTCCCTCAATAAGATGGGGATCTGAAAGGGATGTAGTGCAAACAGCATAACCTGGCAGAGGAGTGAGTCCTTGCCAAAACAGGCTTCTTATCCTGGCTCTGATGATCCTGTTTTCTTTCTCCATTTGGGTTTTTGGGGAGGTAGTGCAAAAAGTATAACCTGGTGGAATGCTGAGCTCTAGCCTAAACAGGCGTTCTCCTCTTCTCTATCTTTTCTGTTGTCTTTCTCATATGTTTTCTTCTTTCACCCCTCATGAAAGTTATTATCTAGGGGGATGTTGTGTAATAGTATAATCTTGCAGACAGGCAACTTCTTCCCTAAACAGGCTTCTCACCCTGTCTCTACCATTCCTCTTCTCTTTTTCACAACTTTCCTTCTCTCTAGTTTCCTGTCTTCCCTCAGGAAGATAGATATCTAGGGGATTGTAGAGCAAATGGCATAACCTAGCAAAGGGAGTGAGCTCAAGCCTAAACAGGCTTCTCTCAATGGCTCTGCCATTCCTGTGCTCTTTCTCACAACTGTTCTTCTCTTTCCTCATGGAGTGGGAATATAGGAGGAGGGAGTGCAAGCAGTATAACCTGGTGGAATTATTTTGTTGCATTTTAAAGTTTTTCAATAGTTTGTGATGTTACAAAATCAGCTAATAAAATTTTTTTGCATTAATACTAAATTTCTGATCAAAAGATGCTTGAATTATTCTAAAGTAGTGACACTCAACCTGCAACTCTCAAGCCAAATGTGGCTCTTAAGTTGCGACTCTTTTCAGGCATAACTGAAAAAAAGTAATCCTCCTAAATTTTTCTTATAAAGGTAAACAAAGTCACCAGTAAAGATTCATGGCAAGTTACACCAATTAATCTATTTCCCACACAAAGAAAGTATTTATTTTTAAAAATGTGGATATTATCCTTGTTGCATGACTGGGGAACATGTGTAGGAGAAAGAGAGCATAGCAAGTCCTCTGGTGGTGCGTCTCTTCAGTAAGTTCATTCATTGTGGTGTGCTGTCTTATGTTATCTTACATCCACAACAGTTTTCTTCTGTCACTTCCCACCAGTGATCTCCCACATTCCTATTTTGTGCTGATTATTGCGATATGCATCATCATCAGCAAGGCTAACACACATGGATCACATGTTAAGATATCTAGTGAAACTTGTTCAGACATGGGTGTTTTGTTTCATTTTATACTTTTAAAAGAACATAAACATAAAATCAAAGCTACAAAATGAGGCAGGATGGAAAAACAATGTCTGGGAGAGCTGCAGGTATGAGACAGGGCCGGTTTTAGTCATTTGGAGGCCCAGGGCAAAGACCAATTAGGAGCCCCCTTAAGCCAAAACTTAACAAAACAAATCAGCTAACTATTATGAAGTGGAAAAATGACTAAAGCTGGCAAACTTAATACAGCCAAAAACAAAAAGACACATTAATGGACCAAAAGAATTATTTTAATTCTCAAAAGGATGTTGCACAGAAAATTTAAATTTTATGAACGTGAAAGTTTCATCAAATGTGTTAAAACTAAGAAGGCTACAACTGGCAAAATCAAGTACCAATAGTCACACTTTTGTCCAAGAATTGAGACTTGCAAGTTCATTCACAAAAATATTGTTTCATGTTTATCAGAAACATCAGACAGATCCAGCATGCTGCTCAGATTTGCATACTATAGCCTAGCTGACAGTGAAGTGGAGAACTCGCCATGTCTTGCTGTTCTCGGCGACACACAAACCTTCACATTGATGCACACAGCAGTCTCTCATTGCACTGTAGCTGTTCGGCTCAGCAGCGGCGGCAGACAAACAGAGGGGGGCGAAGGACGGCACGAGTTAGTACAGAGAGAGACAGGCGCTCTCATCAGTGACGGGCTCGCCGGCTGCGCGGACAGAGCTGTGGCGCAGGAGGCGGAGGAGAAGGAGGTGCGAATGGAGGACGAGCCGCCTGAAATCCAGAGCAAAACAGAGGAGCAAAACGCGAGAGACTGCGAGACAGGGAGGGAGGGGAAACAAACGGAGAGGGATCACTGAGGGGAGAGAAGTCATTTGGAGCATGGGGAGAGGGAGCAAGCTGTATGCAGCTGACAAGGACACAGAGGGAGGAAAGCGCGTAGCAAAGCCTTCTGTGACGGGGGGAGAGAAGTGAAGGAGTGCGTGCTTAAAGTGGGGAAGAAGAAGAGGAGGAGGAGAAGAAGAGGGTGCCTGACAGGAGGTCGAGCTTATGGGGGCTTGACTGACACAAGAGCGAAGAAGAGGAGGAGGAGGAGGGAGAAGGCAAGTTGATGGATTTGATTTGGGGAGAGTATTTTTAGAAGGAGGAGTGGGAACATGAGAGGAATCTTAAGATTAGAGATGCCATCTTTTTGGAGTGGGGGGAGGAAAAAGTAAGAAGGAAAAAGAGGGGATAACAAGAGACGGAGAGAAAGGGGGGAGATGAGATCAGAGTGTGACAGAACGGATTATCTCTGGTTTGGTTTCCCGCAGGAAACCGCTGCGAGTCTGTGTCCCTGACTTCGCATGAGTGCCTCTTACTCCATGTGAAAGTGTGTTGTAGCATGTTTCTCACTGGGAAGCAGGTTCGCTACAAGATGAAGCTGCCCAGTGGTTACCCGCAGGACTTGATCACACCGGTGAAAACACAAAGAAGGGGGGAGAGACGAGGAAGAGGGCAGTGACATCACTGAAAAGTAAAAGGCATCAAAAGTAAGACCGTAACAAATGAGCATGGTGGACTTATTTTTCGTGATTGCAATTAAAGCTTGTTCTTAATAGTGACAAGGAACTGATTGCTGCCTTTAGCTGCTGAATGCCTCATCAAGCCAGTGAAGCCAAGACAACACACTTTCTTTGAAGACGAGAAACCACTGCGCTGGAACAAGGCAACCAACCGCACCACACCAACCAATTCCCTCTGCTGTAGTCTCATTATTTTAATTACCGTCTTTCTTTCATTTGTTTTTCTTTGCTCCGGTTCTTCCTGCTCTGCTCTTGGTATTTTGTATTCCATCCTTCTCCTCTCTTCCCCTCCCTTCCTACTCTTGCCTTCGCTCTCTGTCTCATCCTGTCTTGTTCACTGTCACACTAACTGCAGTCGATGCTGGAGTCACTCATGTAGAAGCCACCTTGCTTGGAGCACATTTGCCTAGCTGATTTATTTTATTCTTTCTTCTCCGTCCCCCTGCTGAGTTGGATGATTGGACTCCTCTTGGATCAAAAGCAAGGAGGAGATGACCAACAAGTAGCTGCTGAGTTCACCAGAGCTCCTGGAGAAGACTTCAAAACAGAGAGGGTATTTTGCACATTTAATGCAGTGTATTGACAGCCACGCCTGCAGTAGTGGTCGATAAATGTAAGGCCAAGCACATATCCAGGTGTGGATTACAGTAGTGGATTTATCCTGGAGCTACATGTGGGCCCCAGCCCCTGAGGCCTGGCTGGGAAATGAAGCCTTTCCCGCGGCTGTAGGAGCGCTCTGGGGAGCTATGGCCCTGGAGGGGCGCTGTCTCCGGCGGGGTTCCCCAGCCATGATCAGAAAGGGTCGTCAGCGGCGTGCTGCAAAGCAAACTCTGGCTCGGGTCACTTCCACTCTTCTGTCAAGGACACGCCTGCATGGCCTGAGGCATGTGTGCGTCCCTGGTGGCTCCATGGGCCGCAGGGCCTTCTGGCTACTGGCCCTCTGCACCTCCCTGGGCCTGCTTTTATCCTGGTCTTCAAACCGCCTTCTCCACTGGCTCTCCTTCCCAACATACACACGGGTCCACACAGAATGGGCCAAAGAACTCCCCTTTCCCGCTGTTACGATCTGCAACAACAATCCCATACGACTCTACAAGCTCACCAAGAGCGACTTGTACTTTGCGGGCCATTGGCTAGGCCTGCTGTTGGCCAACCGGACAGTGAGGCCTATGGTTCTGGACTTGCTTCAGGAGGACCGTCAGGCCTGGTTCAAGAAGCTGTCAGACTTCAGGCTCTTTCTGCCGCCAAGAAACTTTGAGGGGACCAACTTGGAGTTTATGGATAGACTGAGCCACCAACTGGACGACATGCTGCTCTCATGCAAATACAGAGGAGAGCCATGCGGGGCTCATAACTTCTCTTCTGTAAGTCCAACCATTATTTTGTTCTGTTTTTGGAAGCTTTGTATGTCACCAAATCTTAGAAGTTGTCTCAAAGTCAGTTTTAAAAGTCATTATACCTTTTGTAACAACACAACTCAATACAAAAGCAGCCTTAGCCTATGAAACAGTTGTCTATTAATGTTTTTCAAGCAAATGGGATGCAACAATCTGGAATTATGTCAACAGAAGCCTGGTCATAATACATTGCAAAAAAAGTCAACTCTGTATCATAGAAGTTGTCTCAACATAAGTTTTGCCAATCTTAACTTCAACAGAAAGGTTTTTATACCTGTAATAAAAAGAAGCTCAATACAAAAGCAGCTTTAGCCCATCAAACAGCTGTCTTTTAGATGTTTTTCAAGCAAACAGGACACCACACACATCAAATCACCAGAAACCAGTAAAAAAATACATTGCAAAAGAAATTCTGCTTGTTCAAGAGAACACTCATCCTTTGCAGAGTTAAAACATGCACACCGGCCAAGTTCATGCAATAACAAGGATAATATGGCTCATGTATATCTAAGCTTATGGTGAGGCACAGCTACAAAAGCTTCATATCAGAACACTTTTTTCCCACATAACAGTGTACCCCCAAGAGAAGTTTACTGCCTCTGCGTCTGATCACTTTCATATCTGTCTTCTTTTCTGTGTGGGCGGTTGTGGGAGTGGGGGATTTGTGTGCCCGCTCTTGCTTGTATGCTCCCTCGACTCGCTTGAACCGTGGCAGATGTTTTCTCTGCGGTAATGCACAGTCTGTCTTTTTTAACTTTGTTTTTTTTTTCCTTTTAGTCATTTCATTTCTGTTCTTCTGTGGCCTCAGAGTCAGAGAGTGACAGAGGGAGAAATGAGAAATGGCAGATGAATACCTGTGTGCAGAGGTTTTAGGTTTGGCTCGTTTGATATGTGGGATCTGCCACTGTAAAGTCTGCTGACTTCTCTTTCATGCTTGAAATGCATTTTTCTTCACGTAGTTTCTGAAACTTTTGAAGCCAGATTCCTTCATCCGTTGCATTCACTGTATTAGCTTAACAGGCTTTTATGAGAGTAAGAAAAATTGCATGTATTTGATGTAATGCATAACAGACCATAATTTTAAATACTCATTGTAAGCTCACCAAACCTCTGTAGCCCAGTCTTCCTGTTGTCATGTCAAAGCTACATTCTCTGCTTCTACCTGTATGAAGTGGATGAGTACAGATTTTTCTACTTCTGTTTTTTTTTTTTGTTTTTTTTTAAGTTTACAATTAGCATATTGAGTCTAATAGTGTTGTTTGGCAGATCAATGCTGACTCACTGAAGTTGTCACAAAAAGAACAAACAAGACTTGATCATGAGTTAAGTAGGGAAGGCAAGTCAGGGCACGTTTACTCTTGAAGCACCATTCATCCAAAGCAATTAAATGTGCTTTACACAGTTAACTAGAACTACTGTGCCTCTGCGACCTTGCTAACCAATGTGGATGTTCTGTTCTTTGTCCCTATATGTTAATGTTAGTTTAGAGCAGTAAAGACAGACTAATATAGCTTCTATGTTCCTCAAATAAAGTGTATCTCCTCAGAGGCTTTGAAACAAGGTGACTGAAAGCTGACAATATGTAACAAGAAAAGTGAATTTTAATCTCAAAAATCTAATCAGTTCATCCTCAAGTCCATCTCACTCTTAAGTCAGGTGGACAACAATGCAAAGTTTGAAGAAAATCTCTCAAAGTGTTGTTGAGACACTTGCCCAAAACAGACGACCCAGCAGCATGATGTCTTGCCCTGGCTATCTCTGGCTTGGAGGTCTAAAAACAGAACACTTCTGATATGAAAAGCATTAAAAGAAAGCAACAGGACCTTAAAGATGTAGTGTGGCCAGTAGCGGACAAATTGTCATCATGGTTGACAGCAATCAGTGAAAAACATAGTGGCTGACAGATTCAGTTGTCAAATATTTCGTTTATGTCACGGCATACATGGCATTGTTTTCTGGAGGAGCGATTGATGAAGAGTGAGCCATCTCACCGCTGTACTATATTTGCTGATAGCTGCATTTATAAATCAACCAGTGCAACCCCAGTGTGTCCTAAAAGCTCTAAACTCTGAACATTTGACCCTCAATGCTGCTGATAAAAGTGTTGCTAACTTTGGGGCAAAACATGATCTGATTAGTCAACTAAACATTTTAATAGTCAGCATCCAGTTGACTATCAAAACACACAACTGACCACTTTATTAGGTACACCTGTTCCTGTTCAATGGCTTGTTAACACAAATAGCTAATCAGCCAATTACATGTAGCAACTCAATGCATTTAAGCATACAGACATGGTCAAGGCAACTTGCTGAAGTTCAAACCGATCATCAGAATGGGGAGAGAAAGGGGATTTGAGTGACTTTGAACCTGGCATGGTTGTATATGCCAGACGGGCTGGTCTGAGCATTTCAGAAATTGCTGATCTACTGGGATTTTCAAGCAGAGTTCAGGGAGAATGGGCAGACTGGTTCAAGAGATAGAAAGGCAACAGTAAATCAAATAACCACATGTTACAACTAAAGGTTTCTTTATGACTTTTCCTCTGATATCAAAGTCGCAGACAAAATTCCAAAGTCAAAGTAAAATCATGGGAGTCTTGCTCAAGTTGCAGCTTGCTCCTGTTGTCTTAGTCGTTAGGTGTAAGGTGGTCATAAGACTCAAATTTAGCAGTTTTAAGGCAGTCTTTCCTCAATCTTGGGGGTACAATAATATCAAACATGTTTGTTATTGTCATAAGTCTTGAGTCTGGTCATACACAAATTGTGTTTTCCTGTGATGCGACCGTTGTCCATGACCAATGGGAGCCGATGATGTGCGTAAGCACATTAATTCACTTCATTCTTCAAGATATGATCATGAGCATAGACCAGTGTGGAGCCGCTGAATGTCCGCTCAGAACTCAAGAGATTGATAAACTTTTCTGCTCAGAGCAGCAGTCAGACCTCTGCACCTGTGTGTTTGTGTGCCTTGTCTATCATTTCAGTCCAGGCTGACCTGACAGGTATGGTATACAGCCACTGATTTTTTCAAAATAAAAGCACGATCAGTTTGTTTCCCTGGTGAGACTACATGCATTTTTATATGGTACTCTTATTCTGAAGTGTTTCTGAGATTATTCCTCGGCTATTGCAATAACATGCAAAGTTGCTTCGGTATTTAACTTTACTTTTGTTTCTACTCGATGTAAATGATTTTAAAACATCATATTATTAGAGATATTAACTCAAATGCGATCTGCATCTCCTTCTACATCTTGTTCTCTACTCAAAAAGTGTTATTGTGAATTTCCACCAGATGCATGATGGGAAATAATCTCAAAAGGAATTGTATTCTAGTCTTGTAGTTAGTGACAGACAGTCTTAGCAAAATCTTAGTCTGTGATCAACAACTCAATGGCTTGCTGTCAAATTGTCTTTAGATGTGAGAGGGTCTCAGACGTCAGTCTTTTTAGAGTCTTTCAAGAGTTTTAGCAAATTCCTCCAGTGTAAGGCCAGCATAAGGTATGCAGAATACAATCTCTGAACACACAACTCGTCGAACCTTGAAGCACACGGGCTACAGCAGCAGGAGACCACACCAGGCACCTGTCAGCTAAGAACAGGAAACTCAGGCTACAATTTGCACTTGCTCACCATAACTGGACAACAGAAGATTGGAAAAACATTGCCTGGTCTGATGAGTCTTGATTGCAGCTAGGACATTCAGATGGTCGGGGTCAGGATTTGGCATAAACAACATGAAAGCAAGGAACCATTCTGCCTTCTATCAAGAGTTCAGGCTGGTGGTGGTGGTGAAATGGTGTTGGGGAGATTTTCTTGGCATGTTTTGGGTCCCTTAGTACCAATTAAGCCTTTTTTAAATGCCACAACCACCTGAGTATTGATGCTGTCCATCCGTTTATGACCACAGTGTAGCCATCTTCTGATGGCTACTCCCAGCAGTATAATGCACCATGCCACAAAACTGTAATCATCAGCAACAGAGTGATCATGTCAATATCATCATGTCTAGATGCAGCAATATTGCTGTGCTTTCTTCCTTTCATTCTCATTCTTTCTCTGCTTGTCCTCTTGAAGTGTACATAAATGAACATTTTTTCCTGTTTCAAGGATGGTTTCCACCTTTTTCAAATAAATCCTTCATTAAAAAACATTTAAATGCTAGGCACATTAATAAGTAGTTGAAAAGACAATCTCTTGATTACCACTTGGAGGCGATTATTTTGCTGACAAAACAGCAGCTGAAACAAGCATAAAAGTGGCCCCTTCATTTTATTAAAAACCCGTTTGCAAAATGTTTTCATCAGCTCTTTAACAAGTTCATGGTCAGTGACTATTATTGTGCTCTCAAAATTTAATCAAATTGGAGGATTTTCATTAGGGTTTTTCTTTCTTTTTTTTTTTTTTTTTTTTTTTTTTGCTGTGGTGGTAGTTTCTGATGTTTTCATCCTTGTTGTTTAGTGTCAGCTCTCTGTAAGAGATGAGACAAAGTGCACAACCTCCTGTCATGCAAATGAAGAGCTTAATCAGCACCATTCACTCACGCCACTATCTATTAACAGTGTTTGGAAGCAGCTGCATGCACAATACTCCGAGAGATTTTTGGTTGAATCTCGATGTCAGACAATCACTTTAAGGTTTTGCAGGATTATTAATGTGCCTGCGTTGTTGATTAAATATTTGGAGGTTAGTGTTGTAGTGCTTGTTGTGTGTTTACGGGAAATGGGGGTTAATTTGTCCTCAGACAGGAGCCTCTGCAACCTTGAGCAGGCAATAGTTTCAGTCAAAATGAAAAAAAATCAGTGCTGGACAAGATTGCAAAGTCAGTTCTGTTTTCACTTAGCCTTTTCTCCTCAATTTCAATCCTATACTCCTTGAGCCTTATTAACAACAGTCATTTTTAAGAAGGAATTTCTCCTAAAAATCAACATCCATAGTTTGTAAGCAGCATTAAGTTTTTAGTCACATTTTTAGTACACTTTGTTGACCTTAGTTATGAGGATTTTAAGCCATCAAACTTCTTTTATTGGTTTTAAGAAAGAAATATGCTACTATTACTAAGCTTGTTTGTAGCATTTAAACCAAAGAATCAGTTCCACAAAGAAATTAATACCCATCAACTCAGCCTCATTCTTAAAGCCGGGTAGATGATTGGTTTTACAGTAGTTCTTTTTTTGACACCTTACTGCACAGCAAATACTAGAGTGTTGGCATTTTTGTTTTAAAAATTTAAGAGTTTATTTTTTCTCTTAAGCTGGGTGTACACTGTGCGATTTTTCCTGCGATTCAGCCACGAATTTGGAGTCGCACGACTCCAAAGGGAGTCTCAGTCAGATCGGACGTCATTTCTCGTGCTGTTTACAGGGGCATACGACTGCCGACCACAGCCAGACTACGACCATACGACCTGCTCCTGACTAGTCGGGAGGATTTCTGGCATGTTTTATATTTTGGTCGTACAACTCCAGACACTTAAGCAGAATAAACAACTGGGGAGTTGTTTTCCTTTGTAAACTGTCAGACAACGTCCTAAATTACCATGACGAGTGGAATCACTTTATGATGTACGGCTAGAAGGACTTTCTGATGCCCCTCCACCCCCGCTATGGTAAAATAAATAACCAAGCAGAAAATATTCCTACCTGTGGACCCGCAGCTGACACAGAGATAATGCTGTTTGTGTGTTAGAGACGGAGCGAGATAGTATTTTGTTGTGTACAGGACTCAGAGTGTTATCCACCAAGTCAGACTGGGCTTATGAAACAAAGTCAATTAATTCACCTTTGAGACCTATGTTTATTAGTTTTGTCTTGCCAATACCTAGCCTGCTGGAACCATTTGAATTCTTTTTTCATTATTTAAGTCATTTGGGTTTTTGCACTTTATTTTTTAACAAGGAACAGGATTTGAGTCAGCTAATGAGAGAGCTGCTGCTTGAATTCAACCTTCAAATCCCTGCTGAGGAGCATCTAGACGCTCAATTTTTAAAGACACAACATTATAAACGTTTATCTTTCAGGTTTGATTAGTGGGTCTATTTTACTCATTTTGAGTGCAGAAAATTGAGATCCTAGTAAAAACATTGTGAACAAAATGATTCAAAAGTAAAAACATACTGAGTACCTACTAATAGGTAAGCAGATGCTTTGTTGGCAGTCACTCAGACATTCAGTACCAGCTAAATTAGAGCATCCAGAACACTAACATTTATGTAAAACTGTTTGATTAAGTACTTTTACCTGTCAGTGGATTGGTCTAGTTTGGTGAAGAGAAAACAGGTGCCAAATCTGAGTCAGACAGGAGTATTCTCAATTTTGTGTATTCCTCCAGTAGTGTAGTGTGAGTATTGTGGTTCTCTCATGAACCTTGTGTTGGATCTATTCTGTTTCACATTTCAGATAGCCACAAAGATGCCCCAACCACACTGCCTCCTCATCTCGCTGAACCTCAAAGGGGGTCTGATGCTGTTAACGGGCCCTCAGTGAGTTTGCTAATCTCATTAGCCTGCTGCTGCAAGACAGCAAAGACTCCCCGAGGCCTATTCATTATCACTGCATTTAGAGCTCTGTCACTCTGAGACCAAAAAGGATGCAACAACCAGATTAAACTGGGGAATGGGGATCACACGCACAAAGCTCTGCCAGTAGATAAACACTTGCGCTCCCGTGTTGTTTGTGCACAGATTTGTGTACCTGCACGCACGATTGTCTTGCAGGAAAAGTGTGAAATTCAGAGTTAATGGAGGCAGGGTATTACCGGCTTAAGAGTACAGAGGACGCTTTGAACTGCCAAGCAACGGGTGGTTTGTCAGGAAAGGAGCAGGAAGGTAGAGCTAGAGGTTAGGAGTGAGAGATGGTATGAGGGAAAAAAAAACATCTGGGTGGGAATACAAATGTGTCCCATAACTCCAGCCAAGCTCTCGCAGCAGCAGGATCGCATGTCTAGCATCTAATGTATCACACTGAATGGGAACTAGTAGAAGGCGGGCTAATCAATAAATCTATTAGCTTCGTGCTGTAGTTTATGGTGGTCTGTTTTGCTCCCACATCTCTGATACTGATATACTCTCAGACTCCCCGTGGCTAGGCCGAATTCAACAGCGGGGCATAACTGAGCCTGAATGATGCAGCCAAAGGCCAGGCAAAGCATCCAAACCATCCACAACAAAATGTAAGCGATACCTTATCAAACCCCCAGCTAGCTAAGCTTCTCTCAGTGGCACAGATACTTATCTCCACTTTTTCTCAGCTCCACGGAGGACTAGATAACTGCTCCTGTGATGACAAATTAAACCGTGCTCCGAGCTGGAGAGCAGCTACACTCCAGACAGGGAAGAAAAGAGGTAACCTCTTTGCCTGGCCACTGCGATATATCATCATCATCTCAAGAGAAATCACATAAAAGCAGATTCATATTAACTCCACACTTTGCTCATGTGTGTTTCTGAACTGTGAATAATACATTGGCCATACTTCTTGTCACATTTAGACTTCTGATTGTTTTTCTTTAGGTTTTTATTTAAGCTGCTGTAATCAGCAGTAATAGCAACAGCTTGTCAAGTATGAAAATGCTGCTTCATGGTCTCACCTGCAGAGAAATCAAATGAATGAACTAGACAAAGCATTTTAGAGCATATCCGCTCATTGTATTGATTTTTCTGCCTGGCATCTGTATTTATTTGGCTTTCTATGACCACCTAGAAAGTACTTAATGATAAAAACAGCAGGAAACGAAACTCATAATTCCCATGGGGCGAAGTCATCAACTGCCAGCTCAAGGACCCTCCGCAGCCTCCCATCCGGCCCCCACCCAGAGGGTTTTTAAATGTTATCAATGTGAGGTAGAGAAACATGTTGTTTGCAAATGAAATTATGACAAAGTAAAGTTCTCCAGATGGGTGGCAGGAAGTTATTTCTGCATAGAGAAACACGATCAAAATGCCAGAGTTCTGTGCTTTTATGACTGGGCCATCTGTTCAATTTGCAAAAAGATAAAACTCAAAACTTATATACTTTTGAATCCTGATGGTAATGACATATTAAGGCATAATGTTTCAAAATTTAAGGCTGCCCATAAGGGGAGATAAGGGGTACCATCTTTTTAGTTTTTTTGTGTGTTTCAAAGTGCAAACCCCTTTTCTTAAAATGTTAAGAGTCTCTATTTTAGTCACATAAACACTGTGAGTGGATCCACTGGACTAGGACTGTTATATCAGCATATACAGATCTGCAAACTGACTGTGGCCATCTCCGATGGGCCCATTTACTGAGACTTTGAGGGGCCCAGCCTCTCCTGTGGACGGGCCTGCTTGTGATTGGTCCATCTCCACCAAAATACCGTTTGGCTCAGAACAGTTTATCACATAAGTATGGTAAACCCTGATCTTGCTTGTGTTTCCACAGCTGATGTCTGTCCAGTCTCACTCTTTGTGGTAGGGGATCCATCTCTAAGAGTTCTGGATTATTTGGCTCAACTCTGTAATAACAGTCAGTCTTTCTGCTCCTAAAAAGGTATTTATTTGGTACCAGTTTGTTTTTAAATGTGTATTAACCTTCCCAGCCTAGCATTTTCATATAAAACAAGAAGTGACACAGATTAGTAAAAGTTAAATACTTTTGGAACCATAAATTGTAACCTCTTACCTTTTTCCTCTTGAAGTTAGCTGTTGCGCCATTCTAATGATGCTATCCATGCCTTCAGCTCTTCTATGGAAGTTTTTCTATGGAGCCTGGAACTTGGGTGCCTTATCTGTGTCTTTAAAGATGAAACCCACACCATTCAATTTGACATTGAATGTCTTTTTATCCATTTTTTTAATCCATATTTTAAGTTGCTAGACACTTAATGCCATAATGTATTCCTAGGATCCTAGAATGACTAACTTCCTGTAGTCCCCCTAAAAGAACAGGCTTGCCCATGAGTGACATATCATTACTGGGTTGCCTACTCAACCCAGCTTTATTGCTGAATAGTATGGCAATATTAGCCATTAATTGCATGTTGTGACAGAATGAGAAAAAAATAGGCTGTTAAAAGTTTGCTGCTAACCTCTTAGCTCAGAGCAAGACTCTTGTCACCCTTCATCTGGCTGGACATAAATTATTTGTGATACTATATTGTGATACTATAGATTCCTAACCACTGTTCTTCACTTCCTGCCCCCATCTGACTTTCATGCATCATCCTGGATCAAAGTAACAGCATACAGAGGATTTTTTTTTTTCTTTTGATCATTTCGGCAATTAGAGAAACCGTTTTATCAGGAATGTCTTCTAGTTTGTTTGTTTTCAAAAAATCCACCTGTCTGCCATCATCAGCACATATTCACCTGAGATACCGGCTACATGCTTGCTGCTCTAGTAGAAAGGTAGAGATTAAAAAAATCCCCCTATTTTTCTTTTGCTAGAGCCTTATCCAGTCTGCATCTTAGAATGAGGACAATCTGAAAGATAGCTTTTAACTTTTTATTTTATTGCTTCACATGCTGATCTTATCTAGCATTGTGTTTATACCATATTTTAAACCTTCAACCTGACAATCTGAGTAAACGGAGGCACATGGATAAGTCTTTCTGTAAGCTGACATGATAAACACAGACCTAAAACTGCAGTTTTTTGCATCAACTTTCCTCTTTAGGATCATTGAGAATGCAGTTTTCCTGCCTTAAAACATACTGGTGTCAAACTCAGTGATGGACAACATTACAGCCCTAGAAACATCCAGCCAAATATGTCAATCTCCCCTTCCAGCTGGCTGCAGTATACAGTAGGTGGTAGGGCTTGACCTCACTGTTAGAGGCTTAAAAATGCATACTTCTTAGAATAAAAGTTAAGTATCAAATCAATAACATATTAATGTGACCATTATCTTTTGATGTAGCTTATCAAAACTCTGGCCCTTACAGCATCTGCCAAGAAAAAAGCTGGCCCTTGTACGAATCTAGTTCATGACCCCTGCCAATGTGTTAAAATGGAAAAATACTGGACTTTCGCTCATATGAAGGCTACCAACATGTCTCCAAATCTTAGCCATATTTTCCCTCTCTCTGCTGCATGTGTAAATATGCAACTCAAGGTACCTGTCACTTTATTTTATGAGGCGATTAAATGTTCCTGCTGTGTTAATGGCTTGTTACTGCTGTCAGCAAGTCACCAGAAAATCACCACAGGCAGGTTCAAATGTATTATTCTATGCAGGTAGGGTACTTTTTTTTTAAAGTTTGACATTTAACTGGATGAATTTAATGAATGCAAAGTTAAGAAAGTTCTTCAACATGTTGAATGAAACCCATTTAGAAAAAAAACCTTTTAAACCTAAGTGTTGTTGAAAACAACCTCACAAAGCCTGCAAAATACCACAGAATTTCAAAATTTATTAAAACCTTTAGCACTCAGCCTTGGTAACAGATGGCAGAAATAAAAAAAAGTTTGAAAGCATAAAGCCTTGGCCTATTATCCTTTTCCCTCTCTTCAAACATGCCCCTCATCCACTGGGCATTGATAAGCAGCTATGCAGTCACGTCATAATCTGGGTTGATTTTCTCTTTCTCTAAAACAGTTGTTCTCTACCTTCAAGACCCACCAGCACCTCCTCCATGAGAAACCTGCAACCCAAATCTACTCAAAATTTCAACAAACCATATGTATTTAATGAGGAGTTTTGCAGCTCGGATCTAAAATGGAACAGACATATCAATGAGCAAAGAGACAAAGCAAACATGTTTAGAAAATTAATAATTAATGAAGCTGTGTAGGACATGTATGCATACATTTTACTTTTGTCTGCTTAAGATATAAAGCAGATTGCGTTAGGTCAGGAAGGCCCTGGAGGCAAGCACCGCCATATAATTGAGATCAGCTGATCTCAAGCAAGCTCTCATCAGCTGACAGCCAGCTGATAAGCTCTAAGCTTGCTATTGGCCTATCGCACTCATGCTGCCTTTTTAAACTGCCCTTGCATGGTTTCACTCTACCGCTCTCTCTGCAAGCAGTTCTTGCAACCCTCCTCCACCCCAGCTCCTCCTTTATTCAGCTTCTGACTTAATCTTCTGCCATTCTGTTGTCAGTGATGCTCTACTCTGGCATTTGCTGTTTCTCTCCCTGTCTCAGACTTTCCTCATCTGCATAAAAAAAAGCAGAAACATGTGCTGCTCATGCTAAATGCTTTCAGCATAGGCTTGTGGAAAGGCAGGGGATACCAGAACTGCCACAACGCCAAAATAACAGCAGTAAGTGCAACTTTATAACTGCTAATAAGAAACAAACTTTGCTTTTCTTCCAGAGATTTAAAAAAAAAAATATCATGAGAAATCCATCTATGCTCGCCCAAGAACGAGACAAATAAGAAACACCAAAATTTACTCATCATCATGGCAAAATGGGGTGACATAAAATCTATAGGGCTTCCATACATTATAGACTTTTTGCCACAAAACAGCTCTAGTACGTTTGGGCCCTAACCAGCCAGCTGAGCACCACTGGTCCAAAATACTCACTCAGGCTGTCAGCTGTTGTCTGTATCAAGGCTCTACTAGAAAGCTTTTTATCAATCAGCTTTTCTGTGTTGAGGCTGAAACAAAAATATTTCTTATCCTACCCTCTCTCCAGTGTGTACTTTAGCACATCATGTAAAACAATAAGATCATCCAAAACGGGCTGGCATCACATTAGGTCTTAAAGGTAGAGACACACCAGGATCTCATCCGGTCTCAATGGTATAAATGTGACGATTTGCTGACTAAGACCCAGGAGTAGAGCGTGAGTGAAGGTTAAAGGTGCAAGGAGTTTATTTATCAGGAGGTGATGGTGCAAAACGACAGTGAGAGAGATGGCTCCCGACAGGCTTGAGCACTGGCAGGAAGTAGGAGACACCATAAGAGACATGGATAAAAAGTATCAGTAAAAGTCACTGAAAATTGTGCATGCAAAGCACACTCGGTCGACATTGAGAGAGCCAGGTTAACACTCGTGAAGCTGAAGGAATACTCTTACATCTGAGGTAGTAAAGGTGGTAAAGAGTGTCTGCAGACATGACTGCCCTGTGCTCCTGCCCTCCCCAACCAGCCTGCAGTGCTAGAGAAAAAACACAGAGCCTCCTCTCCAACACAGAGAAACACTCAACACAAAATCTGAAAAACACAGGGGATCAATAACGACAACAAACACACAGTGTATGCATCCAGCCTGAATGGGTTAAATATTGTGTGCTCTGTGTTTTCACAATAAGGTCTTCAAATGCTCTCTTTTTCCTCTCAGGCTTGCATCTTGTTCCCTCGACAGGTGGCCTTCTGTAATGGAGTCATGATTTATGAGAGGGCAACTGATTAAACCTGGCCTCCCTGCTCCATAGGATGTATTTATGAAATTCATTTCAGAACAAGAATTTCCCCTTGAATTGTTCAGGTAGAAAATTCAGCCATGTCATTAAGTTATACTTAGCTACACCTCTTATTTCCCTCCTGCAGGGATAATTACTGGCTGTTTTATTGTCAGCGCCTTGGGAAAAGTAAAAAAATCTTCACCACCTGTTGACATGCTCTGTTCTTATGTTCCACATCAACCATATAAAAGCAATTAGGAGACCGACAGAGGCTTATTAAAATGAAGCCCTCATCAAAGCCTGGTCAATCAGCGTTGAGCCCGGAGGGGCATCTGAGTGAGTTTAAAGCACATCCGGGTATTAAAGTGATGTCTTCTCCTCTCATTTGTCTTTGACCTTTTCAACAGGATTCTGTAAAGCAAGACCATAAGCTATTGATCTGGTGTGAAATAAACAAGAGTGGGAGTCAGGTGTAAGCTGCAGAAATCTCATTAACACAGGTGGCCCGTGTGCTTACCGTGCTCTGCACCCTTAATCCAATTTTCCCTCTTCAGAACAAATGGCTCGAGTGCTTTCATGAGCTCCGACTTCCAGCGTGTATTAGAAACTATAACAGTGCTGTTTCTCTGTAGAAATGACCCTGGTGTTGGTCACTGATGTGCAGCAGCCTCTGGATAAAGCATCACACTGCTGTTCAACGGCGAGCCAGAGGCCAAAGCTCAGACTCTGTAATCTCCTTGTATAACGCAAGCCTTGAATGCAGATGAAAAGATTATACATGGTTAGTATGCATAAGGTCACGTCGATGCATAAAACACACGACTTGTAAAAGGTTAGTATTTGAAAGTGAAAGCTAATAGATGCCATTCTCCTGCATGAATAAGATATGCTGAAGCTGTATCCAATCTGCAGCACACTTTATATAAGAGGGATGCATATCTTACAGCAGATAGATGCTTCTCATGATCAATCTGTGTTGTATTGTGAGGAGAAAAAATGTTTGCGTGTTGTTTATGCAGGACAAAAGTGATGACAGATGACAGAGGCAATGATTGCAGTGTTTGAAAAGCGAGTGTGTGTGCCTCACTCGACCTTACGCCTCATCATTCACTGAATTCCCCCGTGCCTCATCTTCTTCATGCACACACAAACACATACATTCTCTCCATAAGATATGCATCTTCCTTTCGCCCACGATTCAAATCTATATTCTCTCTTAGAACCTTTGGGCAGCAAACATCCACCCACAGTTCGTCTCTGTATGTATGTATGTGTTGGTGGAGAGGGGCAGCATGTAAATGGTAATGGGCTCAATTTAAGAAGCTACTCTACAGTACTAAACAATCATTAAGATTACCCTTGAGTTGCATCAACAGCTTTCTGACACAGAGTCAACCTAAACTTAATATTATGAGCTTTGCAAAGGTTAAAATTTATTGCAAGGCTTTTTTATATGGTTGCAATATATTGCACCATTCTACCTCTCAAACTTAGCTCAGATAATGTTGTTCTCACCCGATTACAACAATGCAAGTCAAAGTATCATTGTTCAAATTCAACACAGATTTGAAGAGGTTAAGCCAGTGTAACTGCTTAGTCAATTTCAAGCTGGTTGCAAAAGAATACTACAACTATTTCTGATGTTAAATTAACAATTCAAGATAATCCCCCAGCTTGCATGTGTTGTTGCGCAGTGCTAGAGCAGGGAAAGACTCATGTCATTGACAGTCGTGTTGATGTTATTCACACCAAGGCAGATGGTAACAGAGTCAGTCTTACAAGGGTTAAAATGTTTTGCATCAATTATATACCAGTCCAGGTTGTAAGCACTATTTTTACACATTAAACATCGATCTTTCTTGTTTGACTTTCAGGCTTGTACTGAATTTTAAAAATTAGCTTATGTTGACAGCAGACTATTTCACCTGTTGGGGTTTATTTATCATGCATTCCAGTGTAAGTCCATGAAATTGTTGCTTCCACCATTGGGTGAGGAGATAAGGAAGTTAAAAGGTTAATGTTTGCTTAAAGGATCTGCGGTTTTATGTAAAAAGAAAGGGACCCAATACACTCAGCAACCTTGCCAGTATCCCTGTTTGAGGCGATAATAAGAACCTTTGTTTTATCAGTCTTATTCTGCAGGAAATTATAGTTCATCCAATCCTCAATAGCAGACAGTTGTGTAATATATTAAGTTTATCTTTGTCACCAGGGTTGAAAGAAATCTGCAATTCAATGTCATGGGCAAAAAATTGGCACTATATACCCTGTAATCTGCTTATAACATGGCCTAATGAAATCATGTACAGAGAAAACAAAATAGGGCCCAGGGCAGAGCCTTGAGGCACAACCACAAGAAAGAAAAGCAGATTCAGATAGGTGTTAGTACACCCATACTTATCTGAAAAGGTAGCTGGAGACCCAAGAGGATCAGGCTGCTGACCTCTACAATGGTCTGCAGAACACACATATGTTTTGTGAGTTTTGCTGCTACTTAAAGGCAGTCTCTCAAATTCACTTCTCCTCTCTCATAATCGATCTAAGTGACTTTATGTTAGGATGTAAAATAAGTACCAACCTTATCTTTTCTGAACACTGAGAATAACCACCAGTGCAGTAAAATTCACAAAGTTTTACAATGCTGTCTACTTGAATTCACCCGCAGGAATTTAACTCAAGATATCGAGTTGTTTTGCAAAAGACACATTGACATTTACTTGATGGTTTCTTTGAGAATCAAAGCACCTTCACATGAACATCTTGTTAGAGCTTGAACCAAAACACAGGGAAGGGGACCAGAGCCAGCTGTGTCCACGGGACATTTTTGGCGGATCAATCAGCAGCAGACACCGTGCTGACACTAATATGGTCCTCCCAGTGTGTGATGCTGGCTCTGTCTGCCTCTCTTCATGGGCCTCTCTTATCGTGTGACAGGGAAACAATCAGCCCACAGCCACAAACACTCACACACGAGACACAATCGCTAACTTTTGAAGCCCTGATGGCAGTTTAAACTTCATTTTCCCCTGTATGAGAAATGAATTGCAAAAGTAGAGCAATGCAGGATTTCATTTGGCATTGGCAAGAGTTATATTGCATTGTTTAACACATTGGAAACATGCCAAGAACATCTTTCCAATTCATTACATCCCACACACTTCTGAAACTTCTGCCCTCTAGGTGTGACTTTGCCAAGGTAGTGCAGTCGCCTGTGGTTACCAGAGCTCACTAATGTCTGACCATTTTAATCTGCATGCTTTTCCTGCTCTGCCTCCTTTCTCTTCCTTCTTCAGAGCGTAGGTTGAAGTCCAGTAGGATTTGATGAGCTCTGAGGATGCTGAAGTTAAGTAAAACTCTGCCTTAGAAGCCAGAAGATCCCAGACCTTGTCAAAAAAGTGAATATTCAGTCATGTCGTATACATTAACCATGCGGTTTGAATCTCACCTAGCTGCACCTTCTTATCCCACCAGAGTCCCTAATATGCATTACTGACATGCATTTCAACACCTTCTGATTCCATCAAAGACTCATGGATCAAATTGAGCTGGTTTCAGCTCTGCATGTAAAACTAAGCAGCCATTTCATCTCATTTTTCTTGCCGTTATCAGATTCTTGCATGAAATGCTGCTCCTATGTCACCCAGGAAATGTGCCTGCTGGCAGAATTCTTTACAGCTTTTGGTGCTATCTGTGGAAAACAGACTCCCTTTACACACTGTAAGATTCCTTATTCTGACTCCAAATCACGAGTTTAGAAGTCTCAAGGTGCTGGAGTTGAAATTGCAGCAATAACCTGCTTTCCCCCTTCAATTACAGCTACTTTTGTGCCTTTCAGCAAGCTCTTAATCCCCATTTTTCTGTTGGAAAGGGAGCACATGCGCAGCTTCCCTGTGCCTGCAACAGTTGCTCAACGTCAAGAGTTCTCCTGTTCGGTTTGAGAGCGGAGGAAAACCAAAGAAATGTGAACAACATAGCACGTAGGTTTGTTGAACTTTATAAGACTCTGGAGGAGGAATCGACAGAATTTTCACCTGAAAGTCCGTTTTAGGGGTGTTCTGGTTCTTCTTTGCGCTCATACGCTCTTATCCACATTTCCTATGTTAACCTTAAGCCTTGTTATGACTCAAGAACTCGTGGTGAATTCCCAGCGAGACTCCTGACCTGTTGTGTTGGAGTGGATGCTGTTGAAGGCTGACTTAATCCATATTTTATAGCTTTTTTCCACGTGTCAGTGGCTCAGAATAGGATTCTCAGCCTGCCAGTTTGAGGAATGAAGTATATAATGTATTAGGTGTTGCGAGGTGAAGACAGCAGTGAGTGTGCATTTAATCACATTAGATAAGAGTCATTTAAAGAGATCAAATGTGGTTTTCTTTTATGCTTAAAGCATCCTGGGATTTGAGCACACCTTGAATCTTTAATCCCTCACAGGCAGTCTGAAGGGAATCCGTCTTGTTTTGGGGGGTTAAAGCAGGTGGAGGTGGTTTTGTAAATCAAACAGGTAAACAACCAGGAAAAGAAGTGGGCATCAATAGGGAAAGAACAGAGCAGCTTGCTAGATTTAACCTGTGCGGTATCAAGGGGGGGTTCTGAAAAGCCGAGGATCCGTCAATAATGTAACAAGCCGAATGTCTCTTGCTTGCTGTGTTTGTGCCTCTCCTTCAGACGTGAATACCTTTATGAATAATGGAGACACCAGGAGCAATTCGCAGCAATTCATCCTCTCTACTTGACAGCACGCTTTAATCTAGCTTTACCTACTCGGCAGCATGCTGTCATATATATGAATTTGTAAAGGAGTGAATAATTCCCATTGTTTACATCCACAGTGGGTGGTAAACATATTCAGCAGGTCTCCCTTAAAGTCCAAACAGACTTAATTGCTAGAAACCAGCCTGGCACTACTCATCTAATGTCTGAGTATATATTTCTTAACTATTATTGAGTGTAATCTCTGTGGTTGGGGATATTGATAACACAGTGGACTGTGTTACTTAGGTTTAGTCAGAAGCTGGTTCACTGTCATGCCAAAGAACAGAGAGATAAAACATTTCCTTGTACCTGATTTATATCTTCAGTCTCCATAAGATAAGATAAAAAATATGTGTTAAAATTGAATAAAACTGTCCTCACCTCTATGCTTTTCAGACAGTGGATTTTCACTAGCTTAACTTCTACATCCAAATTATTTGGATTTTATCCAGCGTAGCTAAACAGCATGAGTTCATAACAAAGGTCAAAACTATTAGCTTAAAGTCTTATTCTGCTCCCTTTACATACAAAAATAGATATGCACGCTTACCATCACTGCCCACGTACTCATATTTGTAAGTTATGTTAGGGCAGACATAAAAAAATGAATCCACTGGAGGTTTCTGTCTCCCTTGCATTGCTGTCCATCCTATTCTGTTGAAGTTATCTCTGTTCCTAGGTGAGCTAATGTCATACATTTGTTCGAGAGTTTATGAAACACATATGGCCTAGCGGTACACCTCATGCATATATGGAAGCACAGATCTGAATTCGACCTGTGGCTCCTTTTCCCCAAATTATACCTGCTACACTATCCATTGTCCTGTCCATCTCATAAAGTTGGAGTAAAGTCCCATCATTTTCCATAATATTCTGCTTGAACTGTAGTGCTGGTGGTGGAATGCATATCCACTTGCTAGAAATGCAGAGTCCAGACAGTAGTCAAAAAATCCAGTATATAGCGTTAGTTCAGGAAGGCTACAGAGTTGAGTGCTGCCATATAATTGAGATCAGTTGATCTCAAGCAAACCCTAATCAGCTGACGACCAGGTATTTCTCCCTAAGCATGCTATTGGCTATGCCCTTATGCTGCCATATTTAAACTTCCAGAACCTGGTTGTGCTTTGCTACTTTCTCTGCAAGCTGCTTTTTCCACACAACCCTCCTCCACCCCAGCTCCTCCTTTATGCTGTATCTGACTTAATCAATATCATTCTGTTGTCACTCATGCCTGATTGGTGTCATTGATAATGGAAGAGCTGGAATTTGTGCTGTTCCTGCTTGATGCTGTCCACATTGGCATGTGGAAGGGCAGGTGGATCCCAGAACAGCCTAAAAAAACAACAACAATAAGACCAAATTAATGACTTCTAATAAAGAAAAAATATATAACCGATCTGTCCACCTTGATGATTCTACTCCTTGCGTCTGTTTCCTTATCTATTTAAGAAAAAAATTCTACCCCACAAAACAGACATATTCTGGTATCACATCTCCTGAAATGACCACAGACATGCTTATACTCTCACTCTGCAGGAAACACTGATTGGTGTCACTCCAAATAGACTACTTGATAGAGGCAGTCAACTGTAAGCAGACAATTCTAGTTATTTAAAGGCTCAGTAGTTTTTAAATCAACTGGACATTGTAGTTTGTAGTAAAAAGAATCAAACTGGAGGAAGTGGCTACATTGAGGTTTATTTTCAGCAGTGAATTAATCCTCATTTGGCGCTCTAGTGAGTTTTTCTGGCAACAGGGCAGTGTGTGGGGAATTGAGTCACTGCAACGTTGTGGCTCACTGATGTGTTTTTAATCTACAACAATGGAGCTCAATGGAACTGGGTAATACGCTGGACCAGACTTGGGATACACACACTGTGTCAGTAGCAAAAATAACTTCTTGGTCGTGGGTGTCGGTTGATTCCAACCAATTAAATAACGTGTAGTATTGCACTGTGAAAATCAGGGCCAATATCAATGCTTTAATTAACAATTTAGCCTTTTTTCGTGTTTATTCATGCATGCCGCAGATGTCAGTCAACAGAGCAACTATTAGTGGTTACCAATGTTCAATGAGTGCTGGGCAGCATCCTCAGTTATGTTTAACATTTATTCCATTCAGCTTTGTGATTGACTAGCATCCAAAAATTAAGTTAATATGGGATTGCTGCCCTGTAAGTCATACAGCCAAGTACAAATATGATTTGTAAAAAACAGTGGCTATTGCTTTGCCTGCAGAACAGTCTCATTTTTGCATGTAAAAGTAAAATGTATGATAAACATCACATATTTCCAGTAGATGGCTCATCTAAAGTTAGGGGAACACCAAGGAAACTGTCAAAAAAGCACTATTTATGAAGCGCAGATGTTTAGGTTACACCCCATGTACTCAGCGGCTTGGGTTCGAGTCTACCCTGTGGCTCTTCTACCGTATGTCATCCCTGTTTTCAGCTTTAGCCACTGTCCTATCTCTCTATTAAAGGAAAAAACAAGCCACAGACTAAATGTTAAAAAAAAGATCACTATTTACATAACAGGGGATCACAGCAGGGATCATTTTGATGCTGGTTTGCATGTGGCCATTGTTGTAGTGCAATCTTGTCACTTGCTGCTTCAGTTTTATGTGAAAAAATCCTTTCAAAGTATTCAAACAACCTTATATCCATTTTCTAGATCATACATAGTGCTAAACCACACTGGTCCTACAAGGTGCTATCAGTGCTATCAGCTCATTGTTGTTTACATTCAGGTTAAAGAGACTTATGGCAACAAGGAAGTCACCTTATCCATAGCAACAGTGCCTAATAGTGGTGGGAAGCTTTGTTACTGTTAAGAAATAGTGAGTGACCAAAAATGTAGGCCTGAAATTATTTAAAACTATTTAGAATAAGGTTAAGAACCTAGCAACTTGGGGCGTCCTTCCGGTCATTTAGCTGGCAAATCATGCATATCCCTTGTGTTTTTTCCATCAGTTCATAGTATCTGTTGGTTTGTTTTTGAATTGTGCTCTTGTGATAACACTCCTCAGAGTGTCCACCATACATATGTCTGTGTTTGGTTGGGAAGCATCTGTCCCCACACAGTAACAGTTGTAGAAAGTTGAGTTCAGGAAGCACAGTCCCATCAGTGTAAACACCAGGCTGAGAACAACAAAACCAAAAGGAGTTTGACTTACTGTATTTTTGGAAAGCTCTTATTCTGTGATATATAGTTAGTATATATTAAAAATCTGCTCTATTAATGTTTAAATTATCATCTATTCAGTCTTCAAGTATAATCCCTCACTAACTGATGTGTTTGAAAGATGAAAATGGTGAATCTGACCATTTGTATTCTGCTTCTGACATTCACGTTCACAGCTCTGAAAAAAGAATGGGTAATTGCTGCTCCCTTTGCACTGTAATTAGAAACCCTCTTTTATTCTAACCCACCAGTAAGTGTTTTCCCAGCAGAGGACTGAAAGACTTCTCGAAGAAAGCCCACATTAACACTGCAGCAGTGTAAGTGTTCTCCCATGGTGCCACCCTCGGAGTGCAAAATCCAAGACACCCCTTTGCAAGATTCTATTTCCTTACCGTGTTAGGGAAAGCTTCTGACTAAATTAAGCAAAATGGGAGAAGTTCTACAAAAATCTCTAGATGGAGGGAGATGTGAAGAGGCAGCATCATGGTCTATGTCTCTGTGGCATCGTGGGCACAGGTGGCACTGGCTCATTACTCAAACCCCTACTGCCCATATTTCACAGGTGGAGGGAGATATAGACTCCTATTAGCACATCCCCTGCTGCGTCGAGCAGTATGTGTGGGTCAGAACGCGTGGGCAGCTTCAACAAAAAATTATTTGAAAAATACTGTGGGAAAAATTACCAGACTATTTCCGAGAATAAATTAATTTTCTTCTCAGAGTAAAGAAACCTGCACATCTGCTCATTAAACACGGTAAAAGTAACCCAGGCTAAATAAATAAAACCTGCACTCACACAACCTTAAGGAGGATGTATGCAAACTGTGTATGTAAAGAAGACTACAGCATGTGAAGAAAACACAAACAAGTGTTTAAAGTAGACACTGCATGCAAAGAAATGATGCAGGAAGAGAGCACTAGATTGGCAGACATTGGTGTCAGCCTTGGCTACATGAAAGTGTTTGTGTATATCTCACTCGCTGTCATGCTTTTGCTCACACACAGGGCTCAGCCAGGCTTACAGTTACTTATGAATGTGTTCATGCAGACTAAACATGGTGTAACATAGAATACATACAGTGAATGCACATAATGGAAAAACCCAGCGATGCAGAAGGAGCATGTAACATGTTCTGAGCTACTTATGCCAATGTCTCTGTGATGTCAGGCTGTAATCATTCTTTCCTGCTTGCTATAGGTTCCATATGTTTGTAGCACTTATGGCCCTGCACTCCTCACTCAAGCTGTGTTCACTGCCATAGCCTAGAATGCAATTCTCACATCATTACGGCCCTCAGCAGATGGCATTCAGGCTCTTTTTTTTTGTCTTTGAAAAGCATTAAATCTTCATAAACAGCAGAACCAAAGCACAACATGTTTTCTGGAGTTATCTGGTTACACAGAGCAAAATGATTTACTGGCAATAGAGGCCTGGTGGACAGTTTCGCATCGACATAAAAGCCTGAAATTTCAATTTTAAATTCTTTCTCTCGCTCTCGCTGACAGGACGCTTCATGGGAGTCTTTTTTATTTTTGGACAAAAAGGAAAAAGGATGTGGTTTGTATTGAGCTTACAAAGGTTTATGTTTGAGGCTTCAATGGCAGCCCTTAATTAAATGTAGATTAAAGAGGTGATGCACAATAGTTGTATTAAGGCATTTCTAAAGCCCTGGCTCTGTTGTTTTATATTTCATCCCTACCTCCTGCATGGATTTCTTTGTCATGGATGGAGAGTGATAAAAGACAATATTTCCCAGTGTTCCCAGTGTGATAAAGGCTGCAGAAAAGCCCACAAAGTCAAACTTGCTCTATGGATTGGTGCAGAAAACTGCCAAAAATTGACTAATGCTATATCTGTTTGATGTAATAAAGCTTTATTTACACAGTCCTGAAACACAATGTTACTGCAAAAGGTTAGCTTGATTTAGCTTTAGCTGTAGCGGTATGAAATGAAAAAATTCTACAGGATATGTTTGGTCTGGTCCTTACAGATCAGAGCTTTTCTTTGTAATTCTTTATGCATATGGATATTTTTCTGCTTGTGTGTATGTCTTTAAGTCATCTAGACTCACAAATCAACTCTTGAATACAAATCTGACACCAGCAGTTCAGTGATAAATGAAATCCGAACAAAAAGCAAACTGATAAGCCAAGTTTTTTCAAACAAAAGTCCCATCTGCCAGGGAGCGCAGATGGTTGAGTGGTTTATGGCGCTACCCATGTACGCGGGCGGCCAGGGTTCAAATCCAGCCTGTGGCCCTTTACCGCATGTCTCTCCCCACTCCCTGTTTCCAAGTCTATCCACTGTCCTTCCTCTATCAAATAAAGGCATGAAAAGGCCCAAAAATAAATCTTAAAAAAAAAAAGTCCCATCTGCCAAAGCTGTGCTGGGGATGGAAAGGGGTAGGTAGGGAGAATCAGGAAGAGAGAATAGGGAGTACAGAAAGAGGGACGAGAGAAACAACAAAACAACAAATGGAAGACATATATATGGCTGTCATGACTATAAACTTATCTCCCATTTTGTGAAATTATGTGGAATTCATCCATGAAACTAAAACAGTCCTTTAACCTTTCAAAAATACATCGTATGTAGTGCAGTATTTATTAAACAGAGTAGTCAATTCAGGATGAAAACTAGAGTGGCCATCTGAGGCGGCAGACCCACGCCTAAGCAGTGCCACCGAGGAACTCACGCTCCCATTGATTACTATGGTGTTTGCACCCACCCACACACACACACACACACCCTAACCCCCATGATGGAATTATCATATTGTGCATTCAAGTTGTTTTAAACAAATCATTTTGCCTCAAATTAACTTGGACTGTTTGCACTGACACATTAAGCTTTAATTTAGAGTCCTGTTTCTGGCCACCTGTTAAATGAAATCCAATAATCACTATATTCTTGGTCTGTGTTTGGTCTCCCCCACTTCACCACACTCAGTAACTCAATTATGCCACTCTTTAGCTGCTAAATGCTCCACTATCTTCACCGGCTAATAACTAGCTGTGTATGACTGCTGCTGAGCAGGGAGTGTACAGTGGAATTTTAGAGCATTTTCTCTGATATCAGCTGCCTGCTGTGCCTGGAGACAACACTAACAGAGCCAGAGAGAGTGAACAAAACAGTAAATTGAGCTAAAACTCTCTTTAAAGCCCTGTAAAACAGAGGGGATCTGCAGATTCTGGCTATAACTCATTGTTGATTCATCCCAAAGCGACCAGTTTCTCAGTATTTTTACATTGTTAAAATAAAAACCCGTACAGACATTTTCCAAGGCAACATTCAAGATTTGAAACCACATTCTTTTGGTCCTAAACAGTGGCTGGCTCTGCAGAGGTTTAAAGATAAAAATCTGTGTTGGCGAAAAAAGTATTCCTGATATTACTAAGTGTGGATTGTGATTTTCTATAAGGCAAAAATACCACAAATGCTGGCCTTTCATTTCTCAAGCTTTACTTAAGATAAAAAAAAGCTGTACTTTCTCCTTCTGTGAGTCACACTAAACGCAGAGGTTAACGCTGTTGCATTGATTAGTAATCACGAACACACCTCAACTCTTGGAGCATAAAAATGGTCTACACCCTCCCTTCCTTCACTTGGCATTTCAATCCTTGGTCCTCGTCACCTCATGGATTCCCCTGAGGCTTTGTGATTTGCAGATATAAGGGCATTTTCTGACAGCAGAGCTAAGCAGAGACCTGGCTGTTCTTCTGAAGGGCAGGTGCATCCACTCCCTGGGGGGGGTTCCTGGATGGAGGACAAGGAGAGGACACGCTGGAGTCATCTTCACTGATGACGATGATGACAACTTTTTAAACACTTTGACCAGAGGAGCTAAAGAGAGGGACAGCCTGGAGCAGATGTGAGACAGGCTGAATGACTGCACTGAGGTGAGCCTTAAGGAAGGGAACAGGCCTCTATGGCGTCAACCTAGATGTATCAAGAGTTTAGCTGCTTTCAATGATGACCTCAGGAAAGCCCTTTAACCAATAACAATGTCAATCAGGCTCCACAAAGCCTCCATTTCAGGGTGAAAAACCACAGAAAGCAGAATGTTCATTAGTCATATCATAATATCTGCATAAAACAACATAAGCAAGAGAAAAAGATGAGAACACCATGAGGATTTTAAATTTATGCAATGATAGGATGCTATATTTTATCCCACACCCACTGTCTTCCTCCGACTTTGCAGTAAATTCCCCTGGTCGAAGGATTAAAAGGGTCATTTACATAAATTTCAAACCAGAGCTAATAAAACACGGCATGATTACACATTAGCTTGATTTCACAGCTCCTTTAGCAGACGACAGCTGCGAGCTGCTTCAACGTTTCATCATTTGCTGAGGTCGTGATTGCACTTTACACTGATTATATTTGTGCAGCGGGAGCTGATACAGTCTGACTATATTACAAAAGATAATTTAACAAAAGACTACACGTGATGTTTCAATAAAAATATCAGGAGTTTAAAGGCTGGCTTTTGTCTCACTTGTTTTATACTGAGAAGTTCAGAAAAGTTTTTCCTCTTACAGTTTGTGCCTTTAGATATTCAACTTCAGGCATAAGAGTTTGGAAATATGTTTGTTTAGTTTCATACAGAATAGAAAATCTCCTGATTTAATGAGCTGGAGATGAGAAACTCAAGAAAAATGTACAAACTAATAATTTTAAAAGAAAATATGCACACTTTTATTTCTGCTGGGCTTTGAAATCAAGTGAGAAAAACCCAGCACTAATCTTCCCCTGTCATAATGTCAACTGCACACATGTTGATTTAATTTGTGTCTTCATTATGCCACTGTTGACATGGCTATATTGAAAACTACTTTTCTGCCTGATAATTAGCAGAGTATAAATGACACTTGTCTCCAGTTAATAAAGCAGATGAAAATTATGTTATACAACAAAACAATTAAATGAGATGTCAGAGAGCTGTTCCAAGTATTAATCGCTTCCCCTCCCTAATAACAAGATCAAAGAGAGTGCTGTAATTGAAGGTGTCATTTGTTTGCTGTAATTTTTCTCTGCTAGTCACTGCTTTCTGAAATGATTTAACGCAGGTAGCAGCATGGATTTCTCCGCCTGCTCTTAAGTTAAGGCTCTTGTCTCTCACTTTGCCCTCCTTGGTTTCACTCCTGTGCTCTGATTTTCTTTCTCCGCCACCTCAGTCGCCGTCCCTCTGCCTGCTAGCTGGAGTCGGCATCACACACCGTCAGCATGTCTCAGGCCTGTGAATGTCTGACAGGTGGTATTTTGTCAGTCGTGTCCAAACATCACGACATCTCTCCCCTGGTCTTCCCATCATGCCGGCGAGCCATGGAGCAGGGCACCTCCTCTCCTCCACCTCCCAGCAGGCTTGCGGAGCTGTAATGGCGGGGGAATGAGCCGGTATCCTCGCCAATCCTCAATGAGTGATCTGAGAGGAAACTCTGCTGTCTAATCTCTCTCCTCCCTGCTGTGACTCTGTTTGTGTGGGAGTGGAGGGAGATACAGACACATGCTGAATGTATGTCTGCGTGGATGGGCGGATGTATCCCGCTATTATTTTGAAGAAGGTCTGTCCATCTTCCCAGAAGCCTTCCTCTTTCAAGAATTACATTCAAACTGGGTGAATTGCACCTTATAATCCATGTCCCATAGCAAGGTAGCAAGGTGAAAAGTAAAGGTGTTGAGGTCAGGTTGGTGGGCGTGTAGTTTTTATGCAGGAGATCACAGTTCAACTCCCAACACTAACCTGCACTTAGCATGCCTGTTGGCTTTTTTATTCCAGAAGCGCCTAAACTGTAACCTTCAATATAAAGGTCAGCATTTAGGAAACATGCTTCATTGCTTTCAGGTAGAGAGCAAGTTGAAACTATTCATGCTGTTCTCATCTCAGCTATATATTTCAGCAGTAGCTGTTAAAGTGGCTGGCTCTTTCTAACGTTGACAACTTAATAGTTAAATAATGTATCAGTGTGTAATATGCCAGACAAAGCTGGACACATCATGGCTGCCATGTGTCTACTGCGTGGGTTTGACATTTTAGCTGTGCACATTCTTGAAACTTAACACAGACCTGAGATGCAGTATATACTTGTGTGATGAGATGGAGGGGGGTTGACAGTCAACACAGTAGCAGAGGCAACAATGACACAAAGTTTAAGACAAACTGATAAACCAAGTCTACAACTTTCCACATCTTAGCATTGTCACTGCATGGAGACAAACATCAGGTAAAATAAGATTGGTACAGCAGTTCAAAAAGTGACAGTGTAAACAGTTGACTTAGCTGAGTGCATCCATTACTGTTTGTATGAGTTTAGTATTACATTGAATACATCTTACTACTGTAATTTGCAGTGTGTTTGTGTGTGTCTGTGTTAATTTGCACACCACACTATTGCTCCAATTGTCCCTGATATCTCTCAGAAAACTTCTCGGATATACAGGTTTGAAACTGGTGCCATAAAAAAAACATAAATATATACAGATTTTCTGTAAAATCTCAAACTTTAATCATTCAGGGACTTCCCTGGTGTTATGAAGTGAAGTGGAATGTTATTGCGTCTTAGTGCCAACAGAGGGCACCAGAGTACTTTGCAACGTGTGGGTGATTATGCTGGTGCAGCATAACTGGTGCAGGACTGTAACTCTGGTGATTCGGCCGAGGATGAACTGACTTTTGAAAAAACAGTGAAGTTTGCATAAGAAATGGAGGCGGCAAACAGGGGCATTGAGGGTTTACATGTCGTTAAAGAACCTGGTAAATGAATCAGAGTGGTGGGGTTGGTGAACAAGGTCAGCAACACACAACCAATACCCCATTAGAAAGTGCTACAGATGCGGTGGAGAAAACTACCTGGCTCTGTTGCTCCGCAGAATCACTCTGAACCTGACAGAGAGCTTAATACAGCAGCTCAGGTGTCATGTGGCTGTTCTTAGGTGGCTTTGAGTACAAACATCTGTTTTTTTGTCTATATAGTATGGTTGATGTCCACATAATGCACAGACAAGTCACAATTTTTAAAGTAGGTTCACTGTGAGGGAGGGAGAGAGAGGAGGAAACGCAGGTGCTGATCTGAATCATTAATCACCCATTAAAATGAATTGGACTGATGCGAAAACCCCCCAAAAATCAAACCTGTTCCAAAAAAGGAATAATGTTCTCATCTTAGTTGTTGAGGAAAGGGAGGGTTGTGCAAATGCAGTCCAAAATAATTGTAAATATCCAAAACTCCCTCTGCCACAGCAGAGAAAACATCATGTGGTCCTCAGTGTTAGTATGCTAAATGTCAGTGTTCCTCTCCCTAATTGCTACAAATTTGCAGATTCACATGTTGCCTTAGCATGTAAACAGTTGATAAACAAGCAAAATGACCTTTTGTTGCCACCTTCATGCAGCTCACTTTACAGCATATTTTCCATGTTTATGTTTGCAGATTTACCTACAGACCATGCTGAATGTGTGTGCACCATGCTCTCTGTGGCTGGCACTGCCCTCTCTCCAGTCAGTGCTCTTGTTTTCATGGCACGCACTGCAGACACCTCAGGCACGTCCCAGAAGTGCAACTTCACTCACAAAATATGCGCCAAGTCTTTTTTAAAAAGAGTCTCTTCCAGCATGTGGCAAGCTGAAGAAAGCAGATCAACCAGGACAGGAAGTCTGAGACATAGAAACATCAAGGATCAGGTCAGATCATTTAAAACAGCTTGCACAGATTGCTTTGTATATCCTGTGACTACATTGGCATAATGATTGGCTATACTTCAGAATCTTTTACACTGCAGTGCATACACTGTTGACTGAGCAAAACTATGACATAGACAGAAAGTACTGAACTCAAATAATGTGTGGTGTACTGATCATTTTAATCTCTATACTCTGGAACAGGACTTAATAGGACTCAGCTAAAATCTGGCAGTGCAGAATCAAATCCAACAACTCTGGATGGTGGGACTTTTACAGAAATGATGAGTCATTTCTAACCACCATGAATGAAGTCACAGTGACATAAGCCAGACTTTGTAATTACATCAGTTGAAACAGACTGCCTAAAAAGAATTCTTAACCTGTTTTGATTGTGAAAGAGATGTCTGTAATTCAGTAAATTGTTCTTCAACTTCCTGGGCTGATCACTTAAAAAGCTCTCATTCTCCGTTCTCAAACAAAAGAACAACCATGACAACATTGATTCTGAAAGATAATTCTGCAAACTTTCAGATCAAACTTTAATTCCATCTGACAGAGCTGAAATTTCTAGATAAATCTGTCTAAATGGAAAAAAATGGAAGGCTGAGATAATGTCTGACTGAGCCTTCAAGCTGATGAACAAATTTGATGCAGCAGTCCTACCCTTGCTAGAAAGGTTGAGGCATACTTTCCATGGACTCTGCATACACATGATGGCTACCATGTGTCTATATGATGCATTATTTGTGTGCATTCTCAAAAACTAATGTGACACAGATGAGAGATGTATAATAAACATGACATGACATGAAAAACATGGCTGTCAAACTCACCCTGACACGACGGATAGACTTTTTCTCACATCCATCTGTGTAACTGCCTATTGAAAGTGTTTAAAAGGGCAGACCCTTGAATAAAAAATCTTGGAAGGTGACTGGTCCTGATTGGACATTCATTACGGGCCAATTAGAGTGGCCAAAGATGACGTAGTGAAAGATGACTATTCAATTCAGTTTACAACACAGATTTTTGACTTAACCTTTTGGCTTCTATAAGCAATGTTTGTGTGTGGCATGAATTAAAAAATTAAGCATTTTCTCCATATTCTATCTCTCTGATACTTACAGTGTGTGCTTCTAAAAGAGTAATACAATCTCATGTGGTTTCTGTTTCACTGTTGATATAGCTGAACTCTTTGCTCTGCTTCATTGCAGACAAATTAATCATCAGAATGTTTTTTTTATCTCTCCCCTTCTCCTGGCATCATTACTTGCCCTCATCTTGAACCGCATAATATCACCAGATCAGACATTTTTTAGGTCAAAATTCAAAAACTCAATAATACTGCTTTGCTTTCAGTTTTTAAACTCAGGGGCATCGTAATATTTTTCCTTCTTTTATATGTTATTATTAAAGAGAATTTTGAACTGAATATTTAAATACTTTTCCCCCCTTTTAAGATTAGTCATGGTCAGAAATTTGTCAGCGGTGACAAGGTGCTGTGCTCTTTATTACTTACAGTGGTTGAGCGGTGTATAAATGCCTGAGGACCTAGCCCATTTATCAGATATGCTTTCTGCTGCAGTAAATAATTCAGCTTGGGATGAATCAGACTCCACTGCAAATGGAAGAGGGAAACTTTTTCACATGTGACAGAACACAGTACTTTAAGTTAGAGCTGCAGAATTCACATCAATTTTAGTTAACCATATTACAGCGCTTATGCTGAGAATGGTCCAATTTTATGCACACTCACCTTCACTTTGGCCTGTACATCAATAATGATATTAGACGGTTTAGAATATAAAACTATAATGACGTAATTTTATTTATTTTATTTAACCTTTATTTAACCAGGATTTATTCCCATTGAGATATAAAAACATCTTTTACAAGGGAGTCCTGGCCAAGACAGCAGCATGATAAGTTTCACATATATGACATTAAAACAGGACATAGAACATTGGTTACATGTTCTGGTTACAAACACATGCACACACTGGTCAAATGTTCCCTAACTCTAGTTTTGAAATCTCCTAAACTAACACAATTCTCAAGTTTAAGATGACCCTGTAACTCTGACCAAGACAATGAAGCAAAAACATTAAAAGCTCTTTGACCAAAGACAGAGCGAGTGCAGGGAATATCATACATGATGAGTCCATGAGAACGAAGATTAAAGCTACTGACAGCTTTTGGAGTCAGTAAGGAACAAAGATAAGAAGGTAATTCATGTACAATAGCCTTATAAAGAAAGATATACCAATGTTCCATCCTTCTATTGCATAAGGACGACCAACCAAGTTTCTCATATAGAACACAATGATGAGTCTGAAAACCCAGATCAGTGATAAATTGCAAGGCAGCATGGCAGACTGAGTCCAGCATTTTCAGAGAGGATGAGGTAGCATGCATGTACAGAACATCACCATAATCCATTACAGACAAAAATGTTGCTTGAATGAGTCTCTTCCTTGCAACAAAAGAAAAACAGCGTTTGTTTCGATTGAAGAAACCCAATTTCACCCTCAGTTTCTTTACAAGACAATCAATATGAAGGTTAAAAGACAGATTCTCTTCTAACAAAAAGCCGAGGTACTTATATGTTTCAACACATTCAATTGCCTCATTGTTTAAGGTAAAAATCTGAGCACTGCCTTGGACTTGTGATTTAGACCGTGAGGAGCGCATCATTTTGGTCTTGTTGGCATTAAGAACGAGTCTTAGGCCACAGAGGTTTCTCTGGACAACATTAAAGACCGCCTGTAGTTTGCTAGTCGCACTTTCTAAGGAAGAGGACGATGCATACATGACTGTATCGTCTGCATAGAAATGAAACTGTGCCTCAGTAACATTCATACACAACTTGTTTATGTAAATAATCAATAAAATTGGGCCCTATATGGATCCTTGTGGGACACCATTTTGAACATTTAGAAAGCTGGATAACTGACCATCAACTTTAATACTTTGTTGTCTACCACTTAAGTAATTTACAAACCTTTTTAGTGCTGCTGGGGAGAACCCGATATCAGCCAGCTTCTGTAATAGGACAGAGTGGTTAACGGTATCAAAGGCCTTCGATAAATCTAGAAAAAGTGCAACACAATGTTCTTTAGAGTTAACGGCATTTATAATATCATTTAACACCTTTGTAGCAGCAGTGACTGTAATGATAGTAGTACCTTTCTGGTATTAGCAGTACCATGCAGTGGGGTCTCAGTCAGGGCCAGCAGTAACCGACAGCATTTAAGCTGCCTAGGCGGCTATATCCACTGCTAATCCGTGAGCCCAGGTTTGTACCGGAGAGTAGACAGATCCAGCTAAACAGCTTGTTCTGCTCTGGGCTTGCTGTCAACCACTCATAGCGATTATAATTTGCCGTTGGTAAATGGCGCAAGCATTTGTTGGCTTTGGTCTTCCTCTGGCTAAGCCAGGCTAAGATTAAGTTTAGTTGAGCTCCCTTTTTTCGGGAAACGAGTGCCTTAAAAAAGGCCCCCAGAAGCAGGTCCGTGACTGTATCAAGGCTTGCTGTCAAATCCAGCACCATTCCCATAATATCTGGCTAACAATGCGTCATCACATTGCACTTCCCCGTGGGCCTATCAACTCCGCTGGCCCTAGGGCGGTCTGTCAGTAACACATCAAGATTTGATTGGCTGATGGCACTGTCACTCAATGTTGTAACCCCAATAGTAACGCCCAGCTTCAGCTCAGGGCTACAATGCAATGATTGCTGGCCCCAGTAGAAGAAAGGAGCTGTGATGCGTTTAGGACGTAGGAAATTTCTATTCAGCACCACAAAATATAACCATTCATTTTCTGAATAGCATTTCATCCTAAACAAGTAATTGATTTCACACACATTTCAAAATAACTTTTTTTATTATGACAAAACAAAAACCATCATTTTTAACCCCTGACTGTGGGTTTTAGTCCTGAACTCCTGTTGTTGCCTTTACACTTTAAACTGCACAACAGCATTCGCAGATGTTTCCAAGAGCATTTGCTATGGCTGCTGGAAGATTATTGTGACTTCAGTACAAAGAAAAACCAAGCAAGACATTTAGAGACAATGGCGTCCAGCTGCAGTAGGGATTATGACTCATGTCTTCTGAGAGTGAAGGAGGAAGTAGCGTAACACTTTAATGAAGACACTAAGTGGGCAGACAAAGAGAACTGGGGTGGAAGAATAGCTCTAAAACATCAGAATTCATTACCAGGTAGTTATTGTTATAACCATGAAGAACTGGGTTATCTAACCCAGATGGAGCAGTGATTTGAACTCAAACCATACTTTAATTGGATTTTATTTGAGACAATCTTAAGGGTCCTCTGTGGTTTCAGGATGACCAGTATAAATACATGTGTAGTCAGGACTTTTGAAATGTTGTAGGTAAAGCACACCAAACTGAAAATCAATAACTTTGGCAGTATGATGATTATTTGTATGAACTAAGATGTCACGTAAGTTAAGGCAACTTGGTAGACTTGTTCATCTTTCAACCAGGATGTCCAGCATTTGAACCCCTTCTCCTGCAGTCACATGGCGAATTGACCTTTGGTAAGATGATGAACCCCAAATTGCTCCCACTGCTGCATCAGTGGTGTCAGTATTTTCAGGAGATGTTGTGTGCCTAGCTCATTATATGCAGGAACTTTGAGGTAGCTAGTTATTAAGCATTGCTGGATTTTGACTGTTAACCCTAATCCATATCAACAGGCTCTATGCTTTGAAAGGAAATAGAAAAATAAGAGTCAGTTAGAAACCTGTACACACTGTTTTAAACTCAACACTGTCTGTGTTCATGTTAACTTTCTTGAAGTGTTATTCACTCACTCCAACATTCATCAGTTTATTAGAGCCACAAATAATAAGAACCGTCTTCAGAAAATATCTCCAGAGCACCATTTGAAGTTACTAAAGATTCCAGTTAACAAGTTACAAAAGAAGGATGGGAAATAGCTGTATTTCTGAATGTAAAGTCAGCCTAAAAGCCAACAAAATAGATCAGAGAGCTTTGATTTTGTATGTGCTGAGCCGTAAACAACGATGGCCTGGAAGTGTGATACAAATGACAAAGTCTGAAACACGTACAAGGGTTGAAAAGCACATTAACCAAAACATTTTTACAACTCATGAAATAAACTTACATCAGCACTTTTACGAATCATAAAAAATTACATTTTAACAAAACAAAATAACAATGTTAGATAGGGAATTACAAAGTCTGAAAAGCTTTTACAAAGCTTGAAACAAACTTACGAAGTCTTGTACAAAATTACAAAGTCTAACACTTTAAAATAAGTTTTAAAAAGTTTGATATAAAATTACAAAGACTGAAACACTTTTACAAAACTTGTAACAGTTTTAAAAAGCCTGATATAAAATATTTGCACATTTGCAAAACTTGAAGAAAATTTACAAAGTCTGAAACACTTTTACAAATCTCAATTTTTATTGTAAAATGGGCATGGGAATTTTAAGAGTAGTTTTTTTTTTTTTTTTAATTAAAGTTGTTTCATGAAATATGCAAATGTTTTTGTTAAAAAATGTTTCAGACTTTGCAATGGTATATTGGTTTGTTAATTTGTTTTGTAAAATGTAACTTTGTCATTTGTAAAAGTGTTTTGCTAATGTTAATTCGTTTTACGAAATGTTAAAATTTTTTGGTGAATGTTAATTTGTTTCAGATTTTGTCATTTTGAATTGCACTTCCAGGCCACCACAATAAACTATTGATGATGTTATTTACAAATTCATTATTAGTAGTTTTAAATTATCTTTACCTTGGCATCACCACACCGCAGCACTTTTGCTTTATGCTTGTAAACTAGCTTAATAGTTTAACATTTACTTCCTGATGCAAAAACAATAGCAAAGGAGTAGTGACATGCTTTAATGTCTGCTTTGTGCTACATTTACATCCCATTATCACATTTGATTACTTGTCTTGTTGCTTTTGTTGTGTGTAGCATATCTTTGCATTCATATGTCACAATATTAAAAGATGCTGTGAGGAACAAGGAGACTTTTATGCAAATGCTCATTAATCAGTGGTGTTTATAATTAGGATCAGTGTGAATAATGAGTGTGTGATTTTAATGTGGTTAATACACTGTCTCTGTGAGTGTCTGAACATACATTTACTGTATGAGTGTCAGTCCATCACAGGTAGTTGATTGGGCATTGTGCGCATTTCTCCTCTTCTCACATTAATGATCAAACACTGAATCTAATGTTATGACTTTTTCTTTTTAGCACAAAGCAGACATTACTTTTGGTTGACAAGGAATGACAGAAACAATTGCATTAAAATGTAAATTGGATAGGACTGCAGAGAATATAAAAAAAAGATCTTCGTTGTGCTATGTTCTCTTCAGAGACGTGCAACAAAGTCATCTTTTCTTATAACCATTAATGTAGATGAGCTGGGGAATCCATCTCCATAACTCAAAGCGAAAGGCCTACCTCCTTGTCTCTCAGCCCTCATTAACAAGACACATTGAAGTCATACGGGCTCCTCGGCGTGTTTTGAGACGTTCATCACCGTAAACAACCCCCCTCAGTGTTGATTACTGTTGTAACTTATATCCCTTGCTGCAGACGCCGAGCACTAACTCATCTGTTTAACAGAGCCGTGCTAAGGACGCAGAATAAAGCTGAATGGCCCTGATAACTCTGGAAAACCCAGCCATTATGTTCATTCTTCATGATCTGTTCCGGGTGTGTTGTCCTGTGAGGCAGCAGCAGTCTTTTTATTCAACCACCTGCTTTTCCCTAAACACACTTCTTAATTATGCAAACGGGTTCGAACACAGCAGGGACTCTAAATCTTGTTTTTAAAGCTTATACATAAGATGCGTGGATTTCAGCAGAGATTAAATTTATCCTTAACTACACAACTCGGCATTTGTTGACAAGAGATTTTTATAATCATCTTAATATGACAGCTGTGCGTCATAACTGCCAATCCAGTGAGTTAAACACAAATAAAGAGACTCCTGTGGGTCTGCAGATAAATACGCAGACTGAATTTTCTGTTACAACAATCGAGCTTTCTCCATCCATATGTACAGAGAGTCGAGCTGCTTCAAGGTTGAGTCAATAGACTGCGCCTGTGCAGCAGCAGCAGCAATTGTTATGCATGCAGCACTGCGTTCTGGGTGATCCTATCTCCGGGATTTATCATGGGGTCCTCTGGTAATTTGTATCATGTCCAGCTTTGCGGGCTCATAAACAAGAGTATGAATGCCGAGCTGGAGCACATAGGAGCGTTACACAAATGTTCATACCATGCGAGCTGTCATGTTGATTCTTTTACACGTCTGTTACTGTCAGAATGATTAGTTTCCTCCCTCGTTTCCCAATAACAGTCATGACTTGCATACGTATGCTGCAATGATCGAAGTGTCTTGGGCGAGCCTGACAAACTGCATTGATTAAATGAGCAGTACATTCACTGAAAGAGGAAATGTTTATTTTGAATTATTTAATGTAGACTACAGAGCACAACTTAACAAAGAAGCACCATTAATAAGGGTTTAAAGATCCATCAATGTGGATCAATATATTGATTGGTTGATCAAATATTCGATCAAATCAATAGAGAGAAAAAACTTTGACCTACACCATCATCTTTAAGCTACACTTTTATTTGAAATTCCTACCACACACCTGTTTGACAGGTTAAGGTAAATGGGCAGTTGCTTGCAGTTAATAACTGTGATTCAGAGTATGGATAGGTTTTTGATTTTTGCCACTTTACACCAATTTTGCCACATTTAACCAGTTTTCATCACCTTTTTCCACCATTTTTTGCCACTTCTAACATATTTTTGCCCCTTTAAACCTATATCTGCCACTTTTTAATCCCATTTCACCACCTTTGCTGCCCATTTCTTCAACTTCCAAACCAATTCTTGTCATTTTCTGCTTATTGCTGCCTCTGTTGACCCACAACTGCCACTGTTAACCCCTCATTATAACTTTTTACACACATGTTGACCACATTTTACATTTTTTAATTCCCATTTTTGCCAGTTTAACCCATTTCTCCCACTTTTTGCCTATTTTTTTTCCAACTCAGTAAACCTATTTTTGCCAGTTTAAACCAATTTTTCCTGCTTTTTAAATCACATTTCCCCACCTTTTCGCCAGTTTCAAGCCAATATTGCCACTGTCACCCCTTTTATGCCAGTTTTTGTGACTTTAACCCATCTGGCTACTTTTTTGCCCTTTTTTTGCCACTTTGATCGAAGTTCTGCCTGTTTTAATTGATTTCTGCTTCTTTTAAAATCCCATTTCGCTATTTTTTTCCTGCTAATTTTGCCATTTTAATTCCATTAAAACTCTGTTTTTAAGAAAAGGGATTTACATTTTTAAGATGGCTATATATTACAGCACAAATGAATAAAAAATGTACTTGTTGCTTTGATAAGAGTGGTTATTATTCATGTAAAAAAATTAAAATATGGATATCACATCTTATTTATATAATAGACCATGATTTAGCTGACTCTACTGCCCCCCAGTTAGTCTGGGCCCCAGGAAGCTCTCCCATTTATGGACGGCCTTGTCTGTTCATGCCTATTGTTGAACGGCATGGCTGTGATCATTCACCTTCAGGTACAGTGGGGGTCCCCGGTCTCTGGAACCTTTACTTTTGGGATCGATATTATATCGTTTCATGATGGAACTGGTGATTTACACCCTACTGCTTACCATTATTTATAAATCAAATGAATTCAGCAGTGCTAATGAAGCATGATATTTTCCTATTTGAATCTCATAGAGGTGATTTTAACACCTCTGAGGTGTTAATCAGACCATCTGTTATCCATTGACCTGCTATGATTATTTTAATGGTAGGAAGACTCCTTCATTTACTGCAGATCTCAGAACCAAGGTGCAAAGTAGGATTTCTGTTTTTACCTCAGAGATGTTAAGTTGCTTAGAAGTTTTCTTTTCATATCTGCAGCTTTTCCCAAATCCAATTTAAAAAACTTCAGAGTATTTTTATCACTTTATTTGCCTGTGTTATTTTTGCTGCATCACATCAGGCCTCATGTTTTTTCTTCTCCTGCCAACAGCCGTGTTGATTATTTTTGGATTTTCTCAGATTATCTGGGAAAACCCCCAAGACCTTTCTATGGCAGTGAATTTGAATTGTATGCCTTATAAATGCTTTCAAATCAGATGCTTTTTTCATAGTTGGATTTTCTTCTGCAGCTGAAGGTGCCTGTGCGAAATGTTGCTGTAAAGTAACATCACCTCCTGGTCCTGACCTGCAGAGCTCTGACCTTTATCTCAATCAAAGCTGAGCTTGTTGCGTTCTGTTCCAGACCAAAAAAAAAAAAAAAAGACAGAGCCATCGAGCCATGCTATTATGTTTTTAGTGGCAGTTTTCCTTGTTTGCTCTCCTGTCTTTCATTTTGAAATCATCCTTGAAGATTTCTGCATTTAAATACAGTTCAATAAGAAGAATGGCACTCTTGTAGTATCTTACCATTGCTTAAGGTTATTGTCCTCGTCCTAATTCATTATTTATGAACAGATCTGCTTGTCAGAGATGATGAAACAACTTCAGCAGATGTAGAAGTGCAACAAAAGGTCAGAAAATATAGAAAGAACTGCACAAAAAAGAGGTGAAAACAGGGTGAACTACAGTGAAGAGAAGTCAGTAGAGCGAGAATGAGAGGAGAGACTTGTGAATGCAGCTCTCGTTGGCTGAACTCACTGTGGCACAGCTCTGGTGCTGCTTCTTGATGTTGGTTGCAACTAAAAATTGCCTGACTGTGTTTTAGTCCACAGCCCACAGCGTAAAAAAAGTCCATTCTGGAAACTGCTCCTGACATGATTTCCCCTGCGGCGGGACAACTTTGCAGTCTCTCCTTGGATGCTTGAATCTGTTTTTTTTTTTCCATTAATTAATATGCGGGAAACTAATTCCAGCTTCTTCAAATTATTCATCACGCTTATCAATCATGTTACAGGATTTTGAACAAACACAGGAGTGAATTAATTTTAAAAGGGATTATTCTTTTTCAGTAAAGTCAAGCCTCAGCTGTCACAAACATCCATAGAGGAGACTGAGCTCTGATCTAGGAGCCAGGACGACCGTGGCGAGCGTTCGGCTGCAACCTGGCCGGATGGACAGTCCTCGTCTCCAGAGGATTCAGACCTGGATATCTGGCTGCTTCACAAGACATGGGCCAGAGCTCACAACACCCACATGACTGAAATATCTCTACTGAACTAAAAAAAAAAACCACCCCCTACTGTTGTTTCAGGCACAAATAGAAGAGAAGTGCAAATCCTCTAAAACAAACATTCAAGATTGACGTCATGCAGTAAAAATAAAGCAGACGATGCACTGAGAACACATATAGGTCTCAGTATGTTCACATAGTGATTCATTTGAACTTACATTACCCCCTGTCAGCATCTTTGACCTTAATTTGAGTCTAAAAGCATGCTAGTCACCATGAGAGGACCTTTGCTCTCAACCAGGCTGTAAATGTTCAGTGAGACCATGCAGCTAGAGCCCCGCACACACACTCACACGCTCTGAAATTTAATTATGGAATGGAAATAAGACCCTCCCTCCAGTAAATAAGAAGCAGTTGCTGTGGAGTTTATTACTCACGCTGCCATATTGGTGATTTATCCCTGTTTAAGGCAACAGCCAGGAAAAGCTGCACAGGCAGGCTTTTATAGGAGTTTCATTTTGCACCTGGCTGTTTAAAGTGTGGGGGAGAGGTGTTTTGTTTATGTGACCTTAAAATCAGAAGGATTTCCTCTGTATGGATTGTGTTAACCTATTGGGTTTAATGTTTACAGGATTTATTCCCCAACTGTCTGTGCATCTTAATGTCAGATGGCATTAAGATGCAAAACGCCTTGTTCTGTCAGCAAGAACTCTTTAATTAGCTCTATGTCTGTGTTTGAATAAACATCAATCTACAATTTATTTCCTGAAGTTTTAGTTTAAACATGTTTTAATTGGATATTTGAAAATGCACGTGAGTTTATTCAGTGGCTCACCACCAATTTTTAGGGTGTATAATGTCCATGCCTGCAGTATTAACACGATGCATATGTATTCTACACAAGGCTTAAAGTATCTTGTCTTATCTTTTGAGTTTTAACATAGCTGAGCCCCTCCTTTGATATCCCTGCCAGATTTGCTTGTAGGATTAATTTGCAAATCCCAGATATGGTTCTAGGACTCTCACTGTCGCACCTTCATGTCTTTTTTGTGATATTTTATCCAATCATGCACCAATACCTCCATCTGGGTGCAGTAAGAAAGGAAGCTAATGCTATCTAGGTATGGATATCTAGGAGATGCATGTGACACAACAGATTGCGAGTTAAACACAGATAGAGGCTAATCTCTGGTTAGAAGTTAGAACTATTGGACCAAGCTAGGCTTGTTTAAGTTTACATGGGAAGGTCAACACCATGGCTGGTCTTTAAAACAGTGGCTGATGTTTTTTATATAGCATGATTTTAGATTATCTTGTAGGACATGATACAATACGATACTATTCAATAAGGGTGATATGATATGATCCTGATGGGATCCGCGATACAATGCATTTCATGAAGATATAACACAATAAGATAAGAGTGAGATACAATATGATGCAGTATAATAACGAATGATACAATGCTATAAGTGCTGCTGCACAATATGATTCGATAAGCGACACAATGAAACAGGATGAGATGACATACAATACAATAAGCATAGCGCGAACCATGGCAACTGTAGACATGCCTTTTGTTGTTTTTGATTAGAAAACAACTCACTGTTGTTCTTTGATCTTCTTTTAAAGAAGAAATGTTGTCAAGTTCTGATAAAACTGACGCTTTAGCAGCATCCATGCTTATCTCTTCCGCCATAATTGCACTGGCTTCTTCTTCTGCTTGCTAACATCACGACTCCGCCGTGCCCAAAAGTGCTGCCTCTTACTCCTGATTGGTCCTGTCACTTTTTAACAGGGCCAATCGCTGCAGATGGGAGCTTTGCAAGATGGATTCGTCAGCGAGAAACACAGAAACAAGCAAATCCATCTGCTTTGCAAGGTTTGAATATGAGACAATAGATCAACATTTCAGCATTTCCAGATATTTACATCGAGATCTGATACACAACTTAGAAGATAGAATTATTAATAACGGAACACCAAATTTTTTTGGTGAGCCAAAGTATTGAAACAGATAGACTTAAAAGAGATTAAAATGAATAAGACTTAATATTTAGTTGCAAATCATTTGCTTGCAATAACTGCATCAAGCCTGTGACCCACTGACATCACCAAACTTTAGCATTCTTCCTTTGTGATGTGGTATTCGATGCAGTATTGGGTTGCGGTTTGCAATGCACTGCAGTACAATGTGATACCATATATGACACAACACAATGCAGTACATTATGGTTTAACACAGTACTATATGGTACAATACAGTATGACATGGTACAACACATTTAAGCATGGTATATTGAAATATAGACAATCTCGCAGCCAATGCAATTTATAAAATTAGTGTATCAAGTAGATAGTTGTGAGATTTAATGTTGTATTATGCAATCAAAGACGGTTGAAAAAATACCTCAGTACCATTACTAATTTGGTTACCAAAAGATTTACTATGTTAATATTGTTTATTTAAAAGGAACCACACATATTTATGAACAATATTAATACTCAACAGTGCAAATATGCCAGAATACAGCCATAGGTGGAGTTATAAGAAAAGTCACCCACCTTTACAGTGTGTGCCCGTACAACCTGATTTATCTTTGAACCAGGCTGTAAAAAGTTAATTTGTGCTGTAAAAAATCTGCATTTTAACATGGGGTCTGGATGTGACTTCTGTTGCTTCTGCAGCCCCACTGCTGGGTTTCTGTACTCTTTCTCACTGGTTTTGGTGCCGCTTGGATGCTATACACTTTATTGTCCCTTTCTGGAATGTATTTTGGATCCAAGTACTGCACGAATTCAGATGCCTCCATAGTAGCATCAATAAATAATGTCAGTAAAAAACAACAATCCACTTGTAAACAGAGAAGCACTCAGCACATATAGAACGCTAGCAACAAACAACTCATATTGCACATAAGCCGTATTGCATACAATCCACTTAAAACACAAGAGAAAAAAGAAAACTGAGATTACAGGGGAAACCCAATGACAGAAACCACTGCATTTTCATTGCCTGCATAAATTTAAAGAATTAAAGAATGAATTTTTATCCTTTTATTCAATCTAAAACTAAAGAAGCTACTTTATGCTGCATTTTCAAGTAAGAGCTATTGATATTCATTTAGTGTAACACTGCACACGCAGTGATGGAAATATGACTCACAGGGCTAATTCTATCCAAGCATTACCACTCCTTGAGTCTCTCAGAAGATTCTCTATAGAAAAGGGTGTAGTATTTTTTTCTAAACATCAAAAGTGGTTTCACTTTGTCAGGTTTAGATGGGTCAAGCAGGGCCGCCAGTGTGTTTGGCACCTTGAAGTAGCAAAGACGTTCCTCCTTTAAACACTACTTAAAAATAAACAGGGACAACAAGTAGGCAGCCCTAAAGCCTCTCTCTTTCTTGACTGTGAGCTGCAGTTGTTGCATGCTTTGTCATTTGCACACTTCTTCTGCTTGGAGAGATGTGACTAAGCAAACAGCAAAGTCACATTGTGTTTGTTTCTGGCTATAACTGAATTGGACCCAGGCAACCCCCCCACACTCCCCCCTCCTCCTGCACATATCCCAAGTAAACATTTAGCATCACTGCAGAATCCTTTGTCTCTATTTGCCGCTTAAAATTCAACAGCTTGTGTGGAAGTGGGCGCAGAGGAATCTCTAACAGATCCTCTCGTTTCATTTTGGACGATGCCGTTTTCCAGCCTGTTTGTCATTCTCAGTCTGTAGTCACTCAGCTTGAACTCCCCAGTCGGGGCTGCAATGTTCTGGTCGTCGGATCTGCTGCTGGTAGCGGAGAAATGTTTGTGCATGTTTGTATTTATGTGTTTATTGGAAGCTTGGTGTGCCTCTAAGTTGGGTATAGTGTGTGATTCCAGAGGGTGTGATGCTCCTGTCAGGACACATTACATAAAGTGTGACGTCCACTAGAGAAACGAGGCCAAAGATTGTAGAACTGAAGAACCGGCTTCTTTGAGAAGAGAAAGATGACTCTCACAGACTGATTCAATGAACTATCGATCATCTATATGACCTAATCTCCTTCTAAATACTCACACACACTTTAAATGTTTCTAAATGACAACTCAGAGGTCTTTCTGACACTGAGTGTCCATCTTTTTTTTTTTGGTTTTGAAGACCCTTTTCTTTCTCTCTCAGCTTCATGCACAAAGATGCATGCTTGCCAAGTTAAATGCCTGGAATCTTGGCTAGCATGCACAGAAATGGAACCCCAACCCTTATCTAACAGCTTTGGGAGGAACTGGAGCATCGCCTGGGAGGCACACCTCATCACTCAATATCAGAGGCTGACCTCACTAACACTCTTTGTTGAAGAAAACACAAACAGCCAGGTTAAAAAAATCCAACAGAAAGCTTGAGAAAACAGAACACTGCAGGCTGTAAGCAGCTGAGAAAAACTTACAAAGGGATGTGGTGTTAAGGTGTCCTTCTTCCTTATATGCCCAAATTTACATCTAATTTCAAGGTGAACACACACCCAAAAACAGAAGGAATTTTTAAATTATCTGTCAAACAATGGACAGACAAAATTAATTGGTTTCTACACTCACTTGTCATCTCAATAGATGCACTCCAATGTGATCCCGTCTCTACTTTCACCTTTTATTGACTCATGAGTGGGTAAAAACTGTACTTTATATCCATTATTGAGGTCATAATGGGTGGTGCTGTTGTATTGGAGTGCATTATGTTGGAACCAGTACTCTGACCCTCTTGTGCATGTAAATAGGGTAGAAAAAATATGGGAAACACCTCTCAAAGCAATACTATCTATTTCAGCGCCACTTCAAACAACACTTACAATGAGAAAAATTAGGTTAAATGTACGGCTCCGTCACAGTTCAACTGAACATGAATATATTCATAAACAAAGGATACAGCAGTGCTGTTTAACTGGATCTTACTTGATGGAGCAAGTGTACCTAATGAATTGGTTGTGAGTTAGTATGGATAATCTATCAACTGCAACAGTTGTGAAATGGAGAAAAAATGGCAATGGGTATGATTACTGGAGTCAGCTGTGAAGTATGGGGGTAATTCAGTTAAGGCATACCACGAAGCCAAGCACTGCCATATAATTGAGATCAGCTGATCTCACACAAACCCTCATCAGTTAGAAGTACACTACTGGCTAATCACACTCAAGCTGTCATATTTAAACTGCTCTAGCAAGGTTATGCTTTGCTGCTCCCTTGGCAAGCTGCTTTTGCAATCCTCCTCCACCCTCCTTCATTCTGCTTCCAACTTAATCAGTGTCACCGATGCCTATTCTACTCTGATATATATATTTAAAACTCAAATCATGTGTGTTTCTTTTCAGAGAAAGAAAAACTATTTTGACCAGAGGCAGACAACAGGCAGTATTGCATCACATTGTTGCATTTGTTACTTTGATAATACAAGAGCATTTACTTTATGAAAACAAGAGAAGTGACAGGAGATGTGCTTCTATCAAGTTTTCAAAAGGGGGTAGACTATTGCGAGCCAATGCAGGTATTAGCCACCATCATTGCGAACAACAGCACAGTTAAAAAAAAAAAAAATCAGCAAATACATGTTTAAAATTTTTTTACATTTCTAAAATTGGCCCAACGGCCACTTTGAATGAAAAAGGGGGGCTGCATAGGGCCCTCAGGCCACCAGTTGCCCACCCTGGTCTAAACTATAACCCAGCATTCTTCAATAGTTGCCCCTGTAGCTGCTTTGCCGCCACAATGCTCTTTAATCTGATGTAAACAACAGAAGCTGATAGCACTGATAACATCACACAGTGAGGTTTCACACTATTAAGATCTAGACAATGGGGAAAAAAGGTGTAAATAGGCAGTTTTAGTCACATAAAGCCTGAAGCACTCAGTGACATTCAGCATAGCAAAATGGATGTTGACCTATAAAGAGGATTGAAGACTGGCGACTTTTTGTAAGCCATCTTCACTGGTTGCCATCTGCCGCTGCAGTCCAGTATTAAAAAAATTTGTGTGGTTTTGGCTGTTTTCTTGACTCAAAGGGATATTTCAGTATTTCTGAAGCTGGGTTGTGCAAGGTGCTCGGTGATAGCAGTAGCATTAGCCTCCAGAGATTTCAGTGTGATTTCAGTGAAGCTTGGCTATACAGCACAACGGACAACAAGCTGCAGACCCAAACAGCTGATCAGATATGCTGAGAGGGAAGAGCATGAAGCTGGCAGCCAAAGCTTGCATTACAAAATATTACCAAAGGAGAAACACACACTGAACTCTGTAGGCTAATACTACTGTGTTGCCTAATTGTGTTCGTCACTTTCAGGGGTTGGTTGTTCTAGCTTTTGTGGGCTGGCTTAAACAACCCAACTTCAAAATACCGACATATACGTTTAAATGTAGTTGACTAAAAGCATTGCTTTCTTTTCCCTTTTGAAACAAAAATAAAAGTGAACTTCTACAAAAAAGAGAGAGTATAATACCCCCCAGTAAAGCAACATCCAGGCAATCTGTGCCCTAAACTCTAGTAAAGGACTAATACAAAAGCTTTATTTCTCCCATGTCATCTGTTGTCTTTGTGTTTACCCTGCCGGGCAGAAATAGCAAGGCACTTCCTTGAATTTTCGACATTTTTCTGACATTTTTACGCCTAACAATGAATCCAGAAAATGATCTGCATACTAATGGATGGACAAAACAACCAGTTTTCAGTTTTAATTTATAACTGTTCTATATGCATGCAGCGTCCAGTGTTCAGCATACCAATGAATGAACTGCACTCATGTTAATCCAATCATACTCTGGTCTATTGAAGCTGCCGTTTCACTTTTAGGAAGTCTTAAAATAGTCGCTCGTCTCAAGGCTCATCATTATCATCTCCTCTCTGAGCTGGCCTCCTCTCCCTCTCCCTCAATGCCCTTCACTCACTCTGCTTTTTTTATATCCTCCCTCCATTTTCCTGACATTTTATTTATTCATCCCCCTCAGTACTACATTTTGTGTTTAGCCTTTTATTATTCAAGCAGATCGAAGCAGATGTTTGTAAAAAAACGATCAGTCAATCTTGCTGCAGACGGGCTGAACATGTGCGGAGTGTGCATCTGTTTGAGCACAACTTTCCTCTGTATTAAATCAGATGACAAGGAGAGAGGGATGCTCGTGACAATGAAGGCTATGACAGCTTCCACGTATCGAATAAATCACGGGCTGGTTCACCTCACCGTGTGTGCTGCAGCTATATGAATCTGAGACAGGGAGTGATTTATTTTTTACTCTTTTTTTGCAGCTGTCATAGTTTTTGAGTGGGGTGTGTATTTTAAAGTAAAAAAAAATATACAGGGAAATGACTGAAAAAAGGCAGAAAGTGTTCGTAGGTGACACTGCCATGACACAGCTTGTCATGCGACTGAAAGCTTTTGATGTGAAGAAAATATAATAATAGAAAAAAATATCTCCTGGCTAAACGCTCAGCTATGAACTTACTTTGAAGACTCTCTGAACCTCTCAACTTTTTTTAATCCGTGTGCGTGCAGCGAAAGGTGAATATGTTCTCTAGCTTCTGCATGCAGGTCGTGCGAGTCTTTCTGTATGAAAGGAGAGGGCATGGGGGATAATGAGCGCTCCAATATTCCTCTCAGTTACAATGAAATGTGTGGATTTAGGTCAAAATGAGCAACACTGCAGTAGTGACATCAATGCCCCTCCCGGCTTCATACAGTGTCATGCTGTGTGCTTACAGTACAGCCGACAAGCATCCAAACAGAAGCTGCTAATCTCCAGGGATGTCCCATGTTTTCTATGTGTGTGTGCGAATGAGCTTTGCTGTGTCAGAAAGATAATGCATGTTAGGTGGGGACACGACATCAAAAGAGGGGAAAAAAACTCTTCCTCCATATTAATAGAGCTGCCTCTCAGTGTACTTTGAACCATCCATTCTCTCTGAAGCCTTTCTTATCTCTTTTTTATGTGAGTAGAAACTCATCCTTTTTTCCTTTATCTGGTGCTGCTTGGTAATGAAAACAAAAACCCTCTAGGAGTTTAAGTTTACTGGTTGATGACAGAGGCATTAATGAAGTTGTTGCACACTTTTACCGTTTGTTAGGGTTTGACAATTGGTAGAAGTTGATGCATTGATTCTGTTAATGCTCAGGGTAGCTACCAAAAATGTACAGAAAATACTTAACTTTACAAAATCATATAATCTGTTATTATTGCTAAGATTTAAAATTTCATTTGATGCAAACACAAGATACTTGTGGATAACCCGAGCTAAAACCTTACTCTTTGCCTCCACAAGTCAGCTGGGCCAGGGCAGCAAGCAACCAACACTTCACAAGGGCTGTCCAGTGGGTTCCCCCCTTTGTCTGTGTTTCATCTAATTAGTACCACGACACCCCCAAAGCCACCCCTCTATAATAACTCTCACCACCCACCATGCAAACACAGACATTCACTTTCTTACCTTCACTACCACATGGCCTAACAGCATTTCCTTCAACAGACCCAGGCGTAGCAACAGGGTGGGAGAAGCACAGCTAGGGTTAGGTTCTCTGACTAGGGCTAGCACTCAGCCCTGCTGGACTAGGCTGACGTTCTACCAATGCTCTTTCCTTCACATGTGTAATGGGCCAGTGAGAGCAACTACAAAATAAGGTGTCAGGCATACAAAGCTGTGGTTGTAATCTGAGATTGACAGACAGGCACAGCATTTATGAACAGTGGAGCTTGTCGGTGAATAAAATCCTTGCTGAGGGCTGGTCTGGAGAAGTGAATAATCATCTTCTTTGCGAAGAGAAGCTTTCAGTGTGACTCTGTGCTCTTGCTTCAAGAAAGAAATGTGGTCCACTTCTGATAAAATTGTTGCTTTAAGATAGGTACATCTGAGCTAATCGCTTCACCAGTGATAGCCACTGTATGTATTAGCTTAGAGTACGACTAAATCCCACCTATAACTATCTCAAACACAGAAGGCCAATCCATCGACTTTACAAGGTTAACAACAGTGTGCAATACAGTATGACACAATGGGATACAGTATGGTATGGTGCTCTTCCTGATTCATCTTTCAGCATTAACAAGGAAAGGCAACTATAACAGCTTTTCTCCCTCAGTGTCATCCATGAAAACTCCTCACAGAGAGCAGTTTCATTGATCAAAGTATTCATTTGAAACAGAGGAGGTGGGCAAAGCAAAGGAGCCTTGGCCCCTATTTGTCTTTGTCATTGTTTTGACAGAGTTCTCTGGGGCAGAATTTACATATTTTACATTTTGTCAACATTTCTGTGATTATACCAGTTAGCCAAAAGTCTAGTTTTTATCTTCAGTCCCTGGTCGGATGTTAGGAAAAAAAAAAAAAGATTCATGAGGTTGAAAGCAACACCTTGAAATGAAAAACTACTATAAACACCATACTGGGTTTGGGTATATGGGTATTTTAGTAGTATAGTATATGGTACTCCAGCTGCTTTGTATGTTCTTGTTCCTGTTTGGGTCATTCTGCTCTCTGGGCTTTGACTTGTTGCAGTGTGACTTGTGGCAGTGGCCTCTGATGAAATTAGACTTGGCGTGTATCTGAAGCAGCAAAGAGCAGATCCTTGTGCAGACGGAGTATGTGGAATTTGAGGGTTACAAGGAGTTGCAGCTTCATTCAGACAGTTATAGCATAATCTCAGTTTTGCATTTTCATGCTTCTATGGGCCCCGTTATCTTTCCCTGTTGCAGCTCTTTTTTACTATAGTCAATAACGGTTTAGGACTGTTGTGTAAGCCCTCAGAATGTCTTATACATGAAATGTAAGCATGTGCAAAGCTGATCTATATCCAAAGGATTTAAACTGTCCTTAATGTAGATACAAGCTTAAGAGTTATTTGAAAGATGCTTGACTGAAAAGTAGGATTGTAACAATGACAGTATTGGTGTGGGCAGATAAGTAGCCACAGGCATAACATGCATAAAGTATGCAGCACAAATATGAAGCAGCATGAAATTCAAGAATCAAGCAAGACACAAAAGATTCAGCAAACAGAGCAGAAGCAGCATGTGGTATGTTAGGATAATATGTTACAGTGCAGTATAGTCCAATATGATAAGATACTGTATTATACTGTACAATGTAATATGATGCAATACAGAAAGGTACAACTCAACAGTATAATATGGTACATTATGATAGAATGCCTTTTAATTCCTGTCAGCAGTCATTTTATCACATCTTCCTTTTATTTAGCGCATGGGTCTGCAAAGTTGTTAGGCAAATACAAATGTGAATCAGCCAGGGGTGGAATTGCTCACAAAAAGCTGTCTGTGTATCAGGACAGGCTTCACTCAGGCAGGATAGGTTTACACTTTTGGCTGGGTTTTATTTGCCAATAAAATCAATACAGATTATCCTGATCAACCTGAAGCCAACTCTGCCATGCCTGTTACCATTGGACCTTGTCCAGGTGCTCTCCATGCCTTATGATAATCAGGATTTTACAATAAAAGTACCATTTTTTATGTTCTTCACAGCTTACAAGCAATTGTCATCATTTTATAATTCTAAAGCATCTTCAGACACTCATCACAATATGACAAATATAATATGTGATATAAAATATAGGAATACCTGAGCATTTTACTGCACCCCTATGCAGTTGTTGAATATTTCATTGTTAAGCCACAGGCATCTTCTCCTGCTATATCAGCCTCCACGCTTCTGAAAAAGGCTTTCCTCATGACTTCTGCAGCTGCGGGGCTTTTCTTCCATTCAGCCACGAGAGCATTAGTGAGCTTTGCAGTTCAGATCAGACAGTTGAGATCAGAGCTCAGCAGGTGCCGTTAAAGTTCTTCCACACCAGACTGGAAAAAATCATTTCCTGGTGGACGTTTCTTTTGGGGCATTTGGGTTCTGTCCAAGGCATGAAAAACAGCCTGAGACCTTTACTTGTGTTCAACTGGCATACACTCACTCAGAAATGTGTTCATCAAAAAGAGATCTGCTGAATTTAGAGAGCATGTTTTCACTGCTCCGGTGCCCAGCAGTGGCACTTGGGATCCCTTTAGGTGGTCTAAGACTTGTTGGGCTGCTTGTGGAAAGGCATGTCATGAAGCTCCTGGGGAGGAGTAGTTTTTGTGCTGATGTAGCTTCTTCAGGCAGTTTGGGACTTGGTGGCAAGTGTTGCAACCAAGGACAAATTATTTTTACACGCTTTGTGCTTCAGGACTCTGCAATCCCATTGCACAGTGTCATGGCTCAGCAGTTGCTGTTACTTGCAGGTATTTACACATCACAATAACAGCTCCTACAGTAGACAATCTATATATATATAAAAGGAGAAGTTGAAAAAGGGCAGATATTTAACCATGGGCTTTGATAGATGGCATCTCATCATATTTATCTCATCAGAACAGGCCTGTCCTTAGAGTAGTCTGGGTCCATGAATAACCCAGAGAATGAGCCCTCCCTACCTGTGATTTATTGATGATGTCAGTGCATGTGTGTTGGATCTGAAGCACTGGTGTTAGTGTCCTAGCTAAGAGTAACCTCATTTTGGAAGTGAGAATTGTATGATGCCATTTTTGGGTCTGATGTGAAATCATTTATTTGTGCTGCATTTGTCACTTGCTACCTGTTCAACCATTTTTCCACCCATTTTTGCCATGTCTTTTTTTCTAAATTAAAGCTATTTGACACTTCTTATGCCAGTTGCAATCTTTTTTCACTTTTGCCCATTTTTACCACCTTTTTTTTGTCACGTTTAACCATTTTTTACCTTTTCTGCCCATTTTTTCCATATTTAACCCATTGAACAAACACTTACACTAATCTTTACCACCTTTTTGCCACTTTTAACCCAGTGTTTGACCCTCTTAACCCATTTTCACCCATTTTCACCCATTGATTGACCCTTTTCAACATTTTTTACCAATTTTTTTGCCACTTGTAACCCATTGGCCTTTTCATCAATTTTTGCTGCTCTTTTCCACTTTTACCTATTACTTATTACATCAATTTTGCCACTTTGAACCATTTTTTTCCTCTTTTGCCCCTTTTTTGACATTTTTAACCCTTTTTCACCACTTTTAACCCATTTAATAACCTCTTTTACCCAGTTTGACCACATGTTTGCACTTATTTAACTCATTGTTTGACCTTTTAAACCAATTTTCCCATTTTTAACCCACTGATTGACCTTACATCCATTTTTGCTGCTTATTGACACTTTAAGTCCATTGTTTGATCCCCATCCTCATTTTTACTATTGTTAGCCACTTTTAACCCATTGATTGACTTTTTTCATCTATTTTTGCCACCTTTAACCCATTTTCTGGCCTTTTTCACCCATTTTTTTTCCATGATTCACCTGTTTTTGACAGTACTTTTTGACACTTTTGTCCCATATTTTTCACTTTTTGCCCTTTTTTACCAATTATCATTCATTTTTGCCACTTTGCCTAATTAGCCAGTTCTTGTAGCTATACTTCTAATCCATTTTTCCTACTTTTTGAGAAGTGGTGCCATTTATTTGGCCCCTTTTTGCTCTATTTTGCTATTTTTTTGCCACTTTTACCCAAATTTTAAGTCTCGTCACAATTATTCAATTGTTGTCTTTGGTTTTTCTATTGTATTTTCTATTCTAAAGTGGTCTTTGTTTCTACTGGATTATTTTCTTACATTTGTGCACACCATGGCTAGCAGTGGCTAGCATGGCTAGCAATGAAGTCTGACACTGCTTTTGTAATGGTTTATTTCAGTTTGCCAAGCCACAACATGACCAATAAAGAAGTCATTCTGTTTTAAGAAAATAGGTTTACATTTTTTCAAAGCCTATATAGCCTATAAAAGAATAATAAAACTGTTTTTGTTGCTTTGACAAGAGTTGTTATTATTCAGGTTAAAAATGAAATATGGTTATCACAGCTTAACTTAATGATTTTACTAACCCCCATTGGCCTCCAGTTTGGCCGGGCCCCAAAAAGTTTTCCTCTTTATCCCGCTTCATGGGCTTCCTTGCATCAGAATGACTGATTTTAATGCAGACTTGAAAATGAAACTACCAGTTATTTTTCTGTGAAGAGATTAGATTGACTCAGGCTCTAAGGAACAGTATGATGATGGCCACATAGGGCACAAACAGCATGCATGTGCCAAATAAATCAGACAAGATCAAAGTGGAACCTTTATGTCCACTTGTTTGTTGTCTGTGGTTTTTGTCCCAGCTTGAGGTCATTCATTGAACATTCCCACTGTGTCTCAGTATGTGTGGGAGCCTCTGCCCTCTGTCTACTCTATTACCCGCCTCCTCGGCTGGCAGCGCAGCACTTGGTTGACAGCAGAGGTCAGGGGCTGCTGCTCCCGGGTGGGCCAGAGGAGGATAAACTGGCTCAAGTCACTCTGTGACCAGAGGGGAGAGAAACTGCAATCACAGCTCAGCAGGCCAGGGAACAGAAAAGAAGAGGAGTTTAAAGGCGCATGGATAGTTGATGGAGAAATTTTCTCAAGAAACTGGCCTGCTTTTGAGCCCGGCTGGAGGCTATTAGCTTTACAATCTCATCTCTTTAAAAGTTTAAAGCTTACTTCCTTTTCAGGGCAGATGTTTGTGCAGAGTGAAAGGCAGTGAAGATAAGCTTGAACACTCTCAGACTGACGAATCAGCAGTTTGAAATCATGCGGGGTAATCTGGACTTTTTTAACACTTCGACTCAGATTGTTGTTGCTGTTTGTCTTCCTCTAACAATAAAGCAAAAGGAAGTCCACCTACAGGCTGGTTAAGCTACTATCAGTTCTGTTTTAGCTTTTATGTTTGCCCATATTTTACCACCAGCGTGCCTCTGGGACAAAACTGCTGACTGCCTCAACTTTCAAACCTCCACCCAAAAGCTTATCGCCCTCACACTTCAGGAGAGGATTATGCAAATCAGAGACTCAGGTGAGGCATCAAACAGACCAGGTGTTTTTAAGGGACTACTGTATTTTTTATTCAGGCTATCTGACATTTGCATATGTGCAGTGTAACAGTTAACCACTACTTTTAACATTTCCAAACAACTAGGATTTCAGCAACAGGGGCTCTGCCTCAAACTCCTTTCACCCTGCCTTTCTGCAGACACTTTCTTCTAAACTTATGACTACTTTTGCCAAAGTAGAAGATGATGAATTTTTATCAATTTCTTAACAACCTGTAAGGACCATATGGTCCTTTTATGACTGTTTATTCCTGGAAGTTTAAAGGCAATAGAAGGTAATTCAATTTGGGTTCTGCATTAGTTTTGTGGAAAAAATAAAGCAACAATATTTAACTTTTTCCCTTAAACCAGTAGTTTCTAAGCATTGTAATGGTAAAATAACTTAACCAGGGAGAATGGAGTTAACCCATTAAAACAGAGCTCCCTTTTCACCTGCCTATAGCTATTTGCAACTTTGGCAACAGGCCACTGTTCTCTCACAAGGAGTGCATCTGGCTTCTGGCTTTATGGCAGTAGTTCATGCACCAGCCTTCAGCTGTTTGAAACAATAGCGAGGCTAAGAGACAGTAGCGGATGGTGATCGATGAAACTAACAAGAGAAAAAGAGAGAGGGACAGAGCACGTTGCCAGACAGGCTTATACATGTTGGCAGATGCTTAGCCCAAAGCTAAGCTTCCTATGTTGCTGTTGGATTGTTGCAAACTCAGTTCTGCCCAGCAAGTTGGTAGCGTATATCTATCTGTCCCATAGCTGATGGAAAAACTGAAAACAGGGTGAACATTACTGCAGATATTATTCAGACAAATTGCAATGTTACATAAGCTTGTATCATCATTGCTATTATGACATCATGTTAAACAGCCTTGCTCTGCAAAAGTCATCTAAAGGCCAGCTCAGATCAGGATGGCTGCAGGTCAGACTCTGCAACAAAAACCGTGTCCAGGAAAATGAAGAGGCAATGTCCTTAATGGGACAAGGACAAGAATAGACACAGGTTTTAGATGGCCAGTGTCCATTAGCTTTCTGCACTAATACAAGCTATGAGTAAATATATTTGACTCTTCTAACATGGTATGGACTAATGCTGAAAAATGAACTTCAGCATCCTTACTATTGCCTTCTTTTTTACATGCCATTCTCATGTCTCACATATCATTGTTCATCCAAAGCCTGTGCTGGAACGCCTAGCAAGAGGAGATTCATTCGGCTTTCACTCGATGTCTTCATTTTCACACCCTTTTTTGGTAATATTAATGTTATGGGCTGGCCCAACTTAATAATTAGGTACTTTAGTTTTGTTCAGCCATGCTAGCACCTGATCAACTACTGGGATACTGGAAAATAAAGGTGAGGAAGCAAACGTTTTCCAGTCAGCTTCAAACTTGGCCTATGAGTATGTTCCGTTGGCGGTCCTTCACCAGCTACAGCCATCATGGCAACAGTTGAATACAAATACACATACTCTACATGCAATTTAATTGTAATCAGTGGGCTGTAAATGCTTGCAGAGTCTACTTTGTGCAGAATCTATTAATATTACTGTGTCTTGTCTGTCAGAATGGTTCTTTAGCTTTTGAGTGCGTTGGACTCAGAGGCCAATACTAGCCAAAAGTGCACATAACTGGATTCATGCACTGTTGCTTTAGAGGAAGTCCAGCTGGAATACAAAGAGGAATATTGGTTTCTTTCCACCCTTAATTGAGTTTCTAATCCAAGCAATTTCCGATTTTCTTCAAAAGCCTGTAAATGCCCCAAAACAGGGCGTAAAGAAACATTTCCAGAGACTATAACCTGACATTGAAGTTCTGGCTGGAAAGGAGTTAATATTTTAGAGAACAGGTTGTGCTTGGGGCTGCTGGAATGGAGATTTCAGTTTAGATAAAAATGCAAGAAAGCTTGTATTTTACTCATGTAATCTCTTATATTTATCTAACAGGAATTCTCTCTGCTGATGCTGCATAACATTCTATTCAATAATGGAAATAGCTTCAAAGTGTAATTAAAGTACAACGCTGAAAATCAAGCTGCATCTATACAAGCCAATATTGACTAAAAAAGTCTACAACCTCTGGGAATCACTGGGTTTTGATGCATCAGATAATGCCCTTATTAAATAAGAAACTCAGTGAACTTTACTATCTACTGTAGTGTCTCTTCTTTAACACACTTGTGTTTAAAGTTGCTTCTTTATCTCCTCTTGCAGCACAAGAGACCAGAAATAAGTGATCATTTTAAAAGATCTGTCATGTTAAAAACTGCATGAGATAATATAATTAAAGATTGATGCTTGAACTCCTCTCTGAGCTCAGCATCTTCATTAAAATGTTACAAGCTAACGCTCAGCGGTGGCTCACTTTGTGTCACCATCCTACAGATAGAGAAGAATCCGCCCACGTAGTGCTGCAGCCGCACAATGTACTCTTTCAGCTCCATAATTATTTTACAGAAATACGTAGCAACATAATTACATGTCAGAGAAAAACATGTCAGACCATTTGTCCTCAGCTGGATAAGCGTTCAACCTCAGGAATTAAAACAAGTTTAGATTTACAGCATTACTGGTCTCCAGCTGCTTTCTATATATAGTGATGAATTAACATTAAAGCAGCATTATGTAACACTTTCTCATTAGAGACAAGACCACCTACATTATATAGTTTGCTGTGTTCTTACACTATCCACAACTTTTTCCATAATATTAAGGAACAAGAAGACAGGAAACATTGGGTACAAATGCTAAATAGACAGCATGATAAGATAGACAATTAGCTTCAACCTCCTCCTGTAGTGCAAAGATATAGAGAAATTACCCCATGGCAGGCATTGACACAGTCTACCTTTTAGCTTAAGCCTACACAGTAAGGATCCAAGGATTCCTGGGTTGAGAAAGTTTTTGCAGGTATAACAGCCTCCACTCTCCTTGGAAGACTTTCCATAAGATTTTTTTTTTTGTGGAAATTTGTGCCCATTCATTCTGTATCCATCCATCCATTTTCTATATCGCTTATCCTGTTAGGGGTCACGGGGGGGGGGGGGGGGGGCTGGAGCTGGAGCCTATCCCAGCTGTCATTAGGCGAGAGGTGGAATGACATGTAGAAACAGACAACCAGGCACGCTCACAATCACACCTACGGCCAATTTTAGAGTCACCAGTTACCCTAACAAACATGTTTTTGGTGATCGGAGGAAGCTGGGGTACCTGGAGTGAACCTACGACTCAGGGAGAACATGCAAACTCCACACAGAAAGGCCCTGACTGGGAAGCAAACCAGCGACCTTCTTGCTGCCGCTGTGCAGCCCGACAATACGTATCGAATACAATAAATGAATTCTAAAGCAACTGATCCATAGTAGCATGAATCTGAATATGAGAGTGCAACAAGCTTTACTATGAAGGAGGAGGTTGGAGTGGAGGAAGTTAAGCTTTGCCAGCAGTAGCAGCATGGTGCATCAACTTTAATGCAAGCAAGGATCAGTGAGAAGTGCTCCATATTTAGATAGACTTCATAAACAGGTTTATTTGACTGTAGAAAATCCAGCAGGGATGAAATTTCACAAATTGTCTTTTTGCCTCATTGACAGCACTACACTTAAAGTCACTGAGCTCTTCAGAGCAACTTATTTTATGTCAAAACAGTTTGCAAACGGAGACTATATAGCTAGGTGTGTGATTTATACACCTGTGTTAACAGCTCTGATTGAAACAGATGAATTCAATAATTAACAGGTTTGGCCAAATACTTTTGTCTAGATCCTACTTTTCTAGTTGAAAAGAGGATGCATTTGTTGGCTGAAAGTGAGGGAGCCTTTGATATGGGACCGCTTTGATAGGCTGCAACCTTGAAATTTGCCCCCCAAAGGATCTAGCCATAAATTGGGACACATCTTGAGTCTTTTTTATGAGGAGACTCCTAGTGGCATATAGTACATCCTAAGCCTTTAAGTTCCATAAACCACATATCATTTCACATAGTAAGAGATAGAAATGTCTTATATGCTTTGATTCAGTTTGTTTGTCTTTTGATTAATTTACAGCCGCAAAGGTGAGAGCTCCACATGCTTCTCATCTCAACCTTAACATTCCAAGGTGTTTCTCAGGTGTGTTAAATGTAGACTCTGCAGTTTATTAGACTTTATAATTTCTATCTCCTGCAGCTTTTCTCTACCTGAACACGGTGTGCTGAGGTGAGCAGGAGTGCAACATTTTGTGAAAGTACAGATCACTGTAGTGTGCTCAGCTGTTCCCCCAGCAGTCAGAACCCATTCCCTGCTGCTCCACTTACTCCTTCAACCCCACATTGGCACCTATCCTCGTCTGAGTTTCGCAGATGCCTGTTTATCTTCACTTTCCTGTATTTCCCTATATTTATGTAGTTTGAGTACCATTTTAGACATAGAAATCTTTTAAGCTTCACTTAGAGAAAGAGACAAATCAAGTTTTACCGGATTTCATACGGCCTTACCCATGTCAGGGGATTCTCTGCAACTCCTCCTCTCCACACCTCCTCATTTTTACAAACTTAAAACCATCATGGCAAGCTATATTCAGACTGCTTTCATCCCCCGTTTTCTCTTTACCTAGGAGCACAGTGTTGTAAGGGGAAATTAAGGTTGCCTAAATAGAAATTCCAACACTGGCACATAGACAGTATGATGGTAAATGATCTGCTCAAAGGGACGCTTCTATTCCATTATAATGGTGAGAAAAGATCAATTACTGCCTGATTGATTCAATATTATCTTCTAAGTGTCTTTAAGGAAATAGCAAAATTTAAAATCAGTTTGTGAAATTTGATATTGTTGTAGGAGGTGTGCAATATTAAAGGATATTGATTCTATTATAGAACACAACAGAACAAAGAAATGAAGTAAGAAAAATGCTCCAGTAGATTTTGTGTTTCAAAGAAATCTTTATTTTTTTGTAAAGCCATAAGAAGGTCGAGTTGAAGAGTTGCAGCAGCAAATATTAACCAGCAAATTTCCCAAATGGCTCCTGAACAACAAACAAAGAGAAGATGTTAAGAGATCAAAAGACGGATCTTGTTGCTCATTCCAGAAGGAAAAAATAAATTTGACAAGAAGAAGGCAGCTGGTTCAGGTCTGGGTCAGAGTTTTGAACCAAACCTCTCAGGAGAATATTTCTCTGAGGCTTTGCACTGCCTGCAGCAACTCTACCAGTCAATCCCTAATTTTCAAGTGAGAAGGTTAGGTTGAGGTAAAAGAAGGAAGAAGCTGTGTTGCCTGAGAGGCTTAACACAGGGTCGATACATCCCATTGCAACCATGGTGGAGATTTAAAGGGTTCTACTTCACCCAGAAGTCGAGCCTTGACCTGGAGCTTGAAGAACTGATCTACCAAACTCATTTTATGATATTCATGAATAATTGTGCATAATCATTTCATCTGTCTGAGACAGAGACTGGGAAGGTTGCTGTGACAGAGAAAACATCCCGTAAAACAACACAGATGACAGTGATGTGGTTTGGCACCACTTTTTAACTGCATTTCCCCCTCATTAGGTCATAACTGTACATTTAGGGAAAACAGAGATTATACTGTTGAGTAAATAATATGGAGCGCTGTTTTGGCTGACAACACTCCTCACTAAAGACAACAAGTAAGGTGGTGGAGAAGGGCAGAGTAACTTGCGAGCTGTGAGTCCGATCACCAGAGGCTGAAAGCTCAAGTACCATATTATAGCTAGTAGATGTGCAAACTACATATGGTGAAAACAGAACTATACATTGTAGACTTGTCTATGCTAGTAGCTGCTTCACTGTTGAAAACATGTTAGGATACAAAGTGACGCAGAAGAGGCACCTTTTTGCCACTTTTTAACAGCTTTTCTCCCTCAGTAGGTCATAATAATGCAACAATGGTTATTATTTATTTACATTTAAATAATTAAAATACATTACATTCATCTAGATAAAGCTGATGCAGTCTGATATGAAAGTTTAGCATAGTGCAATAAATCCTGACATGATGAGAATTATTTCCCTTTACTTTCGAAAGGTATTTAGTCAACATTATTACAGACAGGCATTTGCAGTATTTTCTTCATCCTCTTTTATATCGATAAATGCCAACCAACAAGAAACATCTCTTTGCAAAGTAGTCTCCAACATTTATGGAAATTGTTATGGGTTTTATGTGATTTAAAGTGATAAATGAGCACTTGGTGTAGAACTAGAGTGAAATTTGAAAAGAAGGCCTCAGGGGGTTTAGAGAGAAGATGTGGAAATCTACAAATAAGGATCCACTGGCTTTGTTTTGTGCCTGTTGGCATTAGTGTGAATAGTTTTTCTTGGTGATAATCACTACATTTAATAAAAGATTGAAGTTGAGGACTAAACCATTGACATCTTAAAACTCAGCAGGCGCACTAAATTAAAAAAAAGAGTAAATGATAAACAGCAACAAAGTTTGCAGTGCCGAAGGCTTCTCTGTCAAACTTTGTGTGTAGGTGGTCATAGCAGAACAAGACTTCAATGTCTCTGGGTGGTGTTTGGGTCTCTCAGGACTTAATTTCTCTGCGCACATTTTCCATTAATATTTTACATGATTTCATCGCAGGTTATATTCTTGCATTTGTTCACCTCAGCCTGGTATTATCCTGCCGCTGCAGAAATCAATAAAGAGTTAAGAAATTATTGAATTCAAGTGTTTTCTCACACTTTCAAGTCCACAGTGAGTTTATTCAGAGAAAAATTAGAGCAGGGAAAAAAAAAGATGTGAAACCTTGTGAGCAGATCTCCTCCTGCGCTCTGTGAATGAGGCAGGAGGTTGGCCTTCATCTGTCTCATTCTCTCTTCCTCTCTGCCTGCCAGCCAGAATCATGTCGCTTTCTTCTTCTGGTGTTTCACAGAGGTTTCCTGCAGTCTTTTAACATCCACTGTTGGAGGAAAAGAAATAGAAGATAGGGGTGACATTTGAATGGCTTTTGTTTCACCTCAAGATAGTGGCACATTATTTGGGCATCCTCTTTCAGTATTTACCTGAATCTTAAGTTAAAAATCTATAAAATGAAAGCTTTGAGCCTTTCCTTAGAGACATGCAATCAGTTGCAAAATATACACCTATTTTTAACACATAAACAACAACAGCATTGAGCTTCACATTAGCTTCCATTTAGCACACTGGCCACTACCATAACTGGCAGCTGGCAACAGCCCTCTCTCACTGAAAACCCCAAAGAATCATCCAAACAAATAACTCACCAGTGCTCTGTCATCTGTAAACTACCTTCAAACTCTGCATTACAAATGAAAAATGAGTCTTACCATCAGTTGTCCAATATATGTCCTCATTTACTGATGATCTCAAATGTAACCTCCACTAAAATAACCTTTATTTAATCAGGGAAACTTCACTGAAATAAAAAACAAAAAAAACAAAATGCTTTTTCAAGAGTGTACTGGCCAAAATTTCCCTGCGTACTTTTCAGTGGCCCTTAAATCACCCAAGGGATCGGTTGTCTTTGACGTCATCTGTGTTGATGTCATGTATATTCATGCACCTTGCTTAGCCACGTGTTTGCTGGCTGAGTATGTAAACAACCTCATCACTGCAAGTAAAGTGTATTACCTTGAGTTTATATTAAAGAATTCTTCCAGGTCAGTGGTTCCCAACCTGGGGGCCTAGCACCCCTTGGGGGGGGTCATAAATATATTTTCATATATATATATATATATATATATATGTATATATATATATATATATATATATGCCAATAATATATATATATATATTATTTTAGAAAAATCTAAAAAAAATCTTTCAGATTATAAAGTCGTATATTTCTAAGAAACTCTGAGTTCAGAAAGCTTTAAAAGGAGGAATTAAAAATTTCCAAGTTTAAAAAGGCACACATTTCGTCATCAGAAAAAGAAAATGTCAGATTTCCAACAATGTAAAGTCAAAATTTGAGAGTTGTGTACTTGTGCAAGGAAAAAACCGTCATCTGGTATTTTTTTCTCTACATAGTGGGTGATTTGGGACTTTTTAATACCAAAAATTGATTCATGTAAATGTCCAGCCCCCAAAAAAAAAAAAATGAACATATCACCTTTATTGATTTAGGTTGTCTCTTTTCTTTTTCTTTAAAGTGGCCTTAAAACTCACTTGCAATAATCGACATAGATCTTTTGGCAAGACCCTAGATATGAGTGGGGGACTGTTAATAGTTTTATCTGCCGTATTTCTGCCACGAAACCGGCCAAAGACTTGCAAATGCTGGCTAACAGAAACTCAGCCTTTTGGCTCACCTCCCTCTTAACCGCAACGGTCCTGAACAACACCCAGAATGCAGATGCTGCACCAATCCATCAGTCAGTCTCATGCCCCAGTTTGCCATGACCCAGTACTTGAACTCCTCCACTTGAGACAGGGACTCACTCCCCACACAAAGGTAGTAGTCCACCATTTTAAAGTAGGTTCACAGGACTATAAGCAGTGATTTTTTTTCTTTAATTAATTATCAGTGTTATAGATCTATATTCATACTACTGATGTACCTATAAAATGTCTCTATATCTAAGAATATGCACGTTCACATTTGACTAACTCAGAAAGAGAATGATTTGTGTCAAGGACTTAAAATGCCTCCATGTACCATGTGTCACATCCAATGCTGCTGTTCAGAGTGTTGTGAAATTAATTGATCAGCACTTCAAGCTGCAATAACTGGTCTCCTGTTGTTTTGTTACACCTGCAAACATAGAGTATTTGTCACATCTCTTTCTCCCCCACAGTTAAAGTGCATTAGTAAAGAGATGGAGAGGCAAAAACTGCCCTCTGTTTTATTTGTTAGCTCACATGGAATAGCAAAAGCCAAGTGTATGCAAGGAGGTCAGTGCTCATTAGTATACAAGAGTAAACAGTATTAGAGTTAAATTATTGAACTGTGAGGGTTTTCATGGCCTTATTTCATGCCCTCTTATACCTCATTGCACTTTAATGACCATTATTCTTTTCTTATTAATGACATGATGACCTTGTTTTATGCATAAAAGAAAGAGAAAATAAGAATAGATCTGCAAGCCTTAGTCTGTGTGATGATGTACGTGAAACTGCTTTCAGGCATGCGTTTGTCTTCATCAAAAGCACTCATTGTTAATGAGTGAGTGAGTTATGTTGTTTTATATATTTGCCCCTTTCTGCAGGTTAAGGCTTTTCAGATAGTCCTTTATGAAATGTTTATATTCCTAATATCTGTTTTATATTTGCAGTCAGTCATCGGGTGAGCTTACCATTATTTGTCCTGTGCTGTAAATGCACTTATGCCTGATGCAAAACTCCATAGTTTGGGGTCTAGGAGGTTGTCATGCATGAAAGAAGTAACAATTTTTGGATTGGAGTAAAAGGAGAGAATAAAAAGTCTTCCCACAAGCTACAGTCTGTAGTCTCAGAGGTTCAAAGAGGATTTTGTTAGTTTGAAGCTGCAGATGCTTTCGGTTCAAATGTCTTCATAAGCAGGAATCGGAGAAAAAAATCTGCCTTTTTGAAATTCATCAATCAATATTCAAAAACACAGATGGTTCTGTCCTCGAAAATCATCTTTTCTGGTGTGAAAAGGCCTTAAGAATTCATCAGCGACCCCAAATGTGCTCTGCTTCTCTGCCAGCAGTCGTTTTATCAAACAAGATGTTTTTTTCTCAAATGGTAGAGTCGTTCATTTAAAGGCAGACTGCAGAGAGGACTGTGTGAAATGTCTGGACTCAAAACTGTAAGGATAATTCACTGTCACTTCCTATGCTAGTACCATATGGTCACATTAAGCGTTACTTAGATTGCCCCAAAGAGCCACATGTTAGAGCTGATTATTGTTGGTTTAAACATGCCATATTGTGTAAAAGGAGACAGTTAATAGCCCTAATACTTTTGCTTATTTGGCCATCATCTCTGTCTGTAATAGGATTATTATGCGCAGCAACTATAGTGGATCAACAATGATGAAAAGATATTTATTTTTGTAATTCTAGCTCTCCATCTTCATTCAGTTCCTTCAGCAGGTCATGACTTTACTGTGGATGATAATAGAGGACAACAGATAGTTGGAGGAAGGACATCATGTGCCATAAAAAGCCAAGGGTTGGAGTTTAACTTGGGCTGCCCCCTTTTAAACACTGTAGCCTCTGAACCTGGAACATGGGACATAACTGCAAGCCTATTGGCACCATAAAGTTTTTAATAAATCCACAGTCCCTTGAATTGTCTCTCTAAGGGTCTAAGTGACGAGAGTAGCCCCAGGTCTTGACTGACTCATCTAATGTGTTTATTATTGCAAATTAAATGATTCAAAGCCAAGTCAAGTCAAATTTGCTCATAAGGCGCATTAAAAAAAACAGAAGCACAGTACAAACAAGGCAGGCAGGAAAATTAAAGCAAGACCATAATTAACCAAAAAGTCTTTCTGTTCTTTTTGTACTTGTTTCCTCCCACCTTTAGTAACAGCAAAGATAAAAAATCTCCTTCAGTACAGCAGACTGTCCCGCTAATTTGGAAGAAAACATTTACAGATATATTACCCCAAACTTTTCTTTGTCAACCTCCATCAAAGTCTACAGACTGCCGTTTGGCTCTCTTCAACCTGCTGTTCTCCTTATGTGATCACCTGTGTAGTTTTTTTCTGAGAAATAAGGGAGTATTTCAGGCTTTCATTTAAGATTTGACTGAATATCAGCCAGGCTGATTTTAAAGTGCATATACAGCTGGCTGATTATCTATATCTTTATGTGATAACCGTTATATTCCAATGTTACAATCAGGGGTGTAGCGATGGGTTTTGGGCCCCAAGAAAGAATATTACACAGGACCCCCCCTTAGCCAGCTAGCCAAGCTACAAATGTCATTTAAAGCCAGTGCCAATATCTATGCATTTTAATGGATGTTTAAACCATAATTTCCCCATTTATGACGACATTTTAACTATTTTACTACTTGCATTATTTGCAGTGCTGGACTATAATATTTGGACATTTTAAAGTGAGGAGCAGGGCCCCCCTGTATAGTATTTTACTCTATGTGGTACAATTTTCAGTCTGTTGACCAATTCATATAGTGAACATGTCTTTATAGTTCTTGCCTTGTGCACTGGGGTACAGTCATGTTGGAATAGATTAGGGTCTTCCCTAAACAGTTGCCACAAAGTTGGAAGCATAGCATTGTCCAAAATGTCTTGGTGTGCTGAAGCATTAAGGCTTAACCACATATGTATGATAGACATCCATACATTCTTAAATAAACGGACAGTGCTCCCCCTGGGGTCAGGTAGGTAGGTAAAAGTTTCTGAAGTGCAACAGAAATACTATTCTAAAGTTCAGCCAATAGTCTTTAAAGGTTTTTTAACACCTTGAACACAGGATATTAAATGTAAGATTGAAAAGTTTCACCTGCGGGTTGATGTTGAATCAGAAACATTCTCATGTGTGGGTGTGGGTGAAAGAATTTAAACAGAAGCATTAGTCTGTCTGAGCTGAGTCTCAGTTCATGATATTTTACTATTCTTACCCTAAAGCTGCTGTCAAGAACCTCAGTATGGAGCCCAGAGAGCACGGAGGCAGACATCAGAAAAACGACTATAACGGTATAACAGCTCAATAAATAATACAGAGTTTTGGGATATACAGAACTGGATGGCACACTTTTTTAACCTTTGTAGAAAAAGCTATATAACAGCACAGTTTACAGGAAGGTTGACATGTTTGCTCTGCCCTGGTGTTGCTTAAACAAACTGACTTGCTGACAACCAAGTGAAGCACCTCCATATCCCTTGTTGATATGATTTTTTTTTCAAGCAGATTAGATAAATGATGTTGTCAACATAGCTTTATTTGGTCTGTTGTATACCTCCATTGTGCCAAAATTAGGGAATAAAAAAAAAAAATTCAGATAACTGATATATAGGATGATATAATTGAAAAATGTTTGCATACATTTTTTAAATTCTTTATTTATTTATTTTCAAATACTTTTATTGTCAAAAATTACATTCCAAAATGCTGTTTCTTTAGGAAATAAAATTACAAAATGAAATGTCAAGTCTGAAAATTAATTTAGACATGCATCTTTACTTTTTTTATTTGTATTGTCACTGGCGTGCTTTATATTGCACAGATTTGTCTAATGAAGAGGTCGTGAGTATTTACAAATAATGCATTAATTATCTGTAGGTAATATGTATGTAAATGGATAAACACCACCATAAGTGTCACAGGTAAAACCTAATGTGAAACACGCCTCTCTGATGTCCACAAAACTGGTGGTTCCCAAACTGTGGTCTGGGTACCCATATTAGGGGCCCTGAAAAGCTCAGTGGATGGCGTGGGACCCTGATGGCTCTGAAGTTGTCAATCAGATGTACACAAAAAAAAAAATAAAATAAAATAAGGAGAATATGTTGATTTTTTAGCAAAAAAGTCAAACATTTCTGGTGGGAAAATATTGACTTTTTTGAGGTTAAAGAGTCACATATTTACAAGAAAATAAACTCAAAATTTCAGAGTTTAAAAAAGTTTGAAGTCTAAAAAAAAGTATCAAGTTTTAGAAACTCAAATGTTTAAAGTTTTTAAAATCTTTAATTTATAACAGTTTAAAGTCATAAATGTGTGAGAAATCAAACTGAAGTAATTAATTGTTGTTTTTTTACTTTTAGACTTGATGATCTCAATAATTACAGAGTTTTGACTCACATACAACTTTCCACAACTTTTAAAGTTAAAAAAAATTTCTCATTAATTAATAACTTTTTTAACTTTAACTCAAAAAATGGTTCATGTAAATTTTTGACTTCTCAAGTAGAAGCATTTCTATCAAAAAATTACAACTTTTAAACTTGTAAATTTTGATTTTTTTTCTCAAAAATGAACAGATCCTCTTTATGTGATTGCTTTAAAGTAGCCCATATACATAATATTGAATAGTTTTTGCATTAACCTTTTGTGAAAGCAAGTGTTTATTGGCCTATTGTGTTGGGATTTGTCAATGAAAATAATTAAAATTGATGTGTTTTTCTCCAAGTAGGGGGGCCCTAAGGAAAAAAGACTAAGAACCTCTGCTCTTAACATGCATTCACATTTTCTCTCCTCTATCTCTCTGACCCATGAAGTCATTTTGAATCAAATGCAACTATGCATAAATGGTTTATTGGTGCATTTCACCTAGATAAAAAATATCCTTAAGACTTAAAAAGACATTATTTTGATTTTAAATATACAAAATAGATAAGTTGAAATGCATCTGAGGTACTGGTGCACCACAGAGCTTATCTACTGCACTGTAATCAATGCTGCCTATTATAGAATGTGTCATGAAGGCATTGATTATGCCCTTTGGTCATATATGATGCCAGAATCAATATATATTTTTTCAGTTATCGAAACCATTCAAATCCCGCTATCAGCCTGAAGCTGAGCTGTAACTTGTAAAGAGAGAGGTCTGAAGATGAAGTCATCGAACAGCAAGTCTCCACAGAGTCACAGATGAAGCTCTGACCTTTGCATTGCTCTTGATTCTCCAGTCTTTGTGGTTGTAATTGGACCCCAACAGGTAAAAAAATACTCTCCTTCAAGTCTTTCATTAAAGCTGGACTACAAAAAAATCCTCTCTGAAATGTCATCTGGGATTAGGGCTTATAGTCTGACTGAGACATCATTAGATTTTCATCCTGTGTGCAGGGCAGCTGAGCTCCACTCTCTTTCTGACTCTAGCACACACCGTAAGTCCACTAGCCTCCACACATACACAGACGTATTGCTGTCACGGAGAGGACGGCAGTGCCCTTTGGGACCATGGTTTGCCCTGTCATCGCTCTCCACTTCTCTGTGTATGTGTTAAAGTGGATGACTTTATGTCATGGCCATTTCTGCTTCTGCTCAAGGCCTCCTTTCTTAGTGATCTGTACGTGCTGGATGTCAGATTTTAATCCAGCAGGACTAATAACCGCCAGACATACACCCACTAAATTTTCAGGGTCACTTCCTGCTTTTGGTTGTTGTTGCTCTGTGTTCTTACCACTCCCGCTGCTAGGGCTTAGCAACGTCCCCTCCAGCTGCAGCAGCGATAGAGACGATCGATGGTTAGATGGGCACGCTTTCCTTGCTTCCCTTTGCTTTGCTGTCTCGCTGTGGTTCCTGGACGAAGCAAGAGTGCGCTGTTTATAATGCTTTCTCACCAGGGAAGGAAGCATTTAATTGCACTCCAATTTGCAAGCCCTGCATGTATGTCCCAGCATCCATCTGCAAGTTGTTTTTTCTGGAAAATACAGTGTGACAAAACACAGCAGTTTGCATCAAATTGAATTACAGTAATGCAGGCAAACAGCACAATGGGGGTTTCTGCAATTACATTATTTTCCCCCTTGAGGTGGGGTTGTTAGACCCTGAGCTGTCATATAGACGGCATAAATATGCCCTGATTAATTCGCCGTCTAATAGTTTAAACAGACACCTTCTCACCCTGAACTGCAGCGCTCAATGCTGTTAATCACCTGTGGGATCCCACCAAGCATGATTCACACGATTCAACTCACACCCAACAATACAAATCTAATACAAGATTGATTTAGCTCTAACTGGAGCAGTATGGAAGCTCAAGCTTGTCAATTTACTATTCTGTCTCCCTCTTGTATTATTTTTGTCTTACGCTTACTTTACCAATCCTTCACCTTCAAACTAATCCTTCACCTCCACACTTGAGAATTGCAGCTTTCCCTCCTTCTCAGAAATAATTCATAACTGAACATGCCATAGGAAACATGGCTACTTTCAAAACTTTATTTTTGTCTCTCTCTCCTGAGGTCTGCCTGAACTAAAGCAGTGTCAAAGCAAAAAACCATGAGACTTAAAAACACAAAAGGCCCAGGTGACCAATTGATTGCTTGAGTTTCTACAAGGTCCTGTGCTGTTGTGAACTTTGCGCTGGCTTCCCGGTCCCTCCGTGCTTCTCAGAGTTGACAGCATCGACAGCGACAGGGTGGGACGTGCACCACGAAGAATCGATCCGTGTTGGACAAGAGATGAAAGAGGCGAGGCAGGAAGGAGCATGAGAGACAGCAGGACTCTAATTAAAATGGACGGATAGAGGGAAGATTAAAGGCTAGAGGAGCAGGAGTGCTGAAATAGGTTGGACTGTTTGATTGAAGCTGTATTTTTATATTAGGGGTTATAGATAAAAAGTTCAGACACAGCAATAGAAAAAAATGCCAGATCAAAACTGCACACACAATTTTCCCCATATTCTGTAAAGATTAGGGTACCAGTTTGGTCTTGAATTGATATAATTTTCTATCATTAAAAGCCTCTGGGAATAATCGTCAGTTTCCAAGGAGCTCTTTTGTTTGAAGTGTTCAGCATGGTCCAACTTCAAACCTAGACTTCCTTGTCCCTGCACTGCACTGTTTCCTATCAAACTGGCAAAATGAACAGCAACCATGTCCATCCATCCATTTTCTATACCGCTTATTCTGTTGGGGGTTGCGGGGGGGCTGGAGCCTATCCCAGCTGTCATTGGACAAGAGGTGGGGTACACCCTGGACTGGTCGCTAGTCAACCGCAGGGCTGACATATAGAGACAGACAACCAGGCACACAGTCCTTAGTTCAGTCCATCTCTAGAGGAATGCCTGTTTACCTGTTTTAAGTGAGCTTCAGTTCACCTGTAAATAGTACAACACGCAGAAGCTTAACCTCAGCTTATTTTGACTGCATGAACCCTTAAAGGAAAATAATTTTCATGTTATTTACCTGAATCAACCAGTCTTTAAATTTCTCACTCACTATATCTGTCATCTGTCTTCTTCCGCTTACCTGAGGTCAGGTTGTGGTGGCAGCAGGTGAAGCAAGACAACTCAGACGTCCCTCTCCCCCGCAATGTTTTCCAGTTCCTGGTTCTAGGGCGCTCCCAGGTCACATATAACCCCCCAGCAAGCTCTGGGTCTGCCTCCCTGTGCTCAGAAGACCTCTACAGGGATGTGACCAGGAGGCATCATGATCAGATGCCCAATCCACCTCAGCTGGCTCCTGTTGAATCGAAGGAACAGCAACTCTATTCCAAGATCCCTCGAGAATATCCGAGCTCCTCACCCTGTCTCTAAGGCATAGCACTGACACCCTCATGAGGATTCTTATTTTGACCTGCTATCTCATTCTTTCAGTCATTACCCAGAGTTCAAGGTCATTGGTCAGGATTCAAACACAGATCAAAGAGGAAGCTTTGCCCTCCGGCTTAGCTTCTTCATCACCGCAACAGTATGGTACCTGCAAGACTGCTGATGCTGCACCAATCCGCTTATCACTCTCATGGTCCATTCTGCCCTCATTCGTGAACAAGACCCCTAAGATACTTGAACTCCTTTGCTTGGGGTAAAGACTCACTCCCTACCTGTAGGGAGCAAACCACAGCTTCAGACTCCAAGTTGCTTTTTCTCTCATATCAGCTGCTTTGCACTCAGCAGCAAACTGTCCCAACCGAGGAACTAAGAGAACCACATCATCTGTAAACAGTAGAGCTGAAATTCTGAGCCCCCCACACCCTCCTCCCCTGACTATGCCTTGAGATCCTGTCCATCAATATCAAAAGCAGGATCAGAGAGAAGGGGCAGCCCCGGCGAAGGCCAATTCGGCAACAGAGGCAAGCGGACACAACTCTAACCTTGGTTAGACAGGGACCTGATGACAGGCAGTTGCTTTTGGGGTCGACTATTCAGGGGATCTGACTTTAACCATTTAGTCTGTTAATCACAAACATCCCTATTGCTGATTAGAGGTTAAATCAATGATTTCTGATATATTTCAGGAGGTGAGATAACCTAAATGCTTCTTAGTGGCTTGGTATCAAGCAGACGGTTTTCTAAGGTTGAATTCATTTTATCTGTAAAGATTAGACTTTAATTAGAGGCCTTATTGACTTTCTTGTAGGTATCAGGATGCAAGCTGTGCTTTACATGATTGTGCAGATTCAATGACAACCTTTTAAAATGCTAGAGAATGAAAATAGAAGGACAGTCAAGGCTAAACAACCCTGATAACCTGATTGTAGTAAGCTGAGTGTCAATGATGTTGAAGAGGGCTAGGTATCTTGGGTGAAGTTAGGCCAGCATCACACTCTAAAAGTCGATGTAGACATCACTGTTCGGTTCTTCAGCTGTTAGCCTCCCACATTTAATCCATTAAGTTGCAATCTGTGCTTTTCTCCTGTGCATGTTTGCAAGCCTGCCTTAGGCTGTTTCCCATTCAAGTCGTGTTGTGAGTTAGTGTCCCTGCGAGGACTGTGTCAGTTACACTTTATATCAATTAAATGAAAGGTTTCCATAGAAGACAGCATTTTTAAAAGTGTAAGAGCTACAAAGTAAGAAAACATGCTTTACTTAAGTAATGGTTAACTTATCAACAAACCTTATCAGGCATTTTTAACTGGAGTCTAGCCTCACTGGAGTGACTCTCAGAGTTTTCTATGCCTATGGCAGTTCAGATTATGATTAATCAATGACTATTCAAAAGAAAGGTCATCAAACACTGGTTTTTGACATTATTGAAGTCCCCCTGTTGGTTTTTGACTAATCTGATACACCAGAGACAGTTGATGATCACTGCTGTATTGTTTTCCGTCTTTATGCTCGATAAAAATGCCTGGATACAGCCCCACTTTACTGACCAGTGAAGCCAAAAGGAAACAAAAAATGTCAACTTTGCACTAAAGGTGATATAATTGACCTAATGAGATTTGATGACAGCATTCATAAATATTCAGAAAACCTCCTTCATGTTAATAACCGTTGTCGTCAATTTCTCATAGACCTTTGTAAAATTAGGGACAGCTAAATCAAAAGCACTCTCGTGGCTTCCTGTTCAACCACTTCATCCTACCAGTGTGTGATTAAAAAGATACATTCTTTATCAAATCTCTAAAATAAGGATGTCATGTTTGGCTTTGAAACTTTTTTTTTTTTTTTTTTTTTTTTTGGCCTTTAATTAACTTAACAAACGATCAACAACATGCCCAGATTGTTGTCAAGTACCCAGCAATCCATGCCCAGATTTAAAACATAATCCTGCCCTGGAGGGTGTTGTAATTGGCCTTGTTCTATCACGGCTGCTAATGTTTGTACAACATCTCATATTTGGCTACTTTGGTAACTTGGAAACACTGTTTCTAAGACCCAGTTGTGAACAAAGCAAGATTTACATGACAACCAGCGATACAAAACATGAGGTGTATGTTCTTTTATGAGTTGATTAAAGACGGTCTTTCAGGAGAAACACATTTCGCTTTGAAATGGTGGAAGAAAGTCTGTCGGCTCACACTTAGCATGGAGGCGAAGTCTGACTGAAGGAGACACAAATCGCCTTCTGGGAGAAAGTGCCCCTTTGCTTTTTCATTTTTGTGTTTTTTCACTTCCATCAACTGTCACCTGGAGACGATGGAGATCCATGGGAGGTTGAAGAGCATGGTGACTGCTATGTATCCTCAGTTTGTTCTGATACACCTGAGGGCTGTAAGAGGAGGGAAACAGAGCTGTCACTGCCTCACTGTGTTCTCAGACATGGACAAACTGACTGTCCATCAACTTTAACAGCAATGCCACATACAGGATACTAATTCTGTAGATGCACTGGCCACCATATGACTTTCGATTGCGATTAAAATCATCTTAGTATCTAATGAGAACTGCGTCAAATGGCCTAAATAGTAAAGCATGCTTTTATTTTAGCCCTCACCTTTATTCCGTCTTTTTCTCTCCCAAGTCTTTTTTCCTCCTCTCTTCTTTTTAATTTGACGGGATCTCTCTTATCATTTGGTCTATTTTTAGCTCTCCATTCCTTCATCTCTGCCAGCGAGTCTCATTCAAAATTCACTCAGGTATTAATGTGAATTTTCTTGAACTTTTCCATCATCTCGGTCTTCACGCATCTCTCCCTTACCACCGAGACATCATCTCTCGCTTGTCAGCCACTTCTCCCTCCGTTTCATTTAAGTGACACCAACTTGTATCTACATGCCATTTCTCGCCCCACACTGAGAGTGTTTTCCAGTTGTCAGAGCAAATATTGAGATGAGACGGAGGGACGCAGACACAGACGGATAGATGTGGGAGTGAAATGACAACAAGATAAGGCAAACGGGAGTCTGAGGGGAACATTGAGCGTGGAAACAGATAAAATGATGAGAAAAAAATCAACATGAAAGTGAGTCAAGGTGAAGTTGTGTACTTGACTCAAACAACGTACAAAAGTGCTGTCAGTTATTCACTGTTACTGTCTGATACATCAGTAGCGCTACAGGCAGGACGGATAGAAATCAATCATGTCAATGCTTTGTTTTACCCTGTCCAAGAAAACTATTAGTTTCACTGTGAATGCTGACAGAGACTTTAAATATTTATGACAAATTTCACCAAATTCTGAACCAGGCACATTTTTAAGTTAGAGTTAAAATCATTTTTTCTGATTCCTACAAACTTCATGGCTAAAAAAAACTTTTTTGGCTCAATTACTGAGCCAAACTTGGCCAAACTTGGCCAATCATCCACTATTTCTTTCTAATCTAATAGCTAAAAGCTGTCATTTGCTCTAAGGAGACTGTTGGCAGCCCTGCACAGCGTGGTAGAAAGCAGCAAGGGTACCTGAGGGAGAAAAAACTGTTCAAGAAGTGCATTGAACTTCATGACTAATGGCTACTGACAGAAATGCACTCTAACAGAGCTTTCCTCTGAGATTTCTAAAAGATTCTCAAAGTCAGTCTCATTTTTTTTACAAGACCCAGTGTGAGTTTTTTTTCTTTTCAGAACTTGCATTTTTCTACAGCACAACAAGCCCAGAAGGCAGCTGCAAAATCTGCCTTTCTACGGAGGGAAAAGACAAAATATCTCTGAATGCATGAGATGCTGAAAGGGCAGAGTGATAAAGCTTATATTTTTAGCTCAATTTTTGGTCTCCACCAGCTCTTATTTTCATTAAATACTAAATAAATTTCTTTCCAGGGTTGGAATTTCACTTTTTCATCTACCTGCTACTGTGGCTGGTAGATTCAAAATCTACCAGACACGCTATTCAAAGTAAATTATCTATGATAATCAGCCCTACTGTATTTGAGTTAAAGGCTTTTTAAAAAGGGAGAGTTGGTGCATATATTACCCAAACTGTTGCTCACTTTAAACCTCATTTTAAGCAGTTTGTTCTGTATTCCAGAATGCAAATGTTTGCTGTGCTTCCTACAAAAGCTTTGTAAATTCAGAGACATTTTCCTGCATTCTGATTGTCAGAATTGCTAGGATTTCATATTTCCAGTCTCTTCCACATTTCAGGCTTTGTTACACTACCTTGGAATTGTTAAAAGCAAGACATTGGTTCAAACACACCTTTAGCAGACACTTGTGATACTGATTCATATCAGCCTACATCCACCTGTACGGATTTGACAGCAGCTCTGACACAGACAGGAGGACCCAGGTTTTATTATTTTTTTTAATGAATCGTGCCTAGCATGAGATGTTACTGTATGTAGAGGGCTTCATACAAGAGTCTGCTTAAGGCCTTACTTTAGCCAGAGACGGCCTTGATCATCACCCAGCCCATTTTCTTGCAGTGGCTGTTTCTGTTTATTCCCTCTGGTATTCACACATTGGCTAAGCCTGAGCTTTACAGACTTTTTACAATGGAGCTGTCAGAGAAAAAAATCCATGTTAAGTCTTGTGCTCCTCTAAGACGATGTTAGAAAACTCTCAAGGAGTGCAGCAATGTATAAGCAGGTTTAACTTTGTGTTTCTATTGTTGGCGCTAAGCAAGAGTTGGATCTGAGCAGCTCTTTTTTCCAAAGATCTCTGCCTCCTCCATGAGAAAATGGTACCTTAGAAACTCTATAGAATTCAGTACATCCTTGGTACACTCTTTTACAACGACACTAACACTATTACTAGAAATTATTTCCTTAACAGATTGACATATTTATGGTTCGTGGTGTCATTCTATGTTCTGAGGAATCCTCCCCATAAATCTCTATGATATTAAGCTTCAAAATTGCAGAAAATAAGGCAGTAAAATCTGCTCTTGGATGGTGTGGGCGTGTTGGTTGAAAAGCGAAAGCCACACCCATTCATGAGATATACGACCCTCATTTTTAAAAAAATCTACAACTTGAATGGAGGACTCATCTGTCTGCTATGCTGATATGTTACAACTGTTTTTTAAAAGCCACCAGAAAAACAATCACAACGTCTTCGTTGTTAAGTTGCTGCTGAAAACACTCCATTTCTGGATGTTGCTCTTCAAAATTAAAGTCTTCAATGATGATTAGCATTGGAGACTTTTATTGTTCCAGACCTGGCTGGAATAGAACATGTCTATCATCAGAGACATTACTGAACTTTAGCATCGCAACTTTCAACAGACATGAGTAATTGAACTGTTGCTGCTTTGAGAGAGACAAAGCCATATTCTGCTATTGTAATCATCCAGAACTAAAGATATGTGAAATATAGATTGTAATACACCTCCAGCAGGTAAGATGTTTGTTCCTGCTGCTTCTAGTTTGAGTAAAAAATAGACAAGCACTCCAACAATTAGCCTGGCACTTGACCTTATGGTGAACTATGGCCTGAGTGCAGCTGCCTAAAGCTGGAGATTAAATTTACTGTTTTCTGGCATAAATGTCTTTGTTATGATACTTTTTATGATCCATAGGGCACCATAGCTAAATAAAAACAGCATGTAGCTGGCTGTTAACTTTCAATAAAGGCAGTGACGTCAGCTAACTATAGACTGTATTGAGATGAATGGCTTGGTGATTTCATATCATTGTAGTGTTTGAGGAACAGGTGACAAGGTGGGTCCCTACACAAAGATCTCAGTTTTTTCACTTTTACAGCAACCTTAGTGTGCTAAGAAACAAATTCTGGATTTCATGTTATAGGGACTTGAAAGTACTTGATTGACTTTTATGCAGATGATGCTGTGATTCTTGATCAGACCCTCACCGCCATCACACCAAACCTCTATGCCTAAGCCCCTGGATTAAGTTTGCACATGGCAGCTGTGCGTGCATGCTAGCTGAAAAAAAGCTTTTTTTCTTCTGTCTAGGTTCTGTCTAGCTTCATTTTCGTTCCTAAAATGTCAACTCCATCTGAGCTTCAGCCCCCCTTAAAAAAAAGAAATACTCTGATTTAAATCCTTCAAAAGAAAGAGATGAGCTGAGACGCGGCAGGTAGAAAGAGGACAGTGGAGAAGTAGATGACAGCATTGACAGTAGCCCTGAGCAGCAGGAGTATCAAACTAAGGGCTTTGTCATTACAAGAAGGACTGAACTGCCTGACGCTGTGTCCTCACTGCTGCGGTTCAAGCTGTCAGTCAGAGCCTCCGGGTTTAAAAAATGAGCATGTGGAATAATAAAATCTGAAGATCACATTAAAGAGTAACTGCATGTTTTGATCATATTCCTTGTTTCTAGGTAACCACAGCAGGCATGCTTTAGATATTATTCTCTTGATTCTGTATGTAAATGCTTAAAACAACAAGTCAGTCTTTATTAAGCCATTTAAGTTGTCAAATTTGAAATTTTACAGCAATTAAAAGTGTGCAAAAATTGCAGTAATTTCAGTCAAATTGGATTACTTCTCGGTGGTCAAGTTTAACTTCTTAAGCATGATGAAAATTCATAAAACAAACACTTATAATCCTGTTACAGCTTTCGTGTCTCACTTTGCAGGGTAAAAAGCCCGCTTTAAGGACTCCATGCAAGCTTAATTTTTTGAACCCGTATCCAAATTTAATCCTTTGAATGATTTATCTTACTCTCAGTGCCCAGTCCCTTCCTGGCCCTCATGTATCCTAATGTTTCGGGGATGTTAAACCCAAACTTCAGACTGTTGCCAGTCGCCTGCAACCAACAGTCTGCTGTCACCCACAATTTGTAGAACACTTTGCGACTGCTTGGCCATGCAATGAGGCAGGCTGAATAGTAGGCGCAGAATAGACTGAGACACTGGAGAAATATGCACACACAAAGAGACAATTGAGAAGAGAAAGGCTGTGTTTATTTAATTTTTTATGTGGTTCTGCACAGTCGAGTAAAATGAAGGATTGAGTGCGTGCTGTGAACACAGTAAAGCAACATGCAGGATGTAAATGAGGTATTAGGTTACAGTTTCACTGGTACACTTTATGACTAGCCCAAAATCAAACCTCATAAAAGCACAACTTAACTGTGTTGTCGTACTTCATCTCTACAATGCAGTTTCTGAGTCCTGTTTGGCCTATATAAAAAGAATTAACACTTTTACTGAGGTGAATGCAGCAGCAACAAAAAGTACATACAACCCCCACTGCCACTGTTAAGTTTAGGCACTCATGCTTAACAGAACTGCAATAAGCTGAGGGATAAAAGGAACAGATGTGACGCTGGAGGACAAAGCAAGACCACAAAATGAACTCAATTTCTGTGCACCTCAGCATGCAGGAAAAACAAAGAAAAATGCTTGGAACCAGCCTCAGTTTACCCTGTATAAACACAATAGTGCTTTTTTATCACAAGCATTACCAGAAAACTTCACCAACGAATTGTTCCTTTGACATCATGCTCAGTGTGGTAACATAAAAAGCCACGATAATGTCTTATAATTTCAGGTTACAGTGTATTAAATAGAGCAGTGCTTCTCAACTGGTAGGTCGGGACCCAAAAGTGGGTCGTGGGGAAGTTTTCAGTTGGTCGTCACTGCAAAAAAATGTTGGCAAAAGTACCGAAGTCCTTATTGGACATGCGTCGATACCTTGTTTTCTACCCTGTTTTACTGTGAAATTGGGTACGTTTAAATGTTTGATCTACGCTTCAACTAAATTGGTTAAAAATGACACAGAATATAGGAGGCAGGGTATAAAATTAAAAGATTTGTCCTTTTTTATATCAGGTGTTTTGCTCCAATCTTGATCCTAACGGCAACACATTTAATTAACTAAAAATGCGTTGTTCAAAAATTTTTGGAAACTTGGGTCGCGATCTGTCGTGACACAGACTAGTGAGTCCTGGTGAATGTGCAGGTCACAACTTGTCCACGAGAGCGTTTTGGAGTTGTTGGATTGTGTATTTGATGAGTTTGAGGAGAGAAAGCAAAAATTCAGTCTTCTAAAACAGCGTTAGCGGTGCAGCTGCTATAATGGTGCCCCCAGATCTAGAAACAGCTTGCACCGACAACTAAATGAAACGAAGACTATAGGAATTATGGCAATGGGCGAATTTGCCAAAATGTTGAAGTATCCCTTTAAAAGAAAACTAAATGTTTACTATTAAAAAGAAATCTGGCCATATTTCAAAGTAAAACATAATAGAATAACTGTAGCCCTTATGAAAGTAGACAACTGCTAATGCTACATTTTACACACTACTTAGTCAATGAAATCAGTTAAAGTTATGTTTCTCTAGTGTGAACCTTAGAAAGATATTTGTGAAGCTAAATAACAATAGCAAGAAATTTAATTGTTTCAATTTTCACTATGTAATTTTTTTTCCCGACCCAATCCTAGCTACTGTAATGATAAAAATTTCCATTTAGCATCTAGATTCTATTGCTAGCTCTTTCCATACTCTAGCCAACTGGTCATCCAAGTTTTTAAATCTCTCAGCTAGCTAAATGTATTATTTTCAAGTGCATTGCTAATGTTAGCTGCTGTTTGACTGTGGCTAATTGACTTTCAGCCACTCCCAAGCAAATGGTTATTTCTTCATCTGACTTTAGCTACTGCCTGACTAGCGATTTGTACCATACATTTATATTTTTTCAGCAAGCTAATGGCAATATTTTAACTATGTTGCTGGATGCTAACAATGGCCACTGTTTGACTATGGCTAAGCTATCAAAAATGGTGCTTATCCTTTAGCCTCTCGAAGCTAATGGTACATTTTCCCAGTCTTGAAAACCTTAGATAAGTACTGTTTATCTTGAACCCTAACCAGATATTTCTTTTGATTTGTGTTTTTTATTGTCTTTTTAGTTGCTTATCAGTCCGAAAGTCTTGGAGTCAAACTGACCAAAGAAGAGGAAAATTGCTGCCAAATGTGGTCAGTGACAAAGGGGTTCATGCAACCTGTAACAGCAGCTAGAATGGATCAAAACTAAGAAATAACAGCCATAAAAATGAAATTACCTCTTGAATTTTTCTGCCAGAGCTGCCTGCAGTTTGACTTCTGCTTCAAAAAACAACTGCATTATGTTCTGTTCAAAGAAAGGAGTGCAAGATAGAAGCAATTTGATTTCATGTGAATTTTATGTTAAATTTTTACTGTGTTGGTAACTCTGGAGTGCTCCTGCTTTTATCTTTTTTTTTTGGTTATGGCTTTGTAGTGGTCCTGCGAGGGAGCTTTTGTGTTGTGTGTGCGTAGTTAATAACTTATGCAGCAGGGGTCTCTGAACGGGAGGTTGTTTTAATGATTTAATGGCCCATTCAAAGGATTCACTCCACTGGGATCCATGGCGGCTATCTGAAAGATATGAGGCTGCCATTTTAGAGCTGGCAGGGATTCAGAGGGGCTTTTTTCACACCAGGCCGTACCTGTGTTTACCCTGAAATTTTCTCCGAGCAATGCCTTGTCATGTTGCACATTGAATTTTGTACATTTCCAGCCGGGAATAGCTCAGCAAAGGCTTTGTTGCACATTTTGACAACTCCTCTGGAGGATTTTTACTTCCGCCTGAAAAAAAGACCTCACAACCAGACACTTCTCCTCCTCGTGGAGAGGTAAGGCTGTTAGAAATGTCTCACTTCCTCCCTCTGAGTTCAGTTCATCCCCCATCTCAATCCCCAGCCTGCTTATGGGAGAAACTGCTTTAGCACCTAAATGGGACTGTTGAAAAAAGGATGTATTTCTCTGCTGCAACTGCTGGGTGATAATGCAGCTCTGCTGTGTCTGCATTCTCTGATAATAGACAACTTTTAAACAACTTTTGGAATAATTTAGAAACAGAACAAAAAAGTGGCTTTGTGGCAATATTCATATTTTAGTTTAAGTATATATCGTATATAAGTATGATAGTCAAAGACGATATTTTGCTTGACTGTGGTATCATTTTGGAGAATGATGCAACCTTCATGCCAAAGTAAAAGTACATACTATTACCTTATTATATGTAATATTGTATATATAAGATAGCATGTCATCTGCAAGACAAAATCCAGGGCAAAATGGTTCCACAAAAGCCCACCATTCTGCTAATAATGCTTTAAAAATAATTGCTGTAAATTCCAAGCAGCAAACTCTGCTGTGAAAGCCAATGATTGGGCTGCAAAACCCTGCAGATCCTCAAATGTCCTATTGAGGCTGGCTGCAGAAGCCCTGGAAGTCACATCCACACATCAAAAATACCAGTTTTTACAGAAAAAAAATACATGTAGCCTGGTTTTATGGAAGGATGTGGTCTGAATAGCTTATTTTTAATAGGTACACAGTGTTCGAGGGGTGATTTTCTCCTTAAAATAATCCATTTTTATTTTCCAGAGAGTTATTCTTTATAAGTTTGACCGGCATGCTAGCTGAAGACCTGCACTTATCCCCCACTCATGGCCCTTTTTGTCCTATTTTTTTAAACCACCTTTTTTACCACTAATTTTCCACTTGTTTACTTCTCTTCCTCTCTTATGTACTACTCTTTCCCCATACCGCCCACCTTTTTCTGCTCTATAATTCCCCACTCGTTCTCACTCATGTACGTTTACATACCACTCTTTCTCTACCTATTCCCCCCTTGTTCTTTTTTTCCCACAACTTATTACCCTCTTTTACCAGAAAAGGTGGTAAACAAGTGGGAAATTAGTGAGGAAAAAGTGGTTCAAAACAGCTCCAGCTCCTGCTTGGTTTGAGATTGACTAAAGGTTTGGTCAAGACAAGAGGTATGACGATGCACTTAGCTCACGAGACGAGATTTGGGTTTACGAGAACAAGATGAAAAGAGGTTTTAATTTTAGTCACAAAACATAATATAATAATTAAAATCTTGTCTTTTATACAAGTGAAAGTCACAGACAGAAAGAAGCAGATCTAATCAGAGATGTTTGGACGAATTGTTGATGTCTAAATCTGACTCAAGCTGTGCTTTTAAACAGCACTTCAAATCAAATCCCCATGTATTTTAAGTCTGCTACATCTATAATTTACAACACTATAAACTCATTACAATTGCAATAATAATAGAAGAATTCAGATTACTCCTCCGAGTGAAGAAGTTCAAGAGTGAGGAAAGAATGGACCATGAGATCGATAGGCAGATTAGCGCAGTTTTACAGATGTACTGTGCCATTGTGGTGAAGAGGAAGCTGAGCTTGAGTGCAAAGCCCTCCAATAAAAGCCTTTTTGGGTAATGTTAACAATGTAGATGTTATAAACCATTAGGGATAGTTATTTCAGAGTTCATGGTTAGGCTGATGTGCACAAATTCCAGGATGCAAGAGAAAAGTGTAGAAAGAACTCAAATAATTTCAAGAGAAAATTAATTTAACAGTTGCTAAAAGAGGCAAACAATTGACAAGTGGCAAAAATTGGCATTAACAGTGGTGAGAAGTAGTTACAGACCGGTAACAATTGGATAACAGTGGCTGAATTGGGTTAAGAAAGGCAACCAGGAGCAAAAATGGGCAGAAGTGGTGAAAAGCAGTTAAAAAGCAGTAACAATGGGTTACAGAAGCAAAGGTATGCCAAAACTGGTTAAAATTAACAGAAAAAGTCACAAAAATGGGCTTCTAAAGTAATGAAAATGAGTTACAAAGTAGCAAAAATAGGTTAAAAGTTGCAAGAATTGGTTAACAGAGGAAATAATGAGCCTGAAGTTTGAAAAAAAATTGATAAAATGGGCAGAACCACTGATAAAACAGCAGCAACATTGGGTTTAAAAGGAAAGCAGTGGCGATAATGGGCAGATATGGTGAAAAGTGGTTAAAAAGTGGCAACAATTACAGAGACAAAAGTATGCCAAAGCTGGCAAAAATGGATTGAAGGTCACACAAAAGTCTCATAAATGGGCATGAAGAGTAATCAAAGGGGGTAGAAAGGAGTGAAAATAGCTTAAATGCAGCAATAATTGGTTGAAAAAGGCAGAAATAGTTCAGCACACTTTTCAGCTCCAAAATGAAGTAACTGTTAGCCAGGATATTTGCATCAATGCTACTGATCAAACACATCTGCATTAAAATCATCAATAAATCACTGCTGGGGAGGGCTGGGTTTTTCAGGGGCCCAGCCAGTTCTGTGGGCAGGCCTGCCGAAGGGCTTCAAAAGTCCCCTTCACTAATAAAATGTGTGACGTTATGAAGGCTTTGTCAACCATTTATGGTAAATTCCCATTCAGAGGGTATGTCTCTTAACTTTTCTTTATGTTTCTTTATGCATGAACGGGGCTCTTGCCTTGCCTCGAGACTCAAGCATCTCTTAGATAGTGTCGCAGCATTTCATGTTATTGTTTTATTGTTTGTAGATAGATTTTCTGTTCTCCAGTTTCAGCTTCAGCCTTTCCCTTTGAAAAGAAAAGTTTTCAGAGCTGCAGAGCTGAAGTCAATACATAAAGTTTATTGTTGCAGTGTGGATCATATTATTGCATCAGATCTGCTCGATTAATTTATAATAGTCCTAGATTTTAAAAGTGAGCTGACACATAACACTGATTGTGTTATTGGGTTTCTTCAAACTCCAGCATTCTTGTGATCTTCAAGTGCTAATGAGTGATGCAAATAGGACAAATCATCCAAGTAAGGGGGTCCCTGTCCTTCAGTTTTTAGGTATAGCCCAAAGATTTTAGTTTCTACTTTTAATCAGCATGCCAAATACTTTCAAACTCAGCTGCCCCTTTTATTCAACTTGTAGTGAATATTTAGAAGCTGAGGAAATTGCTCCAGCTGTCAGTCAGAACATGAACTCGACTCACTTTTGCAGCCATGTACAGCCAAATGAAACTGTTCCCCATTTGAACTCTCTGCTGTTAGAATACAAGCACAGATAACAGGGCTCTTTTAAAGTGAAATAAACGTATTTAGTGTTGACTTTCTATGATTTCAGAAGGATGGGAATGCACTCAGTGGAGGAGTTGTTTTTCACATTAAAAGATAGTCACACCCACTGTTTAAGGACACCACGTTTCTGTGAATCTGCAGTTAGTTCTCGGCACATGCTCTTATTAAAGGTTATCCTGACTTTGTGCCTTCTTACTGTCCTGTCTCTGGATGTGCCGGCTGCACAATGAGTCTAATCAGAGAGCGAGACGGCCTGATTTCTTTCCGCTTATTGCCTGGGCAGCAAAGAGCATGGTCGAGTCATCACCTACTGGCCCGTATCATCAATCCGCTCTATTGGGAGTGATGGGAATGGGGGGAGGTCTTGTCCCTGTCAGAGTTAAATGTCAATGACACTGTGGCCCAAGGTGCAGCGCTCACACAGCGAGATCACGATGCCTATTGACATTCAGCTCATAGGAGAGCACAATCAGAGCGGATCAGACTCATACGGTTCATCTCTTCCTACGCTCATACCTGGCAGTGACAGACAGCTAATGATAACATCCTCCCTGTGTAAACCTTTGAGCCCTCATTTTGTTCTGCAGGAGTCACACACAGGAGCTTTAATTCCTTTCTTATTTCCTCTAAAGCCCTGCTTTGAGAAGGGAGTATTTTTACACCTGGCTGACTTTAGTGTGACCCTTGTTCAGTCTTCTACAGGGAGGATTATGTTCCTCATTTCACAAGATGGATTTCTGGCACTTAACTGTATTTTACCTGTTTTATTTCAAGGAAATGTGACTGGGATGGCCCTACAGGGGCAGGGTTGAATCACATGGAATTGGCATGAAGTACACACACTCATAACTGCTTCAACTACAAAATGTGCAATTATCTTGAGTAAAAGTATTTAATTTGATAAAACGAAATCACAGAAAGTAACCATACAAAGATCACATCTTGTCCACTGAGTTCTCTTTAAAGCACCCAAGCTGCTATTAATACGGCCTTCAGAAAATGAGCCGTTATATTAAATCTTTCCTTCAGCTGTCAGGCCGATAAACCCCTATACTATAGCCACTATAAATGAAGAACTTCATTCTTGTGTTGAACCACATAGCAGTTAATTATTGTATTTTTTATGTTGTTCATATTTTTCTGAATTAAAGCTTAATGTAACGTGCAATAGATCTCAATATCTGTGTCTTTACTAGAGGGGGCACAAAAGGGTGCCAGCATATTGGAGAGCATCTCTATTGATGTAGTGACTATATATATCTATATATATATAGATATATATAGATCATTTCAAATTATTTTTTTAATTTTTTGAATGTTTAAATAAGTTTTCGATGTGCATGGGCACCCAAAACTTTCAGTCAAAAACATCTTCACCAATCAAGTTCCATATAAACATAGGAGCCCTTCTTTGGTATCACATTAATAACTCTCTCATCCATTGAACTTGTAAGTCCATGTATAGTTTATGCCTGTATTTCCTTTGAAGATGCCAGAATTGCTGTTTTGGAGATTAACCACCCTCTTAAAGCTTCGTTTTAAGGATGCTCCACGGGTTCTCAATAGGGTTGAGGTCATGGGATGATGTTGGCCACACCATGATTTTTTTTTCTTTATGCCTAAAGCAGCCAAGGCATAGGTGGTATTTTTTGTTGCATGCTATGGTGCATTGATTTGTGTGAAAAAATGAATTTACTCCAGAAGGCACAGTTCTTCTTTTTATACCATGGCAGGAAATAGAAGTTGTGAACTCCAAATAGGTCATTTTGACACCTTCAGGCACCTCAAAGGGGCCTGCCAATTCACTTCTTTTGATTCCAGCCCAAAACATCACTCCACCACCTCCTTGTTCTTTCTTTGTCCCCATTATGCATGAACCCTGTGACTTGCTTAATAACGTAGAACAACCTCCTTAAGTAGTTTCCCTTTGATTAGGATAACCTGCCTAACTAATAATCAAACCTGTCTGAGATTGATGTCAGTGATGGGAACTGACAGGAGAAGCAGCACAATCAAAAACTTGATTGAAAAACTAAAAAGTCCAACTTTTACTTAATTGCAATCGTATTTGCATAATAACTTGAAACACAGTGTAGTCACAGGATTAATTCCCAGTCTCTGCACTGTTTGGTCCCTCCCTTATTGTCCCTCTCAATGTTTCCTGACGTGCTTTAGCTATCCTGTAAGAATTAAGGCAAAAATCTAAAAAATTTCGGAACAAATAACATTGGTATAAATGATCCAGGTCCAGGCAACCAAGATGGTTTGAAAACTGTGAACACCTTTTTTGGTTTGAGTTTTCTGCCTGTCTCATGTAGTACCACCAAGGTCACTTTGGATGAGGTGTGGTTCAATTCAGGCTGAAAACTTCTAAAATAGCAGCATTTTTCTAAAAATTGGTGTATTTATGGTGTCCCACTAGTCTCCTTTGTCCCGTTATCTTGTTTACATAGAGCAGCTTTCTGTTTTCCCCATTTTGCCTAAAATTTGACGTAATAAGGCCTGACTTTGCGGCTCCTCCGCTGACAATTCAAATCATGGATGTTCAGGGGGCAGAAAGCTTGCAATTATTTCTCAGTGTGCATGGGGCCTTGAACCCAATTGTCTGATGTAGTCACTTTGTAAATATCTCCTCTAGGCTATATGAGTGGAGCCATGTTTGGATTGACAGACTACATTAGTTGCCTGTTGGGCACAAAGCATTTCCATGAAATGACAACAACATTAAAATTAAACGGTATAAAGAACAGAAGCACCCTTCACCCCTCGGCTCTCAAAAGATACTCAAAAGGTATTTTTGTACGAGTAGTCTCTTAGAAACTTTTTAAAAATGTTGGTATTTTATTGCAAATTCTGAAAATACCTTTTAAAGTGGAATTATAATTGGAGAGGTCAGTCATCTTTTAACGGTAATTTTCATTTCAAACCACTTGCTCAAGTATTCTGATGCATTTAATGAAGATTTTTTTTAAAAAGTGCTTTGAGATGGAAATCTGGTGTTGTTATAAAGACATTTCTAGACCCTAAGGTCTTATGATGAGGCATACATACAAAGTTGAGGGGAAGTAAAATGAAGAAAAGACATGCAGATACATTTTGACAATTTGATTTCATTATTGAGTTTATTTTTTCTCATGTGGAAAAAGATCAGTTCATTCTATTGCATTCTACTTGTTTCTGGTATTAGACTTACTCAAGTGAAGCAGTCTTGCATGGATTCAGAGTGTGGAATGACATTAAGTAGTCTCTGTTTGACCTTGGTCTGCTTGGAAACAGAATCCATCAAAGTAAAAGCAGCTGCACAATCAAAAAGCCTCCTTTGGAGATAGTCAAAAGATTTATTGTTATGACACATGCATGCTGACCTTCTGAAATGTGCCTTATATAAACTTTGTGAGGATTTAAGAAAACATGGATACAGCGGAGAAATGCTGTGCAATTCATTTTGATTCCCTATCAAAGGTCAAAAACACTGTAGATTTACTTTAGTGTTTTTCAAGGCTAATGTTATCTCTGGCTATGAAGTACGTTTCTATTTTCACATATTTAAAGGTTTAAATGATTCATTAACACATAGACTTTTGGAATTGCAGATTGCTTCTGCCTGCAGCCATGAAATACACTGAGATACAACAGATCATTACAGCAAATGCGTTATTATTCATTTTTGTCCACTACAATGGGCTTCCTGCCACGATGCAGATTGGTATTCAAAGATGGACCTGTTTGTGTAAAGATTAAGGTTTAATTTCTTTCATATGAAAATGATCATAACACAAACCTCAGCAAAGACAACAGACCCTATAGTTTGTTTGCAGTCACATGATCCCATTGATGCACAAAAGAGGCAGAAGGTTAAAAGCACTCGAATGGGCTTGCATGGACTTGCATGCAGCAGAAGATTTCTAGATAAATAGTAAGTAAATAGGGTACATTTCCCATACAAGACAACAAAAGGATAGCATGAATCCGAATGTCAGGGTGCAACAGAGTTTATGTTATAAAGGAGAAGGCGGGGGGGGGGGTGAAGCTTTGCCAGCAGCAGTGTGCATCAGTATTGATGCAAGCAGGGATTAGTGAGAAGTCCGTCATATTTGGAAACACCGCTGTGTTGAAAGAAAGCTGTGATAGGCTGAGGGAGCTGGGAGGCGACAAAGACAAGCTGCAGAACAAACTCTGCTGATTGGTTTTGGGTGTTTCTGAAAATACTGCCACTCAGGTCCAAATTCATTTGTGTTTAACCCACATATACAAAGTTAAGTAGCCTTAGTTTTTATGTAGTGGTCACTGCATACATAAGCCTTGTCTGACTCCAATCCTGCAGACTTAAGGCCCATTTCAGACTTGGTTGGAGATACTCTGACTCAAGATGGAAAATTTTAAACATATTCAATATTTACCCCCAGATATCCTGTTGAATGTAGTGGGCATAGAGGACAGCCGAGCAGACAGTAGCAGCATTGTGATGTGGAATGGAGGACTTGCTAATCAGGAAGCAAGCTGGCGATGGAGAAGGCAAAGTGAAAACACAGCCATGGCAAGGATAGAAAATGGGAAGCATAAAGTTAGATTTGGGACTCAAAATTGGGTCTTGTGTTCTTACAGATTCAGCAGGTTAGCACAGACTTTAGCAGCACAAAACACTGCATTTTTATACTGGTTTTCAATGCGCTAATAACTTCCCGCTCCCTCCATGTGTTCTTTGCAACTGCAAACAGCTTGTGGTCAAAAATAATATTTTGGCCTAGCAGAACATAAGAGTTGATGGCCTGACACTGCCGGTGGTAATTTGTGCATCTAGGTTGTGCTGTCCTATTTTTTTTATCCAAGCAAAACATAAAGATGACTTGTGTATTCAAAACAGCCATTAGCCCTCTGTCTTCAAAGCAGCTAGACTCAAAAAAGTTATGATTAAGTGGAGGGAAAAGCAAAATAACAGGCTGCAGAGTCTTTTTAAGTTGAAGTAAAAACAAAAAAAGGATTGCAAGGCAAGATTTGCCAAACAAAATCTATGAAGTGCTGTTGATGCACGCTTTTAAAGTCTGGGAAAACTCAGTTTCTAGTCTGTAAAATGTAATCATCGTTACCTCCGCTGAGGAGGTTATGTGATCGGCAGCGTTTGTTAATAGTTTGTTAGTTTGTTAGCAACATAATTCAAAAAGTTATAGACTGATTTTGCTGAAATTTTCAGGAAATGTCAGAAATGGCATAAGGACAAACTGATTAGATTTTGGGAGCGATCGGATCACTGTCTGGATCTAGGAATTTTTAAAGGATTCTTTCCTATTGGGAGATAGGGCTAATGGTGGAGGTCTGCGCTCTCTGAGTGCTTTTCTAGTTTTTTTCTGTTTTCTTATTGACAGATGAGTAGAGTTTTATGCTACCTTGGCATGTTTCAACTGCTTAGAACCCAGATTTGTCATGTTATGTTGCTGTAATGTGTCTTATCAGCTGATCTTATGCAGGTTTGGTCTTCCTGTCTTGACGAGGACAACCATGCCCCCAACTTCCTTAGCACGGCATTCCAGGTGTGGGGCCACATTTAAGCCCCTCATCCTGGTTCACACTCTATGGCTGGGGCGACTGATAGATACCTGTCATACAACTTTATACAGTGGTCAGATTTTGAATCGTCCTGTTACTTTTTTCTTGGTATATCATGTGAACCTTCTGGATGTTTCCTATATTTTATAGTGTACAACATCAACACACCAGTAAAACTACATACAAAACTACCACAGTTACTGAAACACTTCAAGGACAGAATCAACAGAGACAATAATTGTGAAGTCATTTATGAAATATCCTGCATATGAGGAACTGGAAAACTTCTAGCACATTTGAGACTGAACAGCAGAAAGAGTGTGAGAAGGAAACATCTACAAGGTAGCAGAGTGTAGATGGATCGGACATGTCTGAATGAAAACCATCACAGATGTATAACAGAGTTAACTGGGAGTTAGTTAAGTCTGGGAAACAGTACGGTGAGCCTCATACGTGATGGTGAAGGACATTTGAGATAACCTTTCATTAACCCTCGCCAGCACAGATGCAGCTGTGTTTGTGTGTGTGTCGGCTTGGCTGCATGTGTGTTTCGATCAGACGCTAATTAAAAGTCAATTAGCCTGCAGCCCGGCGGGTGAGCGACCTCGATAAACATGAGAAGGATCAGGGAAAGGAAAAGCTCCCACAACTCATTATTTACCGTGACACCGTCCTTCTTCCTCCATTTACCGCTCGCTCCGACTGCCTGTCCACCTTTCAGCACCTGTCTCTGCGTGTGTCTCATTACTCTATATGTTAAACAGTCTAAACACCATCACAGCTCCAACACACAGAGGAGGAAATCTCATCTGCAGCTCGCCACATGCTTATTCCTGAGTGTGATGTCCTCTAAATAAGGCGAATAAAGCAGCAACAGACATTTTGACTTTCATTCTTCTATTCAGTTTAGTGACTTACTTCCATGCAGGCTCCTTCTTACCTAAAAACAGAGTACTTCCTGTCTGAAAGACGAAATCAATGTAAGATTGATTGACTTAATGGCCCCCTGCTCGGGTTTAGTACTTGTCGACTTTAAGGATAAATATACATCACAGATTAAAAAGCTTCACCACCTCCTACCTCTAATGCTACTTAATACTGCAATTTATTCTCCAGGGTGAATCAGTTTTGGCTGTTTTTCACTGAAAGATGTCCATATAATGTTGCTAAATCCTGCTGCCGAATCACAAGTCTTATTATCTTTTCTTTTTATGCTGACCCTGTGAAGTCAGGGTCTAAATGCAAAAAACTGTAAGATGCGCTTCCACCTACACAGCAAAACACACGTCTTTCCAAGGCAACAGGATTAAAAGGCCGTTGATATTGGCAAAAATGCCAATGAGAGAAGTTGGAAACAGAATAATGATCTGTCTAAAAAAGAAGTAGTTTAAAAACCTGCAGAAAACCACCCAGTAAACTCACATCAGCCATAAAGCTTTCCTTATGCAGTCTGGCTAATGTTAATATTTACAATGTAGCACACTTACTAGATGGTTTATAGAAGGGTCTTTTGGTAGTGGGCCTGATTTATTGGGATTTTATCACATAAAAGCAATTGAAGTTGATGCTGATCTCTGACAGTAATGCTTAGACTTTGTCCATATTGGTCGTGGGGGTGCTCAATATTTTTATGATACAAATTGGCAGGTGGGACTTGGTAAAAGGTTGTGTGCCCTTTCAGTTGAGAATACATGATAAAGTTCCCTCTAGGGTGCACTTTATCAATCTTTATTCCTTAATTTCAGTCTCAAAATTGAAGACTTTTTAAACTTTGAAATTCTGAGTTTGATTTATTGTAAATATACAAATTTATAACCTCAAAAATTTGGAAGATTTTTTCTAAAAATTGGGACTTTTTTGCAGAAAATTTACAGATTCTCTTCAATTTCCTTGTGTCTTAGGTAGGCCCGGATACATTATGTTTCTACTCAAAACTATTCATATCAAATTTTGACAAATTTAGAGCAGAAAGGGTCCTGAGATCTTTGGGCCCACCTCCCATCAAGGGGGTGCCCAGACCCCAGGTTGGGAACCACTGCTCTAGGGGGCTTTTTCAGTCTTTGAAACTTGATTAAGTGGGCACATGTCCAGTATGGAAGATAATGCAGCAGACTGCATTTTTTTTTCCTATGGAAAATCCAGTTTTTTGTACTTTGCCCTAAAGCATATGGAGGTGCCCTTTTAGTTATGTTAGCCCCATATCTGTGCAGATCAGGTTATATTACCAGCACATTGTGTATTTTCCAGCAGTTATACTCAGAGATCTTGTGTGGGCAATGAAGAGCACAAAACCAAATTCTTCCATATTGCTGCTTTAAAGACTTTACCTTGTCCAAGATCAGAAAAATAAAAAAAAAAGGTGATGCTTGTGAAACCAAGGACTACTTTATGGGGACAGAGAAGCTGTAGTGGTGTGCTAAGAATGCTGTTGCAGGAATTTGAAATGCCTCTCTTTCAACTCATAGCATAAAGAAAAATTTGGATGGTAAATTTTCCGTCTGAGGCTCACACTCTCAACATGAATAACGCTTAGCTTGAATTCAGTTTTGAAATGTTATCAGTGAATTGCAAGTTACTCTTATTTCACAGAAACAGAAACAAAAATATAGTGGCATTCTCAGAAAATACAATACATAAAAATATCTGATTTTGACTTTCCTGAATATCACAAAAGAATCATTTAACACTAGTGAGTCTGTCTCTTTCTGGACTTTTTCACCACTTCCTCCTTGCCCTCCTCTCAGGGAGACAGTTATGACTCCATTCTTTAGTTTTTCTTTGTCACCTCCCTTGAGGAGAAAGGTGACACCAAATCCTCATTTCTTTGAAAAAGAAAATGAATGCACGGTCTCAAATAATTGGGACGGAGTGATTCAGTGCTCTGCAGCTAGGCCGTGATTGTGGGATTGTTACACTGCCTCACACAGCTATTATCGCTTTCATTAGGGGAAAATATTTGCCTGCTATGTTGGAATGAGGCTGTCATATTAGACCATTTCCAATTGGATTTACCACCTGTTGCTAGTTTTATTATACAGAATGCCTTCTGGAATGAGAGGGGAATTTCTATTACATATTATTCAAAGTTTGAGTACTATCACTCACCCAGAAACAGTCATTAAAACATCCAGTCATTTAAGAAGTTTTTTGGCGCTGTAAATTTCTTTAAAATCCACTTTTATTAAGTTCTGTTCAACTTTAACATGAGTATGTCTTGAATGCATCTTTTTAAAGCGCACTGAGAAGGTAATTTAAGAGTGTGATTTAAGTTTTGCTGAACAATATGACACTAATGAAGTCTATTCACTGAAATGCCCAGAGGTCAACTTAAGAATTCTGTCTCCGTCAAGGCAGAAAAAAAATAATCCACAATTTTTTAACTTGAGTGCATTTACATATTTTATGGCTGTATAATCGCACCAGTCCTGGTTTGACCTCTAACACTCACAAACAAATACAGCAGAACAGAGGAAGAATGATTGCAATACCTAAAATCATGGAGATGATGTGTGGGTTATTAATGTGCAGTGATTGCTTTAGCGGCGCAGCATCATGTGTCGCAGTGGGTGTGAAAAAGAAAGCCGTCTACAGTGCTGACTTTCAATTTTCTTCCCAAGGATGAATGATAGAATGAGAAATATGCAAATCCCATATTGAAAAAGTGTCTTATGTGATTTGACAGAGTGGAAATATGAAGCGGCTCCATATGTGCAACATGAAATGATGGAAACCAGTGATTGTGATTTATTGTGTATGTTGATGGCAGCTGCAGAGGGATGTTAAAGTCTGCTTTGTGTTCTTATGCTCTGGTGTATTTGGGTGGAGGATTATGTTTGTATGACTGTTTTCCTGCTTGAGTGAGGATTTTTGTATTCATTTATTTTTTGATTGTTGGTTTTACAGTGTCAAAAAAATCAATCATCGTCAATATAATATGGCTTTTTTTGGCAGAAAATGACAATAAAACTCTCTTTAATCTCAAAGTGAAACAGATTTTTACAACATATGAAAATAAGTGACTGCATAAATATTTAGCTCCTATCAGTATCTAGTAGATGCACCTTAGCTACAATCACAGCACTGAGTCTGTGTGGATGGGTCTCAATCAGGCTGCACATCTGGACACTGCAATTTTACTCCATTCTTCTTTGCAAAACTGCTCAAGCTCTCAAACAGCCTTTTTCATGTCCAGTCACAACTCCGCTATTAGATTGAGGTCTTGGCTTTGACTCTGCCACTCCAGAACATTCACCTTGTTGTCTTTAAACCATTTCTTTGTAGCTTTCACTGTATGCTTCAGGTCATTATTCACTAAAAAAATAAATCCTCTGTCAAGCTGTAGCTCTCTTGCAGACTAAAGATTGTCTTCAAAGATTTTCTATTTTTCTGCATTCATTTTACCCTGCACTTTTACAAGCCTTCCAAGGCTGGCTGCCAAACAGCATCCCCACAGCATGATGCTGCTACCACCATGCTTCACAGTGGGAATGGTGTGATTGATGTCCGATGGAAGAAAAACACCATCTTCCACTTGATCATGGAGTCTCCTACATGCCTTTTGGTGATCTCTAATTGAGATTTAATGAGTTTTCTTCAACAGTGGCTTTCTCTTTGTCACTCTCTCATAAAGCCTTGACTGGTGAAGAACCTGGGCAACAGTTGTATGCAGAGTCTCTCCCATCTCTGCTGCTGAAGCTTGTAACTCCTTCAGAGTAGGCGTAGGTGTCTTGCTGACCTCTTCTTTTGTCTTCATGGTGTAGTGGTAGCCAGAAATACTGATTAACCAGTGACATTACCTTCACTCAGGTGATCCCCATTTCACTGATTATGAGTCTACTAGCAACAACTGGCTGGATCTCTGTTGGATTAGGTCATTCACTTTAAAGGAGGGTGAATATTTATGCAGTCACTTATTTTACCTTTCATATTTTTATTTAATTGACCTTTGTAGAAATCTGTTTTCACTTTTACATTACAGAAAGTTTTTTTGTTTTTCTGTCAAAAAATTAAATTGACCATGGTTGATTTATAAAATCAATAAAAGGGTAAAACATCCAAGGGAGTGAATACTTTTTCTAGGCACTGTATGTATTGCCCCTCTTTTAGTGTTTCATTTTTGTATATTTCATTGAAAATTCTTCAGTCCTTGAATAGAGCCCTCTCTGTTATACTTTGGTTAAGGTAACCGATGTCTCTCTGGTCTCAGGTTATTATAAAAAGGTTCGTGTTCCAGTAGAGCCAAGATGAGTATGTAAGTGTACTTCCCCATGGAGATAACAGCACAAAGTGAAGGACACTCCCTAATAGGTTACATGCACAAGGAGTGAAAAGTGGATCCAAGGTTCTTATCACTCCACCATTTCTTCACTTTGGTTCAACTCCCCGGAGCTCTGCAGTCAAAAAAAAAAGTCGGAAAAACTACACACATTCATCCAGGAGTGATTTCCTTATGCAGAGTGAAGCCTCAGAGAAGGATGTGAAAAGGCTTTCAGTGTACCTCACATCCTGACTCGGCACAGCAGGACCCTTTGGGTCTCCTGCTGAAACGCCTCATCAAGCACCCGTTCTTCAGGCAATTACAGCAGAGAGCAAGAGTGACTGAAAGCCGAGAATGAGGACAAAGGAGGAGACTAATAACTCCACCTGACTTCTTCTCTACAAAGAAGCTCCATGCAGGCTGAGGGTGCTGCTCCCCGGGTACAAGGTGTCTTCAAAGACACTGACATTTTTTTATTATCTCTAGTTTTTGTTACCAAGAGAGGTTAGTACAAAGGTTTACACACATGCAGCAATGCTCAGCAAAAAAACAAACTCCAAGTCTATATGAGCTGTTTAAATGCCAGCAAAGAAATGATCAGATGTTTATCAAACTAACTTGGCGATCCATAGAAACAAACCTAATGGTAAAATTTGTGCACCAGTAAGAAAACGGTCCAAATCTTTTTTAAGGCATTGGAGATTTGGGGACAGGGATGAGGTGAATTGGAACTAGATTGTATACTGATGTCTCGGGCAAATTTGATTTGACTTGTCAGTACTCAGTACCACACAGTTTTTATCTTTAAAAATAACATGCAATGCTTTTCATAAGCTTTATCCCTCTGTCAATAACCTGGAGCTCAAATCAAGCCATCAGTTAATCATTGTTTTTATAGCTGCAACTGCTGAAGCTGTGTAAGGGTTGTGAAGGGAGGTGCAGAAAAAAAGACAAGGTAGCAGAAGAGGGCGATGAAGAAAAAGATAGGATTCAAAAAGAGAAAAGACAGCAATGCAGGAGAGAAAAGGAAAATGCAGAAACAGTAAAGAAGGAGATGCATGAAGAGAGAAGATAGAGATGCAGGAAGAAAAAGATATTGAAAGTGAGAAGAGGAAATGCAGAAAGATAGATGAGTGGGGTACAAAAAGAGGGGAAAGCAGAAAGAGAGGAGATGCAGAAAGTGATGAGAGGGGGGTTTAAAGGAAAGAAAGAGGAAGAGGGAGATGCAGAAAGAATGAAGAAAGATTTGCAGAAAGAGAGAAGAGGAAGATGCAGAAAGAAGTTGATGATGCAGAAAGAGAGAAGTTGATGATGCAGAAAGAGAGAAGTTGATGCAGAAAGAGAGAAGTGGATGATGCAGAAAGAGATGAGAGGGGGGTTTTAAAGGAAAGAAAGAGGAAGAGGGAGATGCAGAAAGAAGGAAGAAAGATTTGTGGAAAGAGTGAAGAGGATGATGCAGGAATAGAGAAGAGGTGAAACAGAAAGAAAGAAGAAAGAGATGCAGAAAGAAGGAAGAAGGGTATGCTTAAAAAGAGGAGATGGGGATGCAGGAATAGCTAGGGGGGAGATGCAGAAAGAGATGAGGGGGATTTAGAAAGAGAAAAGGGGAAGAGCGGGATGCAGAAAGAAAAAACCAGGTATCCTGAAAGATAGAAGAGGAAGATGCAGAAAGAGGGAAAGAGAAGGATGCAGAAGGATGGGAATGCAGAAATAGAGTAGAGTGGGATCCAGAAAGAAAGAAGACAAATGCAGAAAAAAGAAGAGAGAAATGCAGAAAGACCCAATTTTTAATGTAAAAGTCCAAAAACAAAAAGCATGATACCTTGCAGATTATAGCACTAGTAATTTTCAAGGAATATTCCTTTTTTTTATCACGTCATGTTCATCATCTTCATCACCTGCACTTATCTATAAGTGTGTAATAGAAGCCTGGACAGCTCACAAACAGTCATAGCATAGTGTCATAACCAGACATGGTGAAGGCTGAGTTTGTCAGGATGAAATTAAAAGGAAATGAATGAAGCTTTTGTGCACCATTTCAGTTTTTCTTCTAGTCGCCAGCATTATTGCTAAAAAATCTTTGAGCTGCCGACTCGTTTTCATACATTTTCTTTTTAAGGAGGCAGATCTACATTGACACATTTCCATGTTGATTGTGAATGTGGAATTTTAGGATTTTTTTTTTGTCAGTTTAAAGTTTAATATCAAACATCAAAGGTCACCTTTTAGTGAATTAAAACAGAATAGGCAGCCTAGTCATATCAAAGACATATCATAAGGCATATAAAAGGCAAATGACAAAACCTTGTATCTCCGTTTTACATGATTTTAAATTTCTTTTCATAAATCAGTGCCATTGGCATCCGTCAGTGGGTTTTACAAATATTATACCAATTAAATGTGCAAAAAGCGGTATGTAAGCAGTAGAGGCTGACCCTGAGTCTGAGCTGTTGTTAGTTTTAGCTTGATTTAAATGGCACATAAACATAAAATCTTATATATTGCTCAATTTGATATTTTAATAGCCTATTATAACACTACCACTCTACCACCCCGCTGTTGTTCCAAAGTTTTCCTTCTAAATTTAAGACACTAGCCTTTAAGAAGTGCTTAAACTTGATGTTCCATGGATTTTCGTTGCTATAAACAGTTGCCATTTAATTAGAGAGGGACTTGCATTTTTCCGCATGGCTGTCTGTCAAGCCCTCGTATCCGACAACATCTCCACCACCCACCCCTGTTTCCTCGGTCATACAATCAGGTAATTGGTGTAAGTTATGAGCCACCATCTAAGAGATAAAATGATTAATGAAATGGCCGTCTGCGCGCTTGTGTGTGCGCGAGATGTTAACACACAGTTTGCTCTTTAAATGAGAGCCATTTTAATGAGTAATGATATCACTGCGAGACAGAAACACATAAATGAATTCAGCACAGACATAGCCGAATAATGAGCTGGCATTATCTCGTAACCTGCGGTAGATGTGGCTCACATTGTTGTGCCAAATGAACAGTTTAAACTTTGTTCCCTCGTGAGACTATTTGTGCGATTGTTACTGTCTTTCTATAAGTGTGTTTATTACAAATGAACGGCTGCAATGTCTGGGCCCAAACCTTGTTTTCCGCTGTGTTTCATTTTTCACTCAGACAGCTCGGACGCTTGTTTGCCATTTGTAATCTCATGCTAATGACCCTTGGACTAGACTTGTTGCAACCACACATATGCACGATGCTAAATTTTCATGCAGCACACTCTACCTGCATAGCACCACTTAGATATCACTGCAAATATAAGCAGACAAACACAGTGTTGTCAGTAGTGGGAAGCTCATTAATCATTCTCACTTCCAATAAGGATCAGTATCTATCACAGCGAGGCGGCGCCCTGCCCACATGCATGAAGCAACAATATATATGTCAATATCCCCCAGCAGCTGTTGGTGTATTTATTTTTTTATTTATATTATTTCCCCTGTGGGATTGCATCCTATTATTGGCTGGGGGCGACCATTTTTCTTGCTTTGCAGGAGCTCCACAGACGCATAATAAATGTTCACTGAGAGAAATCCCACTGGAACACCTGCTGATGATGATAAAGGCCCACTGGAGGGCAGATACGATGACTGTTACCCCCTGCTCCAATGACAAATGCTGCAGCGGACAATCCACAAGCGTTATGAGGAATCTCTGGAAACAGAGCCTCCGTATTTACTCATGGTGCAACATTTAAAAATGTTGCTGCTGTAGATATGAAGGACTAATGACTTGCCTGAAGTTCCAGCAGACATAATGGGATTTTCTTTTTATAGACTTGATGTCTTTTCTCATAAAGTCTTATCTTTTGTTGATAACGACACTGTGGTTTTGCGTTATTTATCGACCCTCATCCCAGCCGTTTGATTGTTCCCTTTCAGTAGATTAATTCTTTTAGCTTCAGAATTAAGATGAGATAAGATAAGCCTTTATTGATCCCTGAGGTGGAAATTCATTGCAGCAGTAGCACAAGGACAGATGAGAGTGTAGACAGAGATAAAGTAAGAAATAAGAACTGAAATCAAGTAATGTTCATAAAAAATGAGACTTTAAATAGTTGACTGTAATTTGAGTAGAAGTCATGATGGTAAAAACACAAGCACTGGCAATCTGTGTCTTTATCACTAATATATGGGGCTGAAATCCTGCAAATAGAAGACTAGAACCCTGATGTAGAACTGATCAAGTCTTAGGCCCCGTTTACACAACAACATTTTGCTTCGTTTTCCGTTTTCGTTTCCAAAAAGTTCCATATTCAGATGGCAACGTTTTCAAAATGATCTCTGTTCACACAAGACTGCGGGAAACACCAAAAACAATTTATTGTATACATGCAAGGCCAGTAGATGGCGGTGATCGCCTTCGGGCTGCCCTTCAACGGCGTATGGGTCAAGTCAGAATCTGGTGCAGGCACGAAATACGTCTCCACTGATCCAAATGATGGTGAAGTAAATCAACACTTTGTTGGAGTACAGTTAAATTCAAAAGAGAGAGGAGCACGAACAGTACACTGATGTCGGACATCTTTGTTTTGTTTTGGGCTTCCCATCCGCACATGCGTTGTAGGCCTACTCATGCAAGGATATTGACTGCAGCCGCACTGCGCATGTCCGTTTTCAGAAATTGCCGGTTTCCCTGTTTACACGGAGATGGAGACGGGGGCGTTTTGAAAAACTTCCACTCTGGAGCCCGTTTCCTAAAAGTTCCATTTTCAGGCACCAAAACGCCATTGCCGTGTAAACGGGCAGCCAAAACGCTACAAAACTTTTGCATTTTCACTCGAAAATGCTGTCGTGTAAACGGGGCCTTAAACTTCTATGCACCAAAAACTGTCATACTGCTCAACAAAAATCTTTTTCTGTCTTGACTGACTGACTCACAACACTACAAGTGCAAACCTTACCAATAATTTTTTTTTTTGCTGTTGTCATGATGTGATCTGCTGTCTTTGGAGCTGTGTAAAAGTTACTAGATTGTTGAGGGTGCAGGTCAGGGAGAGTCAGTCATGGTGACGGAAGCGCTTGGTGTGATGCTATAGAACATCGGGTATGAATGTAGTAACGTCAACAAAATTAGCCCAGTTAGCTTAGCTCTTGGGTGTTGTGTGTGCTATGCTACTGCTTAGCGTCAGGATACATTTCATTGATGTCAGGTCAGGGAGTCGACTAGGAGGAAGACGTAAACAAGAAAAAAATCCGAAATGCCCATCTTGCCAAATCAGGGTCACGATAGATTATATGTCACACCACATGAGTGTTTGTGATTCCCTCATTTATGTTTGGGCACAATGTTTTATGATGGACTGTGACTGCGAAATTGAGTCAAATGCTGGGTAAACTCATGTTGTCAAATCTGGCCTTAATTTTTCCCTTAATGTCTGTGTTTTGTAACTCGTCCTTATCTTTCCTTAATTTCAAAACTGGTCTTTGATTGTAGTAACTAATACTTTAAAGATTTGGGCTTAAAATACTATAAAGTAAAGGTGACATGTATTGGCTGATAGAGGGTACTGATCTATATTTGGTGTAAACTTTCTGCATAGACTGTTAATCTCTGATCTACTACTAAAAGCGGGTCTGTATCCAAACAGGAAGTCAAGTACCCTCAGTTAAAGACTGTAGAAAAATGAAAAAATGTGGTGCAATTTAAAAAGTGGTGAAATTTAAAAATGCAAGAAAAGGGTGTGGTTAATTGTAACTGACTAAAAACATTCTGCGATGAATCGCAATTAAAATTTTCAATCTTTTGACCGCCCCAATTATAAAATAACAGTTAATTTCTGAGGATGCAATTGTGATATCAAATCAAATCAAATTATTGGCCTGATAATGGTAATTGAATCAAATCAAAATGAACTAGCAGCCCTGATGGGCCCTGGCACCCCGGCACATGTCGGGTTGCGTCACAATCGCGGGTATGCGGGGTCCTCGCTCTGGGGTCGGTGCTGGGACCCTAATTAAATCTAATTGAATCCTGTAAAGATGCACAGTTCTACAAAATTCTGACCAGCTGCTGGATCTAGCCTCTGACACCTTTTTATTTCATTATACTCCAAATTACATGAGATTTGGGTTGCTGATTTGTAAAAGCTGTCTGAAAGAAAATTGATATTGACTTAGTCCCTTTTCTAGACAAATTGTTGCAGTTTATCTTTCATAAGACATGAAAGTGGCATTGCAATGTAAGGTGCCACACAGTCTGCAGGTTAAGTTTTATCTTGCAGCATTTAGAAAAGCAGCCAGTCGTTACTTCTCGCTGCTTGCAGAGAACATCTTGTGCATATTTAATGGGATCATATAGCATGAGAAAGCTCTTAGCTCACTAGATGCACAGGAATTTTGCATTTATCAATTTATACAATATCTGTTCAGTAGGTTATTTACCATTCCACATGGCCAGTGAAGGTCAAAGTACAGCATTAGTGGCTATCTAAAGTGTGTGCTGGTTGGACTCCAAGTATAAGTAGCAAATGCAGAGTCTAATGCCAAGATTTAAATAATATATGACTGGATGTATATATAGAGATGTAGGGGTTCTTAAGGGGCTTGGAGCTTAGCGGTGTTTGCTCTAGCTTGAGCTCAGTGAGAAACCAAATTCCAAGTCTTCACTGACTCAGATATGCAGCTTCATTTTGTTAATCAGATCTCAATTACAGCTCCTAATATAAGACCCAGTTACCCAGTCATAGGAACAGGCCTGTGTAGACGTTAATGTAGATGGAAAGGAAGAATGTGTGGAACAGATGGATGAGTATGGGAACAGATGGACTTTCTTTCCACCTCTGAGTGCTCAGATGTCTTTTGGGGAGAAGCCCTCTGACTCTGCTGCTGCAGTGTGAACTCAGCCATTGACTCAGGTTTAATGGTGAGAAAAAAAACCCAGAATCAATAGCTTGAGAGTGTTTGTTAGGAAAGGAGTGGGTATTGGGAATTTTCATTCTAATTCGTCCTTGATTTGGGTGAGGTAATGTTGCATGCTTCATTTATTAATGGAGCTGTAGTGAAGGTGACACACTGAGATTCTCTCTATTTGCAGCTCCTTTTTTTGGAGGCAAAACTCCGGTTTCTGGCTCTCCCTCTCTCAGAAAGGCCAGAGACGTGATTGAAAGCTTGACATTTGTCAGTTTCCGCTGCGTAGGAGGTAAAAGCCAAGCGAGTACTTGCCCTGTTGTTGACATTTTTTAGGACTGATATGATTTTTTTTACAGGAGACACATGAGCTTGTCCTTTTCTGTCCAACAGCTGATAATGTCATTGGAGAGTTTGGCTATATTGATGTATTTGTGATGGCTCAGTGTCGCCAATGGCTCTCAAGACCAAACCTTGTTCAAGGGCAGAGCTGTGAAGCACAGACAGCCGTGATAATCGACGTGGATTTAACAGTTGTTTGAACTGATTTTGTAGCCATTATATCTGCAGCAGAGACTCGTATATCACAGCAGAGTGGACAGAGGAGTAGGTTTCATACAGGCATGAACAGATTGGGCCAGATGTAGCAGCTTCACGTTGCAGTGGTTAATTATATCTCTGGACGGGTTTGCAGTATTTCTTTCCTGGCATGGAGGGAGGTCAGCCTGCTTTCAGACCTTCAAATATGCACTTAATGTACAAAGTGCTTTGAAGTGGTGCAGACAGTTATGCAAAGACCAGGCGGTAGAACAAACTCATTCTAGACAGCTTACCTTTTCATATTACCAGTTCAAATGGAGATATTTACACCTCTGTAAGATCTCACCTTCAGCATGAATGTCATGTGTCACCCCATGTCTCGCCAAAAATAAGGAAGTAGTAAAGGCTTTCCAGGGGCAAGACAGGATCCAGCCCAGTTTGCACAGCATTAGTATTACAGCAGAGGATGTCTGTTTTTTTAATGCTTTTTGCCTGATTTGTTTTTTTGTTCATTTTGTTGATTTTTTTAAATTCTGTGTGGCTTTTTCTGCACTTTTTCCAAGGCAAAAACGACAAAAGGGGCTAGTTCTGACATAGTATCAAATGTTTTGACACATAAGCTTTTCATAATGTTCTTTCTGAATTATTTCAGCATTAGTTAACAATAAATAACTACCTGAGCCTGTTCTTATGTCAGTATTATGTAGATGTAACTTCTAATAATTTGCTTAAACAACATTTTACATGCATTATTGAATCTGAAGTCCTCAAAATCAGGTGACCCAAGTGTCGATCAGCATAGCTGTAGATGTTTATCAAAACAATCTGAAACTAGAAGAATGCAGGATAGCATGAACAGCAGCAGCAAACTGTTCAAACAATGGCTTTATTTATTTATTAAGCATTCATCTAACATAGACAAACCATAACTACATCTGACATATAACCGTTTATAGGGTACTCATTAAAATACTTGGAAATTCAAAATTAAAGCCCTAGAACATTATTGGTTACACTTATTGAGATGTCAGTAGTGGAAAATAAACACATATAGAGTCTAATGAGTATGTACTTGCACATAAAAAATGATTTTAATACACATATTCATTTTACAAGACATGATGAGGTTGCTTTTTGATTTTGACCTTTTTGTAGAGGCAAGACAAGATAAGCTTCAGAATACTGTCTGAGTAAAGGTGGTTACACCAGTTTTATCACATAATTCCAACAGGATGCTTAGAATAATCACAAATGTTGAATAATTATGTGAAATTTAGCAGTGAAGAGGCTTACAGTTGAAATAGGAACTGATCCATGGTGTTTAAGTTTAATAAAACTTTAATACTGTTGTGAAACTGACTAAAATCACATATATTTAACAATTTAAACCACTTATTTTATTTTTAATTCTACCAGAAAATGTAAAAAACATCCAATAGATTATATGTATTCATAAATTTAAGCAGCAATAAGGCTTGTACTTATGATAAAAACTGATATGATGCATGTAAGTATGAAAAAATGTTATAAGGTCTTAAAACAGGCCAAAAATCACACCAATTTAGTTATGCCGTTATGGCGTTAGGGCCTTCTGGGACCAAAAGAGTTTGAGATGCTCTGGGCCGCTGCTGATTGGTTGGATGGTGTGATGTCACTTTGACTTATCACTGATTGGCTGAGAAAAATGCCACATACAGTATTAAATTACAGACTCGAAACCCAGTATCATGCCATTCTGGATTTCGTACTTAAGAACAAAAATGTAATGATAGCTAATTTTATAGTACTGTACTCAAGTATGTAGTTATGATGCTGTGGCTGTGACGGGGCAACTCTTTACATTCAATTGTTTTTCAATTGATTTAAAAAAAAACACATTTAACAACAAAAGACATTTTGCACAGACACTGTATAAAAAAAGATGGGCATAGACCACAATGTAAACCGCTGGTTGTGAGACTCTTTTGAGGCCTTGAGTCAGCCGTATTGACTTGTAAGGAAAACAAAGTATACTGGTATGTGTCCCCCCTGCACAAGTGCTGTATGTCAGCTTAAACAACATCACTGTCAAACAGCTAACAAGAGGTCAATGCCAGTCTGAATGATGGAGTGAAGAGGAAATGGCCATTCAGTCAGAGTACTAGACTTCTGTTCCCTCAGCAGTAAAAAGGGTCTTAAGGAGCTTTTGTTCACTTGTAAGGAAGATCAGGATCAATCTTAATCAACTCATTGGATGCCTTTGAAAGCATTTTCCTAGACGCTGCCAATAAACTCACATGCACAAAGAGGACACAAGAGATTCTAGACACAAGTACATTTGAATCACTGTTTAACAGAATGAACAATGATATGCTTAGTGTTTTTTTTTTCAGGGATTTCTAACTGCAAAATGCATCTCACAGTAAACACAGACAGTACACAGAGATAGCTGTCTATAATGTAATCTGATTTCACATCACTATGTCCCTCCGCCCGCTATCTGTGCCCGTGTTTGGCTGTGACAAACTGAGAAAAATGTCTTTTTATATATTTGGCTGACTGCTCCGAGTCATTCCCTGCATTACTGTTCATCTATTTTCCATCATTTTCATCCAATTTCATGCAGCGGACAATGCAGACATTATCTGATTTTTACCTCTGCTCCGTTTGTGAATCCACAGTGAGCCGAGGCTTTCCTCATGTGATGGATCATAATAGAGGGAGACATCACCGTTTTGACGTATTGGAGATGCAAGATCAGCTATATTCATTTCTGCAGATGGCTTTCCAATTACATTTAGCTGTCCATGTCACTTGTCATCTCGCTACAGCTGTAATATGATCTGTGCAGCAGAGGAGAGCCTTTGCCATATTTTTATTGCGCTCACACTATGCAAATCATATGCTCCTCTGGCACGACCCTGTCTGCCCAATAACAACTTGGATGGGCTGGTTTTGTGAGGGACATTTAAAGCATAATCCTCACTAAAAACATACTGTAGCTCTGACTGTCCTTCCCCTCAGTCTTCTCTGTGAATGTCAGCGAGTTCTTTATGACAGTGAAAGCAGCTCATGACATTCAAAGCTCACAGGGAAATGGTGTCCTTATTTTAAAGTTGGAAACAAAGCCACAGACACAATTTTACACCAGTATTGCACTGGATGAGCCGTCACTGACCAATTCCACAACTTGAGAAACCAAGAAAATGACTGAACACCCACTAGGCGCCATGATTTGCCCGTCTATCCAAGGCAAAGAAGTAAGCAGTGAGAGGAGCAGAATGGGTGATTCTTTTGTCTGGGTCTGATAAAGCTATAGCGATCAGGCCAGACTATTCATTCTACACAAGATGACCCGTTAAATTTTGTATGTAGTACATTCTGAATACATACATGGAGTGCAGCTTTGTGTGTGTAAAAAGAAGTGTTGGGAATGCTCATCTCCAGAGTCAAAACAAAGATCCAGTCATTTTGGGGATGCTTTTGACTCTGTGTTATCATGGGAGTTGTAGAACAGTTAATCAGTTAATCTACCTTTGCAGCGTAATCTATCAATCTGCTGACTGCTGGGCTGAGATCAACTGCACACTTGGACTCCCACATGAGGCGATGGATTCATTCAGCTAGACAGTGTGGTGTTCCTGGTATCTGAACATGCATACAAAAGTCAGAGTCTTTGGTCCCTCTGGTCTTACTACACTCTTATGAGCCCTGGAGGTTGATGGATGGTCAGAGGTGCAAACTGGACTCCTAAGTGATAACTTGCATCCCTTCGATGCATGCCTGATTCAGGAACAGCAGCTGCACTTTCACCAGCCCCTGGCAGGCTTTCCTGGGCTCTATCCAGCTCACTGCATACTGGGTGACCGGGAATCCTTGGGCTGGTCCAGACGCCGGGGACGACCGATTGCATCGTGGAGGGGGGGCAGCTTGGAAGATACCTAGGGAGATAGCACATGGGCCTCTTCCAGGCCTGGAGGATAGCCAACATTGGTCAGAGCAGTACAGGACCAAGGCTGATGTGGCAAAGTGGCAAACTGGCATATGCTCCCATACCTTACCTGGCCCCATGCATGTCTTCCCCCACTCCTTCAATCTCTGTATTTCCTGTCACTCTTCAGCTATCCTGTCCATTAAAGGTAAAAAAAAAAAAGTTGGAATAATCCCCGATGCTCACTAGATTGGCCAGACTTGAAAGTATGGAATGTGAGTGTACTGACTGAAGTAACCTGACCTCATCAAAGCTCTGATTGGAGCTTGCCAGTCAGCCAACAGGCAGCATAAAACCAAAAGTGATCATTTCATACCAACAAAATTGGGAGACAATTTTCTGTAAAGTTTGGAGAATTTTTGAGCACATTAAAGCCCCCAAATGAGCAACTCTTCTGCTAGAAAAATTACGCATACAGATACAATAGGGTCCTTGCCAACTTAATAGGTGGGTGCTCAGGCCCTAACTAGTCAGTACTAGTGTTCAGCAAACCTTTTTACAGTGTACACATATACAATTTCAAGGTTACTGCACTGAGATCATCAGGGGATAGAAGGAGGATTTGACAAAGCTATCTTAAGGTGGGATCGGATGCCTTTCCCTCTGTCTGACTCTGGGAATCCTTTGCTCAGTCATGTATATTTGAATAGGTGAGGCATACAGACAGACAGTGTGAGGTTATACAAAATAAAAAATGGTAAAACATTGATATGGAATCAATACAACACTATAACAGCTCAAGACCAGCTTGATTCACAGAAAAGTATTAAGGGGGATTGTGGGGAGGTCATTCAGAGGTCGAACAGGACAAGAAAACTTTTAAAGACTAGGACATGTCATAGAAACTTCCCCGCCCATTCCTCTTTTAATCCACTTCTCTTCTTCAAAGAACAAAAAAAACTTGTCATATATTTTTTACAGAAACATGGCTTTTGATACAATCTCTGTCTCTGACTTCTTTCACATGCCTAAAGCTGCATGTTTTAATGTGTGCTTGTTAAAGAGCTTGGATGTCTTTGACTCAAAGTCCTAATTTAGTGGTTCATCTTTTGGAGAGAGAGACATGAGAGAATCTGGAAGCAGGTATGGATTTACTGTTACTGCAGTGTAGAAATATGCGAGTCCGCTGTATATTAAATAAGCTCATTTTCAAGGACATGGCTGGAAGTATGGCTGTGCTGCTGCTGCAAAAAGCTGCAGTTTGTATTCATTACAAAGTTTTGATTGACTCTGCAGTACATGAGGAACCATTTTTTAATTTTCCAATAGTGGAATTTTAAGTGGTGTTCCTCATGTCATAGTCCTAGAGTGAGGCAGAACTTGGTCATTGTACTTTCCAGTAACTTTTTGCAATCAGAAGACAGAAGTCTCTGGAACTTTTTAAAGTTGCATTGCAGTCATCCCCCTTGACTCCAGATAGCTCAGTGATGATGTTGATTTTCATGCTGATTTGCTATTTCTGTAGAAATGCCTAGTTGCTTAGTTACAAATTGATGCTGTTGGTATGCAGATGGTTATTAATTTTATTAATGCTATAGCAGTAAAGTTCACATACAAACTAGGGAACCCTCCCACTCCCTCCCCTGCATCCACCCACTCTTCTTCTGCTTACTTAATGTGACTGACACACAAAGGAACATTATTAACAAAGTTAAACACTTGAATTAGTACTCCATGTGTTTCCTCTGTTGTACTTCCTTCACCCAAACACAACTGGTTGTATGTCTTTTTATTTCCACTAATAAAATTTTCATTTTAAGTTGTTGCTCTACAGTCAGTCTTCTGATTAATTCTATTGTCATTGCTTTTATTGTTATTTCATAGACCTGTAGCTGTTGTTCACAGTAAATAAGAGACAGCTCCAGCTTGCCTGCATGCTGCTGGCACATTGCCATGAGCTTCGTCCTTCCATTCTTCCAGGGAAACCAAATCAAAATCATGGGTTATTGAGTTTTTCATTTCTGGTTTAAAAAAAAACTACATTTTTTCAGCTGGACCTGGACACTGGTTGTTGCACTGAAACAACTGACTGTGGAGGAGAGGAGATCAGATTTTAAGATGTGACAGTAGCAGGATGATTGGATCGCGAGTGATCATGGCAGAAAAGGATTGGCTCAGAATTTAAGTGTGTAGAAGACCATAATGCCAGCTGATTACCAGGAAACAGGAAACTGCTTAAGTGTCTTTCATATCTTATTCCCCTTTGGTATCATCAAAGTATGGCAGCACTTTCGTACAGCACATATAACCATTGTGTTATCAATTGTTACTACTGACTGTAGCTAAGATATGTGCCCAAAAATAGTTTTGCCTTGGACAAATTTAGCTACTACAGCCTTAAATGTATCATGTTTAGTGAATAAACCACAGAATCCTGCTTACATTCACAGCTGATAAAAAGTGTTTATCAGGCTGACATTTCCATTTGAAAGGTTTATGAACAGAAATAATACATGCAATCATTTCCAAACTTCAAGACATGATTTTATGACATTTTTTGCCATTAAAGCCTATGAAAAGATTTCCCTTTTCTATTATCTGCTTGTAATATTTTAATGATGATGATGTCAGAAACTGGGGGCACAATACACTTTCATAGTCTTTACAGATTTAGCACACTAACAGGCTGGTTTCTGTGGATTTTGGCATGACGACAGAAAGACTGGGGATCACACACTTAACTGCGCCTGATGAGGGATCATGATTTGTCAAACCAACTAAAGCTAACTGAATGCATTAAACTCTCACACAAACTCTCGCAATGGTGACAGTTTAAAGGGTAAACAGTCTTGCCTGTTGGTGGCGGTAATGCATCAATATGTTGCTCACCCACCAGCAAATCTTTAAGAAAAAGAAGAGGGGGAGGAGGAAGAAGAAGAAGAAGTAGACTTTTTTTTTTTAATTTTTGATAATCCCACTTCTTCCTGTTTTTTTCTGAGGCTATTAGCTGTGTCTCACCCTCTCTTTTTCATTGGCTGTTGGCAACATGTGTTTGCATTTGGGTCTGTAATCAGTTCCTACTACCTGATTGCATCCAGATTCTGATTAAAAAAAAAAAAAAAAAAAATCAAACATGTTTGATTGAATGCAACTGAGATTTTTGTGCCAACTAGCCACGCCAACTGTCCCCAAGTAGTGCAGACTGGTGCAGACTTTGCCCATCTGGAATGGTGGCAAAAATCTTGTAAAAAATCTTGTAGCGTGTCCTAGGCTTATGATGTTTGAGGGGCAGGGGCAAATTGTTGCAAAATGGCACCTTATCCAAGTGGGGCCCCAGCACAAAAAAAAGCATCAGATGATATTGCTACCCTAGATAAGCCAAACAACTGCAATTAATGGGCCAGTGACTAACCAAAACTTTAACATAGCTATACAGCATTCCCCTCAGCACAACTCTCTTTCCAAGCAGCTCTGTACTTTCCTCAATTTTGCCAAATACTTTTGTATAACTTTGTGTGTCTGTTCAGTTGCTGCTGAAATGCGACTAGAACTGCTGTTTGTACCATGTTGAGTGAATGAATAAGTCTTCTGTTTTCAATCTCTGAGTCTCCATTTGGGAACTCTACTGCAAGTATCACTGGATATTAAGGGATAATGAGCCTCTGCTGGTAGTATTGATCATAGCAAGGCCAAGGACGCTCCACTGTTGCCAGGTCTTATATATCAATAATGAGTGTAAGAGCTAATGAGAGGAACAGTCACACAAAGCAGACAGCAGCACTTTATTATGAGCCACAAACACCTCCTACGTGGTTCTTCTTGATGCATCGATGATGTCAGTGGGTCTCTGCACTGCTGGAAAGGAGGCCATAGATGACAATGGCTATAATCATGGCAGTGCATTAGGACTTCTTAGCAACCACACTGAGGTGACATTGTCAGCAGATACTTTTTTGTCATGTCATCCACTCCGATGAGTCGGCTTCCTGGCTGTTATTAGGAGCTGCCATTGGCCCTCCCACCCTCGGCGCATTACTCAGCTTTGCATCCGAGCTGACAGAGACAGCCGGGGTGTGACGTGTGCGATAGAGCCCCACCGGCCATCAGTGGGAGGTGACTTATTAAAAATAATGATTGTGTCTGATTTGATTGATGAGCCCGAGGTGACAGCTACTTCTGTACGGCTCTATCTGGACGCCTTTTGCACACTGACGTGACTGACATGCCGGGAGATTTGGAGAGTGACAGAGAACATGTCATTTTAATATTTAAATTTTTCAGCAACAGCAGAGAGATATGGTGGGCAAAGGGTAGGAGAGAAAGGCAATTATTATTCAGCAAGAACAAGGTGTTCAACCCGAAGAAACTTGACTTTTATTTGATGTCTCTGTGGTGCTGTCTGAACCTGAAGACACGGAGAAGTACACTCAGTAATACAGACAGAAATGTAGTGGCACAGGGCATGAGGTTGAAGAATCATTAGGTTTAACGCACCTTTTCTGTTTCAATGGAGATATATAGGTTGCATCAGAAGTACTTCGAGCTGATTGAGCAAGCCTTTGATATGTGCTGTAGCCTCCTCCTTGTAGGCAGCAAACCATTAAAACCTTTCAGTCCTACTGATCAGAATAAAAAAGGTGACATTCTAAAAAAGATTATATTTGCCACCCTTGTGTTAGTAGAATTTTTAACAAAATCTCTAATTGCTCTCTATTATTGGTCAAATGTATCACTCTGAAAACCTGTGTAGTGGAAAATATTTAATAATGGCTGTGCAATGTTAATATCCTAGTCTGACTCTGACCCTGCAAAAGCACCTTCAGGCATAATTAATAACTTTATTGAAATAATCAATCTTGTCTCAGATCACTGGTTTACCCCCTGATGATCCAACAGAGGCATCAGTATTCATTTTAGTCTGTTTTATATCAACACAAACTAGATCAAAATTGCAATTTCAGCTGAAATTGTGCGGGAATGCTGAGAGCTGAATTTTGGAAGAACTGCTGAAAAAAGCCAAAAGCACAAAAATAACTGAAAATGGCAGAAAAATAGCATAAAATGGTATAAAAGTAGCTGAAAGTGGCATTCAATGGCAGAAAAAGCATAGAAATATCTGACAGTAGTATGAAAATAGCTATATTTTAAAAAACTATAAAAGTTAGAAATGAGAAAAGTCATAGCAGTCAAATGATGAAGAAACTGAATCTTTCAAAGTTCAAATGTGTCGATACGACAAAGTATGAAGGGGGAGATAGCCAGTGCAGAAGAAGAAGAATAAACAAAATGGCTGACGCAAATATAAATAGTGTAAATGCTCAACATCCCCACTAATGACTCTGCAAAGACACAATAATATCTAAAGAGATCTGTTTAATCGGTTGTTTCAGAAACAACCATGGATGGTAAAACAAGGACGTCGTCTCAATGACACCTACTGGTTTCTTTGGCAGAGTTCTGAAGTTCTGCGATGGCGGTTGCCATACTTGAAATGCAGTCTTGCGCTTACTTTTGGTCAGCTTAGGAGCTGAGGCAAGCCTTTAGCCTACTATCTAACCACTACAACCCCTGTCTGTCATCTCAACAATGACCTTTAGAGAGCTCTTAGCCTTTATTAAGTCAAATCTGAGTGGTAATACAGTACTTCCTCTTCCACGAAGAATGTCCCAATGAAGACATGAGCTGTTCTGAGCAAAACCATTATTAGGCCTTTTAGACCGGCAGGGCTCCATGCTGGTTTCAGTTCCCCAACCTAATTTTGAACCAGCCAGCACGTTCAAACCGGAAAAAATGTGCAGTCAAAAGTAACGGGGTCAGAGTTAATACTGACACTTTAACAGTGTTTAGAGATAGAGGGTAGATTTGACTCTTTTTGGACAGTTGGTACACTGATTTTCACAATTGACTTTTAGACTTAAACACAGATTCATTTTGACCCTATCCAGTTTTATTAAAGTTCAACACTTCTTTATAATGTTGGAAATTTACTTTCTCATTGTATAATTTTACAAAAGTGTTATCCTCACATTAACATTGAGAAGTGAAGATATGTAATTATGTACGAAATAAATGGGATTATTGCTAAAATAAATATTGTAGCACAACTATGTGTTATTTCCTTTTACTTGGGGTGTTAATCTTAAGCTTTTACGATTTTGATTTATTGACACACTGCAATGAACATTTCATAATTAAGTTCCATCTTGTTTTGGACACCTAAGCCAAAGTCAGGTGAACTCTGTTAAGGAAAGAGCAAAGAGACTAATGTTGTGTAACACCCTTTGATAAAAATGATCACACCACTCTTTCCTGTAGATGAGAAGCTGGTGACTCAGTGGATAACTTCAATCATGGTGCACAGATGCCTGACTTCTAAAACAGCAATAATCCACCACAGACAAGAGCAAAGGAATCCCATTGTGATCACTGCACAACAGGCAACTCATCTTAAAACATCTTAAACACACCTAAACACCCTGCCCAAAGACATGATGACAAAACTCCAACCCCTAGATTTGAAATGGCAGTGGGCTGAGAGGAGTTGAAATCAACCCTGAAATATCAACACTCCAGCTTTTGGTGTAAACATGGTATTTTTATATGGTTGTTAATAGGACTTCTGGGGCTTTTGGAGCCGGTCTCAAGTGGACACACGAGGAACTGCAATTTCCTTATCATCATCATCTTCACACCAAATGTTGTGGCATGTAATCAGATCCTCAAACTTATTTCTTTATGAACCCTAAACATTAAAAGACCTATCATATACTGCCTCTTTCCCAGGTTTAGAGGTGTTAGGCATATATTTTCATTCAGCTTGCTGAGCTAGCAAGCCTTTCCCCCCTCTAATCTCTTTATGCCTAACCAGAGAAACCTCAGCCTGACTCCAGCTCTGCACAGATATGAGATTTTTATCAATGTTCTCATGTCACTTTTGCAAAATGAACCCTATGAACCTGATGGTACAGCCTCTGCATAATAGCAAACCAGGAGTATATGATGATGGATTACTCTGCAGCGCTGTGGTCAGATCCTGATCTTGCTTGTTCTCTTGTAAAAAAGAACCCTCTGCCTTTTATTCTCATAATGGGGTCTGAAATACAAGGAAATGATCCTTAAAAGCAGGGAAACTTGGGGGATAATCAGTTTAGGTTGCTCTTGTAGAATAGGATATTTAAAGGGCAGATGAAAGGATGATGTGGAGGAAAAAGAGCCGCAATAATCAATATAGGTTCTCAAAGGAGAGATAAAGACTTCTGTCTTTACGTCTATCCTTTATTCGGTTTCATTAAGCTGAATAGTTCTTCAAAACACCATCGTAATTGAAGGCAACAATCTTGGTCAGGGCTCAGCAGGGATTTATCTCACACAAAAGGGTGTTTTGTCTTTTGATTCAAGATAAGTTTCACACTTCCCCTCCTCTCGTTTTTATCTCCCTTTATAGTTGTATCCTCCTGTTTTGCCCTCCTCTGCAAGAGCATAAATACCACTCTGGCAGCAGCGGCTCCTACCCTTTGTGTCCTATTGCAGCCTGTGTTGTCTTGTAAAATAAAATATTATACCGGCATGGTAAACTTACATTAGGGTGCAGTGACAAATACGTTCAATAAACCTCCCAACACGCCACATAAATGGCAGAATTTGTTTAATGCAACATGAAATATGTTCAGAGGAGTGCAGATGTTTAGGTTGGGCGGGTGTGCAGATACTGGAGTGGTGTGTTAAAGCCGTAATGATGAGTGAGTCAGTTGTGTGTGTGTGTATGTGTGTGCATGCTCAAACGCCTCATTTCCCATAGTTGGTGCCAATGCTGTCGCTAATGCAGCAGCCTTCTGCATTATTTATCCCCACAGCAGTACAACCACTTCTCGGCAGCGGAGAAAGTGCACACCTTGCAACTCAAGACCTTTTTCATAAACTTTACTCCTCTAAACCTTGAGGATAAAAGTCCTCTATCCTTCCCTTTTCCATCCTGACCCCTTTATGCCATCCCTCTGCTTCTTTTTGATCATAAAAGCCTGTTATATTCGCCCATAATGGATATTGATCTGTCAGACAACAGCAGATCACAATGGACAGCTCATGCGCAAAGTGTAACCTTGAAAACTTGGCGGTGCCTCATGACAACTGATAAAACGGGTTGGCTGACTGTTATGTGTGACGTTTCAATTTACTCTCTGCTGCTTTATACTTCATGTCCCACCTGCCAGCAGAGTAAATGGGATGAGCAATGGAAGTATCTTATTACCTGCTTATTCTGTAATGGAAAAACACAAGAGGGTGACAGTGAAATGCTATCTGAATACTCATCTCAGTAAATATGAATGTAAAGGAAGCCTTTTTTTGTAATGGTGCGTGAAGATCCCAATGCACATAGAGTTATAGCACAGTCAGCATGCAGTAGATCATCTGGCTTTTTGGGAGACTGCTTCCATTCTCAGACAGGACCTTTTATTAAAAATGCAATGTTCTCATCTTCTGGTCTTTTGGTTTATTGATTTTAACACAAAATCTGCGCCTACATCACTGATTCAGCACAAATAATGAAATAAATGTTTGACCAGAGGCCAGCATGGTAAGCCAGAGGCCGTTCCAAGTAGGCAGCCAAGCCTGACTCCCCCTTATTTGATAGGCAAGCCCATAAACCAAAGATATGACTGGCTCTTTTCAGTGTCAGAGAAGGGATTGGTTTTAAAATCAAGTATTTGGGCAGTGCTGCAACTGTGCGCAACAAGCCAGCTAAAGTGTTCAAGTTGAATCCCTTGGCAGTCAGCTAAACTAATTTTAATAATTCTTATCAGTTAAAGCTAAAAATCTTGGTCTTTCCCCATAGTTGTTCCTGCTTTGCCGCTATAATACTCTTTAATCTGATGTAAACTATAGTAAAATGTTAGCATTGATAGCATCTCATAGGAGCAGCACAGTGAGGACTAGTTTGATCTAGAAAATTGGGATAAAGTTGTCCAGAGGCTGTCAGGTTTTATTCACATATAACCAAAGCAGTGAGTGACAATATTCAGCACAGGAAGGCTGAAGGTCAGTGTTGCTAGCACTGCTAACATTAGCCATGTGAACCAACTTTGCAACATTACATTTTGAAGGTAGTTTGCCATTACAGTATGAAGTTGTCTTTTCATGACTTAAGACTAGTCGACCAAACTGAATTATAATCTGCAATTGATCATCTTTGACCCATAGAGGGTGTATAAAAAACTCTGTGGCTTTTTTGGCCCTTTTTAAAAAGATATATGTATATATTTTTTTTTTTTTTGGTATGGTGTTTAAGCTAGCAGCATATCTTTGGAGAGTATGTTTCTTTTCAATAGAATTTTGAAATTTCGATATCAGAACGGGTCAATAATAAGCTCCACAGACATTACTCAGTACCCTCTTAACCAGAAATGGCCCACTGAAACCCATTAAAACCATACTTTTTTTCCCCCCAGCAATTATAGTAAAGAAGACACGCGTTTTATTGTATTAGGCTTTTGTTTTTAAGTCATTGGTTCAAATTTGCAGTTTTTCCTGTCAGCCATGTTTTCATATTAAGCATGAGGGGAAATTGCATGCTTTTCTCATGATTTCTCGTAGGTAAGTCTTTCAACCATTGATAAAAATCTTGGAATAAATAATTATAATATCAATAAAAATGACAACTATTGTTTATTATTTCGATATTCAAGGCTGTGGTAACCCCTTCCAGGAAATTCACTTTGCATGTAGTATATAGAGATATTTAATGTTTGTGCTTTTATATATATATATATATATATTTTTTTTTTTTTTTTTTTTTTTTTTTAATTTTACAAAAATCTGTTTTCTTTTGCACTTAAGCTGGCTTTGAAAGGGTTAAATTCCTAGAAAAACAAACAACAAAAACAAAACATTAGATATTTATGATCAGGTCTAATCTTGATTTGAAAATTCATTAATGTTTCATATTAATAAAATAGTGAAAAAGATTTTTTTTAAGTTGTTGCTCATTTAAAACACATTCAATGCTGTGATAATCACTTTTGAAGAAATCCAGTTTGCATATGATATAAAGAAAAATATTACATTATTTGTGTTTTTTACTTCACAAACATCAGACTTCCTGACATATTCTTGAAGCACACTTGATTTAAAAATTAGAGTTGTTTGAAGTTGCAACTCCACCTCATTATGCATCCAGACAAATATTTGCACAGTAGTCCTTTTTTGAATGTTCACACCTTACCACTCCTAGAAGTTAGAGTATGCTCACATGCACAAGTTGTTTTGTCACATCACACCACCAACTACTGATATGGCTTGTAAACTTTGTGTTTTTTGACTCTTTTATTTTTTATTTATTTTTTATTGTGTGCATGGTGATTGTTACCAGACACTGATTATTGAACTTTTTTTTAAATTGATCCACTAAAAATTTAAATATGACATACTTCTCACTAATCCCTGCTTGCATTAAAGTTGACGCACCACACTGCTGCTGCTGCAAAGCCTATCCTCCTCCAACCCAGCCTCCTCCTTTTTAGCAGATAGCTTGTTGCACCCTCATATTTAGATTAATGCTACTATGGCTTAATTGCTTTTGAACAAATTTTATTGTATTCAGTACACATTGTCATTAATGTATCTATCCATATAGTGCTTTCTAGCCATGCACTCCCCTGGAAGGTCAAAGCATGCTGCTTGATGAACAGGGAGGATCTTTTTGAGCAGAACCTTCTCTACCAAGTTAAACTGTATATCCATTTTGCAATAAAATGTTAAAATGTATGATGAATGAGCCTCCTGTCCTCTATAAAAGCAGATAGGACATGGTTCAAATTTTGAAGCTTAATACACATCTTTTTTTTCCCAAAAAAACCTGGTTTCTATGGTGAGGATTCTTTTTTACCAGGGTTATTTATGTCCAAGTGTCAATTGCTCTGATTTGTTTTGTTTTTATTAATCATCTGATGCAAAAGAGCAGATATAACATTATGACTGTCAGCTTTGTTTAAAACAATGTAGGTACCTGTAGTGATAATAACCAGATTGGAATAGTGGAGAAGAAAATTGAGAGAAATGTAATAAAACTAATAAAACAGTCATAGAATTTTACATTTGTAGTCATAAAACTTTCCACAAGGATCTGGCCCAGTACTGAACCTTGTGGTACTCACTTGTGAATTTTTAATACCTCTGATGTAACACCCTCTAACTGAACATTCTTGGTTCTGCCAAAAAGGTAGTTAGAAAACCATCCAACAGCATGCTCTGAAAACCCAGTAGCCCAGTGGTAAGATGCTGTGATCCACAGTATCACAAAGCTTGGAGAAGTCTATCAGATTCATCCAAGAATGTAATTTACAACTTTCATGGCAGCAGTGGTAGTAGGGTGATTTTTTTTTTTTCCTGAATGCTGACTGAAAATCAGACAGTAAGGAGTGGGAAGCCATGCATTCTTTTTCTCGATCACTGATCAAAGTTTGGAGCTCTTTAGACAACAGGGACAGTTTATAGACCGGTCAGTAATTTTTCAGGTCTGAAGTTAAAAGCTTGAATGTTGGAGCTGGTTGTTTCAACATTTGGACACAAATTTGATATGCCTGGCTTAAATTATTACAGACATATTTTCTACTGTGGAGTGTACCAACCTGAGATTTCTCGAGTTTCATCTGTAGGTTCAGTGTGTGCTACTGTTAAAGGAATGGTGTGAAGTCAATTCAGTTTTCAGTCAGCAAGTCAGTGACCCAGTTGGGCCACCCCAGTTAAAGCCGCCTGGGTAAAGCCTGGATATTGAAAAGCTCTTTCTTACGGCTGATATGGCTTTGCTTTGTCAGTAAAATTAAAGCAGGCTTTGAAAAGGAGGTAGTTCTCTTCAGGGTATTTTGATGGCTCGGGTGCTACAATGGTAGAAAGAGATAAATAAGTGGCTGGTGGGATTGGCAGCTCAAAGTAAAGAAAAGATAGATAGCATCCTTTTTCTGGGGCAGTAAGCTGCCAGTTTTCTTTCTGGCATCAGGTCAGATGGCCATTTGCAAAGCAGTGATAACAGAATAGGATTTTAAGCAAAGCAGCCAGATGAATTCAGAATGATAGGGGTCTATGAAAGGCCACAAAAAGAACTTGGTGACCTCTCCAGACAAAGTGAGGAATTTAATGATTTACCAGTGAAAATCGTTCAACTTCAAAAGCTGTTTTTCTTTATTCTTAATATAAAATCTGCCCTCTTCCTTTCCCTCAGAGCAAGTTAAAGATGTTGATTTGTGGGTGGTTGATGCTATCAGCTGACCTTTTATCATGACAGGCATATACACTAATGGCCATATTATTTCTGACTTCTTCTCAGTGGGAGACGCATCACGTCGAACGGCCAAGGTCATGGCATGTTCACAGCTTCCAGACATTCACACTTGCAGCCGTGAATTCTAACGAGATGCGTTTTGTTGGTCAAAAGGCGTTTTAATTGGCAGTATAGCAGCTCCGCCGGCTCTAGCCTTGCAGGTCGGCTTTTACACTTCTGTGTTTGAAAGGGGAGGTTGATGTGATATTTGCAGCTATTGAGTTAGACTTGTCTGACATTTACACAGGGCAGCATTCAACAGTTAACAGCAACAATGAGATCAGACAAGGAGAACATGAAGTAGGCCAAACATGATGTGAAACTTTTGTTTTCCTTTCAGAGGGTATCTGACATATTTTCTTCTCTTATTTCCTCTTTTTATCTGAAATACTGAAGAGAACAATGAAAACTCACCGTACTTTAGAATTAGGAAAGGAGTTTTATTGAGGCACTAAATTCTCATTAGTCCTAGGTAAGCTGACAGGTGCCGTCTTCTGCATTTCTTTGGCTGTGATTTATTGCTGAAATAAAACCTGTATCATTTCCTAATGTTACAATTTTAATATAATTTTGACCAATGATGTTTTGCATTTGTTTGCATTTTAAGTTTGAGTGCCTACAAATTGAAGGCAAAAAAGCCTGCATTTGTTGTCCTGTCAGGTAGCCATCTACCTGATAGTGTTAGTGAGGGGAAAGAAGAACAACAACATTGCAGCTTCACCAAGCTTGCAAATAAACAAGACAATTTCATCAATTACAGGCATCCATTTCAGTAGAGAATTAACTTACATAAGAGCTAATCATAGATGGCTGGTTGCACTTGTATGCTACTTTTATAGTGTACAAGAGCCCCTTGATTTTTGGATCATTTTGGCTAAAAAGACTTTTGACCAATGATACACTTTTAGTGTGAAACTGTACAGACACAAAGCATATAACTTAGCATACAACATCAGTCAGCATCAAGCTAAAGAACTAAGATGTACAGTACTGTTCAGAACTTTTAGACATGTTAGGGCCAAGACTTGAGGTTTAAGTAAGACTAAGATATAGTGAGTAAGTTGCCTGAGGGCACCATTGGGCAGGAAGGATTGACACGACCCCAGTAGCCCGTTAAAGCAAAAAAATAGCAAAAAAAAGTGATTAAAGAGAGACAAAAATGGGGAGGTTCAAAGGTTGAAAAGCAGTTAAAAAGTGGCAAAAAACAGGTTAAAAGAGGCAAAGATTGAATATAAGCAGCCAAAAAGGGCAAAACTGTGCAGAAGATGGTGAAAAGCTGCCAAAAAGTAGAAAAAGATGGGATAAAAGAAATGGGGTTCCACAGGCAAAAGGGATACAAATGGGCAGATAAATGGTGGAAAGCAGTTAAAAGTTTCAAAAATGAGGTTCAAGTTGCAGAAATAGGTTAAAAGTGATGAAAAAGTGTCAAAATTAGGTAAAAGTGGTAAAAAAAAATGTTTAAAAAGCCAAAAATGGGATTTAAGCAACAAAAATGGGTGAGGAAATGCATGAAAGCGGCAAAAATAGGCAAATATGAGAAAAAGTGTATAAAAGCAGTAACAATGTGTAATGAAAGGCAAAAAATGTCGGTTAAAGCGGTTAAAAAGTTGCTGACATGGGTTTTGAAGTTCCAAATTTGGATAAAAGTGGAAAAAATGGGCTGAAACAGTGATGAAAAACACCACCTTTTGGTATTAAAACAGAAGTGGAACTTTTTGGAAATACAAAAACATCGTCACTGACCAACCAAGCAAAGGTTTTAAAGAGTCAACTCTCCCCTCCTTTGGCAGAAATGATAAGTGGAAGAAACTTCCTAACCTTGACAGTCATTGTCAATATTATCTATTCACCTTTTCTTGGAGCAGTTTCCCTGTAAGATGAGAATTGATAAGGCTCTCTACCTATATTTCAGCAGTGTTTCCTGCACTCTTCTACATTTCTGGACAGGTTTGAGAACTCATTACTGTTTCCCATCTGACAGCTCGACCTGAGGCAGCAGATCAGGAGGGAAGCAAGAAAGAGGGAGAGACAGGTACCGGGTCAGGCATAAGGGTTTTTTTGTTATAAAATAACATAATACCCCACTGTCAAGGTCTTCTTCTTTCTCATCCAGTGGCCACAGAAATGCCTTTGTGTCAGGGTGAGGTCTGACGGGATGTTGACCCGGCCCCCTGTCCTGTCTGTCAAACATCATCAGTCCTGACAAAAGCAATGACAGAGGGGGCGAGCATGTCCCCCCCGAAAGCTATTTTTCCTCATAAGAAAGCTAAGTGTGAGAGAGATGTTGACAGGAAGGCCTTGGGAACCAATTTCTTAGAAAAGACAAGGAAAAAAGCCATTAGGAGAGGGACTTTCAGGCCATTCTGGGCTTATATGACAAACAAAAGTGTACAGGGCCTATAAAAAGCACATATGCCCTTGGACAGTTTACCCTTGTATTGATTTTATAAATCAGTTATGATCAGTACAATTTGGCTTTTTCGACCAAAAAACACTCTTTAATGTCAAAGTGAAAACAGATTTCTACAAAGTAGAGCAGACACACCTTTGGCTGCAACCACAGAGTCTGTGTGTATATATATAGGTCTCATTTAGGCTTGCACATCTGAACACTGCAATTCTAATTTATTCTTCTTTGCAAAAGTGCTCAAGCTCTGTCAGGCTGCACAGGGATCAGCACTTTTCAAGTCCAGCCACAACTTCTCATTTGGATTGAGGTCTGGACTTTGACTCGGCCACCCCAGAACATTCACCTTGTTGTCTTTAAATCATTTCTGTGTAGTTTTCACTGTATGCCTCAGATTTTTCTCCTGGATTTTTCTATATTTTTCCACATTCATTTTACCCTTTACCTTTTAAAGGCTTGCAGGACCAGCTGCTGAGGAGTATCCTCACAGCATGATACTGCCACCACCATGCTTCACAGTGAGGATGGTGTGTTTGTGGTGATATGCAGTGTTTGGTGTCTGCCAAACATGGTGTCTTTTGGTCTCATCAGACCAAAAACTTTCTCCCACTAGACCACGGAATCTCCCAAATGCCTTATTGCACGCTCAAATGGAGATTTAATGAGTTTTCTTTAACAGGGGCTTTCTCTTTGTCACTCTCTCATAAAGCTTTGACTGGTGATGAACCCGATTAACAGTTGTTGTATGCAGAGTCTCTCCCATCTCAGCTGCTGAAGTAGTCATCTTTGTGGCCTCTCTCATTGGTCTCCCTCTTGCATGGTCACTCAGTTTGTGAGGACGGCCTGATCTAAGTAGATTTACACATGTGCCATGTTACACATATCCCTCCATTTCTTAATGATGGATTTAACTGAACTGTGTGTTCTTTTTTCTTTGTGGTGTAATGGTAGCCAGGAATACTGATTAAGCCACTTGTTTTACCTGACACATTTTTATTCAACTTTGACTCTTCTTTAAAAATCTGACTTCACTTTGACATTGAAAACATGTTTTTAAATTGTTTTCATAAAAAAGGCGAGCTATATTGACAATGGCTGATTTATAAAATTGTTATAAGTGTAAAATATCCAAGGGGTGAATGCTTTTATTGGCACTGTATAACAGAAGGGCAAATATCTGTTTGAGTTAGGTTTGAAACCAATTAACAAGTGAGAGTTACATGGAACATTTCATCGCCAGAGCGTTTGGAAAATTGCACAAATGAATTTAATCTGAGGCACCATTAGCTTTCATTTAGAGAAAGTTAAGGTTGTGTGATCCATGTCAACACAGCTTTCAACAAATGAAACTGGTGTCTGAGACCGAAGTTCTGGTCATATTTCCAGGCGTGAAAAATGAGTCTTCCATCAATGGTGTTTTTACTGATCTGCGCACACCAGTTCCTTTTTTCCACGTGTTAAATTGGAAAAAGCTCAAACTCAGCCACGTCTTGTACCTGCAAATGAGGAGTGATGGCGCTATGAATATTTATCCTCTGTCCTTATTCACTGCGCTCTGAAAATTCTGACCGTGTCATTTGTTTTGTGCAGATTTATATCTGCCGGGAGTACCTCTGATAAGCAGAGGTGAATGAACCTGTAATGCAGTACTTCGCATTCCTCTGCTACGTGCTGCTCCTCTCAGCGTGGCATCAGTCGGTCGATCAATCATGTCTGTAAACCATCCATGATAGGGGCAAGTGTCAATAAAAAAGGAGGAGCATGAAATGAAAAGCCCATCCAATCAGTATAGAAGAAAACTGCAATTTGAGGCTCACTATTTTTTTGTCTTTTCTGCAGTATGGAGCATCAGCGGTAAATCATTCCTGCCTGTTTATAACCAAAGACACACTGACTATGAATCTTCAATGACTCCTCTCAACAATGAGGCCATTTTCAAGACAGTAGCCCTGACAGAGAGAAATCCAGTTTCAAAAATAACAGTAATTTTAGAGGCGCATTTTCATCCGTGTTGGATAAGTGCCTCTTGATCTTCATTAACACATAATTATGATCATCACAATCAACCTTTCTCTCTGCAGCAGACCAACAGCTGCCTCTGACCAGCCTGCTGCTGTGTTAAAAACGGTGGGCTGGAAGAAATAGCTCTTTATTTAAGTTTTGAGACAGAGTTCTCATTATTGGCAAAACAGGACAGCTGCATGATTCTAGAGTCGGCCGTGAGGGAAAAGCTTATTGATTAAATTTGCATTTAATTACCTTGATTAGCAGACCTTAGCTGACGTGGAATCTTTTTGTTTCTCTTGCATGCAAGGCTGTGTTCAACTGAATCTGCCAAAGCTTTTAGAAAAGTCCAAGTTTCCGAGTCCTGATAATGTGGTGCTGGTGACAAGAACGGTGAAATTTCAACTTTGTCTTTAGAGCTTGTTAAAGTGATTCAGTGTGCTGTGATGGATGAAACATCTGACTTTCTGTGGATAAAGTATCTAAACAAATGTGCATGCATTTTATTGAATATTAGCAAGCACTGGCAGGGTCTCTACTGTCAAATTAGGTGGATGAAGCTTATAGCTCATATGGAAAACAAAAAATAACTAAATCTTAATAAAGTGTTTCATCTATTTCTGTGACAGTGACAGATGCAGTGATTGTAAAAATGAGAAAGACCGATTTTTAAAATTTATTTGACTGCTGATACCAATTTAAATGTCCTTTTTTCATCACTTCTTTTAGTCTCCTACTATGCACACATTTTCTCTTCTGTTTGATCAGAATTTGTCCAAATAGCCAAAGCCACCAGTAAGAGGCAAAAATGGTCAAGCTTTCTGGGCCCAGAGTTATGAAGGTGCCCATGGAGGTTAGTAATGACACAGTCAGTCCTAAAGCAAAATGATCTTTTATTTTAATTCTATATATCCATGATTACTTTTTGAAGTAACAGAAATACACATTTTATTTATTGTTGCCTTTTTCAAATGTAAACTCCCTCATCTTAAAGGTAAAAACCCTCCATTTTTGACATATTAATCTGGTGGGCTGACTTATTGGAGGACGGTTATGCATTTTTTCAGTCAACGTAGCCAGGTCCATTTCTGTGGGCAGGGCTGCAGGTAGTGACTTCTTCTGCCCAGTGAAAAAATCTTGTCTTGATACGGCAGTTCAATATATTACATGGCAGCATTTGATTGGTTGGAAACAACAAATAAACATTAACCACTGATCATACCACATTACTTGCTAATAGTCAGTGTTTGTCAGTTATCATTTATTATTGAAACTGCTCTGGGATATGTGCTTTTCAGTCTGTTAGTTTCGGCTCTTATTGTCCTGAACCGTCTTCCTGAAGGTAGCAGTTGGAACAGGTGATGTGCTGGGTGGGATGAGTCCTTCAGGTTGACCAGGGTCTTCCTGTGGCAGCGGGACCTGAACAGCTCCTCTAAGGAGAGGAGAGCACAGCTTGTGATTTTCAGTGCTGTGTTGATGTCCCTCTGGAGAGCTGTCTTCTCCTGGGCAGTGCAGCTGGAGAACCACACTGGGATGCGGTATGCCAGTACACTTTCAGTGGAGCATCTGTAAAAGGACACCAGCAGCTCCTTGGCCAGGGCGTTGCTCTTCAGTACCCTCAGGAAGTGGAGTCGCTGCTGTGCCTTTTTGATCAGCGCTGTGGTGTTGGTTTTCCAGGTCAGGTCATTCAGGTGTAGGCCCAGGAACTTGAAGTCTGAGACCCTCTCCACACAGTCCCCGTTAATGTGTATGGGCTGAGGGTCAGATCTGTTTCTCCTGAAGTCCACTATTATTTCTTTAGTTCTTTAGTTTACTTTCTTTTCTTTTGTTCATGTATTTATATAAAGATATAAATAAGTTAAACTTAATTAAAGTCTAGTTTTATTGAGTATATAGAATAATTGGATTTGTGAATGATTAAATATAATTAAAGCATTTATGATACTTAAGATAATAAATAACTAAATGAATGAATTAAATCATTAAAAACCCAGAATTAAGGGCCTTAATTTGCTTTGTATCTGAATTAAAAGTACCACAATGCATAAATTTTGAAGAGAGCATCTGTTGGTTTAGTATCTTTTAAAGAAGTCAGCTTATTAATGATGTTTCTCATTAGTTTTAATTCCCATCACACTGTGCAGTCTGTTTCCTGTATGGACTTTTCTTCCTCTTCTATCTAAGAGAAGTTTACCTGCATATATAGGATGAGACAAATACCTATACTACATAGTTCACATCAAGTTGATGTTTAATTTTTAAACCTGCTGACAACGGTCTGCTCTTGGTTTGTGACTGTTTCCAGTAACCTCCTTGGTTGTCCCTGACATTACTTTCCACAAGTGTCGACCACCAAGCCTCATTTCCATGTTTGCTTGGCACACACACATAAACTATGTGTATATTTTCATTTATAAAAGGTGCATCTCGCAATTTCAGGTCATCAATTATTCATAAATGCCTTTAAAGCCATTTGGTCATGGCACAGAGAGACATTAGTGCAGGAGGAAATGTCTGCATGCATACAGTATCTCTAAAAGGTGTGTTGTTGTGTTAACGCTCACACAGCAAATGGAGCGTCAAAGTATAGAGTCAGTAATGACTGTGCTCTGCTCTTTAATGTTCAAGCGGGAAGTCACTACTGTTTGTTTACCTGTTGTTTCTTCCAGCTACCTACACAGCTGCTCAGTTACGAACATAAAAACATTGAAGGCTGCCGCGGACAGAAAGCTAGATTGTGTAAGAGAGGGAGAGTGACTCTCCAGCAGCGTGTGTTTTTTGTCATCCTTTAGGAAGGCTGCTGGCAGTTGGGTTGCCTTTTGTGTTTCTGTGTATAAAGACAGTCGACATATTCACAATTATTGTCAAATAAAAGGAAAAATCTCCTTATTGCTGCCGCTGCTATCACACATAATTACTTGAACCTTTTGAGCTCACTTGATGCAATCTGTGAACAGAAGCTCCTCTACTTTTTTTCAGAGTCATGACTCAGACAGTGCACAAACATAATGAGTGTACTTCCTGAACAAGTGCAACTTGTTCTTTGCTGTGACAATGCAAGCGTCAGGTCACAGTAGAGTTTTTTTTCGAGAAAGTGGAATAAATGTATTTAATTCATATAAAGTTTAGCTTGCCTTCTGCTTATAACATTAGAACATTTTCTTCAGAGTTAAGGTAGAATTTCAGACATAAATTTGAACATCTATGGTGCCACAAGGCTTTAACACCCAAAGCATGATGGGAGCTGTCTAAGCACAAACACAATAGTGTAATCACAAAAGAATGAGAGATTGTCATGGGAATAAGCTGCAACTTTGCTAAAGTTTGAGATCCCCTTTTGAATAATGGCCTACTTTGTATTGATTTAAAATTCAATTTTCCCTCTTAATATTCTTTTTTTAAGTCCATGTAAAGGAAAATGCACTAGAAAAACACTAGATATGGTGGAACAAGGTTGCTGTTAACATGTGAAGACACTGAGATCTATGTGTGACTGGATTTTTTCATTTAGACCATAAAAAAGTTGTTCACCTCTTCCTGGCTTGGTTTTAATTGAGCAGGGCAAATATATGAGCCCATGACATCATCCATCATGATGGGGAATTACCTTGGCCCCCCAAGATTACAACAATAAAAAGTCACCAAGCAGTTAACTCAATACAGTCACTGCCTTCAATGGAAGTTAACAGCCATTGTGAGTTAAATTTCCCAAATCTATCAGCCAAGTGGCCTAAGAGTCAGTAAAAGCATTATAACAGAGAGATTTGTGCCAGAAAACAGTAAATTTATTCCCTAATGTATGTCTCTGCTATGGCACAGAGACAGGCATCTGTCCCCAAAGCATTGTTTATTTGAGAGGATCATATTTCTCCTGAGTGGGTGTGGCTTTAGCTTAATTAGTGGATACGCCCACACCATCTGCGAGCAGATTTTACTGCGTCATTTTTCATGACTTTGAAGCTTAATCTGACATACTTAGAGTTGTTTGTTATGACTGAAATTTGGCCTTGGGGTTCAAAACACAGTGGCCTGGCATACAACACACCTAAAACAAATATGTTTTTTTTAATCACTTTACTGGGACTTTAATTAAAGTGTTTGGGCTTTTTTTGTTGTTGTTGTTTTTAATAGCAAATTCTAGACTTTGAGTAACCCACTGCAGCATTGTCCGACAAAGACACTAGATATTGTCCTACACTTGAGGTTGTTTAATGAACAAAGTAGAGTTAGATTCTTCCTCTTGTATCCTTTTGAGTGATTGTTAAAGAGAAGATACAAACAAATAGTAATGATGTACAATAGCCTAGAAAATGACTGTTACCAAAGGGACACTACCAAGAAATCATAAAGTATGGCTAACAAATGCTAATCAAAAAACTGCTGCTATATGTATAGCAGGAAGCCAATTACCCTTAGTTCAATCAGGACCACTTTGCCAAGAAACAGAAATGATTTGCGGTGATTTTTTTATTAGTAGTTATGAATTTTCTCTCATTGCTGTTAATTGTATTTGGTGGTGTTGGCTGTTCTGGGATCTCCCTGCCGTTCCAAAAGCTGATGTGGAAAGCATCAAGCAGGAGAAGCAAACGTTCCTGTTCTTCCTGTGCCTACAAGGAAAGCCTGAGCTTATCAATGACAGCAAAATGACACTGATTAAGCCAGATATAGCATAAAGGAGGAGCTGGGGTGGAGGAGTGTTGCAAAAAACAGCATGCAGAGGGAACAGCAAAGCCTAGGTAGGCTAGAGCAGTTTAAATATGGCAGCATGAGTGTAACTAGCCAATGGCGTGCGTAGGGCAAATCAGCTGGCCTGATGAGGGCTTGCGTGAGATCAGCTGATCTCAAATATAAGGCAGCACTCAACTCTGCAGCCTGCCTGAACTTACGCTAACACTCTATATTACAACAGTTAAAAACATGAAACAAAAGAATTTTATAGGAAAAGCAGTGGAATTTCAAAATTGGGAGGATGTTCCTGATTAATCCTTGTTTAGAAGATTCCTGTCAATTGGCTCTATGTTCAACGAGCTCATCTGTCACTGCAATGAAATCTCTGCAGTGTTTGTGTGTTTGAGTTACAACTTGTGACTGATCAATTTCTCTCTCCATCTGCGTTTCTTCTCAGGTGTTCACAAGGTACGGAAAGTGCTACATGTTCAACGCCGCAGAAGAGGGGAAGACGCTTCGCACCACCATGAAAGGAGGGACAGGGAACGGTCTGGAAATCATGCTGGACATCCAGCAGGACGAGTACCTGCCAGTGTGGGGGGACACAGGTAAACACATCATGCTGACTACAAAAGGAACTTGTGGGGGGGGGGTTCAGCTCGAGGTCTGTGGTTGGCAACTGACATTTTAAACAGGCATGACTTTTTTTTCATACTGAATGAGTGGGTGTTTTATGTATCTGTGCTAGACTAAAAACAAGACTATGCTAAGAAACAGCATAAAAACTCTTGAGGTCATTGGAAATCTCTTTTTCTCCTCTCTTTGTGTTTTTTTCTCCAACTTTTCCAAAACTTGAGTATAATGCAGCCCAATTTGAAAAATAAAAACTCCTCTTGGGCCAACTTCGACTTCTTATAACACAACTCTCCTTAGCAGGTGAGACAAGATCCAGTTTTCAAAAATACATATATATATATAATATTAATAAAAAAATACAAAAATCAATGTGGTGGCTGGCCTGCGGCACTGTTGCAAAAATGAATTATACAACCATCCTTGAATGTTTTTTTCAGGCACTAATATAAGTGCAGATATCAAAATTTAAAACTGGAAAATAAAACCTGAAACAAATAAAATTCCTGTACTACAATACACTTTTATATCAGTTTTTTATTATTCCACTGATCACTAGATGCTGAAGTGATGAGAGGGTACAGGCATAGCTTGCTCTTCTGTATAATCAACATGATTCTCTCGATCTTGTCATGATCACCTGTTTCCATTCAAGCGACACTAAGCATGTCTCTTTTTGTTTTTTAAACAACACATCATAAAGTGCTGACATAAAAGCTGGAACACCTTATTTAAAGTTTACACCATGTTTCTGTCTTCATCTTTTTAATTAAGCTGATTGGCATTTAATGGAAATCAAGCCAAACTTGGGAAATGCATAAATATTACAGCCTCAAAGTGAATATGGGATGATGAAAATCAAATAAACTATTTAAACCCAATTTCCCTCAAATGTGTCCCATGCTGAGCCTTCAGGCCACACGTATTTTTTTCCTTGCTCATTTTATTTAATTAAGCCATAATTAACACTGAAATGATTTAGCCCCATCCTGATAAAATCACTCAGGAGACACTTTCTAACCCAGAAAGTCTTATTACATTTTAAATCAAATAAAGCCCCATAAGTGTGCGAGATGGTTTTTACTTGTTTTAGAAAGCTGGTTGAATATTATGGATTCATGTCAGGTGAAATCCTACTAACAATGTTTGTGTTTCGAGGCGATTTCTGACAAAGTGTTGCTTTAATGCACAGTATTCACACAACAGCAGTATTCTTTTGATATTTTATGCAGGATGTCTGTGAGGTCCGGACATTGAATGTTATTGAAAAATGTTTATAGTATAATCATCGATTTCCATGCATTTATTTAATCTACATGCATACTGCTGTTTGATCTCAGCCTGCATCCCTCTTATCTTTTCTTCATTGTGAGCAGCAGAGTGCGACACTAACATCTCCATGAATAAAGGTTTTCCAAACTACTTCGTGGATAGAAATCCAGATTACATTAAAATAAAATATGGTCAGTACTTTGCTGCAAGATCATGTGTCTCAGAAATTAATCACTACGTACTGGGTTATGTTTATATTATTTACTTATTTTGGTAGTAGAGGATAAAGGCTAAAGACAGGTTACATGTGCAAAGCTACAGCTGTTGGAAATGTGCTTATCGTCCACATGCTTTAAAATGAAAATCACTGCCATAATGAATCACTTAAGTTTTTGGGGCTAGGCAGGAATTAAAAAAGCCTCCATCTAAAGCTGTGACAAGCGGTATCACACTGTTATCCCAAAGTAGTCCTGTTTGGTTCAGTCCAGTTTTGTCATGGTTTAGCACATTCAACTCTGTTTCCTCAGCTGATGTCCATCTCATCATTCTCAGCCTTGCTCGTTGTGACGGGAAATCTGCCTCATTTAAGAGATCCAGGTCATTTGGCTCAGCTCAGTAGAGCTGGTTGTTTGGCTCCCAAACGGCTCTTAATTTGGTCTGTATTTTGAAATGTGTATTAAATAACGACAAAGGATGGTGGAAAGGAAACTGGCACTCAGACAGAAGCTAGCTACAGTGGCTCACATTAAAGAGCTGTTTTGTTTGTTCATTCATCAATGGCTCATCATTACTTGGTCTAAACCTCACAAGGTTTATTCAGTTAATAGTGCCTTTCAATTAAAAGCACATTTGTGACAAAATGAAGATTTCTTTAGATGCTAAAGGAGCTCAGCTAGCCTCTTAGCTCAGTAAAAGACCTCTAGATTCTTATCTAACTTCATTCAGCTAGATGACGCAAGATGCTAGGAGGTCTGCAGGACCGAGTATTTGTGATATTGATCACGCCAGGTAAATATGTTAAACTGTGGTAAGAATCACTTTTTTGTCAAGTGTAGGAGTTGTGATGGATTTTTCTGTTGATAATTGCAGCACAGAAGTCAATTTAGAGCTGTTAAGAACAACCTTTCCTCTGTTCTAGTTCATTCCTATTGGCTTTCCCACACTTCCTGGCCTTCAACAGACATTCAGGATCATGTGATTTCAAAGAACCTGTTCTGGGAGAATACATCCAGACCTGATAGTGCCAGCTAAGAAATGGCTAATTTTTTTGATATTTACTGCATTGACCACATGCTGTTACAGAGGAAAAATGTGCCTTTAAAATGAAAAGAAGAAAGTTGTGATAAAATCACGATTGTGATCTGGCTATTAAAAAATTGTGATTTTTTTTTTTTTTTCCATTTCGCTCACCCCTAATCTTGATTGATTAAGATCAATAATTGCTACATTGATTTTTTTTTAATCACTATTAATTGCATGCTTTATTGTTCCATTCCAACCACTTTGATAAGCCACTACACCGTCTCCCTGCAGCCACAGCACTGATAATAAGCACACCTCTTCTCCTCAATGTCTCATTTGACTTCTCACAGACAGCAAAGTGGGCAAGTCAAAAATCATCTGCACATTGTGTTTTCACTCCCTTGTTCCTCCCTCAACACAAGTTCCTTTTTCCATGGTGAAGTTTAATTCATAATCCTCTGTCTACCCAAAGTTCCTTATTTTCTTTCAAAATAAAACAGGTCTGTATCCAAACAAGAAGTCAGTTACCCTTAATTTCAGATGGTACAAATATTCAACAATGAAACAAAAGACGTTTAAATGCAAATTAGCTGAATTTTAGAATGTGACAAAAAGGGGAGAGTAACCTTGATCAAAAAAAAAAAGAGCCTAATCAAAACTTAAAATTTTAATTTTAAAGCCCCAAATACAGATATACTATAGGATATGATATGACTTGACACAACACCATAATTCGATGTATTATATGATACAATACGTTACACTGATGGAATCCTGCCACCTTTTAAGCCAGGTTGAATTCTTCCTCTCAAACTGATGTGGACTACAAACATGTCCACTTTTTGTATTCACTCTGAGTTCTGGACATAAACTTCATTGTCAGTCACTGCATGTCCCGCTCTGACCAGCTGTGATCATATTTTACTTTAGAAAACTTAAAGCCCTCAGTAATGGTCATGTATATTCAAAACCCTTTTAAGTCAAGCATAAGTGCCTCTTTGATTATTTTTCTTATAAATTAGTGCAGCTTAACATTATCCTCCATACTGATGTCCGTGTTAGAGACCTTGTTAGCTGTTCAGATTTAGTATTTTAAGGCTGGCTGCTTGACTACTTCCTCAGTTGAGCTCATTGAGTGGCCGGCTCACGTCTCAACCAGTGAAAAGGCAGACAGGGGAGCTCTCAAAGAAACCAGCCAAGCTTGGAGCAGCCCAGCAGATGGGCATTATTTACTCTAGACTCAAACTTAAAGATGATCCATCATCAAAACGTCCACAGCTTATCAATCCTCCTCATGTTCGTCTTTGGACAGAAGGTCCCTCAGCTGCAGTTTAGTCCTGAAATACTCTTGGTTTTATTTCTGCCTGAACAGGCTGTACTCTGGCATGTGGAGTTCTGTCTCCCAGCGGACTCCGGTTTCCAGCGCCCTTGTTTATCCCTGTGAGGTTTAATTAGCCCAGATGCGCTGAGTCAGCCTCAGCGGGGGGCACAGTGTCTCCTCCACTGAGCCAGATCCTTACGCCATGTAGATATGACGGGAGCACACTGAGCAGGGACTCTTGCCTACAAATTATCTTCTTTTTTTTCATCTGTCTCTTACTCCCGTCTCATGTTTTCTCTTATTGTACATCACCCAGAGTGCAACGGTCGCTGTCATGGGTTCTATTAACACTCTGCCCTGCTTGGGGAGCTGCAGGGCAGTCATGATTTTCCTCCTCACTTTATCACAATGGACAAACATTAAAAAAACAGCATGCTTCATGGTGTGAAAAATGAACAAGACGGATCTGAGTATGAGTGGTGGGTGAAAACAGATGGCCCGTTGCCAGGATACACAGCTCTCCCCTCACTGTGTGGCTGACCATACTGCTCAGCAATGGCAGTAATGGATGGACTTATTCCCACTTAAACTGGGGCTGCTTAGTGGATTTTTCCTTGAGAAAACTAAATTTTACACAGAAAATAGCACAATATAAATATAAATTTTAAAAATCTAAAGTAGACCACCACGTGCCTGTTTTATTTTTTTATACTTGTAGCTCAAGCTATGAAGAATTGTAACTGTGGCTGAGTCTCTAACAAGCATGTTGCCTCTCTGCTCATGCTCCTTGTTGCTAGATTTTGAGAAGTTCTGTGTTCGTCTGTGTGACTGAGTCAAAATGACATGTTGGATCATCACCCAGCATGTGTTTGAATTTGGTAAACAATGGACACTCACGCTATGAGGCTCATGACATGTCAGTTAAGGACAGGCGATGATTGTACACTGGGAGCTTCGGGACAACTCCTGGTGGCTTGAACGTCTATTTGGCCCGCCAAAAGCAGACTATGTGAACTGCAAAAATCGAGGAATAGACCACTGGTGTGGGAATGCAACTCTTGCAGTGGGTTTATTGACCTCAACAAGTTCCCGTAGAGTCCCAACTATTGTCCGCAAAAAAAAAAACAAAAAAAAACAAGTGATCTCCCAGTTTAAACCGTCGTATTTTGAAAAACAATGGTTAAATTCAAGTTAAGGTTTGCTGGCAAGGGTGGGTTTAACAATTCATATAAATCACTGTGACACTTTAGGATTGTGGGTAATGAAGTGCTATTCACAACTAAACCATTTTGCCTTTTAAAAAGGTCCATAAAAAACAAATTAGTGTCTTCTACATGACCATATCATTGTTTCAAACTGAGGTAGCTCGTGCTAAGTGTACCTTCTGACTTTTTACCTTTACACAAGAGTGCCATTAGCAGAAGCTAGTCAACAGGTAGTTATGTGTTTAGCAGATCATTACCAAAGAGTCATACAGTTAAGCCCTAAACAAACTGGCACCGTCCGATGCACGTCACAACAATCACCCTAGTTATTTTCTAGGAGCAGACCCACACAGGCGGTGGCCAGGTGCCCATGGATGCATCATGCCTAAAGCACTCTTGTTGAAAACCATTTATTTTGTGGAACAGCATTGTGCTCGTCAATGTCACTTCTGCCTCCCCTGCCTATCAAAATCAAGACTTGTCTCTTCGTCTTTTTTTCAAGGGTAGTGTTCAAGTCTGCAGCTGCTGCCTGTGTCAGAATGGATTCCTTCACATTGTCTGCATTCATTCTGTGTGATATTTCCTTGAATATGGAAATATGAAGCACATAGAGCAATTTTAGAACAATTTTACAGAGGAAAGAGGGATTCCTTTTTCTGTAATGCAGCCACAATAAGCACTGGCCAGAAGCGTTTTGAAATTGAGGTCCTGAGCGCTGCCAGGACACCAGAAAAAGACGGCTATGGATACACAGCCTAATCCTGGACTCAGTCAGGTCCTGCAGGTCCTGGCTCTTTCTGTTTTATGAACCTGGAGGGGGCCTATTTATCTCTGTCACATAGGTTTTCTTTGCATAGAGGCTGTCTGGTCTGGAACAGCTTCCTTTTTAATTAGCCGATCATCTATGACTGGGACTTTAGCTCTTTTGCTTCTCTTGTGTTATATAATCGTGGAGAAGATGAGTGTGATTTGGTGGACTCCCCCATGTGGCTAAAGTGTGTATTGCAGACAAATGTCCCATTAAATTCTGTAGCAAAGTAGTTGCTGAAAAAGCACCCCCCCAAAAAAAAAATCCCACCAGCGGGTCCTGACTCTGACTTAATGAATGAGTATTCCAACGTACCAAATGTAGCTCCATTAGTTGCATAAGCTATGTTGACAATAGAGCTACATAGCTAATGTAGCTAAAACTCCCAAAGCTCGTGGGCATCTATACTGACACGCAAACATTAGCTACATTGCTACCTTATCATCACAGCTCATGTAGGTACATTTCTTTTAGCTGGGTTTGCTAAAGCTCACATCACTAAAGCTAGCTCAGCTACATTGGCTTACGTAGTAACTTTACCTACGTAGTTAACAAAGCTGTGTTAGCTTTAGCTAAAGCTAACTAAGCTAAAGCGAGCCACTATTCACATATAAACAGGTCTATACGTAATTTAATTCCAGATTAGATCTCTGACCCTTTTCTCTGTTATTCATGAAATGATGTTCAGTCTGTAATGTTAACAACATGGGTTTTTTTCTTTAGTGTAACTGCCCAATTTCTTTTATGTATTAAGTTGGATTTAAGAAAAAATCTAAAACTGGAAATACATTGTACTGCAGACTTTCTCACTAACTCTCACTACTGATCCACAGCCAATTCAGTGTTTAGTCTCTTCCAGAAAATGTGCAGCAATATGGACGCAAATGAACACACAGAATTATCAGAAGGCTCAGAGCGGATTTGTATGCATGTCAGATACAGAGTATAGATGAGCCTTGGGGGGACAAGTGGATCTGACACATGGCAGCAAAATCACCCCAGCAGTACAACAAACCGCTCACTGTAGAGATCAATCATACAGACTCTTCCTTTAATCTGTCATCTGTCTATAGCTCCAAGAACACACATGCTGCTTCTGTGAGCCCACACTTCTCAGAACTTTCATTCTTGGTGGGTTTGAAATCAGTTCAGCTCCGGCTACACATTGACCTGCTTTTTGAAAAGTCATCTGAAGTTTCTCAGCCTCTCTGGTGTCAAATTCGTCAGGCGGTTGTGATCAAAGTCGTCTCTGTGCGCACAGTCAGCATCCACTGACTGTTCCTCTTCATCAGCAGAGCTACAAAATGTTTGCAGTGAGGAGCAAAGAATTCACAATCTGTAGACGCGTGATGGCATTCAACTTTCATTTCTTCTTCCATCACAGACAGAATCGCTTCTTTTTGTCTCTAAATGGGACACATCACAGAGTTTTGTTTTAGATCACATCGGCACTCATGTGCTTCAAGCTAACTTGGTATCCTGACATTTCAGAGTTTCCAGGCAACCAGTAACATTATGCTCACCCACCGTGTCTATTTTTAACCAAATCATTGAAGGAGTGATGCAGAATGTGGAAGCTTTGCAAAGACTTATTGAGTTGTTGAACTAAGAAACCTCTGACAAAATGAGAGGGTGTGTTACACAGAAGCTTTTAATCTCTTCCTTTTGCTCACTTTACTTGTACCTCATCATATGTCTCCCTCAGTCCTCTGTTTCTCTGTCAGTGTGCCATCCATAGTCTTAGATCCAAGCTCCCATTTTATGTGGCAGACAGTTGAGTAAAGCTCGACAAGGATTTGAGTGCAGTGCTAAAATCTTGCCGTGCATCTGCACTCTTTGTGTCGGCTGTTATTAAATCAAAGTGAGGCGGTGGTTAAAAGCACTCTGCGAAGCAGCTGAAAGGAACAGAAGAAATGTTTGTCCTGCAACAGGTTAAAGTGGGTGCAGAGTGGAAGTAGAAAGACCTCAATCCTTTTATCCTTTCATTAGTGTGATGTTCTCTTGTGTTTGCTGTAAACTCCTACTTTGCTCCAACTTTACACCAATGCAGCTTTGCTTCTGTTCAGCAAAACAGAGCCAAGCAGATACTGTCCTGATAGCTGAAGTTAAAGATGGGCAGTGTGTAATCCATCAGCTAATGGGATTTCCACAACAATGGGAAATCTTATGAACTGTTGAGGATTATGAAATATAATTCAAAGCTACTAAGTTAAACTGAACACTTGTGGGATCAGCTTTGGGCATGCTGTTCATGCCAGAGTGACCAACACAACATTGTCAGACTTGTGACAAATGCTGGTTGAAGAATGGGATGCCATCCCAGAGCACTGTGTGACCAGGTTGGTGACCAGCATGAGGAGGCCTTAACAAGCCAGGCTAAACAAGAGTCAATGATAGAAAAGGCTGTTTGGCATTGGCTACAGAATTTTTGGCAAATTTTTCCGAGGCACAACCCACATACTCACCTCTGCTGCTTATCCCACAAATGCATCTTGATTACAAATGTGGCACAGTTTAAAAGGAAATAAACAGGCTTTCCAACAACATATGAAGCCTAGCGTTAGTTCATGCTGCACCAGAATGCCCACAGATTTCACTGGGCTTCCCAGTTGTGGGGAGGACCCATTGTGATATCAATGTGTGGATGTGGATCAGTAGTAGCTATCCTGGCTAACTGGTACTTCATTTGAGAGCTGAAAAGTGTCTCAAGCTATTTTTAGTCCAGTGTTGATATATATGTAACTTATTTGTGCAATTTTTTTTAACCTCTTTTAACCACTTTTTCAGCCAAATTTTGCCGCTTTTATGAGCCACTTTTGGTAAGTTTTGTACTCTTTTTCTTTTTTTCTTTTTTTTACCCAATTTGCTACTTTTCACACAGTTTTGACACTTTTGAACCCTGTTCACCTCTTTTTGTGCCATTTTTGCCACTTTTTGACCTATTTATGCCACTTTTTAACTGCTTTTCACCACTTTTCTGCTGTTTCTGCAAATTAAAACCCATTTTGATTCAGTTAACCAATTTTTTCCACTTTCTAACTATTATTTTTGCCTTTTTCCACTTTTTCTTCTGTTTTTGCCAAATTAAAACCCATTTTTGCCGCTTTTAACCCATTTTCACCCCTTTGGATTCCATTTCATACATTGTCCTACATTTAAGCCAATTTTCCACTTTTTGAACCCCATTCACCATTTTTATGCCAATTTTTGCTGATTTTAACTGCATTTCACCTTTTTTCTGCCTGTTTTAACAAGTTTTAGGCAATGTTTACAACTTTCCGCCATTTATTTAGCTTCACTTTAAACCCATTTTTGGTTCTTTTTAACCAATTTGTATTCTGTTTTAATAAAAGGGGATTACATTTTGAAGAAGGCTTTAAACTATGGCATAAATAAATTAATAAATTATTTGTTGCCTCAATACGGGTGGGTGTTATTCAGGTAAAAAAAAAAAAACAACAATATGGTTACCACATCTTAATGTTACAATAGACCATGATTTTCCTGACCTGCATATGCCCCCCATTTGGCTGGGCTCCTGACAGCTCTCCCCTTTATCACCCCTTACGGGTGGCCTTGTGCAGGACACTGTAGTCATACATCCAGCCATGATCAGCTGACAGATAGCTGATCTTCATTACTGCCCCCCAGCTTCCACAGCCAATCAAACCTCTTTCTCTCAACACAGAGAATCAACAGACTTGCAACACAAGTGCGATCCCAACCAATCATCAAGGGCTGTCGTCATGATGTTATCTGCTGTCTTTGTGTCTGTGAGTGAGGTCAGGTGACTTGGGAGGCAGGTCAAGGAGTGTCAATCATGGCTACAACAGCTATGATGCTAGTGGTCTTGTACTCCAACAAAGAAAGGTGTGATTTTGGACTCACCCCGCTGTCTCAAGAAGAGGAAAATATGGACTGTCTTCAAATACAACTCAAGGGAAAAAAATTATCTCAGTTAGCCCTGCTAAATATGTGTAAAATTCTGTGTATGACCTACTAGTCAGCATCAGGATGCATGCCACTGACGTTATGTCAGGCAGTCAAACTAAATGAGAAATGCAAGACGAATCCTGACATGCCAAAATTGTCAAGTCAAGGTAATGGGAGATCCTGGATGCACTGTTGATTTGCCACACTACTAGAGTGTTTGTCATGTTTACATTATTCATCCTTTGATTATCATACATATTTATAGCAAAGATAATGTATTTTCTTTCAGTATTTGCAACATAATATTTGTTTTTAGTTGTAACTGCATAGGAGAAATATAAACCTTGGGGAGTGGGCTACATACTAAGTCACTTTACCAGCCAATAAAAATCAAACCTGTCATACTGGATCCTAATTTGACTGAAATTGGAAAAAATTGGAGCTGGAGATGAAGTGTGTCAAGGAAGATGCTGTTCATAAAAAAGCCTGTTCAATAACTCACACCCTGCACCAACCAGCAACTACCTCGTTCTGTTTTTTACTTCCAATTTTACACAGGGATCAATTTTCTGATTCACCTCAGTTCATCCTCTCCTCTCTCTTCTCTCCCTCTCATGTTTTTTCCACAGAGAGAATCACTTGAAATGCAGAAGGAGACAGAGGTGAAATCAGAACAGCGCCTGAATTTATTTCCCATCATACAAAGTGGCGAGGTCTGAGTTATGATTGTAGTGCCTGATAGCATCTTAATGTAGTCCGCCCCTATCACTTTGTTGAGTCATTGGCAGTCAAATGAGTGTGGTGATGATGATGAAATACAATGTAACGTTAAATCTATGAAGCCATCTGTGATGCAGATACAGCAAACATCATTATCTGTGATCCACTTGATCGTTTTTGGATATGAAAAGCTGAACTGACTGAGGAGAAAACAACCACAGCGTGCTCTGTGCGCTCAGATCATCATGGAATTACACACTTAAACACACACACATGCTCTCGTTACATCCGTAAACAGACAGAAGCATTGAGAAGATGCAAAAATCTGTTTCCCAGACTAGGCAGCGGGTCATTATCCTTAAAAAAACAACATATTTTCCAATAGGATTAAGAGTTAATTCAGTGATCGCAGTGCATTTTTAGAATGCGACTAACACAAACAAAACAGAGACATCAGATAACCTCCCTGTACCTCAAAAACAAATAAAAAGGAAATGCTTGCTTTGTAAAATCAACCCATTTGTCTGTGTTTGGCCATCAGATGGAAAATAATGAGTCCGACATGGCAAATTTAGAATAGAGCTGAATTTCAAGTTTATATTGAGTAGAGGTCATACATTTCAAGCACTTGAAAAATAAACCTTCTTGCATGTTAAAACCAGCTGCAATTTTTCTGATGGGATAATATGCCGTCTGGGTTTTAGACATTTAGTCTATCAAAACAGAATATTTGACCTTGGTTATTTTTTCTCAGACCCATAAAAACCTTCAAGAACCTTTTTTTTCATGAAAAAGCCCATCAACTGAGGGGGTCATTTAAGAGCGAGTCCGACAGACAGATTATTAAAGCTGAAAAAGGTCATCCTGTAGCACAGCAGAACATTAAGCATAGAGCCAGCCAAAGCAATGGTTAAAAGAAGCCCCCAAAAACATCTTTGAGGTGGATTTTACACACTTTTGTGTTAAATTTAAAAGACAAATACAGAAAGCATTGTTTAAAATATTAAGTAGCTTTTACAGTCACTTATCAAGATTAATTTGGGGAGAAGATCATGCAAAACAGTGTGTCCCAGCGCATCTAGCAACCTTGTAAAGGCCCTGTTTGACATAGAGGGAGGATGTTGTGTGGTGTTACACAGTGTTTGATTTCCACCAAACATTGTCTGATGGGAGACTCTGCTTGACCATAGAGTCTCCCACATGCCTTTGGCTAGATTTATTGAGTTTTCTTCAACAAGGGCTTTCTCTTTGCCACTCTCCCATAAGGCTTTAACTGGTGAGGAACCCGAGAAACTCTTGTTGTATGCTGAGTCTCTCCCATCTCAGCTGCTGAAGCTTGTAGCTTCTTCAGAGTTCTCATAGGTCTCTTGGTGGTTGTCGGGAGGATGTTCAGTGCCTTAGAAATTTTTTTTTTATCCATGCCTTGACTTAAAATTTTCAATAACCTTTTCTCTGAGTTGCTTGGAGTGTTCTTTTGTCTTCATGGTGTAATGGTAGCCAGGAATTCTGATCAACCAGAGTCATGCCTGGTCGTGAAAAAAAGCTAAATAATATTGATCATGATGGATTTATCAATAAAATGGTAAAATATTTAAGAGGTTTAATACTTTTTAAAGGCACTGTGCATAAAAGTGTGAAAATAAACTTTGAAACTCCCCACCTTGACTTTATGGGAACCTTTAGGGGATTTATTTCAACTAGTTGCTGAATGGTTGGTCATCGTAAACCTCTCCTTCCATCTGGTCTTAGAATTAAAGATATTTTGTGTCTGCTGTTATGTAACTTAGTTTAATAAAACTTTGTAGAATGTAATTTTGATTTGGCTCACCTCAGTGAAAAAGCTGTGCTTTTTGGCGAAATGTGACCTTCTGCTCGCTTCAATCTTCTCCTTTTATCACATCACCTCATGTGTTTGTCGTTCTCATGCCTCCTCCTGTCCCTCTTCTGTTTCATGTTGCTCAGAGAATGAATAACAGCCTGTGACATTTTCAAACTCCATTTCATTTAAAGGCTGATTTTCACATCATTATGGTAGCTGTTTGTTCATCTTGAATGTCACCTGCATTAATGATGGAAAAAAAAAATCTTTTTAGATTTGGCTGATAATGGAAAATGTCAGTTTTCAGCAGTTTTCATATTGCATAGAGTTTGCTGCAAATATCAGAGATAAGTCCAGTTATCATTGTACTGTATGTTTTGTCATCATGCATAAGAGAAAACAACCATCTCATACATTTTAGTTCTGCATTTATCACTGCTGCTTATTTTCAGTTCATATCCTTGGAGCACTGTTGCAATTTGTTCAAACAGCTAAATAGTGTATATTTTCATGTTACAGTTACATCACTGTGTATGCTGGGGGATACAGTTCCCTGTTAGCACTATTAAGTGTCTGTTGTAATGAAGGAATACATTGTTCTGTGCAGCAGTGTGCCTCTTTTATGTGGTTTTAAGTGTTTCAGGGCATCAGTGGCTAATTATGTAAATACAGCTCTCCAATATGGCTGCAAATGGAGATTTAGTCCAACATCCACAGTATTAAAAAGACATTAAGTTAAATATTATCATTTCTTTTACTGTATATGCCACATTAACACCAACATTAAAGAAAAACCATAGTTCAAGGTGTTAAAAAGTTTGTATCTCACGGCAGTTGTTAATAGCTTTAAGGCATTTTCTTGCAAAAGTTTAATGCTGCTACTTACTGTACAAAGACAATAATGTGCTTTTAGATGTGTGGAAACAATGTCAGGAGGGAACTTTACTGTCTACATGAAGCTGTGGGCACAAAGTGACAAAGATAAAGACATAAATAGCTTATCTTTAAGTTTGATAAAAGTAACTTTGTCCAGTTAAGCTTTGTTCTACTCGATGGCCCTTTGTGGTGGCCCTCATAGTATTAATATAATATAATATAATATAATATAATATAATATGATATAATATAATATAATGAGAACAGAAGTTGACTGAAAAAGAAGAGGATGACGGTTAAATGTAGGGCTGAGCTGTAGACGTTGAGCTCTGATAACCACTCTCTCTGTTCATCTGAAATGAACACTTTAGAAATGAAATTGGATGAACCTCCCATTTAGGGTTAGGGTTAGGATACCAAAAGTTAAAAGTCAAAAACCTGAATACAGAACGTTTGATATAGGTGAGTTCACAGTCTGCTAACAGGAAAAAAAGCTCATCCTCCTTGAAAACATTCAACAGCTAATGTAGCTCATGTAGCTCTATTAGATACGTAAGCTGCGTAGCTAAGGTAGCTATAAACTGTGTTCATGAAACAGCTACACAAGCTATCTAGCCTTGTTATTTGCATAGCTAAGTTTGTTTCAGCTCTGTTTTGCTAAAGCTAATGTTGCTAAAGCTAATTTAGCCTTAGATAACAGCATATTACCACCAATTGCGTGAGCTGATTCGATTCTGATTTACAACACCCCATTTTGATCTGATTTGATTCATTTTGATTTGATTTGATTTAATTTGATTTTAGTTTATTTGATTTGATGTAAGATTTCATGTAGGGATGTATTATAGTCACAAAATCTATCTGCTTTGATATGAAAGAGATTATCAGAGAACTAAAGTTGTAAATAATACAAGGAACCTTCCAACCAGGCACATTATTTAAATTATCAATGTTTGCATTAACAATTAACCCCAAACTAGTAGCATCTCCATAACAATTTACCTCTATGTAGCACATCTTGCATATGGCCCTTCTTTTGGCCAGTTTGCCTCTTGTTTTTATAGTTTTTAAATCCAAAATCAGCCTGATGCTCTCTTTAAATTTGGTGGTGCCCTCAGTGGAGCAGAGCTGCAAGGTTTTGCCATGTTTGTTTGAAGACAGAGGTAAGCCACTTCCTGCAGGTCTAAGTAAAATCTTTCGTGGTTGAATGACTAATAATAAAATACAGCAGAAAGTGAAAAAAAAAGTTGCATTAACTGAAAAATCTAAAATAGCTTTTTCAGTTCTAATTTTCTGCATTGTTTGAAGACTTTTTTTTGTAAGTAAACAGTGCTCAGTAATTGTAAGTATTTTTGACATTGTACTCTTATTATTTGACAGTCAACCCTCAATCTGCAGGGTTCCCCCCTTTTGCACCATGAGTGAACTTGTTGACTCAGTTCTAAATTTCCATCAAGAAAAACCCAAAAAAGGTGAAAAACCGGAACTGAAAGCATGCCAATGGAGTTTACATCTTTCCCGACGGCGAATATCCGCAGAACGGGGCGCTTGGAGAAGGCAGAAGCAGCGCAAACAAGCCGGGCTGCAGGCTAGGTTAAGAGCGACCCCACATAAAACCTGCCCTACCAAGCATCTTTCTCCCGGGTGCCCGCTCCCTTGCCAGCAGGATGGATGACGTGAGGCTGCGGATTTCTCACCACCACTTGGACGACTGTGTTTGCTGCTACAGAGGAGATGGCCAAACGTAATTTTGTTGTGTTTTTACAAAGCAATGACAATAAACAACTATCTATCTACTATCTGTTTAAAGCAATACTTGTGCAATGATTATGTAGTCCTTTCAATGAATTGCTCAATAACTGTTGAAGGCAAAACTTTTGCACAAGCATTGCATCATTTGCACAGTGAATTAGATTTCAGTGATTGTTTATTGGCTCTAATTTAGCTTTAGAAAATGCCTGGTATAGCTGCAGATGATACGCTTTTGCCATAATTACCTGGTCAGCATCACATTTGATCTTATAAATGTTCATATGTTGTTTAATGGGAGATACATCTGGTGAAAAGCACATAACCAATGAGCTGGAAGCTGTTGCAGCAGCTTTTAATGGAGTGACATGTTCAGCCTTCAAAATTGCTTTTCTACAGTTGCCTTCCCCACCCATGTGTCACTTTGTTTACAGCAAACACATTAAAAAGGACACATCAAACAGGCGGACGGGGCAGAGCGAGACATGACGCTGCGTGTGAGTGCAAGACCTTCATTACACAGGACATGATGCTATTTTTACACACAGGACAGGAGGGGTCAGAAAAATTATCCAACTCCCAGCACGCACACGCTGATATATCTGTCATAAACACATGCTGACAAAACCTCTGATTATCTCCTGATATTTCTTTTTCACACACAAAAAAGAGACATGTTTGATCCCTTCATCTGTTACCCAGTGTGGATGCACCTTAGCTGATTTGTGAGGCCAGCCATGCCCAAGGGCTGCGATGTCTTGGTTGCAGAGCACCTCAAGGTGTCTGGTTGATCGGCCGTGAGAGTGAAAGCCTTGATTGAATGTCCTGGAGGAAAGCGCTGAATGTGAGGACATGGAAAGAGAGCTTTATCGATCCTCCACAAAGACTGGGCTCTCTCTTCCTCTATAAATGTTACAGCTCTCTTCGTCCTTGCCTGGTGAGTGCAAGTATGTGAGAGTGAAGGTCCTTTCATCTGTGGAGTTGGCACAGAGTTACCCTCACTGCCTGTGTTTGATGTCGAGATAAATGCGACAGCTATAATATAGACTATCCGTGACGTTACCTTTCTGACCTGAACCCAGGAGCGACACACAGACGAAAGTGTTGGTTAGAGGTAGATTTTATTTTTAACAGAAAAGGGCTGGTGATTGACTGGAGGGAGACTGGCAGAGTGAAAGAGGCACTGGGAGTCTGAAGGATGCACTGGAAAAAAGACAAAAACACAAGGAGGTGAGAATATGGTCAAAAACTTAACAAGAATCACAATATAAGGATAGAGTGAGAGTTTAGGTCTTATACCACACTGGACGTAGGCTATACTCTGGCAACTTCTGAGCTGCAGCAGGTCTTGATTGCTTCCAGTGAGCTGCAGCTGTGTAATTGGGAAGCCTTAGTGCCTCTAAACCGCCCCCACCAGCCTGCAGCAAAAGGAAAGCACAAAACACACAGCCCCCAAACTACAAAACACAAGTATAACAAACCCCAAACAATCATTAGTCAAGAGACTACAAAAAAATAAGTCCAACCAAATCTAATCATGACACTATCAGTCAGTGGCTTTGAGTGGCTTTGTCTATGAGAGGCTGCTTGAAACTGAAAGTCTGTGCTGCTTTTTGTCCCAAGACATTTATCCAAACTGCCAATCAACAAAGCATTTAATCTTTCACCTTTTTGGCATTTTTCCCTAACTTGGTGTTGTCACGTCTCTTTTTTTTTGCAGAAGATACAGCGTTCGAGGCAGGTGTCAGAGTGCAGATCCACAGCCAAGCAGAGCCCCCGTTTGTTCATGAGCTTGGCTTCGGCGTGGCCCCCGGCTTCCAGACTTTTGTGGCCACACAGGAGCAGAGGGTAGGTGTCCCATCTCTTGACTTCCACTGATACACACTTAATAGCTTTTTTATCATTTCTCCCCCTTGTGCTCCACTTCTAATCCACATGTTCACTTATCACAGAGATAAAAACTCTCTGTGATGACTAACTCTCCATGGCCAATGTGATGGGATTGTGCTTGTGTATGCTTCTGAGTTTAAAGCTGCTAGTGTGCCCCAGTTCTCCCCTTGGACCCTTGACTAGCTCCTTTTGTCTCTTGGCGATTGTTATCTTAAAATGATAACTTCTTCCTCCATCAGAGGCTCTGACCTTGTTGCACTTAGAGCTCCACTCACATCCAATCAAACAGAGGTTTTCTTCAGCACACAGGACAAAGTGAAGCCTGCAGGTCTCATAGTTATTTACATCCAAATGAATTCATGGCAAACAGCAGTGTCTCCATCTCCTGAGGTTTCTACTTCACAATGTTCCTCTTCCTCTGTTTTCTGTCCTGCCGGCTTAAGTTGAACAATCTTCAGTGAGGGTGTCTCTGCTCTGCTAACTGAATGTCTTTATATTGTGACTCCTCTCAGTTGTGTCAGTTTAACCAAGGCTACGAGTTGAGCCTCTTATTGTCAATGTTTTTCTCTGGGTTTCTGTTTTATTGTCTCTCTTGAAACATCTTTTTCTGCCTCCAAGTTTAGCTTTAAAAAAATTCACACTCTTACCCAACGTTTGGACTCGAACCAACTGATTTCTGTCTAGATAAAGTCTCTGCTGTATTATTTTAAACTTGGCAGCATCTACTGCATATCAATTTTTTTCTCTCTCTTCAGCAACTGCTTGCTTTATGGGAGTATTTGCATAGTTTAAAGGGGAATGCCTTATATTTTAGACACTTGGGGGCAGCAGAAATGCACTGAGATAAAAACAATTGTGTATTAATGTCTTATGAATCTGTATGACAGCTTGCTACATGTAAATATACAGTGCCTATAAGAAGAATCCAGCCACTTGGATGTTTCACCCTTTTATTGATTTTATAAATCAACCATGGTCAATATAATTTGGCTTTTTGACCTAAGTGTTTCACAAAAAAATCCTCTTTAATGTCAAAGTGAAAACAGATTTCTACAAAATCATATCAATAAATAAAAATATGTAATTTAAATAAGTGATTGCATAACATATGCACCCCTTTTAAGTCAGTATTTTGCACCTGTGGCTGTGATTGCAGCCACATGTCTCATTCAGGCTAGCACATCACTTCAAATTTACTCCATTCCTCTTGGTAAAACTGCTCAAGCTCTGTCACCTTGCATGGGGAATGGGCATGAACAGCTCTTTTCAAGTCCAGCCACAAGTTCTCTGCTGGATTAAGGTCAGGGCTTTGACTCGGCCACTCCAGAACAAATACTTGCTGTATGCTTCGGGTCATTGTTGTTGTAGCTGTCCTGCTGACTGAATAAGATCAACCTCCAGGATTTATCTATATTTTGCCGCATTAATTTTACCCTCTGCCTTTACAAGCCTTCCAGGACTGGCTGTTGTGTCAGGACTGACCAGGGGAAAAGAGCGTTAAGTTTTGCCACCCCATCGGCATGGAAAACTCTCCAGTCCAACTTAAAAAATGTCAGAACTTATTTCACTGGAACACTTTCGTTCTATCTTAATTGTTACACAGTGCGAGACATTGGAACAGTGCTTGTGTTTTTAAATTGTTATTGTGATTTCTACTGCTGCACTTTCAAATGTGATCTACCTCTATTTTTACTGTGTGTTCTAACATATTGTTTATCATTTGTCTCTTGAATATGTATTATTTATTATGACGTGTGCTGCTGACCTCTTGGCCAGGTCCCCCTTGTAAAAGAGATCTCAATCTCAATGTGTTTATCTGGTTAAATAAAGGTTAAATAAATATAAAATAAATAATACCCACAGCATGATACTACCACCACCGTGCATGTGGGCATGGCGTGCTTGTGGTGATGTGTAGTGTTTGGCAATCTGCCAAACATAGCATCTTGTTTGATGGTAGCACTATTTTGGTCCTCACAGACCAAAAAACATTCTTGCACTAAACCACTGAGTCTCCCACATGCCTTTTGGTGAACTCTAATTGAGATTCAAGGAGTTTTTCATTCTCTTTGCCACTCTCCCATAAAGCTTTGACTTGTGGAAAAACCCGGGCAACAGTTGTTGTATGCAGAGTCTCTCCCATCTCAGCTGCTGAAGCATGTAACTCCTTCAGAGTAGTCATAGGTGTCTTGGTGACCTCTTTCACTAGTCTCCTTCTATTGCACTCAGACTGTGAGGCTGGCCTGATCTAGGCAGATATACACATGTGCCATATTCCTTCCATTTCTTGATGATGGCATTCACTGAACTCAGATGATCCCCATTTCACTAATGGTGAGACTACTGGCAACATTTAGCTGGAGCTCTGTTGAATCTGGTCGGTCACTTCAAAAGGGTTGAAAATTTATGCAGCCACTTTTTAACCTTATATTTTTTTTTTTCTAATTGACATCACATTGTAGAATTTTTTTTCAGTTTGGAATCATATTAAAAAATATATAAACATTTTTTTCTTATATTGTTGTTTTTATTGTCTCTTCTGAAGCCTGCTGACCCACACAGCTGACTACTACACTGCTGGCGGAGGAACACACATGGGTCAAGAGGTAGTGCTTAAAAAAATGTCGCTTGTTGACAGCAAAATAATCAAGAAAAAATTTTATAGTATAAATATGGGGATATTTTTTCTTTTTGTTATACAAATGCCCCATCAAAAGTGATGAATTGCCTGGATTCCATGTCAGCACTCCAACTGTTTTCTCAATAAATGTGCCAAGGTAACCATCTTTTCCAAAAGCTAGTAGTCTGACTATGACAAGTGCCAGAAACAACTCCATCTCAGAGGACTTTGTAGACAAATATAGCTTCCATGTGTGGCAACTTTGAGTGAAACAAAGAAGCACGATTTAGATGTCACTAAACTATGAGCTTCACAGAGATGAAAGGAAGTACCTGCACAGACCTTTCCCCCACAACTGTGATTTATCTGTTACACAAAAGGGTTAATCAAGCTCTTGGAGCTCCATTAATTGTGAAAATGAGGACCAATTATGATATTGCTCACGGCCAGTACTGATGTTCTTTTCATCATATCTTTTGGTATAACCCTCCATGTTATGCCAACATTTTCCCTCTCTTGACAATGCAAATCAGAATTTGTCCAACAATTGATTTCTCCTACCCAGTAAAAAAATGTTGTATTTGATTCAACAGTTAGGTGTACTAGAAGCCAGCATTAAACTGATTGGACACAGCAGATAAACATTTCAAACAAGAGAGACTTAATCTGAGTTTAACAAAGATTTACTTTACAAGTTTGAAAATTTTTGAAATGTGAAATTTCTTTGGCAAACAGACTCCATTGTGATATCAGACACATAGGATAAGATGATGAATGGACTTCTGAGGAGCCTGAACCAGAACCTCATGAGATGGCTTAAAGGTGGCAATGCAGGGATGCAGGATGGCACGAAGGAGATGGCCGTGACCACCGATGAGATGTCATGGAGATAGCTGGGGTGGAGGAGAGTTGCAGTGGTCACACTATAACTGGCTGTAGAGGAGAGGACTACAGATTTTAAGATATGACAGCAGCAGTATGATTGAAACGAGAGAGGTTGCAACACAAAGGGATTGTTTCAGAATGTGAGTGAGTAGACACCCATACCAGCTGATTGCCAAAGTGTGAAAAAGAGCGGGGAAAGGGAGACACACGAGGCGTGATTATTAACAAATAAAAGGATGAATGGAAACAGGCTTCCTGCTTGAACTTGGGCCAAGCTTATGCACATAAGTGGATTTTTAGCTAATCTGAATTACTTTTTTGTCTGTTTTTTCTGTTATAGCATATATTACAGTTATCTCATGTAATGAAAGCCAGGTTACAGTCAGTTTTCCACAATGAGCCAATTACTGAAAAAAAAAGGGTAGTGGAGAAAAACATCTTGATTTCCCCAGATTGTTCCTGGAGTAGTAGGATATCTTGGCAATGTAATTATGGTACCAGGTTATGTTGTGAAGACACAGCAAAACAAGACAAGAGAAAGCTGATTACACGCAGCCATGCATTCTTTTTTTTTAAGAATAATTACATGAATGTAAATGGAACAAACAAAAGAAGCGTGTGAAGTCTAATTAAATCCAAAATATGCATTTGATTACTGTACAAACAAGTCTGATTACCTGCTCTTCTGTTCGTCTGAAATAAAACAATGACACAGTCAAAGTGACTCTGGGTAATGTGGTTCCCAAGTAGATGCAAATGCATCAAGAGTGTGTTTGAAAGCAGACTGCAGTTGGAATTTTATGAACATTTCATCAACAAAATAAATTCCACTCTTTTTGAAAACTTGTCTCCACATTGCAGCTCAGCGTGGCGTTGCCACACACAGAGCCACCTCAGCGGTAGGCAGGAAGGAGAGGAGGAGATCCATCCAGAGGTGGTGGTGCCTCCTGGGTAATGAACCCCCAGGGTTTGTGTCTCTGTGCATCCATCAGCCCGGCTCTGTGACTGGCAGGGTGAAGACAGGCTTTCCTGTGTTTGCCTGCTGCAAAAAAAACACTGCCCCATCTCCACAAGGACACACAGTGGGATGCACGGCAAATTTAGTGCCAGCTAATTAATGCAGCACTACACTTTGTTTCAGGCAAAATCCCTCCTGCTGTGACATGCTCCCACCTGTTGCTCCTTCTTCTGAACAAACCTGGAGAGCACTTTCAAATGTGTCCAAAAGCAATCACTGTAATGATGATTGGATGGAGAAAGTGGGGCACAGATTTATAATGCAGCCTTTTATGTTTTGCATGTTGAAAAACTAGTGATTTCAGATCTTTGTAATGGATTTCTATCAGTCTGTTTGTGAAAATAGGTTCAACAGAGTATAAATGAACTCATTTTGGCTAATGGCATAGGAAATAGATCAAAGCTGCTCAAATAAGCAAGCTAAAGGCACAGATTAGACTCCATCTTTGGTATGAGCTCAACAAGTCCTCAAACAGGGACAGGTAATGTTCCACTTAAGCTCTCCTGAAATAGAAATTTCACATCTCTGGATTTGAATGAAGCTAAAAGGTCGAGATGGCCCTGTCCTCCAGAAAGTCATTTTTACCAAGGAAAAATAGTCTCTTTACGTTATTCCTCTTTCTACCTCTTGCCTCAAACTCAGGCTGCCAAAATGAGAAAAAACCTACAACAAGAGGCACTTCTGGGAAATTTGTGACATCCTTCACCACCAGTTTGAAGATAAGTTGCCTTTAAGTCACCCAGCTAGCGCTAATGCAATGACCTTATTAAAACCCATCAAGTTCTCAAATCAAACTTTTTCCCAACAATGTCCCCTGCTGAAAAAGTTGTAAAGCCTAATTAAAGCGTGGCTCGGGTCTGACAGGGGAATTGATTAATAGCGCACTGAGTGGGGGCACAGGCTTCGTCTCTTATTAGACGGACCATAATCAGGTCAGCAGGGCTCAACTCAGTGAAAAGTGATATTGAGCACCTCAGATTATCTGATTACAGAATAATCAGATCTGGAATCAGCAGCGGCTGACTCTGATTAGGCCTGAAGGGAAGATTGGCTGAGGTCTGAAGGTGATTGTAAAGGTTAAAGATTGTCTCCTAAGACCCTTAGCTAAATTAATAGCATCTGTATGTCACTATTCATTGCTATTCTGTGCTGCTGGCATCAAATAGGGTAGGATTAATGACCAATTAAGACATTGGGGGCAAGTCCAGAGTTTTCCAAAGCCAATGATCATATAAAGCAAGTGGGAGCAGACAATGTGAAGTCCTCTGTTGGTTTAGAACCATCCTTTTGAAACCTTTAGGTTGACCTATCTTGTTTTTCTTAACCCAAACAAGTGGGTTTATAACTCTCTTATGTCTTATTCCTGGTTTACAGGTCACCATGGTTGCTACTTACCAATCACAGTTCAGTTCCCTAATGGTACATGATTTCTCAGAGATTATGCATATTAGATGTTGCATAATTTCTCATCTGGTTTCATACATAAACTGTACATAAAGATAGACGGGAGCTTTGTGTCATCCGTTGGTTTCTGAAGCACACTTTTGTAACCTAATGGTGGTGGTTGCCATACTGGAAATGCTGTCAAACTAGTCAACCTAATAACAGACAAAAAAGATAAGGCTGAGGCAAAGCTAGTGCCTTAAGGCCGCATCAGATGGTTTATTTATCTTTAGCCATGGCACAATGCTAAACTATGCCACCATAGTTATCTGCTGTCTTGGCTGACAGACTTACAATAATAGTCCTATGAACTGATGAACTCAACTGTAACCCCTGCCAAAAAAGAAAGAAAGAAAAAAAAATCCAACCATCTTGGTTAATTTGGTGTAGTAGAAACAGAAAAGTGTTCATTCTGTATAGTTCCGTTGCAGTCCTCCACTCAATGATGGCTTTTTCCTGCAGCTGAAATTACATTTGCTGCTGACAGATAGCTCCAAGCTAGTACTCCCAGCCCATACCCGATGTGATTCTGTGTTGAATACAGTTCCACTTCATCTGAGAATTGGTCATAGGTAGATTTACCCACTCTTTGAAGTCCCCTAAAACTCTCTGGTTGGCTGCCCATCCTTGTCTTGACCTCTGTGTAAGTGTTTATGCTGCTCTGCTATCTACACTTTCCTTTGTTTGGGATTCCTTTTTATCTGCATTGATGGCTAACTCAAAATCCTTCTGCACTGCCAATTTCCCTGCACAGTTTTTAGTAGCTCTAAAGTCCCTCAGAGAAAGGCTTTGTTTGACATCATCCACATTGATGACATGAACATTCACTGCCTAAATAAGCTATTTGCTGTGTTATGTAGGTAAATAACCTGACCTCTGAACAGGAAGTAGGTTGTGTTAAAATTACTTTGAGTTTGACAACATGCCTTATAACACATAATAGGATAATAAAGGATGTCAAAGTTGACACATTAATATCGCGTTAACTCAAGTTACTTTTAACAGCACTGATTTTTTTGTTGCACGATTAACACATGGCCATTCTCTGTGACCCTTGACCCATCCCGTAGTTTGCCAAATCAGGAAGCAGCACCATTGTGATGCAGTGATAGCGAGCAAAAGTGGATAAAGGACAGAGACTTTTGAATGGCAGGTTGAGCTTTGAGGTCATGCCAGATAAGACTGAAGTTATTTTCTCTTACCGTCAACATGAACTGAATTACCAGGAGTTCGTAGAGTCTTAAATTGCCCATACCACTCACTGGCCAAGCACACCGCTAATGCAGAGAGTCACCCCTTAGCCATGCTGGATTGTTTACAACAGAGACGCTCAGACAACACTGCAAGCAGGGATGGGCTCGCTATCTGGCATACCGGTCATTTCCCAGCGGGCCAACTATGTGTTATGGCAACACAACAATATCACACTGAACATGCCCACAGAAAAACAGCTCATCATAGCACCCTCTGTTGCTAACAGGAAGTGACACAAATGACTAATTTCTGTATTCCTCTATCTGTGTTGAGCCTATCATGCTCTGTTTTCACCTGAACTGCTCAATATTTGTCCCAACATTGACATGTTTCATTAACAGATGCCCCAGTGGCCATGGCGGCCATTTTGGTCCTTCGCCATGACACAGGAAGTGGGTGTAACTCTCATATGAAACATCTGATTGCCTACAAATTTCACATGTATGATCAGGGTCCACCTCTCTACATATGTCAATGTTAATTTCATGGTTTTGCTTTAGCGCCCCCTACTATAACACTCCAGTAGCACCTTGGACATAAAATGTTTAGTCTTTTTTATATTTAACATGATAAATACTCCTTCCCTGATAATGTCAACATATCAGCATCCACTTTTGTCACTCTGCCACCTACTGTTGAGGGACAGTACTACCTCATGGGCATTTAACATTGGTATTAATCAGGTTACCAGGTCTTTTAACGCTGGTCTCATGTGGACACTGGAGGATCTGCAGGTTTTACTGAATTGGCATTGCATTTCAACACTAGTAGCCGCTGTTTCTTTAACGCTAGCAAATGAGACTATAGCATTGTTGAACAAAGGTTTCCTTGAAAAAGAATGCAAGTCAGATGGTGGGTCATTTAATTGTATGCTTTCATACAAATCAGACTCAGACTCAAATCGTCATTACACATTTAAAGAGACTAAATCAATGTCCATGCATAAAACCATTGAAAAATTGAAACACCCAAAGTCTGAGTTGTTTTTTGGACTGGGTTTGACTTAGAGTTGGTAAAGTGATTTTATCTGCAGACTCAAAGCATCAAACCCTGTGGAAGCAGGGACATAGCATTCCCCAAAACCCTGTCAGCACTAACAAGCAAACTGTTGCCACTTTTCACCTGGCAGGTTGTTATGTTTTGCCTCATTCCTAAGAAATTGCTCATTTGGCTGTGAAAGTCGCCTTATGATGACAATGAGGGGAGCAGGGGAACAGAGGGGTGGTGGGTGATGGAAGCTGAGAGCACAGCCAGAGCTAGCTGCCTGTGTTGTGGAGCAGATGGGCCTCCGCGCAGCTCGGCCCCACGTCCCTCGTCCCTCATCTGCCGTCCCAGTCCTCAGAGCAGCAGGAGCAGGAGGGGAACATTTGGAGTTTTGTGTTTCCATCGTCGGGCGTTGTGGGATTTCTCTGACAGAGTCTGGCTATCTGTTGAATTGTTTTCCGTGGCACATGATTCGATGGGAGGCTCTTGTGTGTACTGGCCAGGTTTCAAGGAGTAAGGAGCGCTTTTTGGGGATGTGATGTCAGGATCCTTTCACATTTTGGATGCAATACAGGGAGTTCTCTCTTTGTCTGTGGATTGGTTAGTGAAAAAGCCGAAGATTTTTTCTTCAAAAAGTCCCTAAAAAGCAGCAGAAATCCAAAGTATATCACCAACTGTCATTTCTCCTTGTTATTTGAAATAATTTTACTGCTATGGCGCTGAATACAGTGTTAAACTGCCTGTTTTATACTCTAAAAAGTGCCCAAATTTTATTCTTTGTAAAACATAGACAGCCTATTTTATGTTATGATTTCTCATATCTGACCCCACACCTCCTCTCCCATGCAGCTGACCTACCTGCCTCCTCCGTGGGGAGAATGCGAGTCCAAGGCTCTGGAGTCGGGTTTCTTCCAGGTCTACAGTGTAACCGCCTGCAGGATTGACTGTGAAACGCGCTACATCGTCGAGAACTGCAACTGCAGGATGGTGCACATGCCTGGTACGCAACATAGCTGCTCAGCAGAAAAAAAGGCTTTGTATTGATATGAGGAGTCAATACTGGATTAAGTGTTGGCACGTAGATGAGCTGTGGGGTTATTTGTCTGGCAGGAGAAAGATGTTGCACCTCACGTATTGCTTCTTGATCCAACTATTTGCACTTTGTTTATCTTCCTCTAATGCAATTCTTTCAAACTGTTCCTAGGTGATGCCTCTTACTGCACACCGGAGCAGTATAAAGACTGTGCTGAGCCTGCCCTCGGTAAGTCTGCAAACATACACAACCTCATAAACACTGGCCACACACACACCTGCTATATTCTGTAGTTTACACCTTATAATTAGCCTTTGCAAGGATTAGGCTTATAGTTTTACTGCTGATGCAGGGCTTTAATCCTAAACAGTTGAGAGTTTTAAACTTGAGAAGTGCTTTATCATAAATGCCAAAGCATTGTGAGCAGGATAAAAGCACTTCAGGATTTCCACTGCCATACTTTATATCTCCTCGTTTGTCATTGGATCTCATTTAAGGAGGGCATCAAGGAGTAATTTGGTACGTACGCTCTGTAGACACATAAGTAGTCTTCCATTAGGCTGCTAAGAGCATTCAATATATAGTGGAAAGTGAACGTGTCATTACTTAACTTTTTGATTTATCAAGAGAACGGGGCTCATCTCAGTATATCACTTGGTGTGTGAAGGACTCATCATGTGTGTAACAGCGTCAGAGCAGACAGGGACTGCAGTGTTAGAGTTCAATTTAACGGATGGATGCTCAGATTGATAACGGGTCACGTTCCCTGCATTGAGGTGAGTTACACAGGCAGGTGAAAGTTTTTGGCAGACTTTATCTCCATATTTTAAAAATTGGAGGTTTTAGATCATAATTTGATGTATAAGATTTAAAACGGATTTAATTTAGGTAGGCCAGCTGTTTTAGAAATCAATGAGATTGTCTTGTTTTGACTTTTTGGATATTTGAGCTTCAGCTAAAGCAGAGAAAATCTCCTGAAGGTCAGCTTCTTTGAGACTGCTTTTTGTGATTTTATCTCTGTCAGATTTCTTTAAAAAGGTTTTTGAAATGTTAGCCTTTTAAAGGAATATTATTTTTATTAAATCTGTTTTTATATTTGATTACCATATTAAAGGACCAGAGTGTCATTCTGACTTTCAATAGCCTTGGTTCAAAGAGCCAGGGTCAAAATAATTTATATACTGGCATTTCAGTCACACAACTCTGTGGCACACATAAAGATGTCTATTTTTGCACATAAATCCTTTTATGTGCAGGAGTGGAGGGAGTGATGATGTATAATCTAAACTTACTAGCCTGTAGATAGATTCTTGGGTAGTTGTGGGGCTGGAAAAAAAATGCAGATTCCAGGTGGAGAGTATTTGAAGCACTGTGCTTTGGTCCAGTTGAGTACCAGCTAATACCTCCCAGCTACAGTTATCTACAGGCCTCTTTTCACAATACAACTTCAGACAGGGAAAAACTATTTATTTTTTTGTTGTATTACTCAATACCAGTAGCACTTTCAGTAAGTCTGACAATGTGGAAGAAACTTCCGAGTGTTACTTTCTAAAGACACTTCATTTGTGCTTCTCCTCCAAATGGTTCAAACACAGCATTCAGTTTCATTTATTGGATTCCATCAACCCCAAAGCAGGCAAAAGGTGCATCTCATGTATCTTTTGTTGAGTCAGTGAGTTACTCACTTGAGTCTTTTTCTTCTATCTTAGTCCCTCACACCACAGATGCATGGAAAGACTCAAGGAAACACAGTGACATGGAGGCTATTTAAAGTTCATCTGGTTGTGAACAGTAATGATTGGTGATGCATGCAATGAGGTTACTTGGCACAGGTGGGTACAAAAGGAGCATTTAAGAGGGGCAGGGTCTCTCAGAAGTAAAGATGGACAGAGTTTCACCAAGGTGCAACAAACTGCATCTAAAATTGTGGAACAATTTCAGAAAAAATCTTCACTGAAAACTGCAAAGACTTTAAATACACCACCATACATAATGTCATCAAAAGACTCAAAGCAAAAATAGATAACTGTTCTGTGGTCAGATGAATCAAGTAGAATTAGAATGAATATTTCCCATGCTACCAGTTTGTCATAAAAAGAAGCCTGCAAAGTAGCTCATGTGGACAACTTGAGTTTGGCTGATCTCACTATTGATACGTGCCATTATCCAATCACCTGACAACCGACCTCCTAACTGGCCGTCTATTTATGCTTTATCATCAGACTTTTTCCTTCTACTCTGCCACTGCTAACTCCTCCTTGCATCAGTACTGGGCTCTTGCTTTCATCACAAACTGCTGTATGTTCAGCTGCAGCAACAGACATTTCAAATCTTTACAAGCATGATATGTCTTTCTGAAATGAATAAAGGGCAACTTTAAGGTCTTTAAAGGGCCTCATTCCCCAACTTAGCAGCTCTATATAGATGCTGAAAAGGAGGCAAAGGGGAGGTGTTATCTATACAATCTAAATTGTTATATAACATACATCTTCAACACTAGTCCTTTAAGTGAGCTTAGAGGAAGGAGAACTACAGCCTTGACTTATCTGCCACTGCTTGAACCTCTGCACTACATCGCCCACCAAAACAAACCTGCACTGTGTTGTTCTTTGCCCCTCCAGACCTCAAACAAACATTTACCTCTTGAACGGAGCTTTGGCGGTTGATGCATTTTGCCCCTGAGGTCATGCTGTTGGCGAAGCTTTGGTCAAAGCACTCCTGAAAAATGTAACAACACATGGAGATATTGAAAGATGTGGTCAGATGACAGGGATGGAATCTATATTTCAGAATCAGACATCTAATGCCTCCAACCCTGCCTTCTGTGAAACACATGTAATTAAATATTGACACAGCAGTGTGCAGTGGTAGTCACGTATTCAGTGATGAGACAAGGTGACAAATATAACCTGGAATAAACTCCAGTTAAGCACGCATATGTAGCCCTCTGCCACTATGAATCACAAAGTAAAGGATAAAGATATTGTTAATTAAAGCGTAATACTTCCTTTTGTTTCTTATACATGCATTCATCATCTCTTTGGTGATATCATCAGATCCTTCCCCATACATGCAAACTTTAGTTAACCTGTTGTACTGAATTTAGTTTTCTCCCAGTGTATATATTTATCTAAATGACATCAGTTCATTTTTGAATAGTTTCCATGTTTTTCTTTTGTATTTCTCTTTCTTTGAAACTTTGTTTACTTTAAACACTGTCAAAAAGATTGAAGAAACACTTAAGTGTATGAACATACAAGTCAGTTAACATCAGGAATGTCGTCCTATGTAGAGGTAGAAGTGATAATGAATTGATTTTACCTTCTTTGGTGCAAATGTACGTGACAGGAAAGATCAGGGCACAGTCCACCCATCCATTTTTGTTCTGCTTATCTGGAGTTGGGTTGCAATGACAGCAAATCAGACCAAACATCTCTCTCCTGTGTGACATCTTCCAGCTCCTCTTGGGGGATTCTAAAACATTCCCAGGCCATTTGAGACATATAATTCCTCCAGCGAGTTCGGGGTCTACCCCTAACCCTCCACAGGGAGGCGTCCAGGAGGCATCCTAATTAGAACCTTTTGAGGCATTACTGGAAAAATGTAGGCTGTTTTTCAAAGAATGTTCACTTACTAAACTATGTTATTGAGGGGTTTTCGAGATGTAACACACTTTTTATGTATAGTGCTACAACTTTTTGTCTTGTGCTACAAGACTGGCAACCTCTGTAGCACCAGTGCTATGGGTGAAACAAGTCAACTTACAGCCCTGCATTATAATATTTTAACAAGTGACTTGACCAGGTGGAGCTATATGCTTGCTATTGACGTAGTAGTACTCTTCCTGTGTCTGCAAGGAAAGCCTGAGGCAGGGAGAGAAACAGAAAATCCAGAGCAGAGCAGGCAGCAATGACAACAAAATGACACTGATTAAGTCAGAAGCAGAATAAAAGAGGAGCTGGGGTGGAGGAAGGTTGCAAAAAGCGGCTTGCAGAGGGAGCAGTAAAGCATAGCCAGGTTACAGCAGGTTGAATACGGCAGCATGAGTGTGTTAGCCAGTGGTGTGTGTAGAGAAAATCAGATGGCCATCAGCTGATATCTATCACTATTACTAACACTATATGCCCAATCTTTGGAGCATGCCCCTGGAGAATCTCCATTTGATGGGCCAAAGTCTTAACATACTTAATACAGTTAGGTGAAAGTCAAGTAAATAGAAGTATCAGTTGAATAAGCTGACTCAAGACCATGTAAAGTAATGTATAACCAAACATATTTCAGCTATTATCCAGAGAGAATCACAGCAACATTAGAAAATCATTTATCCTCCCACACCCGTCTCTCTCTGAGTGCTCAGTCCCCACTTTGAGGACACATTTATTTCTGGAAAGCAAGAAAGATACCAAAAAAAGGAAAAGAAAAAAAAAAATAGCCAAGGGCAACAAAACTTTCAGGCAATCAGCAGTGAGGCTGCAGGCTTGAGGAGCATAAAGGCACACAGTGTAACTCAGCAATATGTCATTAACATGCAGTGAAAAACAAGCAGCACACAGTACGAGGCTTCAGTGCCTATTACAGACAGCTCTCTCTCTTTGCTGTAATTGGCCTCATTTTTGTAACAGTAAGGCTTTCACAATCCCACACATAAAAATGCAAAGACATACACAGCTTGGATCACTGAATACAATTGAAGTCTCGTATTAAGCTCACTGCCAATTTGCTATATCCACCAGAGGAGAATTTACGGCAAGGTTTTGATTAGCTTTTCTTTCTCTTTATCTGTGTCATTCAAGTTTTGGAGTCTGGAAACATTTAATATGAGGAAGCTACATCAGTTGGATGAGAAGAACCAGCAGCTGCTGGTTTATAATTGCTCACCTAGACAGAAAACGGTATTTAAATTCGACGTTGCTAAACCTAACATTCAACCTGCTTTAAACTAGCTTAAATATGTGATTGAGGTCGTCTGTCTGTCAGAAAATTTCTATTTAAGTTTTTATCACTTGGCAATAACAGCTGCTTGTTCCCTAACATTTAAAAACGTACTAAAGTTATCAGGAGAAAGTGCATTATGGTAATTTGGTCTTTTAGATTATAATGTGCAAGAGAAAAAAGAGTGAGGTCGATGGACAAATGTGAGAGGCTCCGAGAAGGAAATCAATCATTTGAATGCACAAGGCCTTGCTCCTGTGTATCCAATAAAGTCTCATTTGAATAAAAATAAGAGACCACTGAGAAGCCATATTGAATTTTCCCTGGCAATTACGTGACTGTGTGGCCTCGCCAGCTATTAGTGCACCGCGGGGGATTGCAGCCTCATGCTCTGTGATCTACGGGGCCGCTACAGAGCTGTCTCACTGAGAAATAAGCTTAATACTTCTTTTCATTCAGAGCGAATGGGTGCAGGTTTCAAAATGTGAAAAAGTCTTTCAAATCCAAACTGGGAAGTTTGCAGAAGTGAAAATATAGGGCTGGTGATCTCTGAGAAATAAAAAAAGGTCTGTTTAAACTTCCTAAATCCGAACTTCAGCTTAAGAGAACGATTTGTGAGGAGTGCGAGCAGCCTCACTGCCTGAGAAGCCCTTGATGGAGCTATATTTGAAAACCTAGTGTCGCTTAACATTACCATCACTGCAAGCGAGTTGGTGTTATGTCGGAGGCTGTGGGCTTAACACGGAATCATCCAGTGCATGTTCCTTTTTTTTATTTCTCTGAGTCAAACTGCCAAAGCAGAGCGGTGAACAGAACCCGTCAGTTCTGCATCAGGACTTTGTCTCTGTCAGGGTAAAGGCTGTTTCACGGAGGCTGCTTCAGGGCGTGTTTGTGTTTGGGGCTTTACATGCTCTCCCCACTGTGACTTTGACAACCACTTCGACTTATGCTGCTTTTAAGACGCAGTGTGGGTAGGACACGGTGTGCAGTTGTGTGCCTGTGCTCACAGGTACTGTATATTTGAAGCTAGAGGTAAGTTTCTGTGGCTCTCAGGAGACATCAAGCATCAAGTTCAGATCAAACCCAGGATGCATACAGTATGTGGTCACTTTGATTGACTTCCTTTCTTCTCTGTGATACAGTAGAACCAGTAGGATTTTTCTCAGCCAATCATTGGAGATCAGTCGGCGTCATGGAAAGCAACGTCATTTCTGACCAATCAGTTGTGGCCCAGAGCGTCTCACACTTCCTGTTTCCTCCAGAACCCTCAAATAGCAGTTTTATGTCTCTTTTGGTCCCAAACAAACGGCCCTAAAATCATAACTAACCATGATAACATGGTAAAACTCACACATTATAGACGTTATTAATCGTGCTGAAGGTCATAGGTTTTGTTTAATTTCTAGAAGTTACTGCATTTTTAGTGTGAAAAATAGAGGAACTATATTTGATCATACACCCATTAAGGGGTGTAAAATGTTTTCTGTATTAAAACAAATGGCTCCATAGCAGTGGTTCCTACATTTTTTACACTGGACCCCCCCCCCCCAACTCATATCTATGAAACGCTGAACCCCTCAGGACCCATTGGAAAATGAAACATCATTTTGAAATGTTTTCATTGAGAAAATGCAAACATAATAAGCCTACTTACTTAATAAGTTCTTGCCAAGAGATCTATTTACAAACTATCCATTGTTACAATGGATAAGAGCTACTTTACATGAATGATAAAGAGGATCCGATCAATTTTGAGAAAAGAAACTCAAAATGTTTGAGTTTAAAAAATCTTTTTTTTTTTTTTTTGAAAAACCCTTGACATTTTCTACTTTAAAAGTCAGAAATTTTTCATGAACCATTTTTTGAGTTTGTAAAGTTCAAAATCACCCATTGTGTAAAAAAACATAAACAGAGCAGTTTTACTATTTCAATTGTGAGACAACAGACTCTACCTACTCAGCCATAGTAACCCCCTTGTTGTCAATACAAATTTCAAAAACCAGCATATGTAATGATGTGGGGGTGTGTATTAGTGCCTTTGTCATGGGTAACTTGCACATCTGTGACTGAAATTTGTCCTGGTGGTTCAGAACACAATGGCCTGTCATAAAACAAACCTAAAATAAATATATTTTTAATCACTTTACAGGGACTTTAAATGTTTTGTAGGTTTGCAGTGATCTCAACCTTAACAAAAGCATTTGTGGTTACCTGCATTTTAAATAAAGTTACTTATGAGGTTGGTGTGTTTCCTAGTTTTAACTTTGCACCTGTAGGATTTCACATAAGGTGTCTTATGAGGTGTCTCCAGAATAATTTAATGTTTGTTTTTCTGTGTGGATGACTCTTGCCCTGGACTTTTTATTGCTTTTTTTATTACCAAGCCAAGTCTGGGTAGAAATTCTTTATCAAAGGGAAAGACTTGGCTTTACCAGTTGAATATAACTTCAGATTGCCAGCAGAGTATTCATAGTCACATCAGAAACTTTACACAGAGCTGTGACTGAATGTTTGGGAATCTATTTTCAGAATCTCTCAATCTGGGATTTTTTGTCTGTCAAACCGTGCGACTTATTATATCTACAGCTGTGTAAAGAAAATCTTACTTTGCATTTTCTTTGTTCATTATCCCCATCCCTTACTCCCTTATTTCATTTTATTTTACTCCTCTGATTTAACCCCCTCATACTCTCCATCACCCCATCCTCTGTGAAGCTAAACTGTCAGCGGTGGAGAGCACCAACTGCATGTGCAGAACGCCGTGCAACATGACCCGCTACAACAAAGAGCTGTCCATGGTCAAGATCCCGAGTAAAACCTCAGCCCGCTACCTGCAGAAGAAGTTCAACAAGTCTGAGAAGTACATCACGTAAGTAAATAAAGCCTAGTGTTAGTTCACGCAGGACACAGTAGTCATACACCCAGCCGTGATCAGCTGATGGCCAGCTGATCCTGTATCGCCACAGTGGTGCATTTAAAAATGACATACTTCTCACTATTTCCTGCTTGCATTAATGCTGATGCACCATGCTACTACTGCTGGCAAAGGATCAACTCCTCCACCCCAGCCTCCTCTTTTATAGCATAAAGCTTTTGCATCATTACTTTCAGATTCATACTACTGTGGATTAATTGCTTTTGAACTAATCTTATTGTACTCAATGTGCATTGTCATTAATGTACCCATCCTTACAGGGGTTTCTTGGCATGCATGCGCCTTTCAACAGAGCCTTCTTTGCCAAGTAAAACTGTATATCCATTTTGCAATAAGATGGTTAAATGTATGATGAAAGTGTTCCTGACTGAAATTACTATAAGGGTACCAATTGAGCTAATGAACCCATATTTTTGCAAAAGAATACCAGAAATATTTATTTTTCCCTGTACTTAAGTTTACAGCGTAGAGTCTCCATTTTACCTGCTGCAGAGGAAAGCTGATTTCTCCAGGGAAAACCAGCACAAAGATGAAAAACCAAATCACCACAGAGATAATGAGCACAAAACCTTAACAGCAGCAGTAACCACAGGCTTCTTTTCTGCCCACGTCGTTTCCTATAGTCCTTTAGCTGGAGTTTTTTAAGAGCTGATGTCTCTGTCTGGCTATGCAACAAGTGTGTTCTCCTCCCACACAGTGCTTGTTTTTCCCATGATGCTCAGCTCTGTGTGAAATGGAAGGGCAGCTTCTGATTGAGTTGCCTGCCAAGTCTTCTGCGACTGATGCGTTGTTCATTAAAACAAATGTCTTTTTTGTTGACTGCAGGGACAACATCTTGGTGCTGGATGTCTTCTTCGAGGCTTTAAACTACGAAACCATCGAGCAGAAGAAAGCGTACGAGGTGGCAGGACTGCTGGGTGAGTTCTGTTGAGAGTGAATCTTGTTAGCCCCTGCTGTGCAACTCTGGAAATAATTTATGGATTCAGGAGTAGATATAGAAGAACACGGACAGCTGGCAACATTTCATATTACTGTATATATACACCACATACATTTTTTCAGTATTGTTAAGTTGTAGCCTGTTGCTACAGTTGATTAAATTATTTTCTTTTTTCTTATGAATCTATACTCGGTACCCCATAGGGACAAAGTGAAACAGAATTTTAGACATTTTAGCAAAATTATTAAAAATAAAAAACTGGATATCACAATGAAAATGTGCAATGAAATTTAGCTCAGGTGTATTCATTTTCTCTTGATTCTTGCTGAGATGTTTGTGGTATATCTAATTAATTTGACATGATTTGGAAAGGCAAACACCTCTCCATATAGAAGGCCTCACAGCCGACAGTGCATATCAGAGCAACAACCCAAGCCATGAGGACCCCAAACACACAGCCAAGACAGACTGGAGTGGCTTATGCCCTGTGCACACGGAGACAAAGTCAGGAGTATACGCAAACGTTTTTTGTCGTATCAGCTTTCATCCACATGGAAATGGCGGTTTAGGAGGCCGTAATGGCTACTTTTTGAAACTGGGTCCAAGAGTGAAAAAATCTCTATGTGCCTACCATTTCGTCAACCAGCCGCATCTTTCTTGAAACGATTACATCATACATGGTACAGCCCACTTGAGCCACATGTCTTGGTCCAGACAAAACAACAATGGCGGCTACAGAGTTGTGTGTATAAGCATGCTCTGTAATCATCCTCTCTCTTTTTGTTGCATTTCTGTGGCAGTGATCGGCTTAGAGTGGCTGTCCATCAACATTCCCTATACAATCTATATGAGCTTAAGAGAATTTGCAAAAAAAGATGGCAGAAAATCCCCCAATCCAGGCGTGCAACGCTTGCTCACATTGAAAAAGACTCAAATTTTTTTTGTTGAATGCTATTTTATTCTGTTATATTTGTTTCTGTTGTCTGAGAAAACCCCTCATAACTGATCAGTGTTCACCCAGCGCCTAGCTGCATGCGTGTTCACGTGTGTCTAACCTGCTGTCTGTTAAAACAACTAGAGGAGAGAGAGCAGGAGGAGCGGGTGAACCTAGGTGACAGAGAGGGGAGCTGATAGGTTAATAGGTAGCTCAAACCTGTGGCTCTTCTCTGTGTTACCATGGTAATCTTTACAAGAAATTAAACTAAAATGCGGTCAGCCTACCTTTGAATCGCGGCAGAACTTCATCAGCTGCTCAGACTTGTCATATTAGCTGTTGCTGCTGTATAATAATCCTCCTCAGTTTAGGGCAGAGTGATAAAAAGTCTTAAACCTTGTGGTGAGTCCCGTTAGTTAAAAATATCAATCCAACATTGAAATCTGCGTTAACATCGTCGAGATAACGCTGATTAGTGAGCTTAACAAGGTGGCAAAAGCTAAAATTATGATGTGTTTAATGACAACTCAGACTTTAGAGTATTGAAGGGGGGACAAAGTTAAGACCTTTTTATGATGTGTTCAAATGTCCCAAGGAGAAAGTTGGAATTTTAGTTTTTAGTGAGAAATCTGCATGAATCCAGTCATTCTAAAGGAGGAAAATTTAGTACAAGATAGATGTAAAGCATGAGTTCAGTTAAAAGCATGTTGTGTCATATTTCCACCCTAAATACATAAATAATCCTGTTGATATAAGTAATATTATCAATGAAGTGAGTAACAGCTCCTCTAGCTCTTTAAAATTCAAAGTTGAAGAAATTCATACATTAATGAAACACATCAGTGTAGCCCACCTGTAAAGCTAGAATGGCTTAAAAATAATTGATAATTTAATTTAATTTGGCTCTAGGTTTTAAGAACTGAGGACTCGTCTAGGACTCAAACACGGGTAAAGGGGACTCGACTCCGACTCAGGTAAAGAGGACTCCACTCAGACTCAGCTCGGATTTTTCTTTGGTGACTTGGACTCAACTCGGACTTGAACACTAGGGACTCAGTTTGGTGACTCGACTACAACACTGCCATCCATTCAACAAAAGCTGTGATTTACTTGTTAGTAAATACACCTTATGGTGGGAAGTTTGTGTAAAAGAGACTCCTCACTTCCACAAAACAAGTAAAAAGTGGAGATCGGTGGATCTAAGCAGTACATCCATAAACGGTTGCGAAGATTTCTAATGGGGGTCACTTTGATACATGGCAGTAGAGTAGCAGGGAATCACACCCATGATTACTAATTGTTTTGATTGAGAGCCCCCTGACAGCGCCATTTACCTTAATTCAGACACAACTAATAGCCAATTAAATGTATTTGTGTACAATAATCAGGATCCTAAATCCAGGTTACTAGGGATATCGTATGAATAAATAAGAAATAATGAATAAAAAGTGGATTATTCAGTCAAGCAGAATCAAACATGACAGGTGCAAAAAAGTAGACATGGGCCTTAGCTTGTTTCACTCTCGTTAATATTTTATGATGAATCAACTATAACATTTTGCACAATAATATCTATATTTAATGCGCTATAGCATCTATATTTCATGCAGTGCTTCTGAACTAAAGTATACAGATTTTTAAAAAACACCTGGGCTGCTGGGACTTTTATAGCTCAAATACAAGACTCAGCTATTAATATCTGCAGGGTGAGGCTGAACTTAAACCTCAGTTTGACAAGCCTGCATTTACATTCACTTTTCACTTTGTTTGCCAAGTTGAAGCATTGACTCTCCAAATGTTTTTGGAATCAGTGAAAAGAAATTCAATATCCTTTAAAGCTACATTCACAAAATCTTTAAAAAGGGAGTTTTCTTCTAATGCTTTGATCTAAGGACAGATTCAGTTTCTTTTTGTTTAATTTTTTTTACTAACTAGAGAGAAAATATTTAGTATTAGCCTGACAAGCTTATAGATAAAACAGACATGAAAAAAAGAACAAAAATGTCTATTCTCTGGAGCTGTGGAAAAAAACTGAAAGTGACAGCGTACTGTTTACTTTAACTAAAAATGTTTTCTATCAACTCAGAAAAAAAGAGAAAAAATAGCTGTTTTGGATTTTTAAGTTAACACAACTCAGTTTTATAGCAACTATTAACTGTTCAGTCTTACAGTGGAAGCCCGAACAGTTTGTTGATCAAGAAAGTGAACTTTCTCAGAGTTAAGTACATCTTATAATGTTGAAGTTAGTACCCACAGACAGGAGTTCTCTTTACTAAGTCAGTAACTTCTTTCATGATGCAAAGTGTTGAATGCCCAAAGGCATCCTCGGAAGGCTTTGTAGTTTAGGGCTTTGTCAAATAATTTGTGTACAATGACAAAAAAATACTTAAGTACTGTTAAAACTAAAAAAAGTGTTCTATTATCTCAGACAAATAGAGCTGAAATAGTGCATCTACACTCCAGAAAGCCTCATTTTTAATTAAAAAAAACATTTAGTTATGATTGAAAGATTTACAAAATTGGGGTCGCAGTTTGTCTGAAAGGAGGTAGAGGTTGTCCCTGACACTCGACCAGTTGAGAATCACTGCTTTAAACAAAGAGATCTTCACATAATATACAGTCTAAAACTGTGAGCATGAATATTTACTTGCACAAAAACGTTGTAGTACTGTCAGTAGATTTCCTCATTGTCAGTGATTTTTATCTAAGATATCTGATTTTATTACAGACTTAAAGATCACTGTTCCACAGTTTTTAAATAGGAAAGTTCAATGTCTCCTCCTCTTTTGTGCATTGGATAGACAGTATACCTTTGCTGAAACCATTTAAGTAGGTAATGATTGTCTAATGTACTAAAGGCCAAAGTGGACATAAATCCATATATTTAATTAAACTCTGTTGTACAATGAAAACGAGTACATTTTGATTATTCTAGATGCCAACATTTTTTCTGTCTTTATTTTCAGATAAGAAAGCAGGTTTACCTACCAAAATATTCACATTTTATGTTAAAAACTAGAAAAGCACTCAGAGAGCACAGACCTCCGCCATTAGCCCTATCTCCAAATAGTGAAGAATCCTTTAAAAACATTCCTGGATCCAGATGATGATCCGTATCATTCCCAAAATCTAATTCGCCGATTACTTCCTCCCCAGTGGGGTGGAGACACGGTGAGGCAAAGCATTGGCTTTGCTACGTGTGAAAGTCATGGCAGAGGGTGAATATTCCTCTATTCCTCCCAGCATTGTGAGTATTCTCGCTACAATTCGCTGTCTTTCTCTCTGTTACGCTCGACTCGTCTCCTCGACCAGGTGTGTCTTTCAAACTCTATAAACTCCAAAACTTTGGATAAGTTACTCATGTCCGCCATCTCCTGGTGTAAAGTGGTAACAGTGCAGCCCTATCTCCCAATAGTACAGAATCCTTTAAAAAAATTCCTGGATCCAGACGGTGATCCAGATCAGTCCCAAAATCTTATCAGTTCTTCCTTATGCCATTTCTGACATTTCCTGAAAATTTCATGAAAATCTGTCCATGACTTTTTGAGTTATGTTGCTAACAAACTAACAAACAAACAAACCTACCCGATCACATAACCTCCTTGGCGGAGGTAATAATGTATGTTTGCATGCTTCTGTAAAGATATGCTTTTATACATGTTTGCTTTGCCCTCTCACCTTCTTCAGTGATATTTTTGTTGCATCTAAGGACCAAACTGTAGCATTTTTTAATCTTTTTTTTTTTTTATTTGATATAGATGGGTTCTGAGGCTACCCAGTTGAAAACAGCTGCTAACTACATCTAAACTATTTCCCTTCTATCCACTGGTGTTCATCTGTGACCTCTGTAGGTGATATTGGCGGTCAGATGGGCCTGTTCATTGGAGCCAGCATCCTCACCATCCTGGAGCTGTTTGACTATGCTTATGAGGTCAGTCTCTGTGTGCTATTTTCATACTTTAACCCCCCTTAACATTTCTAATTCCACCCACAGATCACCCCTCTAAAGACCCTCACTGTTTTTTTTTTGTTTGTTTTTTTTTTTGGTTATGAACCAAATCATGCTTTGTTTTCGAGTTCTGGTGAAGAGCTAGAGCTCTGGCTATGAAAGCTGACAGCAGAAACAATGTCACTGATATAAAAAAAGCAGATAGGAGTTAGATTTACTTCAGAGCCGACTCAGATGAAAGACTGTGTGATGGTACTTTTCCATTACCTTTTGCTCTGATGTGTGCCCCTCTTTAGAGCTCCTCATGCTGCTTTTCAGCTGCACAGGGTTCTGACAAGCACATAATAGTCTTCACCTCCCAACGGGGTTTGAAAATACTCTGGAAAAGTATTTTTTTCCATCTCAATGGCCATAATGGAGTGAAACCCCTCATATCCCTGACATAAGCAGTTCAGAAGCCTCTTCAAACAGGTTTCATGCTGGAATAATTGTAGTGCTTAAGTTTGTTGCCACATTTGCCACCTAATTACTCCACACACTGAAGTTGAATGTTCCTGTACAGCTGGTAATTACATGAAGAGCTCATAGAGATCTTTTATTGCAGTCTGAATGAAGTTTGAATCAAGGCTTTTATTTTCCAAACCTGCAGGTGGTGAAAGACAGACTATTGGATTTACTGAGCAGAGAGGACGAGGATGAGAGTCACGGAGAGGACGTGGTAAGAGCCGCACCATCTTTACTCCTTCGACATGTAGAGAGAGAGAGAATCAGCGAAATCTTAGACTGCGCTCAGGCTGACAGCCGCATGCTAATTTGGCAGGAAAAGCTCTGCTCTTTGAGGGAGCTCTCAAAGAATCTGAGCAGCGAGTACGAACTCTGCTGGGAGCAACTAATCCCTCCTTACCAAGCATGTGCACGAGCATCAAATCTTGCTAAATCAGTAATCACAAAAGTTACAGAAGGGAGGAGAAGGCTGAGGAGAGGTTTGCAGAGCTGCAGCTCACAACGCTGTTAGCATGACAAAGTAGTTAGGAGTAGTAGTTTCAGGTTATTACTTTCATTTTGCTAACCTGGGCAAATGTAAGTAGACATTAATTGACAGATTGTAAGATGCAGTGAGGATGCTGACTTTTGGTATAAGTTTTAACTTCAGCCAATTCTAATGTAGCCGTACCCCAGCACGCTGTCATCTTCTTCTACTGAGGGCTAAATTCAAGTTGACTTAGACTAAATTAAGGGATAAATGGAAACTTTAGCACCAATATTTCATATCAAACTCAACCTAGATCTCACTCTTGAGTTGCTAGAAAAACTCAGCTGTTCAAATGTGCAAGGTACCATCATATATGCCTATATTACCTGCAAACCCAAATTCCTAAAAAAAGTTGGGTTGTTGTGTAAAATATTAATAAAAACTAAATACAGGGATTTGCAAATACTTTTTCATCTATAATTGGATGCAGCAACTAGACAAGATATTTAATGTAATAACTGACTTTTTTGTTTTGGGAATGCATATTTATTCTGAATTTGATGCCTGAAACAATTTCAAGAAGGTTGGGATAGGAGCATGTTCACCACTGTTACATCACTCAAGTAGAATTCTTTCTCATACTTGATGTACATGTAAAGTTGCTCAACATTGCAGGGTTTCCTTTAATGTATTTTGCATATTTTAGTGTGCATAAAATCACCAAGGAGTTCCTTTCAGTGCAGTCTGTTGTTAGCTGATGTAACTGCCTTTATTGAAAGTTAACAGCGGATTACATGCAGTTTTTTTTGTTTGTTTGTTTTTTACAAATTTCCCAAATCTATCAGCCACGGTGGCCTACGGGTAAATAAAAGCATCATAATGGAGAGATTTGTGCCAGAAAACAGTAAATTCAATCCCGACAACTAGGCAGCTGCGCTCTGATCAGAAGCATTTTGGAGAATTTGAGAGGATCGCATTTCTCATGAGTGGGCGTGGCTTTAACTCATTCAACCGACACGCCCACACCATAGAGCTGATTTTGCTGCCTCATTTTTTCATGATTTTAAAGCTACATTTTATGAACTTAGAGATGTTTTTCATGACTGAAATTTGGCTGAATGGTTCATAACACAGTGGCCTGTCATACAACAAACCTTAAATATAGATATTTTTATTATTCTACAGGGACTTTAATATTTACAATCTCAAGTCAGAGTGCCTCCAATCAGGTCGGAGAGATAAAAGGTAATTCGTAGGCGCGCCGGTAGTCGAGTGGTTAAGGCGCACGCCATATACGCAGGCGACCCGGGTTCGAATCCGGCCCGTGGCACCATTTCCTGCATGTCTCTCCCCGCTCTCCTCCCCGTTTCCAATTCTATCCACTGTCCTATCTAATAAAGGCCAAAAATAAATCTTTAAAAAAAAAAAAAAGGTAATTCGTAACACGCTGTAAACTACGGGATAATCTGGTAAAATTATCTCAGAAACCATCTATTATTTAACTTTTGCTGACTTTAGTTAAAGCCAGCAATCACCATGAGTAATGTATGGTGTGTGGCCCGGTTTACTCATACCTACGGAATGTTTTAGGTGTTTTTTAAGCATTCCACAACTTTCCCAGTTCAGTATTTTTGGAATGTATTGCAGGCATCATGTTAAAAATAAAGTTTATCAGTATAGCCATTGAATTTCTTGTCTTTGCACTGCATTCAACTGTATATATCAAAAATGATCTGCGAATCATTGTATTCTATTTCTAAAATAATTTTCAAAAGGTCCCAACATTTTTTTGGAGTTGGGGATTGTATTTCTAGCTTCTGACAAGAAAATATTCTGTTTTGTCACGTTTGGTTTGTCTGGCTTGAGTGTCTGGCTGCCCTCAAGTAAACAACTTTAGTGGGAATAAAATTTTGATGGAAAGGGAAATTGTCTTCTGATGATTGCTGAAGGGGTCTTCCTTTGCTATTTCCAGAGCTGTGATAAAATGCTAGTTTTGGCTTCTGTTAGTCAAGATTAGCATGCTAATGTCTTGCTTTCCAGCCAAAATATTTTGACATTAAAGTCAACAAGAAGCTATCAGAATCCGTTGACTCCCATAGGACAGAGGATTTGTTATTTTTTGGTTTCTCCTTTTTCCCCAGAGTTCCTGTGACCCTGTGGCAAACCACTCGGAGACCATCAGCCACACTGTGACAGTCCCCCTGCAGACAACACTGGGCACCCTGGAGGAGATTGCCTGCTGAGGCCATCCCCCGTCTCCATCAGAGCTACTAAAGTCCAGTGGTGCCCTCCACTGAGTGGCGCTACATCCTCTGCTGGGGCACCCTGTTGGACCTTAACAGAGGAAGAAAGGAGACAAGGACAAGAACGGGGGGCCAGTCTAAGGACAGGGCTGCGCTCTGTCACACCGCCCTGTTCCAGGCACTAATGGGGATTAAGGAGCTGTCGACTGGACTTATCGGCCCTCTCTGTCACCCCACACTATACTGTAGTGGGAGGGTGGCCTCCACTGTGCCACATCTGCAGTGAGGTCTGCCTCGCACAAAGAACAAACTCAGAGACTAGGCGGGGCTCATCCCTGTGCAGAATATCTATGTAACAAACACGTTCTTTTTCCGGTCACTGCCAAATGAACTGTACAAAAACTGCTTCTGAACTGTCCAAACTGCATGCGTCGATCTATCTTGCTCTCTTTGCTGATGCATACGCTGGACTGCAGTGTTGCGTAGCTGTACGTGTGTGCCATTTGTCCGTCTATCTGCAGGACAGGCCTGTGACATGGGCCAAAGTGAGGTATCGAACTTCGAATGTACAGATTGAACATATGGTTGTTTAAAATCATAGTTCAGGATGCCCAATCCTTTGAAAACGTCACTTATGAGAGAATGATCATTTCTCAATTACATTTCTTACAGTGGAAGAAATAGTGATGTGTACTGAGGAAAAAGAAAACCTGAACATTTTTCTTTGTTTACTGAAAACTGGGCCAAATCTGAACATTTGCACCTCTTCTTTTTGCATATTTTTCACCTGTCAGCTTCAGTTGAATCAGTTTTTTTAAAAGGCGTCTGCTGCGTTTCTCCCAGGTTTGCCGAGCTGTTCTCTAGAGACGTCTTTAAAGAGATGTCATACTCTTACTGTAAATAAATGGCTGGATTCTGGATGCTGCACCTCAACACAGCACCCAGCTAAGTGAGGTACAATCTCAATATATTCGCCTGCCAGACTGTAAGCCATGTACAAAACGCTGCAGCAAATGAATATGCCCCTGGTGTTGTTAAGCCATTGCTTCATTAGGAGAATGTCACAGTGATTTTTCAGACGGCCACTTCATCAAAGATGGAATCATTTTGTCCTGCTAGAAAAAACACCCCCCGCCTCTCACAATTTAAACCATTTTCATATGATGACAAAGCTCCCACAGAGGGTTAAGGCTAGATGTTATTTTAAGGATACAGGCTCTGCTGTGTTACGGTGTAAATATCTGTGTTTTTTTCCTCATAAAAACGGGTACCATGCAGACCTGCCTGAGGCAGAGTTTATTTAAAAGACCTTCAGTAAAACAAGCACCCCAGGGCTAGAAGTGACTCCATATTTGTCACATTTTTTGTGATGTGACTCAATCTTCAGCTCTCAGTAGGTGAGAATGTTATGTAACAGGATGTAGAGTTTCGGGGTTAGTTGAATGTCATGTTTAAAAAATGGACACACTTCGGTACAGTATGAGCACCAGGCATCCTCTCTAAAACAGGTACAGCTGAACTTTCAGTGTCCTCAGACACAAGAGTAGCATATATATTTAATATATATGGCTTAACACCAAAAGCTTGTGTGAGACCATGTGGAAGATTTAGTGCATCTGCCTCTCATCCATGATCACCCCAGCATGGTCTCTGTCATCATGGTAATATACATCACAGGTAGGAATGAGTTCAATGCTTCATAAGACTGAATGATGATTTCCCATCTGTAGCTCAACCTGCCGTCTCTGTGTACTCTCTCATGTTGTGGCTTCAGACCAACACAACCCTCGGCCGACCTGCAGGGGTTTGTGAGATAAACCTGTCTCTCTTCTCTTGGTGACAACGACACTGGCTGTTTACTCTCTCTACTTTGGCTTCAATTGCTACCGCAGGACAGCATTTTCTCATTTTGTGATGCAGCATACAGTGTGTGTTTTTAACGTGAAACAATTAAATTAAAATGTTGTTTTGCAATGGTGGTGTTTCTGTTTTGTCAAACTGAAGCAACACATGACAAGAGGGTAATTCAGACTCAATTCATACAACATGACATAAATATAAGAGCGCTGGTAGCCTGGTTATGGCCGCGCCCTTCACGTGCAGGTGGCCTTGTTTCAAATCTGGCCATTCTTGCAATCTCTCTCCCTAATTTCTGTCTCTATCCACTTTCCCATCTCTTAAATAAGGTCACTAAAACTCAGAAATACATCCAGAAAACAAAAACAAACTAATGCAATGAATCAGTATTAAAAATTAATATTAGCAGTGTATACATATGAAGAAGACAAGGCGCTGTAATATCACTAGTTTCTGGACAAGTGCAGAATTGCATAAAAGTGACTTGTGTGCTCCAGTTTCTTCTTTGGATTTGCTTGTCAGAAAGTACCCATTGAAATATCCTTTGTCCATTACTGATCCTTTCTGAAAACACTGACCTCCACCTGTAGAGGGGCTGAGGCGCAGGAGACCCCTTCATTCTGTAAACCAACTTTGCTGTTATAGTGGGATGTTTTACTACACTGTGACGTTGGTTTACTGAGTTTGTTTACTTGACTTTGGACTAGTTGGACAAGAACAATTACATTTTGGGTTTAATTGGATAGGAAATCATTCCCCAAGGAACGTCACCAGATGCACCTTGGCTGAAACTCCTGAGTTTAGTTACTCTTTAAGATTTTTGGATAAAGTAGAGACCATGTACAGGTTTGTCATTCTACACTAACAAAACTGCCATCTACCTTAGTAGATTTAACCGTTTCCTCCAGAATTAATTGGTTTTTTTTTTGTTTTTTTTTTTGTTTGTTACCCTGCAGGTCTTAGGACATGAGGTGTCACATGTCCGAGACAGCACGGCGCTGTACGTGTGTACCCGTGTGGACTTAACATCATACTTATATCCTTATTTGTTGCTTTTGCCAAACATATGGACTTTGCCTCAGAACGATCATACGTTACCTTCGTCTTTTGTTCAAAATTATCAAGGCAACCGTTGCAAATGTAATCATAACTGTACCAACACGCAACAGGTTTTGAGCGTCCAGCATCCTTGCAGCAGAGTCTAGCAAGATGAGATTTTACGAGAATTACGAGGCTCATGCACGAAATGCTCGTCAATGGAAACACATTCAAAGCAACATTGTACTTTGTCGAAATTTTAGAAATATCGCTTTTATTTCAGAAAAAAAACTGTAATGGAAACCCAGCTTATGTAACTTTATGGTGGTGAAGATATTGAAAGATGATTAGAGCCATCTGCTTTCTAAACCGGACCAAGAGACGGAGCAGGAAAAGGAACAAATAAACGCGATTAGCACTATTTTCTGCCCTAATCCGTTGTCTTTATTCACCAGGGCGCTATAAATCGAGTTTTTATTTTGGTAGATAATTTTTTCTCAATTCATGTTTCTAGATATTGTGATGTAAAAAAATTAACATGTCAATGATTTCTTCTAAGCAGATGTTATTTTATAAATTAACTCCAAATGTGCCTATACAAATAACATAGTTAGAAAGGATTATATACAATTAGAATATGCTACCTTCTTTCTTTTATCTAATTATCAAATTCATTTTATTAAGATTAATGGCTTTTTACACATAATTACTGGATGCCATATATTTTAACTCACCCATGACAGGAGCAGGGCTGCATTCAGTGGGAGCAGCGCTGTTGCACTTTGTATTGGAGGATGACTGGCACGTCCGGAGCAAGTTTGGATGTTGAGATGCGAAGGTTATCACAGAGGCTGTCTGTTATCTTGGTTCTCAGTCTGCTTTTGTTCAAAGTCATCAAGGAAAATGTTGGTCACATATGTACAGTATGTTGAATCAAACAGACACATTATTCGTTTTGCGTGGCGCGTCATCAGAGGAAACTTTTCCTTTTCCAGGCTTCATTAGAAGTCAGGTAGGGAGAGAAGCTGGTGTTTATTCTTCAGTGGATCTTCACACTGCATTTCGATCAGTTCTAAATGCAGACTCTCCTCAACTTCTTCGGCATTCACGGGGAAGGGGGAAGAGAACAGCTGGATGTCTCTCTCAGTGACAAAAATCTCAGAAGCGCTGATTGAATTCTGTCAAAAGCGATGTGATCACAGACACATATTTTCCTTTTTTAGCACAAATTGGCATCCTGGAGAGTCGAATTGATTTCGGACAGCGTTTGAAAGTGTGCAACATTAAAATTGCATAACTGTGACTCAAAGAGACTGAGCTGCACACAGAAGGCCTTCATGTGTGCATAAAGCTGTGGCACAAACTGGTCTTTGCCTTGTGGGCTTTTTGATGTCCAGTCATATCGACTCAAAAAGCCAGGTCTGCCAACCAGGCAGGGTCTCTCAGTACGGGCAGAGGTCGGTCTTTGCCTTTCAAAAACTGGTCAATTTCTGTTTTGTGGGCATAAAACCGCTGCAGCACGGAGCCGCAACCAAACCAGCGCACATCAGAACGGTAGAGAACATCGATTTCGGACCGGAAAGCCTGAAATTCTCTGTGATAGAGCCCTCATGCTTGAATCACGTTGACAGTTTTCATCACAGTGTTCATCACATCACCAAGCTGGACGGTCTTGGCACAGAGAGCTTCTTGGTTGATGATACAGAGCATTTTCACAGCCTCACCTCCACTCTCTCGCTCACCTTTGCGCACAGCATGGAGGCCGCCCCTTTGTGCTCTCCTGTCATTGCTGGATCCCATCCGTTGTAACTCCACACATCTTTTCCCATGGAAGTCCCATTTTGTCAACAGCAGCTGACAAGGCTTCAAAAATGTCCTTACCCGTTGTTGTGCCTTTTAAACTCACCAGATCAAACAGCTTCTCCGTAATGCAAAAGTTGTCATCAACTCCTCATAAAGAGATTAAGAGCTGTGCGGTGTCCGTGACATCGGTGCTCTCGTCACATGTGATGGAGTAAAAATCATAAGTGCAGGCTTTGTCTGAAACCTGCATGGCTTGAAGATTGGAGATGAGCTTGTTTGCATTGTACCTCCAATTCCTTCTTCAGGGTCAGAGTCATTTTGGCAGTCTCCATGTCACTGCTGAAGGTTTTCAACTGAATACTCTTCAGTTTGTCCTTCAGCTCTCAAGGCTTTGTTCCAGTGTGGAGTCTTGCTTTGGCCAAGCAAATACTGTTGCAATGCTAAAATGAGCTAAAAATGCTTGTTCACATTATCTGGGGTATTTTTTGTCCTCTCCAGTTGAGGATGGACGAATAATTATTATAAAATTCAGTTTTAGTTTTACAAGATTCTGTTTACATATTTAAATCTCCAGATCACTCTAATAATCAGGGTTAGCCTCTTGTTGCTGTGCAAAAAGGAACAGAAGTCCCGTCACATTTCATGCAAAGTATCATGGGGGCAAGGGATGAGGTGGATAAAGTAGTTATCAAACGTGCAGCCTAATCCTTCATAATTTGTTTTCTCAACATTAATCAGGTTGGATTGTTTTCACATTGAACTTTTTAACCACTCAAAAGCGTGATAGCCTTAATAATCCATAATGCTACTTAAAGGTAGCATAAAATTTGCTCTGTGTTGGGTCGAAAAATGACTAAATGAAACCATTTTGTTATCAGGCTGTAAACATATTTGATTGCACTGTAAAGCAGGGCATTTTAACACAGTACTGACTGGGTATTGAATCTTTTTCTGCCAGCCTCAAGTGGCCAGTCAGGGAATTGCAATCTTAATCAGGCACATTTTTATATATTTACATATTTTTCATATGTGATGATAACCAGCAGGTAAAAGGTTGACCGAATTCATCAGCATCATGCCAGAAGTTGCTAAGTACCACTTAACCTGAATACAATAAGGGTCAATAAAAAATTAATCTTTCTTGATATGAAAGCTGAAAACGACTGACTGGCAACTCAAAACCACATCTTTTTTATCTGTTTAAGAGCCCTTGAGATATATTTATCTGTAGCAGACACATCCATAGACTCTGTCTCTCTAAAGCTGTGCATCAGAAGTGGTTTAGAACAGTTTGAAAGAAAGCAGTTGCCCTTTAAATGTTTAAACCAGAATAAAGGAAACAGTCCAGAGAGTTATATGAGTGAATAGTCAAATATAATAAAATGAGAGATTTAAGCTGCTATACAAAGGAGAGGAGTTTGAGTTGACCTGAGGGTTTTTCCGTGTATAGCCTTGCAGTCCTCTTCAGTGTATGTGTCATTTATTCAGAGGTTCTGACAGTGCCCTACAAACTGGCTCAGGGACATTCTCAAATTTTATACGTGGGAGTTAGAAAGAAAACCAGAGAATGAGTTGGCACAAAGGGTCTGACAGCTCCTGAAGAAGAAACTGGAAGATGGCAAGCCAGGCCGGATAAAATGTACAGTTGCTTGGCAAGGTGCGATTTCCCCTCTGACATTCGTGATGCATGGTCTTAATACTGGCTGAAGTGCTGCCATGACTCAGTCTCAAAGGAACACAGCGGCTCGGACAATGGAGGAGTCACGCCACAGCGGTGGAAGAATCGCCCTGAAACCCGACTCTATTTGTTGGTCAGGTTTTATTAAATGCTGTTACTCTTAAAAGAATCCAACAGCAAGAGCAGTGAGCACAAAATCATGGGATTTATCTCTTCCTTCTCCCTGAAAACATCTATTAGCTAAATAGAAATGACTAATACTGAAGATTGGAGTATTTTAAGGATGTACTGTGGGACAACAGACTTGGGGTTTAGTTTAAGCAAAGCAGCAGCAACATTTTAAGTCATTTTCCTTAAAAATAATCCCAGGTTTTTGGTTGACTTGTATCAGTATTCAACACATTGCCAGAGACTCTTATCTGAAGCTGCTGCCGGCTGGGGTTCAGCCTCAGTTCAGTTTCAGTTCATTTAGCAGATACTTAGGCAGCCCAAATTGCCTGCAGGTCAGCCACAGTGCAGAAGCAACTCATTGTAAACATATTAGAGTATTCAACACAGAGGAAAGGGTGCACAAGTACTTAAAAATTGTTTAAACAATGGCATTGAATAATATCATGGATCAATTTCATGTGCTAATACGAGAGAACATGTGAGAACACCGGGGAGAGCAGTGAGAGCTGCAAATGGTTTGGTATTATTAATACCGAATAAAATGCAAAAACGTGTAGACTGTGCATTCTTCAGTTTGTAATAGTAATTTAAAGTTATTCAGAATATTTTTTCCTTTATTACATCCACAAAAGAGGTTAGGGGGGCGAAGGAAACCCATTAAATTAGGAGCATGTCCATGTCCAACTAAAAATTGAGCAATAATATTTGCCAAATTGAGTTCAGAATGAAAACACACTGTGGCCCCACCAAATGGTGCAGCAGCTGCCTTTCTGTCGCCTCGAGTTTTGCATTTTATCAGCCACCATGTTGCATGGCCAGAACCAGACAGGAAGGTGGCAGACAGAGAGAGGGGTTTGCAAACATAGCAGTCATCTGGAACAGTAAGTAACCTCTCAGAATAGTTGACTTTGTGGTGGTTACTGATCAGAGTTGCAAAGAAGCCTTGGGTGTTTGTTAAACATGGGAAATCCAGCTCTCACTCAACATAATCCATGGCAAGCGTGTGGCATGATTAACTGGAGGACGTAAGCTTGTTTGCAGTGAAGGTCTGAATGCTCTGTCTTGATTTTTTTTGCTCAGATGTGATTTGTTTGTTCATTTGCTGTTCAATTATATCTTTAATTTGGTCTTTAAGCAGTCTGCTGTGTGATCAGGTCATGGTCCTGAACAGCTGTGACAGCTGCGTTTATCCACCAAACCTAGCTAATGTAGCTAAATAGGTAACTTAGCTTAACTAAAGTAAATGTAGCTTTTTTTTACTTTAGATTTAGCTGCATAGCATACACAGCTAAAGTAGCTTTCCTTTTTTAATTGTTTGCTTTAGACTTAGCACCATCAGCTATGTATATAAGTAGCTTTGTTAGCTTTAGCCTTAGCTCTATTTCTTGTAAGCAGATTGTTTAGTCGGCTTTATTAAACATTTTGTAAATAGGTTTTGCTGCTCTGATTGTGGACTTTTAATTTGGTAGCCTACCCTTCCCCTTACCAAGATTTCAACCTGATTTACTTTGAAATTTTGTGAGTAGTTTTAGCGTGTATTTCTGTTCTGATGAGAGAGGCCACAGATCTGAAATGCCCCCTCTTGCAGACAACTTACAAGAGATGCTACATCAGAATGGATTCGGCATAATTTTCCTGGTACAATCTTTTATACGTTTCTTTAAAAATAAAACTTTAATCATAAAGTCTGGTGGTTACATTCATTAAATAACTTCATTGCAAACATTACAGAATAAGCAACATTTTGTAAATAAAACCATCTAGATTCTAGATGTCTAGATTTAGCTACATTACACAAGTAGCTAATGTCATTTCTTTAGCTTTAGCCTTGGCTCCGTTAGCTCCATTACAGTATTTTCCTGATGCTTTATAGTTTTTTTGTTTTCTTTATTTTTTTATTTTTTTATTTTATTATTATTTTATTGTGCCTCTTTGACAAAGGCGTCGCCCCATTGTACTGGTCTGAGAGTTGTGGTCTGCAGCCAGACTGTCTCGCTGCAGCCGTGTCTTTCTGTGATTCATTCGGCAATTTCTTTTGAAATCTTTTCCAAAACAGGTCAGTTACAATATAACCCCTGAAGTTTTGCTTTTATGAAAGTGTCACCACATACTTATGACACCTCACTTTCCCTCCACTGACTGCCTCTGATTTAGCACCACAAATGAAATATAAAGTCTATAAAACTTTTATAGATACAAAGTTCAAATCAATGTGATTTGTGCTGTTTTACTAACAGCAGGTGTCAGTCACATACGAGCAAAAACAAAAATGTCAGATTTGGGCCATTTGTACCTGCCGTGTGAACGTAACCTTAAAGGAATTGATCTTTTTATCAGTACAACTTGCAAATGTGTTGGTTTGAAAAGTGTAATCAACTCTAATCCACTGGAACAAACAGAATCAGGCTCTGATTCACAAAAGGTCTTTGTACATCCTAAACCTGTGCTAATAAGTCAAAGACAGTTAGAAACCATTTTGCATTGAAAGTCATCAACCTAGTGTGGTGTTTTTGTTTTTTAAATGTCCTTGTTTGCTTTATTTAGAGGAAGCTTTGTTTTAAGCAGAGGAACTCTTCTGCCCTCATAATAAACTCAAAAAAAAAAAATGTTCCAACCTCATTACTTTTATGGGAACAAAAACCTTTCTTCATCAGCATTAGAGTGAGGATCCACACAGAGTAAAGGTGCAGACAGCTCCTCTCAACATCCAGACACCAAACAAGAACAAACTGCCTCAAAGATGACAACTTTTTGGGTATATTTGCTCCCGATTATTATTAGCACTGTATGCTTTGTGAATAAGACTTTAAGATTTTGAGAAGCGGCAGAAAGAGAGAGCTGATAATGTGTAATTTTTGGAGCCACTGGCAGCCACATCCACCTTTGGTGGATCAGGCCCTCAGTGTATTTTATCACGACAGATGATATAAGGAAAACTGATACATGTTCATCTTGATACCAACATTGTTAAGTAAATAGCTCCAGATATGCTTACTTTAATGATTCAGACACTCTGAGTGTTTTTGTTAACAGATCATGTTAGTTTCTATGCCTTTTTCCATTACTTTAAAGTCCCTGTAAAGTGCAATCCCAAATCTGTGTCTTAACACACAATGAGGTTGCTTTAAAACATGAAAATCCTGACATCTATGTGACTAAATTTTGAGTTAAGACCGTTAGGAAGTTTTTCACCGAAAGACCGACTGAAAGACTTTTATTCGCTCAGATACCAGGAATGCCTCACTTTCTTGCTCAGCCAACCCATAGCCCAATGCACAAGTCCAAGTCTGCGATTGAGCTCAGCCTTGAAGTCAGTGGATCAGTGGATTATGCTGCCAAGCTGGTGAACCGCTCCACAACTTCCACACTCTCACCATTCACAGACACAGGTTTGATGGCAGCATCCAAGGCTGCCCTGACAAAAGCAAACCAAACAAAGCAAGAAGACTTCAGTCCATCCAGGAGGAAGAAGGGGACTGGCTCAGACTTGTTTCTAAGCCAAAACCTCCTTGACTGCAATCCAGGGTATGGCATTGCATGAACCCCTCCCAGACTACTATTCTTGCTAGGCTGGAAAACAAATTTTAGGTGCTGGAACTGCAGCACTCTTCCTCTCATCAGTCCACCCTCAGGTACAAGTAGAGCCTCACCTGATTAGTCTGCACCTGCTGGACACCACTAAGGCTTCCTTCATCAAGGTAAATTCAGGTCCATGAGAAAAGCCCAAACATGAACTCACAGCCTTGTCTGAGTCAGGTTGAGTTCTGTCTTCCGTACGGATGATCATAGCACTCTAATACACCATAAAATAATGACCTGTCAGAGCCTTGTTTCTTTTATTTGTTCAAGTCATATCTAAGGGAGGGAAAATTCTCAGTCTCACTCTGCAACCTGAAAATTTCTTTTAAGCAGAGCCATTGCTGAAAGCTACCTGATGTGTAACTTTTGCAACTCTAGAGGCTGTCTTTGTGTAGCCATTAACATATAAGAGGCACTTCCACCTAACACTTGCTTTGTTTCCTTGGAAATATAGATGCTGGAGTTTTATCCAAAATACTTTTGTGACAAGCATCTCTTCTAAAACAAAGGCTGAACCTTTTAGAAAATGATGTTGAACACTCACACTTCACCTTTTATCTTCTTTCTTTACATCAATTATATTAGCTGAAGAGATGTTGCGTGACAAGTTAAAGACTTGATGCTACTTGTTGAAAAGGAAGGTCAAAAATCTCTCACACATTCTCCAGCGCCTCTTGTGAAAAGCCTAAACAACAAGCTTGATTTTAGTGATAGAAAGACAAGGTCTCTTACACCTAACCTGTTAAGCAGAGTTCTAGAGTGAGGCATCCAGGCAGTTTGTTTCAGTGAGCAAACAGTGTTCAAAGGAACAAAGCACTCAAGGATTGTGTCCTGAGTGCTGATCTGGAACTTGTTTAAGTGAGGCAAAAAACAAAAGAAAAAAGGACATTTCTTAGAGAAGAGATATTCAGGAATGACACCTGACAGCAATAGAGACCCTTTGTCTCTAACATGGTTTACTTCCTTTTACTGACGGCCTGGTAGGACAATCTGACACCCACTTCTACTGAAATTGTCTGTTTAGATGTGTTTTATCATGGTGTCTGATAATATACTTTGATGAAATGTGTTTTAATGAAATTTCTCCTTACTCTCTTTCACTCTTTCCCTTCCTGCTCTGGTAAAATGTTGATCTTTAGACCCAATTGACCAGGTCTGGACAAATCCTCTATAGATCAATCTTCTTGCTGCTGCCAAACTTAAAATCTGTTTTCTTCTATGCTGCTGCCAGATTGTCTCCAGTGTCAATCCATGTGAGCCCCTTCCACCCCAGTCTTCCAGAAACTCCAGGGCCAGATAATCAGCACTTGTGTCCAGACCTTCAGTGTTGGCTCAGATCACCAATTTCTGTGTCCAGGTCCATAGTTTTGGGTTCAGATCATCCATGTCTGGGATCGTCGGTGCATTGGTCGAGATCACCAAAGTCACGCTTCAGATCATCAACTTTGAGTTAAAATTCTCAGTGTTTTGGTCCAGACGACTTGTGTTGAGATCATCATTGTCTGAGTCAAAACTGTCAGTGCCTTCGTTGAGATCACCAAAGTCCCAGTCAAGATCATCAATGTCAGCTTCTAGTACAGGGCCCAGATCATCTACCTCGATTTAGATCATCAGTTTTGGTTCAAAATCATCAGCGTCTTAGTTTGGCTCTTCAGTCTTTGGACCATGAACATCATTCCTCAGTCAAAATCGTCAATGTTGGGTCCGGATCATCAGTGTTATGGTTCAGATCATCAGTCTTGCAGGCCAGATCATCAATGTTGGGTTCAGATTATCAGTAATGATCCAAGATCATCCACATTTGGTTCAAAATCACCAGCATCTTGGTTTGGCTCTTCAGTCTTTGGACCATCAACATCATTGGCTTGGTCCAAAGAATCCACATTGGGTCTGGATCATCAATGTCGAGGTTCAGATCATCAATGTAAGGTTCCTTATCTGATTTAACTCTTCAGTTTCCAGAATTATCAGTGTTTTGATTCAACTCTTTAGTGTAGGTTCAGATCATCAGTCTAACATTAAGATTATCAGTGTCCAGGTTCTGCTCACCAGCTTCAGTCCAGATCTTCAGGGGTGGGTCCGAATCTTCAGTATCAAGGTTCAGATCATCAGTGCTGCATCCAGATTGTTAGGGTCGTGGTTCAGCTCATCAGCTTCCAGATGTGGATCATCAACATAGGGGCCAGATTATCAGAGTTCAGGTTCTGCTCATCAGTGTCACGGTCCAGATCATCAGTTTTTGTGCCAAACCATCAATGTCCTATTCCGGATCTTCTGATAGCCTCCTCTCATATGATCCTGAATCCTTCTTCACCACCACCACTAGATTCCTATCCTGCATTCCCTATAAATTCAAAAACATCATGGAATCCAGTTGCCTATGACATTGATCATTTCTCTTTTCCAAAACTGCACAATAATTAATTCTCTAGATCAAGGGGAAATATCAATATTTCAGAATATATTCTAAAAATGGCCATCTCATGTCTCAGAGCTTAAAATTCTACTCCTCAGTTCTCATCATCTTTTTATTCTATCTTCTATTTTAATGTATTATTATTAGAATTATTAGAATTTAAAGTATGCCAACTACAGCTGTTATACCCATTACACGTTCCCATAGAGGGCTTTAACCTAAATCTCTCCAGCATTTTAATATCTGAATGATTCATCACTGCAGACAGTATGCTTATTAGATGAAGAACAAAACATCATTCTGGATTTGAAGAGTTTGATTTAATCTCCCCGTCACTCACAGTTAATCAGGCATCACACGCTCAAACTCTTCATTCATGTCAGAGAGAAAAGGGCCGTTTGTGCACAGCGAGGAGATTAGAGAGAAAATGGGAGATAATTAGAACTTGAACAAAGAGACAGTCGTAGAATTGACAGTCAGACCGCCACTGGAGAGCCACTGAAGAAAGTGCAGAACATATCAGGGAGGAGGATGAAACCGGGGCTTCATTTTCTCTTTATAGCCTGTTGTGACAGTCGATGATAGAGTGGGAACAGGGAGTTCTCCGTTAAATTCTCCATCCAGCAGAGAACAGTCTCGCAGTGCCAGTTTTAGACCAGGAACTTTAGTTAACCTTGAGATCTATTATTAATGTTGGAGCAAATTTGACGTCTCAAAAACAAAATTAGAAGCATAATTGGATTGTCTACTTTAATCAGAAGCCAAAGACTCAGACATGTTGACTTTATCTCTCTGAAAAAGCTCTTAGTCAGCACTTATTACGAAACATTCCTAAAAAAGTTGGGACAATGTGGGAAATGTAAATGAAAACAGTATGTAATTATTTGCAAATTATGAGAACCCGATGTATTTGAATGAAAATAGCTCAAAGGAAGCTGATCAGAGGTTGACACAGAGACACTTTAAATATATATGCTAATTTTTAAATTTTATGCTGATATCATGTTTCATAAAAGTTAGGACAGGGTCATTTTGACCACTCTGGAGCATCACCTTGGGGACCAGACTACTGAAAATATTTTCCATTCTACTTCATCCTTGTTTACATGAAACAACAAGTGATCAAATAAACACCCAGATCTGAAACGTGGAGCATCAAAAACACCCTCATTCTTCATTTTATGTATAGATTCCTGCTGGTCCATTACCCAGGGCTAAATCATGTTTAATTACCTGTTTACTCTGTTTATTGCTTAAGTTGATTACTAATTTAATCAACAGCCTCTGACTCATCACGGCTCCCCACATGACTCCTGGGAAATCAGAGGCATTCGCTATAGTTAACTTGGCTAATAATCCATTCAGATAATGAAACGCCACATGCCCATCTGTTATGTGTCAACAGTCCCGTGATCCTCTAGGAGCATTTTGCAGTTTGCGTGTACCATGGTAATTACTAAAACAAGGCTGCACTTCTCCCATGTTCCCCAGCTCATCATATGTCGGAAGAGCATAAGCCCTGAATGAACATTTGCTTCAGGAGATTTACACAAAGACTTTTAACTGGAGCGATGAGGGGATGTATGTGCTGGGCCATGTTTCTGTGTACAGTAGAAGTATACCCAAGGCTGCCCAAAAGGGGGGATAAAGGAGCCTTTCAGGCTTGCACAGAACTACCTTTTCATTTGTAATGTTAAAATTGTGGATAAGCACACTGAAATAAACCATTTGGAAAGGAAGCCATGATGTGCACAAACTCCAGGATACCAGAGAATAAAGTAGAATGAATTGAAAAAAACTTAAAGAAAAAATAATTAACTTATTGCAGAATAAAGGTAAAAATTGTGAGAATTTGGTTAAAACTGGCAAATCTGGCATCTGTAAGTGGTTTAAAGTGGTGAAATAGTGGCAGAAATGGGATGAAATGGGTAAAATTTTGGTAAAAAGAGTGGAAAAAAATTGGCTTGAAGTGGCAAAAAATGTGTGGAAGAAACTGGTTAAAAGTGGTAAAAAAAAAGGGGGGGGGTGATATCAGAGCACATATGTTTTGAAAAAGGAAAAGTGGAAAAAATGTGTGGTAAAAATGGGGAAAAGCAGTTAAAAAGTGGCAAAAATTGGTTAAGAATGGCAATTGAATTGAATTAACAGTGAGCCAAATTCTTTTATCTTCATGTTAACTCTTGTTGGAGCATAACTTTTTAAAAAACTATGAAAATTATGCTCCACTTTGTAAAACAAGCTATCAAGCTCTGTTGGGTGAGAAAAGCTTGACAACAAGCTGACTAGGACACAGAAGCAGAGCACGAGCCAAGATGAACAGAGTTTATTTAACAGAAGATGATGGTGTAAAACTAAGGTAAGTGTGCTAGCTGGTCGCTGGCAAAAACAAGGCAAGAGAAGAGTCCAAAAATGAAAAATTCACTTGCAAAGCAGATTAAGTTGAATGCTAGGAGCCAGGTTACCCCTCATGAAGCTGAAGGAATACTTTGACATCTGAAGGCTCAACATGAGGTGGTGATGAGGACTGCAGCTGTGACACCTAACCCTGGGACTCCCGCTGGGTTCACCTCCAGTCTGTCACAGCTGTGCTGCAGTTTAACTGCGTGCCCCTGCATCAACACCCATCAACTGTGTTTTCAGTGCGCAGTACTGGGCAGCACCACCAGACCGCACGACCCACAAGACTGAGGAGCTCACAAAAAAATCACAATATCATGCCTGGTAGTATGAATCTATACTACTGGAATGCTATAAAAGCATAAGAAAACACAGGAAACACAACACAACTAAGCTGGATATCTTGGTTTTGTTTTGGCAAAACTTCCTGCCTTGCTGAACTTTTCTGTGCTGAATTGATGCGCAGTGGTCCTGCTTATCTGCTCCAGGATGTCAGAGCTGTGATGAGTGGAGAAGGTGGAAGCACTCTCATTGACTAAAACTGAAACCTAACTACTCCATTGTCGTGATGGAGCAGATACATACTGAAAATGCGTCTGGTGGAATTTAGTGTTACAAGCTGCTGCCGTGACTGCCCAGTGCTCCTGCCCTCCCTTAACCAGCCTGCAGTGAGAGAGCAAAAACTTTGGAAACTTTACAGTGCATCACTCACAGGTTGTTGGACACTGTTACAGGGAACAGTTTAATTAAGCTGGTTTTGTTGCTGACGCTCATTTGTGTTGTTATGACACATTGTAACTAGAGTTCAGCCCATTATGTGAGTTGGAGGGTTTCCCACAGAATCCAGAAAACGCCATAACTTGTAAAGTGTTATACTCTGATTCCTCAGATGATTCCTGATCTCTTTTATCTGATAGTACTTTCAGAAAGCCACAGCCCCATAGTTATGCAGACTTTGATTTCCATTTTAATCTGATGCTTTTTAAGCATTGCTCTGAGCCTCTGCAAGCACTTCCAAATTGAATAAACTTTTATATTTTTTCCATTGACAATCATTACCAGCTGTGCCTAATTGAGGCCAATTTAGCAAAGACATGAAAAATCTAATTTAAAAGTTGAACAAATCAGGTTATTTAGCATACATGCTGTGTGTTCATGCAAATTACTTTGAGATGTGACTCAACAGAAGCGGAGTATCAGTAGAAGTAATTATCCTCTCAGCACATAAATAAGATTGTAAAGACAGATGATTACTTTTTGTACCACTACTGAGTGTCCATAACTAAGCTATTATCTCTGAGTGAAACCTTTTCTCCATCTTACTTTTCTCTGTTATTATGGATACTAATTTACATTAGCCACAAAGTTTTTCACTTGCAAACCTTGAAATAGGTGGTGGGGCCCATGTGTCACTTTATCATGTTTTTTCCACTGGATGGCATCCAAGAGGGCACTTTGTCATGTTTTGCCCACTGGAGGGGTACCCTAGAGCAGTGGTTCTTAACTGGTCCAGCCATAGGACCCACCACCTGCTGCACCGTGAAGTAAGGACCCAGATTTCCGATTTTTATTAAATCAAACCATGTTGTCAACTGACAACATGGTTTGTAACTATCCTGATTACAGATTGCCCAGTATGCAACCTTTTAATTGCAATGCTCACCTATTACGCTGGGGGAGAGGTCTTTGTTCTGTGGTCCTGAAACTTTAATCCCAAAGTTGCTGCCTGCAGCCTGCAAATATATAGGGTATCTAAATTTTGAGACTGGAGTGATACCCTCGAAGGCAGCTAATCACTTTTTGTTCACTAGAAGACACCCTGAAGGGCACTTTCTTATGTTTAAATCAATGTTTGGATATCCAAGGGGTCCCTTTATCATATTTAGTCCACCATATCAATTTTTTTCCTCTGTCAGGACACAATAAAGGGCATTTAATTAGGTTTTGTCCACTTGGAGGCACCCAAGGCAAAAATGACACTTTGTTATGTTTTGTCAACTAGCACTTTACTCTGGAGGGCACTTCATTGTGTTTTATGCACCATAAAGAGAGGACACTTCCAAAGCATTTTTGGAACATTAGGGTTCAGGTGGTGGAACTGAACCCCTTGCTCCCCCTCTGAGTCCACCAGTGTGGACCGGTGCATAAGCCAAAGTCTGCTTTTGAGCCTCTCCCAGAGTGGAAAATGGTTTTAAATATCGTCCTGCGTGAAGGATATTGAAAAGTTGTTGGACACACAGTCCACAATTTGCATGGCCCACTTCTGCTGGGCAGTTGATTTCATTGATTGAGGAGTCTTACAATCAAACCACTCTTAAGATGAAAAAATAGGTATTAAAAGTGTGTCTTATACACCATATTATATGTTAAATTAACAAATAAATTACCACAAAGACATGTATCCTAAAGCATTCACCATCATATAAAGTTGGAAGAGGCCTGTTTGTGCACTATTATCTGTGCTGTCTGTATGTGTGTCTCATCAGTATTGTGCCAAGCAGTGATAGATAATACGACCTGCAGGGGGAGATCCGGGCCAAAGCAATGAAAGCAAGGACATGAGGGAAACCTTTAGAGAAGAGCCTCCACTATTGCAATCATTAGTTTTGCTGCTCATCCATCACAAAGGAATCTACTCAGAGTGAGTTACATTATGAAAAAAAGTCCTCTGGGGAGATTACCTTGTGGCCTTGGTGCTGTACAGAGCCTAAGAGGCATCTTAGATTAGATTAAATAACCTGATAGAGGAGAAGCAGACTGCTGCTGTGCGCTATCATGTTCAGATGTTTAGTTCTGAATCAATAAAGCACAGTCTTTATCACTATCACTCCTGAGAAATATGTATTTACCAGCTTTTTATTTCTTCTCATATCTCTCAGAGCAGGTGAGTAAACAAAGTTGAGTGTGACAGAGCTCTCAGAGCCTGAAGGCTGCTGGAATGAGGATGTTAACATTATCAGCACAAAACAGTTTTAGAGAGAGAACATCTTGGAAAAGCCAAAAATGTTTGTCCCACTGCCTCATGCTCTGCTTGTGCCATCTAGTGGTGATATGAACAGTGAGATGACCTCTATGATGTTGTCTCTGCATCTGATCTCTTCATGAGCAGAGCATGAAAAATTAAAAATCTTCCAATTGTAGCTGTCTGTCCAAAGACTTCCTCTTGATATTATCTCTGCACAGTGTTTGTGAAACTCAAGGACACACAGGCGGCTGCCTTGCCTGTTGAGGGGAATTAACTTTCTCACTGACTCAGAGTAAAATCACAGAAAAGTTAGAACTGCAGTTCCACATGCCTGAGTTTCCCTCAGTAGGGGTGTTTCTAAAGGAGTCTGTGAAAAACCGTGGACCCTCCTGACAATTATTTGGCTTCCAAAGACGCCGACCCATTGTTCCCACTGTTGGATCATCACTGAAATTAAAAACAATACTCCTGACAGATTGGGTAAATAATGTTATTATGGCATGGAAACATGAGCACACTATGCAAAAGAGGGATCGCAATATAGGTCATAATATTACAGGAGAAGTTGAGCATACAGTGTTAGTTCAGGCAGGCCACAGAGTCAAGAGCTGCCTTATAACTAAGATCAGCTGATCTCGTGCAAGTTGTGATCATCTGATAGCCAGCTGATTTGCTTCTGGGTGTGCAATTGGCTAATCACATTTTGAAGCTGCCCCAGTATGCTACTTTTTTCTGCTCCCTCTGCAAGTTGCTTTTGTAACTCTCCTCCATCCCAGCTCCTCATTTATCCTGCATCTGGCTTAATCATTGTCATTCTCTTGTTTTGGATGCTTTTTTTGCTTTGACCATGGGTGATTACATCAGGAAATGAAAGGGCCATATTATGCAAAGTCACTTTTTCAGGCTTTTCTAACAAAAGTATGTGCCCCTGGCCTGTCCACAATCCCCTCAAATACCAGAAAAAGCCATTCCCTTCCACCCGCTCTTTCTCCACCTTTCAGACAATGTATGCTAAAAAAAAGCCACTCTCAGATTTTACCATCATGACATCACATGGGGAGTAAGCACCCGCCCCCGCCCCCAGGTTTGGTTGCCCCCCCCCCCGCTTGAAGAAAGAAAGAAAGATAGAAAGTTCCACACTCCTCTTGTGATCTTCCTCTCAGCTGCCAGCTGAGATGCTGGATAGCACAGTGGGTTACCCTGCTGACTTTTGTTTTGGAAATTGATGGTTTGAATCCCAGTCAGGTAGAAAACTTTGTGTCTGTACCACTGTAACATCAGGAGTGCTACATCCATTTCCTGAGAGGGGTGTGGTCAGGGGCGGAGTCAGACAGCTAATTACCATTTAAAGACAAAGAAACGGCTCATTCTGTGAAGGGCTGAGACAGAGGGGGTTTTAGACATGCAAAAATCCAATACTGGGGTGTTTTTTCAGCAACAAACTTCACAGGCATGTTTTGGGGACCTCTGAGAACAATATAAACTAGTCATAAAAGGGTAAAATGTGTCCCTTTTAAAAGGTTCATGTTTTATAGAAATGATGTGAGGTGTTATCTACACTCCTGTGGTTTCCCATATAAAAAAAATAACTTCTTCTTCTTGTCCATGGCTTCCGGTGCCTGACTTTCTGACTGATAGATGACTTATGGCTGGATGTTAAAATAGTGATGACATTTACAACTGGGAGTCTGTGCATTGTGTTTTATTTTGAAAATACACCTTGTACTGCATGTTCTTGTTCTGGTTTGGGTCGATCCGCTCAATGTGGATTTGCTTTATGTGCTTTGTGTGCACATCTCTGTGCAACTGTAGTATGTAGAGTTTGAGTGTGAGTGTTAAATCTAAAGTGATTGTACACTTTATGGATTAAAGTGTTCAGCCACCTGACCATTACACCTTCAGTGACTGTAATGACATTGTATTATCTTTTCTGTTCAATCCTAAAATAATCTTTTTATAATGTTGGAACATTACAAACCTCTCTAAAATGGCGTGTAATAAATTACCCTCTGCAGACCTTTAGTGGGTGCCAAAATGTACCAAACTGAACTCCTACATACTTTTATTTTGACAGTACCAAAAATCTACTGGGGGAACAACAGAGAGGGAAAAAGAGAAAGCAATGAGCCTCCTCTCTGGAGAGTAAAGTGATGGCTCATTAGGTAGAACCTCCAGTTGGAAGATCAGTGGTGCAAATCCCAGCTTTAAAAGTGCAGTAAAGGCAGCATTATTAATTCATTTATTCAAACACCAAATTCAGTGCCTTCAGGGGTGGTTTCTGATAAAGCCTCTTAGCCAAGGAAACTTTGACATGTGTGCCAGAGCAGTCTGAGATCAAACTGGCCATCCTCCAGGAGCAGGAAGATCCAAAACACCTCTGAGCTACGGCCGAGCAGTTTATCTCATCTGTAACAGAATACTGATTATAAATAGTGTCCAATTAAAAAAGTCAATTTATTGAGAAAGTTCTGGTTAGAATGCATCAGCATGAAATTTAAGTAAAATAACTCTTTTAAGTGAAGAGAAGTAAAGTTATTTTTTTAGCAACTCAGCTGTGTCATGGGACATTACTGCTTTCTTGTTTATTTCTATTTCACTGCGACAAGCAGACAGCTTTTAGGTGTGCTCCAGCCTCCTTCTGGTGAAAGTATTGCATGGAAATAAAGATGACAGTCACATGAAATCAAGGATTTCAAATATTCAAAAATCACTGCTCATCACTCATCTAGAGTCTAGAGTGTTTTCTCAAGTTGTCAATTTATTTGTCTCTTTTTGCAGCTTTTGTCATGATAATTTTCCTATCAGAAAAAAATGAATAAAAGTATTTCTGCATGTCCTGTAAGGGCCTCTGTAACTGTGTGATATTTTAACGTGTTTGCTAAGATCCAAATTACATTAAAACAGATTAGAGTGGTTGAAATTATTCAGAAAAATAGGTCATGATTTCTCATGAAAGAGGGTAGACCAGCTAAAGCTGTCTCTTTAGTACCCAGATTGTTTTTGATATCATGAAAATCTTTGGGATTTTGCCTTAGTCAGAATGTGAAAATATGAAACTGTATAATTTAGTTGGGCCTCCATGAAGTACAGCTGCACTATATGGGCATAGTATTTGGCCACACCTGTTAATGATTAAATTCAGGTGTTTAGATCAAACCCATTGCCACAGGTGTATAAAAATCAAGCACCTAGCCATTTGCAAACATTTTTAAAAATACCTTGTTCTGAAAGGCTCAGAGACTTCAAGTGTGGTACTGTGATGGATGTCACCTTCACAATAAAATGGTTTGGGAAATGTCATCCCTGCTGGATAACAGTAATATTTTTAGAAAGTGGAAGTGTTTAGGAGCAACAGCAACTCAGCTATGAAGCAGAAGACCACATAAAACCACAGAGAAGGGTCAGTGACTGCTTCGGCACATGGTGCGAAAAAGTCTTCAATGCTGTACTGATTCCATAGCTGAAATGTTCTCAACCTCAAGTGACATAAATGTAAGCAAAAACTGTGCAGATGGAGCTTCACAGAATGGGTTTCCACACTGACACTGGACTGCGGAGCAGTGGAAATGTTTTCTGTGGAGTGACAATTTACACCGCCTCTCTGTTTGGCAGTCACATAGGTGAGTCTGGGTTTGGCGGATGCCAGGAGGATATTTCCTGCCTGACTGCACTGTACCAACTGTGAAGTTTGGTGGAGGAGGGATACTGGTATGGGGCTGTTTTTCAGGGATTGGGCTTGGCCTGTTATCGCCAGTGAAGGACAATCTTACTAAAAACTTGGAGAATGCTATGCTTCCAACTTTGTAGCAACAGTTTGGGGAAGGCCCTTTTCTTAAAGAAGATGATGAGTTCAGTGTGGAAGACCTTGACTGGACTGGACAGAGCCTTGACCTCAACCCCATCAAGCATATTTGGGATGAACTGGAATGGAGATTGAAAGCCAGGTCTTCTCACCAAACATACATGCCTGACCTCATTAAGGCTCTACAGAACGAATGGGCTAAAATTCCCACAGAAACACTCCTAAATTTTGTGAAAACCTTCCAAGGAGAGTGCTGTTACAGCTGAAAGAGGGGGTCAACTTCATATTAGAGTTCATGTTTTTGAACACAAGATCATTACAGTCCCTGCTGGTCTCAAGTAGGCCGAATACATTTGTCCATTTTCGGCTATAAAATATGGCCCAGTGGATGACACTGGGTTATTATTTCAAAAGGCCTTGAAAACTTTGATTAAAATTTCAAATAAAAGTTAAGTTGGCAGAGATTTGAATGTAATGACTTTATTATTCATCAACAGACTGAAGTCCCTGGATTAAATGATAGCATCTGCTCATTGGGAACACCCACCGTAATACCACAAAGGACGCCAACGCAAAGAAAACAGATGGATAAGGACTTAATCTATAACAAATGATCACTTTATATGCATAATTAATCAAACATTCCTTTAGAGAAAACCAAAAGATAAGAGAAGAGTTTTTGTACTTTCGAAAATGAATAAATCTCAGAAAGTTAAAATGCCCATCACTGACAGTGAATCAGCTCAAGTCCCATATGTCTCTAAAGGTCAACTCTTTAGTCATTAAAGCAGATTGTTTCCTCCTCGGCTAAGAACTCTGAACTCTTGTGAGGCAGTTTACAAACACTTCATGAATGATTTGCATTCAGACTCCATAAGTCAAACAGGTAAACAAGTGAACACTTCACCTGCTTTAATCTGAAGGTCATCCCATTCATCTAGAGAAAGGCCCTCAGAAGGGAGCCATTCCCTAAACTGCACTTTATCTTCAGCCGGGGCCTTAAAGCTGAATTACATCCAGTCTGGCTTATACAGAGGTGCTGCTGTGCCAAACACCGTATACCTGTAATTGAATTGAGATTCCATAATAGCTCAATACATCATCATCATTACAGTCGACTCCAAGGCCCAAATGAGTTAAAGGCTCTCCTCGAACAAGGTTCATGATCATTTATTTGATTATATTCTACTATCCATGCCTCAAAATGCTCTCAAGTTTCTCCATTAAAAGCTTCTTTTTTGACTTTTTAAACCATTTTTGAGAAGAAACGCTCTTATCCTCAGTTAATTAAGATGGCATTGTTACAATTACATAAAGCAACCCACTACAAGCAATTTAATCCTTATCTGAAACTATTGGAAAATATCATTAATCATTTAGCTAAAATAAACGCTCGGCTGATTACCATTCCCTGCATGGTTCTGCTCTCTGCCTTCGTTTTTTTTCTCCGTGTCCTCTCTTGTCTTGTTTAGTTTGTCCTTGAAAAAAGTACATCAAACTATTTGGGCTGCTTCATTTAGCTCCATAGATTTTCTCAGCGCACTCAAGGACAACAGGCAATGATTTCTAACCGCATAAATCATCCAATATCTTCAGTAAGTGCTTTTTAGAGTTTACATCTAATTAATCTGCAAGTAGACCCATTTTTTTTAAGTACAAATAAATATAGCTGTTGAGAGAGACGTACAGACTATAAAAGATAATGAACCTGGATGTCAGTTTTGTAAAAGTTGCTTGAATTTCACCAAGAAAAATAGAGTGGAGGGCCTTCAAATAGAAAATTACCTGCACAAACAACCACAGCACAAGCTAGCAAACTTTTAAAGAATTTGAGGAAGTAGAACGTCTGAGGATATCTGTGTCTTATTTAGTCCAGCCTCATGACGATCACCGATTCCTTCATGAAAAACAGGGACCCCAAATGGACCAGGGACCCCAAAAGGTAAAACCATGTGACATGGAACAAGACAACCATGATTTAAAGAACTTCATAGACTTTTTGACACTTTGTTGCCAAGAACACCATCTAGACCCACTGTAAATAGCTTAGCAACCTACTTTAGGGCCCTAACCCACCAGTGTAGAACAGGCTAAAGGCTATGCTAACAGCTAGGTTAGCTATAAACAGGGACTGTATTGACATTGTACTCGAATACATCTACAGGCTTTATCTACAGGGACTTGTGTCAGTCAAGTTCTTCCATACCATACTCATCAAACCATATCTTTATAGTCCTTGCTTTGTACACTGGGCAGTCATGATGGAATAGAAAAGGGCCTTCCCCAAACTGTTGTCACAAAGTTGGAAGCATAGCATTTTCCCTCCTCCACTAAACTTCATAGCTGGCACAATGCAGTCAGGCAGGTATCTTCTCATGGTATCTGCCAAACCCAGACCCGCCCATCTGATCGCCATGTTTCCACTGCTCCATTGTCGAGTGTCAGTGTGCTTCACATCACTCCATCCAACGCTTTGCATTGGATTTGGTGGTGTGAGGCTTGCATGCAGCTGCTTGGCCATGAAGCTCTCATTGCACATTTTGTGCTGACATTAATGTCAGTGGAAGTTCAGAACTCTTCACCTGTGGAATCAGCAGTCCTGGCAATTTTTAGGCATCATGCAACTTCAGTCATTGACCTTGCAATGTGATTTTACATGGTCTTCAGCTTGGCTGGGTTGCTGTTGTTCCTAAACGCTTCCACCTCTAATATCACTTACAGGGGAATATCCAGCAGGGATGAAATTTCACCTGTGGAAATGTATCTGATGGAAACACCTGAATTTAAAAAAATAACAGGTGTGACCAAATACTTTTGTCCATATAGTGACTTCATCTAGCTAGTTTGGTCAGTTTTACAGGCTCAATAGCAATCTACTAAACTAAACAACCCTTTGGTCCAAATTACAAATTTCTGCTACACAGATAAGTTGCCTTAAAATTCCTACTTATGAGTTTGCAGGCTAATATGTTAAAGCTAAGGAGGGATAAGAAACTTCTTGAACATATATTTGATACATTTTTGAGCTAGTTTTGTGACATTACTAGTTTCAAAACATAGACTTCATGTTGTTTTTATTTCGAAAAGTATAAAAAGGCACTGCTTACTCCTACAATCACTACATACTACATCTTCCACTGTGTTTCCAGTAATTGACTGTCCAAAATATTTGCAGCACAAAAATTCCATTAGCTTCACATTTTGAAGATTGGAGATCAGAGGTCTCCCAGGCATATCCAACAGAGAGAAGACCCCAGGGCAGACCCATTATATAAGCCAACTGGCCTCAGATTGACTTGGAGTCCCACAGGAGGAGCTGAAAATCATTTTGAAGAGGAAGATCTAGGTTGATATTTGTTGATATTATTCTTATGTTTTTTGTTTCTACAATGGGTGAGCACAATAAAAAGTGTGTATTTTAAGAAACAATCTAAACTATCCCTAAAGATAATACAATGATTGCTTTGCAGGGCTCTAAAGCAAAGATGTGGACAAGATGAAGCTGAAAAACCTGGGTGAGAACATTTAATCTTTCAACTGTTTTTTAAATGGTTCTAAGCCTCTGGCAGCTTTTGTAATCCTTTATGCAGATCTTTTGTGATAAACCAGATGTGTCATTGTTTCTACTTGGCAGCTTTGGGGAGAGTGTGGCCCGAGACTGAAGCATATTGTGTTTGTCCATAATGAATGTCAGTGGATCTGTGTGCAGTCTCAGCACACCTTTACGCTAACATAGTTTAATTTTCTCTGCGGAGTGGCTTCACTAATTAGGATGATTGTTAGCCAGTTTAATTGGCTCTGTCAGCGGCGGTCTCAGGAGTCACAGGACGCTCGCTGAGGTAATTGCATATGAGGGGGAGAATGGAGCTGATGATGAACCTTAACAAAACTTACAGAAAAACCTACGCTCCACACACAGAATAATGGGCTGCTATCTTTTTTCAATTACAGATACTGAATGGGGACGGTAATGAGGAATTAGTGGGAAAAGGTGTTTACTACAAGAAAGTCTGGAGCAGTAAATAAGTTTTCAGGGTCCATAGGGAACACTTTTCATCATGTCTGCCTGCTTTTATAGATGCAGGTTAATTATTGTTGTATAACAGGAAATATTCTGTAATTTCCTCCATGGTTTGTTGAAGAAGAAATATGGTCAAAAGTTGTTTTAAGGCTGGTTTCACTAGAGGCCCAGATCTGAGTATACTTGCTCCATAAGCCCATGTTATTGATCAGTGTGAACACAGCTGTATCAAACTGAACCCAAGTTTGTTTGTAGAGGAGGACCCAGGCATCATCTGTATAAAGGGAAGAGCTTTCTTTTCTTTGTTTTTTTTTAAGATTTGTTTTTGGGCCTTTTCATGCCTTTATTGGATGGAGGAGGACAGTGGATAGACTCAGAAACAGGGACAAGAGTGGGGGAGAGACATGCAGCAGGGGGCCTCAGGCTGGACTCGAACCCGGGCACGCCTTAACCACTTGACTACCGGTGTGCCCCAGTAAGAGCTTTCTTGGGCCCAGCCAAATGGGGGCTCATGGAGGTTAAAGGACATTGGTTAAAAGATGCAAAAGTCTCCAGAAATAAGTGGTGAAAGAGTGGTTAGAGAGACCTTTTAAGGAGCTAAAAACTTGGGATTTAAAAAATAGTTGATACCACCTCAGCTGGCTGCTTTTGACGTAGAGGAGCAGCAGCTCTACTTCGAGATCCTTCTGGATGTCTGAGGGATCTCATTCTTTCATCTTTTGCCAGAGTTCATGATCATAGGTGAGGGTTGGGACGTAGATATACCAGTAAATCAAAAGCCTTGCCTCCTGGCTTAGCTTCCTGTTGACCTCAACAGTCTGCTACAGCACCGGTAAAGCTACTGATGCACCAGTCAATCTCATGGTCCATTCTACCCTCACTCGTGAACAAGACCTCGAGATACTTGAACTCTTTCACCTGGGGCAAAGACACTCCCCGCCTGGAGGGAGCAATTCCCCGTTTTCAGGTGGAGAACCATGACCTCAGACTTTGAGGCATTTATTTTCACACCAGCCACTTTGCAATCAGCCACAAAGCACCCCAGTGCCTACCAGAGGTCCCCAGTTGAGAATGCCAACAGAACCACATCATCTGCAAACAGCACAGATGAAACTCTGAGCTCTGAGCCCAAACCAGTGTTATGGTTTAAGATGAGACCCTTTTTCTGGATGACGCTCAACCGAACAAGATGTTGATGTTGTTGCACCCAAATTGTGGAATGAGCTACATATTGAAATCAGGATGTCTCCCACCTTACCTACTTTTAAACCACGTCTTAAAACTTATTTTATTGAGACCCTAAACAAAGAGGGAATCACATGGGCTGCAATCCAGACAGCAAGCACTTGCCAGTATGGAAAAGTGTCTCTTCAGTCCAGAGTCATTGGCATTTGTATTAATCATGCTCAGTCTGTTGTTTTCTCTTACTTTTATGGGAAACCTCAAACATAATTATCGACTAAAATTCATAGTAGCCCAATGTTAACAGCTTTACTTCCACCATTTACTGTAGTAAGTGACGCCACAGTGGTCATGTGTCTGTGAAAGGTCTACAAGTAAAGATTGGCTGGTTTATTCATTGTGCCTGACAAAATTACATAACTTAATACATCTGGGCTACAATTAATATGTTTAAAATACTGGATTAATTTGATTACTTGGTGTATTTAATGTATGAAGGCTGTCAAAGTTTCCCAGAACCCAAGATTATGGCTTTTAATTATTTCTTTCCTGTGCCAAATAAATGAACATGACAAATGGAGGCTGAACTTCTTTTGGGTGTTTGAAAATTTTTACTAAAATATCAGAAAGGTGTAAGTGAATTCATTCTCCTGTACTCTAGTGTCATAATTTCTTTGTGCAATACTGCACACACTGAAATGTTTTCTTTTTACCAGACATGAGAAAAAACTAAAATGCAACATTAAAATGCATTATCAGTGCAAAAGAAAAGTGACCTCTACAGAGGGTGTTTGTTTCTTTCATAAGTTTCCAAAAGTGAGTCCCTAAACTGTTTCTCCAAAAGTTTTTCGTAAAATAAAGTCACTTTGGACAAATATGTTTGTAAACAGTTTGAAATATTTCATTCAAAAACTTCGACTTACAGCAGCGCCTGATAAGTTTCCTCCACTGCCTCAGTGTAGAAATGAAATTGTTTGAACTTCAGGCTATCAGGTAGTTCTGAAGTACATCGAAATTCTTCCCAGAGCTTTGATTTGTTTTTAACTTATCTATCACTGTGACAATAATCTGTCCCCAGAGCCCGCCGCCTGCAAAACAACACTGATAGACCCGGGACGAGAGGACGTGTGCTCTCGTGGACACAAGCTCTCGTAAACACTCACATTAAACATTTTGACATTGTAATGTGAGAGCAAACTGCAGGCTGTCACAGGAGGGAAAACACTTCAAAGGAAAGCTGAAGGGGAAGAATAGTTCTGATTCAGAGGCAAGGCTTTGATTCAGCTAGCTTTATTATGGCACTTTGTACATGTCACATTACAAACTCAACATTCAGGGTTTCTTTTGTTCATACGACACATGAAGAGAAAACATCGTGTTTAAAAAACCACAGAAGTGTTGCTTGATTCCTCCCACATACTTTCTGTATCTTGAACAAGTGATTTTCAAACTACAGCTGACTGGTGACACAAGCCTGTGGTGACTCACTGATTTCTCTCATTTGATTTGTGAAATAAAAGCATGGGTTCACTTTCTTTATGTCTCTCTTAGCATGTGTTTTTATGAAGGGGCTCCTGGGTACGTATATTTTCTGGCAGTTCCATTTCCTGTTTGAAACAAGCCTCAGAAAGTGAAACTCTTGCTATTCTGTTTTCTAATTTTTGACAGAAAATTTAAAAAATGGAGCTGTCTTCAGCTGTTTTTTTTGTTTTTGTTTGTTTTTGTTTTTTTGTTTTTTTTTTTTGCTTTAAAAAATACAAAAATGGAAAAAAAAAAAACAAGCCATTTTCCTTTTTTTGTTTTTGTTTTTGTTTTTGATTTCAGTCACAAAATGGAAAACCAACAGAAACAAATTTTTAAATTTGGGTAAATTGTTTTTTCAATTCAGTTATTTTGTTTTCTTGTCTAAATGAAATATTGAGAAAAAGGAAATCATTTAAGTCCATGTAACCATCCACTAAGTTTTACTTTATAATAACAGATCAATTTGCTCTATGCAGTGTATCAAAAATAAAATAAGTAGTTAAGGTACCTATGATTTAATAGACTATATATTGGAAATATTAGGAGGAAAATTAATTATTATGAATTAAAGGATAGGTATTTTTATTACCACCAGTAGATGGCAGTATGAGTGTGTTTCTATACCTTTTGGTTCATAGGCCAGCATTTACCTGTTATATTGATTGTATGTTTTTTTTTTCTCTCTGATTATTTATTTTTTGCACAAAATAATAAATAAACCTTTCCACTGAACAATGCCTATTATTATTATACTCTGTAACACAGTGGATTGATATGTAGGCTTACATTTTGACTCGAGGGCTTTTATTTTGAAACATTCAGCCTTCTCAAGTCACATGATTTCCTGTTCCTCAAATATTTCATTAAAACAAGAAAATAAAATAACTTTTTTTATATTTCTGACTGCAACAATAACAAAACAAAAACAAAAAATCTTGTTATTCCTTTACTATAATACTATAGAAAGGCAAGCTATAAGTTTTCAGCACCACAATGGCCTGACCTGTCAGTCATATGGATTCTGGACCTGTCGACCTTAAAAATCTGTCATTTCACTTCATGTAAAGTCACAGTGAATGACAATCAAGGACACCAAAAGTGTGTGGCAGGAACTTCATGGAAAATCTGTTTCTTTTTTGTCAGAATTGAAGAAAGGGGAAAAACGGCTTAGTTTTTCAGTTTTTGCTATTTTCTGTCAAAAACAAACAAACAAACAAAAAAACTGGAATAACAAGAGTTCTCCTGATTTCTGAGTTCTCAGAAAATAAACCAACCCTCCATGCCCCTGTAAAAAGTATTTCTCTCCTCACTTTCTAGGAAAGATCTCTTCCTAAAAAAGTTTCATAAGGACAGATTAACAACAAAATCCTCCTGTGTGGATTTTTATATCCATTAAAGCTCATACTGTATGTTAGGGGCCAAATTTGTGACCTAAGTGGACGGGCATCCAAACATTTTATTTTACTCTGCTTTCCTGTAAAAATGACATTATTGTCACAGGATAATAATGCTTTTTTCATATAAATAAGTTCATTTTTACAGAAGCCTGTTGCAGTCAAATCAGAAAAAAATGTTTTGTTTGGGACATCACTAACTCACAAACTCAGAAGAGCAGAGAAAATTTCAACTACAAAAAAAGGAGAAAACACACCTTAGTAAAAAACAAGAAAAAAAATAAATCTTAACAAGAGGAGGATTTTTTTGTGTGTTAATGCAACACATTTCAGAACAGTCCTCTGGACCTTGAAAAAACAACTGATAACAGCTTATTTTCATGGGAAACTGACACTGTTGCCCATGATTACCATTATAAATAAGTCAAGGTGTAAAAACGCTTGTCCCCATGTGGCTTCCCTTCAAGGGCTATTTTTTTCTTCCAAACTGCCCATCGGTATAATAAATTGTTTATGATCTGTTTGTCTGAAAAGACATCATGTATCATATTAACATGGACACAAAGTTTCCACCTATTAAACAACATATTGAGATGTTCCAAATAGGCCATCTAAATAGCATTTTGATATTCCCAAATCAGGACTTACTCCAAACGTAGCATTCATCAGAAGAGTGTTATAATCAAATGAAACATTTGCATGCTTTTAAGTAATACAAGTATGCATGGCTTCATATAAACTGTAACATATGTGAAATATTGCCTCTTATTCCATGGAAACATCTGAAACTGAGCTGAGACTACAAGTTTTCAGCACCACCACGACCTCTGACCTGTCAGTCGTATGGATTCTGGACCTGTCGACATTGAAAATCTGTCATTTCACTTCATGTAGTGTCACAGTGAATGACAATCAAGGACACCAAAAGTGTGCGGTGGGAACTTCATGGAAAATCTGTCACAGGACAATTGTAACAGGTGAGAAATCATGTAGTCTGACCTCGGCTTTAGTGGAATATTTTAGGGCAAAAATGAGAAGTAAATTTAATGTTTTCAATGCTGAGATGAGCAGGAACATTTTACATGAAACATTTCCTTACAGTGGCATATTTCCAGATCCAGGATTCAGTCTGACTTAGCGACAAAAATGCAGTTTGTGACAGTTTTTAATAGAGACTTGTATATTAGGACTCTGTCCTGTAAGTTAAACATCATTTTAAGGTGGATTTAGTTTTAAGCTCACAATATGATGTAGAGCATTTTTTGTCCAAAAAATGTATGAAAATAGTGAAAAAATCCAGTACAATCTTCTTTACATCCAAAGATGTGTGTTTTCATCTCTTTGTCTGACTTAATTCCAGCGTTAAGTTAAATGCAATGGACAACATAGAAAAACCTCACAACTGAGCAGCTTTAACCTGGGAATGTTTGGCTTTTTGCAGAAAATATTAAACTACATTTATCAAAAACATCTGCTAAAAGCTGACTGTTAATGTTTTAATTAATCAATCGATTTATTGTTTAAATTCCAGTTTGTATCATCGTAAACAAAACCCTTATACTCAAATAAATCCTGATTTTACTTCTCCTGCTGTCAAAAATACAGATATGTGCAAGGACATTGTACAAAACCCCTTCCAGTACGCAGAAGACTCTTAGGTTGGTGTATGTGAACATACACAGTGACATCCATTCACATATACTCTGTGCAAATTATTGTTTTTACACTCAAACAAATGTGGGTTCCCAGGGAATAATGGTAAACAGGTTGCATTGAAGTGCTACGAGATCATTCGTTGGCACACGAGGAGTAAACATTTACAGTATTTACATCTGAGATTAGTAACCATGCATGTCTCCTAAAAACAAACAGTTCTGTAGAAAATAAGACTGGTCACATTCCGTTAAGTTTCTGTCTTTGTGGGAATCATATGAATTAAGCGAAAAAGAAGAGTTTCAAATGCATTCACTTCCACCCACCAGCCCTGCTCTGGAGAGTGTTGGATGGGTCTTATGCTGTACAGGATGCATTAGCAGGAACAGGAAGCAGTCTGAGATTGGCGTTAAGTTGAAATAAACTTAAGAAACATGCTTCTGAAGATAGTCCAACAATAAAGCAGATTGGCTGAGAAGTCCTCTGAGTGGAAACCTGACAGTATGAGAAATAGTAAATTAACTCCAGCTTTTTTTTTTTTTTTTTTTTACTTGAAGTCAATAAATAAATTAAATCCAAACCTGGATGATAACTCTTGGAAGTGACAGTCAGACAGTGATTTCTGGGTGTTTAAACGACAGTGATCGATCCGCTACAACACCCCAGACGATGGCGTCCTCCTCCGACATCATCCTCTCCCTTTGGTGCTTCTCTTTATGGCTGTCTGAGCAGCCCTGCGTCAGCCGCATAGAGAGAGCTCAGCAGGCTCTCGGGCCGCCCCAGTAAGCCTTTGGTGAGTGGAGGAGAGCTCTGGACCGGTGCGGAATCGGGACGGGTAGGCTGTGAATCTTGCAGAGGGGTATGTGAGTTTAGGTCCGCACCCAGCTGAGAGGCACCCAGAAGGACTCTCGCTCCAGCCGCTCCAAGATCCCCCGCAGTTCTGCACAGGCACTCGCTGAGTCCTCTTTGATCAGCACTCGGTCGACTAGGTGTCCGTACTGCTGATCAATCTGAATGGCAGACTGTCGCATCTCCTGCAAATCTTCATCCTATCACATCAGAGAGAAAAAAGGTCATAGGTGGATATGAACCCTCTCTTCCAACTATCTTCATGATCGGTTACTAAACATTTGGAAAAGAAGCTTTTAATGGGACACTGCTCCCACTGCCAGTGACTCACTGTAACGCGGCCATGGTCGCCCCCTCCTGGTGAGGTTGCAGCGCTGCGGCGACGTCTGCTCTCAGGAACACGAGGCTTGACAAAGATGACGTAGGGTTTGAACTCTGCCGTCCGCAGTCTCCTCAGTGCCTGAAGATTTACATACAACAGAGGAAACTTAGTTTAGATATGGTACATGATGGCAGGAAGCCAGCAGTGATGCAGATGTGATGTGACCACCGACTCAAGTCCACTGGAAAAAAAACTGCTGTTGCCTGCAGGATCTGTAAGTCCTGACATGTTGTGGCACATTTGGATGCAAATGAAACACTGCACATGTACTGTACACGAGCCGCACCTCAGGCTGCACGTCCACTATACACATCTTATTCTTGGCCTGCACGGAGCGGATCGCTTCTATACTCGTGCCATACTGGTTCTCCTTGTATTCTCCATGCTCGATGAATCTGCACAGAAAAGAAAAGACTTTTACTTTGAAGGCTATCATGTATATCTAAATTTAAGAGGAGAATCAGTCTTTGCATACTTGTTATTTAAAGCATCTGCATCAAACTGCTGTTTGGTGACAAAGTGATACTCCACTCCCTCCTTCTCATGAGGCTTCTTGGGCCTGGTGGTGTCTGCAGGAACATGACATAGGAGCTTGGATTTGTAGTGTCATGTCTGGTCATCGTCATGTTAAGTTTGTGTAGGCAACTCACGTGGAACAGCCACTGCAAAGCGATGTGGGTTTTCAGCGATCACTCGTTGTTTGAGCTCATTGATTCGCGCTCCAAGAGATCCTGTGCAAGGATAAAAAGTGGATAAGAATAGGTCATACTTTTGTTGCAATACATACTTAAGTCCACTAGATGTCACTGTCACCACAGGGGAAATCTAAGCCTTTGTGCCTCACCGATCAGCACCACCAGCCTGGGCCTCTCGTTGGGCCTCTGCTGGTAGCGGGTCACTTCCTCATATGTCAGGAAGTCAGGGTCTCCTGGATCAGAGCCCTCCCCGGAGGATCCTTGCCTGTCCTTTCGACTCAGACGAAAACTTCTCCGCAAACCAGCTACAGTGAGGCCAGGGGTGAGAGGGAAGAAGGAACAGAGGAAGAGAGAGGTGCAGGGTCAGAGCAGGAGTTATTAAGTTATTTGCACCTTAAGTTAACATTACATGAAAACTTATCTTCACTTTCAAGATGCAGATGTGATCATATTGCATTAAAGTGCAATTGTAAACCCATCAGTACACATGCATTAAACACCTTTGTCAAGAAGTGCATTTCAGTGAAAATAGAAAAATCTTATCTCAAGTGTAAAAACATGATTGTGTGAGATTTAGCTGAGCCAATCAGATGTCATGTTTCAACTTAAAGTTGAATATCATGCAGCATGACACAGATTTTACAGACTGAAGAATCAAGAGACTTAATTGTATTTGTTCATCTGTCTACGACAGATTAAAGTGACTGAAATCAGACATCATTTTCCAACATCATGGTCCACACAAGGCATGCAGCTCTGAAGGAGGCTACAGTGCTGAGGCGGGACACAAAGAACAGCCTGGCCCTGAGAAACACAACGTCAGCAGCTCAGAGTCGCTGCAGGTCGGGGTTATCCCACAGCCAGGACTGCCTGTGTCCCCCTTTAAGTGGTGTGTACCTGAGGGAATGAGCCGGGACACTGTACCTGAATAAAATTCCCAGGAAAACACCTGGCCACAGGAGGGCGCCACTGCTTTACACTTAGGAGAGACTATAACTGGCGTTAGAGCATCACACAACTCAAGCCTCACACCTCCACACAGGGTGAAACGAGCAGCAAACGTGCCTGGTTGAGTGTGCAATGCGTCCAACGCAGCAGGGCCCTCATGGGGGGGTTGGGAGTAAGGGGTGGGGTGGGGGGGGGGGCAAGGAGGGGTTTGAGGGGGAAGCGTTGCACTGACCATAGCACAGCACAGCAACAAGGGCAGTTTGTAAGATGCAAAGGAGGAGAAAGGGAAGGTTCAGGTTCAGGAGGATCCAAAGGGAGGGAGGTGGAGGGTTTGCAGCTCCAAGCAGAGTGCATAACAGGAAGCACAAAGACTGCTTTAGTTTTGTTCTTTGTGTAACAGGTGCGACGAGGTGCTGACTGACACTGCAGCAGCTCGCAGGATATGGAGGGAGGGAATGGGGGTCAGGTTGTGCTGCAGAAAGGTGAGGAGAGGTAAAGTGAAGGCTGGAGAGGGGTTGAGGTAAAAGGGGGTGAATGTATTCTCTCCACCTGGATCAAAATTATTAAAGCATCCTAATACACAATTTAACAACTGTCTTTTTTATTAGACTCAGTTACAGCAAATTCATGGAACAACTGACTCCTTTAAAGTCATTTAAAGGATAGACTGAAGAATAGTTACGCGATTTTAATGCTAATTTGAGAACTTATGGAACTTTTGTGACCTGGTCTCCGTACATTATTGTATCATATCGGATTATTTGTGTCTATAACTACACCAGAAAACCAAAACAAACCAGTGATCACCTACATTGTGATTATCATGTACCATTAGGCAAAAAGAGACAAATGTGCTTCAAGTGGCCTCAAAATAGAGATAAGAGTGCAGATAGATAAGAGTGCATGAGGCATGCAACTAAAATGGTTTAGAATGATTTATAAGAATATTTTGAATTAAAATAAGGAATAAATGGCAACAAAATAGTGTTTGATGTTCCAGAAAAACTCCCTTGGGGAAGACTCCTGGCCTCAACAGCAAAGCTCCAGCCTATTAACAGCCTCAAAATGTCCAATTAACAGGCAAATTACAGAAAGGTGGATCCCTCTAGCTATTATGAAATAATAAACGGCTTGAATAATGTATGGTAAAATTTCATGCATTTCCTAAGTTAAGAGCAGGCACTTTTGGGTATATTAGTATGTCCTAGTTCACTGGTTTTATTAACTGAAAAGAGATACTTTGAATTATTTTGTTTGCTTCCTGCAAAATGGAGAAAGGCCTCATATTGATCTTTGCCTTCAATCTCCAAATGACTAGCCTTGGGTAACAGTCATCAGTGCTAAACTATGCTAACTATGCTAACTGTACTCTGTTTTCTGAGTAAAATTCAGTTGTTTGCTGAAGATCTCAACGTATTTCTTTTATTACTCTAGAAGACAATGCTAGCTACACAGCAATGACTGTAAGTGTTAAAATCTTGATGTGAAACATTTCAGAGTTGTTTTAACCCCCAAAGTGCAATTCTAACTCCATTCTGAGTGAAATGGACCTCAGTGTTGGAGTTTTTTTGACAGTGTTGATCCATTTAGTGTTAATCCATCTCAGTAGAAAGTTAATTGATCTATGTTCTGTCCACTGGGATTTCAAATCTAGGGGATACACGGGCAGAGTTTTCTCATCATGCCCTTGGGCCTTAGTTTAGATGCCTTTAGTATTTGTATTTTGATGTTGCCTGTTGTTGCTATGATTTCTTTGCTCATGTTTCTGGTGGATTACTGTTGTTTTTGATGATAAACACTTTTGCACCATAGGTGAAGTTATCAACTGAGTTAGTTAATTCCCGCCTCTGGAAATGGGTGGTGGGACTTCTAGTTAATGTATTCTACTCCACCTTTTGTCTTACACACACAAAAATCAAGATGTTTTACATTCAGTTTGAGCAACTTTCTTGCTTCTAAATTTATTCAGTCAACTATATTTGTTTCAAGCAAATCTTAAGGATGTCTCACTGATATATTTGTTTTTTTCTTCATAGATGTTGGCTTGCTGTGTACAAATAAGAGTGAGTTTAATTTTACCTGTTATTACCACCATTATTTAACCTAATGGTACCAAATCACTCAAGTCTTTTTAGAAAAGTACTTCATAAATTATCTTCTTTTTCTGGGCATAATGCTGAGTGAATGTAAAGTCTGTTTTGGTCTTAAGCTGTGACTTTCATCACTAGAGATAATGTGTTGATTTTGCAGTGGGGTCTCTAAAGAGGCCGATGTGCTGCAGAATTCTGCAAAGATACTTCATCCACATTTTGGCCTTTCTAATTTGAATCATAAGTTTATTTTCCTGTGTGTGTGCCTCCCTTCTCTTTGTCAGAGTCATTAACATAGCATAATCCGTCTTCCTCTTCTGGCATCGCCCTTGACCCCATATCTTGCCCCCTGGTAACCTTTCTTTTATCCCTCAACCCCTGAGCCCAGACAGGTCGACCCTACAAGCGGTCAATTTGACCCCAAGCCCCCAAAAAGCAGCCGGGCGGGGAGGGGGGTGGACCAGCGCACAGCCAGACTGCAGCAGGCAAAGAGCAGAGAGGGAAAAGGAGGTGGAGAAAGATGTGCACGCTCTCACCTATGTACTGTCCATTGAAATAGCCCTCACAGTCACAGTCCTCTGTAGGGAGGCAAGCAGGGAAAAGACGGGGTAAGCACAGGGTAAGACACCTGGAAGAGTTAAGGAGGAGGAGTCGAGGAGGTGTAAGAGTTAAAGAAGGGGGGAGAGGAAGGGGGGCGGGTGGGTGACTGGCGCTGGAGAGGGCAGGCGGGGCGGGCAACGGGCAGCAGGCAGGCAGACAGCAGGAGGCAAGAGTTCAGCCAAGAGATAATGAAGGTGCGCTGTCGGAGGCAACAGCCAGTGACGAAAGACTTGACAGTTCGAGAGAGGAGAAGACGAGTAGAAGAGAAGAGAGGAGAGAGGTGGCTCTGAGGAAGAGCCGGCTATAGGAGAAGTCTTTGTGACCCACACTCACACGTTCACTCACATTCAGAAACAGGCCTGTCCTCCTCAGAGAATTGTTGCCATAATCCTGTTCTTTTTTTTTATCTCACCTAATATATGACCAGGCTTTCTGATTTGAAAAATTACAAACTGTAGGCGGAAATACATCTCTTAGAGCTGGAGGTGTACCAATGCCTCCAAAAGAATACAACAATGCAATAATGAACAATAAAAAACAAAACATTGCAGTACTCTGTTTTAACCAGCAGAGGGACCTAGACCCAAAAAGATTACCATATGACAGGAAAATGAAAAAATAGCCCTACATACAATAGCTCTCATCAAAAGTCCTTTATATGACCCATTTATAAGTGATTAATCAGGATTTTTGTTACTATGAGTTAATCTTATTTTGACATCCTCAGAGCTGACACAGCACCCTGAAGGGAGTTATACACCCCAGGTCTGTATCCAATAATTAATTGGAATTAATTTTTCAAGGTTTCAAGCCATATGGTATGTTCCTTTTTTCTATTTTTATTTTTATAGTAGTCTTTACATTTTGAATGATAATTCAATACATAGGGCTGTGCTGTGGCACAGGGGTTAGCGCTGTTGCCTCACAGCAAGAAGGTCCCTGGTTCACTTCCCAGTCTGTGCCTTTCTGTGCGGAGTTTGCATGTTCTCTCCATGTATGCATGGGTTCTTTCCAGGTACTCCAGCTTCCTTCCACCGCCAAAGACATGCTTGTTAGGTTAACTGATGACTTTAAATTGGCTGTAGGTGTGAGTGTGGGAATGCCTGGTTGTCTATATCCATGTGTCAGACCTGTGATTGACTGGCAACCAGTCTTGGGTGTGCCCCGCCTCCACCCAATGAAAGCTGGGATAGGCTCCAGCCTAGCCCAGTGGATCTGATTGATGACAGACATGGAATCTGGACAATCCATCTGCTTTGCAAGATTATGCTTTTAGGATGTTGCATAAGAAAGAAAAGATGAAAAGTGTATTTGCAATTACATGTTCAGAGAATTGAAATGAAAGAATTATATTTAATCATGAATTGATTAAAAATTAATTTCTATTTGAAAATCTAAAAAAAATGAGAAAAAAGATCATATTGTGAATGCGGGACAGTGATAAATATCACACTGACAGTAGAGCGCATTGCTACATCCCTACTCAGAGAACAATAACTACAGTAAACAACAGAAAAATGCAGCTAAAATTGCAGCAGGGTGAAAATGAGGAGGGGGGGAAAGGAAGATAACGGGAGGTTGGATAAAGCAGCAGAAACATGGTGCTATTGTCTTTAACAAACCCTGCTCAGCTTTGCTTAAGTCTCTGGGGATGCTGCTCTGCCTGCACATCACCTGGTACAACACACACACAAAGACACAAAGGCTGGGGAGAGAAATCTCTATTCTGGTCTGGTTCTCTAACAGCGGGAGAGGAGGAATTAAACAGGAGGAAATAAATATTCCAAATGCATACACAACCAAACGCACCCATACACACATTTTTAGACCTTCATACGCACTTCCTTTCAGAGTGAGTGTGTGAAGAGTGTGGCAGGTTGTAGATAAATGATATTTAGTGTTGCACATATACCCACCTTTATCACATCCTTGGTCATCTGATTCAGATTGCAACAAAGAAAAACATTTTAAAATCATTAAAGCAGTTCAGAACAGCTGGAATTTACAAAAAAAGACAAGCATGCGGTGCAAAATGAAATGAAGACCGCATATTTAAAATTCTAAGAGGTTTTTGTGACTTCAAAGAGGAGAAAAGAGGCGTGGATCCACATTTGAAGCGCCCCTGCCGAGATTTAAGAGGAATTAATCAGAGTTTGTGGAGGCAGAGAGAGGAGTCCCCCGAGGGAAGCTGGCTAGCTGCTGCAGCTGCTAGCGTAGCACGGCTAGCTGCCATATTGCTAAGCTCTTGTTGTGCACCAGTGGCTCAGGCCCTAATCAGATCGCCTTCAGCTTAAGGTCTCACACTCACATTACCCACTTTACCTGTCTGTTTACACATAGTTGCTTCAATAGCATGCAGAGAGAAAGTGAGAAGGGGAATGTTTTTGTTTGAGTGCTATCTGGATCTACTTAAGCCGAGCACGCCGGCCAGATGGACCAGAACATGAAAGAGATTAATTCATATCTCCCTCCTTCTGTCTCTGCGCCCCTCCATCTCCCTCTCATCCCTTTAAAAGCATGTCTACATAACAGCATGCCGTGGATGGACAATGAATACTAATGCCTCTGAGAATGCCAATTACCAGTAGAAAAAAGGTCAATAAATGCCAGTGAAAACATGGCTGCATTTATCCTGCAGAGATATTATTGTCCTGTTCTGACAGCAAAAGAGTGCCTCAGTGGAGAAAGGAGAGCTGATAGTGAGGGATGCTGCAGGTTAGTGTGAGATAATGCTGAAGATGCAGAGGAATCGTGGGAAGCAGAAACTTACAGGCAGGCTTTTTAGGCGATTTAGGATTCGGGAGTGTGCCCATTTTCATCCTGTAAGCCAGTCGCCTGGAGGGGTGTGCCGCAGAGCAAAACAAGCAGAAGAGGATGGAGGCAAAGAGAGGATCGTCAGGTGACAAATACAAAGAGAGATAAAGGTAAGGAGGGATGGAAGAAAAGAATTAAACACTGAAGAGAGAGAAAATTACAACACATAAACACATAAGGGCCCCAGGGTGCTTTATATCAAAACTTGGTGAGCAAAACAGGCTTTGAGTGTTACTTTTGTGTGTATTTTTAATTTTGATCAATCTTTTTATAAAGGTTTTGAGCCTCATTGGGGTTGTTCTTTTCCATCTATCTCTTTCTGATTGTTTTATGTCTCTTAGTGGTATTTCTGTGTCTCTTTGAGGCCATTTGGCGTCTTTTTGTGGTCACATCTGGCCTCTTTGTAGTTACTTTGTGCCACTGTGTTTTGATACATCTGCACTTTCAGTTTCCATCCGCCATTTTTGTGTCTCTTTGTGGTCATAATATGTTGGTTTTTGGATCATTCTAGGGTTTGCTCACAAGCTGTGTTTTTCAATCTTTCTTTATGATTTTTTATCTTTCTTTTTGGTCGTTATCTCTGTTTATATCTTAAGTCTCTTTGCTGTATGGCTGTGCACACATTAACGATGATAAAGAGTTTTCTTGTCTCACTATGTGTGTTTTGTCCCCAGGCTGTAATATGTCTTTATGCAGATATTAAATGTTTCTATTGTGGTTATAATTTGTCCTTTTGTTAAGAATTTGCATCTGTTTTCATGGTATTTTTTATATCTCATTTAGGTTTCCAGTGTTTTGTGGATCTGTCTTTTTGTAGTAAAGGGCTTTTGTCCCATTTGGGGTTTTTTTGTTTGTTTGAAGGTACAATATACAGAATTTTCAATTTGAAATGTCTACATTAATAAAAGAAATGGTAACTTAATTATATATTACCTTATATCAGGGCTGTCAAGCTATTAAATTGTTAAAATTGCAATGAATCTCAGTTTATCCTGATTAATCACCTTTTCTTTGCTGCATTTTAAAATTCCAGGTTTTTTTCCATTTTGTTTTTTTGCACTTTCTTAAGGATCTTCAGATCGAAGATTATGGCATGAACCTTGAGAAAAGGAACTTGTTATGGACTGAAAAGAAAATTAGGGTGCAGTATAGAGTGAAATGTTTGATAACATAAGGTGTAGATGACTTTTCCACTGAGCTTTCTGTAAATTCTTAAAGTGTAACGTGATGTTCAGGAGCAGTGGTGCACCAAAGTGGGCTCAAAAGGGGCAATAAAGCATGTGATTGATATAATTTAGAAAATTAATGTACTTATTATAGACCTTAATTGTACTGTGATAAAATCATTAATGTGACAGACTTATCTCAAATATTCCTGACAGTTTTCAAGGCCAGGAAATGTCTTAATTTTTGCAGCTGCAATGGTCTGTGTCTTGCCATGGCAGTCACCATGAGATAGACATGAAATGTTTATCATTGCTATGGCAGCACTGTCACGAAGGGTGCAAATTGCCTGCAGGGACAGTGGAGATTTCCCCCCTTCTGCTTCTTATATCCCCCTTTAATTATGAATTTTAATGTGTTTTATCCCTACATCTGCTCAGACTGAATGCATCCACCTCTTTAACAATGGTGACCTTATGTCAGTTGTTCATGACACATGACCAAACCTCAGTGTGCTCACACTACAGTCTGATAGTCATACGCAGCTTGAATTCTCATGCCTACAAGCACAATCAAGACAGACTACAAAATACGTCATAAAGTTTTCTTTTAGAAATCATATTTCTATGTATATTATTCAATCTATATTCATTATTGACCATCAATTTAGCTCACAATCACATTTTTTAGTCTTTACATAGCACGGATAGCCCTCTGATCTGTGAATCTCTTCTTGTTTAAGCTGTAGTTATTAATCCTACAGACGCTGCAGTGTTTGGCAGGGATCTCCCAGCTTGCTGAGATCATCTTACGGACGGATTATGACACAAACAGTATCAGCATTCGCCTATTCAAGGCTGGGTTTCCATGCTGCTTTGATGCTCCATCTAATCATATTTGACCCGTCAAAGTGGAGCACATGAACGTGGATTTATCAGATTACAAATAGCTGAATGTAACAAATATCAGGGGTATATGTGTATGTATGTGAGGTGTAACACTCTACCTCTCCTGGAACTGTTTGGAGGGGATGAGTCCGGCTCGCAGGTTGCTGTCTCCCACACGCTTGGCCTGCCACCAGGTGGGGTCATCTTGGGTCACCACCTGCAGGATGTCCCCCCGTTTGAAGGGGAGTCCTGCCTCTTGGCAAGGTGTCGCTTTATCTTCCAATGGGATGTAGTCAAACAAAGCTCTCATGTACACCTGAAATGGACAAGCCAGAGACTCACATTTATATTACTGGACAGAAATTCAACAGAAAATGTTTCATATTTTAATCACTGGTTTAAATCTCTTTGCAATAATCTGGATTGCAGCAGGGAAAAGACCTTTACTGGTTAATGTATCTACTCCTGAAAATCTCAGAGGTCTGAGCATGCTCTGTTACAGATAGCTGGTCTCACCTTGCTCTCCTTCAGGCGGTCCTCTTCTTTAATGGCAGGGATTATCTTCAGAGTGATGGAGCCCTGGGACTGGGACTGGATCACACACAGGCAGAGGAAGAAGGGGAGAGAAGATTGTGAGTGCAGCCTTCAATTACAGACAAGAACTAAATCTCCTTAAAGCTTAAAGGCGTCCTGCAGTGGATTTTAGGTGGATTTAAGTTAAAAAAGACTACCCTTTTGCCCTGTTTTTTAAAATTATTCTTCTGTTAAAGATATATTTTTGGAATTTTAGAGCTGGAAACTACGGAGAGAGAGAGAGAGAGAGGGCTGGAAAGAAGCCACAGGCTAGATTTGGAGCCAATTTCTCATCACATTTCAACAAATACTCAAGCTACCAGTGTAACCCCTGATTTTAACCCCAAAACAGCCTTCTAGTTGAAGTTCATTCAAGCTCTACATTTGGAACCAATACGGAAATTAGCTTTTTTCCACAACAGGAGAATTACATGAATAAAATTGAAAATTTACTGATGGGGGTAAATTTAATTTAACACACAACAACTAAGGAAAACCCAAAAAGGGTTAGGGTTAGGCACCCAAGCCCTAAAGGTTAGGGTTATGGGGAGAAGGATGAAATTAAAAACAACACACTAAAAAATAAAGAAAAACCCAACAAGGGTCTCAAATATTAAGTGAGTTATTAGAAAATACATAACAATGATGTGAGCTCACACAGAGACAAACCACTACAAGGGCACAAATGAGTATAGGACAGACTGTTCTTAAGTCTATGGGATGGAGCAACATCAAAGTAGCTCAGTGAGAAACAGCGGCCTCTAAAGGATTGGTTTTTCAATGTCCACTCCGATATAACAGACTTACGCAAGTATGAGCACGCAATGATGGTTCAAACTCTCAGAGCACACCAATTTATTTTTGTACCTGAGTAGAATATAAATGAGCCTTTAGACAGACTTTAGCCTGAGCCAAGTCTTTTCAGTTCATTGTGATGAAATCATAACTTTTATTTGTTAATTCAGCACATTTAAAAGGTGTGTTTGGCTGTCTGCAAAAGTAACTTAAGATATCCACATCGTCATCGTTACTTATGAAGCATCACTTCTTAGTGTGGTGACCACTTTGGCAATTCAACAAATCAACAACCACAAAGAACACTTACATATGCTAGATAATAAAAGAACATGTAAAACTGGTAAAAGTAGCTCTAAAGTTATAACCTGACACGCAAGACAGACTGCTTCGTGTGTATATTGCATCAATGTATTTCACATTCATTTGGAAAACCTTGGATGCAAAGCATTTGAGAGGGGCAGGACCAATCAGAGCAACAAGAAAAATGACGTTCTTCATATGTGAATCTCCCCTTGGCACAGCTGTTTCTGATTGAAGTTTGCAGGATTGATCTGCGTGATGACAGACATGGAATCTTGGCAATCCATCTGTATTAAAGGTTGCTAAAGTTACTTAATAGCAAACCTCCCAACATTAAACTAAACCATTTTAATAATGTTGCTACTCTGTAACTTTAGCTTACTTGTGTTAACATAAATGTACAATTTAGCATTGATAATGGTCTAGTAATACAGATGGAAATCACGGCATGTCATTAGTTTCTTTGCAAAAAAAACCCCACTCTTTGGTGTGCAAAAAAATGATTAAAAAAGTAAATAAGCCATGGCTGGTCATAAATATTATGACTATTTACCAAATGAATATTTCTGATTCATTCCAGCTCTTCTTAAATGAGTATGTCATATTTGTAATTGATTGTCGCTCTTACCAGCAGCTGACTGATCTCATCCGGCCTTTTGTGGATCACAGAGACTCCATTAACCTCCCTGAGTTCATCTCCTACATGGACCAAACCTAAAATAATGAGAAAGAGTATGAAAAAGAAAGAAATCTGATCAAACAAGCTTTATCGATCCTCTCTGCTTCTCCAGCGTTTCTCAGTGGCAGCATCAGTTTCAGATCCACAGATATCCTCCGCTGTGATCTGTTTAGCTGCAGCCAAAACAATGGAATCAGTCTAGAAGCGAATCTGATCAATACCCTTCCCCCTCAGGACAGAGAAGCACAATGCAGGCACACTACTGTGCAATCAAACACATACGGTTTAATGTATGCAATTAGCAAACACACAAAGATGCTCGAGGCTGAGTCTGTAATCCCTGTGTTGCTTCTGTCTCCATATTTTCCCATCATATGACGCAGCAAGAAAATAGAGAGAGACATGAATGATTAATGGGAGAAGACATTGATCGGCTTGCTTTCTCAGCATGTATGTTTCTGATGCCAAATCACACCCCCAGACACGGCCAATATGTCCACAATAACACCTCTTTGCTGCATGTGCGACTAAATCTCTGGGGAATTTTGAAGAGATAAGAGTTTCATCTCCAACCCCAGTATTACTCTTATATTTCCCCTTCTTCTGCTGCCTCTTCTTTCTCTGACTTCATTTCTCTGCAGCAAAAGTCTGTGATTTTTTTTTATCCTATACGAGAAAAACTATCTGCATTGTTTCCTCATGGGTACTGTCACAAACAAAAGACTCTCCTGCAGCATTCTCCAAATGTGTGTTTACAGATGCATATTTCTTAAAAAGTGTAGAAATATTAATAGTAAGGTTTTTATTTATTCTGTAGCATGTGCTTTTAAGCTTTTTCAAAGTAAAAGAACATCTGATTTGGGTTTTTTATTTAGTTTGGCAACAAGAATGAAATTTCCATGTTGTGATCAGCAGGGTCAATCTGTTTTTTTTTTTAATTCAAGATAGTTCTTTTTACATTCATCAGTAATCAGAGATAACGTACTTTTACCAAAGTTAAAGATTCAGAGCTTTTGATAAACTTATCCACCACACAGGATTTACACATCATATCAGCACAGTGTCAGAAACTTAGGGTTATAAACACATTAGGAAACAATTAATTACAGACATATTTCAAGAGCACTGCAGCAGTTTTTAAAGAGAATTATCCTATTAGCTCTACTAAAAGAACCAAGTTAAAGGGCTGTATCGGGATCAGATCTGAATTAAATTTTTTCTTACACTAAAACTGTTTAAGTCAGTAAACAGGGCACAGTCTAATTCATTAAATGCACACAGAAGCTTTAGCTCTTCATAGCACTGCAGACATACAGTATAAGCACCTCCACTGCTCTGATGCGCCTCATGATGCACAGGAAGCGACTGGCACAGACATACTGAGCCATCACAGTGCTATTTGAGGGAAATCTCTTCTGTCCATAAATATTGGCCTCTTTTCAGAAAGCGTTTAATTTATGGACAAGGACAGGAACAGGAAGGGGCATAAAGAGTACAAACGGCACACACACAAACGGCTTAAAAAACAAAGGATGTGTACATAAAGTCTGTAAATTTGACCCTGACATTACTCTATTTATATAACCAGGGCTAAATTAGTCCAGGCTGCCAGCAGTTACAGCTGATGTTTTTGGAGCATTATGGCTGGCGAGGATGCTCCATTCAGAGTGTAAACTTTGATTAGAACAGTGAAAAACCTTATTTTTCAAGGGCAGTGCTTAAGTGAACGCAATGTTATACTTTCTTAAACTGAACGTAGTTCCTGTCATTCTATGCATTACGTAAACAGGTTTTAGGAAGAATTGGACGCACACGTTGCGGTGCAGGTGGGAGCGAGGGATGACACACTGCACAAGCAGGTGTTAATGGTCAGGAAATCAGGTGGAATGGGCAGGTAGGGTGTAAGCTGTCCGACACAGGACTACATCCTGCCCGTTCAGAGCTGTGAGAACGAGAAAAAAGACAGAAAAGTGACCACATCTGTCCCAATGACAGCGAAAGCGTTACCCCCTTTCAAACATGTGTGCCGCTAAGGCGACGATTTCATCCTGACTAATAGTCCTGATTTTACAGCAAGAGAGCTAAGCAGTTCATCTTCCACAATTATTTTTTCATGGTTACACCCGCATCCATTCAAACTCAGGAGCCACAGCACCTCAATGCGCATTGTCCGCCATGTTTTCAATAAAAATGCTACCGCTAAAAAAGCGGTATGCGGTGTTGTTAGCTAAGTACAGTAGAAACCTTAGAAGAGGCGGTAGTTATGCGCTTCTCTACCAACCCCAATCGACAGTGACTGAACTGGCAATAGTCATGACTACAGTCTTTGCTCGAGTAATTATCTTAAAAGGTCACAATTACCATGTTTATGATTCAAGAATTGCAAAAAAAGGAGAGATTTAGTTTGATATAGAATCAGCGAAAAATGCAAAACTTGAGGGCATCCACAAATGGGCTTCAAAAGCCGCTTGAGTCCACCTATTGTAAGCAGACGAATTCTTTCTACAGTCTTTGGACACAACCTGTAAAGTCATTTAGCATTGCTTTTTAGAACCTGTTGCTCCAGCTGCCTGACTGCATTGTGCCAACTGTGAAGTTTGATGGAGGAATAATGTAATGGAGCTGTTTTTCAGGGTTTGGGCAAGGCCCCTTATCTCAGTGAAGGTCAATCTTGATACTTCAGCAAGACATTTTAATGTTGTTATGTTTCTTTCAAACTTTGTGACAACATTTTGGGGATGGCCCCCTTCTTTTTCAACATGACTGTTTCCCAGTATGCAAAGCAAGAACTATAAAGACATGGCTTGATGGGTTCAGTGTGGAAGAACTTGACTGGCCCGCACGGAGCCCTGATCCCAGCCCCATCGAGCACTTTTGGGACTAAATGGAATTGAGATTTTGAGTCAGGCCTTCTCGTCCAACATCATAGCCTGATCTCATAAATCCTCCACAGAATGGGCACAGATTACTACAAAAGCCTCCAAAATCTTGTAGGAAGCTTTCCAAGAAGAGTGGAGGCTGTCAATAGCTGCAAAGTGGGGACCAACTCAGAACATGTATTTGAATACAATGTCATTACAGTCCCTGTTGGTGTAACGGTCAGGCGGCCAAATACATTTGTCCATATAGTAAATCTACCATGTCAACAAAGTGAACTAACTTGAAGATTGAATCAGGAGTCAAGGTATTAATCATGCAAGTTCTTTATTGTTTGTATTGGTTGCAAAAACAAGGACATGCAAATCTAAAACTTGCCTAGCAAATTTTATTTTGAAAACCTAAGTTACCACTTAAAATCTTTTTACTAACTAAATGTGTTGCCAGATGTTGTAGACATAAAATGAAAGAACATGTCCTTCATATTTTATGCAGGAATACCTGTTTTTATTATTTCGAAATGCTTTGTTTTCTTTAAAAAATTATAAACTGGAAATCAAAATTAATGATAAAGAAATGGTGTATTTAAAGCACTACTGTTATTATTTTCTTGTTGTTAAGAAATTTTAAAATTGTGATTTATTGCTGAATTTTGGTAGTTAACCACAAATAATCCCTTTGAATTACACATTTAAAATTTTAGGTTTCTGCCTTCCAATATTGTCAGTTAAGTCAGTATTGACAGTGAGAACCAGTTCATACCTATTTCTTATCATGACTATTAGATATATTATTCAAATCAGGGCTTCACCAACTCAAAATCGTTAATTAGTGATATATAGTGCTTTAAAACTGTTATATATCAGGGAAGATGCAGCAGGGCATGTACAAAATGACTCGCTGAAGTGAGAGTCCAATGATCCATGATTAATGAACTTTTCAGGTGTTTCAGTTTCGTCGCCTTCTTGATGTTAAAGTTAAGCAAAGAAAACACTACCTGTTCTACTTCCTGTTCAGATTAAACCTGCTTTTATTTTGAAAAAAAAAAACAAGATAGAGACATTAGCTTAGCGACAGAAAATAAGAACTTGCTACTGATAAAAAAGGAAGTAAAAATAGCCAAAGGGAGTAATAACAAAGGTAAAATGTTTAAAATCACAGAATGCATATAACTTTTGACTAATCCACTGAGCTTTCTGCGAGTTTTTCAAAAGTGAGACAAGGCATTAAAAGGAGCTGCAGTGTCCTTATTTCCATCCCTGTGTGGGAGCAGGAAGATGCTAAGGTAAGAAGCAGCCAACTGCTGCTGCTACATTCATTTTTAAAGACATATGGGGGTTTAATGATATAATATTTAAAAAGGAAAGTCAATAATACAAACACAATTTTGTGCAAAATTTTGAGCCCCTCCTTTTTCCCTCTCTGCTAATCCTCACATTTCTGTTCAGAGTGATTTCAGCCTTTCTCAGTAAGTTTGAAACAAGAGATGGTGAAGAATGATTCAAAGCTTGCCTGAGGGCTCAAACATGAACAATTAACATCCATCCCAAGCTAATACAAAGTACTTATATTTATTTTATCATCATGTAATATTTTGTTAGAATTGAAAAAAAGAGAAAACCATAGGAAAACCATAGAGAGAAAATCAGTAAATGCAGGACTTACCACTGCGGTCAGCTGCACCTCCTCTCATGATCCGAGCCACGATCACAGCCCCAGTGGCTTCATCTCGTCTTATGGTGGCTCCCTGAGGAACAGGCGAGAGATCGTTAAGAAAACAGGGCATTAATCACAGTCCCATGCTCTATTGTTCTCAATTTTCAACCCTCACAACTCACCAGAGGCTCCTTGTTCTTCACCAGCCGGACAATCTTCACTGACTCTTCCTCCAGCTCATCCTCTAGATCATCTGGTAGAGGTGGCAGCACGGGGTCAAAGTTCTTTTGAGCCACAGTGTCATGTACAGAGAGAACGGCCTAATTGGACAGAAAAATATAAGTCAGCTTTCAGAGCAAATACAGACGTTAGACATTCTTCATCCAATGCTAAATCCATCACCTTAAGATGAGGTGATGTTAACAGGTGCAGCAGCTCCTTCTCCTCTGTGCTCATTGGTCCGCTCTGCAGCTCCTCTGCCACCTGCACATCACAGAACAGGCATGAATCATGTGGCCTGACCCAAAGTGAACCCCTGCATGTGTATGCCAGTAAAGCTGGCAGCCGTTTACAGTAGAATAAACACACAGAGACACAGACGTGCACACACGGGGGAAGATAAGTGGCGAGCAGCTGAGGTCAGCATTTTCCCCCTTACCACTGCTTACTGGTGAGAGCAGCAGGAGATGGAGTTTCATTAGATGAGAATCAGGGTGAGTCAGCACTTTGACAACATTAAAATTCACTTCTGATACCTGCGCCGGTCCTTGGACGGAGCTAAATCATTGTGACTGACAAGTGGAAAAGTAATTTAGGGCGTGTGTGTGTGTGTGGGGGGGGGGGGGTTGTGTACGTGAGAGATGAACTTACATCGTCTGCCAGAGAAGAGGCACTGTGGAGGACAGGCGTTGGACTTTGTCTCTCATACTGTCTCAACTTTTCATGAATCTGTGACACAAACAGAGAGGAGAGGGTTTCTATTAGATTGAAACAGCTGAAGGTTATAGCAGACAAGAGTTTTCTTGTAAACAAAATACTTAAAACTTATCTTTATTTAAAGTCATTGAGAATGTGATCTCAAACCAAAGAAAGTCCTTCCCTACTTTACATTTGCCTGCTAATTTTTTCATATTTTTTCAATATGCACAAATGAAATGAAACCCAATATTCCTCACAAAGATAGCTGCAATGGTTTGGTATTTAAATTTTGAGAAAAGCAGCAAATCAATAACCCTGCAAAGCAAACGGAATAACCCGATTTCATGCCTGCCATCAGGCAGATTAATTTTGCAACGCTTGACTCTGAAACATTTGGGCCAATCAGCAACATTTGAGGTGAAAGAGGCTGCAGCTATAGGTGGTGTATAGCTTTACAGCAAGGTGGAAGACAATGGCAGCCACAGTGCAACATGGACGGAAAATACCCTATATCACTTATCTTTTGAACTTTTTAAATGTCAATATCATTTATCATCAGTGCTAAGTTTTTTTATTTTCATATTTTATTACTGGTGAAATGAGGTTGGCTGTTTATGGTTAAAAGGGTGACCCTGTTAGGCCCTCAGGTTATTTCTGAATCCAGAATCCGACCCCTGCTGTGATTGAGTTTGACACCCCTGCCCTATATGGAAACAAGTATTGGACCACCCCTGTTAAGTTAATGGACTCAGGTGTTTCAGTCAGACCTGTTGCAACAAGTGTATAAAACCAAGCACCTAGCCATGCTGTCTCCATTTGCAAACATTGTGATGCAAAATTGGTAATTCTGGAGAGCTGCTGGATAAGCCACAGTCAACTGTATGTGATATTATTAGAAAATAGAAGCATTTAGGAACAACAGCAACTCAGCCACAAAGTAAGACCATGTAAAATCACAGAGTGGGGCTGATAACTACTAAGATGCATGGTGTGTAAAAGACGCCTATACAGCTGACTCCAAAGCTGAAGTGTTCATACATACACATACACTAACGTGAGCACAAAAACTACAGCTGAAGCTTCAGGGAATGGGTTTCCATCGCCCAGCAGCTGATGCATCACCAGGTCCAATGCAAAGTGGTGTACAGCACACTGACTGGACTGTGGAGCAGTGGAAACACACTTCTCTGTTTGTTAGTCAGATGGGTGAGTCTAGGTTTGGTGGATACTAAGACCAAACACCTGCCTGACTGAATTTTGCAAACTGTGAAGTTTGGTGGAGGAGGGATAATGGTATGGGGTATGGTCAACGCCATTGGTTCCCAAACTGGGGTCTGTGACCCCCTAGGGGAGGGTGCAAGAGACCTCTAGGGAGTCACGAAGTGTTGTCTGCTGTACAGGTAAACAGTTTGGAACTACTGGTCTGAGCCACTTATTTCCACTGAAGGGTAATCTTGATGCCTCAGCTTACCAAGACATTTTGGACAATGCTATGCTTTGTGGCAACAGTTTGGGGACAGCCCTTTTCTACTGCAACATGACTGTGCCCTAGTGCACAAAGCTAGGACTGTAAAGACATGATTTGATGAGTCAGATGTGCACCTTTGGGAAACTAGAACAGAGATTGCAAGCCAGGCCTTCTTGTCCAATATCAATGTCTGACCTCATAAAGAATGCATGGGCAAAAATTCCAACAAAAAAATTCAAAAATCTAGTGAACAGTCCTCAAAGAAGAGTGGAGGCTGTAAAAGTGGGCCAACTCCATATTAAAGTACATATATTTGACTAAATGTCATTAGAGTCTCTATTATGCCATGGTCAAGATAGATCTTGACTAGTAGAGCCAAATTTCTAAACCAAAATATTATTGGAAACATTACATTTTCACTTCATCTAAATAAATATGACAGAGCATACACTTTTTTGAATAATACATTTTTACAGTAGCCACCACAGTCGCTGACAACCTTTATTTCTATTTTTAGGTATGAGCATACTGATGCTAGACGTGAGCCCACCTTCATGAGGTATCCCAGACTCCTCTCACTGAAGACATCCTTCAGGAAAACCATGTCCTCTTTGTGATTGGCATCAGGCCTCAGCTGAGAGGTCAGCAGGGCCAGCGTCTCATGCAGCCCTGCAGCGTAGAGGAGGAAGAGCCCCAGTGTTTAAATTTAACATGAACAGACTGAGCACAGCAAGCTCCCGTCTGCATGGACTGTACGTGTCTACCCACCTGCTCCTGCTGTGAGGACCGGCATGGCTTCTTTCATGGGTCAGTGAGGTGAGGGAGGGAGGAAACCTGGGAAGAAGGAAATACAGATCAACATTTCCATAGAGATGCTGCCAGCATGTGCAGTAATTACATCCATGTATCATCTCCTTCTGGTTTAAATCCAGTCTGCATGTCCCATCTTTGAATGCAGTTATCTCATCTGTGCGAGTGTAGGAGTATGCGTCTGTCTGCTCACGTTGTAGAGCTATTGTAGTACGACAATCAGTCACTGCTGGTCAGATTAATCACACAGGCTCTTAACGCACACTCTGAGCTCTGTGTTGGCGTGTAAGAGAGCTGGAGAGGGGGATGATGTGGTGCAAACCTGAATGTAGTAACTAAGGCACTGTGTCATACAGCCATGACTGATGGAGAATTTTATATAACAGACAGCTCATTTAATGTAGCATGCAGCTAGGCAGTACGGGCTGTAAATTTGTCTCTTCTGCACAACACAATAAAATACATATGACTGATTAATTCAGAGTATTTAAACACATTTTTCACGTTTTTCTTGCCCCCCCCCCCAGTTTTTGAAACACAAGAGAGAAGATCAGCAATAAGGACTATTGCATGGACAACAATTTTAGCATTACTGTGGAGCTTTGCATTGTCATTGTAATGTAAGGAAAGGCATGCTAACATTGTCCTTATAAATATAGCTAAAATGTCAATGATAAGCCTGTGACCTTCAGTTTGAAAAATGAGTCCATTAGAGCCAAATTTCTTTCATCCAATCTGTCCTAGGTCTCCCTCTGTTCTGGGCCATTCATGTTCTTTTGAATAGCTCCAGAACTGTTGTAAGCATTAAGCATCTTGAGAGATATCATAAGAAAATTTTTTTTAAAGATGTCCTTAAAACTGCACAAATATCTACTCTGACTAAAGGATGAACTCATTGGATTTTGGAGGTCAAAGGTCAAGGTGTTTGTCCCTTGCTCATGAATGCTATATCTCAAAAATGATTGGGATTTCTATAGTCTTAGCACATCAATCAGTGGTTGTTCAATCAGTCACAGCAAGTGGTCCATGTCCTGAAGCAGCAAAAGCAGCCCCAGACCATCACGCTGCCACCACTATGTTTGACTGTTGGCATGATGTTCTTTTTATCAAATGCTGTTATTTTTACGTCCGATGTAACGGCCGCACACCTTCCAAAAGGTTCAACTTTTGTCTCGTCAGTCCACAGAATATTTCTCCAAAAGTCTTGGGGATCATCAAGATGATTTTTTGGCAAATGTGAGATGAGACTTTGTGTTTTTTTTTTTGTCAGCAGTGGTTTTGGCCCTGGAACTCTCCCATGGATGCCATTTTGCCCGGTATCTTTCTTATGGCTGAGTCATGAACGCTGACCTTTACTGAGGCCAGTGAGGACTACAGGTCTTTGAATGTCATTCTAGGTTCCCTTGTGACCTCCTGGATGAGTCGTTGTTGCATTCTGAGTCATTTTGGTTGGCCAACCACTCCTGGGAAGGTTCACCACTGTTCCCAGTTTCCTCCAATTGTGGGTAATGGCTCTGACTGTGGTTTGCTGGAGTCCCAAAGCCTTGGAAATGGCTTTGTAACCTTTCCAAACTGATAGATTTCAGTCACTTTGTTTCTTATTTGTTCTTGAATTTCTTTGGATCGTGGCATGATGCATTTCTTTTTGAGATCCTACAGCTTACTTCACTTTGTCGGACAGCTTCTATTTAAGTGATTTCTTGATTCTACAACTCTGGTGGTAATCAGGCCTGGGTGTGGCTAGTGAAATTGAACTCAGCTTTCCAAAAACTGTGGTTAATCACAGTCAACTCATGGTTTAACAAAGGGGGCAATTACATTTTCACATAGGACCAGATAGGTTTGGATTTTGGTCCCCCCTTAAAAAATTGAATAATCATCCAGTCAAGGCATTTTCAATTTACTTGGGTTGTCTTTGTGAAATACAAAAAAAGGTTTGATGATCTGAAACATTTAAGTGTGATAAATATGCAATAAACTCGGGATTTAGAAAGGGGGCAAAAACTTTTTCATGGCACTGTATATGATTTTGGAGGTCAAATGTCAATGGTACTGTGTCTTATCTTTTTCTCTTGCTCGCAGGGTATCTACAATCACACTTCCACACTATTTTTGAAAGCTGCCTCCTAGAAAGATGTGGAACATTTACCATGCAATGCAAATATGAAACAGTCAATCTGGTCTGTCATCATGGAAATACACCACACTGGATTTATGAAAAAGTTCAACAATCTCAAAGGTCATATTTTTCCGATCCAAACATTGAAAATGATTTAAATTGTCTTGTGCTAAACAATACCTCAAGCCTTCAAGAATCATTTGATTCCTCCATAACTGGCAAAACAACATAAAATAAGTTCTAAAGGACTTTTTCTCAGGATTTACAGTGCATACTTTTAGAATATCAATATTCATATGCTGAAAATCCCCATGATAGATGCAGTCAGCTAAAACGCTGCATAGACAGCTGGATTAGTGCAGCCCCAACTGATCAATAACCCTGTCACTCCACTCAATAGTCTCCATACTTCCTACCCCTGGAAACAGGAGTCAATAACGTAAACGAGCAGATTCCATCACAACATGCCATGAGAACAGAGCTGCAGAAAAAAGCCAAGATAATACAAGACTGTTTTAATGATCTAAAACCTCCCCTTTGAAGAAGGAGCCAGGTTTTACTGTAATGTGGAAGGACAGTGTACTATGGTTGATGAAATATAGCAAAAGCAAACGAGTGGGGTTATTTAGGAGTTCACTTTTTAAAAGCATGTATTTATTTTGCCTACACTAGAGGAACATTAAGGTATACACCATATTCTGACTGTTAAGATGCAGAGACACCTTATCCATAAGCTGTCTGGCAGTGTTAAGCTTTTCTATCTCAGGTGTGTATAAATGAAAATAAAACCCATATAAGCAATGCAGTGCTTTCAGCACATGCCACCCATGTCACTAACACCTTATGATGGAGACCTGCCATGATGCTTCTTTTTATGTTTACCTATAAACAGACAGAAATGCTTTAATAACGTCTACACCAGGGGTCTCCAACAAGTGGCTCACGCTACTAGTAGCTCTTTTTTTCCAATAGCTGGCCTAGAGTTTTTTTCTCCAAAAACTGACCACAATAAATCTAACCCGAAAGCCTCCTCTCTCTTTAATTCAATCAAATACACAGATGGCCCACTCACTCTGATACAATTTAAGAGGACACGCCTTTCAGCTGTCAATTTAAAAGGCTGTCAAGTTTATTTATGTCTGTTGTCATGTCACAGCAACTCTATAGCAACTGTCCCTGACATTTAGAGTCAGATAAGCTAGCTGAACTAAAATGAGGAGTTAGGTTCTTTTAGTCTGCTTAAACAGAGCCAGATGTATGATGGACAGTGTAGGTTAGGGGGGGCACAGTAAGGTATGAATCATATAATTTCCACTGCAAATGGGAAAGTGAGGCTTATTTTCAAACATCACTTCAAAAACAGCAAATCTATATTCACCGACCTGATGAAGGGGAGAAATGTGACAATGTTAACAAAAGTGGCACACATCCTAAGAAAGTGGAAGGACTCATTGATATCGTGTTGGTGATGCAATGACTGCAGTGGCTGAATCTTTTTTCTGCAACCGTAAAAATAAAACTGAAATTATATCTGATACTGCTGATGATCAGTTTGGAGCTAATACAGAGAGCCTTTGTGCTTCATAAGCTTTGGGTGTTGGTCCAACCTTCAGCTTAAAAAACTTTGATCAAGGTTGTTTTTTTTTCTTAGTTTATTCCTAGAAATAGATTCTTGATTTCATTGTCTGTGGTCTACATTAACATTCCCTCCTGGGTGACGTGTCGCTATACCTCTCACTTCATACCATCCGTAGGTCAAATGTGTCCAATAGTGTTGTCAATAAACAAATAACTGCATTAGTAATGACATCCCTGTCAGCCTAAGCAGGATGCAGCTGCTGATGAGGAGTTTTTGGCATACTAATACATCTTCTAAGTTATCATGAGATGAATCAGTGGCTCTCAGCTGGTCTAGTGTCAGGACCCACTGGTGAGACATTGCAATCCAAATTTCTGAAAAAAAGAAAACTCAATCACTCAGACTTATCTCAGAGAAAAATGTTATAGTTTGGAGCTTAGATTGAACAAAATGTGACTAAAATGAAACAGGACATACATTTTTTTTACTTTCCTGTGCTGTCATGTATGTTTTTATTGTCTTCTAAAAATAGTATCACAAGAAAAAATTCTTTGTTATCCCAAAATTACAAGATAAGTCAAGTTCCTCAGAAACAGCAAAAATGTACTGGCCACTGGCAAAATATGTAAAACGGAATATACGAATGTATGTCTTCTCCCACCACCATAAACATACTCATTAGATTAATTGGTGACTCTAAACTGGCCATAGGTGTGAATGTGTGTGTGCCTGGTTGTCTGTCTCTGTGTGTCAGCCCTATGATTGATTGACTGGTAACCAGTCCAGGGTGTGCCCCACCTCTAGGCCAATGACAGCTGGGATAGGCTTCAGGCCCCCGTGACCCCCGACGGGATACTCATTTATCTGAATGGTTAACTCTTTGTCTGCTCGGTGATGCCTCCTGTTCTAAAACTAGTTTTCTTATGTTGAATATAACAGCTAATGACACAGTTAATTTTTGATTCTAAACAACAGAAATCTATTTTAAGATCTAGAATCAATCATTATGCTAATTACAAAAAACAGTATCATAATATAACCCCAAAAAGCGTAATGTTTCATCACTGCAATCTTCCTGACATCAACATCACATCACTCTAACCTTGATATCTCTGTATCACCATGCTGCATGTTTTTCCCTCTCCTGCTGAAGCATTTCTGAAAAGTGTCCTTGGGTTTTGATGGTAAAATTTAGAATATGATGACAGACAGACGTACAGAGCAACGAGCTCATGAATAATGGTCAAGAGGATATTACAGAGACAGAGATGAGTAGAAGAAGAAGAGGAGGAATACAAAGAGGGAGGACACACTTCTTTTTGTTCTGCATGTAGAATCAACAACTCTACAGTCTGCTTTAGTCTCAGGTATGACTGGACTTTCTTCTGTTAACCTTTTTATAACTGAGAGAGAAGAAAGAAATAATTATTGATACATCTAATTTTGGAGCAAGTATTGCACTCATTATTTTATGCTTAAGGTGATTGGGTTAATGTCATAAAAAATACAAATTTAAATGTTTCCTGTAATATCGATGTATATTTATGTTTATCTTTCCAATAATACTGAACACTGAATGGTTTATCAATCCATTATAAACTTAAAGTCACCAAAATTACAAAAAAAAACCCCTGCAAACTCTGCATATCTATGAGACTAACTGAACCTACTGAATAACAACATTGTTCATGTTGACTAATTTCTTAGAGCTGAACTCGACTGATTTTTACATCAAAGTCACCAACACGTCTTGGGGAGCACTTCTGCACGTGTAAGGAAAAAGCTGCACGAGCCTTTTGTGGTTCCAGAGGGAGCAAAGCAAAGTCTGACAAACACCAGCTGAGGCTGAAGACTATGAGTTTAAAGTGACATAGACTCAATAGCCTGCTTCTCTGCACTGCTGTACCCTAGATTAGCTGCTTATAGCACAACACTCATAATCTGTCAGTCACTGATTTTCATTAAATGCTTATGCATTAATTTTGATTGATTGTCAGGAGTTCATGAGTGCAGTTCTTAGTCTGTGCTCTTTTACTTTGGGCTTAAATGTTATAAATAATGGTGTGTCTCTGCTTTACACTATGCAGAAGAATGTCTCTAGTTGTGTTTCTCAATTTTCAATTTCAGCAATAAAAATAAAAGTTGATTAAGCATACTTTGAAAAAGATGCCTGATAATTGAAAATGTTAGCTTACTAATAAGCATAAGCGCAAAAATAAGTAAAAAGCATTAGCATTTTTTGATTTTGCTAGTTTAAAAAGTGGTAGGGCAGCTCTCTTGTGCCTGCCATGTCTGGCTAAAGGTTAATGTTAGCCACAGCTGTATTGTTTTTCCAAAATAACGTTTGATGCATAGGCTGAACTTCACCACATAAAACTCTAACCAGCCTCATGGCTCTATTTGTTAACAGCTCCAAAAAATGTTAATCCACTAACAATTTTTGTGGTGATACAGATTTTGATTTTTAAGAGCTTTTTGCATCAAAATCAAGTGCCTTTTTTACCTTGAAATTTGAAGGGTTCTTAACAGTGTGCACTTTGAAATGCAGGTGAAAGTGTGCACTTGTAGGTGTCCTTAAAGAGTACACATTAAATTACATAAAAAGACTGTTATTCTAATGCCAAGTGTATTTCTTAGTGTCCTAAAAAGTATGCACTTCTAAGTGCCTTTTGAGCGTTTGCATTGAATAGCACTAGAATCAGCGCAACTTTAAGGGCTCTCAAAATTTTATTTTAAAGTCCTTGTCAAACTGATTTCAAGGACAGCACTTATAGTTGGCCACTTTGAAGTGCCCTTATGTTTGCCAATTAAACTACTCTGAAAAGTGTGCATCTTTATCACCAACATTTTAAAAAATGGGCGCACTTTTAGTGCCCTTTTTGTGTTTACTTTAATTGGTCTTTGAAATTGTGCACTTTAAAGAGCACTTATTAGTGTGCTTTTACTTTACTATTTTTATTTTTACTATTTAAAGGGTCCTAAACTGTGTGCAGTTCGAAAACTAATCTAAAGCGAACAAATACAAGTGCACTTAGAGAAAAATTAAAGTACATTAAGAGTCGCTATGTTGCTAAGAGTTTACACTGATGTACCTCTAAAGCAGTGCATGTCTGAGGGCTCTCAAAATTGAACATGAAGTCGTTTTCACTGACGGGCACTGATTGATGGCCACTCTGAAGTGCTCTTAAGTTTGCCATTTGAACTACCCTCAAAAATATCTATTTCTATATAGCACTTTATTGATATCTAAATTTTCTTAAAATTGTGCTCATTTAAGTGTCCCTAATATGTTTACTTTAATGTGTCCTTAAAATTGGGCACTTCAAAGAGTACTAATTTTTGTGCTTTTTACTTTATGTTTGCTTTTTGCCTTGTTATACATTATTATTATTTTACTACACAATTTGAAATGCAGTTGAAAGTGTGCGTTTCAAAGTGCCCTTAAAATTGTACACTTCAACAAGTACTTATTTGTGTTATTGTAAGCGTGAACTTAAAGGTTCTCTTTAAAGTGTGCACTTCAAAGTACACTTGTTTGGTTACTTTCAAGTGCCAACAAAACCAAGCATATCTGTTAGGGGGATAAAGGGAAATGCTCTCTTGGATCCAGCAGAAGGATGGGGCCCACAGAGGCTGGTATAACATAGCTCATTCTAAGTTAAAGCAATGCCAACCTATATGCTAATTTTACTGGTAGGCTAGTGATGTCAGAGTGTAAGTCATGTCAGGACTTGCCCAAAAGTTGGGATGCCAAAAGGAAAGGATAGGGAAATCATAAGGCCTTTGATCCCAACAATACTTTGTTTTCAAAAAGATTGAAAAGCTGATCAGGAACAGGCCAAAAATGCTAGAAAGAAGGCTAAAGCTTACACTACTGAATGATTTTAGTGAGTCATCTTGGGAGGGCCCAATTTACTGGGCTTTTAGGGGCCCATATATTTCTGTATGTGGGCCTGAATAAAAATGCATTTGCTATAATATTACCTTACTGTGGTAAACTCATCTTAGCCAAATCAGGGAATCTTTTACTTTACAGAAGAGTTTACAGACTCTGTCAACACTTGAACCAGCCCATGAGTTCTAGTTTTTAGCTTTAAAAATGCCCTGCAGAAATACGTCAGAGTTCAAGTTAGTTCTTCCAGAAAGCAGCAGATCAGCATCTTACAACCTCACAGCAAATACAACTGTACAATGAACATCAAACCAGCACATGTCACTGATCCAGAAATAGACTCAGACATCACACTTGGTCCATTTCATCCCCGAAAATATGACATTTTCAGTTCAAATCTAGTTAAGAGCTTAGCTGCAGATCACACAAACATGCTGGAGCTCCAGTGAGGTCACAGAAGTCAGCTGATCACATAACAGCCTCCGTCACTAAACACTCATCCAGACACATTTAGCTAAAATGCAGACGGATCAGCTGTGGCTGTTATTCTGTTGCTGCGATAAAAAACCTAATCCTGTGTTAAATTAAACACTTGCAAATCAAAATAACACTAATGTGATTCTCAGTGTTGCTCAACCGTACTCCAGACATTCATTCATAACTATATTTCATGTCCCTGATTCCTCCCTCTTTTTATCACTGGTGAACAGCTTTCTCTTCCTGCTTTCAGCCAGCCCTGAAGGTGCTGTGACATCAGCCAGGTCAGCAGGTTCAGCTGAGTAGCAATTGGCCCTCACAGTGATCGTCACTCTCACAGGGGTTTCTTCAGGTCTCAGATACTCTCTTTGATGTTTTATCCAGGAAGAGCTCCACTGGAACAGCTGATAAAGATACTACAGTGCAGCTACTGCCCTGCTGGAACTGAGCAGGGTTAGAGAAGAGACATAACCAATGATGAAATATGTCTGCAAGTAAGCTTTTCAACATCGTGTTTTTTCTGATTGGACTCTTCAGTGTGCAAGATAACAGCTCTGGGAGTTGCTTTGAAAAGATGCATTGTTTTTTGACTCATTTTTCCCTTAAACTCTTTAAATTACGCAGAGTAGCTATACCCCTCTGCTACACTGTATGCCCTAGCCTTTCCAAGCCTGTCCTGTTGAAGATACTCGCTGAAATCACTGCAGGCTATGCCACTACTATTGCCAAGTACCTTAAACAACCCATCTTCAAAAATACCAAAATATTACACATGATACACATACACACGAACATGACCATTTGGCTTATAGAGCCCAAACCAAAACTTTTTTGAATAACATGTCAAATTATTAACCAAAAGCTGCCCAAATTAAACAAATACATTGGCAAAGTTTTGGTATCAAAAAGGAAGTCATGTTTTGGGGCTTTTTATGTCTTTGTTGGTAGAGGAGGACAGTGGATGGAGCCAAAAGCAGGGATGAGAGACTTGGGAATGACCAGCAGTAAAGGAGCCATAGGCTGGACTTGAACCCTAGCTGCCGAATACACATGGGGTGCAACCTAGCCATTAGGCCATGCTAATGTTTTGTGCAATTTCTGCAGGAGTATGCCTGCATTTTTGGTAACTAAACACATGGCACATTACCCCATACTGGGTGTCTTTGACTTGTTTATTTCTGCCATGGTGTCATAGAGGTATTGTGATTTTTTTTTACTTTTGCCAGAATTATGTTGAAGTTCAAAAATCTAGTATTGTAACAAGCCTACTGTATACAGCAGTGATCGTCACCTGGCGGCCCAGGGGCCACATCAGGCCCCCCACATCATCCTGTCTGGCCCCCAGCACATTATCAAATTCAGGATATGTGCAGAAGAAATTCATATGTTGCAGCAGTTTTTCTGTTAAACTCACTACAGCTATTACTCGCTGTTTTAGCCTGAAAATTATGTACATTCGATAGAAAACAAAATATTTAAACAAAAATATGTTAATTAGACCATTTAAAAAAATGTATTTAGTTTATTTGAAAGCTTGACCCCAACGTGCCTGTATGAGCAAAAGCTGGCTCTTGTACAAATGTAGTTGATGATCACTGGTATACAGTATGTGATCACTGTTGTGTCGTGTATTTATGTGCTTACACTAAATGGGCAGAAGTATTTGGCCACACCTGTTAAGGTGTTTCAATGAGATATGTTAACACAGGTGTATAAAATCGAGCACCTAGCCATTCAGTCTCCAATTGCAAACATTTGTGATACAAAAAGAGCTCAGTGACTTCATGCTTGGTGCCGTTATGGATGCCACCTTTGCAACAAAACCATTGCTCATGAAATTTCATCCATGCTGGATAATCTGCAGTCAACTGTAAAGTGATATTATTGGTAAGTGGAAGTGTTTAGGAACAACAGCACCTCAGCTATGAAGTGGAAAACCACATAAAATCACAGAGCAGAGTCAACGACTGCTAAGGCACATGGAGCGTAAAAATCGTTGACACTGCCAGTTCCTTAGCTGAACTTCCACTAGCCTTAATGTAGGCACAAAATCTGTGCAGCAGGAACTTCATGGATTTCCATGGCCGATCAGCTGCATGCAAGCCACACATCACCAGGTCCAATGCCAATGAGGAGAGATAATAGCATGAGGCTGTTTTTCAGAGTTTGTTCTTGGCCCCTCATCTCCAGTGAAGGCCAATCCTAATGCTTTAACTTACCAAGACATTTTGAGACAATGCTATGCTCACAACTTTGTGGCAACAGTTTGGGGAAGGCCCTTTTCTTTTCCAGCATGACTGTGCTGCAGTGCGCAAAGCAAGGACTAAAAAGACATGGTTGATGAGTTTGGTGTGGAAGAACTTGATTGGCCTGCACAGAGCTCTGACCTCAACCCCATCAAGCACCTTTGATATTGAGAGTCAGGCCTTCCCGTCCTACATTGGTAGTACTCGGTACTCTACAGAATGAATGGGCACAAAGTCCAACATAAATAGGCTAATCCAAAATCTTGTGGAAAGACTTTTAGTAAGACTGGAAGATTTATGTTGTATTTCCATTCCTCTTCTAAATATAATGTCTGTATTAAAGTTGTACAGTTGTTACAGTTTTATTTCACTGGAAATGTAAAGACCTGAATCAGGAGAAGAGTTAAAAATAAGAAAAGGCTCCAAACTTTCTGTGCCAGACATCAACATGAAAGACTTTCTATTGGAATTACAAGCAGTTGCATCATCAATATTGAATAGCAGTTTCACTCCTGACATTCTTCTTGTACCCCAGCCAGTGGAGTGCTTTTTCTCTTAGCTATTAACATGTTTCTTATTGACACATGCTGCTGTTTTTAATTAAGGTGTATAGTCTCTATTGTTTATGTACTGTTACAGTAAGCACTTTATGTAAATATGGCATATTCAACCCAAAATGAGCCATCTGCAGCAGATATGGTGATGTAATAAGGGTTCGGTGATCATCAGGAAGACCCTCTCAAAATGTATTGTCCCCGATGCTGCGTAACGCCTTGGCATGGAGACACCCAAACAACAAATGGTCGGGAAAGCTGTTGGAAACAGGCTGCGTTCAGGGCTAAACAAAAACACAACCATTCTGTGAATGCGATGCATTTGTACCAAAATGTGAAGCATGGAGCGACACCAGCCTGGCTGAGTATGAAGCACTGCAGCCTTGTTTCACTCTCATGTGTACTGTATGTACTGACACAACACAGCAAAATAAACAGACACTGGAGGACGGTTCATCATCGCTGAGGCTGACAACATCTTGGTCAGAACATGATCGAGCATCTTGGCTCGACTCCCTGGGAATGAACAGTGCTCACACACACCAGCTAATCCACAGCTCAGTGACAGTAATGGGAGGCAACACTAAGCATGTCTGGCCAGCATCCAACATGCTTTTCACACGCATGCACACACATTTCCCCTGACTCACACCCTCCACACAAAAGCATCCATCATGTAATGTGGAGGGTGTGGTCAAACAGAAACTTATATCATCTCAACATGGAGGGAAACTAGTGATGCTGACAGCTGACACTCCTGTACACTGTCACTGAGACATACAGCTACACAAAGCTCAGGCAGATGTTTGTTTTTTCCTCTTCTTCCCTTCCTCTTCCTCTGTCTCTTCTGACTTCCTCATGTCTGTACAGCAAAATACCTGCCCCCCATCCCTCCCTCCCTCCTTCTTCGTTCTCCCTCCTCCATCTCTCTGCATCACTCTGCAGTGCTACAGCTCTCTCTCTCTCTCTCATACAGCCTGCTGTCAGCTGGCAGGCGGTGGAGGAAAAGGAAAACTGGATGGCAGAGCATCCACATACCTCGATTAGAGCGTAAAGAGACACAAAAATATGGCAGAAATGACGCGTTTTCTCACCTTCTCTTCTCCGTTTCTCCTCCTCTTCCTCTCTCTCTCTGTTTGTGTCCCTACTGACTGCAGCCACACGGTTTCTCTCGCTCTGATTCCTCCTCTTCCTCCTCCTCCTCCTCCTTTCCTTTTTCTTCCTCCTCCTCCTCCTCTGGGCTGCTGCTCTCACAAACCTGCTGCCGCTGAGTGGCCGCCTCTTCCTACCCCCTCTCTCTCTTTCTTTCACAGCCCCTCCCCTAACCACCCCCCTCCCTGTCCTCCTCTGATGCTCCCTCTCTTTCTCTCTCTCTCTCTCTCATTGGGTTCAGCATCAGTGGAGGAAGACTGCTAAAGGAAGACTGTGGTTATACATTTGCCCTAGATTGTACATCTCTTGTGCTACCTTCAAATTCAAGTCACAGTTGTGCATCTACTTTTCTTAGAAATAAACAATGTTACCTATAATCAGTGCAATGTTTTGGACACCCAAAGGACCATTAGCAACACTTACAGAAGTTTGGGGTGTTTGGGCTTGATGATGTGAGGCTTGTAGCAGCTGTTCCACCAACCCATTCCACTTTTACATTAATGCAGGTAAAAGTTCAGAATTCTCCGGTGTTGGAATCAGGTGAGCATTGACGACTTTGACGCTCCATGCACCTGAGCAGCTTTGTAATTTTACGTGGTCTTCTGCTCCATGGCTGAGTTGCTGTTGTTCCTAAATGCTTCCACTTACTAATAATATTTCTTGCAGTTATCAGTGGAATATCCAGCATGGATGAAATTTCTCAAACTTTGAGTTCTTCAGAATGACCCATTTTGTATCCCACATGTTTGAATGTAGAGACTGCATGGCTAGCTTGTTGATTGTATACACCTGTAGCAACAGGTCTGATTAAGACACTTGAATTAAATAAATAATAGTTGTGGCCAATTGCTTTTTTCCATACAGTGTATCATGTTCAAATTGTTGGGTCAAAGTCAACCAATGCTACCCAATTTAAATGCATACATATAGATTATAAGAGTAGAGACTGAAACTCTAACTTGCATCTCCCATAAACACTGTTAGCATCTCTTAGCTAACTGTTTTTTTTTTTTACTATATCTTAGCTCTCTCATATTTTGTTATTTTTCAGCCACGTCTGTTTTTAAAAAAAAGCACCAAAGAACAGAAAAAGTTGGCTTTAAGTTGGAAAATAAAATCAACAACTGCTAATAAAATCAATGCTAACAGAGGCTAGAGAGCCTTTGGGCCCAAGCGTTGGTAGAGACCAAAACAGAGCTACAAAGAGTTTAAATTAGACTTACATCCTTCACAAGAAGAGCAAGTCTAGACTGTGTTCTTTGGTATGAAGACCAAACATTAGCCCACCATGGGAATGGCACTAAGCAACATTTAGTACAGCTATATTCGCAAGGTGAAACCTTCTTCTCACAAGAGGAAATCTTAGGCAGAACCAGACTTAGTCATTCAACTATTAACATAAGTTAAAGTTTATCATTAGAGCTTGTACCTCTGCCTGTTAGTGGTTGAAAAATTCCATCACAATATCACCAGTGTGATATTATATTATCACAGGGTTTATATCTATATGTATGCAAAATAATCAATGCTGATTGGCTGTTGAAGGGCAGAGAAATATAACTTAAATTCTGAATATTGGTTGAAAACTCGATGGCTTTTTTTCAGACTGCTCTGAGTGGAATAGATGCACAAAAAGACGGTTCCCAAAACGACAGCCACACCTTCTCTCCTTACAATCTGGCTCATTTCCAGTCTTTAATGTTGTGGTAACTAATTGGATCTGATAGACAACCTCTGAGGGTGTCTCCCCCTCCCCTCCGCCCTGAGCCCAGCAGGACTAAGCCGAGGTTACGGCAGTCCAACTCCGGCCCCGGAGCAGCTGCTCTCTCTTTGTCTGCCAGCATGCAGCTCATGCAGTGGACACACAGCATCTTAATGATGGGTTAACCCCCCTCTATATACACACTCACCCCGACCCTTCTTTCTCATGATAAAAGAGGGTGTTTCCAGTCTGCCTTTGTGCCTGGGTGCCCCCAACTCTGCTTCATGTCTGAACTGTCAGGACCTCCAGGATATAAAGCAGTGATACGCAAACATTCCCAGAATATGTAGACACAGGAGACTTAAACAATGGAAATGCAAGACAGTTAAAAGCGTGTTTTCTATGAATATTTCCACTGGATTGGACCATTCCTAAGCATTATGAATCTATCCTCTCTTCAGATTAAAGTTTAAAGCATTTAAAGGCTTTTATGTGCACATTTTTGGGATATCTTTCTTAGTAAATACTTGTTATTTTAAAAGAAATTGTTGACCTTTGTCCTGACCGGTGCACTGACAGTGTTTCTCTGTGTGTCAGCTGGATGCAGTGAGGATCCAAAATCAGATCATTCCCATTAATCACTCTGGTGGTCGTTCTGGGTCTTTGGCCAAATTGATTCAGAGACATCTGCTGACCAGGAAAGGCCTGGTGTCCATGATGGAGGGGAGGGGCAGGAGGTCTGAGCGGTTTTCTGTCTCCACTAGCAGATCATACACCGGATCTGTGTTCAGGCAGCTTCACAGGCACCACATGGTCAGAGAGGAGATGCATGCTCGAGATTCTATCAGCCATTTTTCTGAGCAGAGTGCAGCTCTGAAAAATGATAATGTACCACAAAGAACAACACAAAAAGCTTTCACTCTCTTAAAAATAAAGCTGAAGCAAGAGGAATATGTTTTCGGATTTTTCTGCAATATCTCAAAAACCATGTCAGGGATTTTCTTTAAACATGGAAGAAAGATCAACTCTGACTTAAGGACAATCTGATTAGATTTTGAAGGTCAAAGGTGAAGGTCATTAGGCCTAGTGTTCATCCCTTGCTTGTAGACAAAATATGTCAATAATGCTTTGAGGGATTTTCTCAAATGTTGGACAAATGTCCACTCTGCCTTAAATACTGTATGCATCTAGTGACATTTTGAGGTCATACTGTGCAGAACTTTGAGGCTGAAGTAAGGCTTAATATGGCGAGTAGGCCGCCTGTGGCCACTATAGACAGAAGGATTGACACAACCCTGGTCATCCTCTGGAAGTGCTCGTATATTACCAGGATCAAGGGAAAAAAATCTCTTGTAAAAATACAAAGTCTGCACCTTTAAGGTAGAGTGAGGACTGGATGTGGTGAGTGAGCATAGCCTATAACCAGGGCTTAATGTTTGATTATTACAGCAAGTGGGACAGTTCTTAAGCAATTAGAAAAACTGTTTTATTATGGCTGTATAAATATACTCAGATGATTTAACATAAAACTAGAACTAAAAAGGCCCAACTAGGGACAAGAGTTGGAAATTAGTAATTGCTATAAACTCTCTGCAGCACATCAGATTCATGCTCTGTTATGGAACTAGATTAAACTGCATCATCAAATAAATAAATTCAAATTCAAAATCTGGCAGTTATATACTTCTGATTTGTGTTATTAATCGACTCTGCAAAGATTCTTGGTTCTACCAGTGGTTTAAGACTTTAATAAAACTACTTCCTGTTTCATAGCAAACAAAAATGTATCCATGACTGCCTGATTTTTTTTTTTTTTGCATTCAAAAGAGTATAAAGTATTTTAATATCTCTACAAAATGTTAAAGGCAAAAAAGGTTGATTGATTCCAATAAGGTGTTTATGGTAATTTTGTCCCACCTCTTTTTTTTAATAGTTTTTATGACTCAGTTTGACTTGTATGTGAAGGAGGATGAACAGGGAGAGAAGAAGGTCTCACCTGTCTCTATCTATGTCATTAACTACAAACATATTTACTGTTCTCTCTTACATCAGATTTCTGCTCTTTGTCTGGAAGTAGATGGCTTAATGTCCTTTTAGTCTAACATCGGCCCGGCGCCACAACTTTCTCACCATTCTCTCAGCCTCCAAGAACCATCAATACAAGCGTCTGTCTGGCCTCACTGCATTATCTGCTGGCACTCAGACTCCTCCAAGGCCTCTGACTGCTCTCTTCTCTCCACCGTCTGAGATAATGACTGGGAAGATAGGAGGATAACAAATCAGGTTGTAGCAAATTCAGTTACAGAACCACTTTAAGACCATATATCTGGAATAGTTCAATTTTATTTCATACGTCACCTAGAATATGATATTTTACCTTTCAAAGTGCAGGAAGTGGGCAGTAAAGGTGAGCTGTATTTGACACATTAATGACAAAGAGGTGGTAAAACATCCAGAATAAATAAAAAAAAAAACACTGGAACACAAAACATAAACTACAACACAAACTCAGCAACTTCAGGACAGAGCAACAACTGAAGGAAAAGATCAAGAACTTCAACAAGACAGCTTTAAAAAATATGGGCAAAAAAACTCAAAAGACAAAAAAAACCCTCAAAGAGAAAAAAGGCATCCCAAAGAGATACAAAAACAACCACAAGGAAACACAAAATTGACCTCAGACACAAAGACAGCTTAAAAGAGACAGAAAAACAACCTCAGGGCAACAGAAGATTGGAAGACATGAAAAATCCACTCCAGGAATATAACACCAACAGATACACAAAACAAACAAACAAGCAACAAAGACAACTTCAGAGACACACAACAACTGCAAAAAAGACACAAAACAACAGCAAAGACACAAAGATAACCTCAAAGAGACACAAAGCAACCACAAAGATTCAAAGACAACCTCAAAGAGACACAAAACAGCCTAAAAGAAACACAAAACAGCCTCAAAAAAACACAAAGCAACCTCAAAGAGACACAAAACAACCACAAACATTTAAAGACAACCTCAAAGAGACACAAAACAACCACAAAGATTCAAAGACAACCTCAAAGAGACACAAAACAACCACAAAGATTCAAAGACAACCTCAAAGACACACAAAACAACCTCAAAGAGACACAAAATACCCTCAAAGACACACAAAACAACCTCAGAGACAACAAACTTGTGACGCCAGATAACTTCAATACAAAAGATACAAAAATATCCTAAAAGACACACAATAAACTTCAAAGAGACGTGGAACAACCATAAAGAGTCACTGCATCCATAAAGACGCTTAATTATATAACCCACTTTCATGCTCTTTCATCTGTGCTGAGTTATTGAACTAGATTTGATTTCCAGCTGATTGTAACAGTATGTTAGCTCAGTTTGAATGGCTTCCCCCTCTGTTTAATCCCTGGTTTTGCTGTGAAGGATGAAGGAGGTGTAAACTTATCATGCCTTGCACAGATTTTTTTTTTCTGCAGGTGTTAGTTGAGATATATAAGGTTTCTTGGAAATGTTTCATAATTTTATGTGCTTCACTGGCTGCTGCAGGGAGGCATTAGTGAAAGTGAATTACAGCCATGTGTGACTTAACCGAGGAGGGAGAGAGAGGGAGGGAGAGGAAACTGAGAAGGGGAAAGCAGGCGGAAGACAGAGGGGGAGATTTCTGCTCATTCACATCAATAAAAAGGGGAAAGCAGGTGGCTTCAGCTTCCTTTGTTATCCTTTTGGAGATAATTTATGGGATTGTTTTGTTTGTTTTATGGATTGGGAATTTCAGAGGTAGCAAACTGTTATCTCCATCTGTTGCAGTTATAATGACTCTAAATATTTACTTTAGATGGCTATAGCAGGCCTGATTTTTACATTGAGTACATAAATATTCATATTAAGCCTATGTTCTTTCAATATTGTAGTAGAAATATTGTAGCTGTTTAGCTCAATAGGTTGAACCGTAACATAAGGAATCAAGTATGTGTCTGTCTTTGCTCTTGTTATGAGGATTTCAAACTATTTAAAGTGTCTTTAGTAGGCAGTTTCAGTGTCTTTATGACAGAAAGCATTTATATATCATCTTTATCTGACTAAATGAGAGTATCCCTGTAAAAACAGGCCTGATCCTCAGATTAACCATACCAGCCTCTCAGAGAGCAGGAAGTTCCTCAAGTTGGCGGTCCGGCTCTCTTGTCTCAGTGGCTCGATTCTTATTGGATTGCGTGGCCATTCCCACAGCTCCAGCAGGTCAAATGACTGGTGGGATGTGTAGCTCAAGGCCGCTAAGTGGTCTATCGATCAGTCAGCTGAGCCGCTCTGCTGATGGGATGTTCTGCAGCAGAGCCAGGAGCTGGATGGATAGTAATGGGTCCAAAACAAATTCCTACACAGATTAGAGCAGCTGCACTGGCTGTCAGAGGGAGAACTTCATCACAGATGCAGCAGGAAATCAACTGTACAGTAGGCCTACTGATCAGTCAAATTCATGCATTTCAACAGACCTTGAATTGAAGACATTTAGAGATTGTTTGCTAGAGTATCAGGGTTGAAGCTACTTACAATACCAAGATTACCTTGAGATAGTTGAAAAAGACGGATGAGAATTTTGGTAAGAAAACATGACTATCATGCCCTCTAGAGTAGACAGAATCCATGGGAGTATAAATCTTTCCACACACCCACACAGGGGGCGCCAAACTCAACCTGAAAGTCCTACACAGGAGCTTTAAAGGGATACTTCAACATTTTGGCAAATTTGCCCATTGCCATGATCCCTATAGTCTTACTAATAGGTTCGTTGCCTTTAGTTGTCGGTGCATGCTATTTTTAGATCTGTGCTGCTGAGATTCCAGCTGCGATAGATAAATAAATAAATGAATAAATAAATGAATCTTTAAACGATCTACTTTACAAACTGTAGTGTTGAAAAATAATAATGGTATCTAAGCAATGGACCAAATATTAACTGCAGTTCCTTCAGCATCCCCTTGAGGTTGGCTCGAAAAATCCAATGTCTCCATTAGATCCTATGTTAAAAACGTATACATTTTTTTTTGTTATAGCAGTGATAAACACGTGTTCAGCCTATTAAAAAAGTTGTTTTTACTTTATAGCTAATTTCTTTGTTGGGTAAAACTGTACAGGTGTTTGTTATCTTGATGATGTTTTAAGAAATGGTGGAGCCCATGATAAGCCAAGTATGGGACAACATGAAGCTGTCAAAGGTGTTAGACTACAAATCCAAATCCAAAAAAGTTGGGACACTATGTAAAATGTAAATAAAAACAGAATGCAATGAACCCATATTTCATACACAGTACCATAAACCAGTGGTTCTCAACGACCCCAAGGGGGTCCCCAGACACTGGGAGGGGGTCCCCAGACGCCTTTGAGAAACTAACAATATTTTTTTGCACAATTTGAGCCCATTTTTGCTTCTTTTACCCTTTTTCTGCCACTTCACACCAGTCTTGCCAAATTTTAACCTGTTTTCATCACTTATTCTTGCCAAATTTAGCCCCTTTAAATAAATTTTTGCTACCTTACTCCCATTTCTGACACTTCTTAAACAAATTTCAATGCTTTTTCTGCACATTTTCTCCACTTTCAAGACATTTTTGTCACTTTTAAACTCTTTCCACCGCTTTTCCCACCTACTGTTGCCTCTGTTGACCCATCATCATCATTTTTCATCACATTTAATGCTTATTTTTGCCAATTTAACTACTTCTCACTATTTGAAATGCCCATTATTGCAGTTTAAACTTATTTTTTCACTTTTTAATACCATTTCACCACCTTTTCCATCCTTTTTTGGTCATTTTTAATCCAATCAATTTCTAATAACAAAAAAAAAGATTTAGATTTTTAAGATGGCTATATACTACGGCACAAATAATGATAAAAAAAAAAAACTCCCTTGATAACAGTAGCTATTATTCAGGTAAAAAAAAAAAAAACAATAAATGTGGTTATCACAGATTAATATAACAATGGACCACAATTTTGCTGACTTCATGGCTGGGCCCCAGAAAGCTCTCCCCTTTATTCCCCCTTATAGACGGCCTTGTCTGCACATGACTATTCTTGTGCATGGCTGTGTTCAGGTACAGTAGGGGTCCCCAGTCTCTGGCACCTTTATTTTGAGGGTTGAGGGCTGTAAAGGTTGACAACCCCTGCCATAAACAACATATCAGACACTGAGATTGAGACATTTTACCATTTTATGAAAATATTAGCTTATTTTCAATTTCATGGCAGCAACACATCTCAAAAAGTAGGGACAAGGCAACAAAAGGCCGGAAAAGTAAACGGAAACAAAAAACAGCTGGAGGAGCATTTTGCAACTAATAAGATTAATTGGCAGTCAGTAACATGACTAGGTATAAAAGGAGCATTTTAGAGAAGCATAGTCTCTCATAAGTAAGGATGAGCAGAGGTTGGCTAGTCTGCAAAAAAATGTGTCAAAAAATGTGGAAGAGTTTCAGAAAATCGTCCTGGCATTCCTCTTTCCTCTGCTACATACAGTTTATTAGAGTTGATCTCAATAACAATGGATTTCTAACACTTGAATGAGCAGGTGCACTAACTTAAGGGAAATGTACTCCTAAACGATAAACTGGGGTAAATATTTGCAGACACAGTCATCTATAATATCATTGAATTCTTATTCTAAGTCAAACATGTTTGATAAATGTAGCTCTGCTAGTCCACACAAACACCACGGCTCGATACAAATTTTCTCAAAACAGACATTAAAGTGAAGATCAGTGAGTGTTTATGTTGTGGTATTTAACTAACAGACAGATGAGTGTTAAAATCTATCCCTGCAGCTGGCAGTGGTTTTAAACCAGGGATCAAGAAGCTCCACGGTCAACACATGCACATAAAAATCAACACACCACATGTGCATCTGATTTGTACCCCACTGTGTGCCAGTCACAGTGTGTTCCAGTGACCCAGTGCCCAAGATTAAAGCCCAGCAAAGCCAGATTTAGCCTCCCAACAAACCAAATCCCAGATTTTAAGAGGTCTGTGAGGACTCCTGGACTGTAATGCCACAGCAACGCATCAGCAGCCAAGTTTATTCACACACTAATATAAAGCCTACAAACAACGCGTCACTTCGGGGTTTAAACGCTGCTGGGAGGTGAAGTATTTCTGGGTGAAAAGCAAAGTCAACATCAACCCCACCTCCAAGAATAATCTTATTAACACTGTGATTCATGAGGCGGTCCAAAAGCCTTCTTGCATAATGAGCTGCAGCAGTGTTTAAATCATTCAGTTTAATAAGAGGGAGGATGTTTGCAAAAGCTTTTCTGAAAATTAAAGGTCGGACTTGTATGTGCAAATGTTTAGACTTGAATAGCAATGGCTTTGTTAGATTCAGACATTATTCTAAAACAACAGCAGAGAGGTGAAACTACACTAGAGGGGAAAAGAAGGAACAATGTGAATACCAAGAGAGTAACTGAAAGTCTAACTCACTGAGAGAGCTTTTCCTAACAAACACTGATGGTTTTTAGTAGAATAAATCACCTGTTACCATCAAATGTACCGAGAACTTTTCATCACAGAAACTTTAAGCTTCCCTATCCTCTTGTCTGTTTTAGGTGAACACTGGCGGTCCTTAACAAGTTATCACCCAAACTGTGATCAATCTGGAGAGAGGAAAAGAGATGAGCTGAGAAGGGCCTTAAACACAAACTAGGTGATTTTAAGCCTACTGATAAACAGCTGGAATATGCCAACTCAGCCTAAATACTTTAACGCGTAACTATTGACCCTAATATCATCAAAGCAGATATATCTTAATGAGATTACTCATTACTCATTCTTTTTTATGACTAAACCAATTGTTTTCATTTTCATCCTCAACCAGGCTGGGACCAGGGATCTCTGTTGAGTGCTAAACATGTTCATTTTAGTACTCAACAGAGATCCCTGTGCTTTTGCAGCCAGCCTATAGTGGACAGTTTTTCCGGCTCTGCAAAGGCTTCATTCGTAAAGCCAATGTGTTGCCACTTTGTTTCCAGCATGGACTGATCATCAGAAGTGGCAGGGCTGATTATTCTGGGGAAAACTCAGAGCTGTCTTTGTAGGTTCTCAATTCATCCAGGTCATTGTTTTCTAAATCTTGGTAAAGGGGGCAATTGAATTTAACGTTCCTTAAGATTGAGACTTAGGGAACCTGGACAAGATTAAGGTTCAAGAACCTGAATCAAATCTTTGCTCCCTTGACCAAGATTTGGATACACTTTTAAGCTCTTTCATTGTGTTGTTATTGTGCAACAATGGTGACACCATAATGCACAACTTTATATACAGTACTGTGTAGAGCTTTTAGGCATTTTTGGGCCACAAAATGGGGCTGAAGTAAAGTGTAGATGTGGCAAGTAAGCCACCTGAGGACACCAATGGGTAGGAAGGATTGACACAACCCTGATAATGCTCTGGATGTCCCTGCATATTACCAGGATGGGGAAAAAATCTGTTGAAAAAAAATGACAGTCTTCACCTTTACGGGGGAGTAGGGGATGGATGTGGAAAGTAAGCACAACTAAGGGTGCTGTCCAGGCAGGTAGTAGGGTTGCAAAGAGTCTTTGGTCATGCTGTAGTTATCGCAAGGTCCTGAGAGCCGCCAGTGGTCTCTGGGCGTATTACCAGGGATGAAAAGTCTAGACAAAAGAGATGCCGTTGAGCTTGACCTTGACTGCTACACACGTGTGTCAACATCTGTTGAGTAAGCAAGTAACCTTTAACATATCTTTGACCTTAACATAAATGGTTGATAGGCCAGACTGCTGTCAAGACATAAACATGCAATGTCCTTTTCTTTATTTAAGCCCAGACTTTGTTCTTTTGAACGGTGCGACTTCAAGGGGGGTCAAATTTTGTGCTCAGGGATGCAGATGGCCCAGCAGCAAGGATACAAGCAATGTGTGCAACCTAACCATGACCTAGGTTCAAGCCTTTCTCCTTTTTCATGCCATACTGCACCTTCTCATCCCTGTTTCTGTCTTTTTCCTTGTCTATAATTATTGGTATTAAAACCTCCAAAATAAGTATTTAAAAAAGAAATGTTTAAGAAAAATCTATGTGCTCTGAACTTCATTTGAAACCTGGTCCCAACAGTATATTGGCACTACATTCCTTGAGAAAGTTCTGCATGATGCTTTATTTATATTGCTTTTTGTGATTTAAGCACAAGTGAAAGGTGTGGATAGTTAAAAATACAACAATCACAAGAGTTGTTTCCATATTAATTTATTTCCATTGCATACAAAAACATTTGCTGCAAGTGATTTTCAATTTAAAAAAAAAAAACTTTTACACATTTAAAAACAGTGCACCAACTTGTACACACAAAGATAAATATATATATATATCTGAGTATTTAAAAGAAATGTACAGAAGTGGAGATTGGCACATCTGGGAGAGAGGCTTCATCACCAGCTTTGCATGTTTCCTTTTTGTCTGACTGACAACGAAAACAGGCACAAAGAGGTTGAAGAACAGCTTCAACAAACAATAGACTGCTACATTAGTAATCCCTTTAAAAATACCCAGAAACAGGGATCCAGCCCCTGTAGACATTTAAAATCACACATTTGAAAAAATAATCAAACCTTTAAGAAAAGTATCTTATAGCTGTAGAAAGATCACATTCATTTTTACCTTTGATTGCAGACAAAAACGGTGGTAAACATGACACACACAGTAGTGCAATTAGCATCATTTTAAAGAATACAGAGTGATTTTTAAAACATAAAAAACTCAAATGTACCTTTAAAAACAGCAAGAGGATTAATGTGAGCAACAGCGACATCCTGTGGTGGAAATATGAAAGCTCTTCCCACACAGTAGACATGATCCACATGCCACCTTTAAGAAATCTTTTTGCTAAAATTAATAAATCTCTTTGGTGGCTTTCTCCCAGTCATAAACATCCATCTTTGACTCAAGCAATTTTAAAAATGTTACAAAAATAAAACCTGGGCCTGCTCAGGAAATGTGCCTGAAGACTTAAAGTGATCAGTTTCTCATTTCTCTGTGGATTTTACCACCGGCTGACCTCATGTTTTCAATTTTTGTTCTCGTCTCCTGGTAGGAAGTAGGGATTCTCGTGGCCTTGAACCAGATAGGAGTAACGGGATGGATTTTTACCTTTGAAGGTCTTCATTCCCTCTGGGTTGAGATCATATGATCCTGTCTGAAATACCAGTGGAAGCAGAAATCCTCTTAGTTTCTTACAAATGTAGTTCACAAAACTCATCTGCAGCCAAACAAACAGCAGATAAATTACCAGTCTACTCATGACTACCCCAAAACCAACATCATCTGAGCGTCTTTGGAGCATCAATCACTAGATTTAGCTCAAGGATGAAAGAACACAGCTTTCCACAATAATCACAGATCTCCCTGGAAGCTCCCAAAAAATTATCCAGAAAAACTCTTTAACCATGGTTCGTACTGTGGCATGTCTAAATCATCAGCAGGAGGCATCAAGGCAAATCATAATCTAGAAGCAAAGCCATGCCTTACCTTTCGCCATCTGTTCTCCTTCGGCTGAAACCCCTAAAGCAACACACTGGGAGTCAGGCAAAGCAGGGAGCATGGGAGGGAACTACATGCTAGTATCATACACATGTTCACTGGGTTAAATATGGCGGGCAGTAAGGACTGGATATGTATCATTAATGCATCTTATTTTCTCTTGAATGACACAAGGTGATCCTGTGAGCATAGATTTGTTAATTTGTAGGTCAAACAAAGTTGTGTCGAGGTTTTAACTAAGCTATAATTGAAGGAAGGGTGATGTATTTCAGTGTGAGCCAGATGGGGACTGAAGTCCATGATGTTATTATTAAAACAGCTACTTAGTTGGCTCTACATGTTTAGAAAACCTTTGTTAATCAATGTAAACAAGATGCTCTTAAACCTGCAAATCACAAAATCCATGCTTACAAGTTTAGTTAGTGGTTAGTAAAGCAGATGCAACCTGGATGCAAGACGCTGGGGCAACACTGACGAAACTTAAGGCTGATTTACTGGAAATACAGTACGCAGGGATTAGTGGCAAGTAATTAAGACGATGAAGGAACATTAGAAGACTCACCATTCCATTAGTTTGATGCTTTTTGTCCACCAGGGCTCGAGTGCTGCCCCCTTCTGTCAGCTCTATGGATGAAGCTCCATCACAGTTGGTGGTAGCCCGAGGGATGGGAGTGATGCCAGCTGGCCAAGGCTGGCTAAAGTCACCTATTGAGTATGGACTGCTGCTGTCGTCTGGTTTCCTCTTCAAGTATTCCCGCCTAATAAAAAGAAATACAGATGGTGAAATGATTACACATGCATTAGACAACCGGTTGATCCCAAAGGGCAACATTCTCTTGGGCAACCCTCAAGATCTCGCATTCATGTTGTGACTTCAGATGAAGAACAAATATAAAGGATGACTGGAATCCTCAGCTGATTGTCCTAACGTGTTACAGTAAAAACTTAATAAATGTGGAAAGTATAGAGTAATATCCTGGCTGAGGCAAATGTGAAGGTGTGTTTATATTAGCAAGCAGTAAAAGTACATTGGGCTGATGCTTGCTCTCATCGGCTGTTGTGGATATTCACTTGGAGGTACCTTGAATGGTAAACAACAAACATGTTTGATATCTACACTTCCAGGTCAGGGAAGCTCAAAATCAGTAGGGAGCAGTAAAATAATTGTGTGGGTGCCACCCACAAATAACCATTTGTGACAAATTTTGACTAGGGAACCTGGTCTGAAGTTTGGCTTAAAATCATGAAGTGCATACAGATGATGACCACAGTTTTGGAAAGGTAAATCAGGAGTCAGCATATCTGTGCATTCACAAGCAAAGCAATACATACTCCCGTTTTTAAAAAATAAAAAAGAGAGAAAAAAGAGGTATGTCTGGAGTAAGTAAAAAATTGCAAAGCTTCACTTGCCACACAGTCTACATTTACAATTTCGAAGTATACAATTTCGACATAAACAGCACCTTCTAGTGGCTAAAAGCATGATGAAAACATTCAAAGTTGCAATTAAACAGAAGGCTAAAATCAGAAGTGGAAAAGGTGCGTGGCTGTTGTTATCAAAGTACATTTACTCTGGTTACTTTGGTTTGTTTTACTTCTACTTTAAAGTTAAAGTAGAAGTAAAACCACTGGTCCATAAACCTCCTTAACTAAAAGTATTCAATTTAAAGTTTATATACTGAGTACTAAGTAGCTACTGAGGAGTTTTACAGTCCAATATGATCTTTCCTTGATTGGCAAGAACAACAAGAGAATAGATCTCCAACCAGAGTTTAAATTTAGCAGGTTTTAACACATCTATACAGGTCCACACTACATATAGTTAAACTACACATCTGAAAATGTTAATTATTTTACAGTATGACAGAGCTGCAGTAACCCTGGAAAATCTGTGGAAAGATGGCTCTCCTCTGGCAAGATTAAAGCAAAATCAACCCCATTGCAAAGCAATGCATACTGTTGAAGAAACCTTTAGGGAAATCTAAAGTCAAACTCTAACTCAGTGGATAACTTTACTCATGGTGCAAATGTGTCTTTAAAACAAACAAACAAAAAAACAACAAAATCCTCCATAAACCTTAACAAAAGAACCACAGCAGGGATCAGTGAACAACAGGCAACATCCAACCACAACTGAACACATATACAGTGCTTAACAAATTTATTAGACCACCCCTAACCCTAACCAAAGAAAGGTTTATGCCACAGCTGCCCTAAATTAACAGCATTGGTAATTACCAAAATCATTTTTTATGTTTCTACAATGGTTAATACACCAATATGTTGAAGCTCTTTAACCCAATTGATATTTTTAATGCTAAAATATCATTATTATTGTTATCCATGAATTTTCAAATTTACTGATTTACAAAAAAACTGAAAAAATAGTAAAGACCATTATTATTTCTTGATCAATATGTCAAATTATAGTAATATACTTGCATTCCTGAACAGAAAAATGAGTTTTAGTGGTTGAATGTTATGCTTGATTAATTTCTGACTTCTCAGAGAAGCCCAGTGAGCCAGCTCAAATTTGGGTAAATTCAGTTTGAAATCCCTCATTCCTGTTCAAAATGGTAAAACGTGGAGAGCTCACTGGAATGCTGTGATGGTCTTTGAGACAAATATGACAGGTGGTGTAATAAATTTGTTAGGCACTGTATATCCATACATTTAAACACCCAAGGGCATGATGGGAACTGCCCACACACTGAAGTAAAACTGAAAGTACTGATATCAATATGTACCCCTGAGTGTAGTCATCATTTATATTCATCTTAACACCAGACTGACCAATAGCATGTACAATCAAGTGGTTACATCCAGGATCTTCTACAACTAATTTGGGAAAAGATGTATTCATCTTTTTTTCTACAACATATTCATTTTTATATGTGTCCATGACGTGTTTGTAGTCTACTGCGAAAACTATATTTCATGTATACAAGGGACTTTTCTGTTGTTTGTCTACAACACTGATGAAGTCTTATTGCTGAAATACATTCATTGTGGTCAGTACATTTTCTTTAATTGCACTACTATAAGAATTGATTACAAGCTCTATTAGCAAAAGGAAATCAGTGACAGGGCCTTTAAAATTCGTAGGATTTTCATTGTTACAGTATTCTCACCAGCGAAAGTATATGACCAAAGCCAGGACCAGGATGAGAAGAATTCCTCCAAGGACACAAGAGACCACCACCACTGCCAGCAGAGCAGCTACAACATAAACATTAAGATATATGAAGATTTTTATATCCCACAACCTTACTACTTCTTTACTGCTGCATGTCTTTAGTCTTTCATATAATGTTGCTACTCACAATCATTGCAGTTGAAGCCAGCATATCCAAATGGACACCTGAGAAACAAATTAGAGCTGTTATAAAAGTTATTTGTGTGTCAGAGCTGTGTCATAGCAAAGTAAAGGAGGTCTACAATAAATCCACATGGGGGAGCCAACTTCACATCAACGTACTGTTTAAGAAGCACAGTACTAACATATGAAACAGCAAAGTTCTTCTGGAACAGAAATAAAAAGATGTACTCACGCTTTGCATGTGTCTCCTACTGCCTTCTGACCACTTGGACATGCTAAAAAGTGACACAAAATCATTAAAACACTTAGAATATGTTTTACAAAGAGACTGAAGTAGGAACATAACAAGCTACAGTTTCAGACTCAGTCATGGCAGAGAAGTTCAGTACGCCTGGCTGCACAGGCAAAGAAAACATGAGCACAATGAGAGCCTCTTCTTATGGAGGCCACATGATGACCATTACAAACTGTACATTATGGGTGTCTTTGTAGCATGTTTCCAGGGAAATAAACTGCATGAACATATTTGAATGGAAGTTTAATTATTTATAATCTCTCCATAGAGCTGATCTCTTTGGGTCTCAGCCCTTCACTGACAGAGAAAAATGTGATTCTTCCTCATGTTTCCGGGGAAACAACCCTGTTAAAAAGAAATACATTTTAGAGATAAATGAGGTGAGGGCCAAGGGTTGGCACAGAGAAAAGGCTACAGCTCTTGACCTTGTCTCTCTAGTTTCGCTCCCTGTTGTTTCTCCCTCTCATTCTCACACACAAGAATTTAACTGAGGATTTTTTTTGGTTACAGTGCTCTTTACTGTAGAACAGCTGGGAAAACGTCACAGGAGCCTGTCTCAGGCGCTGCAGGGCATTAGCTCTTAAAAACTATCCATGAAGCCTTAGTGGTAAATATGCTATTTCTAGAGACAACAACAAGGCTACTTTGTGTGTTAGTCTGTCTGTTGATCAATCAATTGTGGCTCTTACCTCTGCAGCTGTTGTTTGAATACATGATGGAGATGTAGCCCTTTTTACATGAACAAACAGCCTGCCCGTCTGTATTTGTGCATGTTGTAGTGGCAGCCTCACAAGGCAATGGCTCCTGCTCACACAAGTTTGATCCTAAAACAGACCATGCATATGCAGCAACTGTAGTTAGAAACAAACTTCCTCTGAGTTATCAAGTGAGTGCTAGTGTTTAATTTGTACTTACCTGTAAATGTAGCATCACTGAGCAATAAATTCAAGCCTGCTGAGTTAGCTATAGCCTGCTTAATGGACTGATCCACGGACTCTTGAGTGACTCCGGTGTTTCTAAAGATGTTATTTACAGTTGCTTGCACACTTCCTCTCCTGAAAGATTTTACAGAAATACCATTAAATTGAAAACAATTTATAAAATTATATAATGGCATATCTGAAGTGAAGGAAATACTCACTCAAGTCGTACAACATCAGATCGTATATAACCAGGCTCATTTTTGAGGGCGTCTCTGAGCTATGAAAGGGAATAAAAAGGAGTCTAAAGAACTGGAAGGGGACATCAGTAATTTTGTCAGCATACTTAGCTAAGAACTTACAGCTGCTGATATATTAGCTGACGTCTCCTGGAACACAGCTGAAGACCGGTTGCTCATTTCTTCTTGAAATGTCAAGGAGATGAGATGTAGCTGGCCTGGGAACACTTGGGCTGAGGGAAAAGAAAAAGAGGGTAAAATGAAACCTAGTCTCACTGCTACCACTCACATATAAAATGTCTTTATGTTCTTACCAGGTTCACAGCGGCCATTGAGCAGGAAGCTACCAGAGATACATTGGCAAGTTCCATTAAGACAGATGCTTCCAACAGGACAAGGGACGGTAGGACACACTGATAGGAGAATGAAAAATATGTTAAAAACTGTCCATCCAACTCTTTCCTTATGTGAACTACAATTGTTAAGTTTAAGTTAAGTCATTTTAACCACTGGGTGCAGTGAAAACAGTCTGAAATAACAACCTATCATCATTAGTATAGTTCATGTGGTAAATTGCATACAAATAAGTTATATACAAAATTAGCTGTAAGGCTGCAACATTAGAAGTCACTGGTGTCCTGGTCAATATTAAAGACATCCATACAATGGATAAATGAAACCGTATCGAGCATGTCAGGTTGGCCAATACCTGGAGCATAAAATGTATAATTGCCCAAAAGACAACTAAACAAAAATGGAACTTTACAGAAAGGTACCAACCTATGACTGAAGCAAGGGTGGGAATGGGTGTAGTTGCTGTGGTTGGGATGTTGCTGGTGATTTCTGTTGGTGTGAAGGTAGTGGCAGCCATGGTGGTACCAGTAGTAATGGTGGTGGGACTGACTGAAGCAGTGGTGGAGGTGGGAGTGGTGGTGACACTTGGAGTGGTTAAGGTTGTAGTATCTGTGGAGGTTGGCATGGTGGAGATAGCTGGAGTGGTTGAGGCTGGAGTATTGGTGGAGGCTGGCGTGGTGGAGGGGACTGGACTCGTGGTGGAGGCTAGTGTGTCGGTGGAGGCCGGTGTGGTGGTAGGGATTGGAGTAGTGGTAAGGGCTAGAGTGGTTGAGGCTGGAGTGTCAGTGGAGGGTGATTTGGTGGGGGGGATTGGAGTGTTGGAGGTCGGTGTGGTGGAGGGGGTTGCAGTAGTGGAGGCTGGGGTGTTGGTGGAGGCTGATGTGGTGATGGGGGTTGGAGCTGTGGTGGGGTTTGTAGTAGTGGTGGCTAGAGTAGCAGTGGTTAGAGTGGTGATTGAGGTTGAAGTTGTAATGAAGGCTGGAGCAGTCGTTGAGGTTGGAGCTGTCACAGATGTTGGAGTGCTGGTGGAGGCTGTAGAGGCTGTTGAGATTGAAGTGGTGTCAGATGAGGTCAGAACAGTTGACCAAGGCAAAGTTGTTGTTTCTCCAGTGCTGCCAATTACTGTAATGATAAAAGAATTTGCATCAATCAAACAACATCCAAACTAAGAACACAGCAAGCATTAAAAGCTTTACAGTGAATAGAGACATACAGCACATCTTGATCTGAAGTTAAAACTGGCATTCAATTTCAAAAACTGTATCAAGCCACCATAATTTGACAGCATTTTTTTTAAACTGAATTCCTTCTCACCTGTATTTATAAGTATACTGTTTAGTAAAAGCAAACTGCAGCATTCATTAAGCTGTTACGCCTACCTTCTGGGGTGGTTGCTGAGGGACTAGGGGAGGTGGTATTTCCAGTGGGGGAAGCAGTGCTACTGCCTGGGGAGGTGTTTGGAGGGAGAGAGCTGGAGTTTAAGGTCGAGGTGGGTGAAGCAGGTGGGGATCCAGTAACAGTGGAGGATGGTATGGTAGTAGATGCAGGAGTCTCAGGAGAGGTGTTAGCAGAGTTTGTTAGTGTAGTTGTGGAGCTATCAGGAGTGGCACTACTTATGCCATTGCTGGTATTTGTGGTCATTAGAGTTGAGGTTGTGATGGAGGAGAGTTGTGTAGTGTCTGTAGTTGAGGTTGGTTTGGGGTTAGTCTGTGCAGCTGCTGTGATTGTTTGTGTGGTTTGTGTCATAACTGATGTGCTATTGCCAGTGTGAGTGACTGGTGACACTGTCTTATTGTCAGTGGTGGTGTGCATCTTAGTGGTTGTGTCATTGCTTGGTTGTGTGGTTTGTGTCATAACTGATGTGCTATTGCCAGTGTGAGTGACTGGTGACACTGTCGTCATGTCAGTGGTGGTGTGCATCTTAGTAGTTGTGTCATTGCTTGGTTGTGTGGTTTGTGTCATAACTGATGTGCTATTGCCAGTGTGAGTGACTGGTGACACTGTCGTCATGTCAGTGGTGGTGTGCATCTTAGTAGTTGTGTCATTGCTTGGTTGTGTGGTTTGTGTCATAACTGATGTGCTATTGCCAGTGTGAGTGACTGGTGACACTGTCTTATTGTCAGTGGTGGTGTGCATCTTAGTAGTTGTGTCATTGCTTGGTTGTGTGGTTTGTGTCATAACTGATGTGCTATTGCCAGTGTGAGTGACTGGTGACAGTGTCATCATGTCAGTGGTGGTATGCATCTTAGTAGTTGTGTCGTTGCTTGGTTGTGTGGTTTGTGTCAGTGGTGATGTGCTATTGCCAGTGTGAGTGACTGGTGACACTGTCGTCATGTCAGTGGTGGTGTGCATCTTAGTGGTTGTGTCATTGCTTGGTTGTGTGGTTGGTGTCATAACTGATGTGCTATTGCCAGTGTGAGTGACTGGTGACATTGTCATCATGTCAGTGGTGGTATGCATCTTAGTAGTTGTGTCGTTGCTTGGTTGTGTGGTTTGTGTCATAACTGATGTGCTATTGCCAGTGTGAGTGACTGGTGACATTGTCATCATGTCAGTGGTGGTATGCATCTTAGTAGTTGTGTCGTTGCTTGGTTGTGTGGTTTGTGTCAGTGGTGATGTGCTATTGCCAGTGTGAGTGACTGGTGACACTGTCGTCATATCAGTGGTGGTGTGCATCTTAGTGGTTGTGTCATTGCTTGGTTGTGTGGTTTGTGTCATAACTGATGTGCTATTGCCAGTGTGAGTGACTGGTGATACTGTCTTATTGTCAGTGGTGGTGTGCATCTTAGTACTTGTGTCATTGCTTGGTTGTGTGGTTTGTGTCATGACTGATGTGCTATTGCCAGTGTGAGTGACTGGTGACACTGTCTTATTGTCAGTGGTGGTGTGCATCTTAGTGGTTGTGTCATTGCTTGGTTGTGTGGTTTGTGTCATAACTGATGTGCTATTGCCAGTGTGAGTGACTGGTGACACTGTCTTATTGTCAGTGGTGGTGTGCATCTTAGTGGTTGTGTCATTGCTTGGTTGTGTGGTTTGTGTCATAACTGATGTGCTATTGCCAGTGTGAGTGACTGGTGACACTGTCGTCATGTCAGTGGTGGTGTGCATCTTAGTAGTTGTGTCATTGCTTGGTTGTGTGGTTTGTGTCATAACTGATGTGCTATTGCCAGTGTGAGTGACTGGTGACACTGTCGTCATGTCAGTGGTGGTGTGCATCTTAGTAGTTGTGTCATTGCTTGGTTGTGTGGTTTGTGTCATAACTGATGTGCTATTGCCAGTGTGAGTGACTGGTGACACTGTCTTATCGTCAGTGGTGGTGTGCATCTTAGTGGTTGTGTCATTGCTTGGTTGTGTGGTTTGTGTCATAACTGATGTGCTCTTGCCAGTGTGAGTGACTGGTGACACTGTCTTATCGTCAGTGGTGGTGTGCATCTTAGTAGTTGTGTCATTGCTTGGTTGTGTGGTTTGTGTCATAACTGATGTGCTATTGCCAGTGTGAGTGACTGGTGACATTTTCGTCATGTCAGTACTGGTGTGCATCTTAGTGGTTGTGTCATTGCTTGGTTGTGTGGTTTGTGTCATAACTGATGTGCTATTGCCAGTGTGAGTGACTGGTGACATTGTCATCATGTCAGTGGTAGTATGCATCTTAGTAGTTGTGTCGTTGCTTGGTTGTGTGGTTTGTGTCAGTGGTGATGTGCTATTGCCAGTGTGAGTGACTGGTGACATTTTCGTCATGTCAGTACTGGTGTGCGTCTCTGTAGTTGTGTCATTGCTTGGTTGTGTGATTCGCTGAATTGTAGTTGTTCTTGTGTCTGTAACAGGTTTCATTGATGTGCTACTGCTGGTCTGAATAAGTGGTGTCGCTGAAGATGTGTCATTGCCAGTTTGTGTATAGGGTGTCACTGTCATTGTGCTGTTGCCTGTGATTAGTGTCACTGACGTTGAGTCTTTGTTGGTGGGTTTGACTGGTGTTGTACTAGTAGCGTCATTCTTTGTGTGTGTAAATTGTGTTACTTCAGTTGTGCTATCGCTGGTTTGTTTGTCGGGGTTCAGTGTTATTTTACCAGTGGTTTCGGTACTAAGTTTTATCGTAGCTGTGTCGTTAGTTGTATGTGTGATTGGTGCCATTGTTATTGTGCCTTTGCTAGTTGGTTTGATCCCTGTTGTAGTCATGTCACTGTTTGTATTTATGAGAGGTGTCACAGTGCTTGCATTGTTGCTAGTTTGCATGGTGGAATTCAGTGTTGTAGGGGCATTGCTGGTTTGTGTTACAGGTTTCATTGTAGTTGTGTCTTTGCTACCTTCTGTGATTGGTGTTATTGTGGTTGTGTCATTGCTTGAGTCTGTGCTTGGTGTCATTGTAGTCATGTTGTTGCTTGTCTGTGAGATCAGTGGCAATGTTGTTTTACCATCGCTGGTTTGTGCAGTTGATGTCGCTGCAGTCCCGGCATTTGGTGTCTCTGTGACAGGTGCACTTGCAGTTGTTATGTCATTGCTAGTCAGTGTGCCATCTGAAGTGGGTGTGGGGATTGTAGTAGTCTCACTGATGTTGGTGGGTTGACTTGTCTCTGTGTCTTCATTATACAGTGTTGTTACTGTAACTGTTGCAAAATCAGTGGTGGAGTCCGTGGCAGTGCTCTGAACTTCTTCTGGAGTTGTTCTGGACCCGGTGCTTGGCTGGGAGGAGGAAGTTGTCACTGCATCAGTAGGTGATTCTTCTGTGGCATTTCCTGTTGCAGTAACTAAAGATGTTGAGGAGGCTGGTAAACTTGTGATACTGATGCTTGTGGGGTTGCTGATTGGAACTGAGCTTGCAGTTTGTGTCACAGGAGGAGTTGTGGATGCGTCACTGGTCATTTTTCCAATAGAGGTGACGTTGGCTTCTGTGGTAGGATCTGTTGTTGACATCCCTAAAATACAAACAGAAACATTTAACATGAGTATATATGGTTGCAAGAAAAAGTATGTGAACCCTTTGGGATTTCTTGGATTTCAGCCTAAATTGGTCATAAAATGTGTTCTGATCTTCATCTAAGTCACAACAACAGACAAACAGTCTGCTTAAACTAATACCACACAAAAAATTGTATGTTTTCATGTTTTTATTGAACAAAACATAAAAACATTCACAGTGCAGGGTGGAAAAAGTATGTGAACCTCTAGGCTAATGACTTCTCCAAGAGCTAATTGGAGCCAGGAGTCAGCCAACCTGCAGTCCAATCAATGTGACGAAAATGTATGTGTTGGTTAAAGCTGCCCTGCCCTATAAAAAACACACACCAGTTTTGAATTTGCTGTTCTCAAGAAGCATTGTCTGATGTGAACCATGCCTGGCACAAAAGAGCTCTCAGAAGACCTACAATCAAGAACTGTTGACTTGCATGAAGCTGGAAAGGATTACAAAAGTAACTCTAAGAGCTTTGATGTTCATGTGTCCACAGTAAGACAGACTGTCAACAAATGGAGGAAGTTCAGCACTGTTGCTACTGTCCCTAGGTGTGGTCGTCCTGTAAAGATGACTGCAAGAGCACAGCGCAGAATGCTCAAGGAGGTGAAGAAGAATCCTAGAGTGTCAGCTAAAGACTTACAGAAATCTCTGGCACATGCTAACATTTGTGTTGACAAATCTACAATAAGTAAAACATTAAACAAGAATGGAGTTCATGGGAGGACATCACGGAGGAAGCCACTGCTGTCCAAAAAAAACATTGCTGCACATTTGAAGTTTGCAAAAGAGCACCCGGATGTTCCACGGCACTACTGGCAAAATATTCTGTGGACAGATGAAATCAAAATTGAGTTGTTTGGAAGGAACACACAACACTATGTGTGGAGAAAGAAAGGCACAGCACACCAACATCAAAATCTCATCCCAACTGTGAAATATGGTGGAGGGGCCATCATGGTTTGGGGCTGCTTTGCTGCCTCAGGGCCTGGACGGATTGCTGTCATTGACAGAAAAATGAATTCCCAAGTTTATCAAGACATTTTGCAGGAAGACTTAAGACAATCTGTCCACCAACTGAAGCTCAACAGAGGATGGTTGATGCAACAGGACAACAACCCAAAGCATAGAAGTAAATCAACAACAGAATGGCTTCAACAGAAGAAAATATGCCTTCTGGAGTGGCCCAGTCAGAGTCCTGACCTCAACCCAATTGAGAAACAGTTTTGTAAAGAAGAATGGTCCAAAATTCCTCCTGACCGTTGTGCAGGTCTGATCTGCAACTACAGGAAACATTTGATTGAGGTTATTGCTGCTAAATGAGGGTCAACCAGTCATTAGCCTAGGGGTTCACATACTTTTTCCACCCTGCACTGTGAATGTTTACATGTTTTGTTCAATAAAAACATGAAAACATATAATTTTTTGTGTGGTATTAGTTTAAGCAGACTGTTTGTCTGTTGTTGTGACTTAGATGAAGATCAGAACACATTTTATGACCAATTTAGGCTGAAATCCAAGAAATCCCAAAGGGTTCGCATACTTTTTCTTGCAACTGTATGCAAAACATGGTAAAAAAAAAAAGCTCTCTGTTTTAAACCCTTATTAGTCCATTTTTTTTGGCCATTTCAGGTCAGTGTAAAATGTAAAAGCCATACTGGCTTATTATCACTAAACAAAACATAGCAAATGTTTGCCCATTTACACATCAAGAAGACACAGCAACATTAGCATTCATTTGAAGTCCTGTTTGCATACGTAAGTGTAAATTCTGAAAAAGTCTTGCAAGCCGCCCCTCTGTTTTTCCTTAGCAATTAAAGTTAATAATAAAGCATGCTGGCTTTATTACTTCACTAGTGAGAGAGGCAGTGAAAGGAAAATACATCTACAAAAGCCAAATGCACAGTGTTCTATGAAACATGAATCTACAAGAGCAACAACTACATATTTCTGTATTTCTGTATATAAATAATGACATGCAATACACAGTGCTTTGCAGCCACTGTCTTGACACCACCGTTGTTTATCAAGCACTTATAAAATTACAATTTCCTAACATAATACAATTATTTATATCACAAAATATTTCAAATGCCAGGCTTTAATAACACCACATAGTTAGAAATGTGTTATCAGTGAAAGCAACTGGAATGAATGATTGTCTATACTGATGCCTTTCTTTCTGCAGCAGCATGAAAACTTTGACTTCATTAAACAATACAACATCATTTTGGTGGAGTAAATTACAATTTCAAAATGTTCAGATGTAATTGAAGTAGCGACTAAATAACAAAAAACATGCAGACAAAAAAAAGAAAAAAGGGAACAAAAATATAAGTTCTGCTGACAGCCTGCGCCAAGGAAAAAGGGACATGACATTCAAGTAATTAACATCTGGTATTTCAAAAAATTATTGACTTCTTCATTTCCCTGTGCTTAACCTTCCCCTTATTTACATGATGTGAACTTTGTATCCTTTATAAAACAGTAAAAAAAAAAAACTTTATAAGCTGTGTTTTAAAGCCAAAGGACAGGGTTTGCCAAAATGTAAATGTTACCTCAACCTACATTTTTTAAAGTTCATTTTCAGGGGCATTTGGTGTATAGTGGATCGAGTAGATAATCAGGGAGAGAAAGGGCACTGGCATGTGAGAAAAGAGCTTTAGGTTGAACTTGAACCTGGGCTGCCTACTCGGGGACTTAAGCCTACATGTGGCCTAACTGTTAGGACATTTGCACCCCCTCAACCTAACTCTTAACCAGAGCTGGAAAGTCACTTATTACATTTACTCAAATTACTGTAATTGACTGGTGTTTTGGGGTGCTTGTACTTTATTACCTGCTGGGGTTCCTTTGCTCATGATTTTGGTGAATTGTTGTCTTTTATGTTAGACAAATTTGCACCATGTGTGAAGTTATCCACCGAGTTAGAGTCTCTACAGGTGAGGTGTTCCAACAGGACACATGGAGCATGAACTTCATCAGTATGCATTACCTTGCTTTGAGGTTGACTCTGCTTGTTCTGGCCAGAGGAGACCCACCTTGCCACAGATTTTTAACAGTGATTGCAGCTCTGTCATTCTGTAAAATACTATACACTTCAAAATTGTAGTTTAACTATAGAATATGTAGTGTGGACCAATATATAGACACTTAAAAACTGTCCAGTTTAACTCTATATTAGTTAACACTGTATATTTTGCTGTGCATCTAACATAAGTGTAGAACAACCTGGTTGGGGATCTATTCTATTGTTGATCTTGCCAATAAGAAAATATCAGATTTTACTGCATAACTCCTCAGGAGTTTCTCAGTGGTCAGTTCTTAAAGTAAACCTTAGATTCAATACTTTTTATTTTTACTTGAGAAGGGTTATAGACCAGTGCCTCTACCTTCATAAATTTTAAGCAGAACCCCTGTACCTTTATTCGAGTACAACAGTTGTGTACTTTTTGGACACTAGAGCAGCAGCTGCAGTTCTCTGCACTTTTGCATTTACCTCATATTCCACAAGGAGGTCACTGCTAAGTCAAAACTGTCATTAAAGGGGGCAACTTGCTACACCTGTAACTTTGTGTGTTAAAAAAAACTGAAAATAGCCATAACTTAGCAGATAAGAATGACTAATGTGTGACGCTTGTTTACGACACCAACAGTGTCAGTTACAAGTGCGGCCAACTTCATCTGTCCCTCTGAAAGGAGCGCTCCCTTCTATTTGTTCAGCGTGCTGTCATGACGCCTGTTCCCATTTAGCCTGCTCCCACTCTTTTTTTGTGTTTATAGGGGAACAGAGGAAACCAGAGGGCAGCTTGAGGAGCGGTTCAAACAGTAGGAGGTCTTTGATAATGACTTAGCCTGTTTACCTCAGCTCCTCATCTGTATGCACTGAATGATTACATTCAAAGCCTCCTTTTACCAGCGAACATGTTACCAAGAAATGGGTGCGCATACTCTCATTGGACAGTTTTTCCCCTAGTCATCCTTCTCAAAAACACAAGGATGTGTTGAGAAAATCAGGACTAATATTAGATTGTGAAAGAAATTTGATTATATTCTCTGTGTGAAAGGTCCTGTGTCACCTAATGTCTTTATCGCTTGGTAACCAAGACTCATTTAGAGATGAAAACAGCAGGCTGCAAACACACTGTGACAGCAGATTTTTATGGATATGATGTACTGGATGTACACAAACACACCCATTCCCAGTCTGTGAACAGTTATGTATTAAAGGAATGTAATAAGATGGTAATAAAAACAATAATCAAGGATGAGGATGTGGAAAAAGGTGGGAATGATATACACGATTTCAGGTGGCATTTGAAATGGTCATTACATAAAGGAGTAGCAGGGTCAAGCAAGGCTAAATATGTACATTAGCACAATATGAGATCAATGCTGTAAAACACACATATCAATATGTTACCGGCTTTTCTAGATTAAGATTTAAGTAGCATGGTTTGTTCAGGGATCAAGATTAATGAAAACCTCTTAAACCAATTCTAGCCGATTGTGTTGTGATTAACTACTTTTCAGTACAGTTTCAGTTACAAGGTTTTGTTTGTTTCTATAAATGACTGGGCTGAAGGTTAAGATTTCCACTGTGTGTTTTTTTGCATACTTTACATATTACAGTCTCAAAGGCCAATGATTTATCTGCCTATATATGCTATATAAAGCAAACACATTTTAGCAATTTTTCAAATGCCTGCTTTATAGAAACTGTCAGTTAAACTATAGCCCTGTAGATTAGTCAGGTTTGTGTGACTTTCTCTGATTTATCATCAAAGCAGCATGCCGAGGTCAGAATCGGCAGGTAGACCGAGAGGAAAGTTAATAACTACAGTTTTTAACACACATCATCAATCAAAAAATGATCAACCAGCTGTTAAAATGAAAAGAGTAACAGTCATTGTGGGGAGTGTGTGATGGGCTGTGAAAGAACCTTATCACTTCTGTGTGTTCAGTGAAACCTCTTCCTTATCAACACCTTCCATCTCCACACAAGTAACAGAGTTAAAAGAGGAAAGTTACAGGCAAAGTGTTTCTTGCTTTATGACGTGCCTAAGTGGATAAGGAAGCATGGGGAAAAACGCAGAAATATTCAAAGAGCAAAGGCTTGAAGAGATTGCAGTAGACTCATACTTCTCTAATATTTCAGCTCAATCTTAGATTTTTTCTTAGACCAATCAATGTGTTTGAGTCAGTAGGGTGATCTCAGCATGCTAAACCACTAACAAGAATTCCTTGTTATCAGAATCTGCAGTTATCAAAGCTTATGCCAATATGTACAACTAATATATCGGCTGTAAATAAAGACGGTAAAAATCAACCAAATGTATTGTAAGTTAGTGGGTTTTAGGTAGGACCAACAGACCCATGTCAGCTGAATTTATTGCTCTGTTCATCTTCATTGCTTAAACTCTTTAAAGTTGTAAATATAAAGTGCTCAACAAAAAAAGCACTGGCAATTACCAAAATCATTTTTTTGTTTCTGCAGTGGTTAATACACCAATATGTAGAAGCTCTTCAACTGAAATTATATTTTTAATGCTAAAATATCATTATTATTGTTATCCATGAACTTTCAAATTTAGTGCTTTACAAAAAAACTCAAAAAATAGTAAAGGACATTATTATTTCTTGATTAGTATGTCAAATTATAGTTATTTACTTGCATACCTCAACAGAAAAATGAGTTTTAGTGGTTGAATGTTATGCTTGATTAATTTCTGACTTCTCAGAGAAGCCCAGTGAGCCGGCTCAAATTTGGGTGTAAAAAGGTGAATTCAGTTTGAAATTCCTCATTCCTGTTCAAAATGGTAAAATGTGGAGAGCTCACTGAAAATGAAAGAGTCCACATTAAAGCACTTCATGATGCTGGATGGTCTCTGAGACAAATATGACAGGTGGTGTAATAAATTTGTTAAGCGCTGTGTATTTGATATCACTACTGGTATTAGCTTAAATTAATTTGTAACTTTGGCATATCAGCTATTGGCAAATATCCAATATTGTGCATCCCCATTTCTAAACGGTTAACTCTTGAAATAACATTTATGGTAATATGATGATAAGAGGTGAGATCAGTCTGTTAAATCAGACTGGTCTAGACTGAGCCACCAAGGACACAGTACTCATAAAAGTGAGCCTGACCATGCAGCATTCTGGCCAGAGTATCGAGAAAAAGAACTCAATCTTTGATTGGTAAATGGTGATATGACAATACTCTGGTCAAGGCTGGCAGTTCTCAGGGTTGGGATGAGACTCATGAACCTAGGCTCTGTTTCCTGCTGTCACGCTATCTATATAAATCTTAGAAGAGGCTGGCCTTCCAGAGTAGAAAGCCACAAAGTCAATATTTTATTAAAATAGATACTATCACAGATTAAAGTTGTCTTTCCGCACACCAGAGAGGACTCTCAACATTTCAGAACAACTTTTGTTTCTTTTAAGGGGGGAACAATATCATCAGTATGATATCAGCAGATACTAGCTTCAAAAGTTAAAGTTTCTGTAAAGTGAATTAAAGAAAAATACGTATTTTAGGTTTGTTGTATGGCAGGCCACTGTGTTATGAACCACCAGATCATACTTCAGTCATGAAAGATATCCCTAAGTTAATAAAATTAAGCTTCAAAATAATAGAATATGAGGCAGCAATATCTGCTCCAGGATGGTGTGGCGGGGTCAACTGAATGAGCTGAAGCCACGCCCACTCATGAGAAATACAATCCTCTCAAATAAAAAAAAAAAAAAAAAAAAAAAAAAAGCTTTTGATCAGAGTACAGCTGCCTGGCTCAGTGACAGAGCAAAGAGACAGAAGGTGGGGATTTAATTTACTGTTTTCTGGTACAGTCTCTCCATTATGATACTTTTAATAACCCGTAGGCCACCATGGCTGACTGAGTTGGGAAATTTATCAAACAGTGAACAAAAACACAGCATGTAGCTGGCTGTTAATCTTCAATGAAGACAGTAGCATCAGCTAACCACAGACTGTGCTGAGATGAACTGGTCGGTGCTCTAATATCATTGCAGTGTTAGGGGGGCGGGGTAAGGCTGGTGATGTCATGGGCTCATATATTTTCACTACTCAAATAAAATCAAGTCAGGAAAGAGGTGAACAACTCTCTTTTGGTCAAACAAATCTCAGGGTTTTCAAATGTTTACAGCATATTATTTCTAGTGTGTTAAGATACAAAGTTTGAATTTAACTTTACAGTATATCATATAAATATCATATATATAACTTTAATTGTCAGTATATCAGGTATTGTTGTAAACATCGGCTGTAGGCATGATTGAAATTGTGGACCAACAGACCTACGTCAGCTTAAGTCATTTCCTTTTTTCATTCTCACTGTGTTTTAAGGACTTAAGTTTCAAATCTGAACATCATTTATATATTGGTATTGATATCCATACAGGCTGAAAATGATTTATTTAAATATGGGCACATCAGTATCCGCAAGAATCCAATATTATGCACCCCTAGTTCTTTTACACGAATAACCCCATTAGTATGTGGCATGGAGGCACTCAGCCTGTGGCACTGAAGAGGTGTTTTGAAGCCCAGGCTGCTTTGATAGCAGCTTGTTTGTATTGTTGGATCTGGTGTCTTTGGTCATGTCTTGGTCTTTCACACAACATCCTTATATTTTGAGATATTGAATTTCGATTTTTATGATTTGTAAGTTGTAATCATCAAGACAAAAATGAAAAGGCTTGAAATATCCATGCAATGTTTGAATTATATTAAGAAAAAATCCCTTTCTATCAGTATTCAGTTTTTTGGGTGCACCTATAGATAGAGGGATTGTATCAGTCTCTTGAATACAACTGCTATCAAAGCTAACTCCAATTCAATAAGCTTAGTTGTTTGTCCTGGGTTTTACATAAAAGTTAAAATGCCAGATAAAAAACCTTAATATCAAAGTGAGATTAATTTTTTGACTGTGATCATCTGTTAAAAAATCCAACAATACAGTTGTTCTAATATGGAGCTACTATTGTTGCAAAAGTAATTGCAAATGTGTACAAAGATCTGTGCACAAATCCACAAATACGTGTACAAATCCTCAAATGCATGCACTCTTGCATGCATTTGAGGATCTTTGTACAAATTTGCAAAACTTTGCACACATTTGCAGATCTGTACACGCATTTGCAGATTTGTGCACGCATTTGTGGATTTGTGCACAGATCTTTGTACACATTTGCAAATACTTTTGCAACAACAATAGCTCCATATTCTAATAATATGTTTTTATTTTTACCACCCATTTTGTTATTGCTGAAAGCAAAGAAGTTCAACAATGATAAAGAAAGACTGCAGTTTGGAGGCACTCATTCTTTACAGTCTCACCTGTCAGTGCTCAAGGGGAAAACAAATTGAGAGCCATTAATTCCTGAGATTCTCATGATACAAGAAGTTCAAATTATTCTACTCTGATATCTGAAAGCTGTGTCCTTGCCCTTCACAAGCAGTGATTCTGATCTGATCATGGAAGACGCTGAAGCTGAGACCTTGACGATGTCTTTTTCATCAAAGCTTCATGGCACGCTTTCACATTTCCAGCACTCTACCTACATGCATTAAAAAAGCAGGCACAGATACTGTGAGAAGGTTATGGTATTGCCATTAAAACAATGTCTATTTGTGGAAAAAGAGAAGTGATGGACTACAGGGAAGTAGAGATGAATTTAAGCATGCACGGCGGACAACAAACAAACAATGGTTCTTCTACTTTAGTTGAGATGATTTCCTACTACTTATTCCCTATCAGCAAGAGCAGGAAAATATCAGAGCAGCCGTGACGTCTTTGCCAGAGGTTGTTGCGACAATATCTGCAACAGTGTATGATTCAAGTCCTCCGACATGGCTGCAAACCACAGAATCTCTTCAGCTTGATGTCACCATCCCAGAGGCCACATTACAAAGTTAATTAGTGTAATACATTTAAAACAGTGGGGTAATTAGGAGCCCACTGTGTCTTGCATGTCTAACAGGGAGCCTTGTCTCTAAGGATTTAACCCACAGGAGGATTATCCCCTGCAGACACAAAAGGGATGACTAGGTCAGGCAGGGTGGCAAGTGGGTCTAAGGTCGAACTGCAAGTGCACACTCAGGAGGATGTGGATCAGGAAGGTCCGGGTTTACCCACCAAGTGTTCTTCTGCTCCAAGCCCCTGCTATTCAGCCCCTTAAAAGCTGCCACACCTCTCAAACTCTGCTGTCCTCTGCCTTTCTCAAACAAATGCCATGTGTTACAGAAGAGTCATTTGCTACCAGCTGTTGAAGCTTTGCATCACTTCAAATCACTGACAGTTACAGAAACAGAGACAGTTTACAATTAGGTTTCACTTAGGGGGGATTCTATTCATGCAGCACAACAGCACTCCTGTGAAGTACCTGCTCATGACTGTCTGATCCAGTTCCCCAGACATGTCTTCAACTTCCTCCTGATTATACCACACCAAACTGATGACTCTGAGGGCTGCAGACCTGCACTCTCCTTTGATTTAATGTAGAAATATTCAAAGTTTACTTCAGGATTTGAAGGAAAGTGTGCTTTTGAGATATTTTTGGCAACTAGCATGGACAGGTCTGGTTTAAGAGTGCACATGGAGAAGGAGAAGAAATAGCTATGACCCCAAAGACAGGAAGAGCCTGAGGCCAAAGGCAGCTTTCATTAGGGGACAGAGAAATCCTTTAGAGAGCTGACCTATAGGTGTTTGTAGTGCCTGTTTTCTAAAAATCATGTGGTATGAAATCTGAGTAAAGACAACAAGTACTCCTGGACCAAACATAACAGCCATCTAATGAACATTTCTTAAACACTACTTTGTATTTAAAGAGATCTATCCCTATGCTATAACACCAGCACAAATACTCTTTCCTTCAACACTCACTGCAGAGAGAAAACTAGGCCTGAGGGGCTGCTACATCAAAGCTCAGCACTGACAACGCGCCACCAGGAGGAAACGACAGGAAGCTTTTATTTTCATCAACCAGAGGTCTACAGTCCTGCTGAGAGTCATGTGTTAACGCTCCTGATTATATGATACACTGAAGCTTTAAATAGGGAAAGTAAAAGGTTAGAATGGTCATTATGGGCAGAAAAACAAGAAATTATTGGGCAACTTCTTGGGCAATCAATCAAAAATCAACATTATTATTTTTACAAAAGTAGTTGTGCTGCTTTCTCACTAATAAAGAAGAAAACTATCCACTATAAATGTATTGTTTGAACCCCTGGCTGACGTAGAGTAATATTTGTTGTGAAAGTAGCAGTGATGTTCATCTAAATCATCCTTTATGGAATGCCTCTTGTCCAGTCAGATTTCTTAAATTGGCATTTACTGTTGTATGAGTTCCTCTGCTTTATCTCGCAAGAAAAAGTGGGGTATTTCAATTTGTAAGAGGTGACTTAAAGGATATAAACGTAAGTATCTTTATTTAAAGGCTCGATCCAGATATAATGTTAAAAACTCTTTGCATCTACTTCTAAAAGAGAGAAGAGGACAGAGGCAGTCAGCTAAAAGATTTTCAGTTCTAGCTGAGTGAAACAGTCCAAACTTTGATGCTGCAGCCAGCCCTTTGTTTGGTTCTTCTTTACAACAAAAATATGGTAGTTTGCTAAATGAATACCAGTATTGAACACATTTCTGATACTGTTATTTGAACTGGAACAATCATTTGTGTCATTAATATCATAAATACGGCTTATATCTATGACTGAGTACAATTAAAGCTACAACTCTTGCTATTTTGACAGCTTTCTCTGTTGTTCTGGACCATCAGCATGGGCCCAATCTCCCATTTTTGACCAAAGTCAGAAAGGTCAGATTATTTAATGGTTCTAAAGATTCTCATCAGAGTTCGCTGAGGTATGAAGTGTGTTAAGAGTGGGGCAACTGGGTCTCATTTGGTAGAGTCCGTCATTTTGCAATCAGAATGTTGTGGGTTTGAACAGTCACATGTTGATGAATCCTACATCGGCTACATGTGACCTGCAGTTTAAAAAGCGCTTTAATTGTCACATGACTAAAAAGCCCTATACAAGCTCAAGTCCATTTACCATTCTACTATTCAGCCTCTCTGATCTGCTTGAAAGACACTCAGGGCCAGAACATTAGCCAATCGGGCTGACTGAAGATGGAAGCACAACAAACACAGCCATGGGAACACTCGTAAACAGGAATCATAAAGCTAGATGGATGTCAGAAATAGAGGACCAAATTGATCATTTGTGACAACAACACAAGTGTTAATACAGCATTTCCTGTAAAACAACTGAAAATTTAAAAAAGGAGAATAGTTGGACTGAAATAGCTAACAGCTAGCCACATTTAGCATGTTTACTCTAATATTTTTACATTACGTTTTAGACTATGGTTGTTGTTGAATGAATCTCTTAGGATGTGATGTTGCTGGTTCAGTCGTTGTTGTTTATCACACACTATAAGAATAAAACGACAGAATCTGTCATTACATGTTGTCCTGTAGGGCCCTGCACATTTTAACGTGCTCCAGGCTTAAGACTGTGGCTTTACCTACAGCAGACGACACCGTCTCGCTGCATGACACCCGCACGTGCAGCCCAAAATCTCAGGCCACAGTTAATTCACCATTCTTTCCCAAGAAGGAGACGTTGAGCCAGTCTCAGCAGGCAGACAGAAAGAGAGCTCTTAGACTGTAAGTCGGACGTAACAGATGGCTCCACAGGGCAGTGCTCACTTGCCGGCCTGTGCACATATAATATCCAATTAAAGCTCCGCCAGCACATGCTTTCCAATTACAGAGTGAGATTTACCGGCCTGCAGCAGGTCTAATCCGACAGGATACAGCAGGGATGCATCAGAGGGAGGAAGCACAGCAGAGAGAACAGCTACAAGTGTGGATGTAAAAAACGATACTTGGCAGCAGGTGAGAGTGCATCAGATGAGGAGGATTGGATCAATTATCACCATTAAACAGGGACAAACAAAGTGAAACTGAGCTCTTTAAGTCCTCCTCACACTGACAGGGGAACAATCGCCCAAAATAACATCTGATAATGTGTGAGGCTGGTGAAACAAACCTTATTAACTAGATTTTAACTGTTAGATACTGAAATCCAGACAGGAAGTCTTCTTCTTCTCCATAAAGTTGTCAGTTGCTCCCAAGGCAGATCTTTTGTAGGAGTGGATGTAAAGCAGAAAGGACAGGATGTAAAAACGGGTTTTGTTGCCTGCGCAAATGAGTCAAAAAGACAGATTAATTTAAAGAGACAGCAGTGAAAACGAAGTGTTTCAGACGGAGCTTAAAATAAGGGTTTTTCAGGACGCCAGTGTGAGAAACATGAGGAGTTTTTTGAGCTATAAACCATGTGAAGCTACTACGTGGGTAACAGAGCAATGTGTAAAGCCTTGAAAAAAAGGCATAACACCCTCACTTTAAGTAAATACAGTTCATAGAATTAACTTATTTAGTTCAACTTGGTCTATGGAATATGGTAAAGGAAGATTTTATTGCATTTTCTAGTTGTCCTTTTACACTACAGGTCACAATTATCAATTTACATGGACAGTAAACATCAGTACTAGCAAAGAGAGGATTTGAACCCAGGATCTTCTAAGTAGGCTACATGACAACCAACTCTACCTACTGTGCAATATCTGCTTATATTTATAAGCAGCTGGGTAACAAACTCATAATCACCCACTTGTGCCACTGTAATAAAGCACAGTGAATGGGTAAAACATGTGGTCTCTCCTCTCAAAGTTTTATGTCTGTAATAACAGTAACATACAGCGAGTGTTCTCGCTGAGCCCAATGTGTCAGCGTTTCATCTTACATCAGATTAAACAAGTGTTTGAAGGTTTGACTCATGACTCAAGTCTACGATGAGTCAAGAGACAAGGCTTTGGTTTTACAATGTACAACTGTAACCAAAGCAATTCACATCTGAAAGATGGACAGGTGTTGATATCATTAAGGACTTTGGGTCCACAAAATCAGGGATGGAAATGTTATTTTTTTCCCTGTTTTCCATATCTGAAACATTGTTATTAAAAGTGGCTGCAATTGCGGCTGCTGAGTGAGCACTCCTGTGAGTGTAGGACAGGCTTTTAGAGAGTGAAATCCTCATCTATCCACTCAGGCAGTGAGGCTTAACATGCTAACAGGACGGATACTTGATGTCCATATATCCGTGGTGAAGCTAATATGTTTAGCTTTAACGAGAAGATTCTCTACGTGACTGGAAACGAAGTTTGGCATTTCAGGTAAGGCTATAAGCGCCTGCTAGGTATAACATAGCAGGCAGCCTTTGAATGGTTGCTGCTGTATATTTTAGCTTTGTCGCATGACTTAAGTAGAGGCTGTTGACGAGCTTTCCCTGGCACAAAGTTTTGTCATTCTTTATCTGAAGAAAGTCCTTGTAGTCATCAGGGTGACCGTTTTTTAAATGCAAAATAAAGGTGTGTTGTCGTGCTTCTTGCATCACATGTACTTTATAAGTGACGCAAACAGCTACTTTGCTGTCTTGTTCCCACATCTCAAACTTCTCCCACACAGCCAACATGTTGAGTTTGTTGTTGGTGCACGTCTGGCGTCATCGCGTGCGCTTAATTATGACGTCACATTATCGGCCATACAGATCAGCGTAAATTTTATTATCGGCCGATACTGATAATCAACTTTTTAAGCTATTATCAGCCGATACCGATATACTGCTGATAATATCGTGCATCCTTAAATAATGTAACTCTAGGATGCCGTCAATGAAAGGTTTGAATCTGACTTGTGGCTCCCTTCTTGCGTGTGTCTCCTGTGCAAACACACCTGAATAGTCATCCTGCTTCATGCATTTTGCTCAATCATTCCTGGCCTCTGACCAACCTATCTCTCAAACAAAGGCATAAATAAACGAATCTTTAAAAATTACCTTTTTGAAATATTAAGACCAATTGTAATTACAGTTTGTTTGGATTTTACAACAATTAAACTTACTCAATTATACTTCATTAAAAAACACAAATCTATTGAAAACACTCCAGGACATTAAATCACAGTATGCCAAAATACCAGTGAGGCACAGGCTGACCTTTTCCACTGTACACTTTACTAGGCAATGAATCATTAGATTAGGAAAATAATTCCTCGATAAACTGATAATAAAAAGATCTCTTATATTCAGCCTTCCTATGTCTGAGTCATTTGCATTCCTTTAACCACACTTTAACTCCTGTGCAGGATGTGCATGCTCTGGCAATGACCTAACGATGACTAGGCAGAGAAGCATGGCAGATGTTAAGGAGACATAAAAAGTATAATGTGTTTGAGCAAGGAAACAGAAGCAAAGAGACAGTAGGAAGCATTTTAACGCTCTCCTCTCTCCCTCTAGAAGATTTCTTATAGAGGGCGCAAGAAAATGTGGCGCCAGACTCGCCGGAGGAGGAACATGACCCTCAGGAGGTCTTTTTCATCTGGACCTCTTTACTGCTACTTCAGACATAGTCACCCCCCGCTTTTCAGTTTTTCCTTTAGCTCCATGTAGACACATGACAGAGGGGGGAAACACACTAACAGCCTGCAGGCTCAAACAGAAGCTCTGACACCAGACAACGACTGACTCTTCCCAGGGCGACCTTGGATCCCAGAGACATACTTCAGAACAGTCAAGATCATAAAAAAGGAGTGACCAATGGACCGATCTGCAGCTTGGCTCAGTGAGTCTGTACAGTGGAAGGCTCATCAAAATTCCACAGAGCAACTTCACCTAGCTGTGGAGGGGGTCCTAATATAATCACTGATAGTAATGTGCGGAGTATGCTGCTGTTTGCCCGATGCTGAGAGCTTTGAGTCACACTGAAGGAGTTGTGAGTCACAGTTTGAGAGAATTTGGGGGGAACCCCCCCATGAATGTGAAGAAAGAAGGGAGAAAAGAAGATTAGTTTCTTCAATCAGTTCAGTAAAATGAAAAAGCCATCTCCTTTAGTATCAATGTACTTTCATTGATAAGGCTCAACAATGGCAGCTTGGTAGTCTAATCCATTTAATCAGTTTATTTACATTCACCTATTTTAATAGCTTGGTTTGGTTTTATAACTTCCCAAAATTTGTATATCTGTTCTATAAATAGTCATTACACAATTCAGTTTTATGGTGTTGCTGGCATGCTAATCAAAGTGGGCATGGATTTTTCCAAAAAGTATGAATTAAACAGTAGATTTGGCCATGATAAATTCTATTTGTTCATGATTAACTATGGAATTTCAATGTTTCATGAAGTACCACATCCTGCTATTATTCACACTTTATACAAAATCCTGATTTTTCAGGAAAGAGGGTTTGCATAGGGATATGATCAGCATGATACTGATATCTGAAGATACAGCTTACAAAGTTTACTATTAGTATCAGCTGATGTTATATCTGTTGTTTACAAACAATATAGCCTATCTGCCGTGTGTATCCGCCTTTAATACATTTTTAGAGTTTTAGGAAGAACCAAGAGGTCTTCATCAGGTCAAGTCCTTTTTCTTTGCTCATTCTCATTTCATAAACTTAACAGTGGGTTTGAAGGGCTGAGCTTTGCTTCTGTCTTTGTCCTTGACCTTAAAGTCTTTTTCAAACCTGATAGTTGAGAATACTTGGTCAAATTTGAGGCTGATATTGCAGCATTGCTGCACTTTCATATGGTTTTGTCTGCATTTGCATTGGTCAGTAAGCTAAACCATCTGGAAAATGTCAAGCAGTTATACGTTTGTGTCACTAATGTCCCAAAATGAATGGCAATGCGGAAGAAAAGATGTAGAAAAAGATGAAATCCACCTCTTTCCACTTGCTTTTTTCCCTCATAAACAATAACGCCGCTATAAATGTGAGCCGTTCTGGGATTTCTGCTCTTGCTGTGGTGGTCATATAAAATCTGAGTTTCACAAGAAGGCGCCAAGTCTGAGCATCGAGCGAGGCAGCGAGCTGTCCAGGATGTTTTTCTTTACATGAGATGAATGAATCAGTACCGAAGAAGAAGGTGAGCTAAAATAAGATATATATATCCAGGTAAACAAACCAGGGTTCGTTTAAATTGGACCAAGCTGCTCTGGTGTGAATGAGATCTGAAAGTGTGTTTTAAGGGCTGAAGTCTTCGGTCTTAACTACAATTATACATCATTATTGATATCTTGATCAGCTTTAATTTGTAAATATCAGCATATCAGATATCAGCAAAAATCCAACATCATGCATCTCCATCGATGTTTTTTGGGGGGTTGCACAGTGATGCAGAGAAAGAAGGTTCCTTGTTCAAATCCCAAAAATGCTGCTGTAATCATCAATCAATTTTTTTCAGCACTGGTGTACTGGAAAATTTGTAGTTTTTGCATCGACTTTCTGTCACTTACAATAGATATTATAACAGATCATATATGAATCATGACAATGCATGAGGAAAACATGGCAAGATGAGACTTCCTTTACCCCTCCCTCCAGAGAAAGGGTTGTCCACATTGTGCATGGGAATGAGTAAGGATTCAAGATATTATCAGTACGATGTATGTATAAGCAAATATTAGCTCTAAAAGTCCATTATTGGTATCAGCAGATATGATATATTGTCCATCCCTAGGATGGATGGGTAGGGTGAAGTGCTAGGGGTGCATGGCATTTTAAACAGAGATGTTTCAGAGGCACACTAAACCAAGTGTTATGGATAATCTCTCCATGTGAGAGGGCTGCAGAAGTAGCAAAGAAGTTTCTAAATGTACGTAGATTCTTTGTTATTCAAATTTTATAACCACAAAACCATTAAAATCATATTTTATGTTATTCTAAAATGTTACGGCCCTATCGTTTCAATCTTGAAGGATTGTCCCATTATGAGGAAGATGTCAGCTCTATTCCTAGAACCTCCTGTTCCAAGGGGCAAGGGACGACTCAATAGTTAGGGGTACAGGTTAGAAAGAGGGTGGACACTGTCATATGTAGATGGTTCAAGTATGCCTACATGATTTTATGATTTATATCTTACAAGAAACTTTAAAGTGTTGTAAAAAGTGTTAAAAGTGTATGCTTGTGTGTTACAATGATGATGAAGTTGACTTTTAAGGGCCATTTAAGCAGGAAATAACACTTTTAACTACTTTAAACTAATTTTGATAACAGGCCTACTGAATGGAAAACGCTTTCAATGCTGTATTTTCATCGGGTGGTATGCTGATTTGATTTACTTTAGAAGCACGTATATCTTAAACCTCTGGTAAATTTGTATTTTATCAGTACCAAACAACTCCTAAGTTAAATGAGTTGAAGAAAACCTGAAAAGTTTCCTTTTCTGATAAATATGACGCAGCTAGGGTCGTCGTCGTAGCCCACAGTAAGTCAAAGTAACACAATTAAACTCCACTCACCACTAACGACAGCACCCAGGAGAAACACGACAGACAGATGATACACAAACACGTTTCCAGTCTTCATTGTGGCTTTCTTCGTCTCCGGAGCTTCAACCGGTTGAAAGAGTCCCGCGTCCTACCGGTATGACGGTCTATAACGGAACTGAACAGATGCCGCTTCCCCGGTGTGGACGCTCGTTGACCGCTACAGGTGGCTCAGACTGGAAGCTGCAGACTCCGACAGCATTAAAAGCTTTAGTCCCCTCTCTGATTGGCTGGCTGTCCCGTCACTCATTATTACTGTAGCCTGCTGTGGCTGGAGCACGGCCCTGCCTCCACCAAGTGCTTTACCAGTTTACCTATCAACCTGAATGTGACAATAAATTATTTTTGGCTGATTATTTAGGCAGGGAGTGAATAAAGTGCAGTACCAAATAGGCTTTTCCATAACTAATGCTCAAACATAGGCATGTTACTGAAAACAAAGAGCTTTCAAACAAACTTGAAAAGACACAAATTAGTGTCATAATGCGGTGCGTTTATTAAATAAATGTGATGGTTGAGTCAGAGAATATCTCCACTACTTTAAGTGAAATTGCTCTAGCAATTCAAAAAGCAGTGTGTTGTAAGAACAGAATGGTGTTAAGCTTTAAACTTAAACACTCATCAGTGTTAGCGACCTTGGCAAGAGACAACAGGCTAAGAAGGCGTGAAGAACTCTTAAGTGAAGATGGAGGAGTAGTTTTCATCCCTCTTGTAAAAGAGATCACATACAAGCAAACAGCCTAAATCTTACAGCAGTTTTTCAACTATACATTATCCAAGCTAAAGTTTTAAGAGTCGACAAACCAGCAGATACTTTGGCAAATGCTGGGAAAAGGTGTGACTTCAAGTAAGTGACCTGTGTAGAAATACTACAGGGGCCAACAAGACCAAACTATTAGAAAAGGCTGAAATGGCTTACATTACGCTTTCTAGTCACAATTAAAAAGCAAAAATAAATAAATAAAACAATAACTAAACTGGTAGGGACAAAAGTGCAACATGGTAGTACAACAAAGAAAATACCTGTCCAAAATTTGAATTAATAAGACCATACTAACAAAAGCAGCTCTGTACTCAGGGTTTTCTTTAAGCCACAGAGCATGTGAATAACTTCTAAACACAGTAAATAAAAGTGTTATCTCCTAAAACATGCATCACCGTGACTGTTGAGTTGTCTTAGTATTTGTCATTGTTGAAGTTGTCTTGCTTTCTTGAATTGTCTCCCTAGAGACGAATAAAGTTTTTCGGATTTGAATGTGACTTTAAAGTCTAGTGACTGTTGTCCAGTGGAATGACATAAAGTCAAGAGTATGTTAAAATTTTGCTGATGTATCACACCTTCCCTCATACCTTACATAAAATGTAATACGCTAAAAAGTTTCCTAGTAGGAGTTTGCATAATGATGAGCTTATTTCCATACTTTCTGAAAGTATGCCATGAACAGTTTTGCCTTGAGAGAGGTTTTAGGTAGGGCTTGTACAAATATGAGACAAGAAAACAAACTGACTGACTTGGAAAATAACAAACCCTTTAGAGTCTTGGTCATTGTCTTCATGTTGGTATTGTTGACGTCTTAATGGGCTTGAACATTGCTAGGTAAATAGGCTTGTTAGGAAATGAAACACTCAAATCCACTCTTTGAGTAGTTATGTGACCTCTGAGGCAATATTATGAAGAAAACATGCAATCACTGGCTGACCTTACATCTTTCACTCAGGAGATACAAAAGTTCAGTTATACAAATAAGCCTTTCCTTCTCCAGCATCTCTACATGTAGATAGGGAATTTTGATTACATATATTTCATATGAATGAATTTCTAACTCAAACCAATTTTATCTAATGGTTTGCCAAAGCTCCAACAGTGACAAAAAAGAGTTGCATTAATAAAAGACTATGAAGTCAACAGCATATTTTACTATTTGATCTTTGACTATTGCTTAACTGCATGACTTAAGTGAGCTGTCGTCTTTTGTATTGGTTTTACCTGTGATTGGAGAAATGGTCATAACTTTCCATGAACTCCTTATATTAGCAATACAGTGGTGGATGGAAATAAACATATGGAGTTTGATTATGTTCATTTCTAAAAGCTTGGTGTGAACATTTGCTATATTTGTAAGGAAACCTAGACCTTTAATATACTCAAAAAATCATCCCTTATGTGTTTCAGTGGAAATGGATTGTGATAGAGAGAAATTAGAAATCATAATCATCAATTCATACAACAATTACTGCATCCATTATGCTGATGACACTGTGATTTCTATCATGACCTCACTGGATATCTGCATTAATACTCTGCTCTTAATTGATCATTAAGCCATTTGTAAAATGCTATCTCTTAATAATACATGTCCTTTTACTAAGTAATTTCCTTGGTGCTAAATTTAGATGAGACTGTACCAATTTATATGGTTATAGATTTCCGATGTCCATGGTGACACTTATTCTGCTTATGTAGCATCCTCTCTTCTTTTAACAACCCTCTGTAAATGTCAAGGAAGTGTCAGGAGACCTGTGGCTGGAGTTCTGGGAGAAGAATGTTGTCCCATTCTTGTCCGATATATTCTAGCTGTTCAACAGATATTTTTTTTGTTTAATGATATGCCAAATGTTTTCTATTGTTGAAAAGTCTGGCCTGCAGGCAGGCCAGTTCAGCACTTGGACTCTTCTACTGTGAAGCTATGCTGTATTGTGTTTTTGCATTGTCTTGATGAAATATGCAAGGCGTTTTCTGAGCATATATTGCTCTAAAAGCTCTATATACATCTCTGCATTGTGCAGTGTCTTTCCAGATGTGTAAGCTGAACCCATAGGCACTAATGCAACCCTTTACCATCAGAGATGCGGGCTTTTGAACTGTGCGTTGACAGCAAGGTTTTTGAAAGAAGTTATATTTTGATTAATGTGAGCACAGAACAGTTTTCCATTTTACCTCACTTCATTTTAAATGAGCTTTGGCCCAAAGAAGACGGCAACGTTTCTGAGTAGTATTCACTTATGGTTTCTCCTTTAAATGATACAGCTTTAACTTGCATTTGTGGATGGCCTTAGCCTTGTCACTTATTAGTATTATAAACGGTAGATGGTGGAATTTTTTTTCTGAAATTGTTCAGTATTTTTAAACCCTAATTTTTGTGTGTGTTTTTTGCAGATTGGTGAACCTCTGCCCATCTTTACTTGTGAGAGACTCTGCCTCTAAAATGTTCCTTTTACACCCAGTCATGCTACTGACCTACTGCCAAGTAACCTAATTAGTTGCAACTGTTTTTCCTAGGTACCACTTACTTTTCAAGCCTGTTGTTGAACCATTGCCATCCAGCACAGTCCCCTCTTTACCACAATGGTTTAATATAATGTCTGCAATACTGCTGTCAATCTCACGGTCCCTTCCAACCTCACTTGTGAATATGACCTTGAGATATTTCCTTCCCTTGGGGCACAGACTCACTCGATGAGCGAGCGAGCAATCCACTGTTTTACAGCTGAGAAATGTGGCCTTGGACTTGGAGGTGCTGACATACAATCCAATCATATCTTTGAAATTGTTTTACACAACAGATACATAAAAAGCAGCAAAAACAGAAGTGAAGCTGATTAACAAGTCATAGAATATTTATACAGAGATAACGTATGGCTTGTCTGTAAACCAATGTTCCTGTCTTCAATGTGTTTTTTTCTTCCTTCTTTTAACCAACAACAAGACAGGCCTGTCCATGGCTTGTAGGAAGTATCATTTATGTGGAAACTTCCATTATTTTATGACATGATTGACTCATTTGGTTAATTGTGGGTGACGGAATTTGGTATTGTATATGGTGACCAAAAGCAAACAGATGAGATGAAGATAAGATGTTGTGAAAAGATTAAATAAAGCTGAAAACTTCATGGTATTTTGGATGTTGAAATAATATGGTTCAGGTCAAATGGTGGTGGTCATGAACTAGACTGGCCATCATGAAAATATCATGATGGATAATCAAGGAGGCATCTGCTTTTCTCTGTTGGAGGTGAGAAGTAAGAGTGGTTGTGGAGTTGGTAGCCTAGTGGTTATGTCAAATCCCGTTATATACTGAGGCTACTGTGAGCAGTCAGGGTTCGGTTCCGCTTGTGGCTTCTTTCCTGCATGTCATTCCCAAATTCTCCCCCATTTTTCTAACTCTATTCACTTTCCTATAAAGAAAGGCATAAAAGCTCAAATAGTTTTAAGAAGTTTTAGTGATGGATTTCTTCAAAAGATGGAGTTCTTGTGATACATTTATTATCTTCTGTATAAAAGTAACAACAGCAGTTTCAGTAAGTATTTTTATGATGTCTGTCTGAAATGTTGAGTTATTATTTAACCAAAGAGTGAACTTTATCTGAACATCTTAACATTAATAGTTAATTTCTTCCTGCAGACTTCTATACTCAGTCAAGGCAAATCAACCAGCTTTATATTCATGGTGACATAGCAGGGCTTTTATGGCCCTGCTTTGGGACACTCCTTCACAGTGACATAAATGTCCGGCATGCATGTAAACACATACACCTATCTGACCCCACTCTTATCTCGTGTAAATATTCAGGACCATTGCGTCATATTTCAGTACTGTTTTCTTTTTGCCAGGAAACCACCAGGATTATTCATTCCACTGTTGATATAAGATGCTTTCACATCAGGACTGGAATCCTGCCATCTAAATAAAATACAAGGTCATCTTGTGAATTCATTTTTAATTTTGTGGTGTTGATAACTCAGGAGATTAGTTAGAATTAAGTGTTTTTTGTGCTGTCCTTTGTTGAATCCATTTTGAAATCAGTACCTTTACTTCTGCATTTTAACCAGAGTAATTGTACTTTTTCCACACTGTTTCAAATCTGGGGAACGTGTGGGTTGATTTCTCATCATGTGATTGGGCTTGCGTGTTTAGCTGTGTGTTTTTTTTATGTGTTTAGTTGTGTTGTGATATTGCCTGTTCTACAGTGATCACTGTTGAGTTCTTCTGGTAATTTTTCAAGTGGATTGTTGATATTTTGTTTTTAGACACGTGCACCATGCATGAAGTTATCCACTGAGTCAGAGTTTCTGCCTGTGACCTTAGATGCTCCTCAAGTATGCACAGTGTTTCTTAAGCATCAATATTCATAGCCTTGCAGTGAGATTTACCCTGCTTCGGTAGAATCAGCCATTAATGTGTGTTTATTTGTACTTAGTTTCTTGGCCAATTTGTTATGAACTTTCCAGTGTGGACAGGGCCCAATACTGCCTTTCCTAGAGGAAAAAGTAAATTTGCATTCTGTATTTGACCAGTGTGGCCAATGACTAATGTTGCAGTATCATTAAAACTCTCTGTTCTTTTTATTGCTCATTCACTATCTCTCTGTGTACACAACCCAGCGCGCCATCTCTTCTCAGCTTTGGAGATAACACCATCTATGACACTCTCCCCTCATCCACTGTAAACAAACCAGTGACATCTGAAAGGCTGCAGGACACAGAGACACAAACTCACTGTTTAGTACTTAGTGTCTGTTTAAATGCTTCTTTGATATTCAGCGGAAGGATTAATGCAGAGTGGGCAGCTTTATGGCCACCATAAGTCCTTTGTTGCTCACATTTCTTTTGACCACACCCTCACTATTCTGGCATATTTCTTTTCAGCTCCTCGGAAAAGAAATATGTCCGGTGCTACTCTATGCTTAATGAAAAAGTACTTTCAGTTCATGATTAATGACCTAGTGTCCCTAAAATGACAAGAATAAAACAGTTCATACATCTTTAACTTAAAAAATAACATTATTTTAAAAAATTGCATTTGCAGGAAGCCTTGTAGGCTCATTGTGGGGAGAGGAGTGGGCACAGCAACAGAGCTTCAGAATACTTGACAGAAAGATGTCACTTAAAAAAATAATAATAATAACAATAATAATAATAGTAATAAAATAGGAGCGCTAGAAATTAAAATATGATCATCAGCATAACAACAGAGTGTTCTCTCCCTCTCAGGCTCTCATCTGTAGCTTTGGCTTGTTGTAGTTTTGGAACCTGTACTTACTGGCTCATTGACATCAGATAACAAACTAGTATACCCTGAGAATTCAGACACAGGCGTTCGTATCCTGTGATCCACCTCCCCGCCAGAATCAGTGCCGTAAGTCAAGCCGCTGCCATCCGGCTTGAACTGGGAGCCAAAGGCCTGGGCAAAGTTTTCTATCTGGTAGGAAGGCTTGGAGGAGTCCAGAGAAGTTAGATCCTGCGAGGCAGCTAAAGGGTAGACCACTGTTCCGTTCTTGCCCGGCGGATGGTCTTTCTGGCTGCTCAGGTCTGATGGGCTGATCTGATAGGAGGAAGGGGGGGTGGAGGAGTGCTTCTCCATCTGATCACTGAGCTCCTGAGACGGGGTGGCCTACTGAATGGAAAACGCTTTCAATGCTGTATTTTCATCGGGTGGTATGCTGATTTGATTTACTTTAGAAGCACGTATATCTTAAACCTCTGGTAAATTTGTATTTTATCAGTACCAAACAACTCCTAAGTTAAATGAGTTGAAGAAAACCTGAAAAGTTTCCTTTTCTGATAAATATGACGCAGCTAGGGTCGTCGTCGTAGCCCACAGTAAGTCAAAGTAACACAATTAAACTCCACTCACCACTAACGACAGCACCCAGGAGAAACACGACAGACAGATGATACACAAACACGTTTCCAGTCTTCATTGTGGCTTTCTTCGTCTCCGGAGCTTCAACCGGTTGAAAGAGTCCCGCGTCCTACCGGTATGACGGTCTATAACGGAACTGAACAGATGCCGCTTCCCCGGTGTGGACGCTCGTTGACCGCTACAGGTGGCTCAGACTGGAAGCTGCAGACTCCGACAGCATTAAAAGCTTTAGTCCCCTCTCTGATTGGCTGGCTGTCCCGTCACTCATTATTACTGTAGCCTGCTGTGGCTGGAGCACGGCCCTGCCTCCACCAAGTGCTTTACCAGTTTACCTATCAACCTGAATGTGACAATAAATTATTTTTGGCTGATTATTTAGGCAGGGAGTGAATAAAGTGCAGTACCAAATAGGCTTTTCCATAACTAATGCTCAAACATAGGCATGTTACTGAAAACAAAGAGCTTTCAAACAAACTTGAAAAGACACAAATTAGTGTCATAATGCGGTGCGTTTATTAAATAAATGTGATGGTTGAGTCAAACAAAGCAGAATATCTCCACTACTTTAAGTGAAATTGCTCTAGCAATTCCGAAAAAAGCAGTGTGTTGTAAGAACAGAATGGTGTTAAGCTTTAAACTTAAACACTCATCAGTGTTAGCGACCTTGGCAAGAGACAACAGGCTAAGAAGGCGTGAAGAACTCTTAAGTGAAGATGGAGGAGTAGTTTTCATCCCTCTTGTAAAAGAGATCACATACAAGCAAACAGCCTAAATCTTACAGCAGTTTTTCAACTATACATTATCCAAGCTAAAGTTTTAAGAGTCGACAAACCAGCAGATACTTTGGCAAATGCTGGGAAAAGGTGTGACTTCAAGTAAGTGACCTGTGTAGAAATACTACAGGGGCCAACAAGACCAAACTATTAGAAAAGGCTGAAATGGCTTACATTACGCTTTCTAGTCACAATTAAAAAGCAAAAATAAATAAATAAAACAATAACTAAACTGGTAGGGACAAAAGTGCAACATGGTAGTACAACAAAGAAAATACCTGTCCAAAATTTGAATTAATAAGACCATACTAACAAAAGCAGCTCTGTACTCAGGGTTTTCTTTAAGCCACAGAGCATGTGAATAACTTCTAAACACAGTAAATAAAAGTGTTATCTCCTAAAACATGCATCACCGTGACTGTTGAGTTGTCTTAGTATTTGTCATTGTTGAAGTTGTCTTGCTTTCTTGAATTGTCTCCCTAGAGACGAATAAAGTTTTTCGGATTTGAATGTGACTTTAAAGTCTAGTGACTGTTGTCCAGTGGAATGACATAAAGTCAAGAGTATGTTAAAATTTTGCTGATGTATCACACCTTCCCTCATACCTTACATAAAATGTAATACGCTAAAAAGTTTCCTAGTAGGAGTTTGCATAATGATGAGCTTATTTCCATACTTTCTGAAAGTATGCCATGAACAGTTTTGCCTTGAGAGAGGTTTTAGGTAGGGCTTGTACAAATATGAGACAAGAAAACAAACTGACTGACTTGGAAAATAACAAACCCTTTAGAGTCTTGGTCATTGTCTTCATGTTGGTATTGTTGACGTCTTAATGGGCTTGAACATTGCTAGGTAAATAGGCTTGTTAGGAAATGAAACACTCAAATCCACTCTTTGAGTAGTTATGTGACCTCTGAGGCAATATTATGAAGAAAACATGCAATCACTGGCTGACCTTACATCTTTCACTCAGGAGATACAAAAGTTCAGTTATACAAATAAGCCTTTCCTTCTCCAGCATCTCTACATGTAGATAGGGAATTTTGATTACATATATTTCATATGAATGAATTTCTAACTCAAACCAATTTTATCTAATGGTTTGCCAAAGCTCCAACAGTGACAAAAAAGAGTTGCATTAATAAAAGACTATGAAGTCAACAGCATATTTTACTATTTGATCTTTGACTATTGCTTAACTGCATGACTTAAGTGAGCTGTCGTCTTTTGTATTGGTTTTACCTGTGATTGGAGAAATGGTCATAACTTTCCATGAACTCCTTATATTAGCAATACAGTGGTGGATGGAAATAAACATATGGAGTTTGATTATGTTCATTTCTAAAAGCTTGGTGTGAACATTTGCTATATTTGTAAGGAAACCTAGACCTTTAATATACTCAAAAAATCATCCCTTATGTGTTTCAGTGGAAATGGATTGTGATAGAGAGAAATTAGAAATCATAATCATCAATTCATACAACAATTACTGCATCCATTATGCTGATGACACTGTGATTTCTATCATGACCTCACTGGATATCTGCATTAATACTCTGCTCTTAATTGATCATTAAGCCATTTGTAAAATGCTATCTCTTAATAATACATGTCCTTTTTACTAAGTAATTTCCTTGGTGCTAAATTTAGATGAGACTGTACCAATTTATATGGTTATAGATTTCCGATGTCCATGGTGACACTTATTCTGCTTATGTAGCATCCTCTCTTCTTTTAACAACCCTCTGTAAATGTCAAGGAAGTGTCAGGAGACCTGTGGCTGGAGTTCTGGGAGAAGAATGTTGTCCCATTCTTGTCCGATATATTCTAGCTGTTCAACAGATATTTTTTTTGTTTAATGATATGCCAAATGTTTTCTATTGTTGAAAAGTCTGGCCTGCAGGCAGGCCAGTTCAGCACTTGGACTCTTCTACTGTGAAGCTATGCTGTATTGTGTTTTTGCATTGTCTTGATGAAATATGCAAGGCGTTTTCTGAGCATATATTGCTCTAAAAGCTCTATATACATCTCTGCATTGTGCAGTGTCTTTCCAGATGTGTAAGCTGAACCCATAGGCACTAATGCAACCCTTTACCATCAGAGATGCGGGCTTTTGAACTGTGCGTTGACAGCAAGGTTTTTGAAAGAAGTTATATTTTGATTAATGTGAGCACAGAACAGTTTTCCATTTTACCTCACTTCATTTTAAATGAGCTTTGGCCCAAAGAAGACGGCAACGTTTCTGAGTAGTATTCACTTATGGTTTCTCCTTTAAATGATACAGCTTTAACTTGCATTTGTGGATGGCCTTAGCCTTGTCACTTATTAGTATTATAAACGGTAGATGGTGGAATTTTTTCTGAAATTGTTCAGTATTTTTAAACCCTAATTTTTGTGTGTGTTTTTTGCAGATTGGTGAACCTCTGCCCATCTTTACTTGTGAGAGACTCTGCCTCTAAAATGTTCCTTTTACACCCAGTCATGCTACTGACCTACTGCCAAGTAACCTAATTAGTTGCAACTGTTTTTCCTAGGTACCACTTACTTTTCAAGCCTGTTGTTGAACCATTGCCATCCAGCACAGTCCCCTCTTTACCACAATGGTTTAATATAATGTCTGCAATACTGCTGTCAATCTCACGGTCCCTTCCAACCTCACTTGTGAATATGACCTTGAGATATTTCCTTCCCTTGGGGCACAGACTCACTCGATGAGCGAGCGAGCAATCCACTGTTTTACAGCTGAGAAATGTGGCCTTGGACTTGGAGGTGCTGACATACAATCCAATCATATCTTTGAAATTGTTTTACACAACAGATACATAAAAAGCAGCAAAAACAGAAGTGAAGCTGATTAACAAGTCATAGAATATTTATACAGAGATAACGTATGGCTTGTCTGTAAACCAATGTTCCTGTCTTCAATGTGTTTTTTTCTTCCTTCTTTTAACCAACAACAAGACAGGCCTGTCCATGGCTTGTAGGAAGTATCATTTATGTGGAAACTTCCATTATTTTATGACATGATTGACTCATTTGGTTAATTGTGGGTGACGGAATTTGGTATTGTATATGGTGACCAAAAGCAAACAGATGAGATGAAGATAAGATGTTGTGAAAAGATTAAATAAAGCTGAAAACTTCATGGTATTTTGGATGTTGAAATAATATGGTTCAGGTCAAATGGTGGTGGTCATGAACTAGACTGGCCATCATGAAAATATCATGATGGATAATCAAGGAGGCATCTGCTTTTCTCTGTTGGAGGTGAGAAGTAAGAGTGGTTGTGGAGTTGGTAGCCTAGTGGTTATGTCAAATCCCGTTATATACTGAGGCTACTGTGAGCAGTCAGGGTTCGGTTCCGCTTGTGGCTTCTTTCCTGCATGTCATTCCCAAATTCTCCCCCATTTTTCTAACTCTATTCACTTTCCTATAAAGAAAGGCATAAAAGCTCAAATAGTTTTAAGAAGTTTTAGTGATGGATTTCTTCAAAAGATGGAGTTCTTGTGATACATTTATTATCTTCTGTATAAAAGTAACAACAGCAGTTTCAGTAAGTATTTTTATGATGTCTGTCTGAAATGTTGAGTTATTATTTAACCAAAGAGTGAACTTTATCTGAACATCTTAACATTAATAGTTAATTTCTTCCTGCAGACTTCTATACTCAGTCAAGGCAAATCAACCAGCTTTATATTCATGGTGACATAGCAGGGCTTTTATGGCCCTGCTTTGGGACACTCCTTCACAGTGACATAAATGTCCGGCATGCATGTAAACACATACACCTATCTGACCCCACTCTTATCTCGTGTAAATATTCAGGACCATTGCGTCATATTTCAGTACTGTTTTCTTTTGCCAGGAAACCACCAGGATTATTCATTCCACTGTTGATATAAGATGCTTTCACATCAGGACTGGAATCCTGCCATCTAAATAAAATACAAGGTCATCTTGTGAATTCATTTTTAATTTTGTGGTGTTGATAACTCAGGAGATTAGTTAGAATTAAGTGTTTTTTGTGCTGTCCTTTGTTGAATCCATTTTGAAATCAGTACCTTTACTTCTGCATTTTAACCAGAGTAATTGTACTTTTTCCACACTGTTTCAAATCTGGGGAACGTGTGGGTTGATTTCTCATCATGTGATTGGGCTTGCGTGTTTAGCTGTGTGTTTTTTTTATGTGTTTAGTTGTGTTGTGATATTGCCTGTTCTACAGTGATCACTGTTGAGTTCTTCTGGTAATTTTTCAAGTGGATTGTTGATATTTTGTTTTTAGACACGTGCACCATGCATGAAGTTATCCACTGAGTCAGAGTTTCTGCCTGTGACCTTAGATGCTCCTCAAGTATGCACAGTGTTTCTTAAGCATCAATATTCATAGCCTTGCAGTGAGATTTACCCTGCTTCGGTAGAATCAGCCATTAATGTGTGTTTATTTTTACTTAGTTTCTTGGCCAATTTGTTATGAACTTTCCAGTGTGGACAGGGCCCAATACTGCCTTTCCTAGAGGAAAAAGTAAATTTGCATTCTGTATTTGACCAGTGTGGCCAATGACTAATGTTGCAGTATCATTAAAACTCTCTGTTCTTTTTATTGCTCATTCACTATCTCTCTGTGTACACAACCCAGCGCGCCATCTCTTCTCAGCTTTGGAGATAACACCATCTATGACACTCTCCCCTCATCCACTGTAAACAAACCAGTGACATCTGAAAGGCTGCAGGACACAGAGACACAAACTCACTGTTTAGTACTTAGTGTCTGTTTAAATGCTTCTTTGATATTCAGCGGAAGGATTAATGCAGAGTGGGCAGCTTTATGGCCACCATAAGTCCTTTGTTGCTCACATTTCTTTTGACCACACCCTCACTATTCTGGCATGAACTACTCGATTTCTCAAGTTTTAAGTCAACAGTCAGAACAAAGCTCTTATCAGTGATAACAGAAATGATTGCAATGTAGAAATTGCAACATAAAGAAAATGCAGTGATTAACTGAACAAGATGGGATCGGCTTTGAATGACACAGGTGTGAGGTGTGTACCAAAGTTATGAAATGCGGAAAAGACTTCAAATTTACAAGAAATCGTGGGATAGATGTACCTGATCATGACATCCTACTTCTCCTTCTTTATTTTAAGGAAGTAATTCATTTCCCCACAAAGATGAAAGGAAAAAAGATCATTACAATGTTAAAGGTCAGATTAATTTTAGTAAAGTAATAAGAGCTTCTTTGTGAGAGTTAATCCCCAAAAAACTATAAATAATAGCTCAGGCATTTGTTTTCTTTAAGCTATGAAATTACACTGCCTTAATGACATGGGCATTACAATCGAAAAGCCTTTAACTTCAAACTTGTGCACTGTAAAGTTGGCAAAGGCTGTAACATTGGTAACTTTATACTAGAAATATAAAGTAAATAAAATTGAAGAATCTACCATCTGATGTTCTAGTAGATAACAGTGCAATTATTTACAGTTTCTTGTAGTCTCTGTCTGAAGCAGAAAAATGGAAAAAAAAATAGCTTAGACAAATAATGATTAATGCTTCTAATTGTTTCTTCTGGTGGTTTGCTTACGTAATGTGCCTTCACAAAGCTACAAACGGGTTCATCATCAGGGAAATAATTGCAAGAAAATGGGGGTGGTGTACTGTGCACTGATGTGGTTTGAATGGAGAAACTGGAAACAATCTGAACAATTAAACTCATCCTAATTAAGACTTAATTCATTTCCTTAAATACCAAGATCAACTTTGATTGTGTTGAGGGGATATATTGAAAGCAAACAGGAAATGAGAGGAAATCAAGTGAGGCAGTTTTCTAGAACAGAAACAGAGGCTTTCACATAAGGTTTTTTGCAAAGTCTAAGCAGGCTTTCATGTGATTTACACTGAGGAGAGGCAGCCGTTTTGCTTCTCTGCCATAAAGCCCAGAAAAAAAAGAGTTGTTTTCTGTAGCCTCCACCAGATCTGTGTCTTGCAACAATCCTGTCCCTTACCTCTGCAGGGAGTTCCTTTAACCATAATGGCTTGGATATGCTTTGTCTGCTGTGAGACCTTCTCTTGAGAGGTATGTGCCTTTCGAAATCATTTGTAATCAATTTAATTTACCAGAGGTAGACTCCAGTCAAGGTGAAGAAACATTTCATTGAGATTAAGAGAAATGGGAGGAACCTGAGCTAAACTTTTAGTGTTTTTGCAAAGGGTCTAAATACTTCTGTAATTGTGACATTTCATTTTTAATTTTACATAAATCTGCAAAAAGAGTTTAAAAATTCTGATTTCTCTTTTTCATGATGGATGCTGGGTGTAGATTAGTGAGAATAAATATTTTTTTTCCTCCGTAAGGCTGCAAAATAAGAAAATAAAAAGGACTTGTAATTTTTCTGAAAGCACTGTATGTGGAGTAAAAGGAGACCTTTAAGTGGAACATTAGCACCACTATGTGGTGAAAACGAATACAGCCACAATTAGCTTCAGTAAACCTCTTCAGAGCTACAATCACTAATATACCGATTGAATGAGCAAAAGATAATAGACAATGAACAGTCTGCTCCTGTATCAACACCTCTAATTTCCAGACAAATCTAAACAGAAATCAGAGCTTCAGTGAAGCATCATCATGTTGTCAGCACTAAACACAAACATGACAGTACTACTTGTTGATAAGTTTTTTTTTTATTTTCTCCCTAATCACTTTTAAATTCATTGGACAAGCACGTTCTTGTGAATCATGTCACAAGAACCTGAAAATAAGAACATAAAAATGGAAGATATCATCAGCTACAAAAATTTGGCGGTGATAAAGTAAGGGAAAGGAATATACTAAAATAAAATTTATACATGGGTCAAAATCGGTAAAGTAAGATGTAGTGTTTGTACATTTGTCTTGTAAACAAAAGCATCTTGAAGCCATCTGACAGATCAGATGTGGAGGAGGTCAAACTGAAGAAAGTCAACACTGGTTGGCATGACGCATTAACAGGAACCCTGAAGGGACAAATGTCTTCATGGGTCACAAAAATGTCGTGAACATGAATGTTTAAAAATAGTCACACAGAAACATGATGTTTTTTCACATACAACAGCATCTCTGCTACATACATCAAACCTTCACTCCTTACTCCCTGGTTTACTGTGATATGAGGTATATGAGGCAAATTCTCGGTTACGATTAAACCGTCCAACATGGCAACGTCTTATTTAAGATATTACAGCATTGCATTCACTGTGCCATGTTTAATGATTGCTAAAACAACAGGCCATTGGGGTGTTAAGGGGTTCAAAGACTCATTCAGTAGAGTGATATCAGATCTAGCACTCAAGGCCAGCTGTAGCTATGGAAGACAGCGCAATTATTGTCATCTTTACAAAAAGAGAACATTACAGCATAAATACATTTCAAACCAGCAAGAAAATTACACTGAACATTTACGAGACGATATCGTGAACCCGTGCTTCTGAGGATTAGGCACCCAATTTCTTAGGGGACAATATAATGCTTAAGCAGACGTGAAAGGTCTAATGCATACAAATTTTTTGTCAGCCTTTTTTTTTCAGCTTAAAATTCACATGGCTGCTGGGAAACAGCTGAAGAAATACTTCATCACTAACACATTTTTCATCAAATTCAATAAAAAAGCAAAGCTGCTATGTTGGGTAAAACTAAAACTAGGGTTTTGAATTACATTTACAATATCCCAATTAAATGCAATTTAAAAAGCCCAACCCTCCCTCCCCTCTAAACCCTTCCTAAAGATGAGAAAATGTTAATGAAAAATCCCACTTTCACATATCAACCCCCCTCCCTACCTCCCACCTGCCCATGTAAACCCACACAAAGGGTATCCCGGATCATACACCCAAATATTTTTAACCCAGAAACCCGTCTGCATACGCCCAAACAGCAAGTCATTCTACTGATGTCTGAGCTCTGTTGATCTGACGGGGTACTTTAACTCGATGTAAGAAAACGGCTCAAAGTGCTAATTGGATTCTTTTAAAGAAATAAGAGAACCGAGGAAGAAGAGGAGGGCGGTCAAAGGGGAAGGCCATTCTATCGCTGTCCAACAGCTACCTCTATCGGCCAATGAATAGCCCTAACATCACTTTTGTTCTCCAAAAATATACCAAGGACAACATTTACCCCCAAACCAGCCCTCACTCTACCTCTACTTCAACTGATTAAATCTGTTTTTTTACATTTATATATTCTTATAAATATATATAGATATATATATGGCCCTTATTGAAGAAAACATGAGTTTCACATTGACACGAAAGTACCATAATCTCTATATAGCCGAGTAGAAAGTGTTTTCAGTGCTCAAGTGAGCTGGCAGCAGTCTGTTTATGTCACACTCATTCAACAAGTAACAAAACATAAGAAAAGTCCTCGTGAAGTCGCAGAACTTCTGAAAAGAGTGCTCACGGCACCTCATAGGCTTTTCCACTTTTTCCTGAGTAATACTTTAACCTTGTAACAGACAACTTTTTTTCTATTTTTGCTATTTCAATTCTGGGCTATTCCCTGCCATCATGGTTTGAATCATTATTTCACAAATGTAAAGTTGATTGCTTTAACACTTCAGCTCCTCGGAAAAGAAATATGTCCGGTGCTACTCTATGCTTAATGAAAAAGTACTTTCAGTTCATGATTAATGACCTAGTGTCCCTAAAATGACAAGAATAAAACAGTTCATACATCTTTAACTTAAAAAATAACATTATTTTAAAAAATTGCATTTGCAGGAAGCCTTGTAGGCTCATTGTGGGGAGAGGAGTGGGCACAGCAACAGAGCTTCAGAATACTTGACAGAAAGATGTCACTTAAAAAAATAATAATAATAACAATAATAATAATAGTAATAAAATAGGAGCGCTAGAAATTAAAATATGATCATCAGCATAACAACAGAGTGTTCTCTCCCTCTCAGGCTCTCATCTGTAGCTTTGGCTTGTTGTAGTTTTGGAACCTGTACTTACTGGCTCATTGACATCAGATAACAAACTAGTATACCCTGAGAATTCAGACACAGGCGTTCGTATCCTGTGATCCACCTCCCCGCCAGAATCAGTGCCGTAAGTCAAGCCGCTGCCATCCGGCTTGAACTGGGAGCCAAAGGCCTGGGCAAAGTTTTCTATCTGGTAGGAAGGCTTGGAGGAGTCCAGAGAAGTTAGATCCTGCGAGGCAGCTAAAGGGTAGACCACTGTTCCGTTCTTGCCCGGCGGATGGTCTTTCTGGCTGCTCAGGTCTGATGGGCTGATCTGATAGGAGGAAGGGGGGGTGGAGGAGTGCTTCTCCATCTGATCACTGAGCTCCTGAGACGGGGTGAGCTGCTGGTGTGTGGAGGCCTCCAGGCTGCTCAGGTGGAAGCCGTGCTGTGGCGAGGAGGTCGTCAACATCGCAAAGTGAGACTTTGGCACGGAGGAGGGCAGCGAAGGAGAAGCCGCCGACTGGCCAAACCCACACTCCAGTGGGGATGTAGTGTAGATGTTTTTGTCGGCGTAGAGGGGATTCCCCGGGTGGGAACTGGTGAAAGGTCCTGAGGTGGGGGTCCCGGGGCCCAGAGGGAAGCTGGCACTGTGGCTGGTGCGCTCTAAAGCTTGCAGCAAGAAGCGAGAGTATTCGTTCATCATGACGTTCTTGTCTCCAGACGGGCTGGCGGTGCCGGCGTTGTGGCCGATGTCTGGGCCATCAGCTGAGACAGGGTTCAGCTCAACATGCTGATCGCTGATATCGAAGTGAACGTCATGATGGGAGCCGTCAGGTTTTTGGGCGTAGTGATCTAGGAGGCTCTGAAGCACCTCATCAGGGATCCCTGATTTATCCAGACTCAGAGGAGGGTCACTGTCCATCACACCCTGAATGACCGACTGCTGGGTAGACAAATGGCCCATACCGACGTCGTACTCGTTGCTGGTTCCTCCCACTCCCACTTGCCCAGATGAGTTTGCATTGTTTGCGGCATGAAGGTAGCGTCTTTTCTTGAGGAACTGCATGGCGTCATCATAGTTGCTGCTGGTGGGTCCTACCTTGGCCCCATTACCCTGCATGAGACCAAGCCCGTCCATGCCTCCGCTCTGCTCCAGTGCGCCTGCTTTGTCTTTGTCCACACTCTTACGATTAGCCTTTTTGAACGCCATCTTTGGAGCTCTGCTGTGATGGCCCTGTTGCATGCTGGGTCCTGGCTCAGTGGAAGAAGACACCGTTTGGTTCTCCAAAGAGAACTCATGGATACTGTAGCCTCCAGACACCGCCCCCTGAATATGCGGTATCCTCAGCCCTTCTCCATCTTGCTTCTTCTTCTTGCGCTCCCCTCCCTCTCCAGAGTTTTTTGACTTCCCCCGCTTCCTCCCAGTACTCCCAGCATTTCCCTGAGTGATTCCATAGCTGCCATGTCCTATGTCTACACAACCCATGTCCATCATCCCGGGATCCAGCCCCTTCTTTATGGCTTCTCCACAGGTTCGCTTGTGCTTAAGCAGTCGGTCTGTCCTAGAAAAATACTGTAGAAAACAAAGACAAATCAACTTATTTCTAAGAAATAAATTGAACATTCTACAAATAAAGATGAGATCATCATTACAGGGCTGCCTGCAGCAGACTTCATCTCACTGACCTGTTGGCAGGTCTCACATCTGTATGGTTTTTCACCACTGTGTGTCCTCTTGTGCCTCTCCATGTGGTACTTCTGAATGAAACGCATATTACACTGGTCACAGCTGAATGGCTTCTCTCCTGACAAACAGAAAAACAAGTAGAGTTTAGGTTCAGCTTTAATGAAACACACTTTTACGTACAAAATAAGTCAGGCTGAATAGTGATATTATAGGTTGTCAATATCTCACCACTGTGGATTTTCTCATGTCGCTGGAGAAGATACTTCTGAATGAAACTCATGTTGCACTGACTGCATCTGAAGGGTCTTTCACCTGAAATCAAAACAGAGAGATTTATATTCCAACCTTGTTGTCGTGTGATGACTTTACCTCCACTGTGCATCAACAAACCCAACAGAACACATTTAACCATAACCATAATCAGCAAAGAATTGTTTTCCTGATCAACGTATTTTCTGTATTCTCCAAAAACTTGTTCTCTTTCTTCTATGAGCTTCTACAGTGCTTAGCATTAGCTTGCTAGAACTGTGCATCAACAAACCCAACAGAACACATTTAACCATAATCAGCAAAGGCTAATTTGCAAAAGATTTCAGAGCAATTCACAACTGTTCATCACATATGAAATACTATATTTTAACTCAGGTCATTGACTATCTGTCGAGTGTATCATGTTATTGTCAAAGACTGAATGAAAAGCTCTATTTATAAAGCCCACTACTGCAGTTGTGTGGGGAAAAAAGCAGTTCTGTAAAAGGTAAACACTATTAGTTTGAGTCCTGTTTTTTACATCCTACCTGGTAGTTTAGATCAGATGAGACCACAGATTATTCAAACCAGTGTTAAATTTGGCAGCAAATCTTAGATTTAGTCGTAGTTTTAGTCTTAAGACATAAATAGTTTTAGTTTTAGTCACATTTTGTTCACCCTTCTTCTTTAGTCTAGTTTTAGTTGACGACAACTTTGAAAACATTTTAGTTCAGTTTTAGTTGACAAAAAGTCCTACATTATAGTCTTTTCTTTTAGACACATCATATTTTCTCTAAAAAAAAATTGCCAAATTGTAAAAAAATAATAAATAAACACTCATTTTATTCAATCAATAGCCTACATATAATAATCTGAAATAAACTCATGAAAATACTAACAAACACTGGATGACATTTTTATTCATAATGGTACTCTTACTAATGAGCCTTAATTAACAAACTCTTTATTGATAATATTAGTAACATTTATAGGAATATTGGTGCATTTGGGTTGGAAAATGAGACAATGTTTTTAACCAAACTCATGCTTTTTATCTATTTACATAACTAATTAGACATTTGTCCTTTAAAGGACCACATTTACTCAGATATCTTGCTAAAAACTACAATTCCAATTTCTCCATGTGACTTTGAACGTATCATAATAAGTTCATTTTATTCTCCTTGAATTACAAAAAGTCCAAGCCTCTTTAGACACATCATACATCATACTGCGAAATATGTTGCTTTCTTTGGCTCGCTAATTTGCATTTGTCTTGTCGATTTTAACGCAGATTTCAATTTTGGATTGCTGTTTTTGACTTACGGGACCTAATACAAGGTTTTGGAGGGTTTTTTTTATCACTGCACCTCTGACCAAGACTGAGGAGGATTAGCGTGCAGCAGCTACAGAAGCTAATATTAGGAGTCTATGTTACTGAACAGCTGATGGAGTTTTCGACGATTCAAAGGAAGGCTGGCTGCATTTTAGTTAAATATCTTTTAAAGGCTACCACTAGAATACAGAACAGAGCTACATGTTTAATCTACCTATCAACTCCTCTCTCTGTCACGCTGCTTCACACCCAGGCACACCGCTCCTCCTCCTCTCTCTCCTCTGGATGTTTTGACAGACAGCAGGTCAGGCACAGAGGAGAAACATCACAGAATCTGAATGTCCATCAGTTCCGCACGGACATTTTAGTCTTGTCTCGTCTTTGTAACAAAAAGTAATCTACTTTTCATCAGAGTTTTTATCATCGGTTATGTATTTTTAGCCCGTCCTCTTCCCATCTTCCTCATTGAGAAAAGGTTGTTGAAGAACATTTTTCTTCAGAGTTTTTGTTAACAAAATAAGCACTCATTCAAACAGAATTTTTCAAACAAAAAGCCTCATCCCTTAATATTTAAATTGTGCTCAAGGACTTAAGTTTGTTTCTTTGTTCTAACTTAAGCTTTAAAGTGTGGTTTAAGTAAGTTTAGGTTTTGTGCATCCTTATAATAGACTAGTCCTTCCTTTCTCAAACTTCCATTTGTTGTGACCCAATCTGAGACTTAAAAGTCTTCTGAGGGCCAATAAAACCCTTGTACAACCGTAACAACTTCTTCTTAGATTCATTTTCAAGTTTTTATTTCAAAAAATGTTTTTTTTTTCCCAATTTGAACACTTGGCAACCAAACTGTGATGCTGGTTTCATACTTAAGACAAAATACATGATTAATGATCATTCAAAACATGACTTAACAAGATGTCAATTTTTTATATAACTTTCAGATGACCTCAATTAAAGGCCCATCTATTGCTCTTTTCCTCCTCTGGAAATTGACTACATAAAGAAGGGTGCTCTAACAGTACTTGTACCTCCCAACCCCCAACAGGGACATCAACTTTACTCTGCACTTTGTGCTGGTGGAGTGGAAAGCAGCTTCTCTCTCTCATATCAAAAACATAAGGAGATCTTGGTGGTGAACTGTTTCTGCCACTCATTTCTACTCCAAGCTGACACAGCGGCTTCAGCCCAGTTCAGGTGCTCAGTGTAATAAACACTTTCCTTCTAATACCTTACCTACAGTTATGAGAAATATACTATTTCATCATTCAGTTCAAGAACAGCTGTCATGCTTTGTACAGGTCAACATTTCGCTCACACTTTTCATTGAGTCCCTGTCCAGCCTTGAGTTTATTTAATCTGTTACAGCTGGATTGTTCACAATTCAATTTATACCATGCAATCTGGTTCTAAACTGGTCAACAATGTATTAGCAACCACAAGTGTGCAATACTGCAATTAACTGGATAACAATGTTTTTTCATCAATACCCATGTGCAATAACTTCACTGATCAATATTGCTCTTCTTGTACATTTGTTTCATTTTGTCCAATTTGTTTGTCTTTTTCATATTTCTATTTGTTTAAATTTTGTTTTTGTTTCTTTTCCTAAATTTCAATTCTGGGTTTCAAAGTGAAATTTTGTAGCTACGGTGGAAAAAGGAATACTACTGTACCTGTGTGTATGAGGACGTGTCTGCGTAGGTGATAGGAACTTCTGAAGGATGCAGCACAGTGTTCACAAATGTGAGGCTTGGTTCCCGGTGACAGACTGCCTCCATCTGGATCCAGCATCATTGATTGCTGTTGAACAATAACAGAAAAACCAAAGGTTGCTTGTAAAAAAACATTGTATGTTATCAGGCTTTGTTTATAACAACTCAAAAAATATGTGCAATAATAAATGCATAATCCTTTACAATACCAAGGGCTATCTAAACTTAAAAAAAAAAAAAAACTTGGACGCATTACTGTTAATTTTGTCAAAAAGCATCATTAAGCTTTTCTTTGTGTTGCAAAGTTCTTGCTTGTGAGTCTGGGTGGATTTTTGTTAAGAAAATTTCATATGAAAACAATCTGAAACTACATAAATATAGTACAAACCTTTGCCTCGCTTCGCTTTTTTCTTGGTTTACCCTCCTGTCCATCACCATTTGACCTTCGACCCTTTCTCCCAGTGGGTTCCTTTCCTAACTGACTCGGCAGCTGTGAGAATGACAAAGGGAGAGAGAGCGGGCCGTGAGAGTGAGCCATGACAAGGACATCACTTGACTAAAGAGTGGGAATCTTTAGTCTAAAACCTATCACAAAACAAGTCCGTGTTTGCTACTCAGACAAAAAGAACACATTGTGTAATGATTGTCTCTTATAAACTTAATGTGCATAATGTGGTTCTAGTTGACAAAATAACAATGCCTTAAATTTATTGCCCTGATTTGCATAAGTGCCCTATAATTTCCTTCTTTATATTTTATTCAGCCAAAGACACAGACAAACTGAGCATTTGCTGTTCTCTAAACTTCATTATTACCTATGTCTGTGGATTAATAATTAAAGAAAGATGATATTGTGTAATGATTGTCTCTTATAAACTTAATGTGCATAATGTGGTTCTAGTTGACAAAATAACAATGCCTTAAATTTATTGCCCTGATTTGCATAAGTGCCCTATAATTTCCTTCTTTATATTTTATTCAGCCAAAGACACAGACAAACTGAGCATTTGCTGTTCTCTAAACTTCATTATTACCTATGTCTGTGGATTAATAATTAAAGAAAGATGATATTGTGCTCCGGTTTGCCAAGTTTCTACTGCTTCTTACTAGTTGTCACACAGAACCTCAGTGCCATATGGAGCCTGACTGGGAAAACATGGTTGCACCTGCTGTTCTGGAAGAAAAAAGCTGCCAAATTTATGGAGTAAATCTTAAATACTCAAAAACACAAGCTTTGGCTAGTTGTATGAACAAATATATAACAAATCCCCCCAAAAAAGATACATCTTCAAAAGAGGATTAAACATCCTGAAAAAGAAAAATAATGAATGATGAAAAGAAATCCTTTATGTGAAATTGGCCTTGAGTAGACAATGTAAAAAAAAAAAAAAAATCGGACACAGTGAAGACAATAATTCATCCTTGAGCCTTGGCCATCTTGGATGCCTGGCTATTGTTAGAGCAGTGAGGTTGTGTGTTTTTCTATTTGAATCAGCACAAAAGACGTCTGAAATGAAGTGCAAGCTCAAACAAGACAGCTGTGTCCTTGTGACGTTTTCATTCGCGCTGAGGCTCGATGACATCACTGCTCCACCAAAGAGAAAAACAGAGGGAAGGATTGAGGGGGAGAGGGGAGGGGGGCTTTTTATATTTTGCATCCCAAGCCGTCGGTGGATTTATGTCACCATAAATACACAAGCTCCTCCCTTGCACCCGTCCTCTCCCAAGCACCTCTCTTACTGGCTTTTTAAATATGAGCTGCTTAACAACACAGCAGGACTGCTTTTGGGGACAAATCAACCTAAAATCATAAAAGACTTAACATCACTACTTTATTCACTCTGATTTTGCTCAGTTTATATTTATATTTATTAAATACATAAACTGCAGCTGGTGATGTAATAAACAACAAAGTAAAAGCTTTTTAAGGTCTTATTTTCCTCTAAACATAATGCTATGAAGCTACAAACTTGGATAGAAAATGCAACTTCTCCCACTCTAGCAATGCTGCGTTGCATTTATAGATATGTTGACAGTGCAGTTATCTGTACCTCATATAAATGAGCTAAATCAGGACGTGCTGTGGGCCTGGAAGAGAGAGTACATGAGGCAGCAAAATGGTGACTTTCATAAGAACTTTACACTAGGTGTCTGGACGTACCATGTATTAGTTATAATATGTTGATATTAATGATTTGCTTATCTTTATAATGGCCACAGGTACTGATAGTGGGCTAAATATTAACCTTAAAACTGTTACTTGCGAAGAATTGATCATGATCAGCAATTATAAGATGTAAACTTAGGAAGAAAAGAACATTTGGTTAACTCCACTTAGTGGGAAACATTTAAGAATATTACTCACTGGAGTAAAAGATTATACAGATTATGTATATGTTCATGTAGTACATGAATAAAATAAGATACCTCTAAAGAAAAGCAATGGCTTGCAATGTTAGACTGTAGTTAAATGTTTGGTCTGAGAATCTAAGTGCACAGAAGCAGCAAATCCTCACGGATATGCTCCGTGTGCTCTGTGAAAAAAGACTTGCTGATACTTTTGAATGACAAAGAACTTAACTAGGGATGCATGATAGTGGATGCAGATATCCATGCATGTTGAAAAATTCATCTTAAGCCAATAACTGCATCAGCACTGATATTCAGAACCGTAACTACTGTTCCTAAAACACACTTCAAGTAGAAGGATGAACAGAGAAACAAATGTCAGATCTTAAATCACACTTTAGAAAATTGAGGAAGGAGGCTAAGAAAAGAAAAAGACCTCAGCTTCTGTAACTCTGTAGGTCATGCTTAAAAATGCAAATATACGGCTGATATATACAGCTTATTCAGGCCAGTAGTTACAGCCCATATAGGCCCATATTTACAGCTGATAGAGGCCAATATTTAAAGCCTGCAAAGACCTATATTTACAGAAAATAGAGGCCTAAATTTAAAGCTGATACAGGTCCATATTTACTGCAAATATAGGTTCATATTTACAACATACAGGCAAATATTTTAAGCCAATACAGGCTAATACTTACAGCCAAAATAGGCATTAATTTGCAGCCAATTTAGACCAGTATTTGCAGCAGATATAGGCTATTTACAGCCAATAAAGGCCTATATTTATTGCAAATATAGGGTGATATTTACAGCCAATATGAGCTGATATTTAAAGGGGATATAAATTGAAATTTAAAACATATAGGACAATATTTATAGCCAATAAAGGTTGATATTTCCAGCCAATATAGGAGGATATACAGTACTTACAGCAGATATAGGCTAATATTTAAAGTCCATACAGGCAGATATTTACAGCCAGTATACGCAAACATGCACATGTGACACACTGGTTGTAAATATCCTCAAACATTTTCATATCTACCAATTTTTATTAACTTTTTAAGCTTATATTGATTTCACACAGCCATAAACATCACTTCAAGTTGTATGTGAATCAAATTAGCAATGAGTAGTCTAATACCTATAGCTCAAAATTCTATAACAAGGGATATCAAACTTGCAATTGAAACAGTGTAATCAGAGTTAATCTAGCTTCTCTTCAGGCAGTGATTTCCCATCATTTGAACTTACGTTGCCCATGTTGAGGTCATGCACCAGCAGGCTCTGGTTGTTACTGACTGTCACCTCCAGCAGCTCTGTGCTCTTCCCGAGGCCTCCAGGGTAAACAGGAAGGCGATAATCGTGCTCTGACAGCTTCTCCTGCTTGATGCCCATGGTGTGAACATAGTCTCCAACCCCCACACACCCCATGCGGCTACCCTGGGTGCCCATGCTGCAGTCAGGTGAGTCACGCTCCTTCTTCAGGATCATTTCATGCGGCGGAAGGTCCTGCATGACGGAGTGGGCAGCCAGCCGGGTGAAGCTGGTCACCGGGGGGAGATGGCTGAACATAATCATGCCTGGGCCGAAATTGGAGTCCATGCTCCCGTTGGAGTGCAGGAATTCATTGCCTAGTTTGTCTTGAATGATGCTCATGGTGGATGCCGGCAGGCTTGAAGACTACAGGGTGGCAATCAGTGTCATCCTGCGGGGAAACAACATCAGTCTATTTGAATGCTTTATTAATACCGTAACTAGCAATTACTTTGTGATGCTTAAACATGCTATACAAATATAAACACAAGCAAACGATAAACAATCATGTAGCCAGCTTGGTCTTCAGGAATCAGTGTCACGGCCTCTGATCTCACAACTGGGTGCTTAGTCGGATTAAAACTGACGATTTGTGGGTCAACAAAGGGCCTGCAGTCTGGCTCAATGACAAGCCGAAACAAGCAAAAACACTGAAACCACGGTATACAAAATTCTCTCTGGTTGATTACAGCGAGTATGTTCAGTATTTTACAGGGCAAAAAGGTCATTCTGGCTGCAAGGCCAGACACAACATGAGATGAGGAATGAGAGGATTGAAGTTGTGTGTTAATCTGTTTGATGGGCCTGTCTGACCCAGTCATCCTATTTGCATGAGCTTATCTGCCAATGAGAGTGCATACAGACTGCATTAGGATGACTGTTGGTGTAATTATGTGGCTTCTGCATAAACAGATCAAGTCAATTTTTTTGTAAAAACCTCTAATATCTAACGCAGATATTTATACATTAACTGTGTATATAATGTATTAATATTTACATTAAACAGAATTATCCATGCATGGATGCATTATTGTAAAGAAAATAACAAATCCTGAAAGGTAAAACTAAATGTTCAATTAAATTTGCATTAAAATGTGTTTTCTATTGGCCTATTATGTCCTGCTAGGATGTTTGGCTATCGTATAAACGAGCCATCCAGCTCATACATGCTTACTGACTGCTGCCAAATGCCTTCAGCTTTGATGATGCGTTAGCAACAATAACCTACTCTGCTAGCACAAAGCCAACTTTTACACAGTAAATCAAGACTTCAGCCTCCACGTCCCACTTCGGGTTTCTCAAATGTTAAAACTCGACGCACAATGCATTGTACTTCTTAAGTTCTATGCACATTTACGAAAACTGCCAACCTTGTTAGCTATGCAATTAGCTACCTAGCTAACCATTTGGCTAACCAGTCTTGCGGGGCCCTTCTTTGTGATGCAGGATCAGGCAATAATTAATATGGCCATGCAATAACAGCAGCAGATCTGCGCTGATGAACGCCACGCCGTACACATTTACACAAGAAAACCACCGAGAGTACAACAAAGTCTGTTCCTCCTTAAACATTTACACACATCCAGTAATATAATTAATTTAGTTTGAATAAAAGAGGGCGATTTAGTGGAAGATATCGTTGGAAACAAGCGTTAACGTCACACAAGACGCTCAAAAGCTTCGAGCTGGAGAAATCATCAAGGACGCCTGCTACTTAACTCGTAATAAATACAAGACAAAGCATGCCCATCTTACATCGTCTGTATCGATTCCTGACTATTTTCTCCAAGTTACTGGCTTCGTTTCCTGGACAGTGAACCAACTGTAAGTGATGGAGCGACAACACAAGCATGACCCCCATTACAAACGGCCCATACAACTCCGCCGAACAATGATGCTCGTCCGACTAGCCGAGACGGCTAGCTAACTTAGCTAGCTAACTAGCGGTAAAGTAACGTTCGAGCGCAGCGCTTTGTTGTCTGTCCCGTACGAGGAGTTTAACTACCGCTCACACCGGCTCTGCGCCAAAGTTAGTTAAAAATTATTTTCTCTTACCGGAACAGGACCATGTCCTGCTGTTTCGGCTCGCGTAGTTCACCCTCAGCCGTCCGTTGCTATATCTAAAGCCAAAACATTGTTCTCTCGCAGCTGCTGGGTTCTTCCATCTTGCCTCGGCGCAGGGGATTCTGGGTCCCGCTGGCAGACGCGTCCAGAAAGGAGGCTCGACAACTGAACTCGTGTTTATCATTACACGAGCAGATGTAGTATTTATAATAAAAGTAAATTAAATTATTTGACGTAATACAAAAAATACATTGCAATGTCTCCCAAAGCCATTCTAAGTATTTATTTTAGAAATGAATAGGATCATTGGGCTCATTAGTAGGTAAGTTGGCTACATCTACTGCTTTTTGTCTTCAGTGTTTGGCAATTAACTGTGTAAAAGAAAAAAACAACATAAATCTTGATAGTTTTCTCCATTTTGTTGTGCAAGTACAGAGTCTGTTAAGGGGGGGTCAAATGACCAAACTGTATTGTACAAAAATGAAACAACAAAAACAATTAGTATGTAAAGATAGTAAGTTACTTCACTATTTAAGCAATAAAACAATAATACATGAAGTACATTTTATAAGGCCAAGACTAAGGCTAAAAATTCTGTCAACATATCAAATGTAAAATTATCCTGTATCTTCTCTAACCTCAATAACTTCTGTCAGATAAGTGAATTATTTAACACATAATAGCATGTCACAGTTTTTTTTAAATATTTTATCTGAATAATGTGAGCATCACCAATAGTGCCTATAAAAAGTATTCACATCAAACACTGCACATCACCACAAACATACCATCCCCACTGTAAAGCACAGTAGTGGCATTATCATGCTGTGGGGATACTTGTAAAGGGAGAGGGTAAAACAGATGGTGCAATTTTTCTACTTTAACATTAACAAGTTTTTTTGGTAAAAAAAAAGCCAAATTATACTGACCAGGATTGATTCCAAGTTGTATATGGCTGCTGTTGGTGTAGCAATTAGCTTGGATGTAGCTATTGTGTAGCGTCAGTTTTATCAGTGCTGGACCACATGTCTTTGTATAAAAAAGAGCAAAGAATAGTGCTGAAAGCCTGATCATGACAGAAAAGATGTTTTCGCTGTTCTGCTTGGCCCTGCTTGGTATGAGTTTGGGATCGTTACGGGAGGGGTTAAGTTTTACAATGAGCCGGTGTATACAATGGATGCTGCTGCTATAGCAGTGAACTCAGATTAGCTACAGAAGAGTGGAATTTCTTGCCCCTGCCTTCCCAAAATGCTTTGTTAAGGAGGTTTCCTGGATGAATGCGACATATACAGTACGTATAGGTTATGATAATTAATTAATCCCTGAAAATCTCTGGAAATTTGCCAGAATTTTACATGATACCATGGGAAATTTGAGTAAAGTGGGTTTGCTTTGTCCTTTTTCTTTTTCAATCATATGTTTTGTTCCATCTCAGGTCCAATCAAAAGAAATTTTCATTTAATAAGTATGAGTGGGAATGTGATTTGTTGTTAAAGAGACTATGGTGGATTTTGAAGCTACAGCAGCTGAGAAACACTGGTTTAGCACCATACCAGTGGTGCCAGGGCTGATTTAGTCTTTAGATTAAGTCAAAACACATTCTTTCATTTGACATTTCCTAACTTTCAACAAGTTTTTTATATTTTCATTCCAGTCATTAATGATAAAAGTTAAAATATCTCACTTTAAATGACAGTGGAAAGTAAAATTCCCAAACTCAAAATAGCTGTGGATGACTGCAAGACAAAACTCTCGTAGCATCCGTTCAGATTATGATGACAGATGTATTTAGCAGTGATGCTCTCAGATCTGCTGGATGAATGACTGTGTATACATCTAAAGGCACATCAGAGTCAGAACCCGCGGCCCCTCTCCTAATTGCTTCAGCTAATGAACCAATTAATTCAGAGAGCCGAGATTAATGGAAATGCAGACAGTAGAGTAATGCAGAAAAAGGTCAGTGGGTGCATTTTTGATGTCCCTGCTGCTCCTTTTATACGTCCCCGATGACAACTCACACAGCGGACGGCACTATCTTTGAAATCACTCTCATCTGGGAGTGCTTAAATATGTATGATGGTGTGATGATGGGTGCCTGATGAACTCAGATGATAACCAGTGATTAGAATTTCAGAACATGGTTTGAGGTTATTAAAGTTCATCTGTACAATTTCAGCGTTGACAGATCTTCATCAAGTAATGTTTCTGAGTAGACTGGATATTTATAGGAACTAAAACAATAAATTAATGACATTTTGTGAGATACTGCATTTGTTTGCAGACTTCAGGGTCTTTGAGGACAGAAATGATTTATTTTATTTTGAAATTTGCTTTTATACCATCATTGAGGTGTCATTTGCTCTAATCAAAGAGCAGGTTTTTATAAATGTGCATTCCAGCACGGCTTCTGGGATGACTTTTTATCTGGTTATGAAACAGACTGAAATTAATACTAATGATCTGCAAAAGCAAAGTAGTCTGTCAAAAATAGGATTAGCCTATTCAAGAAGCCCATTGAATGGGCTCTGCCCAGCTGTGATTTATTATCAATGCCAGTGCAGGTGTATTTGACCAGTAGCATTGATGTTAGCATACTTGATAACAGTAACCTCATTTTGGAGCTGAAAAGTGTGTCAAGCAAATACTTGGTCAGATATTAAAATAGTTTAAAAGTGCCACCTTTAACCCATTTTTGCTATGCGTTTTTCTATTTTTGCAGTTTTACAAATATATGCCACTTCAAACCTCTTTCTAGCACATTTTTCAACCTTTTGACCCATGTTCAACACTTTCCTTTACACTTTTAACCAATTTTTCATGTTTTTTTTTTTTTTTGCTGCTACTAATAACCTCCGCTTTTTTTCCACTTTTTGAAACTTTTAACTCTCTTTCACAACCATTTTCCACTTTGAAATATGCTTTCCCTTTTTATGGTGCCACTTTATTTTTTGTTTTTAATCAATTTAAGCCACTGTTTTGCCAACTTTAACCCTTTATTGCCAATTTGTTCCACTCCTAACCTCTTTTTTGTCAATTTAGTGTAATTTCAATCACTTTTTTTAGCCACCTTCTAAATCTTTAACTCAATTACAATAATCTTGCCACTTAGGGCCATGTTTTGCCATTTTTTTCCACTTATAACCCATTTTAGTTGCATTTTTTGCAACATTTAGCCCATGCTTCCCCCGTTTTGCAACTTGTACCCACTTTTTGACACTTTTTGCAATTTGTAACCTATTTCCACCACTTTTTTTGCCACTTTTTGAAACTTTAACTCACTTTCACAACTATTTTTCCACTGAAAACCATTTCTTGCCACTTTTTGAACTTTTAATGCCTTTTTGACACTTTCTTGCAACCTTAAGCCCATCCTTGCTGCTACATTGCAACTATTACTATTTTTTTACCACCTTTTTTTGCAATTTGACACATTTTTTAAAACTATTTTGCCACTTTAAACCATGTTTTGCATATTTTGGTAATTTTAACCCATTTCTGCCACTTGCCACCCATTTTTATTCGAATTTTTTAAGATTATTTTTCCACTTATGCTGTCACATTTTCTTCTATTGTATTCTCTGGCACCCTGACGTGTGACATTACTATCCAAATACTTAAGTTCATTGTGCCTACCCACATTGTTATCATTACCTAAAAAAGGGTAATTCTGTTTGAAGGAAAGGGGGTTACATCTCAAAAAGGCTATACTGTAGTACAGCATTCATAAATAAAATCAATCTTTGTTGCTTCAATAAGAGTGGTTATTATTCAGGTTAGAAATAAAATATGGTTATCATGGCTTAACCTAAAATGGATCACGATTTGGCTGACCTTCACGCCCCCCATTTGGGCCCTAGAAAGATCTCCCCTTTATCCCCCCTTATGGACGGCCTTGACTGTAGCCATCATTATGGAGGCATGTGCTAGTGCCAATCAAAGTCATATTTTTGTTAAAAAAAAAAAACTGTAATTTGTTTTGTAGACTGTGTAGCCAAGGCCTACTCCAGAGCTTGCAATATACAGGCTGAAAACGAAGAGGTTTGGCACTTTTAACTCTGAGATACGTCTTTGTTTTATTTGTATAGCAATTTATGTGGCATTCATTTCCTTTTACAAGTTCATATCATATTCATACAGAACTTCCACTTTAAAATAGCTCAAATCATTCTTATCCACAATAATTCTCCCAAACAACACCACACTTTTTTTTACTAAAGCCACTATAACAGCATGATTGGCTAAGCACTGCCTTAGACACCTGCATTGGTTTACAGGAGTGCAGCCTACCTAGAGCATCCCTTTCCTTTGTATGGAGTTATGATGACTTCAACCACAGCACCTGTAGACCGCAGTGATGAGATCTGTCTGACTAGAATAAACCAGAAACCAGTAAAAATCCCTTGTTTATATAAACATAATTTGTATCATCACCTGACTAAAAGGATAGAGTGTTGAGCATATTTCTGTTCAGTTTAGAGCTGTGATAAATCCCGTCACAAAGACAGGACATCCTGTTAGTGTTATTTCAGTGTCATGCTCTTTGTGTTATCCATCAGTCTTGGCTGAGGTTAGAAAATGTCAGTGTCTGGCTCAACTTTCCATCCGCTGTTCTATTAGTCTGGATGGTGTGCTAAGGTCAGAGACACTATGACTCCTAAGCATTGAGTTATACACCTCTGGCTCCACTTGGAGTAATCCACCCTCATTGTAAAGGTGAAGGGAGCAGAAATGTCAGCACCAGTGAGCAATCCACAGGACGAAGAAGGACAAACATGAAAAAACACTCCAGTATTTTCATGTCTGCAATCTGTGGCAATTTGTGCATCATATGACACTGAGGGTTATCAATCCTAACTCCTCATCAATAATTCAGCCCGAGCAGCATGTCTTTGTTCTCTCTCCCTCCTCCCCTGCATCTACCACAACCTTACACACACCCACAGATGCTGATTATTTGTAGTGATTGTTTAATATCTTCTGCCATCTAATAAAGGGACCCAAGAAAAGTCTAAACAGCTGAGGGCCAAGGTTCACTGATTTCCTGTGTTGTGCTGATTTGGATTCCTCTCACTGGGAAAGCCTGGTGTCTGCACACAACAGATGGCGGTCCTGGCCGTCTACGCTCTAATCCTCAATTGTTAGGAGGATCACAGCCGTATACGAGTTCTCTCCACTGACAAAAGAGACCCTTGTAAGTTGTTCAAACCTGTGCAGGGGTTACACTTGTATTTAGGTGGGAATAAAATCAAATCTGGACAATGTCATTTGGTGCATTAAATGATGATATTGACATAGTATCACATTCTGGTGGTATAAATAAAATCCATCAGAAAATCACCTATAAACACAGAACTTTTGTTGCCCCATTAGACATACGCCAACACATCAAAAGCTCTCTGCCCATGTATCTTGAGCTACTAGCAATAAGCTTGCATGATATGAAAAAAGGGTGCAAAAAACATTGATCAATTTGTTAAACTATATGAACTATCAAAAAACATCAAGAGTGTGCAGACAAGATAGAACTCACTTTTAGATTATTCACTGTTCTTACTGTTTTACACACCAACAGTCAAAAAATGTTTTTCCAAAATAAAAACAAAACTTGGTTTCTTCTATTTGCTGTATGATAGCAGTGTTCCTTTTAGCGCTGTTAAAGAAATGCTCTTATTGACTGAATGAAAGCAGTGCTCCTATTGGTTCTATAAAAGCAGCACTTCTATTTGCTGTATGATAAGCAGTGCTCTTATTTCCTGTTTAAAAGCAGCACTCAGATTGATTGTATAAAAACCGCACTTCTATCAGCAGCACTCTTAATGGAGGTATGATAGCTGTGCTCCTATTGGTTGTATAAAAGAAGTTCTTTTATCTGCTGTATGAAAGTAAACTCCATTTTGTGAGAAGTGTTCCTATTGGCTCTGTGAAAGCAGCTTTCCTACTGGCTGTATGAAGGCACCAGTCATACTGGTTTTATGAAAACTGAACTCTTATTGGTTGTATAAAAGCAGCACTTCTATTTGCTGCATTGAAGCAGTGTTCCAGTGTTCCTTTGGCTGTTTCAAACCATAACTATGATAAGCTGTATGAAAACTGCACTTTTTTTGCTTTGAGAGAAAGATATGCTTCTCTTGGCTATATAAGCAGCACTCTTGTTGGAGGTATGATAGCGGCGCTTCAACTGACTGTATAAAAGAAGCTCTTTTATTGGCTGTATGAAAGCATTAATTGTTTTGATCGAGTGAGAAGTGTTCTACTGGCTCTGTGAAAGTAGCTTTCATACTAGCTGTACAAATGTAAACCATACTGGTTTTATGAAAACTGCTCCTATTGGCTGTTTCATGATCAGCACTGCTATATGTTGTATGAAAGCAGTGCTCCTAATGGATGTTTTAAAGCTGCACTCAGATTGGCTGTACGAAAACTGCACTTATATTAGCTGAGTGAACGCTAATCTCATATTGGCTACCTAAAAAAGCTTTTTGATTGGCTGTATGAAAGAAGCAGTACCTGGCTGGATGTAAGCAGTGCTCCTATTGGCTGTGCAAAAACACCACAGTTTATAACCAATTCACCTGTCAATGCCTCCCTTTTATTTATAATATGACTGGGCAATACAGCTCTCATCTTTCAAATTATGTTGGTAGTTTACACTTTTTGGTCAGATGCCTTCATGTCAAAAACAATATTTTGTCCAAAAAGAAGCCATGTTAACTGACTAAAACATATTCATTTAATCTGTGATAAACATTAGTGCACTAGGATTTTTTTTCCTATAATGACAGCCATGTTAATCAGACATTGAAGAGTTTTCTGTATAAAAACAATTTGTTGTCTATTGATGACTCTTCAGATTACATAATATTTTACAGTACGGTTAATCTGCCAAAATTAAAGGTCTTAATTTTATTTTCTTTTTAAAATTAAGAGGAGGGAAAGTGAAGTGAGGTTCAGATTACATCCACCATTAACTGAATGTTTGTTGGCTCTGTGTTATGAGGTATACGGGTTATTGTGGCTCTGTAAGTATGACATCTGCTGAGGAGCTGTACTGTCCGTGGTAAATATCATCAAAATTTAATCATTGAAAAGACAGCAGTTTTCAGCTGAAATAACAGTTTACAGTTAGCTCTCTACTGATTTCCATCACCAGCATGTGCTTTCTGCCTCTCAGCTGCTGGAAATGCAGTGACTCACACTATGACCTCACATCTTTAACCTCTATTAAAGCAGTGCTTCTACTGGCTGTAAGATAGCAGCACTCTGATTACATATATGATTGCAGTGTTACTTTTTTACATATGAAAGAAAAACTTCTACTTGTTCTATAGATGGAGTCTTATTAATACATAAAAGCAGTGCTCACATTGGCTATATGAAAGCTAAGCTCTACTGGCTGTATGAAAGCAGAGCTCCTTTTTAGTAGTATGAAAGCACCACTCCTGAGCACTGGTGTTGTTGGTGGAGGGCGCTGTGTGCAGAGGCTGGAGTTTTCTGCATGCAGGTCATGGGATCATTTCTCCATCTCAGCACTGTTTGGTGCATGTCTTCCCCCATTCTCTCTCCACATGTTTTCTGTCTCTCTTCAGCTTTCTAAATATAAGGCAAAAGGGACCTGAAATGATCTAAGCACCACTGCTGTTGGCTGTAAAAAAGCAGCGTTTTCATTTGCTGTAGGAAAACAGTGCTCCTATTGGCTTTATGCAAGCTGCCCTTGTACTGGCTGTACAAAACCAGTGCTCAGAGTAGCTTTTTATGTACAATAATATAATTTTTTTTAAAAATGAATTGAACAGTTTAGAAAAAAAACAACACATTCCATCCTTCATTTCCTCACAAAATATTTTGTGTTATGAAAACCATGTATATATGTTATTTTGTTTGCTACTAAAACATCTTGTATGTAGTTGAATGTTTCTTTTGTTCAGTGATATAATGGTACAGCAATTTGAAGGGACATTTGCAAAGATTTCCACGTCAAAATTTCTCTTGGAGAAGCTGAGAACTCCTGAGAGTCTGATCCTAAAATCACCCCTGCTATAATGTTTTTATTTGCACAAAATGCTGCATATGTGAATGCAAACAAATGATGTATTTTTGCCCCTCTTTACAGATACTTGTTCGGCCAGCCACCTTGTAGATTTCAGCATGATGTCAAGGTTTAGCAAATGTAAAAACAGTTGAAATTATTTATGAAAATCTGCAAGGGGATTTAAGAGGGTGATGACTTTTATCTTCTGTATGCAATTTAAAGGTAGTACAAATTATGAAAACCATGAATTCTAAAATATAAAATCAGTTCACAAAATAATCTATTTAAAATCTACTTGAAAGCATATCTTGATATTAGTCCTCAATAAAGCAAAAAAATTGCAGATTTTTTATCCTGTTTCTAAATTATTAACATCTTTGAATGCAAGCATATTCCATATTAACAAAACCTACAGCAAGCAAGTGTCATTTCAAGGCATCTTTATTCCACATGTGTGAGTTTGACAGAAGTAGTTTTACTTACTGTACACGAGAAGAAGAAGACCTTTGGACTCAAGCAAGCAAGGGCACTGATGATGCAAAGACAAGCGTCCCTTTTTAGGACTGTCCTTTGGGAGCGTAGTCTAGGAAATCCTCCAGCGGAGTCGCCATCCAATGTCTAAATCAATATGAAGGCTCTGCAGGAAAGAGGAGAAGCAAAGATTTAATGTCAGAGTGAAATTGGGGCAAGGGTTCTGACAGAGGGCTGTAAAGTATGACTGAAGGCAAGCCAAGAAGACAAGGAGGTTCAAGGAAAATAGTTCACATGTAAATAATATTTATCCATTTTTATTCCTGAACTTGTTACTTGGATACTTTAAGCTATATCAATTCAGCTCAGGCTAATATAAAGCTTTATGACTGAAGTGTCATCATGAATGAAGATTAGAAGTTTTGGTCTGGTGAGCTCATCAAGCCTGTACATAGGCTGTCCCTCCAGTAGATGGCGCAATTCAACTTCCCACAACCTCATGACTTAAATCTGTGTGGCGAATCCTACAGCAGCGATGTAAAGACAATGAGAGCACTTATGCAGAATGAGTTAATAATTTAATCAACTTATTAATTAATAGTTCAATTACGTACCTCACTCCAATTAAATCTAACAAATTACGCACGAGATACCATCCCCTTCATTCTCTCTGTACTCTCAAACGCAGTCTTGTATAACTCCCCCCTCCTCTCTCCCACCCCCTCCCTCTCTCTCCCCACACAAAGACACAAACATACACACACACTCGTCTCCCAGAAGCTGTGAATGGTAGTCAGCTCCTCGTATTTCGCTCCGCTGGTGAGCACCACGCCAGTCGGAGTGGAGACTGAGCAGAGCGCACAGCTAGAGTCAGCACTCTGTTACTGTCATGAGAAATAACTGGCACTGTAGTGGATGTTTATCCTATAAAAGTGCGCAATCACTGCTTTAAAGCACTGATACATAGGTGCTTTTTATTTCATTCCAAGGACTTACTGCGCGCTAAAGTGGCCATGGCGCATTTTACGCACTGCAGGTAACCAGTGTCTTGGAGGCTCTAGGAATCAAAACATGGATTAACCAGTGAGTAATTTCCTCCTTATCCAGAAGAGCTCAAATGGCGGCACTTCGCAGGAAATTTGGAGAAGATTACCAGGTGGTAAACACAAATCGAGCCACCACTTTTTCAGCTCCAGTGAAGAAGAAACGCCAGCGCTTCGTGGATAAGAACGGTCGCTGCAACGTGCAGCATGGAAACCTTGGAGGAGAGACCAGCAGGTACCTCTCTGACCTCTTCACCACTCTGGTGGACTTAAAGTGGAGATGGAACCTGCTCATCTTCATATTAACTTACACGATTGCCTGGCTGGTCATGGCATCAATGTGGTGGATCATCGCGTACATCCGAGGAGATCTAAACCACGGCCACGACTCGTCTTACACCCCCTGCGTGGCTAATGTTTACAACTTCCCTTCAGCTTTTCTCTTCTTCATCGAGACCGAAGCCACCATCGGCTACGGCTACAGGTACATAACGGAGAAATGTCCGGAGGGGATCATCCTCTTCTTGTTCCAGTCTCTGCTGGGCTCCATAGTGGACGCTTTTCTCATCGGATGCATGTTCATCAAAATGTCCCAACCGAAGAAGCGCGCAGAGACGCTCATGTTCAGTCAGGACGCGGTGATTTCACAGAGAGACGGGAAACTGTGCCTCATGTTCCGCGTGGGAAACCTGCGGAACAGCCACATGGTGTCCGCTCAGATCAGGTGTAAACTCATAAAGGTAAGAGGCATAAAATGGGAAGAAAAACCGAACTAAAACTTAGGGAATCACAGTTTTATTTTACGCATAAACCAACCAAACGCACAAACATGAAACAACCATCCAGCCAAATAGACATTAAACTTTTATTTACAATGCTCAAAATCATAAAAAAAAAAGTTTATCACTTTATAAAAATGGCAGATTTAGACTCACATTAGTCAGAAAAGCTCAACATTAATGCACCACTGAGCAGGAACTTAGCAACAGTGACAAGAAAGACTTAAAAACAGGCAGAAACCTGTAGAACCAAACACACTGCCTTGATTAGCTAAGAAAGTGGCACTAAGACTCTTCTTACTTTTTCCAACTAATGTTTCAAAGCAGAGTGGAAGCACAAAAAAAGTATGGAAAAACATCCTTTGACACAGCAGTCTCCAACTGGCTGGGCGTCAGGACCCATCACCTCCTCCTTGTGAGAAATTGTGTCCCAAATTATACATAAAAAAGAGCCATACTGGACAAAACGGGTATGTCTGAAAAGCATTTCAGTCAGGAACTCTCTTGCAATATTTACCTGCAAAAATAATACAGTTTTACTTTGTGGAGAAGGCTCTGCTCAAAAAGATGTGCCCTGGGTTATTCATGCAGCATGCATCGACTTTCCAGGGAGTGCATGGCTAGAAAGCTATACATTTATGATAATGTGTATTGAGAACAATAAAATAAGTTCAAAGCAATTAATCCACAGTAGCATCAATCTGGAAATAAGGGTGCAACAAGCTCTATACTATAAAGGAGGAAGCTGGGGTGGAGGAGGTTAAGCTTTGCCAGCAGCAGCAGCATTAATGCAAGCAGGGATTCATGAGAAGTATGTCATATTTAAATACATTGCTGTACTGAGAGAAAGAGTTGTGATTGGTTGTGGGAGCTGTGAGGCTATGATTGGGATCAGCTGGCCGTCAGCTGTTCACAGCTGGGCATACGACTACCATGTACAGCATGAACTAATGCTGAGCTTCATTTAGTTACTTTTATTCAATTTTCCCAAAACTGAATAGAAACTGGCAATTTCCCAAGGAATTACCTCATTTTCTTGGGAAAACCAGCTTTTTTATTCCAAAAGGAAAATAAAAATTTTGTGTAAATGACTGAAAGTTACTCACCAGTTCCACCCACTTTTCAAAAAGTTGCCAACTATGGCCTACTATTCGATAAAAAAGGTGATGTCTTTAAAGGGATATTTCCGTATTTTTGAAGTTGAGCCGTATGAGGTACATAGCAGCAGAAGTGGCATTTAGTCTTCAGGGATTTCAGTGAGCATTGCTCCTTTAAGAAGGACTCGCTGGTCGTACCGTCCAGGAGGTTAGGCTATACAGCACAACTGATGGGTACAGTTCCCTGGAATTTAGTGAGTTCTGGGTAAAAATGAGCCACAAAACAATGTTGGCTCAAACATACCCACTATCAGAATTTTTTGAAGCATTTTATATCAGACTCAGAAATCCTCTGTGTATTTTTCAAGCAAGAGCATGTAACTGGAACCCAAAGCCTGCACCGTAACATAGTTAAAAATAAACACACACAGGCTTTCTGGGTAAAAAATAATATGCTTCAAAAGTTTTCAATAGCACATAAGTTGGAGCCAACATTGCTTAATTCAGCAGAGAAACTGTACCCATATGTTATGCTGTATAGCTTAGCTTCCTGGATGGTACAATCAGAGCAGTGCTCACTGAAATCATTGGAGGCTAATGTCACTTCTACTGCTAGGTACCTCATAGTGCCCAGTTTCAAAAATACTGAAATAACCCTTTAAAGTATCAGCTCTGCGACCCCCTTTTGGGTCCTGAACAACCAGCTGAGGACGACTGGTTCAACGCATTAATTGTGCACAAGACTGACAGTCATTTCTCTGATGATCTTTGCTTAAGCTTTCAAGGAAAAAATTGCACCTTTATTCTATATTTGAACAGTTTGACATTAAGTTAACCCTCTTCCTCCAAGCTATAAAAGCAGGGCGAGCTACACCACAAATGCCTTGTTAAACAAAACTGGCTTAAGGTAGCATTACCATAATCCTGCAGCTGCAGGATGAGTGGGGGCCAGGTGCATCTCAAAAACACAGAGATAAGAGAACAAAGGCAGCACTGTGGATGGTCCACAGTGTCCGACATCAATTCCACACCTGGACAGACAGATGTGTGTATCAGAAAGCGGATGAGATAGAGATAAGAGACCCTGGAGAAGAGAATCAGTGAGTCAGACACTCTAGTAAAGATCAGAGAAGTCAGTAAAAGAACCCTCCAGGGAGGCAGCACAGAGACAAAAAAAATTATTGATTGCTTTCATAAAGAAATTGATGGTTTTGTTTTGTTTGCATGTTCGTTTGGGGGGATTTTTTTGGCACAACAGTGTCTGAAGAGCTAAAAGGCTTTTAATTTTTATCTGTAATGTTTGTGTTTCCCTCTTATAAAGCACACTTTGGCAAATATGGCTAATAAGGAAAACAGCCAACAGCCCAGAAAACGACCACAAACGGCCGCAAAGGTCCACTGAATCCTGTTTTTAATTATCGTAATAGAGCTCTGTTCAGCCACATCCATGTTCAACGTGTAAAATGGGCCATAAAGAAGACAAACAGCATTAGTTCTGAGCTTGTTTATGTCTGTCCTCTCTTCTTTGCAGCCACATCGAGCACAGCGTCGGTCAGCTTAATGATGCATGCAGGCAGCGAGAGGAGAGGAGAGGCAGGGAGCTATTCCACGATCACAAGCATGGAGAGAGTGAACAGCACTGTAAAGTGCAATCACACATGTGTGGCGTGAATTTCAGCTTATCAGCACAATGGAAAATTGAAGTGATAAATATCTTAAATGTGTTAAATGTTGACTGACAGCAGAGGCATTACAACTTGAAGAAACCAAGCTCAATTCACACCTCCTAAAATCAGGACTGGCTCTCTTCCTACCTTTCCTTCCAGAAAGTACAATCAGTATAGCTCTCATGACCTCTCTGCCAACCCAGCATCATTTTTACACCGCCTCTTTCCGTGAAACACAATAAATGCAGCATCCACTGTGTGCTCGGTAGTATTTTTTTCCCTTTTTTTCGCCTGAGGGCTTTGTGGTCTAACCTTATTCTTTTGCTCCAAAGACTCCTTACCGAGACTGAATTTTTGCAGCAGCTCCGCCACAGAACAAAACACACAAAGAGAGGTGGAAAAAAAGAAGGGGGCTTTTGTGTGTATGAAAAAAGTGATCATTGAAAGTGAACACATACCCCACAATCCTTTAAAAACCCTCATATGAAAACTTGAAGTGTTCATATTTCTGACTGAATTCTCCCATGCAATGCCAGTACAGAAATGCTGGTGGTGCTGTTGAACTGCAACCCTTTTCAAGTGGTACCTCGCCATGTAAGATACCTCAATATCACTGCTGGATGAGTTTGTTTAAAGGTTTTCCATCTTTAAGAGAGTAAATGAACGTATTAGATAACTACATCTTCTTTTGGAGTCTGGAAATTATATCACAGGATTTTCCAAAACTTTTGCACGTTTCACTGTAAAACTTTGGATCATACTATATATAAAGAGGTCAGTACTTCTTTTAATATCTTCCAAGTCTTCTGAGGGAACTCTACAGAGCATGTCCTGTGTAGTATTCACCCCCTTCCTGACTTTTTTCTTTTTTGTTGCATGTTTGTCACAAATTTTCACATTAGACAAAAATAACTCAAGTAAATACAAAATGCAGTTTTTAAATGATGATTTCATTTATTAAGGGAAAAAAGCCATTCATACCTACCTGGCCCGTTGAAGATTGTGATTTCCCCCTAAGATTCATAATTCTTTGCAGAATTGTTTTAATTCAGCCATGGCCGCCCAAAAAGGGGGATGAAGGGGAGAGCTTTCTGGGGCTCAGCCAAATAGGGGGGCCCACGGCAGTGTGGAAAATCATGGTCCATTTTAAAGTGAATCTGTGTTATCCATATTTTATATTAAACCTGAATAATAACCACTCTTACCAAAGAAATTGAAAATTATTTTTACTTATTTATAATGTAGCAAAATAAAGCCTTTATTAAATGTATACATATTTCCTTAAAACTGCTTTTTTTTTGGTAATGTTTACAATGTCATTGGGCATTTTGTCTAAACCACTAGGAAAGTGAAGTCAGATGTCAAGATGCCAGAAAGTAAAATAGGTGAAATTGTGGCAACTTAAGCAAAAAAAAAAAAAAAAAATTTAGAAAATTGCAAATAACAAAAAAAAAAAAAAAAAAAAAGAGCAAAAAGTGGCAAAGAAAAAAGCAGAACATGGATTATAGTGGCAAAATAGTTGTGACGGTGAGTTAAAAGTGGCAAAAAAGTTGTGGAATAAGGTTCAAAAGTGCAAAAAAACAGAGGCAAAAAGAGGCAGTAAGTGGTTTGAAGTGGCAAAACAGTTGTGAAAGTGAGTTACAAGTTTTAAAAACTGGCCAAAAGAAGTGGTGGCAAAGGGTCAAAAATTGCAAAACAAAATGGTAGGAGGAGGTAAAATGTGGCAAAAAAGTAGTAAAATCTGCTAATATAGGCTTAATGTGGCTAAAATGGGCAGGTGATCAAAAAAGTGGCAAAAACTTCATAGCTCAGCAACGATGTGCATAAACGTCAGGATGCCGGAGTATAAAGTAGAAGAAACTAAAAATAACTTTAAAGGAAAAATAAATAATTGAAAAGAGTCAAAAAGGTGATAACTGGCAAAAATGGGTAAAAAGTGTAAAAATGGGTTCAAAGAAGAAAAATTTTGCTAAAGGCAGAAATGGGTAAAGAAAGTCTAAAATGGGTGGAAAATGGTGAAAACATGTTAAAAGTTGCAACATTTGGTTAGAGGTGGTAAAATAGGCAAAAATGGGTTTAAGTGGCAAAAAGGGGTCAAATGTGGAAAAAATGGGCATAATTAGTGATGAAAAGGGGTTAAAAGTGCCATGAATAAGTATTTTGAACAAGTGAGGCTTTTGAGATGAGGCAGGTCTCTAGATGTTCTGGGTTCTATTGTGACTTCCTGGATAAGTCATCGATGTGCCCTTGGGGTGATTTTGGTAGGCTGGCCACTCCTGGAAAGATTCACCAGTGTTACAAAATTTCTCCATTTGTGGATAATGGCTCTCACAATGGTTGGCTGGAGCCCTAAAGCCTTACAAATGGCTCTGTTACCATTTTCAGAATGATTTTCTGTACTGCCTACTTCACTTTGACAGACGGGTTCTGTTTAAGGGATTTCTTTATTCAGCAGGTCTGGCAGTAATCAGGACTGGGTATGGCAAGGGAAACTGAGCACAACTTTCCAAAAAGACTGGTTAATGACAGTTAATTATGATTTAACAAGGAGGGCAGTTCCTTTATCACATATAGGGCCATGTAGATTTTACTGGCGGTTTCCCCCTCATAAAAAACATCAAAAAACTGCTTTTTGTATTTACTCTGTTTGCCTTATTTCAAATTTGTTTGATGATCTGAAACATTTAAGTGCGACAAAAATACAAAAAATAAGAAATCAGAACGGGATCAAATATTTTTTCATAGCACTGTCAGACACTACTATGAGGTTTGTGACTTGGCCGGTAGAGTATGATGTAATCTGTATTCTATCCGTTAAGCATCGCAGAGTTGGCAACATTCATGCATACAGAATCAGAGCAGGAGGGTTTATTGCTGTTCAAGATATTGGTGCTGGAGGGCATGTTAAACACACAGCACTTGATTTACATACTCAGCTCTGATTGGTCAATTATTTTCTTCTGCTGCACCTCAGTGGCTGATGTAGTACATTTAAGGATGAGTGCTGACTGGAAATCGTCTTTGTTTTTTTTCAAGTTTGCATCATAAAAAATCAAGAAGCCTTTGTCTGCAACAATCAGCCTTTCCTCTTGACTCTTACACTGCAGGAGGATTTAAGAGTCTTTGGATGGCTTTGCCAAGGGTCAGTACGAGACTAATTGCATCCTCTCATGCCTCCACAGTTGGTAGAAGCTAAAGGTGTCACAGAGACCAGTCTTACACACAATTCCACTGATCCACATGCGCCCCAAGCAGACTCTCTGCAGACTTTATTTTTGGGCTTTAATGCTTTTGTTCAGATAGGATAGCAGACAGAGTCAGAAACGGGGGGAAGAGGAGAGGGGAGTCACATGCACAAAAAGATTGATTGGGTTTGAGTCAACCACGAGGCTACTGGTGGCCACTTTTACACAAACGGACTTTTTCAGGAGCAGATTACTTGTGTTCAATACATTTCTACAATTGCTGAAAAATACTTTTCACATATATTTCATAAGACAGTTATGTTAACCTGACATGCCAGGTAGACCATTTCATATATTGATTGCATGGATATATTTCACATTCATCCAGGAAACTTCTCATACAGGTGTTTGGGAAGGACAGGAATTTTCAAAAAGTGTTCATAGGGTGATTGGGCAAACATTCTGCCTGTCACATTCAGTACAGGTCAATCAGAGCGACAAAACAAAATGAGGTAGTAAGCATGCATAGCTCCAGTGCTAACTTCAGCTCTACAGGGTAGCTCTACTGTAGTGTTTCAACAGAGAAGCTTTTCAGTGGTAAATATTCATCCCAAAGCCTATCATGAGATATGCCTAAAACATCTTCTATACTAAGAGAAGCTTTTTGTGTGGTTCTTTGCTCTTGTGGTAGAGGTCGAACAAACTGCCACTTTTCTACAGTACAGCTACATCCAAGCTAATCGCTACGGCAGCTATTGTATACATAGGCTTACAGTACAGCTCAACCCCATCCGAAACGATTGAAAACTCATGCCAAAGAGGTTGGCAGAAGAGCGACAACATCCTCCTGTCACAAAAACGCTTCCAGTGTGGCTTTTTGCTCTTGTTTGGATAAAGAATTGTGGTCTAGCTCGGATCAATTTGTAGCTGTGGCTACATCCGAGCTAATCACTCCACTAGCAGCCCCTGAACATACCGACGAACAACTCACTTCACTCCCATAATGATTACATACTCATGCCTGTATTATACCTACATCTAAGCTTATTTCTTTTTTATTTATCTGTACAACTTCATCCCGACTGTAGCTACTGCCATGTTCTCTTTAAATGATGCTGATTGGTCTGTAACATGTTTGGTTCAGCAAAAATGTTGTAGATTGGATAAGATGGATTAGGTTCATGACACTCTGGCAAATCTATCTGCTTTACAAGGTTAAGGTTGTATTGGAAAGTAATGCATCATCTGCATACTGTTTAACTTCCAAACATACAGACATTGGCAGTATCACAGTACTAGCTAGCTTTTTGGCACCTTCGGTGTCTCCTTGACTTAAAATCATGAATTGATCATTAATTTAAAATTACTTGTCAAGCTTTAGATAACTTTCTTTCTGTCAGTCTCTCAGTCAGATAGCTGATAATTGTTGTTTACTGATTAATTCATCAGTTCAGGTCTGATATCATGATAATGACTGGTTATAGCACTTGATTGAAGATCAACATTCTCACATGCAGTCCACCGGGCTAATGTCCAGATATTGTTGGGGATGCATTAGTTTAAAGGGCTTTAGAGAGTCCGTCAGGAGTGAAGATATCACTAAACTTAAGCCATTTCAATGCTGCCAGATACTGGCAATGCAGATGGCACAACATAATTTCCCTTGTTGATTCTAGAAAATACCTTTTTTTTAATGTAAAACAACGGAAACCTTTGGAGATGTGCATTATAGTCTGTCCTTTAGTAGCTCATGATTCCATTCTCTTTTCTATTTGACCTAAAAGCAGTGAACAGGTCACAAAGCATGTTGGAGTCCAACAGGTGGACATTTGGATTCAACCATTTAGTCAGTTTGCTTAAAGCAGGTTAATATTGATTTTAAGCCTTACCTTTTGTCATAGAGCAAAGATTGGATTAACTCACTGCTTCCTGTTCAGCATGTTTTGCCCTCTAATAAGAGACAAAAGGGCAAAAAAGCCTTTTTTCTAAATGCTATAAAGTGTATCAGGTACTTTTTTACTGACCTTGTTTGGTTCAGATAAAATAAACTGACATTACTGTCCAGTTAGTAATAGTTATTTTGCCTTTTAATCAAACCCTGCTGAGGGACGAGCTGGACCAAAATACTAAAAAAGTGAGGTTCAGTGATCCACCAAGTGCTTAACTCTACCACACCATGATGCAATAGATGACAAGGCCTGTTTAACTGGAACCACATGTTGTTCAGCTGTGTTTTGACCAGTATGTTGGTGTGCCAGGGCTCAGCTGACCTGCCATGGATGATCATTGGCTGACAGCAGCCAGCAGAAGGAAGGGAGAGACAGACCAATGGGAGCTGTCATAAAGAGTCCAAACCAAAAGCAGATGAAATGCAGCTTTGCGGGGCATCCATGACAGCCTCAGAGGGCATCCTGCTGGAACATCCGAGCTGAAAATACAACTCTGGTATTACTTGGAGGGTGGGAGGAGAGAGAGAGAGGGAGTGGGAGAGAAGAAATCGATCGAAAGTGATGGAAAGTGGCGAAGGAGCTAGAGAGAGACTCGCAGTAAGAAAAGAGGACATAAGAAGAATAACCAGCATCTTTTTTTGAATTTTTTTCTTTGAGTGAGTGGTAGCTTCTATATCAGGGACTTACCCTTGAGAGAAATCCCCTCAGTTGTATATCCCCTCAGAGGATTGCTACACATAGCAGTAAGTGGAGCTGGAATTGATTTCCATTCATTTTCTGATAACAAGATTGATGTAATTGTACTACCACATAGTGGAGGACAAGAGAAATGCTTCATCCCTGCAGTCATGGATCTGCCAACTCTCAGAGTTATAAAATCTCAAATCTCTGGACCTCTAAGGTGCCCCATATGATATAAGTTGTTTTTTGTTGCAACAGTGCATACTGGAAAATCCACAGACAAAGACATATAGTGTCAAATTTTCTACCAGTTTTCTCATCAAAGAACTCAAAAGAAGTTATGTATTATATTATCTAATAAATATTTCAAATGAAGGCTCTTTGCAATCACAATTCAAGGGCCTTCTTAAAGCATCTCTCTGCACACATGTTGGACTCACATTTTTTCCAAAAGCACTGACAGCGTTTCTGCCTTAAGTCTCCGGGTGTCACTTGAGGATTATCATGGGAAGAAACTGAGCATAAGACGCAGAAAGAAGATTCCAGGCAGAAGGCTGGTGTCAGTTTTATCCTGGTTTCACTGACCTGATTACTGTACTAGGCTGTCTAATTTTCCTCAAAAAGAATCCACAGAAATCTTCCTTTTGTATCTCTACTGTTGACCATGTGTGTAACCTATGGTATCTTATTATGCAGATGTTTCTTTTAGAAATACAGCTGTGTGGGTTGTCAGTGCAAGCAGCTTATTGTCATCCAGATTTACATTAATATCTAGGGGGATCAAAGGAGGGCGATACATGGATATGGTGCAAGAGAGATCATGCATCATGGAGGTGTTCTTAAGACCTGGATCAGGGCCTCTGCTTAGCCTTGCTTCTGATAAGAAAAGTGTCTATAAATCACCCAATAAGCCAATTTACTGAAAACTAATGGCTGCACGGAATATGAGGTTTTGCCAATATCCTCTATACAGATTTATGTAAATGTATTTCAGACCTAAATCTTCAGTCCTTAAAACATATTTTAAAGGTTAAAGTATGAGAAAGACTATTGCTGATGCAGGTCATTGACCCTGCCTAAAACTCCACAAACTTATTTGTACAGTCGATATTTACAGACAATATGTACTGATTTCTACAGCCTAGTTGAAAATAACTGCACTATGATATTTTTTGTGCTAAAAGCTGCAAATAACCAAAACTTGTGGCAGAGAAAAAGGGGGCATATCTACTAACCTGAAGTTTAGTGTGCCATTTGCACCAGAGTGACAGTTGTCCTCTTGGTGATATTTTCAGTCCAAGGCACTGTGATTAAGCTAGCACAAAGCTAACTTAACTGCTGGAAAATAATTTACCAACACATCAGACCTGAAGAGCTTGGTGACTTCAAAAGTGATACTGTGATTGATGCCACCTATGCCATAAAATGGTTCGTAAAATTTCATCCCAGCTAGATATACAGTCAGCTGTAAGTGATTTTAGAAAGTGGCAGCATTTAAGAATAACAGCAACTCCGCAAAGAAGAAGAAAACCTTGTAAAATCACAGAGCATGGTCAACCACTGCTAAGACGCATGGTACCAACACTCCAAACTTACACTGGTATCAATGTAAACACAAAAACTGCAACAGGGGCCTAATGGAATGGGTTTCCATAGCTGAACAGCTGCATGCAAGCCTCACATCACCAAGTCCAATGCCAAGCGTTGGATGGAGTAGTGTAAAACAGAACGCCACTGGACCGTGGAGCAGTGGAAATGTGTTCTGTGGAGTGACAGAATCAAGCTTCTCTGTTCGGCAGTCACATGGGTGAGTGGGGCAGATGCCAGGAGAACGTTTCCTTCCTGGCTGCATTATGCCTAGTGTGAAGTTTGGTGCCGGAGGGATAATAGCATGGGGCTGTTTCTCAGTGTTTGGGCTAGGTACTCATCTCCAGTGAAGGCCAATCTTATTGCTTCAGCATACCCAGACATTTTGGACAATGCTATGCTTCCAACTTTGTAGCAACAGTTTGAGGAAGGCCCTTTTCTATTCCAACATGACTGCTTTCAGTGCACAAAGAAAGGACTATAAAGACATGGTTTGATGAGTTCAGTGTGGAAAAAACTTTACTGGCCCGCACAGAGCTCTGACCCCAACCCCATCGAGGACCTTTGGGATGAGCTGGAGCAGATATTTGCGAGCCAGGCCCTCTCGCCTAACATCAGTGCCTGACCTCATAAATGCTCTACAGAATGAATGGACACAAATTCCCACAGAAACACGCCTAAATCTTGTGGAAAACTTTTCAAGAAGTACATGTATTGTCAATGTTACTACAGGCAGCCAAATACTTTTGTCCATCTAGTGAATCAGAAAATGTAAAAGATAATTGGTTGGACTTTGGACAGGCTATGGCGCATGTATTTTTCTGATGAGAAGGGAAGCAGTGATGCAGCTGAAGACTCTGCTATGTGTGTGAACAGCTGTCCAATGTATGCTCATATAAAACCCAGGAAAGCAGCTGTATTGTGTCCACAGTTTCCTTTCAGGTTATTGGGACTAATAAAAACTGCTCCTCATTATGCAGGGTAAACCAAAAAAACTATCTCTTCTATTTTCATTTTTATCTCCTGATCTTGAGTTGATCCAGGCAAGGGGTCAACTCAATCCTTTAGGGTTGGCTAAATGAAAGAAAAATGTCTTTGTATAGTGCAATATAACTACTAAAATACAAACTATATGCTCAAAAATAATCCTAAATTCTATCAGTGTCCCCTGTAAATCCAATTCTGGGCACTTCCACTTTCACAAATGTAGGATTTATAGCAGGATGTTTCTAGAAGGCAGCTTTTTTCTCGCTATGAAACCGGCTTCTGACTGAAATCTTTGGCCCTGTGTTTATATAGTTCATTCAATTTGACTATTTTACTTTACTTATTCTGCAGGATTGAGTGAAACATTGAGGGAGGCTGACCTTTGTAAATGTTAAGAAGGTATCAGGCAGGTTGTCAGTCGACGTGAATGCCCACATAAACCTCCTTGTCCCAGGCGAGTGATTGATGACGCCGTGGCAGAGGGCTGAGTGCAGATGAGTAAGAAGATCAAGCCACTTTAGCTGTAAACAATGTTATTTATCACCTGTCTTTATACATGAGCATCATTCACACCCCTGAAACACTCCTTTTGTGAGCGATGAACAAAACCAGCATGCCTCTGTGATGCTGATGAGCAGCTGATTGTGCTGGGGAGCCTGCTGATGAGATGAACACAGATGTGTGTTGTGATTTTGCTGCACAGTCTCCCCAGAAGGATCACAGAGGAGTATAAAGTGTACATTAAAAAAAGACAGTAGACAAGCTCGGCTATCTCCGGATCTTTGTGCAAGAAGCAGCGTAGGAGAGCGCCTGAGGGCCCGTGTAAGGAGCTTTGCTTTTCAATTTTTGCATACAGTCATCCATCTTTTTAATCTTAAGTGACAAAGACAGGGTGGAAAAAGAATTTCCCTTAGCTAGCATTAGATAACCCACATGAAGCAGTGATGCCAAGCATGGTTTTAAGCACCTTACAAATGAACAATGCCCCCCTGACATGAAATCTTTCTCTAGCAGAAACCCAGAAGAAAATTTCATTGATATGCACAAGAGATAGAAATAGATTGCCATGTTCTCAGGCAATGCAAGGCTTGTTTACTCACACTTCATTCACAGTTTGCGTGTCGGAGGGATTTAATCTACCGGCAAAGTCAGTGGGAGGTCAGGATGGCTGGCACGTATAGCTGCAGTACAGTATTGGCCTGAGAAAGAGATGTAATACAGTAAATTCATTACTATTGAGTGTATTTATGAATGAAAATCATCGCACACTCCTCCAAACAAACCACAAATACTAGATTATTTTTCTCAGTGATGCCAAAGTAGAGGGTTTGATAACAGCCAACCACAAATCTCCTCTCCTATGATAAATAATCCAACCTAAGATCCATTATTATCAGTTCTCTGCCAGCGATTTCCCACTCATTACTCCACATACTGATTCTGTGCATTTTTCCATCTATAAAACTCAAAATAGAACCAGAGCCATAAGAACTGGGTTAAAAACATACATGTCTACCATGACAGAGGCTGAAATTATAAGCATGCATGCTAATAGGCTTACCACCTACACAACTGCACTGTTCTAGAAACATCAAAGGCCAATGAGCAAATTAATTGGTAATTTTGAGTTTATACAGACGAGGATTAGTAAAATAATGTGTTCACTACAAGGGAAGGGATGTGTGCTATTGGCCATTAACCAATTAAACATCATCACCTTTACCAGACAGCAGCAGAAATACTCAACAGATAACTAATTAATAATGTTAGCATTAATTTAAAATGTTAGCATTAATTAAGGCCATGTTGTCAGTCTGCTGTTGTCGAAGTATTCGCCAACACTAGCCATGGCTGAAGCTCCTGTTAATGGCCACTGTCATCATGGGCAGCTATACCATTAAAGAAAGGTAAGCAATTGCTTGGGGCCTCATGCTCCAGAAAAGTCATTATAGATTGGGTTGGAAAATACATCAAGTTTTTTTTTTTAGATATATCAATGTATTTTTAAATGAAATATAAAGAAATGTATTGTTTTATTTGTCAAAGACTTGCAGTCAAATTTACGTCCTTCTAATTGTCTAAATTAAGTAAATAAGTTGGAAATATTTTGAAGTATTTGGAATGGAATGTATAATGGAATGTATAATGGAATGGAATGGTAGAATGGAAAGGAATGGTATAATGGAATGGTGGAATGGAATGTCATGTAGAATGGAATGGAATGGTAGAATAGAATGAAATGGAAAGTATAATAGAATGGAATGGTGGAATGAAATGGAATGGTAGAATGGAATTGGCTGTGGCGTGGCCTAAGCTTTTGTCCTTAATAGAATTTTTTCCCCTTTACATTATTTTTACTTTTAAACTCTAAGTAGTTTTGAAACCAGTAATTTTATACTTTTAATTGAGTAAAAAGCTTGAGTTGATACTTCAACTTCTACAGAAGTCTTTTTAAACCCTAGTATCTATACTTCTACCTGAGTAATGAATATGAATACTTCTGACACCTCTGATGCTCTACTACCAGGAAGTAAAGCAGTGCACTGGACAGACAGCATCTTAGCAAAGATTAGTTTGGTACTATTTTAACAGGAACATTTCATAAAAATAAACAGAAAAAAGTCATAATCCAGGATTAAATTATGTTTCAGAAGGAGTTATATGAACAGAGGCTTGGCTTCATTAGCTTTAGCTAAAGCTAATGTAGCTGAGCTAGCTCCATAGTTAATATACCTACCTAAACCAATGAGCCTACCAGAGCTTTCGCAATGTGAGCTTTAGTAAGCCAAGCTACCTTATGTACAGCTACGTTAGCTGTGTAGCTAGCATAGCTATGTAGATAAATTAGCTTTACCAAACATAGCAGTAGTTCTGCTTGCTTTAGCTATGTTAGCTACATACCTGCATTACCTATGTAGCTTAAATAGCTAATGTAACTTTTGCTAGAGTGTTGTCATGAAGGACAAGTATTTTTTTCTGTTAGAAGACTGTTCAGTCGGTTGTATTGAATGTTTTGAAATAAGGTTTTGCAGGTCAGGCTTTTGACTTCCATTTTTTGGGATTCTAACCCTTACCTTAAACCTAACCGGAAGTTTGATTATTTTACTCTGAAAGTTTTGGTGTGTATCTCCATCCTAACGGAGGCTGTGTCTCACAGTAGTGCTCTGCCAGACTGTCTTGATTAAAGTTGCCTTAAAAACAACTGAGATTTAAGCAATTTTATCAAAAATGGTGTAACATTTTATGACTTACAGAAATCCACCTGACAGCTTTAATCAGCAAATATTCCACCGAGAATTTTACGTATTGCTCTCAAAAAAAATTTAAGCTGGTCACACAAAGAATAGTAGAATTCAAAGATCAGTAAAGTTGAAATAAATCCTCATTTTTTATGGCTGAAATGCAGCACATACCTTATCCTGTCCTGAGAACGTTCTGCTCAGAGATGCTAACTGGGTTAGTCAAGCAGCATGCTTTGACTTTCCAGGGAGCGCATGGCTAGAAACCCCCATATCGATAGATACATTTATGACAATACGTACTGAATACATCAAAATTAATTCAAAAGCAATGAATCCACAGTAACATGAATCTGAATATAGGGGTGCAGCAAGCTTCATGCTAGAAAGGAGGAAGCTGGGGTGGAGGAGGCTATGCTTTGTCAGCAGCAGCAGCATGGTGCGTCAGCATTATTGTAAGGAGGGATTAGTGAGAAGTATGTCATATTTAAATATACCGTTGTGTCGAGAGAAAGAGCTGTGATTGGCTGTGGGATCTGGGAGGCGATCAGCTGGCTGTCAGCTGATTACAGCTGGGCGTATGACTACTATGTCCCGCATGATGTAATGCTAGGCTTCATTTGTTGGTGTGATGTGTAGTGATGGTAATCTTATTGCAACCTAACACCATTAGCACAGAAGTCTTTTAGTGCTTCAACTATTGCAATGAGAGACCTGCTTTTGTTTGTCATATGTCTTTCAAAGAGATAGAGTTTCACCAGAAAATCTGGATGTCTTTTGTTGTATTATTTTGAATGTGGAGTCTTGATCACTACGTGGCCAAAAGTTGTATCAGCAGAGAATTAAGTTACAAATCCATCTTTATCAGCACATCTATTTTATTATCAGCAGATAAAATCGACTCATGTGAAAAGCTGAAAAAGGAAACTGCCTGAGTGGGAATAATGTGTCGATTATTTTAAGATTTAGAACAAAAGAGTCAGAAACGGCAGAAAGGGTTGTAGAGAAGGGGGTGTGAATCTGTGTGGGAGATCATTATGAAGCTCTGCGTGGTGGAGATGGATAGTGTGTGTTAGTGTGTGTGTGTGTTTGTGGGTGGACGGCTGGAGGCTGACGCATCCCAATTATTGGATGGAGGTGTAAGAATGGAGAGAAAGGAGTAAAAATGTGCTCCTGCTATAAATTCTTAAGGGAAAACTTGTAAAAACTAGGTTTTTGGTGTTCTAATTTTAATCATCTACCCTAAAAAGTCACTTTTTGCACTATTTTCAGTAAAAAATGTAAAGTACATCAAGAAAACAGTGAAGTTCCTCAAATTAAAGAAAGTTTCCTGATCCTTTCTAGCACAAATATTTGTATACACAAACATAATTTTATCCTTTATGGTCCAATTAATTTTCCCCAATAACAGGAGATTATTTGTAAAACAAGTCAGTTTTAGCAGGTTTTCTTATGATTCTCTGCTGAAATATTTCATGTTCAATACACAAAGACTTCTGCAAAGGCTTCCTGCCCCTTCAATGACAACAGGATGTAAGAAATGCCAGAAAATGAAGGAAATTTGCAGGGAAAAGGTAATGGTAACAGAAGCAAACAGGAAGAGAAAAGGTGAGCAGATTGATTAGACAGAATGAGACAGCAGAGGGTGAAATGCATGCACGACTCTGGTGTTGTTCTCCGCAGTCATCTGGGCAATTAAATGCTTCCGCACCAGTTAACGCTCTATGGGTAAGTCCTGTCCAAACACTGCAGTCTCTCATATGTCCGCCTGCAGGTTCTTCCACAAATCAATGTGAAGTGCCAGGTGTGTGGTCACTGCAAACACGGCATGGAGGGATGTTTGAGAAGGTAGAGATGCAAGAGAGACAACAGCTTTCATTCCAGGAGGGGTGCTATATTCATGTATTTAGAAAAGGAACCTGACACACCTTTAGACTGAGGCTGAGTAGAAATGTTGGAGGAAGTTGTATGCAGAGTGAAAGTGACAAAAAAAAACTTGTGCAATTTGAGAATTTAAGCAATAAAGATGCATCTGAATTGAAAATTGAAGCAATAAGTCATTTAAGTGATATTTCAGTATTTTTGATGTTGGGTTGTATAAGCTACTTAGCGATAGCAGGGATTCCAGTGAGTGTTGACCCTGCAAACATGGACGTGCTTGGAGAAGCTACGTTATATAGCCTAGCAGATGGGTATAACTGCTTTGTATAATTTAGTGAGTTAAGGTCAAATGTGTCAAAAAACAATGTTGACTCAATTGTACACTATATCAAAACATTTCTAGGCACAAGCAGCATTTTTCATCCAGAAAGCCTCTTTTTTTTGGCACTATTTTACAATGCGAGCTTTGGCTACAAGCTACATGCTCTTCCACCTCAGCATATCTGAACAGCTTTTTAGGTCTGTGGGCATCAGCACAAAACAACAAATAACTAATGTAAAATTAGTTATTTCCGCTCAGTTTTCCACTTCAATAGCTGACACAATGTTTTTAAAAAGTAAACATATCATACTGACTGTAGCTTGTCTAGGTATGAGCTATTAGAAGAATAAAGAAGCAGCCTATAACTTACTTGAATGACAAATTTCCATTTAGCTCTTCTGAACAGAGTTGGTTTCACCAATTAATCTTCAGGAAGTTGAAGAAGTTATGTAAAACACCAGTGTTCAGGAAGGCAGGGAACTCTGAAAGGAGAGTGATGCAGCTATCCATGATCAGAAATGTCCTGTAGAAGTATTGTAACTCAGTCTCACTCCTGACAACAGTCGCTCTCATGGACATGGGCTCAGAGTTTTCACACCTATACCAGACGGCCAGAAGGTAATTCAGAATCTTTCCTGCTAACCAGTCTCCACTGAAGTTTCTCTCCTCTCCTTCTTTCTGCTGAGTCTTAATCTTTAGAAGTCCCTCCTCTGTGTACTCTGGGTCATAAAAGTATCCCCTCGCATCCACTGTAAACAACTTCTTGTTGTTTCCTCTGATGAAGCCTGCAGATCCAAACGGCACTTCAGATACGCGGAAGAGCACATGGCTAGTAGCCAAAGTTTGCATTGCAAAGTAGTGCCAAACACAGGTGGAAAAATAAAACTCTTAAAAGTTTTTTGGACAAAGCGTACAGTACAAACTCACTTGAGTACATGGAGCAGCTGTACCCATCTGCTACACTGTAAAGCCTAGCTTCTCTCAGCTTGTCTTGTCTGAAGAGGCAATAGTCATTGAAATCACTGGAAGCTAATGGCGAAAAATCCCTTTAAATGATTTGATTAATCTGAAGTTAATTTGATGAAAATGTTTCCCAATTGAGTCATTCTAAGAGTCTTTAACTCATCATTTGCCATTCACGGCACAAATATGTTAGAGATAAAATGCCTAAATTGTGGAAGTGAAAAAGTGCTGGTAAAATTGAGATGATGAAAATGGATGCAATTTAAGATGTTAAGCATTACAAATGCATGCAAATCAAAATTTAGGCTCGGTGATTAATATCGCGATACTTCCTGGCGTGATATTGTATCGATATTTTAAAATGCAGTATCGATATTTAATTAATTAGCGAATTATTCACTTTGTTGGTGTGGTAGTTTGTGGTGTAATTTCGCCCCCTGACCGCTAGTTGGCGGCAGGCATCCTTAGCTGGCAGTTGACTCTTGCCTCTTCTCTCTTGAGACAACGAGATCACACGAGACTTCCGGTCTGCGTGAGCCGGTTGCTTGTACCTACCCAGCAGAGCGACTTCTGCCGGATTCATAGTGGATGTGTAGACTTATTTTGGCTTCCAAAACATTAAAGACAGCACAAACTTAGACAGGAGTTAGACAGTCGTTTGCAAGATATGCCACGCCAGAGTAAAATACTGAGACAACACAACGAATCTACTGTCGCGTTAGCGCTACAGCTAACGGCTAACGTCAACAAACAAGCCCGTTGAAGCTACCGCAGGTCTCTACTCATGCAACCATAATCACAGTCGTATTATTTGTAAGGACATGTCCCGTGTAGTGTCGTTAAGAATGACGGCTTCGGTAACACAAGAAAGAAATACTGGCCTGTCACGTCATGCCCTCCGCAAAACACAGTCCATCAGTCTTAAAGCTGGACGTGACGATCAGCTCGTCTCCCATAATCTCCCTCCACAAACACATTATGTGATGACATAAAAAACTGATAAAATATGAAATATAAAGGATTGTAGTACATTCACTCTACAATAATTTATTCCCCTTTTCTTAAAAAAAAAAACAAATCACGGTAGCATTTTAATTCAGTGCAACAAATGGGGAAAATCCTCATCTTCAGATTGAACAAAGATAGATAAAATGCGAGATGATGCAGGACTATATATTTTTTAAATAGCTTAATTCTACATTGTTAAATTCAATATTAACTTAAAATTACATAATAAGTTATACATATATATACTACACACATGTATAGACTTTATGCACTTCATATTCAGTATTTAGCTCAGTCTGTGTCAAATTCTGTGAAATTGATACTAAATTGTTGTGAATAAACTGAGAAATCCTGCACTTGACCATTTTATAACTATTTTGTATTCTCTAGTTAGACATATTTTGTGATGTATCGTTATAAACATGTGATGTGTATTTTTCCTGATATAGTCTGTAGGCATCATTATCATTCATCTTTTTCACTGGTGTTTAAAAAGCTAACTAAAGATTGCAAAAATCGGCAATATCGTAGAATCGCAATTTAAATCGAACCGGCACCTAAAAAATCGTAAAAAATCGAATCGGGAGAAAAGTGAATCGTCCCAGCCCTAATAAAAGGTGTTGAAAAAAATGGAGCTTTGACATTTATCATTAACAATAAGTCATTTTAGCTACTTGCACCTTTCAAACAAAAAAGCGCTTTCATCAAACCAGAGGAGCAGGCCAACTATGAAGCGTTTTAAAGACTTTTTGTCTCTCAGTAAATTCACTTGTGGAAGTCTTTGAGGTGAGAATTTGTCTCGTAATTAGTTTGTACAATTTCAGGAAGATCTATGTCAAAACTGTAAATTTGCTCTGTTTTTTCAAAGTTAAGGAGTTTAACAAACTCCACAAACCAGAGCAGCAGGCCAAACAATCACTCCTCCTGCTCCTTAGAGTTGGGTAACATAATATTATAGGTAAAAAGGTAAGCAGAGGTCATCTAATAACCAAAATAAAGCTCCAGTCTAAAATGGCTGTGTCATGTCTGGGAATGGATAAACCAATCAGAGTCATTTGAGGAGAGTGAGGTGGTAGCCGTGGGCGTGGCCTAGTTGTACTGCAGACTATAACAACAAAGCTCCTCTTGGTGAAAAAAGGGTGGTTTGCTCTTCCCCTGACAAGAGTTTCATTCGCCAACTGACTCCACTGATAGTAAGCAACGTAGAAATTAGAAATTAGTGCTCACACACTGACGCATCCCACTATGAGTTTAATGCATTATATAACAACACTCACACAGGGCTACTGTCGAGCAGCACTACTTTGTTGTGTAATTTAATTACATATTTTTCACTCATACCTGTGACATATTTTATGCGTGAAATGTCTTGTACTTTTAAAGGAGCATTTTCCCATTTTTCAAAGTGTACTGTCATTTGATTGAAAGTTATCACAACCTGAAATACAGAACATTTCTTATCAGCACTTGCACTTCCCCTAGAAGAGTTGGTTAAGTTGGCTCTACCTTTTTAAAAATAAGGACTCAGAAACAATGGAAAGGAAATGTGCCCTGGACAAAGACCATTTAAAAACCATTTGCCCCCCTTTCTCAATGATAATCTGGATCTAATTCTTTTTCACTTCTTCTTCCCTCTGTCCTTTATCCCCTGCTCCCCTCGCTCTCATTTCCACTGTGTTTCAGTCTCGTCAGACACCCGAGGGCGAGTTCCTGCCTCTTGACCAGTGTGAACTGGATGTTGGCTTCGGGACAGGCGCAGACCAGCTCTTCCTGGTGTCTCCTCTCACCATCTGCCACGAAATAAACCCCAAGAGCCCCTTCTTTGACTTATCCCAGCGCTCCCTCATGAATGAACAGTTTGAGATTGTTGTTATCCTGGAGGGCATCGTTGAGACTACCGGTGAGGGAAATATTAAACTGTTGAACTTTCTTGTCACCTCTTTATACTTTCATGTTTTTCTCCTTGTATACGATTCCATTCATATTGCCTCTTTTCTTCATTCTCCTCTTTCTCAATCTAAATGTAAATTCCCTTATTAATAACAACCCACATGCATTCCTGTCTAATAGATTCTAGTAATCTAAACTCTGTGAAATCTCATTACACCACCTGCTCAGTTTTGCATACTTAAAGGATGCAGAAGCTATGAACAAAATGGAGAAAAAAACATATATGAGAGTGATGGCCTGATTGAATTACAATCGATGTTTTATCACAGCAGAATGGTTTACACCCATCCTGTGCATAATAAAAGCTTGTGGTCATACATGTGAATGCTATTTTGATGTATTAGCTGGGTTTTAGCAGAAGTGCCTCCCCATTTTTAAAATGACAACATAGAGAGGGTGTAGATCAGAGCCTGTAAGACAACACTATACACAACGCTGTTTCCTCGGTTGCCTTTTTAAAAGGATTATTTCTCCCTAAAGTCCAATACAAATAACTCAATCCCCTTCTTTTCTTTTGGGCTCTGCCTCTATCCATCTTCCATAACCCTTGGTTTGCCTTCGCTGTGGAAGAAAACCACAGAGCTGAATAGGCTTAGAGTGTGGGGGGGGATCAGCAGGGAGGCAAAGAGCGGGCAGGCAACACGGTCTGTGCTCAGTTGATAAAACCATTAAATCAGGGCACAGTCACAAGTTTAGAGTCGCAGTGCTGAGGCTCTCAGAGATGAGGAGAAGAGGAGGGAAGCCCTGGGAGTGTCACCTTAAATATGCCACATTACCCTGTCCTATCCTTAAAATAACACATAATCCATCAGCAAAAACATATTAGGAGTTTTCCTTTTAGCTCCTGTTGAAATATGCAGCTAGATGTTTTTTTTTTTCCTTCAGATCACCATAAGAGTGTTGACATTCTGAGGAACAATTCCCGAGCAACTGGGGCCAAAGTTTAAACCTCATTCTTTCAGTTCTGCATTAAATAAATGTGATCATAAAACCCAGTTGGACAGAAATTCATTTTAAACCAGCCAGGAGGACTGAAGCTTGTCTGAACAGATTATAATGAGTACAATCAACCATGGTTGTCAATGTAATGACACTGTATTAAAATACATGTACTTTAATATGGGGTTGGTCCCCCTTTTGCTGCTAAAACCGCCTTCACTCTTCTCGAAAGGTTTTCCACAAGATTTAGGAGTGTTTTGAGGGAATTTGTGCCCATTCATTCTGTAGAGCATTTATGAGGTCAGGCACTGATGTTGGACCAGAAGGCCTGGCTCACAATCTCCGTTCCAGTTCATCCAAAAGATGGGGTTGAGGTCAGGACTCTTTGTAGGGCAGTTGAGTTCCTCCACACCAAACTCATTAAACCATGTCTTTACAGTCCTTTCTTTGTGCACGGGGGTGCAGTTATGTTGGAATAGATAAGGGCTTTGCCCAAACTGTTGCCACAAAGTTGAAAGCATAGCAATGTCCAAAAATATCTTGGTATGTTGAAGCATTAAGACTGACCCCAGTGGAGATAAGGGACCAAGCCCAAAACCCTGTAAAATAGTCTCATAATTTCATCTCTACTCCATCAAACTCCACAGTTGCCTCCATACAGTCAAGGGGGTAACACATTCCCAGCAGAATAAGTTACCACTGGTCCACGGTCCAATGTTGGTGTACTCACAGTTGTTGACCCCTTGATCTGTGATTTTACATGGTCCTCCACTTCATGGCTGATGTTCCTAAATGCTTCCACTTTCTAATAATCTCACTGACAGTCGACTTTGGAATATCCAATAGATATGACATTTCACAAACCATCTTATTGCAAAGGTGGCACCCATCGCTCGAAGTCACTTGCTGGACTGCTTGTGCAGAAGCTCTGAGCATCAGAGGCAATTGAAAGCCCATTTCAAGGAGTCAAGGAGACTAAAACAAAGCTTGAATGTTAGTGTTGGACTGTTGTAATCAGTAAACACACAAGTAGAAATTGCTTCCAAACCTACACCATTTGACTCAGACTTTCAGACTATTCAGTTTGATACAAACCTCAATGACAGGTATGAAACCTCCCCCGGACCGTAGTCCGCACCGAACAGCCGAACCTTGATATAACCAAAAGACGTGGTCTCGGTCCAGACTAAACTTAACCATGGTGCGGTTCATGCCCAGGGTGAAAGCAATATTTTGACAGCTTTGGACCTTCATATCGATGACAGGAAAGCATGGGATGAGAACCAGAAAAGGGAAACCCAATGCCAACTGCCGTAGCAGTAAGGTATATGAAGATGCATGATGCTCTATGAAAAAGTGGTGCTTCCACTAGTCACGCAACTCGCCTCCTCTCCAGAGTCAGCATTGCTATGGCTGGCAGGATTGCATACTCTCTTCTCCTTTCCTGTCAATGATAAAGTGTCATCTACTGAGGAAGCTCATAAGGCGAGCTCAGGCTAGCCATATGTACTGTTCTTCTAATTGATGCTTGTGGTAATAAATCAACAATAATATGATAGTGGAAATAAGTACCTCATTTTTTTTCTGCATGCAAGCTATGCACATTTTTCAACATGCTGCTGTCAGCCAACCAACCAATTAACATAAACTATAGATACACACAACCCTCAAAGTTGATGATGATGTTGATGTCACCTAGGTTTATCATGTACATTCTGTTGGTCCATTTGCAATAATTATAGTGTGAAACCAAAACCAACCGAACCAAATATATACAATGTAACAAAAACATGAACCTTTGTCCAAACCTTCAGGTGAGTAAAACTAAAAAGCATTTGAATCTGAAGACTAAAACTAAGACTAAATTTGAAATAGCTGCCCAAATCAACACTGTGGCACAGGCCGTTTGGTGAGAATAATAGAAATAAGATCAATGATACAGTTTAACAAGTAAAGTAAACTTGTGACTTCCAGTCAAGTGCCTCTGACCTGTGTTTGTATTAGTTTTGATCTTCTTGATAGCTGATAAGTATATTTTGACAAAATTATGTAAAAATATAAAAGGGACATTCAGAAGGACTGCTGTTTTCATCAGCTGCTGTGACAAGACAAATGCAATAGGCTGAAAGTAACCAGTTACCACCGTCACCTATCAAACCCATACATTAGGAGTGGTACTTCCATGGATGGAGGAAAATGTGTTGAGCAATCATCTGATGTTGCTGTTGATTACTGATGTTGATATTATGTTAGCTCTGATATCAGAATTAACATTATAGTAACCTCCCTGATTGTTTCCATGCTTGTAGTTTACATCCCACACATCAGGTTTATGTATATGGCCTGATCTCTCTGCTTTGCCCTCTAGTGGTGTCCTCCAGAAACACACAGCAAACACATTTTCAATTATGCTCACGATGCAGCTGTACGCTCGCACAGTGAAACAGAAAGAGCATCTTTGGCCTTAAGGTGACCCTTTCGCTAATATGCAGATGACACGGTCCTTTCTGCATCTGTGCATTTGATTATGGCTGGGGTCAGATTCAAAATATAAACTTAACAAAAGCAGGAATCTTAATAAGCTTAGTACTCAGTGCCACTGAAGGCTATTGCCAGAAATTTTACATAAGGTTTTCTTCAGGGACACCCTGCCTTGGAATTTGCCAAGTGTTTGCATAGTTCTGCTGAGGGCCTTTTATTTTTATGCAAGATATTTACCAGTTGGTTGAATACCCGCATGATGTGTGCGTGGGGAAGCATAACTGGCATGCCTTTTAGGCCCCTAACCCCTAATTTTCTTTCGCAGTAATATCATGTACTTATAAATGCATAGTCAGCAGAAATACATTAATTCCCCTGGTATGACAAGAAAACCCAGCCAGAGATCTATCCTGAGCTCACCCACTTAATTAAAGCAAAGCCGCTGGCTCATTAAGAGTAGAAATGACCTTTCTCTAGATGTGGGACTGTTGAAGGTTTTCTCTGGATGAAGATGAGTAGGGAGCCTGGAATAGCATCAGGCTATGACATAACTCTGTACATATCATCCCTCAGAGGGACAGGATCAGACTCCTACTCTCTAGCTAAGTGAAGTGTTTAAGTGAAAAGCTCAGGTTGAAACAGAGCCACTGGATCAGAAAATACTTGGATAAGTGCCTATCGATTGTTGAGGACCTCTGACAAGCATCCAAATGTCAAGAATATTATTTTTACAAGAAGTCAAATGGACAAAAACATATTTGATGCAGCAGGCGTACAGGATTCAAATTTCAATTCTTCTCAATTATTCATCCTTCCTGCATTAGCACAAAATCAGAAACAAGCCATTAATTTGTCAATAGATGATTGTCTTGGGATTGTTGTCAGGCCAGAACGATTTACAATCAACACCACAGGCTACAATCAAGGCGTGTAAAGGCATGACCAGGGGCTCTTGCCATTGATGTATTGACGAAGGGGTGCTGGGTGACTGCTAAAGACATTTATCAGATTCAATCTGGCAATTATCACCAAGCAAGCCAGAGTGCCAACGTCAGTCACCTTTCACCTGTATTATTACAGCACAAATTTAGTCACTGCAAGGACACAAACAGCCATGGTTTGACCTCAGAAAGAATTTTCTCAAGAAAGTATCAGTGGTTCTAACCTTTATTTTACCAGTAAAGTTCCCACTGAGATAGCAAATCTCTTACACAATGGAGCCCTGGCTTCTGGAAGCTTCACACAGTGAACAAATGATCCTTTATCCTGTTTTTAAAATCATCCAAGATAATGAAATGTTCTAGTTTGAGGTGGCTCTGTAGCTCAGACCATGATTAAGGGACAAAATCATTAAAAGCACTTTTACCAAAGTTCAAAGAAAATCATGCATAATAAGTCCATGAGGCCAAGTCATAGCTACTGACAGTTTTAGGAGTCAGAAGAGGACATAAATAAGATGGCAGCTCATGTGGTATAGCTTTTTACAAAGAAAGATGGACCAATGCTGAAGGCTTTGTATTAGAAAGACAAACTGTCTTTGTCATACAAGGCACAATGGTGTGTCTTAGTCTCATCTTCATGTAAAAAAGGATGTCAACTAAAATTTTGAGTCTTATTTGAACCTGTTTCATCCTTATGTTGAAATGCTACATAATTGTTATTCCATTTCAGTCCACGAGAGCTGACATGCTTGGAATATCTAGTATTGGCTGTTAGTCACAGGAATTCAGCACTGGGAAATGGCAGGAATCCTTCTCTATGGATTTACTGTTGACATGGTATTTTATTCCCTCTTATGGGACTTAAAATGACTACATGGTAGATTGCACAGGAAAGAGCATGATGCAGAGATTCCACAAGCAATAAGAAATAGTAGAGTGGAAAAAGAGACAAATCCATTTCCACTGTTAGGACAGTAATTGTTTTATATGACCTAAGCGCTGTTTATTTATGTTGTATTCCCATGTGTCATTCTCTCACAGGTATGACATGCCAGGCCAGGACATCCTACACTGAGGATGAGGTTTTATGGGGCCATCGCTTCCTGCCAGTGATGTCCCTGGAGGAGGGCTTCTTCCGGGTAGATTACTCTCAGTTCCACAGCACATTTGAGGTACCGACACCGCCGTACAGTGTCAAGGAATACGAAGAGAAGAACTCACTGCCCTCGCCTTTATCTACTCCCACCCCTGCACTGACTGAGAGCCACGGTGCCCGGCGTGACCGTGTGTTTTCCGTGGATTGCATCAACACTTCAGAGGAAAGGGGCCGTCAGGGAGGCGGTGGGGGTCGGCTGCCGAGCAAGCTGCAGAGGATGAGCTCGTCAGGGAAAGAGGACCTGCAGAGGAAGGTGCTTATGCTCAGTTCCCAGCACTCGGAGAAGGCCTGCAGCACAGGAGATCTGCCACTAAAGCTCCAACGCCTCAGCTCCTCGCCAGGGCAGGAGGCGGAGAATCGACTGCAGCTCAAGTCTCTTAAAGTGGGCTTCGAACCCATGACGCAGTCTACTGGAGATCTGTACCAGCACAGCTTAGCGCCAACTCTGTCCCCTGCTCCGGTCCCAATGCACAGCCCGCTTCTTTCAGGTGGAAGGCCAGAAGACAACCTGCCAGCAAAGCTGCGGAAGATGAACGCGGACCGCTGAGACCCAGACTGTCACAGACCACCACAGCAGACTCAAACGGACCTCTTATTAAGACTGATGGGAGAATACTCGCATGGAAACAGACATTTTGCCTTTGACGGACTTGGAAGAGGGGCACAAGGTTTTTTAATTTGTCTTCTCTTGAGACACAATCTTTACTGGGATAACTGTGATTTTGTGTTTCATAGCAAAGGCATTCATGCAAGCTTTATCACACATGATACAAGAAAAACACAAACTTCAGCTCCAGGACAAAATCAAGAGACCACTCCAAATATTCAAACACTGATACTGCTCCACTGCAAGCAAAGTCTTATTAATGAGTAATAATAATGGGTAAACAATAGGTTTTAGTTTTGCAAGTGGACGGCCTGAAAGCTTTTATTAAAATTAAAATTAATTAATAGTTATTAAACAAAATATTGATTTTTGAATGTTGGTATTTCATTATTTTCTGCAAATAAAATAGCCAATTGACAGTATTGCATTTGGAAGTTGAAAATTTCAGAGAAATGTTGAGACTATAAAACATAAACTAGTGGTCTTTTAATATTTTCCAGAGCTGTTCATGCTTTATCATCCAAACTTGATCATTCTGCGAGAGTTCATGACTGCACGAGCACATTAAATTCATTGTTTAATGTATGCACCACTGAAATTGATAGTCAACCTTAGTTTTATCAAAAAATAAATTATATTAAATAATGATAATAAATGATGTTTGCTCTATCTCTTCTATGTGTTTTTATTATTTCATCAGTTCTTCAAGTTGATATTATGACTACTGTCCTTTCTCACCTGTTGTCATGTGTCCCACAAACAAAGAACAATTTTCCATAAGGCTAGCCTTCAGAGAGACTCTACTGAAGGGTGATTCTACACAACAAAAAATGACATGGATGAGAAAAAGAATGAAAAAATAGAGCTGGGAAATCCTAAAAAGATGCCAAGCCAAAAGTGAAACATTTCAGAAAAGTAGATGAAAGACTAATAAATGTAAAAAGTTGCTGTGGCCTGAACAGATGTTGAAAATAAAACGTCTCAGAGAACTTTGTATGGATGAAAGGATGGTAAATGGTTAATAGAGTTAAGCTTGTATAGTGCTTTTCTGGTTGTCTGACTACTCAAAGCTTTTGCAACATTGGTTAAAATTCACACCCCCTCACCTCACATTCACACACTGATGGATGTATGTATGGATGGATGGATGGATGGTTAGATGGATGGATGGACGGATGGGTGATGGATGGATGTATGGATGGATGGACAGATGGATGGATGGACGGACGGACGGATGGATGGATGGATGGATGGATGGATGGATGGATGGACGGACGGATGGACAGATGGATGGATGGACGGATGGATGAATGGACAGACGGATGGACAGACGGATGGATGGATGGATGGATGGACAGATTGTTGGATGGAGTGGCTCACTGCTTTACCTCTTTTACCCAACACTGGTAGTGACTGGTGAGTTTGTGGGTTCCAGTATGCTGAGGGGTAAAATTTAGAAATTGGTGCAGCATATCAAAGCATAGCCCGCTTAAAGAAATGATCATCACAAAAAAAGGCAAAAAGTGTTTAAATGGACTCATCATTGGTCCAACAGTTGTGTTAATGTCAATAAGTAATCCAACAGAGCAGTACAATTCATTATAAATGCTCTGCTGTTTATGCCTTATTTTTTTCCCCCTTGGCAAGAACCCTTTTCTCATTGGATAAAATGTGAATAAGAGAGAGAGGTTAACAAGCTGTGCTGCTGTAGAGAGAAATATGGTGGGTATTTATTGGAAGATTGTGAACAAATGTTTCCAGAGAGGACTCACTGAAGCTGAAAGCACAACCAAACATAATAATAAGTACACAGCAGCTTTCAAAGTGCCTCATAATAATATAACAATAAAACTCAAAGCCATTAAAAATTAAAGCCAAAAAACAAAGAGATAAAACAAAATAAGTTTCATAAAATAAAAATGAAATAACAGAAAAACTTTGTATGGAATGAGTCTTAAAGGAATATTTTGGTGTTTTTGAAGTGGAGTTCAGGCAGAGGAGCAGGGATTTTTTGTGCTAAAGTATTGCTAAGACAAAGGAAAGTCACCCAGTCTGCAGCAGTGTATAGCCTAGCTTTGATGGCAGTATGCTGGTCAAGTCTTTTGTTAAAGGTTCAATGCTGGTCAGCAACCCCTTTGGGTAATAAACCTACTATTGGCAACTGCCTCATACCACCTCACTTTATACCTGATCTCCTCTCCTTTGCAAGTCTGATCTCTTCAGGCAGGTCATTTCATGTCTAAATGCATCCTGACCGCAAAGACTACATCAGCTTTGTACATCAGTCTACAAGGCTCTGTCCTGGTACCCTTTCTTTATACCCCCATTTTTGAGTGCCCCCTAGCCCCTTTGAAACAGTTAAAATGGGTAGTGGTGAAATTTTTCCCTGACTGAGACAACTCTTCGAGTTCCTGATGCATCCTCAACAGCATTTATGTGACCAGCTGCCAGAGCAGCCATCTTGGAAGTTTCTAGATTTTCTGTAGCACTCAGTTTGTCTCTAGAAAATCTCGATTTAAGGGGCTGTGTACTCCTGGTATTTTCATCTATTCTTTACATTCTAACAAGAACTGGAGCTCCTTATCCCTAGAAATAAGCATGAAACATATAAGGGTAGGGTTAAATGGTAGAGGCAATGTTGTGTTGAGACTGAAAATGCAAAGCAGATTCACAAGAAACAGACTATCCAACAATCTTGTAGAGCAAGAGTGGAAAAAGACCTGCAGAATAAATGAGAAAAAGATGACACGCTCTTCTCTTCAGTGTATGTGGGAGCACACGGCTGCACATTGGCTTAGTATACGTTTGATCCATTGATAGAGAATCTATTCAAAGTCACATTTCTTAAGCTTTTCCATCAATAACCAGAAGAATTGCAGATTTTCATCCCAGCACTGTGCTCTGTACCTTTCTTCTGACAATTTAGCAGATCAAACAGAGGGCTGAGCCCACAGAGCTAAGCTGAATCCACATATAAACATGGCAAACCCATGGATGAAAAGTCCACAAAAAGCTTCTTCAGCACCTAGTCTGTGCATCTGAAGTACTCAGAACATTTAAGCCTTCATTCCAGCGCTGCAGCAGACAGAAAAATCAATGAAAAGGGGGGAGATTTTTCCTGCATCAACTGCACACTTGAAGAGACCTTCCCCCTCTCATTAGGAATCTGCAGCCTCCACCACCCACTCAGTTTACACCGCCTGGGCTGCTCTATATACTCCTATTTAGCTTCAAGTGTGTGTTTTTACACATGTACATCACACGTAAGGGCTGTTACTGCTCTCACGCTGAGTATGGTATGTCAAATTGCATAACAACTCATAAAATATGCTCATGAAAAATAAAGACGATCAGATAAAACATGAGACAGGTAATGAAGGGGAGAATGTGATGATTTTATTGAAAGCTGAGCAGAGAGGAATATTTTTCTATCCATGAAAAGTCAATGATTGCTTTCAATATGTGATATACTTATTCATTTAAATTTAAAAGAAAGAGTAAAAGAATTTTACTTTTATTAAAAAATAAACGTGACTATGGAAATTGATTGTCTTAAATTTCCAAGACAGCCTGGCTGAGGACCGCCCCTCTCAGGTGCTCTGCAGACCACTCACTGCTGTCAGTCAGCGGAAGATGAGCTTCTACTAGAAATAATTCGCATCCAACGACTGCACTTGTGGACTTTCTTTGACAGCCATTATCTGAATGTGGAGATGAGCCATCAGCATCATTTCTCTGCTGCACAAAGTGTTGTTCTCATCCTGGCCAGGGGTGGCACCAGTGGTAGCCAGGGCTCCCTGAGATATGATTGGACACGCCAAAATCCTTAACAACAATTGGTGGTTTGCTCTGGGAATCCAAAAAATTCAACAACATCCCTCTAAACTAGTCCAAATAAGTTCATACTGTCTTCACAAACTTTAATGTTTTTCTGTGTTTGGAGATGATATGTTTCGACTGCTAAGTTCCTGCAGTCGTCCTCAGAAGAATCAAGTAATGTTGCTGTGACGTATATCAGCTGATCTTATGCAGCTGCTCAAAAACCACACACACATTAAAAAAAAACCCTCTAAACCTTTGGGGAATCATCTGTCAGATTTGCAGATCCTGTCAGCACACTATTTCAGCATGCTAACTTCTGCTGAGGGCCTGATAGGCCTCCTATGAACAGTTACAGTTGACAACCTTGGACAGAACAGTGGCTGGGGCTTAGCTGAGGGTCCACGTCTTTTAGATATAGTGGTGATGGTTGCAGTTGTAAATCATATTGAGTAAGGACTTATTTAGATTTAATAACGGAGACTCCACCATGTAAATTAATAACAGCATGCTCAGAGTCATCATGATGAATTTGAGGAGGCCTCTTCATTTTTAACAGCAGAGCTCCTTTGTGCGTTTACTGCATTTAAATTCAACAAAAAGGAAAAAGACTAGAAAAAGGAAATGAAAAGGTGCTGCTGGAGGGAGTCTCAGTCTGTCAGTCCTCATGAATCTCAGCAGCTGCTGGAACTGCCCAAATAGCTGGATATCTTCACATTATGAACACAAGGGAGCAGTTTCACAGCAGGAATCAAATAAAAAGGCAGGACAGGTTAAAAAAAAAAAAAAAGGAACCAATGATACCAGAGGTTATAACACTGCCGCCTTTGGCAGCTTATCCTAAAGATAAAAGGATAATGTAAAATCCAAAGTTCTATATTTTTAGTGACTGAAGGACCAACCAAGGGAACATACATTTTTCAAAACATCTGGCACAGAACAACACATTTTCCCACTTAGAAGGAGTCTTATTTTGCACACTTGAATTCATAAGCATGCTTCTAAGGATATACTTTCAAAACTTTAATGTTAATAATTGATTCTTTTATCTTAATATTTGATTTGTTCTTGTGCTATCCTTTCATAAGTGGTCCCCAGCCTTCTTCCTTGGACTCCCTAAATGTACCCACAAAAGTGGAACCCACCATCTTATACAAAAAAAGAGATGCATGCCAGTCAGAAAATTACATAAATGAAATTGTTTTAATTATAGCAGTTCAGGGTGAATAAGTAGCCTGGCATTTTTAAGTGAGAAAACATGTATTTTTTACAGTTTTATACAATCCTTTGAATAAAATATCCAGAAAGCGCCTTATCATAAATATCTCATTTTTAAGACAAGGCTCATTCCCCAAAGACTGTTTGGTCCTTCAGGCCCTGATCATACTCTGCTGCTTTGACATGCAAGTTCCTCTTTGAATAGATATATAACTATCCATAAGAGCTAATTGTAGCTCTGACAGTAGCAACCATTTAAAGTCTTGCGAAGCTTAAATTCTGTTGCAGCATTTTTATTTTAGATTAACCTGACATGCATGGAACTGTGAGAGCAGAGTATCTCAGGGTGTGAAAACTTTTCAGAATTGCTGGATTATCTCTTGAAAACCAACTTCTAGCTCAAAAGTTATAAAATGAGACCAGGATCAACATGTTGCTCCATAAATAAGTGGGCATTTGCCAACTCAAAAATTGGATTAAGTTAGTATTAAAGCCTAACCATGAACATCCAAATGGGTGTCTGCATGTTTAAGCTATAGCAGTGTAGTCTTTTCTATAGAAAACCTTTCCCAGTTTGGATCCAGTTAACATTTGTACAACTAAGTAGTGAGAAGAGGATCATGGTGGACTGCAGCAGCCAATCAAAAATCTGGCTGAGCTACACAAAGAAAGATATTGACAGTGAAATTCAACATCTGAAGTAAAGTCATTTCAAGCAAGAGGGAAGCATATGCAGCATGATGAATTTGAGGGAATACTCAGCAGTCAGCATGGAGCAGACTCCCATCAACAATAAAGGCTCATATTTCTATCAGGTGAACAAATTAGATCTACAAATCTGTCAAATATATTTAACTTAGAGACTTTGGCCTTGTACTGCTTCGGCCTCTTGATGGGTCAGTCTGGCATGCAGCAAACACTTGACAGGCTCAACCTCGAATATCAAGGGAGCCAGCCAACTCACAAACACAGCACCACTGCCTCAGTGCGGTGTCCATTGGTACCACCAGACTAGTAATATTCAAAATTCAAAATTTAAAAAAAAATTTATTTGTCCCCGGGGGGGGGAATTAAAGGCACAACAGGTGTACCTGATCCCGCTGGTGTCACCAGAGTCGGGGCGCCTCTACTCACACAAGGCAGTGACAGCAATCCCAAACCGAGTAAGCTCTCTCAACATTGCAGGAATGTTCCAGATGCCAACCCAGAAAGACTGCCTCAGGTTGTGCCAAAACACTTGAGAACAGGTCAACGACACCTCAACACAAAGAGCAATGTTTAGGGGGCAGGTTTAAGGTGCGCACCGTGTACGCGGGTGGCCCCGGTCCAAGTTGCCTTGTTAAGTTGGCGGCTTTCCCACATGTCTCTCCCTCACTCACTCATCCATGTTTCCAACTCCCTCCCCTCCCTCCCCCATAAATAAAGCCCAAAAATTTATTTAAAAAGCAATGTTCAACCTACCTGACTGATGGGGTATCCTGCTAATCTTGTAACAAGTGTCCGCACAGCTTTGCACTGCTGGCTTTATACAGACACAGCTCGTACAACGGCTACAGCATCAGGAGTATTCCCCCTACGCCAATCTGTCATTTGAGGGTGTTTCTGTGAGACGTAGTTTAAGGCACTGAGGTGCAAAATACATGCCCTGAGGCTCCAGAGGCAAGGGATGTCACTCAAGGCTGAAAAGACAGTACAATATTAAACAATACTATCATGCTAATTTTGTTGCTAATGCCCATTTGCAAGGAGTGCAGTTAAGATGAGGGATGTGCGTGGTTAATCAGTGAAATTGCTAGCACAGGATTTATGAGTTCAGTTAAATTAATTACCTATCATTTTTTAAATAAACACAGGCTTGAAATCCTGGTCTAGAATGCTCTTTTAAACTGCAATGAACCTCCTGCCACTAGAGGCCGCCGTAGCTTCAGTTAATGGGAGATGCCTTCCTGTCTGGCACCTCACCGGATGTACTGTATATATGAGAGGCTCGGCAGTGGCTTGACAGTTAGCGTGTTGTAGGAACAGCACAGTATGACAGTTTTTTTTAAGTAGTAAATGGAAATAAAGTGGTATGTAGGCTGTCGAGGGTTGAGCTCATGTGTAACTACTCATCTGAGGTGGAAAGAGGTCACATATCAAAGCACGATATTAATCTGCAAAGAGGAATGAAGGCTGGCTGAGCTAGCTTTTAATGTTAGCCACGCTGTAGAGAGGACATCAGGCTAGTATCGCTGACACAATGACCCTGTGAGGAATTTGACTGTTTTCTAGGGACTTTCTCCTCTTTAGACTAGTCAGTTAAACAAAGTTTAAATGAACATATAGCTGAACATCCTTAGTTAACACATGTTATATTGCCTGTTCCAGACTGGGCATGTTTGCTGTGTGCAGCTGCAGCGTGTGTCCACTCCAGTGGTTTATGGTTTGTAAACTTCACCAGTCATCAAGAAAGACAATACGAATATATTCTTCCAAAGTGCATGTACGTATCTGCTAAAACAAGGTAAATTTTGCTCTCTTTTTTGGCCGAGAGACTTAGGCTTCAGAACAAAAACAGGCAAGCCTTCAGTTCGAAAAATTCTCAATGATCTTAAATAGAGATGTGAAATCTTAAATATGTTAATAATAATAATGAAAGCTAGATTTTTATTCTTGCATTATTCATTGTATTTATAACCAGAATAAATCATCAAAATGGTACGTAACAGCAGCGCCTTAGTTGTCTGATGTTGATTTGCTCCATATGCCAAAAAAAAGACACTCCTGTTTAATCATATAAGATATAAATATGAATGTAGCTACAGAAAATGTGTTGTATGTCAATAAACTAGCATGAAATTTTATAAAGAAGCTTTAGATTCTGGCAGTTTAATCTAGCCTGTTAACAATTACCCTCCTGGCTGGATGACTAAATCCATCTGTTTTTTTCTAATTGCAGTGATTAACTACACCTAAGTGTCAGGTATTACCCGAAAACAATTCCAATGACCAATCAGGCCCTTTCTTAATAATTTTTCACTCATCCTACTTGCACAGAGAGAAATTGGCCTCATCTATAAGTCGCTGGCACCCATCACCACTGAATTAATGTTATTATTCTCCATGTGGCGATGAAGTTATGCAGCAATGACCATTAGTGTGTGACAACGGGGATTATTATTTCTCACTGAGCCCTTGCGGGCTTCTTGCTTCAGGGGCGGGCTGAGAGGGGCAGCACAGGGGAGGAGACAGAACAAATGCAATTTAGGTCCCAAGAATTTTTCCCTTGAAAACCCAATTATGTCTCTGCAGGGAAGACAGGGTGATAAGGGTCATTTTGTTCTTCCTAATGGAACCACAGGACAGCTGCGTGTAATGATGTGGTCTCTTTTTATTCTCTTGGCTTTCACTCACTGTCCACATCAATGTCACACTTCTCTCCTCACACACACTCAGCACAAAGCAGCACACTGGAGGAAAAGTATGATTAACAATCCTTTGAAAGAGTGTGATTAAAAAGTAAAAGACTCTTCTGTGTCTGGAGATGGATTTCAAATAAGGTCTGAGAGAAAGTTGCTTTGCTTTTGCTGGCGGCTGCGACGTGTAGAATTGAAAAGATGAAAACAAAAGGGGGTAGAGAGGGGAGGTGTGATGTTTAAATGCATTTGAATTTTTGCGATCATATTTCCCCAAAATGCATGCCTGCGTGTGACAAGTACAATTTCACAGAAGAGGTAGCGTCAGACAAACGATTTGTCAGCGCGGGAAAACTGCTTATCGAGCACATTGTGCCGAGGAGAGAGAGCGGCAGTAAAAAGAGAAGAAAGGAGCTAAAATGAAATAAATAGATAAGAAGGGAAAAGGGAGAAAATAGATAAATGGAGCAGAGAGGGAAGCCATTACTCATGTTTACAGGTTTGAGAGAGCAGGATTTCATTTGTGGGTGTCAGGAAGACGAAGAAATGTTCAGGGGAGTGTGACAGTGTAGCAGTGTGTCATGGAAAAGGTAGAGTCTGTTTGATGCTCAGACAAATGAACTCAGACTAAATATGCAGCCTTAAACACTGTTTGATGTCAAGCACTTCATTATGTCTCATTTTGTGCCACAGACTTTTATTAATCACCACATCCATGTTTGTTTTGGAGGAATTTATTTGATAAATGGTCATGGTAGGATTATTTATCAGATACATACAGGCACAAATCTGGAGAAGGCTACAGAAAATGTCTCCTGCACTGAAGGTTCCCAAGGGCACAGTGGCCCAAAAGGAAGAAGTTTGGCACAACCAGGACTCTTTAAGAGCTGGTTGCCCAGCCAAACTCAGCAATCAGTGGAGAAGAACTTTAGTAAGAGAGGTGACCAAGAACCCGTTGGCCAGTCCGATTGAGCTCCAGAGATCCTGTGGAGATGGGATAAAGTCCAAGCAGGACATCAATCACTGCAGCCCTCCACTGATCTGGGCTTGATGGCCAAACGGAAGCATGTCCTCAGTACAAAACACATGAAAGCCTGCTCTGAGTTTGCAAAAAAGCACCTGAAGGACTACCAGACTGTGAGGAATGAGGTTTTCTGATTTGATGAAACCATGGTTGAGCTGTTAGTCCTTAGTTCAAAATATTATGTCTGGAGAAAACCAGGCGCTCCTCTTCACCTGCCCAATACCATCCAAAGAGTAAAGCATGGTGGTGGCAGCATCATGCTGTGGTGGTGTTTTTAAGTGGCAGGGATTGGGAGACTGGTCAAGGTTGAGGGAAAGCTGAATGGAGCAAGGAAAACTTATTCCACAGTGCTCAGGACCTCAGACTGGACCAAAGGTTCACCTTCCAACATGACGATGACCCTAAGCACACAGCCAAGACAACACAGGAGTGGCTTAGGGAAAACTCAGTGAATGTTAGTGTGGCCGAGACAGAGCCCTGACTTGACCCCTATTGAACATCTCTGGTGAAACCAGAAAATGGCTGTTCATCAACAGTGCCAACTAACCTGAGCTAGAAGAGGCAAAGAATGGCAGAAAATCCCCCAATCCAAGTGTGCAAAGTTTGTAGCAACATATTCATAAAGACTTTAATTGCTGCTAAAAGTACTTCAAATAAGAACTGAGTAAAGGGTCTGAATACTTGTTAATGTGGCATTTCAGATTTTTCTTTTTAAAAAATTTGCAAAAATGTCAACAGTTCTTTTTTGAGTTTGTCATTATGGGATACTGTAGCGAAGCCCATTTCCGACACTTATGAAAAAATATGGATGTTAGGCAATTAAAACAAAACAAAACAACAACAAAAAAGAATCCTAAGTCATAATTATGAGATAAAAAGTCAAAATTATGGGTTAAAAAGTCATATTATGAGATAAAAGTCATAATTTGGCTTCTTATCTCTTAATTTTTATCTCAGAATTTCTACTTTTTATTTCATAATTTTGACTTTTTATCTCATAATTTAGATTTTTTTATCTCATAATTTTGACTTTTTTTCTCATAATTTTGACTTAGGATCTTTTTTTCAAGAATTGCCTTACTTTCACAACCTTTTCTTTTTCTGGTGGAAATGGGCTTTCATAGTACTGAATGTAGATTAATAATAATTTCCTTACAAATTCAAATATTTTCAGAATTAATCTCAAAAATTGGCTACAAAAAGAAAAGACTAGCAATTATAATTGTGTGAAAAGAAACTGAAAAAACTGACAAGCAGCTTTGACAGAGGAAGCAATTAAAAGTGTTGCTGCAACATGAAACCTCAACGATTTTTAAAGCTGACTCTCTGAAGAACAGCCCCCTTAAATCAAGAACTAATGAAAATCTTCTTTAAACATCGACATACTTTCAGTCTTGTACTAGTGTCAATGATTTGTATTTTTTCTTGAACAAGGCGACTGCAGAAAAATCTCTCACACAGCCAGGATGAGGCAAAAGGAAGGAGTGTGGCTCTATTCATGATCCACTGTCGCACAGGTGAAGCCAGGGTTGATATGTGGCTTGATCTTCTTTTGTTTTAGTTTTTGATATCTAATGCAGGCCATGCTTGTACTGAAACAATTCATTGTCATCTTTCAGTTTTAGAAAAGTTAAGATGATGTTTGACAACAATGCTGTGCACAAGGATCGGCAGAAACCATCTTATGCATAGTTTGCCATTTATTGAAGAAGATAAATAATTTAGTAAATTTATTCCTACTGATAATATGGTATTGATTTCAGTGATGTAACACAGCCTGTTCTCTTTACATGCACTGGCTCATGTTACATTTGAGGAAGGAGAACTACCAACATGAGAGGCAGCAAAGCCTCTGAAGGTGGAAGGTGTGCCACTGAATACAAATGAGACTGTATTTTTTCTCATTTTCTGTCGTGATACCTGAACAAACGGATGTTTGACTCTTCTCTTTGATCATCACACCAGATCTTCCCAAAAGTATCATGGCTGCACACCAAACTTTGATGAGGACCAGTGAATTCCTTTTCATTGAGGGTATGTTGTGTGTGTCTTGGTGATGAAATGAGCTCACACTTATTGATTTCTTGGGAGGGCATATGAGGTCAGATTGCTCTAAACTTTCCTAGCAGCTGTAGATGGACTTCCATCCTCCATTCCTCCTGACACCAACTGTCCCCGCAGACAGCAGTGATTATCCTGGCTACAGAGAACCGGAGTGCGTTGCAGATCACGAGTTTTGCCGTGGTGGTGAGACAGGTATTGATTTGTGCTTCGATCTTTAGCCTGGTTATGTTAGGCAGAGCTACGAGATGGACGTCCCTAGAGGGAGCCCGGTCTACTCTTCTTCTTTCAAGATGAACCTTTCATTCCAGCACTTCAGTACGGGTACGGGCGTTTTAAGCACTAAAGAGCCAATATTTACACATTCCTCACATACTACACCCCACGGGCGAGTATTATGGAAATATATGCATGGAAAAAAAATCAATGCAGTGAGCCATTCATTATTCTCCAAGCATGTCAACAGTGGTCGTCTCCACTGTAAAGCTGACAAGTTGGAATTAAAATGCTACACAAAAAGATGATGATATTTGCTTTCTTCCTGATTCCCACAGGCTTCATCTGCGTGGATAAGGAGGAATCAATCACAAAGCGCAGATGAAACGCCAAATATCTGCAGCTTGGATCAGCGGTCCACAAACACAAACATATTTTAATGCAGCTACATAAATGCAAAGACAAACCACATACACAAACGTGAAGATGTACACCGGTCCTCACTGCTGCGGGGCAAAGAGGTTTCCCCTGTTGCCGTGGTGACAGGGGTTAAAAGAAATGGCTTACGTCTTGATTGACAGCTGCTGCATCTGTTGTTGTGTTTGTGTGTCAGTAAGGTTGTTCAGTCAAGTACATTTCCTTTTTAGACACCACAAGTGGCCTCATCAGTCATTCACTCACAGTTGGTGCAACACAGTACGACGAAAGTGAACATCTTTAGATTAAAATCATCCCAAAGTAATAATCTGGCAGGAAACAGCAGGAAATAAATGTGCTCAGCTGTTTGTAAAGATAAAACATGTGTTCTTTGTCATTAAGAACTTTTAAAACTTCATCACTTTAAGCTGATATTAACTCATCAGCAGCAGCGCTAATCTGGCTACTTAATGAGCCTCATCTTATATTAAGTATTCATGTTCCTGGTATTATTAACCTGCAGAGACACCCATGACAGGATCATAATAACAGAAGGCTGGAAAAAGATGTCACTGGCATTTTCTAGCATGAGTCGACAGTGTCTTCAAATTCCAATGTCATTTCATAAAATTTCACACAATTTAATGCACAGAGCAAATGAACACAGAAAAGTTACCTAGTAAAGATAAACAGCAATCACTTTGAATGGGGTCTGAGAAAAAGGTCAGAGGTCTAATCAGTGGCTTGTGTTAGCTTTGTTAGCTTTAGCTAGGATCAGCTGGCTGTCAGCCAATCACGGCTGGGCGTATGACTACCATGTCCTGCATGAGCTAACGCTAGGCTTTTCCAATCCTTTTCCAAAAGTTTTCAGGATAAAAAAGAAATATGTGAAAAGAAGGTGGCAAGACCTATGGTGCTTCCCTGACTAGCTATGATGCTAAGGCCGGCTCATGGCAAGTATCTGGAGGGAAAAGAAAAGACAACCTGCTGCTGGCCATGCTTTCTGGTAAGACAGATTGTGTTTCATAACTGACTGTAAGTCTTGCTCTATTTTTAATTTATAGGGGTAAATACAAATGTGCACAATCCAAAAAAAATGGAACTGTGTTAACATAGTTCATGGATTGAGCTCATATGTGATTTTTAATGTAGAAAAAATGATGTATTTTTCAAATTGTTTTGATTTTAGTTGATATTGAGGCAACGATTCCCTAGAAGTAAGTCTGCAGCTTGACTTGTTTGACATGTGTGAGTGGGTGGGTGATCCTTCTCATCACTGAAGGAAGGTCTAGTGATAGACTCCATTGTACTGCTTCAATCAGTCTTTTTACACAACTATCTTTATTTCTACTTGGCTGAATAGTATGCTTATTCGACCTCTGAATTTTCAATTCAAGTTTTTTTTTTTTTGCCGAGCCCACTACAGCTTTAATTTGGTCAATAAAAAAGAAATAGCCTAGCTCTGTTGTGAAAGTATTACAGTCTGCCAAAGGTTAATACATGTGAGTGTATTATTAACACTCTAAGAAATCCAATAAAGAAGCTGACTTCCCTCTTGTTTAATAAATCTGTCTTAAGCACAGTCCCCGACCACTTTGTGTAGCCCTGATGTCGTTGCATATGGAGTCTGCACCTTCACACCTGATGTTCACTTTCCTCCCTCCATCTCTTGGCTTTGAAATGTAAAATCTGTCCCCCCGTCTGCCTGCTTGACTGACCCTCTAAACACAGGTTGCACAGCTTGGTTTTAATCTCAGCTCACCATGTCAGCTGTAAAAGAGACCTCCTCATCACAAAGGAAGAACGTACACACTGTGTGAACATCTGTCTGTCTGTCAGCCTGCCAGCCAGCACAAGTGCTGCACATTTTCAGACATTTCATACCAGCAGGTTATAGAAACATCACCAGCCTCTTATGAGGTTCTCAGCTGAAAATAAGTAATGTTTCTGCTGTGACTACTTTAGATTTTTTTCTACATTTTTATCAGGTAAGTTTGATTTGATATCCTAACCCTTTCCTCATTTCATACTCTATCCTCAACTGGAAGTTTAATTTTATTTTGAAAGTTTTAGTCAGTATTTCCATCCTGACTGAGGTGGCGTCACACAGTAGTGATTTGCAAGAGAGGTTGTCTGAGAGCTGCAGTCTGCAGCCAGACTATCTTGGATTTTGTGATGCATGTATAAGGAGGAGTAAATAAACCTGATTAAATTGCATACCTTTTTCTGACACCTGCCCTTTTGCAGGGCTTTCAGATATTAAAAAAATACTGTGAAAAACAGCAAATCTTTATTCTAATGGGGTCTTTTGCATGTATTCTTCAAATGGCTTTTTGAATTAAACAGTGAAGGTGAAAACTTTAATTTCTCTTTAAATTACAACCTCTACCTGTAACAGAACACTGTGTCAAAACAAACTCAGTCTAACACAATGACTAATGACTAAATAATAAGGTTGGTGTTTATTTCTGCCGGAGAATATCTGTTCATTTTCATGGCTCATCTCTGAATGCACAGTGGACCTGCCAGCTACAAATGTACGAGTCTCCACTGAATCAACAAACAAAACAATGTGCTTTGGACGGAGAGAGGCCTCCACAGGATGCAAGCCATATGCTGCTGTCTTTGGATTCAAAGGCTTCAAAGTGTTATAAAAAACTGAACAACCAAGTCAAGTTTCAAATATAGAAAATATATAAATAATAGCAGCAAGGCTTTGTGTCCACACAGGGTTTTTTTTCTGGCAGACTAGCATAGAGGAGTTTAGGACAAAGACATAAGTAGAACAGCTTCCTGCTTCCCGTTGTCACTGTGTGTTGTATCGCTCCTCACATAACATTTTACAGCAGGTCTGACACCACTGACAAAACATGTCAGCAACATGTCAGTTAAATATATCAGCCAGCTTGGTGACACACAGCGTGATGTCAGATACTCTCTAATTATCCCCTTTTCATACCGTGTGACTTCCTGTCACCAACACTGTTCTGTATCATAAAAAATTAGAGCAGAAGACTGAATAAATACAACACATCATACCTCCTATTGTTTACTCTACATGTGCATCTTTTATATCTTTGCCCCTGCAGACAAGAGATTTCCCTAGAAAGTGGTAACATTACAGATGAAATATGAGTATACGATACTTTGATATTTTAATGTATTTCCTCTTATTGTGGCATCTGAATATCTAATCCATCACTATTTATATCAAATGATGTATTAAATGAAAATAGTGGCAGGATATCTTTTAAATTAAAGCAGAGAAAGGTTTTATTTACAAGAACATGTTTTTTTTTTTGTCATTTACCAATGAAAGTGCTCCAAAGAACCAGTGTAACATGAAAGAGATTGACCTAATTAAGACTCTTGCTCAATACAAAGTGACATCAGAACATTAATGTGAACTTTAATTTTCAAAACAGGGGGTTTTAAGTAAACTGTGAAATGTAATAAGTGAAGCATCCCAAGATAATTGGAATCAATTAAAGGGACATAATATAACACAACAAAACCATCCACAATGGAATATAAGGCGACACAATATAAAAAGACAAAAAGGAAAGCAATACCTAAGCACAATAAAAAAAATGAACAGCACAACACAAAGTGTGCCACAACATAATGTGAAAGAATGAAACGCAACACAGCTTAGCTTAACACAGTAAAATATAAAGTTACAATATGGAATGTAAATAACATGAAAATAAACAACAGAACATTAATCAATACAACATAGAAAACAATGTAACATGCAAACCAACAACAAATGAAACAAGGTAACATGACATCGCATGAAATGTATTCGGACACGGCATTTTTTCATAACAGTATGCAACAACATGTTTCACAGTGTAGCATAAACAATGAAGTGTCACAAAATGTAGCAAAACACACCATAGTGACACACAATGAAGCATGGCACAATATAGTGCAGCACAACATAGCGCAACACAACGGCACAATGTAGCACGACACTATAAAGCATTTCAAAGTGTAGCATGGTATAATGTAGCATGGCTGTATGAAGCACAACACTATGAAGCATAGCATAATGTAGCATGGCATAATGTAGCATTGCACAATGCAGCATGGCTCAATGTAGCCAGTGACGTACAGCACAACAACATTTAGCACAACATGCTGTAGCGTGTCACAGTGTAGCATGATAGAATGTAGCACGGCGCAATGTAGGGTGGCACAATATAGCACAACAATATGAAGCATGGCATAATGTAGCATGGCTTAATGGAGCTACACTATGTAGCATGGCATAATGTAGCATTGCAAAATGAAGCGCAACACTATGAAGCATGGTACAATGTAACATGGCACAATGTAGCCAGTAAGGTATAGCACTACAACATTTAGCACAACATAATTTAGCATGTCACGGTATAGCATGAAAAAATGTAGCACGACACAATGTAGCATGACACAATGTAGGGTGGCACAATGTAGCACAACAATATTAAGCATGGTACAATGTAGCATGGCTAAATGAAGCGCAACACTATGAAGCATGGTATAATGTAGCATGGCATAATGTAGCATGGTACAATGTAGCACAACAATGTAGCATGGCGAGGTATAGCACAACAACATTTAGCACAACATGATGTAGAATATCACAGTGTAGCATGACAAAATGTAGCACAGCAAAATGTAGCACAGTACAATGTAGCGTGGCACAATGTAGGGTGGCACAATGTAGCACAATACTAAGTAGCATGGCATAATGAAAAGCAGCAACATCAAGTGCGGCATAATATAGGGCAATACTATGTTGTGCAACACTATATAGCGAAATACGATGTAGGTCAGGGTAGCAAAACTGAGAAGACGGCAAATTATGCACCTCAAAATTAATGAGACACATGCACTCAGTACGTTTGTAGATACAATGTGTCTTAAAATCAAACACACAGGGGGAAACAATGACAGTGAATGACAGAATTTTATTATTTTAGGACCAGCCTTTTGAACTACTCTTTCAATAATCTGCTTAATTCTAGTGGTGCAAAATGTGAGATTTTTGCATTTTATGCTCCTTTCTACCTTGTTGCTCTGCAGCATTTTTCTCTAAGATGCAAAGGTTCACTTTGACATTAATGGCTTATTTTCTCCAAGTTTGGAAGAAAACACCTCCTGATTAAATCCATGTGGCTCCCAAAGCAATTCAAGCAAAGAAATAAAAAAAGGGTAAGAGTGAATGCCAAGTCACTTTAATCTTGGTGGAGCTATTTTCTAAACAGATAGTTTCACATCTATGTGAAAAGGTGTTAGTTTTCGTCCTATAAAATCCCCAGAAATCTGACCTTGGGGTTTAAACTCAGTCTGCCCAGAAAGTGGTGTTGTGATTATTTTTGGTGTTTGACACAGACAAGAAAACATTTTCTATCTGACAGACAAACAGATGGCTCTCCAGACGATTCATATTTCTCTGCCAGACATGGTTGACGTTTATCAGTGGGGAGACCAGCAGCACATACTCACACACCTGTCCTGATATCTAATGAGATCCTGGAAGAATAGCGATTCATACTGCTTAAAAATGAAACAAGTCAGCTTCAGCTTGATGCTTTTGTTGAGTAAAGCAGCAAATGATAATAAAACGTGTTTCTCTGTGTTTCTAGTCGGGCTACAGCATGCACTGAGAAAGCTATTTCTTCTTCTCTCTCGCCCCACAGTGTTCCTGTTGAAATAATGGACATGTCACTGACACTAATGTGACAAAAAGAGTGTGATTGAGCTCTGTTGTAGCTGTCTGATTAAGTTTCTTTGAAGACAGTTAAGACAAGAGCTGCGTTTGACAGCCAAACTCATTAAATCATTTAGTGACCACTTTCATGGTGTAAACTGAAACATAATGGAGAAAACAAGTCTCATCCGTATTAATATGCTGCTCTGTGAGGAGCCTGAGAGTCGTCAGAATGGATTTAGTCAAATTAGTGTTAATTTTTGCCTCTGATGACTTGACAGAGTCTAATTCATAATCAGTAATTAATACAGAGTAAATATGACTGCTGTCAGATTACATTTGCAGAGGTTAATTGTTTCTGGTGTTGCTGTAAGCTACTGTTTTAGCTGCTTGAAGCTGATAACTGGGCTTCAGATGAGACATTGGCTGCGCAGGATATAAGTTCCACTGCCAGGAGGCTAAAAGTCAGGGCAGGGGGCTGGAATTGACCTATTCCTAGGCTCAATCCTTCAATCCAACTAGCTAATCACAGTTTTTACAACAGAGTTAATTTTGCTAACAAAAAAATGATGAATATGTAAGTTAAAATCTGCAAAACAAATGTTAAAAAGCAACCAACGATATTCATATGGTAAAATTATGATGTGTTTAATGATGGCTGGAAGAACCAACCATCATGATGTGTATAAATGTCAAATGGAGAAAATGCAAATTCAGTTTTTGGTGAGAAATCTGAATAAATGAGTTTACATACATTTCCTTAGTATTTGGTAGCATTGTCTTTAAACGTTATGACTTAGGTCAAACATTGTGGGTAACCTTCCACAAGCTTCTCACAACAGCTTGCTGGAATTTTGGCCCATTCCTCCAGACAGAACTGGTATAACTGGTAAGACTGTGAGCAGATTTTTAAACTAAAACAAATGCTTTCTTTGAAAACACCATTTTCATCCCCAAGCCCCTCCATCTCCCCCCTCACCCCTCCTTTTTTGTTTCACCTATCTGTGAAATTAAAGCAGCAGAAACGTGCTGATAAACATCAAGACTTCAACAAAATGCACCGTAAAGTTAACTTGGTTGTCATACTTGTTTTTTTCTGACCAAAGTAAAAAACATCTTGGGTTGCAGAGTCTGTTGGTTGTCTTCTGTTGTACTCAACATCCTGACCCAGTGAGATACATGTTCTTTTATATGTTGTGGCAGAGCTAATGGTTGAAAAAGGGGGGATTCATGTGAAAAAAGGAAAGAAATGAACATAAACTGAACACAATGTTCAGTCCCATCAGTCCCACAGAACTGAGAACAACAAACCCAGAGGGGGTTTTACTGTGGGTAATGGCTTTTTAAAAATACGTTGACCCCAGTATACTGTATAAATATGGTTTATTGCAGCTTTAAAGCCGACCCTCTGTTTCTTGTGACTTGGTTTGGTGAGTCTACATTGTGGATACTCTGTGCTGATAGGACAGCATGTTTCCTAGGGTCTAAGTTCCTAACTTAAAAGAAAAAGTAATGACTTTTCTTCACAGGAAGGCACCACTGTGAATATCTCCGACTTATTAGCAAATAAAATCCCTCTTCCCTTTGCTTTTTCAATGATTGACTCGAGTCTCAAGGGAGAAAATTATTCACCCATCCAATTTGTTTCAATCAGCCAGATATAACAGAACAAGGGAAACTTTAAGTGAATCTATTACGCAGAGTGAAACTCAGACTTTGTCTCAGATAACAAGCTCTGCCTCCGTTCGTGTTCCTCTATATACTGTACAAGCCCTGGCCTGATTGAAGTAAACAAACTATTCATTTATTGCTGCTTTTCAAGGAATATAATTTGGCATAGGGCTTCCTTTGGGAGCAGAAGCCAAATACAGCGTATGAGTCGCTGACAGGGCATCTCGCTGCAGAGCACGGTCGGCTGCCAAATGATGCTGTCAGGTCTGTGTGGAGAGAGGCTCAACCACAGGTCTACCGCGTTTAGCCCTGTCAAATGCAGGTACTGCTCTGTGTGCAGACACCTTCCCCTAGTGTGAACGCTGGGAGATAACATTGAGACCAAATTAGTTGTTTTTGTGTCGGTGCTTCTTTATCTTTTATTGGAAAATTTCAATTCAGTGATTAAAAAATGGATCCTGCCTGTATGAATTTGATCAGAGCAGCCCAGAATGTGACACAGATGTGAATACGACCCCCGTGTGTCTGTATCAACTCTCTCAGTGCAAATTTTTCTTTTCTTTTTTTTTTCAGATAAAGTTTCTATGAATTTTTCAAGGAAATTTTGTTGAAATTTAAAAGAGACAGGAAATTGTATAGGGTATAATAATACAAATGCAGGGATATTTGGGAAACATTAAACAAAATAATCTGAGTTTTCTGGGAAGATTTCAGAATGATTCTTTCAGGGAAATCTTTTTTTAGGGAGCATGCAATTACATATTTGGTAATTTGTTGGAATTTATGGGAACTTTTTTAGGCTATTTCATGGATATTTAAAGAAAGTTGGGAGAATTATCAGAAGATTTATCTTGGATAATTTCTCAAAAAACTTAAAGTTATTTTTTTTTTCAATTAAAAAAAAAATATATATATAATGGGACTTCAGGAATTCTATGTCCTTTTTTTCCAGAAAATTTCCAGAATTTCTGATGGTTGAATTCTGAAATGTTTTTGAAGTTTTCAACATATTTTTCAATAATTTTCTGAGATGATCAAATTATCCCATAAATTTTAATGGAAATATTGTAGATATTTTTTAGATATTCCTGGTAATTTCAGTAGAAATTTGGGGGTATTTTCAGATATATTTCCAAAGTAATGTTCAGGAAGTTGTTCAGGTTAGTATAATGCATTTTCTAGGGGCATTTTGGGAAACTTGTTCCTGAGTTTTTAGGGAAGATTTCAGAGTGTTTTGGTGAAATTCTTTAGAGACCTTCCCATTTAATTTTTTTCGGAAGTTTCAAGAATTTATGTGGATTTTTTGGGGAAAGTTTTGGCAAACTTTTTTTGAGGGTATTTTATTGATATTTGAGGAGAGAAGGGGAAAATTATCTGGAGCTTTCAGGAAGAATTGGGGACATTTAATTAAAAGGGGGATTTGTTTAATTTTTAATTGAAATTTTCAGCAATTTATTCTGGATTTTTTTGACAAATATTCTTTTAATGTTTTCTTCTCAAATGACATCTTTTTTTAAACTTTCAACTTTTTTCTTTTTTTACACTTTTTTACTCAAATCCTGCCTATCTTCAATAGACATTTTTTGGTGTTTTCACTGATTTTTTTATACATTCAAAAATACACATTTTAATGTTAATTTTGATTATCCTCAATTGAAATTTCAGTGTGCAGCTGAATTATATGAATTGTTGCCGGAGATTCACTTGGAACAATTTTGGAAAGTTATTCATTTAGAAGGTTTGACAATTGTCATTGAGACATTATAAATTTTTATTTTACAAACTTATCACTTTAATCTTCCTTTGTCCTGAATATTATTTGTTTTGGATTGTCTGTATAAACTAGTGTTGCTATCTAAACTTGTGTTATGTTGCTTTAAATCAGAGCAATGGGAAGCTAACTTCAGCCAAGCTGGAGTGACAGAAGTCCAAGTATTTAGGTCAGTGTCAGCAGAACTGGTTCTGATCTGATCTCTGATGGTTTATCTATGTCCACAGTGTTGGTGTGGACCAAGGAGACATCTTTCATGGCTCTATATCCTGATCTGGAGCAGAGCAAGTGGAAAGCATCACACACTCCCACATACACACATTCAATCAGAGAGCGTCTTATGGGCAGCCCAGTATTCAGAGACACCCCCGAGGTCTGTCCTAAATTCTTCAGACATTTTTAAAAATCATGCTTGGCTTGGTCTTTCCATGATTAATGATGCTTTAGAATCTAATCACAGGTTTCTCCAGGTTGATTTCCTGTTTGTGGATGGCATACCAATGAAAAAAAACCTCCTCTCATAGAGAGTGATATCAGAAACTATACGTACTTCCATGCATGCTGGTTATAATGTGGACTTTAAGGACAGAACAGACTAATTGGTTGTTTTGTTTAATATTTTCTTCTAGCTGCCAGTGTTATGAAAGGACTGGCTCCAGCTTTAATGGGGTGTCTTGTAGTTTGCTACAGTAAGTCTAAACAAAGAGCTCATAATTTACTTTCCTGACAGCTCTTTGTTTGTCTCCTCATGGTTATGCGAACTGTGGTATTTTATTAAGAACTTGGTGGGCTTCTCTCTTTACCCTATTTTCTCTATGTTTGGCAATAATGGCCGTGCAGTCTTCTTCCTGATGCTTTAAACATCTCTGTGTATGTCTCGCTAACATGCTAATCACATGCATAGAAATACATACACTTAAGCTGTCATACAGTAGATCCCCTTGACAATATTTCAAATGATGGCTGACAGGCAACCAGCAAACAAAGCAGGCAAGTAAGCCAGGGTATTAATAAATAAATCCCACTCATCCGTACCAATCAGTCACTTCCTGTCTGTGAGGGACAGGCACTAATGGACAGAGTAAATGCAGCCAGTTATCCCTGATGTGTCTGAGTCGGCCATGTGTTTACTCTCTGCTTGGCTCTTCCTGTCACACTTCTGAGCCTGCAGAAAACTTCAAACACACACTCCTAGCCTGCCACAAACTGCCACAGTCTGACCCGACTACTAATAATATCAGAGGCCGCCACCTCTCTAAACTGTGCTGACTGGAGGTGAAGTTTAAGTGATGTTGGGTTACGAGATGGAAATCTACAGGAGCAGACAACCGGGGTAAATGACATTGCAAAATGAGCAGTTCAAGACGACTGACACAATAAGTGCACATGTCTCTGCTACATACAGGGGATTAAAGGATTTGAGGCAATTACTTGAATAAGCTCAAGATTTTTTAAAATAGATCATGAGACAATTCAGACTTCAGTTTGCTTATGCTTGTTTATCATCTTGTTTGTGAATTTAGGTTGTGATGTTTTAAAATGCCTTAAATGTCTTTATTCTTTTAGCTGTCCCGAGTAGTGTCTCTGCTCAAATGTTCCTGCCAAGATTGAGTTTTCATCATTGACACAATCACACTGACTAATGGGTTATTTTGTGTCCGTCACAGCATTAAGAGATGGATTTTAGCTGGGACTGAGACTCTTACCAGAAGAAATTATGACTGTTTTCTTTTTTTTCTTTTCTTTTTTTTCTTATCCCACTTTCTATTGACCTTTTTAAAGACATTTCCTCAACATTTGCAAAACAAAAACAGCTTAGCAGAAGCAACATTGTGATGCATCGACATTAATGCAAGCAGGGATTAGTGAGAAGTACGTCATATTTAAATATGCCTCAGTGTTGAGAGAAAGAGCTATGATTGGCTGTGGGAGCAAGGAGACAATAATTAGGATCACTTGGCCATCAGCTGATCAAAGCTGGGTTTATGACTACCTTGTCCGGCATGAACTAATGCTAGGCTCCAGTAAAAAAAACCCATATGCGATACACGTAAAGCATAATGCTCTTATAGTGGAAAAAAGTATGAACATGTTGACCATAGGTCTGAGCTAAAAAAAAATGACATGGCAATTTATTTGCATGTGCTCCCTGCTGATACATATATACAGATGTTACAGAATCAATATGGCTGCAAAGATGGTAGCAGATGCTAAACTGTGTGATGCAGCGCATGCCTCACTCCTCACACCAAAACAAGTTCCAGGTTGTACACTAGTTAGACTTCTAACATGGGTCACAGTGTCTCTCTCCAGCCAGCAGGCTGAAAGCAAATATCTGAACTATTTTTGGTCTCTTTAACAACAAAAAGTTGTGAGTTGGACATGAGTCATTTAAGCTGTACAGTAAACAAGGTAAAACACTGCAGTAACATCAAACTTCATTAACACAGAACACTAGGCTAGTTAGCATATAGCAACAGCAGCTAACAGCTAGCTGGCCTGTAGTAAAGTGAAACCAGAATATTATGAAAAGTATGAAAGACAAAATAGAGAAATTTAGATATTAATATATCAGACATAAATGAATAATTAAATCATTGGTTTTTCTTCATGATTTCATGCCTGGACTTTAGATGCTATGAAGAAAGCATCATTTATGATATATTCCAGTCCTCATGGACAGATTATCACCAGGTGAAGTCATGGCAGACCGTCCATTTCAGAGGCTGCTTGGGGGAGGACAGTTGGAAATAAATGTCATCGCGGTGTGGAAAAGTCTGACCACCCTCAACCTCCCAGACGACTCTTACCATAGCTTCCTCTGCTTCTCTGTGCATCACACCCCCACAGAGCGATCAGCTGTCAACACTTCCACCAGAAACAGCTTTGTAATGTGTGTGAAGTCTCTTAAAAGCAGGCTCTCTCTTCACTGACGCCTGTGAGAGCCAACAATAAGCACAGTCACCTTTAGAAGCATGAGACCATCTCCTTATCAGCAGAAAAACTCTGGTCAGTGCTTCCTTTCAAATTCACTAAAAAGAAGCATAATCTGTGGGTGCAGGACTGGATTTTGGTATTGGAAGTTTATTTGTGTCATGTAGCAAAAGAGTGTCGACCACCAGGGTTCCCAAAAGCTTTGGCTGCTTACAGAAAAAATTGCGATGGTATACAAGACATGGGTTTTAGGTGCTTCTCACAAAGGTTTTTTTAAAGTTTGAACAGACTTCCTGCTCTATACTTTCCGCTGGGTTCAGCTAGCTCATAACACACAGTTTCTGTATAGCTGTGGATCTCTTTAAGTCTTAGGGTAGGGTTAGGGTTGGTTTGCAATACTTCTAAGTACCAATGGGTACAGCAGAATTAGGTAGTATAGGCATGGCTGACTTTGTAGATAACAGATTTGCATTAAAAATCTTATACACAGAATTTTACATTATTTAATTTGGAACACAAATAACCTGACATGTTAGATAGACTGTTTCTCATATCCATTACATGGACTACACTTCACACCTATCTGTGCAAAGGCCAAAGTCTTTGTCTTGCAACAGCAGACCCTTTTAAAGTACAACAGAGGACTGGATAAACATTCTGTCTCTCACATTTATTATGAGCCAATTAGAGCAGTGAGTGTACACAATGTATAAGAAGTTGTCATTATGATCTGTGAAGCTAGTTAGTGACTCAAATTGATGACAAAAGCCAGTCAGGGCAAGAGCAAAATCAACGCTAAGAAAAGCTTTCAGTACAGATAAAAAATGCTATCAAGTTGGAAAGGTTGCAATTTTGATAAACTGTGCAGCGCCACCCTCTTGCAACAGGAGGTCACTGCTCCTGGATTACATGTTGTGATTCCTACAAGGTTGCCAAATCATACTAAAATTTGCTCAAGCAGTTCCCAAGAAATTGACCTAAAACATTTTTTGAAGGTCAAAAGTTTACGTCATGTTCGCCATGAAACAGGAGGTAGAATTTTCAGGGGTTAATGATATACTGTATATAAAGCAATGAAACTTTGCAGAAAAATTCTCAGTGGCATGCTGAGATGTTTGATATGATATTTGTTGGTGGGTGTGGCCTATTGGCTCAATGGAGCCCCCACACATTTTTCAACTAGAATGGCCGTCTGAGGCTGCAGACCCACACTTAAGCAGCGCCACCGAGGAACTTACACTCCCATTGATTACTATGGTGTTCAAAATTTCAAAGTCTGAGAGAAACCGAACAGGTGCGAGGATCATCACCTAAATCTAATTGATTCTTCCCTGTCACCATTCCAATATTCCCTGAAAGTTTGGTGAAGATCCAACTTTCCGTTCTCAAGTTATCTTGTACACATACAAACAAAGAAACAAACAAAGATATGGAACCCTTTACATAACCCCCTGCCAATTTCATCAGCATGGGTAAAAATTCAGTGCCTGGGCACTGCTGAGGTGCCACTGAGCAAGGCACTAAACCCCCCGCTGCTCAGGCCCATATAAGTATGCAGCCCCATCTCCATCAACATATGCACTATTTTGAACCAATGTATTTGATCCAGTGTATTCCATCGCCTGACCTTTATACCAGTCGGGACTGTAATGACATTGCATTCAAATAAAAGTACTTGTTTTTTTTTTAAAGATTTACTTTTGGGCATCTTTGTGCCTTTATTAGATAGGGGAGGACAGTAGATAGGGTCGGAAACAGGGTGGGGGAGAGACACGTGATAAGGGGCCTCAGGCCGGATTCGAACCCGGGCCGCCCGTGTACATGGGGAGTGCCTTTAACCACTAGGCCACCTGCTCCCCAAATACAAGCACTTTATTATGGAGTTGGACCCTTTATTGCAGCTAGAGCAGCCCTCACCCTTTTTGGAAGGCTTTTCACAAAATTTTGAGGTGTTTTTGTGGGAATTTGTACCCATTCAATCTGAATTTATGAGGCCAGGGGCCATTCCAGTTTATCCCAAAGGTGCTCAATGGGATTGAGGTCAGGGCTCTGTCCAGGCCGGTCAAGTTTTTTCTCACCAAACTCATCAAACCATGTCTTTATGGTCCTTGCTTTGTGCACTGGGGCACAGTCATGTTGGAATAAAAAAGGGCCTTCCATAAATTGTTGCCACAAAGTTGGAAGCATAGCATTGTCCAAAATGTCTTGGTATGCTAAAGCACCAGGATGAGCCTTCACTGAAGATAAGGGGCCTAGCTCAAACCCTGAAATACAGCCTTATACCATTATCCCAGTATCCCGGAGATAACATTCTCCTGGCATTTGCCAAACCCAGAATCGTCCATCTGACTGCAAGACACAGAAACGTGATTTGTCACGCCACGGAGTAAGTTTCCATTGTTCCACAGTCTAGTGTCAGTGTGCCTTACACCACTCGCAGTCGTTGATCCCACTCTCTGATTTTATGTGGCCTTCCACTTTGTGGCTGTTGTTCCTAAACGCTTCCATTTTCTCACAATATCACTTGCAGTAACTGTTGAATATCTGGCAGGGATGAAGTTTAACAAATCATCTTATTGCAAAGGTGGCATCTATCAGAGTTCCACACTTGAAGTCACTGAGCTCTTCAGAACGGCTCACCGAGTGCATTATCTGAATTTCCTCTTAGGAAATTGAAAAGTCCTTTTATTTCTTCCTCCTATATTTTCTGATCTACACCAGCTGCCAGTTAAACTGTTAGTAGTGGTTGCACTTGAAAAAGCAAGTACCTTATTGACACCACTGCGACATTGGAAGCTCCTAAACGTGGGCCAGCTCTTCCAGATGTGTAGTTTTCATACATTAACTGCTATTTACTATTTAGTGGCATACTTGCTGCTTCCCAGTATTATGTTTAAGGCAGTAAAAATGCTGATGTTGGTTTTGGTACTGTAACAGCTGCAAAATGAAGATGTTTTGTTCATAGGTGCAGTTTGGGGAAAAAATGAAGAAAAATCTTTTTCCCATGATTGTTTACTATGGCATTTCCCCTTATTTTTTAAACATAAAATTTTAGACCCTGAGAAAAAAGTGGCAACAGCTGCTTGTAGCCCTCCTGACAAGTCAAAGATGAAACACATGAAAGGCAATAATTGTGGTCCAAGTGAACATTTAATTGTCTTTTCCGTGTCCTGGGGAAAGTAGTGATTTATTTGATTTCTATTCAGAGAGAATTATACAGTAGAATAAAAAAATCACAGTAGCAGATGCTACCTCTATCGTAAGATACTTTAACAATGAATAGAAAAAGGCGCACATCATCTTTCAAGGACCCTGCCAAAGTTTTTTCATTATGAGGAAACAATGAAGAGGCTACTTTAGCAGGGATGCTGAAAAGAACTGCTGGATTAGCTTGAAATAGCCAATGTGCCATGTTTTTACTGATTCACAGGGTCTTTGTTTGTTTCACATTTCAACACATTCTAGAAAAAAAATATTTTTCTTTTCTAAAGTTGTTCTTTTTTATTTTTGTGAAGAAATTAAAATCTGCCAGTAAGTGGTGCCATCAAGTTCAGCTATGGCTCCAAACTCACAGATCCTTCCCATAGAGACACAGGAGCCTCAAGAGAGAGGTCTTTTTAATTCACAGCTCCTGGTGTCGAGAAGAAAAGTAGAAAGGTGAGAGGAGCATCTCCTCAGTGATCCTTAAGTGCCAACATGTGTTTCATACGTGTTTTAACAACTTGTGTGAGCAGTTTTCCGCTCGTCTCCCTGTCCAAGGACCAGTTGGATCGGTGTTACTGGGACACTTAACGTTCCTTCCTGCTGTTAAGCACTCAGCAGGGTGTCAGGACTCACAGGTTTGTGAAGTAGCAGTGTGAAGGAGGTGACAGTGAGGCAGATAAGCCACAGAAACAGGAGCTACAGGACATCAGTCCCTCTCCACAGACTGAAAATAGGCTGCTTTTTCACATCTGCCCACACGAGACACACATTAATGAGAAGCATAAATGTGCTAAGCTGACCTTTTGCTTGTCAGTGAAGCCCCAAGCGACTGCTGGTCATGATATTAAGGGGATGCCAAGTTGCTTGGAGGTTTCCACCCAGGCCAGCATGCCCTCAGGCTCATTGGACCTACAATGGTTTCCTCAAAGGTGCTGGAATAGTTAGAATTCAGCCTTACGGCCATCTGAAAATCTGAAGAGCAGAGGTGGTGATGGAGCTTTGTTGTAAGGCATAATAAGTGTGACAGGCATCTTTAAATGCCACATTGTGGGCAGTACGCGGAGTCGTGACGTAAGCAAGCACTGACAAGAGGGTGGTGCAATTATGGCGGAAGAGGTAAGCATGAATGCTGCTATAGCATCAGTTTTATCAGAATTTGATGACATTTCATCGTTAAAAGGAGAACAAAGAACAGCATTGTGTTATTTTCTTTTCAAAAACGATAAAAGTCGTGTACTGACATGTCTACAGTCGCCATGGTTCACATTATGCAGTTCTATATGGCTACGTCATGTGTTTTGTTGCTCTGATTGGCCTGTAAAGATGTGACAGACAGAGCATTCATCCAATCACCCTCTGAGTTTTTTTTAAAGGCTCTGCCTTTTCCCAAACACAGTCTAAGGAAGGTTTTCCAGGTGGATGTGTCAGGTTACAAGATCTGAATAATAGCTAAAAACCTACGTATGCATGGTTTAACCGGTGAGCTAAAAGCAATTTGTACATCTGTACATTGCCTAGCACATAGCACAACTGGCTATATTAGTGGATAAATTATTGCATTAGTTGACCAAAGCTAATAAATGGCTCTCAAAGATGGCCAAACATGTTTGAAACCAGTTTAAGCACAGAAAAATGTTTAAGTTTGTGGGCTTAAGTCATGAATAATAAAAATAATTAAGCTAAAACTATGATAAGTGGCTATGATAAGGCAAATAAGTACTGTTTGTACAGTAAAACTCAGTGATCTCAAAATTGTTTATTTTTACAAAGTTCTCTTTTTGAATAATCAGAGCACCTGTAGATTAAACATGATATGCTGAAACATTTAAAAGCTAGGCCCATGGGAAGTCAGCTGATATAAATGTTCTGGCCTCCTCTGTCCGGAATATTTAGGCTAAGTGCCTTTATGCTTGGAAATATGATCATCTGTATTTTTGGTTAAAATAAGTATCAAAGTGGTCCTCGTTATGGTCCTGATGGCATTAAATGAGCCAATCAGAAGGTTTAAAAAGGGAACAAATCTGTGAAACAGTAAAGTTGGTTTCAAGTATCTTATTTACATGAAAGCTTGGAGGCGATCGATCTCTTAATGCACTTTTGGGGCTAAGTGGATCATCTGTTCTGTTCCTTTCCACTTTATGCATTTCTGTTTGTTTCCCTTTTGTGCTCTGACCGCTAGCAGACATTAGATTCCCCTACCAACTTTACCCACATCCAATTATACCATCTAAACTGAGACATCTTCTTCCACCCACTATATTCTCTGTGTCCACTAACTTTATTTTTAAAGCCTCTAAAACGCGAGACGACCGGCCGCCTCCCACTCTCAGAGATAAAGAATAGCATGAAACTATAATGCATCCCAACCCGCCCAACATGGCACTGTGCCTCCCCATCACAACGCACGCCAGGAGCTGCTGGGGAGAATGAGGGCCACAAAATCAATTTCCGTTGTTGCCTCACCAGCACCGGCTGCTCCCTTGGACCAAATAAAATGTAATAATGCCATGACTCCTCAATTAAAGAAAAGTCTAAAGAAGTATATTACTCTCTGTGACTTTTCTCGATCCTTTTCTAAAGGAGATTAATCACGGAAATGGCTTCTTGACAGTAATAGAAATGTTATATAAAAAAGAGAGAAAGGAGAGATGTTTTGGACATTTAAGAGTTTCTTCTTCTGTGAAGGAGAGCGTTGTTAGCTGCACACAGACTGTGAAAGCTGAACGATTTTTAACTCATTGTGGTTACAGACTGAACCTGCTTTTACTACTTAATGAGATTTTCCCTTGACAGCCAGGTGGATTTTAAAAATATCTGTCTGCAACATTACTGCTGTAAACACTTTAATTAAATAGCCACAGGCAAAGAACATAAAATGAAACAGTTTCCTGCTTCCATAAACAAAATGATGGAGGGAAAAATGAAAAGAGTGCCGTCTCCTTCTGGGATTCAAAACACACATTTTCAAGGGGAAACGTGTGTGTGCCGTTCCCCTGGGAATGACATCAGAGATGAGAAATGAATCTGAGTGAGGCAAGCAGAGAAGGTGTAAATGAAAACTTGTCAGATGCGTATAAGCCTCGTCTAAATCCTCCTCAAGCTATAGATGACTTGTGACCCCTGACCCGTCTTCAGGGACTCATGAGGAAACATGAAGCGGAGCTCAGCGAGATGACGAGAGGGGGAAGATGACAAGTGGTGGATGTGTTTTTGCTGCACAAAACTGCAGGACTTAGTGAGGGCCTGGAACAAAGTAGACTGAAATTGAGAGGAAATGTGAGTTTTATGACCTACATGAGTAAAAAGGGAAGAAAATGAGAACTTAATACGATAAAGGAGGAGGGATGATTCACAAAATAATAGAAGAGAGAGGGCAATTAAAAACTTGACAAAGCCTGAACAGGAAATGTGCTAGTTTGATAGGTTAACGGTGCAAATGATAGAATACCAATTCAACTATGCATCATAGAGATTATGATATTTAAATATAGTGCCTATAAAAAGTATTCTTCTCCATGGATGTTTTACCCTTTAACTGATTTTATACATCAACCGAGATCAATATAGTTTGTCTTTTTTGACAAGAAAAGCACTGGTGTCAAAGTGAAAACAGATTTTTACAGAGTGATATCAACTGAACAAAAATATGTAAGGTAAAATAAGTGATTGCATAAATATTCACCCCCTTTAAAGTGACTGAATTAGTGAAATGGGGATCACCTGAGAGCAGTGAATGTGTCTCAAGTGATTGTAGCATAAAGAATCCTGTGTTTTGAAGGTCCAGTCACTGATTGATCTGTATTCCTGGTTACTATTACAGCATGAAGACAAAAGAACATGCTGAGCAACTCAAGGAAAAGGGTATTGAAAAGTATAAGTCAGGGGATGGATACAAAAGACACTGAACATCTCCTGGAGTTCAGTTAAACCCATCATCAAGAAATGGAAGGAATATAGCATATGTGTAAATCTGCCTAGATCAGGCTGTCCTCACAAACTGAGTGACTGTGACCCACCAATACAATGACTACTCTGAAGGAGTTACAAGCTTCAGCAGTTGAGATGAGAGAGACTCTGTGTACAACTGTTAATAAAGCTTTATGGGAGAGTGGAAAGAAGAAAGCCACTAATGAAGAAAACACATTCAAACTCAACTAGAGTTCACCTAAAGGCATGTGGGAGACTCAGTGGTCAAGTGGAAGAAAGTTATTTGGTCTTGTGAGATCAAAATGGTGCTTTTTGGCCATCAGGAAAGCTACTTTTTTGGTGGACACCAAAAACTGCACACCACCACAAAGACCATCCCCACTGTGAAGCACTGTGGTGGCAGCATCATGCTGAGGGGATGCTCTTTGGCAGCAAACCTTTGAAGGCCTGTAGAGTTACAGAATAAAATTAATGCAGCAAAATAGAGGAAAATCCCAGAGGATGATGTTATTCAGTCTGCGTGAGTACAACAGCCTGGGAGAAGACTTATTTTCCAGCAAGACAATCACCTGATAACCTGACACACCAGATGGATTTTTTTCACACATCCACCTGGGAAAGCTTCAATAGCTTCAATGTCGTCAAGTTCTGATAAAACTGGCGCTTTAACAGCATCCACGCTAACCTCTCCCTCCATAACTGCACCAGCTCTTGCTGTTGCTGGTTTACGTCACAACTCTGCTGCTGCCCCTCGTGGCTGATTGGTCCTGTCACTTTCTAACCAGGCCCAAACGGTTCAGATGGGAGCTTTGCAAGATGGATTCGCCAGTGAAAAACAAGGAAACGGGCGTATCCATCTGCTTTGCAAGGTTAATCACCTGAGGCATATACAGTGAAAGCTACACAGATTCCACAGTTATTGTACCTCAAAATATGTGTTAAAAATACAAAAATATCAAAGTTGTGGAAGACAAAAATGCAAATCAAAGGAGTATGTGTCTGTAAGGTTTAAAACAATTTCAAAGGAAAGTACTGTATGATGTCAAAGTAAAGCATTGAAAATATTCAAACACTCATTTTTGTTTGTAGGACTTTTCATAAAAAGTACCTCACAAACACTGCAGTACAATATGCATAACTGCTGTCATCTTATTTCTTGCCGCACATTTTAGTCTATGAAAGTGTAAAGGAGATAATGTGTATTTTGATGAATGGAAGTGACAAGCAAGCAAGGGAAGTAATGCATCTATAACAGTCAATTTTGTAAACTCCAATGTAACTGTCATAAATCAATGACTAATGAGGGCAGAAACCAACTAACAAGATGGATGTGAAACATGGAGGGGGTCATCACCAACAATGGAGTATTGTAAGGAGGCTTTTGCTGGATGATGAATTCATGTAGCTGTCAAGTGCTTTAACATTTTCACTGAAAATGTGTTACAGAATATGATGAATCAGCATTTGTAGGTATACATTTTATGTAAATAAAGAAAGAAGGAGTATGCAACAGTGTAAACATAATGTTGCTAAGTAAACAATTAAAAGATATGGACTGGACAATGTGACTGATGTTTTAAATGTTTTAATCTGCTGCAAGCTAAACAAATACAAATATTTAATGTAACTGTTGTCACATTGCATTGTGGGTTAAATAGCATGAAATTTTGAGGAAGAAGGAGGAAAGGTTGAATTGAAGACACAATATGTTGACTTTTTGCACTACATTAAATGTAGTTAATATATTACTGTTTGTCTTTTTGCTCTTCCATACTCATCCAAATACCTGTTCATATACAGTAAAGCTAGCACAAAAAGTGAGGAAACTTGTGTGTGGTAGAGTATTTCTTTGGTGTAATAATGCTTCTTGACAATAAATCTTACATAGTTAGAAGGTCTGTTTATTTCCCTTTTTTAATGGTGCCACATTTGTAAGGAACATACATTTCCTTACAATCAGGAGTAGAGCACAATGTAGAATCACACTGCATGCTCTGTTACAGACTATGAGAGTAAAGAAAATGTATAGGTTTACTTTTAACTATTTAACTTTAATGTGACTTTCTTATTAAGTTACTATCACTCTGTGTTTGATCGAACAAAATTGTAGAGGTAGTCTCTGATAAACCCCACTCTATGGGGGCGAGTGTTGCCATCTTGGAGGATAGAGTTTGGTCCCAGACTGTGGAGATATGGGATTGCCACTGGTTGCAGAATCTCATCTCGATATCTCTCTACATTGACATTGCCTCCAATGATGACAAGCCTTGTTTTTCCAGTGAGGGAGGTCCCCACACCATCACACTGCCTCCTCCAAAAGCTGTTACAGCAATCAGCTTTGTGTTCTCCACATGTTTCTGCACTTTGACCCTACGATCTATTTGCAGAATCTGGACTCATCACTGAACATAACGTTTCTCTACATGATCAGGTTACAGTGCACGTGTTGCCAACACCCGTGCAAACAGGCCAGAGGATGAAGGGCAGTCATGAAAGGCCTCCTGGCAGCTCTATTAGACCAGAGATTGGATGAGTGCAGTCTGCCATGGACTGTCTGGGCAGAGAGCCATCGGCCATATCGTCCTGCAAACCTAGGATTCCTAAGCTGATAGAGAGAGGAAACAGTCCTACAGCCTGTCCCTGTCATATGGAAATTGGCCTTCAGTTTGGAGACAGTACTAGGGCTCACTCCAAATAATGCTGCAACTTGGTTTTGCAGAACACCAGCTTGAAGTTGCCCTATCACACAGGCCAGTAAAATGTGGCAAACCGGTTCTCGGAGCAGACACCTACTGACCACTGTAGCAGGGTTCATGCTCACAGGTGCTGATAATCAGGAGCCAATCAGGTGCGAATCCATCCCCCTCTATAATTTAACCTATCATTTACAAAATTACATAATAATTAGTCCTGTTTATTACAGCATCTTCTGTTAGCTGTGTCACTGTCTGTGTGGACTGTATATAAATAATTTGATTTTTAAAGTTTGGACATAGAGAGTGATATTAATAATGTGCACAGACACCTGGACAATTATGCTGGTCTGATTAACTTGATGAGGTACATAAAAGTCAACCACACAGCTGAGATGGGAAAATTGTTAATTTTGATTTAGGGTAATGAATGGCCTGGTTTCTGTTAAAGGAAAATGGAACATGGTTTTGATTCAAAGTTTCATGGGGCTTTAATTGATTAAAGTGTACTTTAAAAACTACTTAGACTTGATTTAGAGAGTTTCCCTGTCTGGAGGCTCAACCTTTCACGCTCTTCTTCCTACTGTCGAGAATGACAGCTTGTATCTTTGCACATATGTGGACCTCAGAGGCACACTGAGAATGAGTAATCCACTTCTTGACCTTACACATTTCCTATTGTTTGAACACCCCCACCTCTCAGCCTCTGGTAAATGTTGCCATTAGCATTTTGGCATTTCCACTGTTTGTGCTTTTTGCATCCCTGATTCAAGTTGTGCTCCAGCTCGAGTGAGTGCACGAAGAGGCTCTACATTATTGTCCCACTGTGAGACTTTTTTTTCGCCTCCTAAAATAACCCTTTCTGTCATGAATTTAAAAGGAACGTGTCACGAACAAGAGGAGAGAATCTGAGGCGTCAGGAACATCCTCAGTGGATATTCTCAACATGCTGCCTGCCCTTTTCAGGAGGTCAAAAGCTCACTTTTCACTGATCTCATTACAGACAGTGGCATTTCATTAGCCAGGATCTATCATAAAGCACCATTATCTCTCCATCTGATGGAGTCTGCTCTTCACAGCCTCCCAGGCCTGCTATAAATGATAGCTAATCTAATCCTGGAGCTCTGTGAGTCCCAAGTGAGGACAGGGGAGAAAAAAGAGGGAATAGAGAAAGGGTAAGGACAAGAAAAGATACCATTAGATCCAAAATTTGCTAAGCATTAGAGAGAAAAGTTGGGTTTATTAATTATAGCCGCAATGTTGTGTTAAGGGGACTTTGGGGAGGGAATTGCAGGGTAACTAATGATGACAAGATAAAAAACAATATGTCTATGATGCAGTTATGATGCAATATGATACAATACAGTGCCATACTGTACAATACAGTACACTATAGTACGATCCAACATGATTTGATACAATACAGCACGATACGATATGATACAATACAATACTATGCAACATGATTTAATATATGAAACAATGCAATATAATATGATGCAGCACAATATGATTTTATATAAGATATAATGCAATTCTATTCTACTCAAAATGGTACAATATAGCATTGATATCATATGATATGATTCAGTTCAATAAGAGACAGTATGATATAAGTGATACAATATGTTATTACATATAAGATGCTAATTGATTCGATGCTATACTATATGATATGATGCAATAAGAAACAATATGTTAGGATAAAATGCAAAAAGAAATTCTTTAATACCATACAGTGTGACATGATGCAATAAAAGACTATGTAACACAATACAATATACTACTGATCATCAACTGGAGGCCCAGGGGCCACATCAGGCCCCCCACGGCTTCTCACCTGGCCCCCAGATGGTTATTGAAGTCTGAAAATTGAGAGGGCAAAAATATGGCATGTAATTGTTTTGATTTTTTCTTGAAGTTTAATTAAAACCTTGAACCTGATGGCTTATCAGACCAGAAGTGCACTAGTATTTCTGTAATTTGACATGGCAAACACATACTTATTATTATTGTATTATTAATAATAATAATAATAATAATAACAATAATAGTTTTATTTATATAGCACCTTTAAAAACAGATATTTATAAAGTGCTTTAAAAGACATAGCAAGAGCAAGAACTCAGGGATTCACAAAATAAACATATTAGCAATAAACCAAACAGAGAAAGTCTTGATAAACAGAAAATAAAAACAAACTGAAACATAAGTCTACAGAATTACCATAATTAAAAGGAATGGGAATGACACAGATGATCTTGAAGGAAGTTAAAATACTGAAAGATGAAAATATCAAAAATATAGCAAAAGACAGTCTGATATTATATAAAAGTAAAACTGTATACACACATTCAGTGCCGTGAAAAAGTATTTGCCCCTTTTCTGATTCCTGATGTTTTTGGATATTTATCACACTTAAATGTTTCAGATCATCAAACCAATTTCTAGATTTCACAAAGACAACCCAAGTAAATAAAAAATGCAGTGTGTGAATGATTGTTTAAATTTTTAAGGGGGGGAAAAACCCAAACCTCTCAGGCCCTATGTAAAAAAGTGACTTGGCTGGAAGATGATAGTTATTGTTATTATTGTTATCTTGATTGAAGTTGCAGTTTTTTGCATCAGTTTTCCACACGATGCTCTGCACTATTAATAGTGCAGTTTCCCTCTCTGAGAACCTTCACAGAAGATCTATTTCCTGTACGTTTTTTTTTTTTTTTTTTGCCTATCAAGACACAGCATATTCTTACTGTCACAAGGATCCGTGAACTGTATGACAGCTAAAAAGGCAACTAAAGTGGAGCAGCTGGCCCGAGCTACATTTATTACACTGACCGCACACTTAAGATTTGCTTTTTTTATATTAAACTTTGGTACTTTTAGCTAGCCATAGTAATTATATCATTACAAAATGTTTTTAAAGACTTCCTGTCTTCTTCATCTCTTATTTCACACTAACCTTCTTCTTTGGCCAACTAATCTCTGTTCATGTTAGCTTTTATTCATACCATCAGTGCCACTGTGAGGAATCATGAAATAGATATGCAATGAATCAAATCACTAAGGGATTCTGCTTAAAGCACCATATTTTTTGTATTACATATCAAAACCTGGCTCCAGTTGCATGATGAGTGTATCAGATGATGCAGGATGACAATCTCCTACTGTATCAGTATTTTTTCCCATCCCTCTTCTAGACCATAGCAATGAGGTTTGTCATACATGTTCAATATTCTTAGCTATTTTTTCAGAATGCCTTTTCTGTCGCTCTGCATTAATTATCTCTCTCCTGCATGATAAATGTGGCACTGGTTTGTTCCAGTCTTCTCTTTTTCATCTGAAACTGAAAAGGTATTCAATACATTCAGCTGAAGCATTCGCCTCTGACGCCTAAGCAGCCCTCTCCAGGGAGCCCTACATGACACCCGTGTAGGTGTGTGTGACCTCTCAGCCCCTCTCCCTGCGTGGGAGGCCTTTGAACAGTCAAGCTAGCAGTGGCAATTAACTCAATTACAGCCGACTGTACCATTGCGTTATGTTATAGGCCTTAATTAACAGCGGGACATTGACCGGGCCCTCCTAATTTATTGGTGCTTGAAATAATAGCTGCGTGATGTATTGATATCACAGCTGTATGTCTTCAGCTCGCTGGCGTCACTGCATGTTTTCTGCTTGTAATTCACAGTTCACAAAATACAGACAGACATGCATTAATTCAACAGCTTTTCACTAAAGCTTATTTTTGGGTGATTTGTCTGAAATCCTGCCAAAGACAGCGTTTTCCTGGATGTCATGAACACTGTCACAGACGGGTTGAAGTGGCTCTCAGCTGCCGGCTGTCAGCAGACTGACAGACAATCTATGAAAGCCTTTGAAGTGTAAAGCACCACCATAGCTCCGTTGTGTTCAATTATGTTTAAATGTTTTTAATGATACGGGCACTGGTGAGTGCAACCAATTCAATACTGAGTAAACAGTGAGAGGAAAAGGCTTTCGGATTCATAGTTAACAAATGATTAATCACATGGTCTTCATGGAAAACTCAATGAACCGACAGAGATCATAGAGGATGGAAAGTCCAGTTAAAGTGTGTTCATTCTAGAGATCTGTTGGTCCTTTACTGCAATCTCAGTTAAAGCTGAAAAGTTAGTGAAAAGTCAGTGTATAAGACTGGCAAAAAAGATAAGCTAGCTAAGATAAGAAACCTTATGTTTCCACAGGGCACAAAATGTTGCAGGTCAAGATAAACACAGTACAAAAAGCACTTCCAGCTTGTGCTTTTCAAAGTAAAAGCACGCTCTAGCATTTCTTTGGAATGCTAGAGCCAAAATTAAAAACTAATACAGTAGGGTTGGAAATACTGTTTTGTGTGGTTAAATAAGACTAAAAGATGATGAGGAGAAAGCCTTTTGTGCATATCTCTGCTTAATAGAAAAGATAATGAGTGCTAAATAAGATCTGCGGGCAGTACGTGGATACCCATAATTCCCTTAATCCCTGAGCCCAATAAAACTTAACACAGTTAACCATTAACATGGCAGCTATTCCACGATCTCCCCCCACCCACTCGCCACCAGCAGAACCATTTCTGGTTTTAATAGGAGACCTGGATATTAATCCCTATCTGGTATTAGCTTCATCAGCTGGAGCGTCAGGAGAGGAACACAATGTGATTAACAGAGAAGAGTCTGTTTGTCTGAGTAAGAAATCCCTGGTGATTCCCTTTATGCTGCTGTCCATAACCACTGTTGTTTCAGATAAACATATACGTCCACATTTTTAATTGGCAGGATGTATTGTGTATCGTATATATTGCATGCTTTAGGGTTTCATGTGGCATTTTGAGTTTAAGAAATATTGCAGAAGCGTACATTTTAAAAGAATTAATAATGTTGAAAGAATTAGTTATACAATCGTTACCTTATTTTGTTAAAGAAATTTACTTCATTGGTCTTCGTGCCATTATTATTGCGAGGCAGCCAAACACATTAAATTTGGACTTAAGATTCTAACAGAGGACAAACAGGAGTATCATGATAGTGTTTTTACTCTCCTTGGATGAGCTCAGTCTTTATTCCATGAGTCACTTGTGCTAGTTTTGCATAAGTCGTGTTAATTACATATTATGCTCACTGACAGCAGCATCATAGCACCATAAATACACTTGTCTAAAATAGACTTTACTAAGCGTTTGTCAGAAAACCATCACAAGTGACACCTGACAGCACCAAGCTCTGGTTGTCTTTACTTTCCAACAACAAATCTGACTACACAGCCAGCAGGCAGGAGGTCATGTTGGCAAGGCTGCCTGTAAGGGGGGGATTAAGTGGAGAGCTTTCTGGGGCCTAGTCAAACTGGGGGGCCATGGAGGTCAGCAAAATCACGGTCCACTGTAAAGTTAAGCTGTGATTTTATTTTTAATCTGAATAATTACCACTCTTTTCAAAGTAACAAAAAAATAGTTTTATGTGTTTATGCTTAGGGACAATAAAGCCTTCTTAAAAATGTATACCCCCTTTCTTAAAAAAGCTCAACAATCAGGAAATTAATGTTAACTTCATAGCGAAGCCATAATGTGCACAAACATCAGGATTTCCAGAAAAGAAAGAAGACACGGTGGCAACTTTGATAGAAGAGAGCTGAATAGTTATGAAGAGACAAAAAACGGGTGAAAAGTGGCAAAAAAGAAGTGGCTAAATAGACCAAAAAGCAGCAACAATAGGGTTAAAAACAAGGAAAATTAAGTAGCCAGAAATGGCAATTTGCAAAAAGGGCAAAAGTGGATTAAGGAGCATAATCCCCACAGCAACCCCACTCACATGCACCAGAGGGCCTAAATATTAGGAACACGTCTTACAACAGCAACACTCACTATAAATTCAGTAATGAATATAAAGAAAAATGACTCATCATGACTGTGTCAACATTTACAAAGTCATAAATTTATTAAAGTAAAATTCTTGGTAGAGATGTAATAGTTTGGTTCACGTAGCACAAATTTTCACCATCACATTCATTGTGTAGTTACTGACTCGGCTTAACTTTTCCCTTAGCCATTGTTAAGCTAGGTTAGCAGGATCTTAGTTTGCTAACATAAACAGATAAGTGTGACTGACACAACGAGGCACGTCATGACTCGTGGACAAGCAGGTTGAACTGAAACAGGAAACTTATGGAGTTAGTTTTTTTTTTCACAAACTAGTTATAAAGTTACCATTGAGTCAAAACGTTCCCTTCAACAAATTTGTTGCTCAGCTGCTCTGGGCTCTAGTTCACTCTGATGTAAGGAGGTAAATATGAAGTGTGTAACATGAAAGAGGCAGAGCGCCCTCTACTGGATTAATGATAGAAGACAAGACAGACATCGTCGTCATGTCTAAGTGAGACCAAGTCAGATGTCCTGCACTTTAATAGTGAAAATACAAGTGTTTAACACCGGTGTCTATCAGCAGACTTTTGGCTGATTAAAGATTGTTTTTAATTGGCTATATATTGGCATTAATTATAGGCGAGGCCAACAATTGGTCTACTTTGGTTTCTCAAACATTTACCTTATTACTGTCCACTTGGTTCTTAATTAATCTATATCATGCTACTTATGCAATGGTTAAGAACATGTTGAAACCTTTGATCTACTTATAAAAGCAGGTCTGTGTTCAAACAGGAAGTCAATTGCCCTCATTCTTTAGAAAGTTACAATAAGAATTAATAATTTCTCTGGTTTTGAAAACTGTTGTAAATATCTAATATAATAAATTGACTTAACCAAAATAGCATTAAAAATTTTTCTTTTTAACAAATATAGACATTTCTGTGCAAGAAATTCTCCATATTGTGGCTTTAACTGAATTAGTAGGTACTATTGTATTCATATTGAAAGAAAAGAAAAGAGCAAGATGAGTTCAACTAGATTGATTAAGACAACTCTGTAGGCATCACTAGCAGATCTGCTGTTGTCTGTGGCAGCGATTAAAGACCAACTCAAGAAAAACTTTAGCCAGTTTTGACACTTATGAGGCAGAAAACCAAAATTAAGCATTTTTGGCGAGTCACATTCACCCTTTCTCACATCACCATCAATAGAAATTTTCAGTTCAACAAAAAAAACATCAGGCAAAGAAAGAGAAAGAATTAACATCTGTGTCTGATGCTGATGTTATCAGATCTACATTGACTTCAGCTTGAGAAATACAATCCCATATGGATCAATAAAATATTTTTGAAGTAATATTTGCTTCTAGTTTACAGTGACACTTTTTTTTACACCTATAGCACATTTCACACTGTACAACCCCCTCATTTCATATCTTATTCACATATTTTTTGTCAAAAAACTTGAAAAAAGGAGGTGCCACACACCATGATAATTAGGAAACATTTATTATCCATAAATAGGTTATTTTGAAGAAAAGGCCTGCTCATTTCACCTTTTCTTTTTAAGTAGTGGACTGATGTAACACATGGACATAAATGTAGAGAGAAAATACTACATTCTGTTCGTAACTGTTGCATCACATTAATGATGTCTCTGAGCACAAAAAGAATCAAATGTAGTCTGACGGAGAAACTTAACTGTCAGGGTCTCAGTTCACAGTATGCTTCAAAAGGGACAGTGCACCCTTACTGTCAACCAGAGAACAAAAACACATCTGAGGCATTTCTCCCTTAGAGGAAACTAAATTCCTTCATTTGTCTGGGCCAGGTTCCAGTCTGCTTTATATAATAATCCTGTCTAATACTGACCCATTTCTCGCCCCTGCTCTCTAGTTATTCCTGATTGGCAATTTGGGACTCCTGATGCTCCTGCACTTCCAGCAAGAACTGACGTGATTTGGTGATTAGGTCTCATCCTTCAAACTGCTTTTACTGACGCACACCCGGCCTCTGCGTGTCTAACCTTATCACTGCCGTGTTAGCATCCATAGCTGAGGAGAGCCCAGGTGAAGCTAATAATGGGGAGGACTCTTTCCACCAGGATGACCGTGATTAGTTGAGAGGCAGGGCAGCGTTGCAGCTAATTGTGGAAATGATGAATAAAACATCGGCTGTGAACTGATGATAATGAGAAATGGGAGCCTAAAAGCACGCAGTTTAAGGAAAGTATAAGGTTATAAAAGAGCAAAATAGTCAAAGGAGATGCAGGAAATTGAACAAATTGTGTGTATGCTGGGAGATACTGCAGCAACTTCTACATCCAGCAGGAGAGTTCTTGACTGTAGCAAAGGACTAGCACCTTGGAAGACCAGAGGCCTCACATGCTCAAATCAGCAGTACAAGTTTTCTCTCAGTCTAAAATCCCCTCCCCTCCATGTGGCCACCCACCAGAGATCTTTTCCTCCACCCCTCTGGTGGTGAAGGAAGCTAAGATGAAGGCAAAGAGAACTTTAGGGCTCTTGGTAGTGTCAATGGCCTTGTGAAGTACTCCACTACAGGGACAATCAGGCAATGGTGTCAAGATAGGACACAGTTTAGTCTTGTTGACAATAATTAAGCAGATGTGTGACTTACCTGTAAGGTCATCTTCCATGGGCTCCGTGGTAGGGTTGAACTCCTCATCCACTCAGTTGATGAAACAGTCTCCCACAGATCCTGTGGACTAACAGAGGGTTATTGATGGCAAACTTGATCGCAGAGTCTGTTTTCTTGTGTCTCTTTTCCAAAAAGTAGCTAGCATTGCTTCTTGTTTGACTATGAAAGGGGAACCCACCAAATAGGCAATCGTGTCAAGGTCACAATCGAACCACTGAACAGTTTTCCTGCTTCCTTGGACTCCCTCGGTATCTCCCCAAGCTCTAAACCTGAAGCCACCGTGGCCCCTAGCATGTGTCCTGTGGCCAGGTGGCAAACACAGTACCTTTTGGCCGGCCTGAGTGCCCTTTCCAGTTCTAGGAAGTGAGAGCAGGAAGGCACAGATCAGCTATAGCCTCCTTCAGTTGAGTGCTAAGGAGCGGAACAGCAGCGGGGCAGAAACTTTAACAAAGTCTGTCTGTCTACTTTTGGAATTTTAGGAACCAGAGGACCTTCTTCAACTTTCCAAAGATAAATTGGATAAACCATCCCTGACTAAAAGGGCCAATAAAAATTTGTCATCTAAGTAGGTTTTTGGCAGTCACTTCACACTGCAAATAAGTGCCAAACACAGAGGCTTTCACAAGGAAAACTGAAGCACTTCAGAGTTTTAGTATTTTTTGTGTTTAAGCCAACATTGCACACTTTTTTGGTCCTGTAAAATTCACAAAGTTACGCGGTGGAACTGAACTTGTCCATAGCACTGTAAAGCCTAGCTTACTTGAGCACTCTCTCCTTAGAGGAGAAACTCAGACCTAAATCTCTTGTGACTAACTACTAGCTTGTAACAAGTACAACATAACAACAAAAATACCAGAATATTTCCTTAAACCTAGCCCAAACATTTTTTTTAACAATTTTTACTTGCCTGGACTTATTGTCTTAAAAAGCATGTAAGACATTAATTCTGTAGTCCATCTCCATCTTCAAGCAGGTTGATGTTCCCGTGATTATAGCTGCACATATTATTCAAAAGTTTAAGGTCCACAGGACTGTAGCCAACTTCCCTGGGTGTGGCCGCAAGAGGAAAACTGATGACAAATTGAAGAGACAGATAATATGAATGGTAACCAAAGAGCCCAGAACAACTTCCAAAGAGATTAGAGATGAACTCCAAGGTCAAGGTATATCAAAGTCAGAATGCACCATCCATCGCTGTTTGAGCCAAAATGGACTTAATGGAAGGTGACTGAGGAAGACTCCACTGTTTAAAAGCAAATCAGAAAAAAGGGACTGGAATTTGCCAAAGTAGCAGAAACTAAAATTCATTAAAACTGGATAAAAAGACGTTACATGTCCGAGTTACTTGTGTGGATGTAATCTTTAAATAACCTGGAAAGTCAGCCAAATTCCAGGCTCTCTAGAAAAGCCTTTGTAAGGGCTACAGAGGCATGAAAAGGGTCATTATATTGGCACAATGGCAGGCTGCAGGAGGCAAAAAAGGAAATGGCTACAGTTGATGGTTCAAAAGTTATTTGATGTTTTGTAACTTCTGTGTCTTTTTTTTTAATGACATCAGTCTCAGAGGGTTATGTAATGATCTGTTTTACTTGACAATTTAAGGTCGATTAAGCAACATATTTTACTTTAAATTGTAAAGTAAAATATGAACAGTAGCAACAAGCTAAAAAAGATGTTAATGTGGTCCATCTGTAGAAAGAAGCGACTCACAATATATCAAATATGGCTTTTCTCACAATAAGGATAAAGGGAACATTAACCTCATTGTTTGTGAGCAGTGAAGCACTTGCACATTACAGAATGAAGCCATTAATACTGAGACAACTTCCTTTACAATGTTTGACAACTTGTGATATTTAGTTCCACCTCAGGTCCAAACTGCAACATTTTTTATTAATTTTCTGAAAATTTTCAGACATTTGGTTTATGATTTATCATTAAGGATCCTCAGATGGGCCTGAGAACCTCTATAAAAGAAATGCTTCAGGGAAGCTATCATAAAATAGAAAATAAAGTCTCTTCCAGCTGATATATTTATATATCATCTTACCTAGAACTTTGCAATATCTCCTACTACATTATTTAGTTTTTGAAATGAAAGACGATATTAACCATGCTTATATATTAATGTACTTCATCCCTGCCGTGACAAAAGGCACCTGCAAAGTTTCTGCACACTCCCTCCTGCCCACTCAGTGCCACCTTAGAGTACAGTAGAGGTGATTCATGCAGAACAATCCACAGCGGAGAGCGTAATTTATCACCCGATGTCAGTGGGCAGAAAAGAATCGGACCTGCTGGTAAATGGAGGTGAAGGGAAGCAGCCCACTGAAGATTAGTGATTTGTAGAGAAAGGGAAGCCATTGAGCGTCCCTGACCCTGAAGAAAATATACTGGTGTGACTGCATCTCAGTGCAAACTCACCTTCTCTGTATTCATGGGAAAAGTGAGCTATGAGCTGCTACTACAGCATGAAATGCACAACTGTGGTCTTTCATGCTTTGCCAGTCCAATCGTTTGACCTCATTTGGGTCTTGCACACGCAGAGAAACACACACAAGGCAAATAAATAACAAATCCATTCTGTTCTGCTGCAATGCCATATGGGGCTTGAAAATACCGTCGAGGAGAGGAGGACATCCCTGAGGAAAGAGAAGTGCAACTATGTGGGCAATGAGCCTTAAGTGCGATGTTTTCCGACCACTTCACTGAGTCTCAGCAGTGATATCGAGTAAAAGACACTCCTTTTATCTCTCTGCTGGGCTCAGCCTGCTATTAACCACAGCCTATCACAGTATCTCTTCACTAGCCTTTGCAGTGGATACCTACATGCATCACTGCACAGCATGCAAGCACACACAGACAAATACACATGTATTCAGACAGAGTGGAGATAAAAAAGCTAATAGATCTATGCAGGAAGATGAAGGGGGCTTCATACAACCTGGGCCACCGCCGTTTATTTCTTCCTTATCCTATTCATCTATAAAAACCGAAGCAATAAAGACATTCAATCATAACTTGAATAAAAAAGAGATGAAGGCTTAAACATCACTGGAACTTGTGCAGAGTTCTGGACCCACACGACAGATAATTTAAAGAGTGACAGCTACATTTTTGATAAACAACACAACAAATCCTGCTTTCCTTTGAAAGCATGAATCTTTTGCATGTAATGTTAAAACGTCTTGCCTCAGCCTGGACACCAAAAGGGACATGTCACTTATAAGATGAGAGTGCTAAACAAATATTTACGTCATCAAATTTCCTATTGTGATATCTGTAGTGCACATTTTGTATAAGGAAAGTTAAGAAAACCTTATTAGATACCTGAAAATCATTTTATGAAGCCTAAACAGTAGATTCCATAGCAGTATCTCAGTTGAAACAGAATACTGAATTCACTAACTTTATTGCTGCTGATATGGTTTAAATGTAGCCCTGTTAGCTTGTGACTATAATCAGTTGATACGTTGGAAACAGAGAGCGTACTCGTTAATGCTTCTTGTGTAGTTTTCATTTAAAGGAGACATATTTTACCCATTTAAGAGAAGTTTATATTGTTCTCAGAGGTCCCCACAACATGTCTGTGAAGTTTGTTGCTGAAAAAACACTCCAGTATTGGATTTTTGTATGTTTAAAAAACCCCTCTGTTGCAGCCCTGCTCAGACCGAGCTGTTTCTGTCTCTGTGGCTTTCAATGTTACTGAGCTGTCTGACTCCTCCCCTGACTCCACCCCTCTCAGGAAATAGATGTGGCTTAATGGATGTGGCTTAATGGACATGTAGTGAGAATCTATCCAGAACAACTAAAGATGAAACCACAATCTAAAGCTGTTGATATCACACCCTCTAAGGAGGAAAGATAATGATACAAGGGGGGAGAGATCCTTTCTCCTTCCTAAACCTACACCTTCAGATTATCCTTCCTGAAAGGGGAGGGGGGGGTTCTCTTTCCCTCATGGCTGACAATTTATCAAGGGACCACGTTCGAAAAACAAGAGTTTCTCAGGCAGTAGGACTCTCAAACTGCCATTTTGATGAAAGACAGCTCCCAACAGAGATAAACACCTTAAAATCTGAATCTTTCGATTGGTCGACCAAATGGTGAACCTCCTCAGACTAAATCCTGTCTTCCTGAAAGCTGTAAGAAACTTTGCACTACGCCTCATAAATCTAAGGACTCTGTCTTCCTACAGAGCCGTGGCAGAAAGCAGGCGCATATCGTAAATTCCCGGTGTTATCTCGACCACATGAAGCTGCAAGGATTGGAAGTATCAAAAAACTGTCTTAAATGTTATGTTTCTAACAGGACATGTTCATATTTGGTTGAGTCTGTTTACAAGGAACAGAATGACATGCCATACTAATCTCTGGTATCTTCCCTTACTGAATTATGGTTTTATGATATAATTTAGTTGTATTTCTCCAAGTTGACGAACAGAGACTGAAAATCGTGCCTGGATCAACATTGCCACCTTGTGGTCAAGTTCCGTCACACCCAAATGCAGAAACATTTTCTAATGTATAATTGTGCGTATAAACAATTAACTGTGTTTCTAATGTTTGTGTGATAGTTTATTGATAGTATTCTAGAGTTTTTATAACCATGTTGTGTTATCTCTACATTATCCAATTAACTTGATGATCTGGTGGAGTGGATTTAATCAAACACTGGGAGGGCTTCAAAACCGAAACCCCTCCCTCTTGTATAAGAGTAACTTCAGAACTCACAAGAGTGCAGAGTATGGAGTTCGGTGTGTGGAGTTCAGTAGAGTTCGATGTGCAGTTCGGAGAAAGTGCTGCAGAGAGTGCAGAGCAGTTATAGCGGTCAGGTCTGGACAGTCCAAGAAGATGCTCACTGAGGAGAGCTCTGTTGAGTCTCCTTGGGCCTCCTAGGCCCATTCTTGATCCAAGCGTTGTGCCAAGTCTGATAAACAATTGGACTTAGAATTTTTCTTATCCAGTACAAGATTTTTCCTAACCTTTTTATAGCTTCGTGCTAGATTTTTGTAACGCAGAGTTTTTGTTTTCCTTTTTATCACACAATCGACTTCACTGTGAGCCAGCAGTCACATGGTGTCGATGCGTTTGAGTTTATCTGATTTTTTAATTGGACGATCAAGAGCTGTTTTTGGAATGAGAGACAATCCTTCCCAGAGTCCGTGGACAAGAGTCTGTACAGCCGTCCCTAGTCTGAGCGACCCATCGGCACCGCAGCGGCCAGCTTGAACCCATCCGGGTCGGACCAGAGTTGGCACGCGGTAGCTTCGGGCGTTCAGAATTTGCCAGGCGCCTTCCTCCGGGCCCCTCCAGATGGGTCCTCTCCTCCTCGTCTCCATCGAACGGCTGGTATGATCCAATTCATCTCTCTGGTGCTGATGTCTCCAAAGTTCCAACAAATTAATTCAGATCTATCATTCTTCCAAATTCACCCTCCAAAGTCTTAACGTCGGTTAAAATTTTTCCGTTAGGATTATTAGAATAATCCACTCTCACCAACTAAGTTAGCATCCTTTCTCTTTACCATATTTAGTCATGTTCTGTTTATTCATTTACATTATCTATTCATATAACCTGTGATTTATGTCTGTTATTTTGTGATTTTATAATAAATCTTCAAAAGACAGTCGTAGTTCGGGAATTCATTCTATTAAGCAGAGAAATAGAGTCAATGTTATGAGAATTTACTACTTTAGAAATGAGATTGATTTACAGTTAATGTTCTTGTTAATTAATTAAAGGTTTTGATTAATTAATAATTGCAATATTTTATTGGTTATTAAATAACCAATCCGCGTAAGTGGTGGTGCCCTATTCTTTACGAGGTTTACTTGATAATATTAATTTATTATCAACACATTTTCACTACAGACAGGAGGGAGGAACTTTCTTCCAAGCGGGGAGGGCCAACCGAACCTGGGAGCGGAGCTAACTCCCCGCATGAGGTCATGAAGGGAGAATCTGAGAGCGGCTTGTTTTAGCACACATTTTCTGATTGATGGGGGGGTTGGTGTAATGTATTTTTGTGATACTTGAGGGAACTTGGACAGGCCAGGTGCACATATTCTTGTTGGAAAAGCCTGAAAAAGTGATTTTCGCATATGTCCCCTTTAAATGCATGTCTGATGAGCGTATTTTACGGTATCAAGTCATTGTATGCTTGACAGCAACAATATGTAACTTTTCCATCTTTAAAATAGAAATTTCAAAGTTGATCTAACAGTATAACGTTCAGCAGGTAATGGCACTCACCCAATTTCCACGCAGTGTCCCAGGCATCTGCTTTCAGCACTGTGTAACTCTAACAACAGGCTACGATTGGGATCTAACTAGAAGTACATATGGCATATAGCAGAAGTAAAAAGAAGCTAGTTAGCCCATGTTGTTACTCTTCGATGGCTGAGTTTAAGAGGTAGAAGAGAACAGCAACTGATTAAGCTAAGGACAACAGTGCAGTTCAACCAGCCATGGTGTTTTGGGCCTGGGTCCACCCACTTTTCCATTGGGCCCACCCTAAAAGTTTGGGAGATAACAGACTTTCCTTGCTTATACTTTGTATTATAAAGCTGAATGCTATTTAAAACCTAAAATACAGTATGACAAAACCACCAAATCAAAAAGTAAAGACAAGTTAGTGCTGCATGTTCCTGTCTGATCTGAATGTCTTAAAAATGTCTGTAGTTAAAGACACAGTTGAACTTTTAGATACTGATTGGCCCATCCAAAGTTGTATTGTGCCTGAGTTCAACTAAGTAGGCTCTAAAGGGAATCAAGCAAAATCTTAGATCTTAGAAAACTGCCCCTTCAGTCTGGTTTTGACAAGTTCCTCTGTTAGTGAGCTCTCTCGCGGTGACTCATCTCATTTGACAGAGTCAGTGACATTTGTGTTAATTAGGACAATTGTGTAATGATACACTCTGCCACTTTTATGGCTTTCAAATCCACCTCCAACATAATTATCCACAAGAGATGTAACAGTATCCTTAAATTTGTGGTACTGTGGTGACAGAAGCATCTCAATACTGTTGTGGACAAGTGACGGTTTCAAACGATAAGTCCTCAGGGCAAAAAGTGTTGTTTTTTAAGAGAAGTGGGAACTTCAGTTATCATTGGCCCTTGTGTACCAATTAGTCTTTGCGCTCCACTCGCTGGCTTGATCAGTAGGAAAATGGTGAATGCTACAAGTGGCAAGGGAGGACTAAGTACAAGTTTTTGAGATTGTAGAATCTCTGTCTATTGTAGGGAGTGACGTCTGGATCAGCAAATTGTCTTCAGAATATGTACTCTTTCAGTTTTCATATCCATAAAAGCAGATGAACAGTAAGACAAAATGGAGGATAATCTAATAAAAGCTCTGATGAGTAGCTAGCCAAGAAGAATGAACGTATTTTCCAAAGATTTACTCCTGTCATTGTTTGCTTTTCTTTAGTAATTTCACCACTATCTAGAAATACTTCTCATTTTGACATCAGAGATAGACTCCTTCATTTTTTTTTTTTTTAATATTGCATTGTGGTTCCACCAGTGGTACCCAAATCACATTCATGTCTAGAGGGGAAAACCAATGGGGCACAATTTAGAAAGCTCATAGCTTATAATGAATGAAAGATATAATAACCTTATACTAACAACATAAAACCTTGAATAAGTCATAGAGCTATGGGGCTGGAAAAATTGAGAGTCAAATGACTTGAGAGGGTGTATCAACAACTTAAGGACAGGAAAGAAGCTTTTAAAAACTCTGCACTCAAAGAGCACACAGGTTATTACCATAGACTGCATGAATATGAAATAAAATCAAAATAATATTGTGAATTCAGCTCCACTCGGAGCCAAAAGATATTGTTAGCTATGCTGTAAATGCTGTCTCTAACTTTTGGCCACATTTGCAACAGGCAAGGTGGAATAAGGCGGATCTTTAGCTTCCAGGAAAATATCTACAACATGCCAGCTTGCCCTTTATTATGCATTCCTTTTTGCTGTAATCTAATCAGAATGTATGTACATCTGGTGCAGATAGAGATCAACTATTCAGGTGAATCCATTTTCAAAATCAGGCTGTTGATTTCTGCTGTCAAACTGCATATTTTAACATGAGTGTTGAAGTGAGTTGCATGGTTTTGGCAGTCAGCCTCAAGTGGACCCTCAAGAAACTGCAGTCTTTTTGCACATCCACACTGCCTTCAATTTTCACAATCAGCTTGGCTACTTGATTATTTCTCACATCACACTAATATCAGAATCAGAATCTGAATTATTGCCATAGAGGTTTATACAAAGAAGATGCTTTGGAGCATGTGATACAACACACAAATAACTAGAACAAAGAACATACTAAACAGGAAACAGGAACATACTTAAGTCCATTTTGCATTAATGTAATTCATAAAATCTTAACATGTATGCAATGTTGGGTGGCTATGGGGAAGTTTATCTATAAATTATGATATTTCAGAGGAACACTTGTCATACATTTAACCATTTTATAAATGGATAAACAATTTTACTTGGTGGAGAAGGCTCTGCTTAAAAGATGCTCCCTGGGTTAGTCAAGCAGTATGCGCTCACTTTCCAGGAAGCGCATGGCTAGAACCCACATATGGATAGATACATTTATGACTGTATTAAATACAATAAAATTGGTTCAAAAACAATGAATCCATACAGAATAAATCTGAATGTGGGAGCAATAAGCTTTATGCTGTAAAGGAGGAGGATGGGGTGGAGGAGGTTTAGCTTTGCTAGCAGAAGCAGCAGCAGCTTGGTGCAGCAGCATTAATGCAAGCAGGGATTAGTGAGAAGTATGCCGTATTTAAATACACTGCTGTGTTGAGAGAAAGAGCTGTGATTGGTTGTCAGAGCTGTGAGGTGATACTTATGATCAGCGGGCTGTCAGCTGATCATGGCTGGGCGTATCACTACTGTGTCCTGCATGAAATCACGCTAGGTTTCATTAAATATTTCTAATGCAATAACTGACTAAAACTTTGGCTCTGAAAATAGATTAACCAAAACAATCCTTGCAGAAGCTTTATTATGTGTCAGACAGAAGAGACAGCAAGGTGAGCACAAAAGCTGGAGCCTTACTTGCAGAAAATGTGGAACAGACGTAAGAAGCACTGCTCAGAGATTGAAATTCAAATAGAGGGTAGTGTGCGGGGGCCAGAGGAGAAGAACATGAGTGTGAAAAGATGGTGCGAATAAAAGAGACAGACACAGACAGCAGGTGAGAATGAATCGAGGCTAGGCAGAGGGCACCAAGAGGCGGTCAGATCCCCACGCTGGACAGACAGATGTGTGAACACAGTGGACAGATGATAAGCAGGTGTCAGAGTGTTGTCTCAGTCCAGTAATGACATGTTATCTGAATGAGACAATTAAACGGCCTGTCACAGAGGCTTGAGGAGGGTGAGAGATTACTGTCAAATCACTCTGCTCCATTTAAGGTCATGCTGAATGTAAGGGTGTCATGTGAACAGTTATCAGAAGAGGCATGTATCCATTAAATCTTGTTTTGATAAACCAATAATTATTAATGGGAAAAAAATAATTGGAGTGACTTCCCTAGTTAAGATCATGCACATGAGATGTGGACCCATTAACATGGAAATCTTCACTTTCCTGTCTTCAATAACTTATTTTGGTCCATCTGATTATTATCAGAACTAATTTATACAAACAAAAAAAAGATCAAAGTAGGGATGACATTTCATAGTTGTTTCAGTACTTGAGTACAAATGAGTAATCTCTCTGACTACTAATAATAACTACCATAAAAAAACAAATCATCAGTATCAACCTGCTGGTTGCTTACTATGTTTTCTGTGTTATACTGCTCGCCAGTTCTTCAAAGTTCTAGAGTAAATAAAATGAGGTGGATTATTAGCTTATAGACATAAAGAAAACATCAACAGGGAGCTCTGTTATATGAATAAGATGGCCTAAATTTTGTTCAGCCAACTCCCTAGCAGACCAAAACACAGTACTCTGAGACAACAGAGACAACCCAACAGTAACCTTCTTCTTACACAAAACTTAATGTGAGCATTCCTCCAGTCATTCAGTTTAGACTTTTAGCAAACCATCCTCTCCACTCTGGTGTCATCTCAAGGATATGCGCTAAATGGAGCTAACAGAGCTTGTTAGAAAAAGTTGATTCGTTATGCTAGTTGCCTAAAACTTTACATTTTTCTGAATAAAACACAAGATACTTGTGCCCCGTAAAGAGGATCAGTGTTCAGTGAAGAAATCCCTAATCCATTACTATTTGCCTCCACAAGTCAACCGTGCAGACCGATGGGTAGTAAGAAACCCGCACTTCACCAGGGTTGTCAAGTGGGAACCGTCCTTGGTCAGTGTTTCGTCCAGTTAGTCCCATGACACCTCCAGAGGGCTGAGCAGTGATCTCCAGTGTCCCAGAGCCACCCCCCTCCATACCAGTTCTCACCACCAACCATGACAGCACAGAGACATCATCTTACCCATCGTACCACAGCCTCAACAGCATGCCACCTTCAACAGACCCAGGCTCCGTACATGCAGGCTCCAGGTAGTGACAATGCTGATACTACCTTCCTTAACACCACTCATGATTACAGCTCAACAATTATAGTACAAACATTACACATAACTAAGAGTAAAAATTAATTAATTAATTAATAAAAGTTAAAAAAAAAGAGGCAAATGAGACAGATAGAATAAAGAGAGAGAGCAAGCTTAGCAATAGTGTGGGGGAGGCAGAGCTAAGGGTGTGGTACCCTGTTGTGGCCTAACACACACCTCGGCCTGGCGTGGCGTTGCACTCTACCTACACTAACCGTACTCCCTTATTTTCATGAGGGAAGAGAGAGAAGAGAGCAGGTTAAGGGAAACTAATGGAGAGAGAAGTTAAGGGGTTTCATCAACCTTCATTTTTGCCCCAGCTGGCATTACTCCTCCTCATCCGTATCCACTGACTGGCCTGAGCTGCGTCATCTTACACCTCCTTAACTGTCTTTCGCAAATTAATCTAAGTAACTCTAAATTAACTCTAAGTAATGAAACAGCTGATCTCACTACAAACCCTCTACATCCCACTTCTACTCGATGAATCCTAACTTTACATCCTCGCTGTTCAGCTTCTGCTCCTGAATCTGCATATCTCACCTTCTTCCTTACATAGACTTCCTCCACAGAATTCTCCCATGGGACCGTAACCTAAAAAAAAAATTACATAAAATAAAATCGACATTAACTTGTTAGTCTGACTGAAACAGTACTAAGTAAACTACCTAAAACAGCAAACACAAGCACACAAGGCAGTTGAAGATTGATTTTGTATCAGGTCCAGTCAAGTATGGAGCATATGCCAGTTAAGAACTTCCCACATCAACCTTGGCTCTTTACTGCTCTTACTTCTCTGATGGCCATCACCTGGCCTGCACCAGGCCCATGCCCCATCTCTCTTGTCCAACCCACAAGGTCCCAGGCACCCAGTATGCAATGACCTGGATGAGGCCCAGAAAAGCACCAGGTGCCCCACAAAAGACAGCTGCTGTTCCCGTATCCAGTAGCTGACCCTTTCCATCCCTCTCAGCACGAGACACATGGTCTTGATACCCAAAAGTGTGCCCAAGAGAAGTCATCACAAAAGGAGCTCAGCTGGTGCATCGGGCCAGCAGTGATCGTCCAAGCCTTGTATGATTATAGTGGGAAAACCAAGGACCGAAAGGCTCTGACTTGCATCCAAATGCGCAGATTTGCCTTGCCTAAGCAACCCATTTCCCCAACGTGTGACACCAAGTCAGTCTGATTTCAGACTCGCAGTTAGCAGATCGAAGGATCACACTTCTAGATGGGTGAACTGCTCATTAAATTCCTCACTCTTGCCATTCACACACACAGAGTCAATTACAGCATCTAAGGGATCCCCAAATGCCTGGATCTTTGTTTTGGCCCAGGAGACATACAGTCTCAACATCTGAGCCTCCTCACTCAGCAAGTTAAGAGTCCCCATAAGGACAGACAGTCTCTGTAAGGATCACAGCATCATCAGCAAAATCCAGATCAGTGATCTGGACATCACCAAATGACATCCCACACTTTGCGAAGTGCTTTTCTTCCAGGATGGAGATGTTTCGCTCGACTGTCTACATCTATCCACACTGGATGATGAAAGAGTTACAGTGTACTAATATCTTGGGATCAGGCTTCATAGTCAGTATAGACTTCAGCAATATTGTCTACAGACATGCTGCTGACACTCTTAAATCTGTTGACTCAGTTTTTCACTGTTTTTAGACTCCTAACAGAGGATCCTCATAACACCCATCACTGTGTTCTGTATAATAAAGTTGGTTGATCTTCTCTGGCACAGAGGCAAGATAAACACCTATATCTCTTTATTTATAAATCCCTTATTGGATGTATACCATCTTATATAACTTCTATGTTTAACTGGCCAATTGGATCTTACAAAACTCACTCTACTGACCGTCTAATGCTTCATGTCTCACGACTTTATCCTGAACTGGGGAAATTCCCAGTAGCTTTTGGGCTCCAAACACACACTTAAGATCGACACTCTTGTTTCTTTGAGACAATTTGGGTCAATTATTTCAAATTATTAAAATGTTAAATTTTTAGGATAAACCAGTGATATACTCTGTATTGATTATGTTTTTGGCAGACTTTGGGATAGGTTTATCAAGTGCCTCAATATTGTTATAACAATGAAATTATGGCTTACTAGTCAGAACTGATGCTGTCTCTTTGATTGGAGAAAAATATATTAAATATATCAATAATGATGTGGTATAGATAATCACAATAGAGGGGAATCACACCATATCAGAAGTGTTATCTGTAATTATACACCTAACCTATTCATTATTCACTACATGATATACTTAACCTGAAATCAAAAGATGAAGATAACTGAGGTGCACTTATACAGATCCATTTTTTAAATGAAGTGATTTCCTTCTCTTGCTAAAGCTGAACCCTTTAAGCTTTACACAACAATCCCAGGGCAGATCTTTCCTTACACACACAATAATGAGGTACGTAGTGTTAAGATCCCAACGGGAGCCATAAGGCGAAAAGCCAATAAGGGTCACGAGAGGGACAACTCATAAACACACGGACATAAACAGCTAACAATGCTGCGTGCATCTAAAGCAGGATGAGTGAGGAGAATGCACAACAAAGACATGGTTTAATGAACGTGGTTATAGATGGAGGCTGTTTCCTCTTTGGCTTTACAAGACATGCATTCAGAAATTATTCCATCAGCACTTAAATATAAGAGATGGAGGGACATAACTCCAGAGATGTTTACATTTTGACTGAGAGAGCTATTAACGTGCATCTACAAACATACACATGGGCATGTAAATGAAAAAACGAAATGGAAATTTACTCGCTGGATGATGGCTTCTTTTTCTAATTTCCCTTCATGTGTTGTAATTTGTCATTAATTTGGATATGCAGAGAGGAAGAGAGAAAAAACAGTGATTAATCTCTGTGAAAGAGGGACTGATTGTTCATATTTAATCACTGTTACATGCCGATTTGTGGTGCACAGGCCAGCCTGCTTTCATGTACAGTTCGCTGCCTAACATGGGAATAGGGCCTGACTAATTGAATTGCGGTGTTGTGTGCTGTAACAGATCTTAATCAGGCGGGAGCATCGGCACACAGACAGCAGGCTCATGCATCTCCAGGCCTGACATCTGATCGCTAGAAGAATAATTACAAACCAATATACTGGCCTGCCGCACCCGTTTAGTTTGTAAAAAAGAGCGAGCTGATAAATAATGCTGCACACTTCGCTTTGAAGATCTCCTGTTTCCTGCAATCTAAATCTGTCAGTGAGGGTTTTAGCAATTCTCAAGCTTTCAATAATCAAAGGGAGGAGGGTTTAGGAACAAAAACAGGAGTTAAGTGTTTATGTGAAATACAAAACACTAGAGGAGTATCATCTGCATATAAATGTTGTTTTACACAGAGCATGTTAATGTTCAGGTCAAAGGGGAGTCATGCTAAAGGCTATAGTGCTTAAGAATTCATGAGTATACTGTGTGCATGCATGTTAATAAATGAGCTGATGCAATTGAGGGAGTGTTATGACTTTATTGTGGAAATAAATTGTAAAGTATTCGCAGTTCCTTTTGGTCTTAGGGATGGGGATAAAGGAAAAATTCCCCCCAAAATGACCCTAAATGTTTAATCAGTGAAGCTTTCTGCATGTGTAATATTCAGACTAGAACATATATATTGTGGTATATGCCTCTGCAAGATATACAAACACAAGTACCAGAAAGTGAAAGTGCAGAGATAGTTAAAGAAAAAGGTCTATGCTGGTTTATGTGGTAATGATTTGTTGAAATCTTACAAGCAAGGGATGAACACTAGGCTCAATGCTCTTGAGGTGTTGTGTTTACAAGTAAAGGATGAACATGAGGCTGAATTACCTTAAACTATGACCCTCAAAACCTAATGAGATCATTTGTGAGTTAGATTGAACATTTTTGCAATGTTAAAACTCAGTGAGTCCATGTTATTTAAAACTGAAATAATTGCCACTACCTCCATTTAACCACATTGAGATTAACTGCAAAGACTTAATACATAGTGAATTGATAATCGAATAGACATGTATTCAAAAATTGATTAAAGGATTTAGTGCTCTGAAAATAAAAAAAATTGTAAGTAAGAAGAGTAGCTCTAGTTCAAGCAGAAAGACTGTTTCGTTTCCATTCATCATTAATTAATAATCACCCTTCACGTGTCTCCCTTTTCCCACTCCGTTTCCTGCTCTGGTAAGCAGCTGGTATGCTTCTAATCACTTAAATTCTGACCCAGTTCCTTTCTGCCACGGCCTCTCTTGATCAAATCAGTCTGCTGCTGTCATATTCTGCTGCTCTCCCCTCTGCAGTCAGTCTGTTGTTTCAGTGCAACTACTGGAACCCTCCTCCACCCCAGCCACCTCCATTACATTTCATTGATGTTCAGGTCCAGCTCCCTCGTGCAATCCTACATCCCTTCATCACCGCCTTCAGGCCATTTCATCAATGTCCAGGTGTAGCGACTCAGCAGTCTATTCCTCTCTGTCCCGCTGTCGGCTTCACTACCCCTTCAAGTTCATAAAGACACGGAGTCACTTCATTAAAGACATTTCACATTTTTAAATATTGTTCAAACTTGTAAAATAAATAATTCTTAGACTGGTATGAATCTCTTCTGATTGAAATAGTAGTATTATATACATATTATATTAATATACCGTATTAGCTTAAAATGTGAATTACCATATCAGTAGAGATGACAATTTCTGCCGATTCTTCACTGACATCTTGGCAATAAAATCTGCCTATCTAAGCTGTAATACTGGCCTTAAGAACAATTAGGTTAGTTTAGTTTTAGGCAGGACCAACCCACCTACATCAGCTGAAGTCTTTTTCTTTATTCATCATCATTCCTGACACTTTAACGTGGGTTTTAAGGACTGAAATTTGTTAATCTGTTCATTCTCAAGCTTGAAATGGTATGTTTTAAGGACTGAAGTTTCAAGTCTAAACTACATTTGAATATCTGTATGGATATCGGTATCAGCTAAAATCCAATATCACGCATCCCTAAAATATTAGATCAACAAAAAGAGAGATAAAAGGGAATTTTTATGAATCCTAAAAGAAAATCAGGTGCCAAGTTGGTCTACCATTACAATACAAACAAAGAGTAACATTAAAGAGCACTGAATATGAGGGAAATACAAAAAACAAAGCTTAGAAATATTAAGAGGTGTTGAGGAGGTGGTACAGCTTAACGTGTGCTGATTTTTTTCTGAATATGCATTAACTGTGGGTTTTTATTGTGTTTTTTTTTTTTATCTCATCCCAGTTTCATTAAACAGTCAAAACCCTGAAATGAACTGTATAGAAATGGATAGTCTTTGCTTTGTTTGCTTTAGTACGTTACAAAGAGAAGGCAATATCAATGATCAATTTTCCTCACAGGAGCTTGAGAGTCATTTGAAAGTATAACTTGAATATAAAACCACTGCAGTGGACTGAAAATGCATGACATATACACTCTTTTATTTGTAGGTGAATATCTAAAGATGAAAAAGTGAAAAAAGGTGGTTTTAAAGGCCAAGATACTCTTTTCATGATCAGTATTTGAATACATGTACTTCCATTACCCAGATTTCATTCAGTTTTATCTGGAAATGGGAAAATATCTGACTGAGTAGATGGATTTTTTTTCAATCCTGGACTCCCTGCTGTTGATCCAGGTACGGCCCAGCAGCATTACTCTGCTTTTATTACAAACACCTCATTCACTGCTACCTCTGCTATCCATCCATCTATCTCTGGCTGGATTCAAAATTGCCTGGGTTATCTATTTGATTCTGTGGTGTAAATAGTATTCACTGTGCTGTTCCAGTGAGACTGAATAAAATGTCCCTCAGCCGCTCTTTGCAGAAATCCCTGACAATAACAACACACCCACTGCGTAAGCTGCACTGATGAGAGGAGAGGGACTATTTAACACTGCGAGGCCCCTGTCTGTGAAACATTTTTTTTTTCTGCTGAGGCCTTTCAAATGCAAACATCCAAACACATCCTTTGTCCCGCTGAACACTCCATGTGTAAAACGTGAGATATATTTGCCGTGGAGGTGTTGTCCCTGGCAATGGAGGGCTCCATATGCTCCATATTTGTTTACCCAGTCATTACAGAGCTCTCCAGCCTGTGAGACTACACTGTTCTCTTAGCGGGAGCTGCGCTGTCATTACAACCCCCCTCTCCACGCCCTTTCTTCTTCATCTCCATCGTCACGGGAGCAGCAGCCACGGGGGAGAGCCGGTCCACAGGAAATTAGGAGTGTGACAAGATAAGACCCAGCGTTCATCTGATACTGTTCCCTGGCAACCAGTAAGAGCTGTGGACAAAATAAAAGGAACAATGTGGTGGAAAAGGTGCGTGCTGGTAGAACGTACACTGCCACATCAGCAAAGTCCCATTAAATCCACCTAAATGCTTCAAAACAGCTCCACACTTACGCTCCTTTAACTCATAAAAGTAACACTCTATCTTGTTGCCTGCAGTGTCTGGCGAGTTGATATTTCACTATCATTCTTCAAAACAGAGACAGGAGGACGTGTGATTGTAGGCTTGTCTCACATCAGCTGATAAAGTGTTATTAAAGAAGCTCAGAGTCACAACAAAACTTCCTCTCTTACAGAAAACACTTCAATTTTTAATCCTGTAGATAATGAAAAAAGTGTCAAAGCAAAATGAAGCAGGTTCAGATGAATCAACTTCTCACTGTAGTTACAAAACAGTTTTTTGTCATGGCTTTTACAGATGGCTAGAGGTTGGATGTTGGCAGAAAATTAATATTAACACTTTCTGCATTTGCCATCTAATCTCATTCAATCAAAATGGTCCCAGTAAGATGAGGCATGCTCTTTCAACCGACTCAGGGGATAAAAATGATCCAGGATTGTTCCCAGATGGAAGAGGAGAAAAGTGTTTTTATTCATGTCATGATCTGGCTGCTTACATCCCTGGTGAGCCAGTCCACTGAAAAGCACACAATCTAGCTCTGGTCCAAGAGTCCATCTCTGACCAGGATAAAAGCTCTTTTGTTAAGCTTTGTAAAATGGTTGCAGCTCAGCATAGCTTGCTGTAATTCTTAAACATAATACTTGACTTGGGCAGGTTTCTGTATAAAATAAAGAATTCAAACAACACTAAAAGCTTTTCATGATGGGAAATATGTTTTCCCTCTTCTGCTGACCTGCTTTGACAGGACTATATGAGAGTTACACGGGGAAAGGGTTAGTTGTAGGCAATGGGTGCATGTGGAGTGATAGGCTTGGATGTAGCTACAGCGGCAGTTTTGTCAGAACTGGACAACATGTCTTTATCAAAACAAGGACAGAGAGCAACACTGAAAGTTTTTCATAACAAAAAAAAATGTTACCACACTTCTCCCTGTCTGCTTCGGCATGGGCTTGCGATTGTTACAGGTGGGATTTGCCGGTGTATCTAATAGCTATTGCTGCGGTAGCTGTAGTAGCTATTAACTTGGATGTAGCTATAGGAAAGCAGCAATTTAATCAGAACAGGACCATATTTCTTTTAAAAAGACCAGAGGGCCACACCAAAAGCTTGTCTTGGCAGAGTAGGCGTTTTTGAGTGTCTCTGTACCAGCCTTGGCATCAATTCTATTCACCAAGAAGCTCTGCGATTAACAATCTACGGCAGTGCTAGCCTGTTAGCTCAAGAGAAGCGCATGTTTACAACCTCATTTTGTCTTGTCACTCTTTTCGCAGATTGGTGAAACTTTGACCATCTTTATTTCTGAGAAACTCTGCTGCTCTTAAATTCTCAATTTATACCCAGTCATGTTACTGATCTGTTGCCAATTAACCTAATTAGTTGCAAAATGCTCCTCCAACTGTTTTTCAATAGTACCACATGCTTTTCCAGCCTTCTGCTGCCTTGCTCCTACTTTTTTGAGATGTGTTGCTGCCTTCAAATTCAAAGTGAACTATTATTATTCATGATATGGTAAAATGTCCCAGTTTCAACATTTGATATGTTGTTTATCCTCTATTGTGAATAAAATCTGGGTTTATGAGATTAGCAAATCATTGCATACTGTGTTTTATTAATATTTTACACAGCACCCCAACTCAGCACAAACCTTCCAACCTTCTATAAAAGACTAAAGCTTAGAGAAATATGTGCAGTGCTTAACAAATTTATTAGACCACCACCCAAAATAAGGTTTATGCCACAACTGCCCTAAATTAACAGCATTGGTAATTACCAAAATCATTTTTTATGTTTCTGCAATGGTTAATACACCAATATGTAGAAGCTCTTTAACCCAAATGATATTTTTTATGCTTAAATATAATTTGTATTGTTATCCATGAATTTTCAAATTTACTGGTTCACACAAAAATGAAAAAATAGTAAAGCACATTATTATTTCTTGATTAATATGTCAAATTATAGTTATTTACTTGCATTCCTGAACAGAAAAACTAGTTTTAGTGGTTGAATGTTATGACTGATTCATTTCTGACTTCTCAGAGAAACCCAGTGAGCCGGCTCGAATTTGGGTGAGTTCAGTTTGAAATCCCTCATTCCTGTTCAAAATGGTAAAACATGGAGAGCTCACTGAAAATTAAAGAGTCCGCATTAAAGCACTTCATGATGCTGGATGGTCTCTGAGACAAATATGACAGGTGGTCTAATAAATTTGTTAAGCACTTTAAATTTCTGGAATTTGCTGTTAAAAAGTACTCTGAGAGGCATTTAGAACCTTCTGCCCCATGCTGTCGGTCAGGTTCAGCTCCATAAATCTCACACTAGAGCAAAAATCCATGTAACCCATCACTCATACGCTCTCACATTTTGTCAATAACACTTGGATTCAGCAGCGGAGCCATCAATCCACCCTTCATCAGCACTCAGAATCAGCGATACTCTGATTCAGCCAGCCACCTATACCATTACTGCAGAGGTCAGATCTCATCTTCACAGCTTTACCGACATCATTAGACATAAATCTCCCACATTTTATTCATTGATTTACTGTCGCACATGCAGGGAGTTCGGGGCAGAACTGTTTCTGGATGTTTGAGACAATTTAGAGCCAGTCAGCTCACGTTTAAACACGTGAGTGACAGGGTTGGTTCTTGGCTAGGTGTTTAAAAAGACCAAGTGGGCTTGAAAGGATTTTCATTCATGTGGAGATCCTGGGGAAACTAAAGACAACCTGCAGGCCGATGCAGATGAGTGGCTTATCCAGGCCCAGGCTGAGCTGCCTCTCCTTGTCGAGCACAGGTGGTTGACAAGAAACCCAAACTAGATCAGCAGCATCTGTACAAATCTGCGGCAGGTGTCATTTTTAATTACGACATGATAACTGTGAGCAGTCGGGCTGAAAGGCAGCGAGGCAAATCACTCTGACAGGCGATTTCCCAAGTCAGTGGACATGCTGGAGAAAGTGAGCACCACTTTGCATCCATGGATACCATAAATGAGGGTATTTCTGAATGTTTTTACATGTGCAGGGGGAGAAATTAAGATTTTAAAGGCTGAAAAGAGAAGTTAGGGAAGGTATTTTGCCAGTATTCTGCATATGCAGGTGAAAGAGGATGGCTATGTGTGTTTTTTTGACCTTTTTAGACTGAAATATTCACGGCAAATTGATTAGTGTTGAAGTCACAGCCAGAGATCCTCTTACCGCACACAGGAAAAGCACTTAGCAAAAAAGGACAGGAGTTACTGAAAATACACCACAAACACGCCCAAACTAAACCAGAACTGTGACCTTCAGCTCTCTTCTCTGAGCCGCACATGTTCCTCACATGTGACAAACAATCCGCCAGAGACATTTAGATTTCATGTTTAACATTTCCTGTCCCCGTCACACTGACAGCAGGAGCATTTAGGAGAGCCGCTGCCAATTTCTGCTGACATTCAGAGATCAACAGCTTTTGGATGCAATTTAGATCGCAACAGAAACCGGCTATCATCTCCCAAAGTCCTCATCAAAACAAAACCAATTGGGGCATGAAAAGCATTTTTTTGTGGAGCTCATTCAGACTTTTCTACACAGTATGCTGGAGTAAATATCTTAGATGAGAAAAGCAGAGAAAATTGTCCAAAACACAACTGACTCAGAGCAAACTGTTGTGACAAAAATTAACTGTTTCTCCGAGGATAATTTTAATTCACTACAAAAGGTCTTCTGATAAAGCCTCTTCTTTTAAAAATACTTTAAAATAATCATGTTGAACTCATAAACACTGGTTTAGAAGAAAAAACATGTAATTCAAAATTTGAAGTTAAAATGCTCATGTCAAATTCCTTTCTTAAATTTTTTAAATATGTTCATTATTGAATAAATGGCGAATGCCAAAGACCACATCCACTGAAAGATGAAAGCTGGAAGTGGCTGAAGTCCAGAGGCCAAAAGAGGCTGAAAGATATCGGCCTCACTGTGCAAATAGAGCCAGTGGACTAACTGGGGGAACCTGAAGCATCGCAAACTCACTTGGAGAGATCTTGGGGCGATGGAAGGAAGCCAAATTACCATCTTCAGGGTCACCAACAATGTTCTTCCCCAAGGCCTCTTTACCTGGAGACATAACAGGGTCCGACAACAACTGCTGATTACCTTGGAACAAAAGATATCCACCACCAATGGAGTTCCTGTAACACTATCCCATCCATGAAAGATGATAAAAAGAACATCATGCCAACAGTCAAACATGGTGGTGGCAGTGTGATGGTCTGGGGCCACTTTGTTGCTTCAGGACCTGGACCACTTGCTGTGATTGATGGAACAATGAATTCTGCTGTCTACCAGAAAATCCTGAAGGCGAACATCCGGCCATCAGTATGTGTCCTCAAGCTCAAGCGCTCTTGGGTTATGCAGCAGGACAATGACCTGAAACATACCAGCAAGTCCACCTCTGAATGGCTCTAGAAAAACAAAATTAAGGTTTTGGAGTGGCCAAGTCAAAGTCTGGACTTTAATCCAATTGAGATGCTGTGGTGTGACCTTAAACAGGTAGTTCATGCTGGAAAACCCTCCGATATGGCCGAGTTAAAACAATTCTACGAAGAAGAGTGGCCCAAAATTCCTCCACAGTGATGCAAAAGACTCATCACCAGTTATCATAAACACTTGAATTCTGTCATTGCTGCCAAGGGTGGCACAAACAGTTATTATGTTCAGGGGGGCAATTACTTTTTCATATAGGGCCAGATAGGTTTGGATTTTCTCCCCCCTTCAAAAATTAAATAATTATTCAGACACTGCATTTTTCATTTACTTTGGTTGTCTTTGTGAAATAAAAATTGGTTTGATGATCCAAAACATTTAAGTGTGATTAATATGCAAAAACATCAGGAATCAGAAAGGGGGCAAATACTTTTTCACAGCACTGTAGTCAACAAAACTACAGTACTTAACTAAACTAAAGAAACTGCAACAATACTTGACATTAACTGTGAAATATGAACTTAAATATATTATATGGAAAATGCATCTCCATCCTATTACCTCTAACCAATAGAAACCAAAAAAACATGATAAGGGATGGCATATTTTGCTAGAGACCTAATTTGCAGCTAAGTCATGACATTTCTGCTGACTGAAGAATTCATTTAATCAAGGCTCAAGGATCTCTTCATTATCAGCGAGGGGCAATTTGCATTCCAGCCAGCAGTACCATACAAACCATTCCCAACACAAATTAATGGAAAAGTTTAGACGTACAGGCCATAAAATAACAATTAATGCAAAACAAATAAATGACAGATAAAAAAAAAGTTACATCAAGTGATTCAAGAGTCTAATGATTGTCGAGTTAAAGTAATGTTTTAATCTGTTTGTGTTACATGCCAGAGGGACACATCTGCATCCAGATGGAAGTGGTTGGTCTGGTTCATCCAAGATCGACGAGTCACTAAGAGTGGTGGTGCATATTCCAACTCTCCCTCTTTTGTAGGATGGGGTACTTCAGTGCATCAAAATGTGATCTAAAAAAGCATAGTGCTTCTATTACTTTGGTTATGTTGGGACACTTACAAAAGAAAATCTATATTGGCTAAAATTGATATAGGAAAGTCAGACCAGGAAAAAAAAAACAACAAAAGGCTAAAAAACAGAAAAAAAAACAGAGTCTGAGCACCTCTAGAGAAGAATGAAACAAGGGGCTGCACAGTCAGCAGAGCTGTCAATCATGGCATTGCATCAGCTTTTGGGGGAGGGGGATACATGATTCATCCTGTAGCTAGCAGTAGAGGGAGCTCTGAACATCTTAGCTTTACTCCCGGGTCATGTTTGCTTTATTTTCCTTTTTTATGAAATCAATATAAACCAAGGTTCATTCCTACATAAGGTGTAGAAAGCTCAATGTTGTTCATTGATCTAGAACCTGAATCCCCTCATGAAACTGTCAAGGGTGAAAGTCTTGTGTTTGACCCATCCGTCCAGACATCCGTTCTCTTTATTCTGTCTCTCTGACTTCCTTTCGACTTGTCAAATGAAATACGGCAACTAGAGGCTTAAGCAAAACAATATATGCTGCAAGCTTTTCTCTCAAGAAATAAAAAGACAACTGATAGGAAAGGTTCTTTTACAGTAGAAAATTAAGATTGGAACGTGAACTTGTTAAAATTAACAGCAAAAAACATATTTACCCACGCCGATGAAATCAGCAGGGGGTTATGTAAAGGGTTCCGTATCTTTGTTCGTTTCTTTGTTTGTTTGTATGTGTACAAGATAACTCGAGAACGGAAAAGTCGGATCTTCACCAAACTTTCAGGGAATATTGGGATAGTGACAGGGAAGAATCGATTAGATTTTGGTGATGATCCGCGCACCCGTTCAGTTTTTCTCGCACTTTGAATTTTGAACACCATAGTAATCAATGGGAGTGTGAGTTCCTCGGTGGCGCTGCTTAGGCATGGGTCTGCAGTCTCAGACGGCCATTCTAGTTTACCATTAATTTTATTTACTAAATATAAATGGTGTTGCTTTATATCAGTGCTTTAAGTGGGAAAAAAATAAGTGTTGGTACTCTCTTCGCACACAATCCCAGAACTAATTTGGGCAGAGCATAAATCATTTTTAGTAGTAATTTAGCTGAATGGAAATACATGACTTATAGTTGAATATTTTTAATCTACAGAGAAACACTCAGCATTTGAAAAAGATTATTTTTTGGTCAGTAAGCCTATTACTGTTAGTTATTCATAGTCCTAGTATTCCTGACTTTCTCTTCATGATTCCCTACACCATCCACTGTCCTGTCCTCTCCACATAAAGGCAACAGGCCCTTAAATAAATCTTTAAAAAGCATACAAAATAACAACATCAAAAATTAAAAAAATTATATACTTACATAAAAAGTAAAATGGCTCTTTAATGTAATAGAAATATCAAATACTGTGAATTAAATAGTTTTTCTTTGTCACCAAATGTAGAGATTAATTAGCCCATCCACTCACTCGCACCTGGAGTCTCTGCTCCGTCTGCGAGCTGACTTTGCCGCCGTATATCCAGGCTTTTTGTCTTTGTCATTGAGTCAGCTGTTCTTTAAGCAAAGCTACAGCCCTTGATCCTTTCACCAACAGTCTGTTCGGTCATTTTAAATACTGTTGTTAAATATTGATAGTCCATCAAGCTCCTTGGCAGAGGAGGTGCTGCTCTCACGCTCGGAGGAGAATCATTCACCTCCAGGAGAGGTGAATGATTAAATCTTTGCTTCCCCTCCAAGAGTGGCAGGTGAGTTCACCTGGATTTGGGTACAGTTTTAAACCTCAAGGTACACAAAAGTGCCATACAATATGATATTTCAGTCAGGAGCACTCTCATCATACATAAACCATTTAACTGCATAATAAATATACCGTTTTGCTTGGCGGTGAAGGCTCTGCTCAAACGATGCTCCCTGGGTTAGTCAAGCAGCATGCTTTGGCTAGAAACATCCATATGGATAGAACATTTATGCACACTGAATACAATAAAATTGGTTTAGAAGCAATTAATCCATAGTAGCATGAATTTGAATATAAAGGTGCAACAAGCTTTATGCTATAAAAGGAGGAGGCTAGGGTGGAGGAGGTTAAGCTTTGCCAGCAGCAGCAACGTGGTGCAACAACATTAATGCTAGCAGGGATAAGTGAGAGGTACGTCATATTTAAATACACCATGGTGATGAGAGAAAGCTGTGACCTTTGGCAGACATACCACTAAAATGATGTAAAGCTTCTATTTTATTCAAAATAAAGCCAAGTAAGTGAGAGAAAGTAGGGTAAAAGAATTAGCCTACTAATAACAAGTGTCAGTGACAGTGACTCTGCCAAATGCTAAGTGACCTCAAGGATCGTCAGAGAAACCTGTCAAGACTGGACTGAATGAGGCCTTTCTTCATACACAGGCGGTGACCTAAGAGCATAAAAATGTCTTGATGCTTGCGAAACTGTCCTTGTGAATACCTTTATTTATTCGTTTAATTAAAATGCAAAAAAAAAAAAAAAATGTTTAAAACATAAAACTAGAAAAGCACTCCTCCTCCCAATAATCCTTTAAAAAAATTCCTGGATGCAGATGGTGATCCGGATCACTCCCAAAATCTAATCAGTTCTTCCTTATGCCATTTCTGAAATTTCCTGAAAATTTCCTCAAAATCCATCCATAACTTTTTGAGTTATGTTGCTAACAAACAAACAAACTAACTAACTAACAAACCCTGCCGATCACATAACCTCCTTGGTGGAGGTAATAATTTGCAGGTCCCATACTGCAATTCAAGCTATCTGAACTTTTCATGTACAAAATGTGCACTAAACTAGTTACCACAGAGAATTTGTGTAAGGTTACTTAATTAGCACTAGGATCCAAGGAGAAACATGTCCCTTTTGCCATCTAGGCACAGACGGGGCTGAATGGACGTATACAAAAGGTGAACTTATTCAAAACAATATAACATTATAGAGAAGATGTAGAGAGTGTTCTGAGTTAAGCCCTCTTCAGCATTCTCCTCTGCCAGACTGATTTATTTCAAATCCTTTAAGGCGTTGAATTTTTAGCAGGGTGCTGTGCCAACCCATGGGTGATGCCACTGCAGAGTATCACAAAAAAGATGCATGTCAGCCTGCATCACAAATCAGATCCTCTTCCCAACATGAAACCTCTCTCTCTCTCTCTCTCTCTCTCTCTCTCTCTCGCTCTCGCTCTCTCTCTCTGCTTACCGAACAACCTGTTTCTCTTATTCTCCTTTCCATTCTTTCAGCGTTTAAGCTCTTGTTAAAGCCAGTTATACCCCACACTTATATATGGATTTTTTTCGTGTTTGAACATTGCACAAAGTATCAAACATGGATTAAGAAAGTGAAAATTGGACACATTTTTTAGCTTTTATAAATTGTGCAAGATTTGGGGGAGTTCATTATTGCTTCATGGATATTAAACTATTGACTGAAGATCAGAAACAAAAAGCGCCTGATTAGAGCTGAGAAAGATCTGAGAAGGTTAAAGTTTTTAAATTAGAGAGCTCAGATTGACCTTTCCATCAGGCTGCCTTGTTCTAAAACTTCCAGTTATCTTTTACCGACAGAGACTCAAGCACATTAATGAATAAATACACATACAAGCTTTTTCAGACTTAAAGAAATTTTTCATTTTATCTGAGTGAAACCCTGTTTTGTGTCTATGACCTCCATCACCTGTTCGTGAAGAAAAGCATGCCGCTGGCATTTAAACAGCAGCTGACTCACTCCTCAACTGTCAAAATACTGTCTTTAAGGCTGTCTGCGCTACACTCCCTCATACAGAGAGGGTTTGTATTACAGCTGATGTTTGTATTTATTACTTTTAGGGTTTACATTACTGCTCCCTACTTTCAGACACTCTACAAGATCTCTCTGTTTCTCAGTGAGGAAATAAAACAGTCATCTGTGTTTAAAACTTGCTTTGTGACTTTGGTTTAAGAGAAATGTGACATTTGGTTGCTGAGGGCCTGAATCTGACTCAAAATGACAGCACACCAACGTCACTCAGTTTATGGCCATGTCAAGGAGAGAGCAGCACGCGAGAGGTTTGCACACAATGCATGATGGGGCAGAAAATACAAGGAAAAGTTTGTCTATGAGGAAAAGTCCTAGAAACCATTCTTGTAAAAATTCATATGCAAGAATAAAATAATTTACTGGATTAAATAAAGGTGAATGTATAAAATGCTTTATTATATATGTTAGAATATATGATATTAACATTCTGGACAGTTTTTTTCAAGGTCTGTGGATGAAACTGTATAAAACATTTTCTCTTAGTCTACATTGTCAGCCACTCTTGCAATAATGAAATGAATTAATACATTTTAGTATGTATGTCTGTTTTTGTTCCTTGTTGGTCCTTAGAAGTCTAAGCTTTTGTCTGAGGAGAAAAAAAGGTTGGAAACCCTGATGACTTTAAGTGTCAACACTGTGTTAAGAAATGCTATTGTGTAAATTCACATGCAGAAATAGATTAGTATTTCTTAATAAACTAGGGCTGAAGCACTCCAGTCAATTAGTTGGTCAACAGCACTCACCTGACAAAAATCTAAGTGACTGAGATAGAGGAGAGGGGTACAAGCAGTAGTGGGCAACTGGGGTAGAAAGAGGGAAACAAAGCAGTTATTCAGAGTTATGAGATTTTTTTTCGACTGTTTTGCAGTAGTTACGCTAAAGAACCTACTGACTGCTAAAAACAGACAGCGAACAAAGGAAAGACAGTGATGCTTCCTTCCTGTTCTGACCTGTGGACTTATTTTCGATTCACCTTGGTAAACAGACCTACGTTGCATTCTGTATTGTGTTTATGTTCAGAAAGTTCACAGCATGGGTAGAACAAATGGGTGCTGCTAATTGTTATCATTATTTAAAAAAAAAAAAAGGACAAGTAGTATAAATCTGAAGTTTTGTAATTCTTGAAAGTTCCTATGCGGATGTCACATAAACATTCAGTGCCTTTAAGAAGTATGGGATGTTTTGCCCTTTTTTTAAATTTGATAAATCAGTAATGGTCAAAATAACTTTATAATAACTTTTTTTTTTACAAAAAAAATATGACAAAAAACATCTTTAAGGTCAAAGTGAAAACAGATCTCTACAAGGTAATGTCAAATAAAAATGCGTAAGGTGATGAATAACTGACTGCATAAATATTCAACCCTTCAAGTCAGTATTTAGTAGATGAACTTATATATATTTTTCCACAATTTTGCTTCTTAAGTCTTCAGACAATTCTCGGCTCTTCTTTCTCTTCTCCATGCTTGGTGTGACACACAGGCACACAACACATCAAAAGTTGACTAAACACAAAGGTTGAGTCAACTTTTATACATTCCAACTGGTTCAGGTATGATTTCTATATTGCCAGCACCTGTTACTTGCCACAGTTGAGTTTAAATGAGCATCACATGCTTGAAATAAGATGATTTACCCACAGTTTTAAAAGGGTGCCAATAATTTTGTCTGGCCCATTTTTGAGTTTTGTGTAAAATTATGTTAAGTTTGGGTTTTTTCTTCTGTTTTTTTTTTTTTGTTCCAATGGACATAAATGAAATAAACATGTGTATACCCAAAACATTTGTAATTGCAACAATTTCTGGGAGAAATTGTGTTTTTTCTGGAAAAATTCCAGGGGTACTTTCGTCCATACCTGTATGGGTGAAATCACAGCACCGAGTCTGTATGGATAGGTCTCAATCAGGCTTGCACATCTGGACACTGCAATTTTACTCCATTCTTCATTGCAAAACTGCTCAAGCTCTGTCAGTTTACATGGGGATCGGGTGTGAACAGCCCTTTTCAAGTCCAGCCAAAAATTCTCTATTGGAATGAGGTCTGGGCTTTGACTTGGCCAGTCCAGAACATTCTCCTTGCTGTCTATAAACCATTTCTGTGTAGTGTTCGATGTATACTTGCTTCCCTCTACCAAGCCTTTCAGGGCTGAATGCCAGGAAACAACCCCACATCATGATGCTGCTACCACCATGCAACATTTTGGTCTCGTCAGACCAAAGACCCTTCTCCGACATGACCATGGAGTCTCCTACATGCCTTTTGGTGAAGTCTAGTCATAATTTCATCTGAGTTTTCTACAACAGTGGCTTTCTCATTGCCACTTTGACTGGTCAAAAACTCAGACAACACTTTTTGTCTGCAGAGTCTCCCCCATTTCTGCTGCTGAAGCTTGTACCTCCTTCAGAGTAGTCATAGGTGTCTTGGTGGCCTCTCTCACTAGTCTTCTTCTTGCATGGTCACTCAGTTTGCGAGAACAGCCTGATCTAGACAGATTTATATATGTGCCATATTCCTTCTGTTTTTTGATAATGGATTTTTGGAAATTTTTTGTATCCATCCCCTGACTTATACTTTATTGAGCTCTGGATGTAGAGTGTGTACTGCAGAGTTGTCCATGCAGAGCACATTTCTTATGGATGCTGGGCTGATTCTTGCATTTAGCTTATAAAGAGAGAAAAAAAGCACACACACTTTAACAGCCTCCTTCCCTGCTCTGCTCGCTCCAGCGGTCATGTATTGCGTGCTTTCACATGACCCCTGACCTCGACATTAGTATGTGAAAGTCAGTACGTTTAGCATGTCCACAGGCAGTCAGTCAGACAGGCTGTCAGCTCCCATCAGCTACTGCTTCTCTGTGATTCAGCAGCTGGACGAAAAATCTAGGGGGGGTTAAGAAAAGAAGGGATGCTGGATGTCGGGGTGTTTGTACTTACCCAGCCGCCCACTGGGCCTGGAGTTGCGGAGCACATCAGGACGTCAATGACGGGATGACAAGGAGACATGGAGGCTCAGGCTGCCAGGTTAATGGAGGCCCAGATTCAGCTGGAAAGCTCAGTCACCTCCCCGTTGGGTGCATTCTGACTCCTGCAAATCACAGAAAGTCATTAGAGCTCATTCAATGCCTGATTCTGCAGCATGACACCTTCTGCGGGGAATATACAGTGTGCATGTACAGTGTGGGTGTGTGTAGTTAACAATGGCGTAACTTGAGGCTGTGATACAAGTTTTTACTACATCTCTTTTATGTTTTTACAAGGTTTCCCTCTGAAATCTTAATGCCTGTGAGTCATCAGTCTGCTGGATTGACAGCAGAATGACACAAACGCAAGCTTTGATTTTTATGGTAAGTTTATGATCCAGCAGGAAGAAGGAGGGATTCTTTTAGAGGAGGAATCAACAGAAATTATTAAAAGTGACTACTTGTCATTGACCTCATACTCACAGTATGTAAAAGAAAGCTTCTGTACGTTTGTCACTGAACAGAGCACTAAGGGGCAGGTACAACCCTTCACACTGATAGGAGGAGAATGGCATAAACGCCAGACAGTTTCATAAACCAGGAAGATCATCTTAAATTGTGTCCATGGTTGCATCAGCATGACTGCAAGGTATGGCTGCCTTTACTTGCCAATCTTTATGCTTGTTGTTTTGACTGTCTGGGTTTTTTCCTGCTTGTCTGCCATCTGTGAGGAGGGAAAAAAATAGTGCAACGCCTTCTCTATATTACAGATAAAACTGACAGTTTGTAGTTTGTAGGTATGTAGTACATCTTCTCAGGCCAGGAGCAGAATACTTTTTAGCCTGTAGTGAAGGTACAGACATAGCCCAAGGCACTTGAACCTTTTTGGCCGGTTAGCGGCTAGCCTGTCCCTCCCTAGTGGATGGATATGGGCTAGGGCTGAGTGATATTGGCAAAAACTGACATTGCAACTGCTTATCTTTCTGAAATATACTGTACATATATTGCAATATAAAAACCATTCACAAGGTTATCCAAAGAGCTGCAGAGTGTTAATATCGGCTTAAAGATCAGTAACTGACATTTGAATCATTCACTTATAATTCTGATTATTGTGAACTTTTGGTCCATTTTGTTTTGCCTGCATTACTAGAAACAAGACTAGGTTAAAACCTAGTATATGGCTGACCGCAACTATCTGGGATGCCTGTTGAAATGCCTGACTGAAATGTGTGTTCTAGCAGAGTGAATTTGTCATGATTGTTAGTAGTTTATTATTTTTAGCCAAAGTTGTAGTAAGTGGTTACTGTAATGTAAAAAGCTACATGTTGCCCTCTCTCTCTGTTTTTTTTAATTGAAACAATTTAATTACATAAAATCAGACATGCCAATACATAACAATAACATATGACATGAGGAATGCCCTCTCTCTATCTGTGTCCTGTGTGTGTGGAGATGAACCCTGAGCAGAGTCATTCCCCCTCCCCTCCTTCTTTTCTTCTGCCGCATCTGATTGGTTTAACTCAGACACACACATCGACTCAGCTGCAGTTAGAGGACTGCAATGAGGATGTACACTCTCTATATTCTTTGCTATTAGTGCGTGAAGGGAAGGCAACACTATAAAAAAGGGCAAAAACTTGTCTTCTGCACAAGACAAGCTGTCGATGTGGTTTTCTGCTCTGGTTTTAACAAGAACAGCGGTCCAGTTCGGAGTAAACTGCAGCGGTCCTACTGCAACATCCGAGCTAACAGCTAATGGCAGACAATACTGGACAAGCCCACCGCAATGATCGGAAAGCCATGCCGAAACAGACCGGGAGTATAGCGAGAACATTTTTTTCTGTCACGGAAAGCTTTCAGTGTTGCTCTCTGTGCTTGTTTGGATAAGACATATTGTCTGGTTCAGACAAAAGCGCTGCTGTGGCTCAGTCCAGCTGGGATTAGCTATTTTTAATGTTAAGAATAGAGGCCAGACAGTTCAATCTTGGTTTCATCGGACCCAGGAATCTTGTTTCTCACAGTCTGAGAGTCCTTCAGGTGCTTTATTGCAAACTTCAAGCTGGGTTCATGTGTTTTAAACTGAGAAGAGGCTTTCATCTAGTCACTATACCATTAAGCCCAGAGTAGTGGTAGGTTGCAGTGATGGTTGTCTGTCTGGAACATAGTCCCATCTCCACAAAAGATCACTGGAGCTCAGTCAGATTGACCATCAGGCTCTTGGTCAACTCCTTTAGTGAGGCCCTTCTCCCCTGATTGCTCATTTTGCCCATGAAGAGTCCTGATTGTGCCAATCTTCTTCCATCTGAGAATTATGGAGGCCACTGTGCTCTTTGAAACCTTCAGTGCGCCTGAAATATTTTGTAGACTTCCCCAGATCTGTGCCTCACAGCAATCCAAGCAGTTCCTTTGACCTCATGGCTTGGTTTTTGCTCTAATATGCATTGTCAGCTGTGAGGTCTTCTATAAAGAGGTGTGTGTCTTTCCAAATCAGGTCCAATTAATTCAATTAACCGCAGGTGGACTCCAATCAATTTGTAGAAATATCTCAGCAAAGATGAAGAAGGATGGGAGAAACCTGAGCTAAATTTCAAGTGTTTTGCAAAGGGTCTGAATACATATGCCAATGTGATATTTCAGTTTTTAAGTTTTAATACATTTGAAAATTCCATTAAAATTCCATTTTCAATTTGTCATGACAGAGTACTGTGCTTGGATTAATGAGAATTTTTTTTTTTTTTTTTTTTTTTTACCTGTAGCATCAGGCTGCAACATAAAATAAAAAAGTGAAGGCGGTCTGAATACTTTCTGAATGAACTGTAGGTAAAAAAGGATGTTTAATTAAAAATTAATAACCAAATAAATTAATTTTCAATTAATATCAACAGTATAATAATGTCATGTATTGAGACAAAGGAGGAGAGAAAAACAAAGCTTATTGCAGCTTTTTCAATAAACTTAAACACATTTTTGTTTGCCAAAAGCAGAAAAGGGCAATAGAAAAGCTGTGGCATGACTTAATGGGATTTCACAGCTGCAATATGAAGTGGTAAATGATCATTTTTCTTACTGCTGTTTGGCAACAACCCCCTTTCCAAATATCACCAAAATGTCAGACAGAAAGTTTTAGAAAATAAACATTTGTTTATTATCTGGCAAAAAAAATGGCATTTAAGTTAAGTAGAATTAAATCAAACAAGGATTAAGAAAATGTAAAGAAGAACTTTAAATTGTTCACCCAGCTGTTTGCTCAAAATGTCAATAAAACCAACCAGAAAAGCTGAACACATTGCAGATTATGTGGCGTACATAAAAAGCTCATTTGCATCCTGAGGGTACTCTACTTTATGTGCTACAACCTGTGACGAATTTTAGCCTGAGCGTGAGATATATATTTATGGTTACAGTTAGACACACGTGTAGCCGCACAAACACACAAAGCCTGCAGGATCATCTGTGAGCTGATAATCGAGGGGAATAAAAAAAAGAAAACTCTCATAAGACGCTGGGAGAGAAAATGGAGCAGAGCTTAGCGCTATCAGTGCAACACTCATCAGCAGAGTTCAGCTGTGGTGGGTTACATACAAAGTTCAACTAAGTCTTATGAACCACCAGACATTTGCTTTTTGTTCTGTGTGACAGGAAGGGGAGGTCCATTTCAGGGCCTCAAAAACTGCAGAGGGTTTTATAAGTGATGCAAAGAATGAGAAATAATGTAGAGGAAAAGGAAACTGAAATAAGTATTATCTCTTTACATAATGTCTCAGTGCACTCATGGATTCTTATAATCTCAATTTCACTGAGGAGAAAACACTTAGGAGGTTCCTTTTTGAAGCCTGTACTTACTGCTTCCTCTTTGTGTCCAGTTAACTAACATGCAGCTGGTTTCAGCATATAAGCAGTAATTTATCCACTAAATATGTCCTAGCAGCTAGAGAGCAATATATTTCTTTTAGTACGATGTACAAACAAAAATTGTCTTTAAATCATTGATAACTTAATGTAACATACTGTCTCCTGTTGCTTGATTTTGATTTTTCCTTCATAATGTTAAATGAGCTTATGTATGCTCGCTGATTTTCTTTCCTATTTTGAGTTAATTAAGCATTAAATTTAACTACGATTGACTAAGGGGGTTCGGGTAAGAGAGCAGCCCAATTTTCCAACAGTCCATTATTCCTAAAATCCAACCAGTGCAAAAAAAATGTCCCCATGGACCAAAAGCCCATTTGTCCAACAGCCCATTATCCCTCAAACAGAACCCATTATTCTGAAAGTCTAATGGTCTGAAAAATGTACCTTTAGATTGTTTTGGTGTCTAGTTGCAATGTTTAGCGGATGGATTAAGCACTGGGGAATGTGTAATGTCAATATATTCCCCTGTGCTGTACATCATAACATCAATGAGGATGCTCACAGGAGAAAGAGTCGACACGTGTGGCTGTGTGGACGGGGGATGGGGTATCAGTGTGACAGACTGTCCATGGCTGTTTAAGAATAAAGCCACTGATTCAGTACCATGGACAGCGCCTATCGTACCACTTAAGCATAGAGGCTATGTTTCATTTCAAGCTTTTATTGGACAAATGATTCAACATTGTTCTGGTTATAAGCAGGATAACTAATTGTTCTTTCAAACCTGGATCATCCATCACCCTGCTTCTAGACTGTTTGGATGACAGGGTCTTAAAAGAGGCAGGGAGCCCTTAACACACGAGTCATGGGATCAATTCCTGATCTTCCCCTGTATTTCCTCTCTTCAGCTGTCCAACCTGAAAAATGCAAACACCTCTTTCAGTGCTCTGGCACTAATGAGCATAAAAACAACAACAGACTAACATTTCTCACTTTCTCATAATCATCTCAACTGGGGTGCATCACAGGATTCAACAACAATGACTGGTTCAAAAACTCTTTTGGTTACTTGAATTTGTCTGTTGCATGTTGAACCTTGAAAATGTGCCTGTAGAAGCTCCATTTTTACGTAGCTTGTCTCTCCTTTAACATACTGCTGTCAGAGTTTCTCCATCAACACTCATTAGGTAATACAGTTTAAGGGCCACCTTTCCTTGCTCTGACAGCACCCACAACCTCAGTTTCAGAGCACTTCTCACCAATGTTTAGCACGTTAGGTGAAAGGTAGGGTACACCCTGGACTGGTCACCAAACACAGGGCTGACATGTAGAAACAACCAGACACGCTCACATTCACATCTACGGGCAATTTAGAGTATCAATTAACCTCACAAGCATGGTTTTAGTCTGTGAGAGGCAACACCGCTAACCCCTGTGTAGCTGTGCAGGCCCAGTTTGCTTCATATTTTCCTTTATTCAAGGAAATATCACAAGAAAACATATTGTGTAGATTAATGAGAATAAAAATGATTTTTTTTTGTGTAGCATCAGGCTGCAAGATTTCAAAACTGAAAAATGTGAATACTTTACCCACCGCTAATGGAATTTAATGATTTAATTATTCAGCTCTCTAATATTCTTCATAACTCTAAAAAGTCAAATGTAGATGTGTGATGGTAATGTAAGATTGATACTTTCACAAATGTAAAATAGGCTGCGACTGTCAGGATTGGTAAAAACTCAAAGGGAAGGACTCAATTGCAAAGGCACAAAAAAACTCAAGAACAGAACAGAACACTCAGAACACTGGTTGAAAATCACAAGAGGTTACACGCAGGGGAGTCACAGGCAGGATATGCAGACGAACTGACACAGACACAGGGAGACCCAGAAACTAAATAGACAGGGGGTGATTAGACACTGGGAGACAGGTGAGGCCAATGACACAGGTGAGGGAGAACAAGACACAGGTGAAGGCAATCAGGGTGGAGAAAAAAACACAAGGGCAGGAAGAAAGCCAGAGGACACACACGGGGAGAAGAAAACTACAAAATAAAACAGGAAACACCGAACAGGAGCATGTGGAACACATGGAGGGAAACTGACACAACTTGAAACTAAAGACAAGGGAACACAGGAGGTAGAAAAACAAACATAAGGAGCACCAGAAACTCAAGTAACTAAAAATTAACACAACTAAACCCAAACCATGACAGCGACCTCTCGTCAGCCAGCTTCTGCAGTCATGACAAAAAAAAGTCTGCTTGTTTCCACTGTGGATGATATCCAGCTGATATTTTCTCCTTCTTCTCCTGCTGGTGTAATTATTGCATCCTGGGGAATTGCTTGTGTGTTAGTGGAAAAAATTACACTCAGCAGGAAGCCTGAACAAGATTAAACCCTGACAGAGAGTCCCTCTTAATCAGTCTGATGTAGACGTGTTTGTCTCTCAACACTGGAAGAGATTTAAGGAACTTTCCGGATCACTTCGTAGAGTGTGACTCCCCACCTAAAGTACAGAGGGGATGTTCAGTGTCCTCTTAAATTATATGACACGTCAAACATCTGCCGACTTAGCTCAGCTGTTATCATGCAGAGCATTAAACAGGGCTCAAACACGTGAAATCCTCAGCAGAGGAGGAGAATCAACATGTGACACCCATTAAAGCACGTTCACCTTATGCCAGCAGGCCACATGAAAGAGAATCTATTGACTTAAAGATTCACGACACTCAGCTCCTACAGTCACAGCCACTCCACTATTAGCATAAACATCACCGAGGATAAATGTTTCATATCGGGATTTCAATGAGATGGTATTTAGGCCTTTCCAATAAAGCGTCAGGAAAATGTCTCTGTGGATGTTTTGATGTTCATTGGGACTGTTAACTGAGGTAGCATGGTGGGGAAAATGATAAATGGGATGTCTGCAGGTTGCTCACTCATGGCATACACTTTCACATCTACTCCGGGTTATGGGACATGATTTCTGAATATCCGAATAGACATTAGTGTGAAGATTACACGACTTTTGCAATGCAGTACTCCCATCTGATGAGCCCCTGAGTTAAGAAATGCTTAATTTTACTTGAACATTTAAATAAATTATCAATTTAGCTATCTATTTTACTTGAATTAACTAAAAAAGATTGGTTTTAAGGTTAAAAGGGAGGAGGGATTGCCTCTTTGTTTTTGAGACTGATGCTAAAGTGCGTCATCTACCCTGAAAGTCCCGTTATTATTAAGCATAGCATATGCTCAAGCAGGAAGACTGTTTTATTATCATTCATCCACCATTTATCATAATCATTCACTCATGTGTCTCCCTTTCCCTGCTCTGTTTTCCTGCTCTGGTAATCAGTTGGTACGGGCGTCTACTCACTCAAACTCAGAGCTATTCCTTTTCAACATCTCTTGATCCAATCATTCTGACATTGTAATATTTTAAAATCTGCTCTCCCCTCCTCTGCAGTCAGTCTGTTGTTTCTGTGCAACAGCTGCAGCCCTCCTCCACCCCAGCCACTCATCTGCATCCAGGTCTAGCTTCTCCGTGCATCCTGCCTTTAAGGCAGAGCTGCCTTTAACAAAGCTGCCTCAGAAAGGTAAAATAACATAAACTAAACACAGACCAGAGTGGCTGTTACATTAAAAAAATCAGAGCCAAATCAAGTGAGAGAGAGATGGATCCCAGGAATAAATGATCTGATCGTGCTCTCAGTGAAGAGGCGATGTTGACAAATGAAGACGTCTTAAAAGCTTAACCGCAGCTTCATTGTTCTCAGCTCCATACAGATTGGTGCATAAATTAGACGCCTCTCCTTTCAGCTGCTGGAGGAGTGTGAGGGATTGCGTGTTGTGCAAGTGTGTATGTTCGTGTGTGCATTCTGATGGAGCTGGCTCTTGAGTTCTCCAGGTGAAAGGACACAGGCACTAAAAGCCATGATTAAGGGGAGTTAATGTATGCAAAACCACTATTTAGCCTCAGTGTTCCCGCCACCTTCTGAGGTGCTGGTGTCACAGTAAAACACAGAGAGACACACATACACAGAGAAACAAAGGATGCCGGGCTTCAACTGTGGAGTGGAAATTATAGTTAGGGCGTTTTTCTTTATTCTCTGCTTAATGCTTTATACTTGGTTATTTTCTTGTAACAACCATTCCAATAGAAATAGGAAAAAGGCTATGAAAAATATAATTAAGAATATATATTTTTTAGATTCCTCAATATTTCAAATTTACCAATGAGATTCAAGATGTTCTTTTCTTCAACAAAGTCAAAACAAGTTCCCTGTCTCCCAGCTTTTGTTAGACCAGTTAATGAGGTATTGCAGAGCTCAGATGATGTCAGGACAAATTTTAGGTAGACTCAAGAGTCATCAGCATAGAGAGGTACAGATAAGAGGTACTAAAGCTGTTCTATTATGGCAAAAATCATAAATACAATTTTGATGGATAATGAGATCACAATTATTAAATGCGATCACTGATTTTACAACATCTACATCTATTGATGAATTTGTAATTATGTTATACATCTTTGTATTGCCTTGAGAGGCAGCCACAGCTTCAAATTCTGTACATCATTTAGCAAACTGGTTCCCAACCTGGGGTCTGGGACCCTAAGGGGGCACCAAAGACCTTAGGGGATGCTTGGTCTGCTCAGAGGCAGCCAAAATTTGATTTAAAAATATTAACTAAAACCATGAAAAACCAGTTATTAAGCAGTTTATACAAACATCTTTTGATAAGAAACGCATACATAGGCCTTTTCTAGGGTTTTATCAGTGAAACAGTTCAAATCTATGTTGATTGTTGGCGACACTGTGTCACTCTCTTGTGTCCTTAGGCTCTGCTTTTCTTAGGTACATGTAGGGGGGGCTCCAAGAAAAAATGATTGGGAAACACTGATTTAGCATACACTGTAGACTCGACAGCAAAGCATTGTTAAAAAATAAGTATTATGTTAACTTGAAAATCCCAAATAGCTATTTTAGCTTTTTTTTCTAAACTGAAAAATGAGCTGAAATTCCTAAAAATTTTCACTTTTGAGTAAAGAGTACTTGATCACTTTAAGGGTCAGACCCACTCTAGAAATAGCACCGCTTTCTGCTTGCTTTTTAGCTGTGAAAATGGCAAAACAATATTTCTTCTTTTCCACAGAGCACACGCAAAAAGGAAATCCATGAAAACAAAATGCATGCAACCTGCCCAGTTGAGCAAACAGCACCCTGCCTTATTTACATGTATGTAAATGAGAAGTAGGAGGAGGAGTAGTCAAAATCCAGCGCACTCAGATGCAAATCAGCAGCCAGTGCTGACTACAGCAGGCAGTAAAGTGGTGCAATTTAACACCAAATGAAACCTGTTGTTAAATCTGGCACTATTTCTCTCCCTCCCTCTCCTTTCTCTTCTTTCCACCTCAGTCAGTCCTTACTGTGTATCCCAAAATAAACTTTCATGCACAACAATGAGCTGTAGAACCCGTAGGAACTGGGCATGAGCCTCTTTAGAATAAAAAATGTTTAAAAATGGAAAATACATTAATATCTCAAAATATCTCACCCTGTCATGTGGCCCTTTCATCTTCTATCAGAAAGAAAGAAATTACTTTGTAAAAAACATTAAAACAGAAAATAAGCTTAAGTATTTGAGGGGCAGCAGAGATGTTGAAATGTCATGTAATTTACAGTATGTGATCAAACATCGGAGTGGTGCAGGTTAATATCAGACACCTTTAAATGAATGAGCTCATTGAGAAAGTTTACAGACAAGCTCTCCTCTTTAAACTGTAGAGGAAGTTTATCTTTATATAACTACTTTCTGTTACCTACACTTGTTTGACTGTAAATTATTTATGCTTCTGTACAATAACACAACTCCGCCACAGCATAGGCAGAAGTTTCTCTCTCATGTTTAAATTGTTTTCTTGGATTAGTCTTTTGAAAGAGAGAGAACTAGAGTTTATGGTTGATGGAGGGATTGCCAATACATATGGCAATTTGGTGAAAATAAACACAACAGCGGCCCTGATATAATTTAATTGACCTGTTAACAAGGTAATTAGCAACTAACATGTTTAACTTGTTTTTTTGTTTTGTTTTGTTGTTTTTTACCATAAAACAGATTTTACCAGCTACACAGCTGCAGGTTAGCATTTAGCATCGTCGTTGTCTCTTAAAGGACAGTTTACTCCATCAATACCTAGATTTTACTGCCTGCGTTAATGAGTTTTGTCCATGCCACACCTTCAGAAGCTTATCCCACTCCCTCTAGTCAATGCTTGTGTTTCCACTTTATCAGTTTTAGAGGGTCTCATAAGCCCCTCTCCACTTCGCTCAGCTAAAATTACCTGCTGAGTTCGTCATCAATGGAGCCCTTGTTCAGCACACGTCAGGCTGATGAGAGTAGATCATCCAAACCTGAAGTCAGATACAGGAAGACAGTACTGTACATAGCCAGTGCACATGCATTCAAATTAAAACATTATGCACATTTTTTTGTCATTTTTATCATCACTATATAAACATAATCAACATAAAGGCAAAGTCGACAGTTTTTTGTTGGTTGTTTCATTCATATATTGTTATTGTGTGATCCTGTAGTTCTCTGATGGATTTCTGTTAACTTACATTGCTGGACTTGGTGCATTTTTGTGTTCATTAGTTGGCCCTCCCTTGTCTTATACTCAGCCTTATTTTTAAAATCCTGGAGCTGGAAGCAAGTTTCACCCGACAAAAACAAAGAAAATCAAAGCCATTTACTGCTCTCATTTAGTGGAACCGCTTCAGTGCTGTGTTTTAGTTTAAAAGATCAATTATCTGACTTTAGTGCCTTGACACACAAAAGTAAGAGAGAAGACTATTTGCTCCATGGCTTTACACTGAATTCACATAATTAGCTAGCAGATTGAGCATCAAGTGATCGTCCAACTGTAAAAACCAGTACGCATTAACTAATTAAACCACAGAACTGGTAAAGGGTATTGAATTTGGGGAGGTAATGGGCCAGAGAGAACAGGAACCAGCAAAATCGCTTCACTTAACATGGATGAAAGCAGCAGAAAAACTTGCAGAGCCTGAGATCTGGGCTGAACTGACCCGACCCCATCACAGAGAGTTCTGGTCCACTGAGTGCCTGGAGTGACCCATGCATACTGACAAACAGCCTGCATGGAGATAATCCATGCACAGCATGATGGCACCAGAAAAGGTCAGCAACTATGATTAGTTTCTCACACTGACTTGCTGAAGTGCTTGCCACCAATGAGGTCTGCAGACAGAGGACCTGCTGTTTCTTTCTGTTGTTCAATCTTTTCCAAGCAGACAGAATTGATCTGTTGTTTGCAGTAAATACACCGAATGACAAATGTAGAGCAATGAACAGAAACAGGGACTTTAAAGTTAAGTTTCTCTTTAAAAATGCATGTAAGAAATCTTGGCTCAACATGGTGCAATTAGCTCTTCAATTTTTAAGGAAGCTCCCTATGAATCCACCATCCTCTCTCCTCTCTCTCTGCCTTGTAGAGCTCTTCCTTTGGTGACTCAGCCAGCACGGAGAGCCAGACATCAATACTTGATCAGGGTCCAAGGCAGCCTGCAGCGAGCCAGCTCCACCAGCTGGTCGGGGCAGCTTTACCGGGGAAAGGGATGGAAAAGACCAGAACAGGCACTGCTCACAGGCCCCTGCAGGCTGGCTATGTCCAGAGAGCCAGCAGGAAGCGCTCAGCAGTGAACAATCAGCCTCAGGTATACTCAAAGAGGGCACGCCAGGAACGCATCTTAAAATATCCCAAATACAAAACAGTGAAAATAGAAAAGCGGCCTGTTGAGAGGCTGATGGATGCGCTTGTGGAGAAGGTGTTGTTTGTTTGACGAGTCCCACGGGGTCCCAAATGTGTTAAGTCCCATGTGAGACAACGACACAGCGCGGCATCTGCCACAGAAACGTCCTGCCTCCATTTTTCTCCGTCACGGCAGCGAGCAAAGCCACAGTTCATCTCTGAGGAGACATGCAGGCTTGTCGCACTGTGACATCCACTCAGGGAGCTTCGTCTCAAGGCTACATGCTGCATAAAACTCAGACCAGCCTCCATTCACCTGATAATACATAAAAATATATGAATGCCTTTTCAATGTGATGCCACAAATTTTCAGCATCATTAATTAATTATAATAAAGAATCACTATTCAAGTCCAGGTGTTATTTTTGATCAATCAAAAAGGCCAAACAAAATCACGTATTTCCATCTTTGTAATATAAACATAGATCTTTCGTTTGGTTTCTGAACAAGAAATGCTCATACACACTTTCACCTCATCACGTATTGATTATCGTTACTGTTCTAGTCAAGCCACACCATCCGAGACCAAGACAAGCCAAACTAAGACAAGACAAAGACCAATAAATTCAATAAAAATCATAAAAAGGTTGAACAGTAAAAAACACTCTCTCTTTAATTTAGTTTGCTTTAAAATAAATTTGACGGCAAAAAAACAAGATTTCTACAACTCTGTTTACAAAGCACCACAATGCAAAAATCTCAAATCCCAGCAATTTGTTCAACTAATTTCCTGTCAAAAATAAATTCTTGTATGTATTAAAAAGCCACTTTTAAACGCTCTTGATTCCAAGACATTCAAAACGTGGTCTCTATACCGGTCTTTAGACCAAGCCCATTCTTGAGTACTACAACACTAATTATAGTAATTCACTCTTCACCTCCCTCAACACACCCTAAATCACCTCCAGTCAGTAGAAAACAGCCAGGGTATTAACAAAGTCAAACAAACTCCCACATCACTCCTGTACTCAGATCCCTTCACTGGCTCCCTGTTGCATTCAGAACCAAGTTTAAGATCCTCACACTCACAGATCTCTGCATGGTCAAGCTTCAGATTATTTGTCATTCACCCCTGCCAGACATCCCACCCCCTCAGATCAAACACACTGGAGTATTGCTCCGTCCCACGCGCTCACCTTAAGACTCGAGGTGACTGAACTTTCCAAAACTAGACAAATATATCCTCAAATCTCTGGAATGAGCTGAAAGACTTTCAGCTAATCATCATTCTTGAACTATTCAAACCGTGTGAAACATGCTTTTAATTACATATGCTCTTATTTATTGCTGTTCTGTTGTTGTCATGTGGGGTTTTCATCATCAGCACGTTTTTATTCTCTATATATTTTGTTTGTGTAAAGCTCTTCATGACTGTTGTCTGTGTAAGTATATTTTACTCACTTACTTATATCACTCCCCTTTCCACAGTCCCCTATGGTCTAAAGGAAATGTCCGTGCCATGCTTTAGTCAAAATGTAATACAGATCAAGCACCAGAGGAGGTTTTTAACCCTGTATAAACCAGCACATAACAGCCTTTCTGACAACGCTCAGTTTCACTGTCTCTTTAAATGTAAATGAGCTTCTTCTCTTCCAGGGGTGATCTGACTCGAGTAGAGATGCAACTTTCCACAGCTGTGAGTATATATTATCATAAATTATGACATTATGACATCAAAAGAAGAACAGCTTTTGAAAGAACAGTCAGATTTCATGTTTTTTAGCAAAGGCTGACCATAAACAAATGACTGGGTTGACATATTTCATATTTACCTAAATACATGTGTAACAAAACTAAAAAATGGGTTCCATATCTCCTTTAAGACTTTCTATGTGATGCGTCCTGTCTATGTTTTAAAATACCAGCTGGATCAGTGGTTCTAATCTGGTTGGTTGGGATGCAAACGTGGTTCATGGATGAGCTCCTGGAGTTTCAAAAATGTGAAGAAGTAAGCAGATACACATCCGTAAATGTTATTTTTACTCCCTAATTGTATGTTAAGAAGTAAATTGAGGCTCCCCCCCTAAGATTTTGACTTATTTATCTCCTTTACCAAAATGTGGGATGTAAAATTAATGCATGCATGCTTGACCTCCCCAGGTCTCTGTAAGGATGTTTTTTTAAAACATATAAACCTCTAAACCACAACCTTTATCTATCAAATAAATTTGAGTGGGTGAAAGATTTTCAAATATTTAGGTTGAAATGCAAGAAGGTAGTAGTGGTTTCCTGTGGCTTAAAGCTTAAATAAAATAATTCTCTGTAAGTCAAAAACAAATCATACAGAATTTTATTCTGCTTAGACATAAGTCTTGTAAGTGTCACTAGTTTAGAAAAATAAGGTAAAAGACATCATTTCTGTTTCTTAAATTTGCATTTAATAAAAAGCTTGAACTGTAAAGTGAAACCTGGTGGTTCTTATAACATGACAACGAACTTTAATGAGAAGAGAGCGCTATTTGACTTCTAAGACAAAGCAAAATCATACAATTATGATGTAAAATCTGTCATTTAAAAAAATGTATTGAAGCTAAAATGTATGTATCTATATTACTCAAGTGAAAATAAAACTATAATTGACATTATTTGAGTGTTCAAGCTTCAAACATGCCTTAATGAAGTATAATATTGGGCTGTTCTGGTGTTCATACAGGCATAAATGTGTCGTCTGTCTGTGATGATGCAGTGTTAGAAGAATCTGGCTCGGATTCTTGGAAAAATCAGACATAATTGTTGATAAAAAATGACACATTGAGCTGAGCCAGCTCAGTCAGAGATGTCTGATTGTGACGAGAATCTGCTCTGAAACATTTGTGAATCTCATCCTGACTACCAGCAGCAGCAGCGTCCCATAGAGAGTCATTTGTGACACAGTTGGACGGAGAGCGTCCTTCATCCCCTAAGCCCGAGGAGTTGAGACAGTGAGCAGTAGTTACAGGATTCAACCCGTTCTAGTATTACGTAGTTTCATTTATTTAGGGTTCAACAGCTGACAACAACATGTCCGAGTCTAATTAGTCCCGCAGTGAGCCAAATTTCTCTCCCTCGTGAACAGCATCCATTCTCAAACAGAGTGACAGGCCTGGCACAGCTGAGCCCTGTTTGTGTAGTGATCATCACAGGGTTTATTCAGGACACAGATCAGAGATTTGACTCAGAGCTTTAAGTTAGGAGGAGCAGACTGCACAGAAAAGTGTCAGTGTGTCCCTGCTACTGTAAGAGAGGAAGGAAAGAGAAAGCCCAACATGCTATAAAGACTTTAAATAACTACAACAGAGTCGGCTAGATAGTTTTTCTTCATCTACAAAACGAAAAACAAAGCTTTTTAAGTTCTCTTTTCTCTGCTGGCTTATGTTTTTTGTTCAACAAAAAGGCTTGGATCTGTCTTTGTTCTCACTCTCAGTTCTTCCTCTTCAGGACCAAGCAGGTGAAAGGCTTTGTTGAAGCAGCTCTAAATTGATGGTTAGGAGTTTCTGACTGATTATGAAATAGACTGAAATGAATAGGGATGCCTCTTAATAAGCTAAAAAAAAAAAAAACAAGACAACACCATGATCATAAGATTTTCTATTTGTATTAGATGTAAGGGATTGTTTATGTACAGGGCAATTAAACTGACTTAAAATAAAAGGGGTATTTGGTTTTAAGTAATAACAACTCTGCAGGGGTTTCTCCTGCTTAATGCAAAAGGATGCCTGTCCAAGTCATTCTCCACGGTAAATTTAAAGGAAAAGTCCATCTCTGACAGCCCATCACAGAGCATACAGTCAAAACACACTTCAATCCATGTTCTAACTTTCAAAAGTGAAATTGAGGCCAATTGGCCATGTATTCTCTTCTCACTCATGTCCTTTTTTATATCCATACATCATCTTCGTTCGGGCTTTGTGCACAAAATGTATCGTCCTTTAACTTCAGCATACTTTTTAACTTAGCCATGTGGTTATATCATATATCTTTAATTATCTGCTAACAGGCTGAGGCCTGAAGACTGGGTGGATTTCACCATCACAGCACTCCTGCAGCTTTGGGTTGTGTCTGACACAAACAGAGCAAACTGTGAGCCTAAATCCTCGTGAAGACGTTCCAGGGTGATTGTTAAACTGGAGTGAAGTTAAATCCATTTTAATGAATAGATTCAATCTGAGTGCAACTAACGCCTTATTTAAATGGATTAGAGTTACTTAGGAACAGCTGGTTATTTGTATTAATCACCCAAAACTTTTGTGTCTTAAATCCTGTGCAAATCGACCATGTCTGAAATTTGTTAGGGAAAAAATCCCAGGCAAATTACCCATCATATTTCAGCGCACACAGAGGTCTAAAGGTAATCCTGTGCAAATCAGATCTATGCAATTTCGGGTGGTAGTTGTGTTTTGGATGCACAACACTGATGCCTGATCTTAAATCAGTATTATTTAGACATAAATTTCATTTATTTAGAACAGCTGATCTGCACGAGGAGGGTTGTTGTGCATGTGTAACAATCCCAAATTGTAGAATAATATCTGCCGCATCAAACAGTTTAAAGTAACAGGAGAGGTTCTAATTTAGCATGAGGGGTCTCATAAATTCATAAATTCTCATAAATTAATAGGAGGGATGCTCGGCTTTCTTCCTCTTCCTCTGTCTGATCAGCTGCTGATTCACACAGGTGATTTGCAAAAACTCAATGCCTAATGGGAGAGCTAGAGGAGCTATTTCACTAGTTTATTAGTCATGGACAGCTTGCTATAGGTCTAAAAATGTATATAAAGAGAGGGGGAAAACACTAAAGTGCATGTTGTCCTGTGAAAACTCTGGTTATCAGTATGTATAAGATACATTTAGGAAACGCACCCCAGCAAACACTGACGTCGGGGATAATTAGCAAATTATCAAAGTTCCACAGGTAATACTAGTCCTGTACATTTATTTAACATACCTGAGAACCTCATTTCACTAATATGATCTGATGCTTCTAAAAGTTTTCTTGAAAGAAAGACTGACCACAAACATTGAAACCAAAGGGGGCAATATGACAGACAACATGGGGCTGACAAAAAATGCACTGCTGCTTCTCAGAATAAAGTGATTAGTATGTAGCAAACCTGCTATACTGTATTGGTAACAACCTTAACTTCATTCACCTTCTCTGTGTTTTAGACACAACAAAAATGCTTCTTCCTCTCTGATCCATCGTGAACATAACTTCATGCGGTGGACCCTTCAGAGACTTCCTCTCTATTTCCCATGAGCCTCTGGGCTCAGCTTGCGAGAGCAGGGATCCCCTGGGAAACCTCCTGCTCACCGAGACAGTCTTCTCCCCAGGTACTGTCAAGCTGAACATATATGAGCTTTTCTACGGCACAACAACCAAACGCACACTCCTGACTGACAGTAAACAGTCCAGGTGCCTTTGTTTACAGACTTTATAAAAGCATGACTCTGCAGTCAACAACACAGCATGAGCAAACAGCTCAAACTACTCACATTTATCCTCAAAACTACTTTAAAGACACAGGGAGGAACAGACACCTGCTGTCAGAGTGACATGCAGACTGGGCTGCTGTCTGCTTCACTGGGCCCTGATGTGCACCTGAGCCTGTGGCCTCTCGCCTGGATGCTTCAATGGAGAGACGGATCACACAGAAAAAAGGCCACAGCGAGATCTGATCGCTCATCCCTCAGAGGGGGAAGTATGTCTGATCTCCCTTTTATTACCTCTCCAACGCTGCCCACCTACGGACAACACCACACAGTGACCGTGTCATGTTGTTTAGCAGACAGGAAACCCACTGCTTTCCTGCAGGCGTCCTCTCAACCGTACATCCACAAAGCAACAAACAAGCAGAACTAGCAGAGATTAGCTCGTCTGTATCTTCATGTGTGTTTCAGAGCCACTTAGCTCCCACAAACAGAAGCATTAAGTCTGAAATATCCACACAAGGCAGAATGAAAGGCAAGCATGCTTTTTCTCTGTTTACGTAGTGTCTGGTTCATTACTGCAGTGGGCATAGTCACCATGAATAGCTCAAATCTCTGTGGAATAAATGCTGCACCGTGCATGTGTCTATTAAGTTTACGTCAATGTATTTCGTCAAGATAAATGGACATATTATGAAAAGTGGAAGGCTGCCGGTGTGTATTGATTTATTTGGGGACCTGAATCAAAGCAGAGGAATAATTTTAGAATGACATTATGAGAAAAATCATTCTGTATGCATGGATGTCTGCTTCTTCAGGTCAGCCAACCTGGTAACCTGCAGAGAATACATAAAATACATGCCGATCAACATGAATTTAACAGTGTGTTATTAATTCATTACTTAGAGTGATTCCTTTAATTGATTTCAACCCTTTACCCTTGTGAGGGCAGACATTATTTATTGTTTTGCATAATTGTCACATTCAAATGTTTCAGATCACCAAACAATTCTTAATTAGACAAAGAGGCCAGGCTCTATGTGAAAAAGTGACCCATCTGCCCCTGAATTAACTGATTAACCACATTTTTTGGAATGCTAAGCTCAGTTTCACAAGCCACACCCAGGCCTGATTACTGCCAGACCTGAGGAGCCAACAAAGTTAAAATACTCGTCTGACAAAGTGAAGTAGGCTAAAGGTCCCAAAAAAAAACACATGACACCACGATCTAAAGAAATTCAAGTACATAATATGAACAGTGAAACTTCCCAGGAGTGGCCGGCCCACCAAAATGACTCCAAGAGTGCAACAACAAGCCATCCAGAAAATCACAAAAGAACCCAGAACAACAGCTAAAGACCTGCAGGACTCACTGGACCCAGCTAAGGTCAGTGGCCATGATTCAACGATAAGAAAGAGACTGGGCAAAATGGCATCTATGGGAGAGTTGCAGGCCAAAACAGTGGTTCCTTGTTACATCTAGCCTAAAACTAATAAAAAGAAAATCATACACCAATCAAACATGGTGGTGGTAGTGTGACTTGAGGCTGCTTTGCTGGTTCAGGACCTAGATGACAACCGTGAATTCCACTCTCTACCAGAAAATCCTGAGGGAGAATTTAATCAGTCTGTTACTCAAGATCAAGAGCGAAGATCAGCAAGTCTCTGAATGACTTAAAAAAAAAATAAAATGAAGGTTTCGGAGCAGCATAGTCAAAGTCAATTAAGGTCGCATTCAAACCAGATACGTTTGGTCCACTTTAAACCGACTCTGGTCTGGTTCATTTGGACTGGTGTAAAAGCTCATATGAACTCTTGGTTCGCTTCTTTGTCTGAGGTGTGAAAGCAAAGAGGACCAATTTGTTTACCAAAGGCAGGAAGAATCATAAAGCATAATGATTTACGGTTATTTGATACACTCGAATACATGGCAGTACCTCCCTCGGCCTCTGTGTAACCATAGCAACATGCCATCGTCTGTCACTCTTATTTGGCTGCTTTCTTCATTAATGATTCTTCCGTCTCATGAAAATATGCTGGACAGCTCGCTGCCTCTCTGTCTGCTTAAACTAAAAACTTCTCCAGACATTTTGGTTGGTTTGACCTGGTGCAATGTCGATGTGTACCAAACCACAGTAAACTGCAACAATGTTGCAATTTGAGCACCGAACTGAAACCGAGAGCCCGGACAATCAGGTGTGAAAACAACCGAAGATGCTGAAGCATGACCTTAAACAGGTCATTTATGCACTAAAACCCTAAAATGTGGCACAATATCACAATTCTGCAAAGAAGAGCGGGCCAAAATTCCTCCACAGTGTTATGAAAGACTCACTGCCAGTTATCGCAAACGCTTGCTTGCATTTGTTGCTGCCGAGGGGGGCACAACCAGTCATCAGGTTTAGGGGGTAATGACTTTTCATATAGGGCCAGGTAGGTTTCAATGGCTTTTTCCCTTAAATAATGAAAAGGGACTAAAGGGCTAAAATTTAAAGCTACCTTAGGTAGTTTTTATAGCTTTTAAAGGATATTAACCATTACAAGGAGAATTATGCAAAATTTATAACAACAATGACATGCATAACATCATATAACGTGTAAATATAAGATAAAACAAATTTTAAATATAAGACACAATGAAATAGGGGCCTTTAAAAGCAATGTATTATAAAGATTTATTTGTGAGTCCATGAGATTATTATAAACCTCTTCATAAAGATCACTCTGATCTGAGGAAGTGTATGGTCACTGTGACTTATCTTGAAATGTCACTGAGGGTCTATGTGTTATTGGTTGCAGAAAAAAGGAAAAAGATCTGCACACTGTCCAGCTCCCTTAGGGAAACTTTACAATGCAACATTTCAATGTACAAGATCTTCCTCAGGACTAAGAAAGTTGATGATTTTCTCGTCCTGCTTCTGTGTGCATTACGCCCGGACATGCACACATTTTTAATCCATTTTTTTCCTTCATTTTTGATTTGATCAACACAAGCAAAGACAGCCAGGATGTTGGTCGGATTTGTTTTCTTGTTTTCTGAAGTCACATTCAATCACGCAAATTTCTAAGAGATCTTAGATCTGAGGGTGCAGTTTAGCTGTCCGACAAAGTTGTCAAACAGTCCTCACGTATATGCAGCCAGTCTAACAGCAAGCCCCATATCAAACCAGACGTGTTTAATCCTGCTAAAACATACAGTTGTTTATATCAACCCACCCATCAATTCTGCTGAACAGAAAAGTTGCTCCATATTAGATGCTAAGAGGTTTGTTTCATGGCAGATAATGGAGATTATAATACACACTACAATGATAAACATACTGGTTTAATAACAAGTGAGTTCAGAAATGTTTTTCACTGTTCCTTTGAACACCTGCTGCTCTTCCACACAGCGGCAAACTACAGTCAACAATTGCTGTCAGGGTTTTGAGAACTGAAAGATTGTGTAATCAAATTGTGACATAGCCACAAAGTTTGGAGTGGGGACAGCTTATTTTTAATTTAGAGATTTACATTAAAAACCTTTGCAAGGTTAAATCCCCTAGCTTTCCCTATCTGAGTGCAGTTGTTTATATTTCCTGTTAAATATAGTCTGTTTAGCTGCAGTCTGCCTGGTCAGGTGCAGGCCAGGTTTGACTCAGGTGTGAAATGGGGGAGGGGCTGAGGAAGAGCAAAGAGAGAGGTGAAATGTGTGGAGGGAGAATTGGCTGTGACTCCTGGATGTGACTGTGGATCTGTGAAAGGACTGTGGTTTTCCCAGAGAAGGAAAACTGAAAACCACTCCATTGTTATGGTGATGCTTCCTCCGCACTCGAGCCTGATCACTGCTGAGCAAAAGACACAACCTGTGAGTATAGCTAAGCTTTAGAAAGGTAAGCTGATTGTTATAAAATTATATCAGACAGAGATATAAACATGCAAATTAGCACATGCCCTCAAAGGAAACATTGCACCCCACGGTTTTTGCCTTTCTGCCATTCAGCATCATCTTCACTGGCTGTTTTTAAGTCAACCAGAAACATTCACATTCTTACTTTTACTTTCACTGAGATTAACGTGAATTCTACACGCTTTTATTTCCCAAAGGGCAATCTCTGATGCAGGACATACATAAACTGAATTTGAACTTTCTACCTGCTAATCTACTGCAGTGTATCAAATGAGCTCATGGCTATAAGCATGTTTTAAACATCATTCAGGTTCCACTCTGTCCCTGCACTAGGTCAGCTTTTGTCCAATGTCAGCTGTGTTTCCAGGAAGAGTGAATAAATGAATTTAGAAATAGAGCCAGTCAAGGCCCCAGATGTGGAGACAAGAACAAGGACATCAGTTAGTGTCCAGATGAATACACAAAAGGAACAATGCCCTGGATCACAACATGTTACCCTGTGTTTTTCTACTAAATGTCAGGGTAAAATGAAAGTACTGCTTTATTTTAAACATCGGTGATGCAGAGAGGACTGTAAGGTGAAGGAGGAGTCAAGGAAGAAGAGGTAAATATTGTTACATGATGCTAAACTTCAGTTTACTTCAACTAAGTAATGTAACTTTAATCAAGCTGATAATTTTAGTTCACTTTGAACGGCACTTTAAATAGCAGGATTGTTTCGAGGCTACTGTCTCTGTTATTCTCCCAAAATAAAAAGGCCAATTAGCATAAATTCACAGCTTCAGACTGGCCTTATGTAACTAAACAGATGGTTAATATAACTGAGCTGCAGCTGAGTAGAAGCAACCTTTATAACTTTGTTTTTTTCCCAAAATAAGCTTTGAAGAGCTTAAGTTTGCAATGTGTTTAACCCAGATAAGTTAGCAATAAGTTTGCTCAAAGTTGCAAGGAGACTTTTCTTCACTTCATTTTACTGCGACAAATATTTCTTATTTATAATAAACTTTAATCAAAACAGTTTAATCTTGTGAGAAGTGACTTCAAGCCATGTCTAAGTCACGATTCTGATAGTAATTTTTGAAGACAATAACTCATATTTTCGAATTATCATACATTCAGCGAACAGAGGAGCCTTGCTGCAGCAGCCGTGGGTGTATGGTAATAATGATAATTCAGTTTTTAATTAAACATTATTTCACTGCTTTGTAACAGGACTTTCCACTGTTCATCTCCTCTGTGTGTGACTGACTCTAGATGTTTGCTAATGCAAAGACGTTCTCCTCTCAGTCGTGTAGGAAACAGTGAGCGCTCTGGGGGAACAAGGGGAGGGAGTCTTTTAATTATCATGGCTGAGTGCGCAGCACAAACAGCAGCGCTACACAGTCACCATGAAGGAAACAGCACGCTCAGTCTCACAACCAACTTCTTGGCTGCCTATATGGTCCTGTTCGTATGCTGCTTAATGGCAATGTGGCATTTACATAATGTAATTTACAGAGCTGAAAAATATACAGAGAAGTTTGAAAGCACCAATGTTTGTTTACGCCTTCCTTTGTTCACAGTTTGTTTGCTCCCTTTTTCTGATCGATTGTGCAGCTAAAATGTACATTCAGTTAAAGAAGTGATCAGTAATATAACAATAACAGTTTAAATCCATCGAATGTCTATAATCAGTTTTGATCATTAGCACAGATTGCAGGGCCTTACTCTCCCTCAAATATAATTATCCACTGTCAGGATGATCCACACTTAAAGAGAATGCTGCAACAATGAGTTCTAAAACCTTGAAGTACTATGAAAATTAGCATTTTAGCTCTTCCAGTACAGTGATAGTTCAGGCAGGCTGTCAAGTCAAGCGCTGACATATAATTAACATCAGCTGATCTCATGGAAGCCCTCAGTTTAAACTGCTCTAGTCTGGCTCTCTTCGCTGCTCCATCCTCCACCCCAGCTTCTCTTTTGTTCTTCTCCTGACTTAACATCATTCTGTTGTCACTAATCCCTGCTCTGCCCTGTTTTTTTTTGCTGCTTCTCTCCCTGCCTCAGGCTTTCCTCTTGGCATATAGAGCTGGAACTTGTGCAAAGGTGTGCCAACAGGTGGCTGTGTGCAGTATGTGGAGGATTTGTAAATATAAAGGTTTTATTATCCAGCAGTACTTCAGCCAATTGTCTTTAAGATTCGTATCTTACTATTTTGATAAAATTGCACATTTCCTTCGATTTACTGAGTAACTCTGGGGCATAACACACACCATAATTAATCAATCAAACACTTTAAATGCAATGTAAATAGTTATTAATATCAATACAAAGATAAACTGAGCATTTTGTCAGCCAGCTAATTCACTCTAGGCATGCTTTTTGCTAATCACATTCTTGCTCTCATATTAACTTCTCTAGCCTGGCTACCCTGCTCGCTCCGCAAGATGCTTTTTGCAACCCTCCTCCACCTCAGCTCCTCCTTTATTCCGATTAAATCAATGTCATTCTGTTGTCAACGATTCCTGCACTGCTCTTGTTTTTTTTCTGCTTTTCTCCCTGCCTCAGGCTTTCCTTATCAGCACAGGAAGAGAAAGAACATGTGCTGTCCCTGCCTGATGTGATGTTTTGTGTAAGGGTTGAACTCAGGTGCGGAGACGGAAGCAGTTTTAACAGTTTTATTGTGAGGATAAGTGCACCAGGGAAGGGGATTCCAAGAGTCCAGGAGGGAGTGAGGGAGTGCTGGAGCTGGCTGTGGTGAATTGAGCAGGAGGCACTGGAAAAAAGGAGGAGAGGCACGTTAGCGACAATGTACACAAGATGCAAACACTAGAGATCACTGGAATTATCAAAAGCACAAAGAACTTCTCTGAAGGATCACGAGAAGGAGCCCGGAGACGACGTTTACCGTGAGGTAATGTAGACAAGACTCAGGCGCTGTAGAGAGCTGCAGCCAGTCTTAAATAGCAGGTGTAATTAGAGGATTCGCTGCAGGTGTGCCTCTCCACAGCACCAGGGGGGCAGGGTGAACGCCTCAGGAGAAACAGAGTCAAGTTAGCAGCCAGCAACCAGCTCCGGAAACCGGAAGTACCACAAAGTAAAATATTCAATACACAATAAACACCACAGTACCCCCCTCTCAACGGACGCCTCCTGGCGTCCTGCCAGGCTTGTCCGGGTGCGCCTTGTAGAAATCCTGAAGAAGGTTGTCGTCTAAAATCAGTTTTCTGGAAATCCAGGAGCGCTCCTCCGGGCCGTACCCCTCCCAATCTACCAGAAACTGGTAACCCCGGCCTCGGGGTCTAACGTCCAGGATCTTGGAAACGGTGAAGGCGGGATGGTCATCGATGATCCGGGGGGGAGGAGGGGCGACGGTAGGAGGGCTCAGATCACTGGAGGAGACCGGCTTGAGTAGTGACACATGAAAGGTGGGATGGATCTTCATGGATTCAGGAAGTTTGAGCTGTACTGCCGAGGGGTTGATGATTTTGGTGATCTCAAAAGGTCCAACGTAGCGGGGGGTCAATTTCTTGGATTCCGTCTCGAGGGGTAGATCTCTGGAGGAGAGCCAGACCTTCTGGCCAGGGAGATATTCCGGGGCAGGAGTGCGGTGGGCGTCAGCCAGTCTTTTATTGCGCTCAGCCGTGCGCGAGAGTGCCGCCTTGGCTGTCCGCCACACCTCTCTGACGCGCTGGAGATGGTGCTGCACGGAAGGGACGGAGACCGAGATCTCCTGTTCGGGAAACAGGGGGTTGATACCGAGGCAACACATGAGCGGAGACATGCCGGTAGCAGCGCAGGTGAGAGAGTTGTGGGCATATTCAATCCAGGGAGGTGAGAGCTCCAGGTAGAGGGATGATGGGCAGCAACACAACGTAAGGCCGCCTCCAGACTCTGATTGGCCCTTTCAGTCTGGCCGTTGCTCTGTGGGTGGTACCCAGAGGATAGGCTGACTGTGGCCCCCAGCTCCTTGCAGAACTCTTTCCATACACGTGATACAAACTGGGGTCCGCGGTCCGACACGAGGTCGCTAGGAATTCCATGGATACGGAAGACATGGAGGACCAACAGGTGAGCCGTCTCCAAGGCAGAGGGGAGCTTGGGGAGAGGGACGTAATGGACGCCTTTGGAGAACCGGTCCACTATGGTCAGGATGACTGTGTTTCCCTCAGAAGGTGGGAGACCGGTGACGAAGTCCAAGGCTATGTGCGACCAGGGATGACCAGGAGTGGACAGGGGACGCAGAAGGCCAGCAGGGGGTTGATGAGAGGATTTTCCTCTGGCACAGGTGGAGCAAGCAGCCACGAATTCACGGGTGTCTCTGGTCATGCCCGGCCACCAGAAACTCTGCTGTAGGAACCCGAGGGTCCTCTGGAAACCGGGTGGCAGGTGAGTTTTGATGCGTGAGCCCAATGGAGCACTGGAGAGCGAGCTGAGTCCGGGACGAAGAGGCGGTCTGGGGGTCCAGTTCGGTCCGGTTGGGCTTTCTGGGCGTCTTTGACTGCCTGGATGATGTCCCATGTGGCAGCACCGACGATACAGGAGGGGGGAAGAATCAGGTCCGGCTCAACACTCTCACGAGAAGGGGAGTCCAAACGAGAAAGGGCATCAGGTTTAGTGTTTCTGGAGCCTGGCCTGTAGGAGAGGGTGAAGTGGAAACGACTGAGAAAAAGAGCCCACCGGGCTTGACGGGAGTTGAGTCTGCGCGCGCGCAGATAGGCGAGGTTCTTGTGGTCAGTCCAAATGATGAAGGGCTGTCGCGTGCCCTCCAGCCAGTGCCTCCATTCTTGTAATGCCCACACCACAGCCAGCAGCTCTCGGTTTCCCACGTCGTAATTGCTCTCGGACGGGGACAAACGACGAGAGAAGAAGGCACAAGGGTGAAGCTTCTTCTCGTAACGGGTCTCTTTGCGACAGAACAGCCCCGGCTCCGGTCTCCGAGGCGTCCACCTCCACCACGGTGGAGGGAGGAGTCAGGGTGCTTGAGGACGGAGCTGACGTGAACAGAGTCTTGAGCCTGGTGAATGCCTCAGCAGCCTCAGGTGACCACCGGTAGGGGAACTAGGGAGGTGAGCCTAGTGAGGGGAGCAGCCACCCTACTGTAATCTCTAATGAACCTTCTATAAAAGTTTGCGAAGCCTAGAAATCGCTGGAGTTCCTTACGGTTACCTGGGACGGGCCAATCAGTGACTGCTCTGATCTTAGCAGGATCGGGTTGTAATTGGCCCTGGGCAATGATAAAACCTAGAAAACTGACTGATGGGGTGTGAAACTCACATTTCTCGGGTTTGACATAAAGTCTGTTCTCTAGTAGCCTCTGGAGGACTAAACGAACATGTTGCTGGTGTTCCTGGAGTGACCTGGAGAAGATAAGTATATCGTCACGATATACGAACACGGCGATTGAGCATGTCCCTGAGCACATCATTAATGAGAGCCTGAAAAACTGCAGGGCGTTAGTGAGACCAAAAGGCATGACCTGGTATTCGAAGTGGCCAATAGGGGTCTTAAAGGCTGTTTTCCATTCGTCTCCTCTCTAACTCTGATGAGGTGATAGGCATTTCTTAAATCTAGCTTGGAGAAGACCTGGGCTGAACAGAGAGGCTCGAAAGAGGGGTCAATGAGGGAAGTGAGTATTTGTTTTTACCGTGATGTCATTAAGTCCTCTGAAATCGATACAGGGGAGTGTGGAGTCTTTCTTTTGACAAAGAAACCAGCTCCTAGAGGAGACGAGGAGGGACGGATGAGACCTGTGGCTAACGAATCATGGATGTAAGTCTCCATGGCCTCCTCTCCGGGCGGAGAGGTTGTATAGGCGACTACTGGGCAGGGACGCGCCAGGAGCAAATCGATCGCACAGTCATAGGGACGGTGAGGAGAGAGAGACGGCTAGGTCCTTGCTGAAGACCGGGGCTAAATCATGGTATTCCTGAGGGACATTGGATAAATCAGGAGGAGTGGGAGTGACGGAAGGACGACTGACCGGTGGATTGGCTGAACGCAAGCAGTGAGAGTGGCAGTGTACGCTCCAATTGGTTATGGTAGTGGTTTTCCAATTGATCTGAGGATTATGTAATTGGAGCCAGGGGAGACCTAAAACAACGGGAGCGTGAGGGACGGAATAACAAACAGCTGAATTTTTCACTGTGATTACCGAGATAATGAGGGTTATGGGGGCTGTCCGGTGAGTAACCTTAGCAAGCAACCTGCCGTCTAAGGCCGTGACGTTCTTAGGAGTCGGTAAGGGTTCAAGGGGGAGTTGGAGCTGTTGAGCTAACGTGTCCTGAATAAAGTTGTCGTCAGCTCCGGAGTCAACAAGCGCACTAATGGGCACGGAATCGCGCCCCCAGAGGACACTAGCGGGAACGGCTATGCGCAGGGGAGGGCTAGAGGAGGAAGAGGTCTGGCTCACCCGAGTGCCCTCGTTCACGGGTGAGCCCTGTCTTTTGGCGTCTGGGGACAAGTAGCGAGAAAGTGACCTGTCTGACCACAGTAGATACACAGTCTAAGGTTAAAGCGTCTTTGGCGCTCACTGGGGGTTAGTCGGGTGCGGCCTAACTGCATGGGTTCATCAACAGGAGTCGGGAAAAGTCACGGAAGACCTAGTGTGTTCAGGAGACTGAAGAGCAGACTGACCAGAGGGGGGAGCTACGGGACGGGAGCTGGAGGGCCTTTGCTGACTCCTCTCTCTGCGTCTTTCTCTCAAACGGTTGTCAATGCGAATGGCTAGTGAAATTAAACCCTCAAGGGAGTCAGGTTCATCCCGGGAAGCGAGTTCATCCTTAAGCTCACTAGAAAGACTCTTAAGAAAAACCCCTTTGAGCTCGGTCTCCCCCCACCCGCTCTCAGAGGCTACAATACGAAAATCAATGGAGAAATCAGCTACTGATTGGTTACCTTGGTAGAGGGAAAATAAACGTTTGGCTGCTTCTTGGCCCTGGAGGGGATGATCAAAAATCCGACATAGTTCACTAGAAAATAACGAGTAAGAAGCTAACACTGGGGATTCTCTCTCCCAAACAGAAGTGGCCCAGCGGGAGGCTTTCCCACGTAACAAATTAATTACAAAAGCTATCTTGGCCCTGTCCGTGGGGTAACTCAGGGGCTGCTGGTCAAACACAAGGGAACATCTTAACAAAAACCCACTAGCGCTACCTATTTCTCCTGAGAAGAAATCAGGGTGAGGTACATGAGGCTCTCTATAGTGGGGGAGGAGGAGAAGGTGAGGATCTACTGAGGGTGGCTGAACACTGACAGGTGGAGGCTCAGGAGTGGTGTGGTGAGGCTGAGTGGCTGAGAGTAACTGCTCGGATATGGTGGAGACCTGGGTGTTGAGAGTCTGAAGAGATTGCATGATACCTTTTAACATGGACTCGTGATGTCCTAGGCGTTGTCCTTGGTGGGTGATGGCTGTTTTGAGGGTGTCCGATTCCGCTGAGTCCATTTCTGGCCTGAGTCTTCTGTGATGTTTTGTGTAAGGGTTGAACTCAGGTGCGGAGACGGAAGCAGTTTTAACAGTTTTATTGTGAGGATAAGTGCACCAGGGAAGGGGATTCCAAGAGTCCAGGAGGGAGTGAGGGAGTGCTGGAGCTGGCTGTGGTGAATTGAGCAGGAGGCACTGGAAAAAAGGAGGAGAGGCACGTTAGCGACAATGTACACAAGATGCAAACACTAGAGATCACTGGAATTATCAAAAGCACAAAGAACTTCTCTGAAGGATCACGAGAAGGAGCCCGGAGACGACGTTTACCGTGAGGTAATGTAGACAAGACTCAGGCGCTGTAGAGAGCTGCAGCCAGTCTTAAATAGCAGGTGTAATTAGAGGATTCGCTGCAGGTGTGCCTCTCCACAGCACCAGGGGGGCAGGGTGAACGCCTCAGGAGAAACAGAGTCAAGTTAGCAGCCAGCAACCAGCTCCGGAAACCGGAAGTACCACAAAGTAAAATATTCAATACACAATAAACACCACACCTGATGCTTTCTATGTAGACTCGTGGAAGGGCAGGGGGATTCCAGAACAGCCACACTGTCAAATATGAATAATGGCAATTAGTGAAAATGAAATAAAGTCTTAGGAAGAAAAATACTCATAACCACAAATCTTGTGTGTTTCTTTACAAAGTGGTCCTGACTGAAATGTCCAGTAAAAAGACTGACAGTCACTGAGGGAAAAGCCATGACATGGTGATAAAACCTGAATATATTTCACCTTCTGGTCTGCTTGTATTGGCAGGCGACTCCATTAGAAGCTTTCGATTTGACGTGTTAACAGCCGGTTAAATCATTTTTCAGATAAACAGAAATTTGTTGAGAAAATAATAGTAGTTGCAGCATTAATTGCTTGTCACTTAGGTGTTTGACCACCAGGCAGCTAACTGCCTTCATTTTTTCAGCTGCCTCCTCTGCAGTGGTTTCACACTTTATGTTCGAAATTATCTGGACAGCAATTTAACATCAGGCTGAGTGGCAACCATTTAAAACCGTTGGCACAAAGCAGTGATGTTGATTGTCTGTTGTTTTGTTAAAAAAAAAAAAAATAGCATAAACCTGTGAGGAGAGAGGCTCACCTGTTAGTAAAAACATCCTGGCTTTGTGTAGACAGCCTGATTAGAAATTCTCTGCACAGCAGCACCATTAGACAGTTCAGGCACATTTAACTCTCATGGGCCTGCAAAAAACCTCAGGCACATACTGCCCCCTTTTGCATCCAAGCTCTCCAGCCCACTCTCCACAAAGATTATTTCTTTAAATTATCTTTCATAGTGACAAGTGTTTACTGCACAATTAATGTGACACCACAGGCGGGTTATTCCGGTATAATTGAGGCGTTCTGGCCCAGGGAGCCCTGCAGTATGGTAATTAAGACGAGGCTGTTACGCTGCTACATCCGGGGTGTTAACAGAGAGGATGAGATTACCACGACATGCCAAGAAAGCCCCAAATGTCTCCTCTATATACGATATAAACAGTGAACCCCACGGTGCTCCAGCTTTAGCTGTCACCTTCATTAAGGTGTAAAATGCTTATATTTTAGTCACATTAAGTTGACAGCTTGTCTGTATTTGATTGGCTGAATAGATGTTAGAAAAAAAAGGTGAAAAACATACACAGTCTCCCTGAGGTACATTCAGGTTTCAGTGTGATACACTCAGAACATCTGCCTGATTGTCAGCATTAGAACAGTCTTTATGTAATCCTCCATCTGTTCACCTCAGCTTCCATCTTCGTAAAGATGGGAATTTACTCACGCATACACCTTAAAGGAAGCCACAGTATCTGCCTGACTGCAAAGAAAATTGTTAATACAAAGAGACAGAAAGCAGAGGGAAAAGGAGCTGGAGTTCCAATTTTCCACATCTCGTCTCTCCCTCTTTTGATCAGCTGTATTCACAAACCTGAGGTCACGCTTCAGTTCAGGCAGCAGGATCACGTCTCCACAGCAGATGTGATTTATCAGAGTACGTTTCTCGGGAAGCCCACCCATCTCTGTCCTCCATCAGAAACACCTCTGACAGAGTTGGCTGCATCTACAGGAGGAAACAAGGAGGCTCAAATTTTACACTGCACAAAAAGTCACTGGATAAAAGAATGAAACCAGAAATAAAGTCCTGATACAAAAGATGTGGATAAAGATCAAAAGTTACAAGGCGAATGTAAAAAACAATACAACAAGCAGAAAAAAGCTGTACTACTTTGTTATATTATTACTGTTGTGTTAGAGAAAAATGAATACACCAGCAAAGCCAAACGATACACAAAAACGCCATTTAACAGGCATCTGTCCAAGTAAGATATGATCATAAGGATTTGGGGAAATTATCATTTTTGGGGAGCCAAGCAAAACACAGATTCAGAATCTCTCCCCTGTAGCACTCATCATTCAAGTTGCGTTATTGCCACCTTATGGTTTAAATCTTTCTTCAGTTCACCATCCTTATAAGTCTAATGTCTTCTTTTAGAAAACCAGTTCCATGTTGTTTCCCATTTCTGTACTTCCAGACTTTCCTGTGGTGTGAGGCATATTTTCATTCGAAGTAAAGACAAGATACATGTGCCCTACAGAAAGGGTAAGTGCTCAGCGGAGAAGTTCCTAATCCCAGTTAGGTTCTTACTATTTGTCTTTACAAGTCAACTGAGCCAACTGATAGGCAGAAAAAGCTTTCTTTCTAAGTAACGGGCTGGCTTGTGTGCCAGGATACTAAAGAAAACCTTTCCCTCTACATTTAGGAATGAAGTGGTTCTCAACTGGTTTAGAACAGAGGACTCCTTCTCCTTGAGAATTGGGAAACCTAGGGCACTGAGGATTGACAAGCCAACACTTTGTGATTGTTACGTGGAGCAGAATGATGGCCAATCAGGAAGCAAGCTGACTGAAGGAGAAAGCACAATAAACACAGTCATGGCAATGAAAGGAAACTAAAGATGAAGTAGGTAGTAGCAGGATGTAGTAGCTAACAGCAAGCCGCATTTAGCTTGTTTCCTGTAAAGTTGACTCAACTGAAGTTGAGTTTTGAGAGTGAAGACTGCCTTTAGTCAATTGATCTATTAGTGTGTGGTGTGCTTTATTGGTTATCCTGTTGGATGTGTTTCACACATCCATCTGGAAAACCTGCAATACTAAGCGTTTGGGAAAGGGCAGAGGATTTGAAAAAACCTCAGAGTGTGATTGGATAAAGGTTCTGTCTGTCACATCTTTACGGGGCAATCAGAGCAACAAAACACATGACATAACTGCTATTGGGGTGCGCGTGCACAGCTACCGAGGAATAACGCAAATCATGGCGACTATAGACACGTCAGTACATGACTTTTGTCATTTTGCAAGATGGATTCACCAGTGAATAATACGGAAACGAGCGTATCCATCTGCTTTGCAAGGTTAGTTGGACATCACGTGGTAAGAACAAAACTGTTCAATCTGTCATTATTACCTCAGCCGAGGAGGTTATGTGATTGGGTGGGTTTGTTTGTTAGTTTGTTAGCAACATAACTCAAAAGGTTGTGGACGGATTTTGATGAAATTTGCAGGAAATGTCAGAAATGGCATAAGGAAGAACTGATTAGATTTTGGGGCTGTTCCAGATCACCATCTGGATCCAGGATTTTTTTAAGGATTCTGTACTATTGGGAGATAGGGCAAATGGTGGAGGTCTGCGCTGTTACCACTTTACACCAGAAGATGGCGGACATGAGTAACTTCAATCCCATCAGCAGTTTTTGGTGCAGCAGTTTTTGGGTGTGTTTCTATTCAAAGTTTTGGAGTTTATAGTTTGAAAGACGCACATCCGGTCGAGGAGACAAGTTGGAGCATAACAGAGAGGAGGACAGCGAATTGTAGCAAGAATACTCACAATGCTGGGAGGAATAGAGGAATATTTACCCTCTGCCATGACTTCCAGTCATCGGGTGAGACCATGGGTGCATCTGTTGGCACACGTGGCAGAGCCAATGCTTTACCTCACTGTGTTTCCACCCCACTGGGGAGGGAGTAATCGGCGAATGCCGTGGTGGGGGACACATGGGGACAGATCCAGGAATTTTTTGAAGGGTTCTTCACTATTGGGAGATAGGGCTAATGGCAGAGGTCTGCGCTCTCCCAGTGCTTTTCTAGGTTGTGATATGATTGGAGTTACTACTATTTTCTAAATTCGTTAACATTAGGAAAATCTTTTTGTGTGAGCCTGGCTTCAGTCTCAGTCAGTAAAGATGATCTATTCTTTCCAGTTTGTTTTCACCCTGTTTCATACTGCAGTAAAATGTCTGCCTTTGGTTTCATTATGTCATTTTTGTTGCCCCTGCTCTTTTCAAAGTTATACTCTTGTATAGGTTTACGGTGCAGACAATAGTTTTAAATATTTCCTGCTTAACCACATTGCCACAAGTCAGGGTAATCTTCAGCAAACTATTAAAATTATTAAAACATTATAACATAAAGCTTGGGTACTTAAAGGCCTTAGAATTTCACTGAAATATGCAACACAACCATCAAGCTAGATGTGGTAATAGAGCTGTTTTGAAACAAAATACAAGCACAGTAACTGTTCCATCTCCCATCTTGAAGTCTCATTTGGTTCAGTTCAGATTGTCAGCAACTGGCGGAACAGGGGCATTTAAGTGTGTTTGCTCATCCTTTAACAGGAAGTTTGCCTTGGAGACAACTGATTAACAATCAAAGAAAAAAAAAATTAAAGATGACATACCAAATAAGCCCATTTTCAATCACTGCAGGTGGATCCTTCACTGATAAATACACACCATATAGCCTAAACAATTTTATACAGAGGCATTTCCACTGAGCAGCATACATATAAAGTCAACATTTTGTTATCTATTTCCCTCAGATATTGCTTAAGGCCAGCTAACATTTAGTGTCTCAGTGTATTTAATACTGAGAAGCCAGCACAGATCACCAGGGATTGTGAAAAGGATCATTAATTTTATGTTTTCAGCCTTTAAAGAATAAACAAAAGGACAGGGCTGGATTAAAGAAAGAGTGTGCACTTTTAAAATATACCATCACCATCCAAATAACAAATACTGTGGGTGTCAGAGTTTGAAAAACAGACAGAATAAAATGGGGATAAATGTTATACATAAAAGCTGAGTAAAAATTCACAGCTCTGGATAAACAAGCATGTCAAATATCAAACATGGCAGAAATCCATCTGGTCAGACAGGAGCAGCTGGTTGGGCCGTGGTCAGCCATCGTGTAACCCTGTACACTGTATGACAAATGAAAACCAATCAGGTTGCAACTTGGCCCAACTTCCAGGTGAGTCGTGCAACTCAAAATTCTGGTCTGAACCAGCTGAGCATTGTACAGTTTACATCCAGTTTAACTAAGAAGGGCATCGAATGAATAAAACAGAAAAACTTCAGAACTAATATGCATATGTCACACACACTTATCTATTTATCTGATTGACTCCACTATTTTAAGTCATTCTAGATAAGATGGAGATCGAAAGTATAATAACTTGAGTGTTGGCCCAACCTTAGGTCATTTTAAGATACTTTTTTGCAGTGTTTACTGCACAATAATTCCATATAAGTCTACATTGCTTTATTTTAATCATCATCAAACTTCACATGAATGATCACACGTTGACCCTAAGTGCATTTATTCATCACAGCGCCCCCTTCTGCAAAAGGAAATTTCTTCCACTGAATTTGGATTTAAATCCTCAAAAACATTTAACCCCCAACACCACTTCAACTTAGGGCTATGATTTTTGGTCTACATGAGACCTACAAAAAAGCCTCTTGGACCCATGCCCTAATCCAAACAGGAAGTTCACCAGCTTTATCTCAGTTTTTAAAATATGGCCTTTTTGATGGTGCCAAATGACTGTTGTAACTTTAGTATACATTATTCTGTGTTCCTCCACAGTTTCTGGCAAGATGACAGTTTTGCACTGAACCTGCTGACCTTAATAAATCTGATCAGAATTCTTTACTGGTAGGGATGTTCCGATACCAATAGTTCCTTCCCGATACGATTCCGATACCAAGGTGTTGGGTAACGGCCGATGCCGAGTACTGTAGTAACTTTCTGGACTAACTGTGCACTGTGGCAAATTATTTAAGACCTATATCTGAATCAGCAAATAAAATCATAATGTACAACATCACTGTGAGTTATTTTTCAGCTGATTATTGAGTTTTACTCCTGAATATTAAAATAACAGTAATACAGGAGGTTGTATCACAGGCTCTCTCTATCTCTCTATATATTATGCTTCATCTGAGCAGCATGAACAGCCTGCTGGCTTACAGACCCTCACAAAGAGTACAAAATATGGCGGTTAGCATTTACGCTAGCATTTGAGCAAGTGGTTTAATCAAATTATGATTGTTTACTGTCGCATATACTGGTGTGGATCTATTAATTAAAGTCCCCTAAAGTCACACAAGTTCCAGGCTCGCTGAAAATGCTGCCGTAAGGGATTCAAAGGCATCAATAATGTCAATGGTAAAGAACAGTGGATAGCTTCAAGAGGAAAAACAAGTAGGAGGCAACAATTTATGGTTCAAAAGTTATTTAACTTTTGATAAACTGTGTCACATCTTGTCGTGTACAACAGTGCTGGCATGGAATGCACTTTAATGATCACATTCAGAGAAAAAAAGACGCCACGCAGACACCATTCTTTGCTGCTGCAGTGGGTTCTTTGCTTCGTCTTTGTTGCTCTGAAATGGTAGCCCGTGTATGCAGTGCTTTCTGGCAGCGAAGAAGAATTGATTTCCGGTTTGGCTAAACATCATGGCTAAACGAAGCAAAATATAAAGTTAAACCAAACGGTATCGGATCGGTGCATAAACTCTACTTACTGGTAACAGGAAGTCACACAATAAGGTAGTTTCTTTACTTCTCTTACTTCATTGAACCTTTTCAAATAAAGAACAAAACACTGACAAGTTCCCATAATGGACACTTTGGTGACTGATATGAAAATATCAGTCCTGCAGTGATCACTTCTTTCCTTTCTTTGTGATATAGCCACCTAGTGTTGAAAGTGAGTATTACCTCATATACAAATTGCAACATGCTCATTATTTTGACTTTTACTGTCCTGGTTTCTGCTGTGCTGCAGCACATTGCGACACACCCTGACATGAATCGGAGGAAGGGTCCTTCAGTGCTGCTTGCACCCCTCATCATTATTACAATTTTAAACATTGTTCAGGTCTACTCTGAATCATTCATGTCTTCTTGTTCACCTTCCTTATTTTTCATGTTCATCTCCATAATGATTCTTTTGGTAGAAGTTCTCAGAAGTTAAAGCTAAAGCTTAAACCTGTCTTTGGCTATGAGTAAGCGTGAACAAGGGTATTCCTGCTGAACTGCTTTTTTCTCCTACAAAATAATGTGGACATTTTTGTTGAAACAGCATCAGAGCACTAAGCTTCTGGGCAGATACTCTACGTCAACTTCTTTGGTGTGTTACTTAAACTAAGCTAACAAAGTGCTGATCAGCTATTTGAAGGGTCTGACCTCTTTAGCACCAAAAGTGTCAGTGAGACACAAAATTTAAACCTTACTCAGAAAAACACAATAGGATACTAGTGATGCTTTATAAACAGCGTACTGTTCCTAATATAGCGATATGGAGCTATAGGAAGACATTGCAGGGGTAAAACATCCATTTGTTTATCTGATTCCCGTGACAGGAAAATGAACTCATGTTGCCTACAGTTACATTAAAGTCAAGACAGGAGTCCTTCTCAGATCTCATTATTCCAACATAGAGGGGTGTGAGAGAACAAGGCAGCAGATCCCAGCCTACCACACTCAACTAATCAAAGATATACATGTACACTAGACACATTTCTCCCCTGAGGACAGCTTTGTTACCTTTAGAGACAATAGTGTGCATGTTTCTATTTGCAGAAGAGAGAAGTCATTACTGTCCTCTGTTCTCAAACACGCCTCTTGTGTAACAAGTTGAAGCCAGAGGTGTTATTTATCTGACTGAGTCATCAGATAAAAAGTGGATTGTGGTGACGTTTGCCCAGAGCGACTGTTAGCTCTCACATGTATGTACAAGCAGTTTTATTTATCACTTCAACAAGCACACATATTAACCTATATATCAGCAAAGCAACATGCAAATAAACAAACCACACATGATCCGTGTAATGACTTCTTCTACTACTGATACATCTGCACACAAGCGAAGAACAAAGCGTGGGCTCTGGTCTGCGCTGACAAAGCCAGAGCAGAACGGTGCGTCTGAACTTTCTCCCCCACTCCATCGTCGGAGTGGGCGATGAGCACGGGTGATGCAAGCTCAGGCGGAGGCAAAATTCTCATTTCCCTGCTTCAAAAGGCCGGCAGCACTGTTGTGTTTCATGTGCTGGCAGCCGAGGCTTTCCCTCTGCTCTGTTTGGCGAACACAACCTGACCCAGAATCCACTGTGGGGGAGCCGCCAGCATCGACTGCAGGGGATCGCCTTCTGTTCAGGCTCTGCTTTCATGTGGAAGTGCGAGCGAGGTGGGCATTAGTCTGTGGCTGGAGCTGAGTGGGAGTACAGTTTCAATGCACTATAATAGCAATTAGACCGGCAGCATGATTAGACTAACAATGCTTTTTTTCTCTTCTTCTTTTTCTTCTTCCTGCTGGCATTACCGCCTTCTTCCTCATCTCACTCTTCATCACTTCTTATGCTGACCCACAATTCGCGTTAAGCCCCGAGTGGACCTGCCTCCTATCAGCACTAATTGAAGACTACAGTTGTAATTAACATGCAGTCTTAATTGACATGTTCTAATGACCCTGCTTATCAAGTGAGGGGATTTTCCACAGCATGTGATGTTCTCCAGGTGATTAACTCATTATTTGCTGTTCCACCATCGCTGTCAAACCCCCTTCACACTCACATACATGAACACACACAAGCATGTGCACTGTATCGATTTGTGTAAATTCCCTGTAGTCGTTCCATGATTTATGGTCACTGTAATGAGCCACGGAGTCAGAGAGGACATCAAAGATCTATTAACTGCATGCTCATAATGATTGGATTAGAGACATTTGAGACATGTAGAGTCGGAAAGATTTACAGTATTTTACTCTCTAATGTAAGAGAGCTTTATGGGAAGAAATGTAAAACGCAAAGCAAAGTAAATGCATTAATAAAATATGAACAAAGGCTGAATTGATGACTTGTATACAAATATTTTAGGTAAATACAAAAACTGAATTTAAAGTTGATTTTATTAGGATGTAATACATGTCTTAAATCAAACACATAATGCTGTTAATATCATTGTGGTAAGGCAAGTTTGACTATGAAATAGATCTATAGTATATGACTAAAAAGACTTCAGTAAAATACATATTTTCTGTCAGTATGAGATGAGATTTTTAGTATGTTTACTGAACGTTGAATGCTGTATTGTTTTTCAATGGTGATGACAATGTGTTACATGCTAGGGCTGGGTATTTCCCCCAGCCTCGCAATACAATAAGTATCACTATACATGTTGATTTGGGGTCATAATAAACATGTCCTGAATTCACTGCAGCAGCTTGTCAATGTAGTACAAACTTGTTTTGGTATGAGGAGTGACAGTTTATTTTGATAGGACAGCTGAGGAGAGACAGGAGATGCAGGGAGAACGAGTGAGGGAGGTTAGAATCAAAAACAGAATTTTTCTGGGTGTGATATTTGAACACATTTCATTTGTTACCTAACAGTCATTTTTAGTCACTGTTCAACACTGGATTAATATTTCTAACCAACGGGACTTCTGTTCAGCACAGAGCAGAGCAACTAAAGCCAGTTTTATGATTGCATGCTACCCCCTGGACAGCTGGAGTCTTTTCTCTTCAAGCCGAAACTTGAAGGTACCACATTTCCCAAGTGTGTGTTTTGATTCAATTTCAAACTGTAAGTTAAATGTGTTATTATTTTTTAGGTGTGAAATGTTACTACAATTTTTAGTCCCTATTTAACATCACACAATACCATACACACACATTGTGTGTTTTTATTTATAATCTGGTCTTGCCCTTCCACAAGTGAAGGTTTACACATGTTAATATGTAAATATTATTATTTTTATTGCAAATTTTGGTTATACTGTATTCTTTTGTTGGCACATTTTATTTTTACTTTTGTTAAATGTTTCAAATATCTGTCTCTTACTGAGCTGTTATTATGACCAAATTACCCTCGATGGGGGATAAATAAAAGTTACCCTTATCTTATTTTAGCTTTATTAGATCTCTTTACACCAGGGATAGGATAAAATAATGTTACATCACAGAACTTGTGAGAGTTGATAATGATAAGCTAAAACATTTTTTATTTCTGTTTTTTTAAAATACAGAGCAGGGCGTTGTGCATGCTTGGCCGGGATGGTATGGCCTGAATATCGTAGCACGGTATTTTTCTTGCTTTTGAAGGTAATGGTATTATATCATGGCATTACAAAAATAAAAAAGATCATGATTTTAAACCCAAATTCAAGTGTTACAACCCCCTTTTCCCCTTAAAATGAGCCTTCAATGGCAAACTCAACGTATGTCTGAACATAAGAGCACGGTGTGGCAGATATTTTTACCGGTGATGGTATTGATACCGGTTTACCACTACTATGGCATGCCCAAGTTTTGATCTCCATTTTTTTAAAGACATCTCAAACTTTAGATACTTAACTTAAAAACGCTCCTGACATATTGTCTGTTCACATTTGTTCCTCAATCCAACCTGTAAGAACAAAGCCTGGAAATGCAAACACATCAAGTAGTTAATGGCTTTTCACTGGAATAATAGACTCAGCAGTGACGAATAAAGTCCCAAAAATACATCACCGCCGTAGAGATAGACTGAAAATTATAGAAACAACATAAAATGGGTACATCAGTAGACTCCTATTATCACTCCTTATATGACTTTTAATCAGTTGGCTGAGCTATGTTTGATTAGAAAGCAAACCTTAATGCCCCTTTCTTTCCCTTTTTCTAAAAAGAGACACAATTTGGCAAAAGAACAAACAGGCAAACTACTAGGGTTTTAAGAGAAAGAATTCATTCTGTGAGAATTATTTCCTATTTTACAAATTTTCATGTGTTTTCTTGGTGCCTCATGAACTTGTTAAATGTAGGCTGAAGAAAGCGTTTGTGTTTTGCAGCCTGTGAACAGTTGTGTGTCGTCCCAGAGGTAATTAGGAAAGTTTTTCCACAGCAAAGTTTGTATTAAAGACTGCAGTGTTAATACAGCGGGGCTAATATGATGTGTGATTTACACCTTTTTGAACTTTCTGGGTCTAAGTGCATAAAAATGGTTTGAGTATGACCAGTAAACATCACATAATAAATGTACAGCTGATTTACAGTCACTGAGATAATTGAACAAGCACTGCCTCTAAATGAAGTGTATTTGTTTCAAACATGCTAAGATGAAAGATGTGTGTTCTGCACAAGAAAAAGCCTTGTTACAGCCTGTGATAAACACAGGAAAGAATGAGGTGCCTCACACCAAGCGATCAATAATAACCACAGATACAGTAGACATGTAGCCGCATACGAATATGCTAAACATTAGCTTGTGGTGTCACCTCATGGGACGGTGTTTGTGTGCATGGTAGGCAGTGACAGCTGACTCACTGAACCCTGGGTGGCCTGTCAGGCCTCTGTTCTGCTACTGCTGACTGAATGCTCCTGCTTCTGTAAACATAGACAAATGTGCCCTACAGGAGCGCCCGCCACCCCACGGCTCCTCCATGCCCCAATCTAATGAATTTTTAAAGACGGCATCAATCAAACCATAGGCCAGATCAATAGAGCACAGAGTGGATTTCATCAGCGCTGCAGAGTGAGGTTTCGGTACACACATTTCTTCCACACGGACGTCTTGTCAGGAAGCCTTTCACTTCAACAGAGCTCCACAATGGTCAGAGCAATCGACCAGGAAGTGAGTAAAACAATTAAAGCAGGTCTGTCCGGTTAAAACGCAAGTGTGATTAAGAGATTATGATGGCGTTATGTCCTCCACACAGGACGGGCTGACCTCACATTGTTGATTAGGACGTTTGATAGTGATGTGATGTCTGATTTGTAAAATGATTGAATCATTTTACAAATCACTTGAGGTCATCATGGACATTAATCCCAATCAGGAACACAGCTCAGTGGAACAGTACGTCTGAGCGACCACAGCCATCTAACACTGGTTTTACCTGGTAGGGAAGCACAGGGGAATACACAAACACACTAACATGTTCACCTTTATGCAGCCAGTGATGGTACAAAGATAAAGGAGGGAAAGGGGGGTGGGGGGGGTTGCCATGCAACAAAGGCCCATGGCAGATTTGGTTACATGTTACAAACTAGGACTGGGCCACCAGGATGTAAAAAAGTCTCTTTTTTTAAAGAGGTCTGCCTATAAACTGACATTCCCTCTTTGTGAGGCTGTCTGAACCTGCAAGATTATGATCAGATTAAAATATTGTATCTCTTGACCAACAACAAATGCTTTTGATTTCTGACACATTAAACTGACTTGCTCTAGTGTCTTATAAAACTGTATTTTCTATGTTTTTAACTACATCAACCAGTTCTGAAAAAGATAGGCCAAAATAACAAAATGACAAATTAGACTAATCATTCTGTAGTCTTTTCAAAAGGGTTTCTTTTTGCAGTTTATGTTTGAGAGCATAAATTTTCAGAAACAATACTGGCAAAGATAGGCATCATTGACTGTAACAAAGCATATGACTCTGTTAAGTTTCCCCTTACTTGTGATCAAGTCTCCTTTCCTGACAAACTGCATTCAAACATGGTTAACTATCGACATTTACATGTCACAGATGAACTTCACAACATGAGGGAGAAAAGCTGTTAAAACTGGACTTCCTGCTCCAAACCCCAAGCTACTCGTAAAGCATTCTGAGACAGGAAGTCCACTGTTAGCTGTTTTTTACCATCATTATTTGAAATCCATTCATAAGACAAAAATGTCTTCTTTTCTTCTCCTTTTAGGGTTTAGTGTCTATCACTGTGTTGCATCAACTTTCATTGCAGAACTTTGGACTGGCAATAGACTTAACTACGCACTCCCCCAGAGAAAAAAAAAAAAAAGAAAATATGAAAATAATCTACAATTACTTAGACTAACATGACACTCCACCTTTCACCATATCCTGTCAAAAACCCCTGCCCCCCTTTCCTCCAGTTTCCAAATACTCAATCTGACACGATCTCACATACAGCAGTTTTTTGCCCAACCTCGTACACTGGATGCGTGACTAGAGCACTGCACCGCCACACAGCACTAAGCAGCTTGAATCAAGAGGGAACAAGATCACAGGAGTCCTACACATTCACACCAGAATAGTTTCCCAACAACAGATTATTTTGCCTTTTTGAGGTTGACTTGTCATTCATTTCGGCATGATTCCATTATTTTTTTGCTTCTACCATGGGTAAGTATATCAGGAAGTTTTCCACCTCAAAAGTTAACTTTTTTCTATCATTGGCGCCATTGTATTTCTGTGAACCCCTGACCTCTTAATGACCTTTTGCTTGTGCCACAGGATGAGACATTTGTTAAAGTTAGTGATGATTTAAGATTGGGAGTCTGTGCACGATCTTGTATTCTGAAGTTGACTGGACAGTTTACAAGTTTTTCCAGCTTTTTGGATTGATCTGCTCTACAGCACTGAAAATAGACCTGGCACGTATCTCCAGTGAATCAGAGCTAAATGGAATTTCTGAAACGTGCTGGGGACAGACCAGAGTGCAGGCAGTGGAATTTCAATGACTGACTAGAAAGGGAGCGATTTGCTCCAACAGTATGTTTCCCTGTACCCTCCCACCCATGTTTAGTAACCCCTTTAGAGTATCTTCCTCACCCCTACTCCCGTCAACTTGTTCCTCATACACTGCCCCAGAAGTAAACTACACAATGCAACCTCAACAGACAGTATTACTGTTCACTACCAGTGGAGCCAGTTTATAAATCATACTCTTGTCAAAGCTGGTCTGGAGAAGAACAAAAACAACTTTTCCTCCAAGAAAAGCTTTTAGTGTTGTAAATCACTCTTCTGCTTAATGGAGAAATGTTGTCCAGTTCTGATAAGACAGCCACTATAGCTGTACCCAAGCTAATCCCTTCAACATCATGCATAGCTAGGGCCTCTTCCTCTTCAGATCACCCTGATTTGACTTGTCATTGTCTGACTGGAAATCAAGTGTTGCAGCCTGAAGCTCTGAAAGATGGATCCACCTGATGACGGACATGGAATCTGGGTACAGGGTTCCCGCAAGTCCTCAATTCAAAACACGAGGTAAGCAACAGAGGTCGTGGAAATATGTGGAGCCGAGCAGCATGTCTCAAGTCATTTATTTCTGTTACTGTTTTGATTGAGACCCTCCCAGTAGTAGAATCTAAATACCCCGGGATGTGGACACAAATGAGGCATGGCGAGTGAACCAACAGTGAGAACCTCACATACACATTCACACACTGTTACTTCCACTACCTCTGACACTGGCTCAGTGGTAGACTGGTTCAACCACCCCCAATCCTCTTCAGTAACTTTCTCACAGATGGTGAGGCATAACAGTCCTGCCTTGAACAGGCTGTCGAGAAGACCTGTAAACACTGGCCGCTGTGTAAACATGAAGCAGACTGTCTTGTCTGTGGTGGGTTACTTAGATGCAGAGAAAATACCAACAACAACAAAGTGCAGTGACAAAAAGTCCAAACAGAGATTGCTTTGCATGGAAAGGACACTTGATTAGTCATTAGACCAGATCAGAGGGAAAATGTTCAATCCTGCATCATTATTTTTAAAAGTTTGCTTCCACTCCCACACAAGCAGTCCCTGATGTTTAAAACTGAAACAGAGCCAGCATAATTTCACTAGTCTGTTTCACTGTTTTAGACAGGAAGTGTAAGTTTGTCTCTGTGGTGTTAATTCAGTCTAATTCAGCTACTGATATGAAGGGTCCATCAACTTTCTGTATGAAATTTCACAGCAGCGGATTGACCAATTTTACCTGTGACAAAGATTAAAAACGGTCCTCTCCCACATCATCTCCTTGTCCTTTCAGCTTTTTGGAAGTAAGAAATTACTTAAAGATCAGACACAGAATCTAAGCAGAAAGCAATTTCCCAGGTCAATGCTGCAGAGATAAGAAATGGAGAGGGGAGTAATCCAATGAATCCAATTTGATTCAATTACTTTAAGTAAGAAATGTTGGGAGGAATACAAAATAGGTGCAGTACCATGAGCAAAGCAATACAGTTAGAAGGCATGGAGATATAAAAAGCAGATAGGAGTAATGAATATTTATTGGTTATTTGGGACAGTTTTCAGGATAGAGACACAGTCCATTTCCAAGGTCAAATTTAAGCACTTTCAGTGTACATTTTTAAGATGTTTCAACACCATACTGCATTTGTATATTCTTTATTTATAAAAATACAAATAATCCTAAAAATTTCATCTCATTTCCTTATCATACAGTCGCGTGTATAAGTTTTAGACATGTCAGTCACTTAGGATTCATCACGAGGCCCAATGTACCACATCCCAGGGCTGCCAAGGTCAAGCTCAACAGCATCTCTTTAGTACAGGCCTTTTAAAACCTGAAAATCCACCAGGAGACCACCAGTAGTTTTAAGGGCCCGTGGTACATCCATATAGATAGATACTTTATTAATCCCAAGGGAAATTCAAAGGCACAAGCAGGGGCTTAAGGCAGCTCAACTCTTAGCCTGGATGATACCCTAAAGCCATGCTGACTCGCCACATCCACCCCTTCCTGTGCCCTAAAGATGTGGACCTTGTTTTTTGTCCACAGATTATTTTTTCATGCCCCTGGTAGTAAGCAAGAACATCCAGCGCACGACGGGGTTGTGTAAATCCCTTTTCCCACTTGATGATGCTCTCAGGCAGCTTACTCACCACATCTACGCCTTACCTCAGCATCCATTTTTGCCCAATCCTGCATAGCACTGTATACACACAGATATGGTCAGGAACAACCAAAATTTAGTTTGTGATGGATGACAAATCAAGCAAAACCCAACTAAGACAACATAAAACAGAATCCAAATCAAACACGATTTTCAATGATCTTTTATAAGATGTGAATTTGATTGACTTAGTTGCTAACTGAAATACTTTTAAAGAGAAATAGTGTCGATCCAAACATAGTTTTATCCATTATATCATGTGAAAGATCCTCTGACTTGTTTTATTTATCTGCCTAATAATCACCGTTCAGTCAGATAACTATTTTTATCATAAGAGGCATACAATTACAATTTCAAGCACTGTTAAGCACTTTATCTGAAATCAAAGCACTTCAAACGCTGAAAGCACCACATTAAAATTCAAGCATTTTTAAGGATTTCAAGCACCTGTAAAAATCCTAGAGGAGTTGAAGCAACTGAAATGTAAAAAGGAACAATAAATGCAGCTTTCTAACTGTAAACTGAGCAAAATGATGTCCTGTGAGCTAACAAAATACCACATTTGCCTGCAGGCCAGCGGTGCTCATGTGAAGTGAGCAGGAACAAAGAGCAGGGCTGAAGCACATGGACAGATCGACAAAGCCAGCGGCTTCGTCTGACACTGAACAAAAGTTCATAGTCTGGCTCACAGATAATAATGTCACCAAAATGATGGAAACATAGTAAATGGAACAATTATTTCTTTTATTATAATGTAAAAAGGAAGCTTAAAATGGACACCGCTCCTGTCTCTACCTTAATTCCTCTTCATAGAACAGGTGCAGAATACTCTGGTGTTTAATGATGAACTATTTAAAAAAGGCATGTAACTATCAAGACTGGCGACTAGTCCAGGGTGTACCCTGCCTCTCGTCCAATGACAGCTGGGATAGGCTCAAGCCTACGAATGGATGGATGAAACCATCAATCACAAAAAAGCCCAACAGATTTTTACTTTCAATTAAATGCAAGTAAAATCATGAAACTGTGTGTTCCTGTTTGGAGGTGCTGACTCAGCTACTGTAAGGCCCGTTTGGTTTGCAGAGTAACTTTCCAAATACTGTGGAGACAGTGAGATCTTAAATGCAAGCTAAAATGCATCTGTTTAATAAATTTGTTCACTAAACTTATATTTGTGAAGCTTTCTGTTTCCATACAAGTAGAATATGTCACTGGAAAGATAAACAGAGTACGAGTACACTTCCAGTTTGTGCTTTTCAAAATAAAAGCCCCTTCGGCACTTCTTTGATGGAACTCTCATCGTTTTTACAGAATGCTTTTCTTTTGAAAAGCTCCCGGCACGGTTCCACTGTACACCGAATCAATTTGTTGGAGGTTTATTGCAGTAAACCTTGTGAAGAATGACGGAGCTTTGACGTGGCCAACATGTAGCACACTCACGCCTAGTGTGAAAGCTGTGAAGGTGTGTGCTGGAGTAGGTTCAAGCAGAAACACACTGCCAGTGTGAAGCCTCTAGTTACTGCATAGATTGTTCAGATCAAGGAGCACTGTGGCCATGATGTTCCACTATCAGTACGAGCCAAAACATGGCGGCCTCCTAGTGAGTTTATTTGATCAAATTGACTCAAAATGCAGATATCGCTTGAGGTTTTTTTTTTTTTGTTCAATTATACATTTAAGAAATACAAATATCTATCCAATTAAATAAATTTGTGTGATCATAGAGGCTGCATTTTGACGCTTCCCTGAGGTACTTTCAGTTTGTGTTCATAGCAGTAGCAGTAGCCTGTGGACAGGCCGTTCTTTTATATCTTGGCTGACCTTGTCTAATCTTGCAAAGCAAATGCATTGGCTGGAGTCCAGAGGATCCCCCTTGCAGGGCTTCATTCTGAAATGTCTGTGCCCAGTCTGTGAATGATTGACCAATCAGCCTCATTTTATAAGAATGAAGCAGCAGATATGGGCAGGGTAATTTGGTAAACGACAGCGATTAGCTTGGATGGAGCCATAGCAACTGCTTTCATCACAACAGGCAACATTTCTTTATCAAAAGAGAGGTAAGAAGCACAATGAAAGCTTTTCTTGGTGGCAAACATCGCACGGCTAGACCTTGCATGCTTTATATCAAAAAGTCTCGTTCTGATCTCTTTAGTCGTCAAATGTTCCGCTTACAGTGAACCTCTGTTTTTAGAAATGTAAAGAAAAGCTGTGTCAGTGGTGTAATGTTTACCGTTTTATACATTGTGGCAGCACTAACAGAAAAATGCCTGTAAAGATATGATAAATCTTGTCTCTGATGACCATGGTTGCTTTTGTACCTTACCTAAAAAGGCATCAGTATTTTTGTCAGTGCATGTTTCACACCCATGATAGGACTTCTTGCAGGAACTCTAAGTGACCAACTTCTTCAACATCTTCAAAACCATTGACTTAAAAACTGATATAAAAAGTAATAATTGCTGCCTCTGTCATTCCCATTCTGTGCTCGGTTTGAGTGGGCGCAACCCTCAGGAAGAAAAACACGTTATAAACCAGAGCAGATGCAACAAGAAGGCCAACAAAGACACCTGCTGAGGAAAAAACAGGCAACAATGAGGGATGTTGAAGCTGTCAGAGCTCCAATGGACATCAGATTTATTATAACGTAATTATTTGAGGAATAAGATAAGAAAAAATAAGGAGACTGGGTTTATAAGAATACCCCTCTCACTGCACAAATGTCACTCAGTCTGCTCATGTATTTTTGATTTAGTAAGAACACCAAAAGAATAATTGTCATTAGTCTGGTATCATAAACAGTAAAAATGACAACACTCAAGTTTCCAAAATTGTGACCATGTTAACTTTTTTTTCAACATAAAAACTCATATGTTTGCATTTCTAAACGAACAATCCACATAATCCTGAAATACCAGCACACACATTGGGATGCTATAGCCTCCAACCCCCTGTAATCCACAGTAAAAGCAACAAAAGAAAAAATGTTTGCTGTTTTTCTCTGTTCCCCTGCCAAGAAAGAGATTTCAGCGCCGAGACCAGGAAGAGAAAAATAAAGTAGCGAAGCTGTTTGGCTAAAAGCCTGCGGGATTCTTTGAATCTCAAGGACATTTCCACGTCCTATACTCTGCTGAGTCCCCCTGCCTTTATCTGAGCCCAGCCCACCCAGCCCCATTGTACGGCTCTCAGTAGCAGAGAGCTTCCTGCTTCTCCAACTCAGCTGCTTATAAAACAGAGAGCCGTGTAAGCCTGTGGAACCGCAGGGATTGGAGATCCCTGGGGTAAAAGCTGGGAACATTCAGAAAAACTCTCTTGTATGGTTTTTGGACATTTTTTTCTGAGCCCTGTTTTGAAAGTCAAGAGATTTCTAAGTCGCTCTTCACAGGAAATTGGCTTTTTAAAAAGTTAAAAGGCTAAGAGAACTTTGAGAGCGGAGCAGGTCTTATAAAACAGTCTTTAAAAGTAAAATATATCATAAGTGGCACTCAGAACAGGAAATGTTGAGCATTTACGCAGGCCTCCATACTGTTAGTTCCTTTATGCTTTTATGAAATATGAAATGCTCTATAGAGTCAGAGTTTACGTCATGTGCACTGAAAAGAAACCCTATGAAAGTATTATCAGACAGAACAATCCTACTGCTGCAGTGTTGCCACATGCATTAAACATACAATGAACACACCATTTCATCTATTCATGTTCTCCACGTAAGCAGCCATTCAGCCACAGCCATTAGATTAACTCTGGGACTCTGCTGAATGATGTCTTCACTATCGACTCCCTGCACCCACAAAAAGCTTTACAGCACATTGTTTTAGCGAGACAATAGTCCAAGGACAGATCTCCAGATTTATTATTTGTTTACTTCTGTACTCATTTCCGACAGTCCTATTAGTGCTGCATTGTCTCAGGGTGCACCGCTACAACATCGGCATTGGCTGAGTTGACAAACATCAGCCAAAGAAGAGATCTTTACCATGCAGAGAATTGGCCTATTGGACAAACTCTGACCTGGTTTTATGGCCAAACGTGAGAGAAACTGTTTCATTTTATAAGTTTTACACCAAAAGACGTCAAGAAAAAAGCCTGTGTTTTAAATTTCAGTTTAGTTTCATTATTTTTTTCTTCTGGTTTGTTAGTTTAATCTAGTTTTTATTCTGCAAAAATGCTTCGTTTTAGTTTAGTATTATTAGTTTTAGTGTTAGTTTTAGTTTTATTGGCAACATGAGGAACTTGTCAGGGATGAGATCTGAAGGGGCTCTTCACTTTTCTCTTTTATTCAAATTTTAAGGTTGTTTACAACTCAAGACCCAAAATGACCACTGTATAAAGTATTTTCACTCAAAATCAGGTGATTTTATACTCTCCAGGCATGAGTGTCCATATCAGTCAGTCTGCTGCTGTCAAAGACTAAAAATAAGGAAGTTTCTAATTTTATTTTGTTTTAGTTACTTTTGTCAGTGCAGAATTAAACTTCAGTTAGTTTTATTCATTTAGTTTTAGTTAACTATAATAACCTTGCTCCTGGCATGACCACTAAATAACTAACCAAATGTAGTTTTCAGTTTCTCCAGAGTTCCTGTTGGAATAGAAAAGCTTCAAAGTAAGAAGTATCTCCCAAACTGTCTTGCTAAATCTTTAATATTGCCCTTGACTGGAGATAAGGGGACTAGCCCCAACCCTGAAAAACAGCCCCATACCTTTACCCCTCCTCCATCAAACTTCACAGTTGGCACAATGCAATCAGGCAGGTAACGCTCTCCTGCTGTTCACCAATCCCAGACTCGCCTATCTGACTGCCAAACAGAGAAGCGTGATTCATTACTCCACAGAGGATGTTGCCACTGCTCCACAGTCCAGTGGTGTGTGCCTTACACTCCATCTGATGCTGGGTATTGGACTTGGTGATGTGAGGCTCCAATAAGGTGAAAAATTCACTAAAGCCTGTTTGGGTCTACTTCTTGCTCCAATTATTTCATTCAATGTGCATTTAAAGTCTCCTCTTTATCACGTGTAAATTTAGTCTCCCTTTAACACGTTTATTTGTGGTCTTGGAGATAAACTCAGACTGACTTTTTGGTTTTCCCATCTCTCATCTGCCAAAATTGTATTTGACTGAGAGGGAGACTGTAAGTTGAGGTAAATTATTCAAATAAATGGTTTTGTTGAGTTGTAGGTGTGTTCAGTGTAATCTTTTTGGAAATTGGTGAACTTAATATTATTAGTTTAGATAGGCGATACAAATTGAAAAAATTAGTCAACTTAATTTACAATTTTAAGTTTAATTGCTGCCTTGAAATGTGAGTTAATGTAACTTGAAAAGGCAATTGGCATGAAAATATTTAGTTATTTCAACTTAAGGATGTGAGTTGAAAGAATGTATGATTGTATGTTCTTTTGAATAGGCAAAGCAAGTTTTCTCAAATGACAATGTGTAATATCGTTAGTCTTTTCAACTCAGAGTATCAAGTTCAAACAATAAATAATCAATAATCAACCAACCCACATAAAACTTAAATTTGAGAGTTGAAAAAGCACATGATAGTAAGTTTCTTTGACAAGAAAAAGAAAGTCTTCTTGAATGGATGGCGTAACATAGTTAGTTGTTTCAACTCAAAGTATTAAGTTCAAACAATAAATGATCATTAATTAAGCAACTTTTATAACTTAATGTCCTGAGCTGAAATCAAGCTTTTCTTGATGTTACGTTTACTCAGTTTTTTTAAGGCAGCAGTTGAACTTAAAGTTTTAAGTTGAACCACCTTGATCATTTTTACAGTGCAGTGTTGGCGACTTTTACACACCATGCACCTTAGGAGTCGTTGACCACACTGTGATTTTACTTGATCTTCTACTTCATGGCTGACGTGCTGTTGCTTTAAAACACCTTCACTTTTTAATAATATCACTAACGGCTGAGTGGAATATCAAGCAGGGATGATGTTATACACCTGGGCCAACAGGTCTGACTGAAACCCCAGTTATAATTAACAGGGGTTGCCAAACACTTTTGTCAATATAATGCAGATAGAGTCCCTGACTCTCATTTTGACTTACAGTCTCAGTTTTATTTGATTTATTGTTTTCTAATCTTATTAGCTCTATTATGTGTATATTCACGATCTGTCCAAAACTGAAAGACGCCCACTTTACTATGACTAAGAAAAACATTAACTAGAAAACACTGACATTGAAAGGGCTTGAAAGGGAGCAAATTTAGATTTAAAAAGACTGAAAGAACTGTTGATTATCTGCTGCAGCTTCATACTACTCATCACATCCACTGTGGATCATTAGCTCACACTATGCTTGACTGTCTCTTACTGGATAAGAAACACAGTCAATAGAAGTGGAGGGAATGCCTCTCTTCAACATTACACAAATCAAACTCAAATCACAAGCAAAACACCCTCTTAAAAGCACACAGTAAAATGATTTTCAATAGCTACTTTATCTTTTTGTATCTGGATCACATCTTTAAAATAAAGCCCCTCCAAAAACATTTATGAGCTGTCTCTGTGTTTCTCCAACATTTCTGTTACAGATGATTCTTTCATGGTTGCCTCCAGCTCCAGAGAGCTGATAAAACCGAGAAAACAAAACATCTTTTTATTTTTTTTAAATGTGGGAAGCATAACCACCCCCGCCAAACACAGGAGATGGGCACAGAGAATACAATAGGGGGTATATGTGCTTCTACAACAGTTCTCCCTGCAGACAGGCCAGCAATACTCACTAGAAATTGTTGGAGAAAATGGAAATACTTTCCCTGTTTTATTTTCAAGAGGCCCAGTTCTGATGAAGTAACTCATGCAGGATGAGGTGTAGTAATTATAGAAAAAACTGGATGCCATCTGAAACACTATCTTTGATATAGAGCTGTTTAAATAAGCGTTGCATTTCATCTGAATCATAGTCATCAAAACAAGGTGAAATAGCACAGCCTGAAAATTGCCAAAATTGATGTATTTTCCGCTCAAACGCCTGCACCTGCTGGAGAGTACGAGGGAAATATGTTTGAGTCGCCTGCCACTCAACAACACCAAGCTTCACGCACAAAGACCGCTGTCAGGCGCTGAAAGCGAAGACTGTTCCCTACTGTTCCTGACTAAGAGAGCGAAGCAAAAGATAAATCATCAGAGTGATGCTCCAGCTCCACAGCTTCCCAAAGGCCATCTGTTAAAGGAAGACCCCCCTCTTTACAGGCACATACACTTTATACCCCCCTCATGCTGCCTGCAGAGCTACAACAGGCCGCAGATGTCATGGCACGCCACAGGGACCGTAAACACATCGATCAGTTAAAGGCAGACCATCCTGGGCAGCAGTGACCAGTCAGTCTCATTTCTGAGTGTTTCTGTTCAGTGTTGGAGAAGAAAATCAGAAAATCATTGGCCAACTCAGTCAGATTCCTTCTTTATAAACCGATCATTGCAGCGAGGACCTGGTCTGGGATAATGAGAGAAGAAATAAAGGAGTTAAAGGAGAAGCATCATTTACTCCGTCCTGTCGACTGCAGCTGGCACGACAGTTTGTCTATCACACAATGTGGACGAGATAACAGGTGCGGATTTTTGTTGTGATACAGTCCACTGGTTCTAATTATAGGCAGTAGGCAAACATGCCAGTTTGCTGGCAGCAGCTTCTGTAAACAGGAAAACATGCTTCATGGAAACATCGAGAATCAATTTTAATAACTCCACAAATCTCATGGCTTTGGACTACATCAAACTACTACTTCCTCCTTTGATTGATTCATGCAGTTCTTTACTTTGGATTATAAGGCTAGTTAAGTGTGTAGGGGACAAATTTGTGCATTAAATGAACATTAATTGAGTAGGGATATAGAAAACATGAAAAATATGTTAGTATAAAGATGAAAATAAAATAGACAACAGGCCAAATGGAGCTCAGCGAAAGTTCAAAGACTGTCTCCACTCGTTCATATCTCTCCCTTCTTTCATTCTCTCTCACTTCCTGCTCTGGGGATCAGCTGATCATGGGCGTTCACTCTCTTAAATACTAAGCCAAACAGATTCTGCCACAACCTTGTTTGACCAATCAATACACAGCTGTCATATTTGAAATCTGTCATCCTTTCTCCTGCAGTAAGCCTGTCGTTTCAGTGTGGATGCTGCAAGTGTCCTCCACCCCAGCCACCTCCATTCAGTTCATCCACATTTATTCCCCTTCTCACTGGTCTTCTGCCCATCTCATCCTGCATATTTCAGTCTCCTCCTCCGATCAACCTCATTGGTTACTAGGGTTGTTCCGATTCCGATACCAGTATTGGAAATACGTCCAATACTGCTTAAAATGCAGGTATTGGTATCACAAGTTCATGCATCGATCTGATACCGTTTGGTTTAACTTTATATTTTGCTTTGTTTAGCCATGCTAAATGTTAGCGCTATAAACCGGAAATCAATTCTTCTTCGCTGCTACTGTATGAACGGGCTTCCGTTTTTAGCGCAGCGAAGAAAAACCAAGGGACCCGCTGCAGTAGCAAAGAATGGTGGCTGTGTGACAGTTTTTCTCTGAATGTGATCATTAAAACGCCTTCCAGGTCGGCGCTGTCATACAAGACAAGAAGTGACAAAGTCTATCAAAGTCTTTGAACCATAAATCGTTGCCTCTCATTTGTTTTTCCTCTTGAATCCCGTGCAGCAGCATTTTCAGTGAGCCCAGAATTGTGGGACTTTCAGGGACTTACACCAGTAAATCCAATATTGAACGTCTTTTTGTCCATTTTAATCGAATTACGATCATTTATCACCACTAGCTGGAATGCTTACCACCATATTGTTTCTCTCTGAGTGTCTGTCAGCCAAAAGCAGGCTGTCCCATAATCACCTGATGCAGCACAAAATAGCAGAAAGGAGAGACAGAGTTCAACGCACTTGATGATTTAACTGTATATTAAGTACATATCTGTGTACAACAATTGTTAATATGCGAGTTGTAAGTTTTATATTGTTTTTGGAAGAGTGCAATAAAGTTTGTATTTAAAAAAAAAAAAAGAGAGAGAAAGAGAAAGGTTGTGATGCAGCCCTCTGCATTATTATTTTAATATTTAGCAGCAAAACTCAATGATCAGCAGGAAAACAACTTTAAGGGCGGCCCAGAGATACTGGACATTTACAAGTCTATTAGTTGAGCCATGTTCTGAGTCAAATGTGGGTCTAAAATAACTTGCTAGTCTGAACAGTCAGTTCAGAAAGTTCAGACTAGTATCAGATCAGTACTCGGTATCAACCGATACCCAACACCTTGGTATCAGAATCGTATCGGGAAGGAAAAAAAAGGTATCAGAACATCTCTATTGGTTTCTCAGTCCAGCTTCTCAGAAGTCTACACCTCATCTGATCCTGCATCCCTCATCAACACCACCACCACTGTACAGAATCGATAGGAGAGTATCATATTCCTGCATTTTGCCTCACTACCCCTTTAAGTACATGAAGTCATCACAATGAAGTCTAATTGCCAAAGACATTGCACAATTCTCTTTCATTAAAATGTGTTAAATAAATTATTGTTTAACTTGTCTCTACTGATTGAAATAAAGATAGGGATGAGAGTTCTTCATATAAATCCTACATATGTTGTTGAAAGCCAGGTGTTAACACAAGGTCCAGTTCATTATTGAGTCAGTGTGAACATTTGTGCAAAGATCAAAGAAAATCCCCCAAAATGTTCTTAAGTTCTTGTTTCTAAAGGCAAGGGATGAACAGTGACCTTCCCCTCTGACATATAACCTAATATCTAATCAGTAACTCATCAAGAGGTGCAGAATCGTTAAAAAAACAAACACATATCTGAATTACTGATTTGACGGTCTGAGACTAGCTTCTATATCATAATAAAGGAAAAAGAGGTAAAAAATGAGTAGTGGCTTTTAGAGATTATTGCTGGATAGACATCAAAATCCATCTATATCTGCTTGTCACATAGGCTCTGAGGACAAAATGTTAGGCCAGCTTCTCTCATTTAACAGTATATTAACACAAAATGAAGCCTTTCACCAGTATTAAGATGCTGAAGTCTCCAATGGAATTAATCAGTGGAGCTTGACATGCAATCACACACACCCACTTCATTTGAGCCTCTGCAACAGGCAGAGCTCATGATGCTCTCCTTCAAAACTGTTATTTTGCCTTTACTGAATTTAGTCTATCCATATCCATACTTTGCCTTACATGCAGCTTTTAGTGGGGCTGCTAGGTCTTCAAAGTGAGCCTGTCTGGCTATAAGGGAACCTTTAAAAACCTACTATCATATCCTGACAGGAAGCAGATATGGGAAAAAGAACTTAAGGTTATCAAACCCTGGGCAGTGAGCATTTGAGCTACGCAAAACTGTTTTAAAAACTTTCCCAATGAGTGCTTGAAGATGCTAATTTAAGCAGTGGTCCATAACCTTTTTCCCTAGAGGCCCCCACGCAGACACTTGTGTCTAATGATTAAGACCCCCCTAAAAGGGAGACATTATTGTCAAAAATCAACAGCAATTTTATGAGTTTCACTGATAAGATAGAACCTACACATGTTTTTTTGACAGAAAACTTATATTCAATAAAAGTTTTATCATGATTTTAGATCAGACCTGGCTTTACTTCTATGACTGAATGCACTCAAGTCTAGTGCTCTTCCTTGTCAGATATCAAGTCTGTGAAATCTGTCTATATCAGCACCCAGTCTGTCTGAGGTAGTCACAGATGTTTAGCCTATGTATGCACAGTCCTCTTTTAATTCTTCTATGGATGCTTTAAATAATATTTCTAAATGTGCTTTTTAAAATCACACAGCACATCAAGAACTGTATTTATGATCTTTGTATGAAGAATAAAATGGTTTCAAATTACACTGATGGGTACACAGAACTTCAGCAATTATTGCAATTAGATTTTCAACATATGCCACCATGACTATAATTTCTGTCACCTTTCCAGTGTTAAAATGATCAAGTAATTAATGATAGAAAACAAAACCGCCTTTCTGGCACTGTTTTTAGTCGGATGATAAATGGTAAAAAATTAGGTCTTAGGCTTTAAGAAGTGATTTCATCCACATTTCCACACTGGAATCCCAGAGTGAGGTATCTCACCAGACCACTCTTCTCGCCTGCATTGAGGAAGCGCTTGCCAAGAGTGACTGAAGGACATTATGTCAGGCTTTTATAGCAGGAGGAAGCACCTTCTTTAGGGACCAGATGTCAGGTCAGACCGCCATTCAAGAACAGCATTAAAGCTTCTGGATGACAAAGCGGGGTGGATGTTCACCACTGAGACCGCTTCAGTTCTCATTCATTATACAGACTTACTAACCTTGCACAGCCGATGGATTGGCCTGATTTTATGTCTGTCATGGGGAAGATATATTTTGCAAAGCTTCAATCTAAAACAGCCGTCTGAGAACGGATGGACTAATCAGCATGATTTGAGGAGAATGAGGCAGTAGCTACAGGTGTTGTTTGGTTGTAACTCAAGTTGGAAAACAACGCCTGTCAGTGGAGCTCAGATAGCTACAGTGGCAATGTAGCTACAACATTTCTTTTTGTGTTCCTCCCTTATTTTGTCATAAACATGCTACCTAAACTAAATGGTAATGTACTTTTTAACAAACATACCTTATGGGGCACTGGTTGGATTAAAATGCACTTTCATGTGACCATCAGAGCTGGCTTCCTGTCATCATTTTTGTTGTTACAGTATTTAAGAGATAAAAAAGAGGGTACAAAATGATGAGCCATTTGGGAGCTGAATTACTGAGCTAAACCAAATGATCCAGATCTCTATAAAGACACAAATTCTCATCACTGCAAGTAAGGCTAGACTGACATCGTCTGTGAAACACAAGCAAGATCAGGTTTTACTTGATGGAAACGCACCATTAGTCTCTAAATCTTGTGAAACATTCTTCTGTCAATCCCCTCTCTCCTCACTAATACAGCACTGAGAACCACAATCAGATGACTGATTTGGGTTTTAATTTTACAAACTTAAAATCCTCCATGCCAAAAAGTATTGATTTAAGCCAACATTTCCTACACTTTCAATAACCTTGGTACAGAAAGATGGAGCAATCCTCCACTACAGATTTCTTCTCTGGTGAGCTCTTCGTAAGACATTCTTATTCATGTCCTGCACTCAAGAATGCCACCTCAGCAGCATCAAAGACAGTTTATTGTTCAATTACAGCTTGGCAGGTTCAATCTCTGGGGGAATCAACTGTTACTTGCTGATTAGCTCAGCTACTGCTCAATATATGAGCTGTATAACACTCAACTGCTATTACACTGGCGTTACTGTAAAGTGCATGATAAACAAATAAACGATGAGAGCTCTGCAGAGGAGACAAATCAAGCTTCCTTTATGATATACAGTATGTTAGAGCACTGTAAGGGAAAGTAAAGTACCATGAGAATCTACATTTCTTCTCACTCCAAGCTGGTGATGTTGAAAAACACATATATGCTTTCCCAGTCTTATGCCGAGTTAAACTTCAAAGACATGCGCCTGTACCAGAACGCCGCACAGACACACCTAATGATGCATCGCCGTGATTGAAAGCCTGGCTCAAACATTAACCAGCTTTTGACGGCTCTGTGCTGAGGTACTCCGCTTTCATGCTGGATTCAGCTGTGGAGGGGATAATTATCCCTGCTGGTGGCATGGATCTGCTCGAAGAAAAGTGGAACACGTGGGGAAAAGTGGATGTAGGGCTTTAATTTATGAGGAAAAAGCACCGAGCTGAAGTTTAACTGAGATGGATTAACTGTGACAACAAAGGGGAAGCTGCAACTTTACACTCTGAAATGGCTTAATGTTGAATGAGTTGGCATAACACTTAGCGAAAAGGCTGGTCATACCTCTTTAAAGTGGAACTCTGTGGTGTTTCCTGCACCTTTTTGAAGGGAAGCAACACCTTATCCTCACATGGACCGATGGTTCAAGGTTCTGCAAAGAGAGAGAAAGCTGTTAAAGCTCTTGTAAGGTCATTTCTGAATGTCTGAATTTGACACCCCCTGTTTTGGTTAGGGATGCACAGATGCATTGGTTTAAGATTGGTTCTGCCATCATCAAACATTCAAACATATCAAACATTAACCATGAGGGCATAAGAGATCCAAATTGAAAATACCCATCTGCAGTGTTGTAGCATTAGTATCGAGCATACCTAAGAGCATAGTCAGAGAAAAAATTACTATTTTACAGAAGATCTGACCTGTTGGGCAAACTTTTATTTGCTTTAGTGGTCAAAGAAGAGAGAAAACATTGCCATTGCGGGAGTGTTACACCAAAATAAGTAATTAAAAAAAGCACTGGCATCTGTATCGGCCATGATTTTTAAAATCCCTCATTTTATGAACAATGTCATCCTGTTTTCTTTCAGTCAGATCTATCACTTATCAGGAATCTATGGCTGTGTCCAAAACTGCATCCTGCACACCTCTACCAATACACAATCATACAGTATATACTGCATTCTCAGTTAATGGTTAAAATGTCATTCCAACATGCCTAAAAGCCTGTCATCTTCAGATCCTTTGACTTCATTGTCTATGTATTGCCAGTCCAAGCTTGCTGGCTATGCTATAGGAACAAGCTAGCACAATCGTAGGTTTATTAGCAGTCTGATACATGTAATTTAACAACATTTATTGAATTACAATTAAATTACTTTAATTTTATGCCACTATTGGAAAGTCTAAGGGCCACAATGCATTTTGGGGTAATTCAATCAAGTGTGCTCCTGTTCCAAATACCGTGTAAAACTGAACAAGATGAAAATACTCAAAATATCTGTGATGAAATCAAAGTTTTTATGGAGTGGAAATACATTGTTTTTGAGTTGACTGAAGTTAAAATATATCATTTTAGCTTCCTCAGTTGTTTTTCTTTTTTCTAAACTTTTAAGTTCGATCAACTCAAATCTATTACCTTCATTTTTCAAATATTTTCAAGTTTTACACACTAGTTTCGACTTGATTTTTCTCATTAAAATTAAATCTAGCTTACTTTCTATCACTCAAATTTTGCAATTAGGCTCAAAGTTTGATTGAAACGTGAAATGAAAAAAAAAAAAAAAAAAAAGGTGGACAGTGACACAGTAAGTGCTCTTACACAGAATTCAGTAAATCCTTCCTGCTATGCTGCAGAAGAGTTCATTTGCAAAAACAGATAACTTTGTTTTTTTTTCCAGCTGCTGGTAAGAAAGAACGGCGGCACCTCGCTTCTGCTTCTGCTACAAAACATGAACTTTGACCCAGTTTCCCACAGGCTTTATCGGCTTTTGCATCAAAACAGATTTTAGATCAGAAGACAGCTAAGTTGAAAGTGTTAATTTTATGGCGTTGAACTGTTTTTTGCAAATGAACTCTTGCTCTCCCCAGGAGGGATTCTCCAACTCAGTGGGTAACTTCACTCATGTTGCAAAAGTTTCTAATGACCAAAGGCATTCTGGGAAAACTCTGGGACAATTGTCAAATAATTAGAGTACAATGACAAAAAAAAATTCTCCAAGTGACTAAGTAATGTTTACTTAAAACTAAAAATGTGTTCTATGAACTTAGAAAAATTCTTGCCAATCTGGTAGACATCCATGGAGTTCTTGCATTCACATACAATGTAAGACATTGAGATTTCACATGACGCCTACACTGTTTTAGTAGGTCATAAAAAGGCATCCATATCATGTCTATAGTGTTTAATAATAAGCTAAATACTTCTGACAGGAGCTTTAAAAAAACATGTTCAGGCCAGGGAAGCCAGTTGATGTTTAAATTGTAGATCTTTTTCTGAACACTAAGGGGATGTCCTTAATTTTGGCTCAGAAGTTGAGTTTAAAAATTGATTTCAACTTAACCGACGAAGTTGGAGCACTGAAATGTGACTTTTGCGACACTTCCTGGCCAGAGGATCTTTAAGGGTGAAATGAATGGCAATGGTGTTTGCTACATTTTGGTTTCAGGCTAAGGGATGTTGGACAACTGGAGGAGACAAGAGGACTGCAACCATTATGAATAACCATCGTTAATAAGTTACCCCCACCCCGTCATTTTGTTTTTTTAAACAAGGTTATGCTCTGACAAATGAGCAAAGGGTCGACCCAACCCTTACCCTAGGCTCGTGTTGTAACACAAAGAACAAAGAAACTAAAAGCGGGCAGAAATAAATGACTAAAACTCCGTAAATTAAATCTGAACTACACATTAATTCTTCACTTCGTCACCAAATTCAAAAGTATTTTACAGACTTGAGATAGATGGCCTGCAGCCTTGGGGTAGCAGCAGCGTTTAGCATTAGCATTAGTTTGCTGATTTAACCGTCAAAATAAGAAATTTGACCGAACTGAAACCATGAAATGTTACAATATTTTGACTTTACCTTTCCTCGTGTGACATAAGAACAGTTTAGCGGTCCGTTTACGCCACCTAGCGTCGACTGTACTGACTTGAATGTGGTTATAACACGACTGAAGTATTTCAGCATGCGAGCATGCACATACCCACATACACACAAACCAGAGAGGCGCGCGCCCCAGTCTACCTACTCGCTAATGATGGCTGCGGGGGCGCGCGCGCGCGCGCGCGCAGTAAAGTTTCTTCATCAATCACCCACCGGCAGCTCGTTCACGTAAGATCGTTGGCTGCCTTGGTGCGCGCTCACTGTCAAGATTTGGAGATGTCGGTGCCGTCTCCACGCGCCTGGTGCAGGGGAGAAAAGTTTTTAGAGTCCTAAAGGGAAACCAACTTAATGGACAAAATGTTTCGGTAAGTCACTGAGAATATATGTTGTGTGTCTCGCTGCGGCCAAGCGCAAGATGGAGGACTTTCTAACAGAAATATTCTGTAGACTTCAGAGAAATGTGAAACTTCTACGAAGGTGATTTTGAGGTATCGATAGTGTGTTTTAGTTTGATATTGCGAAACAGGAATACTTTTTCTTTGTGTGTGCGCGACTGAAAGTGCTTGCTTCTGTTGTTTCATGTAGGCCCTAATAGCCTTTGAATAAAGATTAAATAGTAGGTAAAACTGGTGGCCTCAATGGAAAATTGCGTGAATATTCAGATAGAACTGGGTGTCTCTAATGCACCACTTCGACCCAGACCTACTTTGACGAGCCTTTGTGTTTGAGAGACCCCCCATAGTGGAAGTGGTGCTTTAAGAAGAAAAGGCTTTCTCAATATTGCAAAGATAACAATATGTTTCTTTAGATAGAGCCTACTACGCTTAAAAATGTAGAATACGTCAAAGTTGTAGTGTAATACAGTGCTTAAAGCTCCTGTAAGGAGTTTTTATCTGGTTATGAAACTCGACTAATGTTGTTGCCTTTCTACAGTCTGACATAGCAAATAAGACCATACGCATAAGGACTGACTGCTTATATGGACTATGTGTATTTTTTAAAGTCTGAACTTGCTGCCAGGGGGTAGGTGTCACAAAAAACTTTGAATTGAATGTTGTAAGTTGCAACTTATGTTAAAACTAAGGGTGCAAAAGGATGAAAAAAACTATCATAATTCAAATAGTTCTGGTTGATATTGTGATCAGGATCAGTCGTTAGTACTACCTACTTATAGACAGGACAATATTAGCAAAGATACAGGATGTACTGTTTTGCCCACAGGGGGTGCTAAAATCAATGCATACCAAAAGACCCTCACAGGAGCTTTAAGTTCAGGCACTTAATTACTCCAAATTAATGGGTTTTGTTATCACATAAGTTACTGTCATCCTCAAATTCCAATAAAATTTAACAAATATGAAGTATTCAAGGTTGCCTCAGTAGTGAAAATAACTAACAATTTTTATGACAGAATATGCAAACAGTTGGGTAAAATTGGTGCTGTAAAACCAAATGGGTAAAACTGGCTTTAATGGAAAGTGTTTTAGTCAGTCCTAGTGGCCTTCAAGAATGTGGAAATATTTTCAAAGGGATTTTTTCCATCACTAAAATGTCTGTTTTTATTTTTATGTTTGTTTGGTAACAGCTGCAGGGCTTTCAGGCTGTCTAGATCCTCCAGCCTGTGAAAAGAAAAGGAGTCAGAGAAGCTTTGGGGCAGGGCAGAGAGAGGGAGACAGGAGAAAGCCCCGTATGATACGGCAAGAGTGTAACACAAATTAATCAGATTAAAGAATTACAGCATTCCACGGCAGAATCTCACACAATCATCCAGGCAAAAATGCAGGTTTATACAATGTTGTAATGTTGAAAGTTCAGCTGCTTCTGAGGTAATTTGCACTTGTTATTGTGTACAAAACTGTATCTCTGCTTTATAAAAATCAATCTTATTGTACCTAGAGAGCCAATGACAGCCTTCCTTAGTGGTGATTACACACATAAACACCAGCGACCAGGAGGGGCTGGACGGGTTAATGAGTGACCACACCGGGCTGAAGGGCAGGTATACTTAAGTCTTTCAGAAGGAAGCTAAATGTGGGAAAATGGGGACTGAATTAAACATCAGATAATCCAAAAATACTGCAGCTTGAACTGAAAACACCTAAAGGTAGGAATGTAAGGTCATGGGAGTTTTGTCTTGCTGGTTTAGATGTGTGTTTGAGAACAAGTAGGATTTCTTTCACTCAGTGTTTGAATTTGTTGACTTTCTAGTTGCTTGTTAAACTCAAATAGAATAAATCAAGTGATCAGTGTCAGTTGTGGTGTCCCAGACTTGGCAAATAATACCTTTTTATAGCAAACTCTGATGTCATTTTGTTTTGAGTAGCGAAAACAAAGGGCAAATACACTTCAGCTTTTTATGAACTCAGATAAAGGTCAGTTTTTATGTCTGTCGTAGGTGTGCCACTCTTAGAAACAGACAAAACTGCTGATTGTGTCCACTCTTCAAAGTTAAGAGGGGTATTGTAGTCTGACAAAAATGGAAATTTCATGCAGAGTGATCCTCAAGTGCAACGATAATGCTCCTATTCTTGGCTTTGATGTCTCACAATCAGGCTGAAACCTTCAATTATTTTCTCCTCAACAGATGAGCACTGATCCATAATCTAGCCTGGACAATCAGCCCACCCTGATTGGACTGTCTCTCCAAACGAGTTGCTGCCTGCAGCCGCCGTGGGAGTCGCCATGGAGACGGTGGTGATCGTGGCCATTGGGGTGTTGGCCACCATTTTCCTGGCCTCCTTCGTTGCCCTGGTGGTGGTGTGCAGACACCGCTACTGCCACCCTCACGACCTGCTGCACCACTTCGACTCCAAGTCAGTGAACTGATAAAACTTTGGAGCATGGATCAATATGTCTTCGAAAATAGAATCTTTTTGTAGTATTTGAAAGTCCTACAAAATCACTTTAAATGGTCTTATTTTACTTTACACCTATGTGACAGGTTCCTCTTCCCCGTGTGACACTTTTAGAATTGGTTACCATACAATGTTCCTCCTAATTATGCATTTTGAAACTATTTGGGAGTATTTTTGTTTTTCTTTGACTATCTTTGAGCAAAAGAGGCGGAGTAAGGCTTTCAACAAGGCCCCTCAAATCAGGGATGTCATGCTTCATGGTTTCCATCTTAATCCTTAAACCACTATGGCCCTCTGTTAATGTGCTTTTCAATCTCAAGTGGACTTAATTCATCTCAGCTATTAAGATGTCTGCTGTTTTCTGCCTTTGCCCTAATGATGCAGTTTATACTTTGATTAGTTTGATTATATTCATCTAAAAAAATGATTTGTTAAAACTGGAAAGTAGAAAGTCTCAACAAAAGCAGGTCATAAATCAGCTTCAACACATAATATGTAATTTCTGCCACTACGGTGCTCTCAATCAAAACAATAGCAAAAAATGACAAGTGAAGGTAGTTTCCCACAGCTCTACAGCTCATTTCATTTTGATTTGATGACTCTGTTCAATGTGACGCCATCCTCTATAAGGTATATTTACTTAACAGTAAACCCCATTTTGTCATGGATGATTTTTTACCTCAGAAATAAGATTGATTGGCCAGATTCAGAGCTGTCATCAGATGGATCTATCTTATAAAGATGTAAGCTGAAATGCTTGTTCAGGGGGTTGCGTGGCATGGTTTGGTTGTACTGCAACTATAAAAAAAAAAATTGTGTTGATGCAGCTAGAATTTTATCAGAAATGGACATTTCTTCTTTTTTTTTAAAGATTTATTTTTGGGCTTTTTAGTGCCTTTATTTGACAGAGGAGGACGGTGGACAGAGTGGGAAATGGGACGAGAGCGAGGAGAGACATGGGGCAAAGGGCCACAGGCCGGACTCGAACCAGGGGCCACCCACACACATGGGCTGCGCCCCAGACAGCCAGGCACTCCGCACACCCAGAAATGGACATTTCTTCTTGATGGAAGAGATTTTTTTTTTTTTTGCTCTTCTTACGACCAGCTCCAGCAAGAGTTGTATTCACTTACTGGCTCCACTGATAGTGAACAGTCAAGAACATTTTATTTTATGGGGTGGTGAGCACCCACTACATTGTGTTTTGTCGCTCTGATTGGCCTGTAAGAAATGACATAGACAGAAAGTTGTGTTATCACCCTCAGATTTTTCAAAGTTCTGCCCTATCCAACACCATGTGAGGGGTGTTCCCCAGATGGGTATGAAATACACTTTATGGACTGAGTATTCAGCCACCTGACCATTACACAAGCAGGGACTGTAATGACATTGTACTCAAAGACATGTAGTTGGCCCCCTTTTTGCAGCTTTAACAGCCTCCTCTGTTCTTGGTAGGCTTTCCACAAGATTTTTAAGTGTTCCTGTCAGAATTTGTGCCCATTCATTTTGTAGAGCATTTATGAGGTAAGGACCTTATGTTGGACGACAAGGCCTGGCTCTCAATCCTCATTATAGTTCATCCAAACCGTCTTTTTGCAAAGGTGACATTCATCACAGTACCACGCTTGAAGTCTCTGAGCTCTTTAGAACAACCAAATATTTGTAAATGGAGACTGCATGGCTAAGTGCTTGATTTGAAACACCTGTGGCAATGGGTGTGATTGAAACATCTGAATTCAATGATTAACAGGTGTGGCCAAATACTTTTGCCCGTATGATGTGAAACTGTCTGTCTAGCGGGTTTTGAATTTCTTGTTTGTGCAACAGAACCTGCAGTCGATGGCAGAGAATAATCCTGGAGACAAAGAGGAGCACACTCAAACAGCTTTACCTCTTAAGGTGCACAACAAAAAAGACTCAAGAAACTGAAAAGTGCACCCAAAAAAGTGTTTTTAGAGTTTTTCTGTAGGCAAATAAAATCCCTCTGATCATGAGCAGAATGGTGCTGTTTTTCCAAAGATGTCTTCCCTAGCTTAGAGCAAGGCAGAGGTCACACAGTAAGCCATCAATATTGAAACTTTAATCCATTCCCTCCAAACACCTACTGTAAATGTAATAAGCACCTTACCATAAGGCAAAGTAAAAATTGCTACTTGACATGCCTTAGGAGTTCTGGTCAATAAAACATATGGATCTGTTGTTAAGGCCCACAGTGGATCTGATCGGAGCGATGGAGACCCAGAGCGAGCCATCAGAACTGGAGCTGGATGATGTGGTCATCACAAACCCCCACATCGAGGCCATCTTGGAGAACGAGGACTGGATAGAGGATGCCTCGTATGTGTTACTAGCTTCTTTTTTACCTGATAGAAGATTCCTCAACATTGAAGTTACTCTAAATGATTGATAAAAACTCATGCTGGTATTTTCTTTTCCTTCAACAGTGGATTGGTCTCTCACTGCATTTCTATCTTAAAGGTAACTCAGCTGCACCATTTTTAGACCATACTTTCACTTGATAACTTTTTCTAACATACTTTTTCTATGCACAGATATGCCACACATTGACTGAAAAGCTTGTTGCTATGACAATGGGCTCAGGGGCAAAAGTCAAAGCACCCGCCAGCCTGAGTGACATCATCACTGTGGCTAAACGCATCAGCCCGAGGTAACGCACCCCCCAAAAAAACTTAGCATTACCACATTACTGACTCCAACTAATGTTCCTCCTTCATCCCTCATTGTTTTCTTTCAGAGTGGACGACGTGGTCAGATCCATGTACCCTCCTCTGGATCCAATCCTCCTTGACGCCAGGTAATCACATTTATTGCTCCTTCATTTTAAAAGCTATTTCTCTGTTTGGCTTTGATTGCTTAATGCACTGAGTAAAAATGTGATTGATTAGGTGTATGTAAGAGCTGGAGGAGAAGGAATTATCCATAATGTAATACCATTGATTATAATATAACAAAACAGTTATGCAGCAAATTGATGCTTTCAAGAAAAAGTTATAAATCAAAACTGTTTTTGTCCACCATGAATCGAACTGAGATTGAACTGTTTTTAAAGACCAATTCCACTCAGTGTTTGCTTATTTTTAAAAAGCTTTCTATTCAAAAAAGAGTTTTTCATCTAGCAGAAGCCTGTGTAAATAAATCTATTTTCTTCCTCCACAGAGCCACTGCTCTCCTCCTTTCAGTCAGCCACCTGGTGCTGGTCACCCGAAACGCCTGTCACATGTCCGGCAGTATGGACTGGATCGACCAGTCACTCCATGCGGCCGAGGATCACATGGTGGTTTTGCGTGAGGCAGCGCTGGCCTCTGAACCTGAACGAAGCATACCTGGAGCAGACGCACAGAAAGAGCAGGCCATCTAGAGCAAACACAGATAATAACATAGACCAAAAAAAAAAAACGCTGCAGCAGGGCCTGAAAAATGTCTCCACATGTATCCTTGAGATGCCTCCATTCACAAATCCTGAACTCTGCTAGTTAAAAGGCACATATCCTGCAAGATGGTGTTGAAAAATCAAGAAAGTAGGCTGTGCTGAGGGATGCAAGGACATCTTATAAAAAGAAACGGTCCTGGATTTTTATTTTTATCACAAAAAACTGCTCCTGACTTTCGCAGTCACATATCTGTAAAGTCAAACATTCAAAAACAGGTGGTTTTCTTTGTATGTAACCAAACAGATCTTTAAAAAGTGGGTTTGTTGCAGGTGTAAGCTGCCTCCAAGTGAAAGGCTTTTAAAAATTTCTTCCAGAGTGCGCCATCGCCCAGCGGTGGGCCTAAATCCAATCTCGCCGTCACATGGAGGCTTAGTCAGCTAATCCATTCTGAGGAAAATAACACCCAGTTAGCCAGTGAACCAAAGGGGCTCCAACTCAGCGGACTAATAGAAGACCAACCTGACGTAATTACAATCTGTTATCAGCATGACTTGTGGATGTTCAAAAACATCCCACAGTTACTTTTAGTTAGAAATCACCCAACTGGGAGTTTTTAGACACAGATAGCGTTTGTTTTAGCCACATCAGCAGAAGATTAAACACTTTTCCAGTTGGGTTAGGCCCTCTTGTGCCATTTCTGCATGTTATCATGTTTAATTGAGACTGGTATCACGGAACTTGAGCTTGTAAGTTAAAATCGACCATACTGAAACATCTCAGTATTGACCAGGTCAATTCACTTTATCACAAGCAGAGTCACAGTTGGTCATGAACCAAGCAAAATCAGAAACACTGCAGCAATCATTTTTTCTGTAGCACTTGTCAAGTTTGGTAAGTTCAGTTCTTTTGTTTCCCTTTGGACATTTGTCAGCCTAAGCTTTCAGTTTAGGACTATTAGCATGTGATTGAATGCTCCTACCAAACTTCAGCATGTCAGCATTGTCACTGTGAGTACCACAGATTTATTCAAGTAAACTCAGGTCATATGAAAGCTGTTCAAAGGCAAATCTAGCAATAAAAGTGCAATTATATTACTCCAATTCTCAAAAAAGTTTACTTATAGTGTGGTCCATAAAGAAATCACACAAGCTTTTAACTTTTAGCCACAGAAAATAATTGGATTTGATTTAAATCTGCTAAATGTGACTACCAGGGCTACCACCAGCCAAATGCAGGTGGATTTTAGCCATGGTAGGTAGTGCAGTCTCTACCACTAGACACTTTGGCAGATTGAATCTATCAGACACATCCTTGGCTCCATTCTAACTGGAATTGGCTGTTAGCACCAATGTTTGTGAACATTTTTACAGTGGTAGACTCTTACCACATTAAGGCTGCTCTGTGCATAAAGGGGGCATTTTTTTTAAATGCCAAGTGCTAGATTCATGGCCAACAGATTTTTTTGGTCTATTTTTGTGTTTCCTTCTGGTTGGATGGGCAAAAATACTTAAGGAAGGAAGGGTTGCACATCTAGTTCAAAGTCAACCTTAATGGCTACTGAGCAAAAAAGTTGATGTCAAAACAATAATGACTTAAAGGGCTGTTAAAGTGTTTTAAAAGGAGATGGATGAACCTCACATGGTCCACTTTGATAAGCTAGCATAAAAGCCCAGACTTCCTTGCTGGTTCCATCAACTAAAAGCCTATGGGTTTAACTGGGTTTTAAAATCCGTTTCAAAACTCCCAAAGTAAAGATGCTATGCTAGGCTATAAAGGAACAACAATATAGTCACCTGACTTCAAAACCCCTAAGCTTCTAATTTTATCTCTTACCTCATCTGTAAAAACGGTCTTCTAACCAACAAATTGAGTCACCTTTAGTAAGATGTGAAAAAGCTTCAAAAATCACAAGTGGCGAATTTTCAGATTTATGTCTTGGAAAAAAATATTTAAATCTCTTATGCTTCTGTTCACATTAGACCGTATTTCAGGCAACCTGACATGCCAAACCGCTAACTCACCTCTTGGTATTGACAATCCATCCAGGTTCTTTGCCAAACAACGCCAGCCCCACCTCTTTCTGAGTGAAACAACTCCATCAGAATGAATGGCAGTAAATGAGAAAAATGGGGTCTTAAGAGATTTAAAAGCTTAAATGACAAAAAAGTTAAATACTTATTTGAAGCCTGCGTTCTGTAGCTGGTTAGTTGAAATGTTAAAATAAAATGACTTCTCTGAACTCAGCATCATAAAATTAGAAAATAAAGTTACAGGTGTATGAGTATCATTTCAGATTTTTCCGAACAGACAACTTCATATTTATACCCAGATGTCACAAAAGAACATCAAATACTTTATGTGTGTGTTTCAACCATGTGAAATGAGTTGGATCGAAACTTTAAAGACATTGTTGATTCATTACCTCACATATGAACAGTGGGTTAACAGGCAGGTAGACTGCAGTGTGACAGCTTGCTTTAAGTCAGTAGGAACACAACACCAGGAGTACTTTTGACTGCTGTATTTCTCTAGTTCAGCTCAGAGCCACAAAGCTCTTCTTCGACACTCCTTCATTTGAGGATTAAAAAAACTTGCTGTAAGTTAAAGTTCTTAAATTGTTTGAAGTACAAAATACAACACAGCAGTGTCTGTGTTGCTACCGCAGTTTGTTACTCTACCACCATTCAGTCAAAGGGTTTTTTTTTTTCCCAAATGGGGCAGTGCCACTCCGGAGAGCGGGAAATAACATTGGATTGCTCTCATCAATTAGTACTCATACTGCACCAGTCAATGTTGAAATGATCAGCATTTTATTCATTATTTTGTGTAGTCTTTGGATGATGTCTGTATGCCACTCTTAGAAAGGAATGTTTTTTGTTTTTGTTTTTTTTTAAATGTGGCTCTTAACAGCTCCTGAGATATGAGCTTTTGTTTGGAATCCATTTTCTATTTCTCCCACTTATTTGTGATCAGCAGGACCTGATATGTTTAAAGGTTCAGCCTTGTTTTTGAACAGGAAGTAGGTTTTTATAACCAATATAATGCCCATAAATCTCCCGAAGGTCCTGTTTCTGCAGAAAATCGGTTTTAGAGCATCTGTTTTGTCGGCCAGTTTGTCAGTTGCTTGGGGTCTTCAGTCAGTAAGAGATATTGTCAGTCATTGAGAGAGGTCATTTTTCTGGTTATTTCGATGATGGACAGAGAGGACCTAAAGGTCTGAATTTCTTGGAAATTTTCCTTTTGAAATTCTACACAAATATCGTAAAATTTCAAGGGAATTACCTAAAATTTATATAAAAATTCATGAAAAAGTACTCCATAAAAGGTACCCAAAAATTTCTTCAGATATTCCCTAAATGGTATAGTGAAACTTTATCATAAAGCCTCAAAATTTCTATAAAATTTGCAAAAAAAATCCCCAAAAATGTAAATAGATTAACAAAAGCACTCCCCAAAATTCTATGATAGTCACAGAAAATCCCCTCAAACATCCAACCAAATTCCCTGAAATTTACATGAAAGCAATTTTAAATTCCCAAGCAAATACCTACAAAAAATTCTAATCAAATTCCTAAAATTTACAAAACTTTTTCCCAAATTCCAATGAAAATGCATAAAACTTTCCAAAATAATTACCCCAAACATTCAAACAAATTTCCCAATTTCCCATGAAAATGCAAACGATTTCTCAGCAAATTCCATGCAACAAACCTCCAATGAAACCCTCCAAAATATACAAACATATCCTCAAAATTTCCTTGGGAATTTCCAAGCAAATTCACAAATACATCCTTTCATTCATTTTTCCAATATTCTCCCAACATTTCAAGCAGATAAAAACCAACTTCAACAGACATGACAGACTATTATCTAAAAAATCTTTTAGCAAATTCTTACGATGTTGTTTGAAAGCCAAAATGTCTTCATTTTTTACATACAGGCTCTTAGGAGGTTAAAGTGCTTGAGGAAATGTGTTTTTTGTGTTGATTTTGGCGCCCTCTCTGGACAAAGTGTTATCTCTTGACAAAAATGACACTCTACTTCCTTAAAATGTATAACTAAATGTAGCTCCTTGCTATGAAAAGTGTACACAGTCAGTTTCTGCAGCAGGATTTTCAGTGTATTACCTGAACTGCATCAGTGTTTAAATGCAACTATACAGAAAAATCTGTGCTGTTACTGATGATGTTGGGCTTCTGTAACTTGTAGAGATGTTTCAGTAGCATTTCAGCCTGTCAATTATCCAGTTAAAAACTCCTCATAATAGCTATGAAATCCAAGTGCTATTTTTTAGCTACCAGGAAAAGAATTACACAAATATCAGTAAATTGAAGGATTTTAAGTTCATTACTATTTACTTCAATAGCTGTCGCTGGTAAAAATATAGATTTTTTTTTTTGTTCAGACTATTGAGGTTGTAAAGAAGGAGAAACAATGTGTCTGCATGTGCTATTGTGTTGTAATGAAGTTTTGACCAGCGTGTTGATTGAGGTGAAGCAAAATTAGCGTGATGTTCAGGCTATTATTGAAGCATGTGTACCTGCTCCTCCATGCAGAGCTAATACTGAATCCCAGAGGGGTCTTAATAAGGCATTAAACAGCCACAATAAACACATGGCACAAAGCTTTGGACACACAGGGCTGGCAACACTTCATAAGACTCACATCTGTAAAATATGAAAATGAAAAACTGCCTTTTATAAGACAATCAGGATGAGTCTGTGACTCTTTCGACTGGTCTACAGCTGTTAGCATGCAGAGGTGTTTGATGAAAGCTATTAATCGAGGAGAAACATTTAGAAAGTGGTTAGCCTTTTATTTTTTCTTTGTTTACATTGTTTATTAGCACTGATCTTTTTTGCAAGCACTCTTTTTTTCTCTTCCTTATGCCACAGTTTGTTACTGATGTCTTTCCCTCACTCCCACACATCTTTCTCTTTGTATCTCTCATTGATTTGTACAGATAAAATTAAGTTTCATAGGAAAATGTGTTTTTTGTTGTTGTTTTTTTCTCTGAACAATAGCTACGGAGAAATCCACATCTGATAAAAAGTCCACACACTAATTTGACATAAATAAAAGTGAATTATTTTCCTCTTTTTATGACATCGTGAGGAGTCATTTGTGCAGCAACACGGTGTTAATACCCCCCTGCCATTTTCCTTTCTCTGTGGAGGCGGAGGCCCAGTCAGTGTCAGTCAGCCTCCGCTCGTCTAGCAAAGCAGCCCTTTGCTTTTCTTCAGATCAATTTGCTTCCAGCTTGGCAGGGAGGCGTATTCATCTCTCTTCATTTCCAAAATAGTCTGGAACATAATTGCAGTGATTTATTTATGAAGGCAGAGCTGTAAAATCAATAAAAATAAATTATAAAATGCGAATTATAAAGTTAGAATGAACCTTCTGTAAGGACTTGACATCTAATTATAAATATTAGAGCATCTACATTGTAAACCATGGTGAACACTGCAGACTGCTGGTCGAAAGGCGTCACTACATGCTGCTTTACCTGGAAGTCTTGATCGGACAGGTAGACCTCCAGGTGCTGGGGGTCCACACCTTCAGGCAAGGGGGTTCGCAGCAGGTCCTCCAGGGGGTACTGGGTCTTCATGAGCTGGGCCAGGGCGTCCTGCACCAAGGTCAGCTTCACTGGCCTGGTGTCGCCCTGATTAATAAACCAAACACACCCAGGGAAGGAGACGGATGTTACTAAAAGCAAAAGGCTCAAATCCATCCCAGTCAATAAACTGAAAATGTTTTTCATGTTTTTACATGAAGCTGCTTGAAGAGGATGGTCAGTTGGAGTTTGGATACATGGTTAATTCATTACACAGTTTTTATCTCCTATGTGTCTTGCTTAAAAGTTCACATAAATTAAGTCCTAGAGGGGAAAAACTGAGTATGTTAACACAAGGCCGCCCATAAGGTGTGGTCATGGGGAGAGCTTTCTGGGACCCAGCCTATGGACCCAGCCAAATGGGGGGCCCATGAAGGTTAAATCTTGGTCCAGCTGTGAAATCCATATTTTATATTTAACCTGAGTAATAACCACTTTCATAAAAAATGAACAATAATTGTTTTTTCTTTATTAATGCTGTAGTACAATATAACCTTTTTCAAAATGTAAAACAAAATACTTTCTGGTAATTTTAGCACTGTGGATGGGCACACTGAACTAAACCATTTGGAACGTATGTCAGACTTCACAGCTAAGCTATAATATCCACTAACGTCAGGACGACATGAAATAAAGCAAAGAATCTGATACAACATTCAGGGAAAAACTGATTAAATAATAATGAAAAGTGGAAAAAATGGATCAAAAGTGGCAGAATAGGGCAGTAAAAGTGGTAAATGGGGTTAAAAAGCAGCAAAAATGGGACAAAAAGTAGGGTGAATATGTGTTGAAAGTGGCAAAATGTTAGTCTAAAGGGTCAAAAATTAATTCATATTGGCAAAAATGGTTAAAGGTAGCAAAAAGAAGCAAAAATGGGCACGAAAAAAGTATTGAAAAGGTATATCAAACATGGGCTTAAACATACAAATCGTTAAATATGGCAAATATTGGTTTGAAGTGATAATTATGGGTTAAAAGAGGCAGAAAATGACAAAAAGTGGTCAAATTGGTTAAAAAAAAGTGGCACAAAGATGTTAGGAAGTGGTGGAAAATAGTAAAACAAAAAAAGGCAAGTAGCAAAATAATTACTTAAAGGAGGCAAAAATTGATTAAATTAGGCAAAAAATGGTTAAACGTTGCAAAAATGCATTAAAAGGGGCACAAATGGGCAGGAAAAAATGGTGGAAAGGTGTTAGAAGGTGTCAAAAATGGGATAGAAGACACAAAATGTTGGTAAAATGGGACAAAAATTGGTATAAAGTGGCAAAAATGGGTATAAGAAGGCAGAAAAGCCTCACCCCTTACTGGGTAGAAACATTCCTTCAAAATGAACAGCCATGAATGAGAATAGGGAGATGGGGTCTTTAGAGAATTAAAAGCTTTATATAAGAAAACAATACAGTTTAACAGTTATGGGAAGCCCAAATCTAATGCAGAGTTAAAGATAAAAATTATGACTTTTTTGAACAAGGGCATCATAACATTTCAAATAAAGAAAGACAAAAATGCATACAAGTGTCTATTTAGACTCTCTGTCAAACTAAACAGACAACTCCATATTGTAACTGAAGATGCTATAGATCGAAATCACATCTCTAATGTTTGTTATTAATCACAGTTAGATCTTATTTTTTTAAATATGAATGTATCAGTGAATGTGTGAAGAATCTGTAAGCGGTGGGCAGACTACAGCTCCTGCTGTCACAGAGCGATCGCTGGCGTCAGTAGGAACACAACGCACATCTAATCACTTTATTTAGATACATTAGCCTGCTCTTATCAATACTCAGACAAGGTACAGACTGCAGGAAATTAAAAAAGTTTAAAATATTCCATAAATGTTAATCAGGTATTTATTCCCACCAAAATCCAGGTCTCTTTCCTTCTTTAGTATGTTTTTTAATGAATTGCTATATGTAAGTAGACAGGATAAAATCTCCAATGAATCCTCATGGGGTGCAAATAATAAAACACTGAATATATATTTGGATTTTCAAACTTTTCTCAGGAAAAATTCATGAATCAAGTTTCTCTTTATATAAAACAGAAATCAGCAATACAATCATGCCTCCGTATATCTCAAAATAAAATCCAGCTTAGACAGGTCAGTGCTACACAGTCCCATATCCTGGGGAGAGTAATATTCTTCTCTTTTCAGCTCTTGTATTGAAATTCATTCAAAGGGGCAATCGAGGGCAGGATGAATAAGAGAGGCTTTTATGTTAGAAAAGTCCGACCTTTCTATGGATTTTTTGGGCTTGTGGATTTTTTTTCATATCCACGTAAGATTGCAAAAGAAATAATATGAAAGAAAATTATTGCTTTTGACATTGTAAATGGCATAACCTCAGACAAATCCATGACTCAGAAAGCAGCATTTTAAAATGCTGAAAGCTACAAGTAAAAAAAAATCTTTAACATAAAATGGCTGCAGGCTAGCATATGCTTTTGTAAAATATAGCGCATTTTACTGCAAGATCTGAGTCCTATTAGCATAATGTTGCCCATCTTGAACTCTTGTTTTCCAATAAAACAGCCATATTTTCAGCTACAACATAATCTGGCCTTGATTCCTACAAAGCTGATTTATAGCTGGGTCATATTTGTACCTGCATGTGGGCTCCCAGGCTGCTCTCCCAGCGGGGGAACACATTGGTGAACGTGAGAGGTTCTGACCCCTCAAAGATGAGGTAGCCCTGCGGTGGGCGTCTTGGATTCATCTCTAAAATAACAGAGAAGAAAAATCATCAACAAACCACCAACCCTTTAATTCCCAAGTCATTCCTTTTGAACTCTTACCTTTGCAGTACTGCAGCGCTGTCTGCATGGCACACCTCCTCTCGTTGTGCCAGCAGCTCCAGGCTGAGGAGGAGCTTTCTGTCTGCTCAGGCTGACCCCTCTGCCACAGGTAGACCTCCAGACGGTTGTCAAGAAGGAACAAAGCTGGAGAACAGGAAAAAAGCACAAATAGAGAGTTTGCTTTGGTAGTGTGATAGAAAATAAACAAATTCTTGTCAACCTTTTTTCTATGTAAATAATTTCAGAGTAAAATAGAGGATGAATTGTGCTGATTTTTATCAGATTTGTGAGTAATCTGGTGTCTCACCTGGCGGTGGTACAGCGTATAGGCTCTCCTGGGTGAAAGGCATCGGCATCACAAGCCCAGGCAGCCTCGTTGGACTCTGCAGCTCCTCAGCCTTGAATCTCCCCGAGGTGGCGCTCAGGTGGAAGAGCCGAGGTGTGAAGCTGTACTTTCCTGGATCTGACATGAGAAAGCTTGCCTTTAGATAAAGTGTGATCGAAAAGACATCTCTGATGCAGAGACAACAAAGTAAAGCATGTTTTCTACCTTGCAGCATGCAGTCATAGGCTTTTCTGTCCATCTGCCCCAATCCCATCCAGAACTCTGCAGGCTCTGAACCTTCCTCCACCACCCACACCTTCATTGGTCTGTTTTCATTCAGACCCAGCTCTGGTGGACACCTGGTAAAAAAGTATAATTTGATGTTAGAATCATCACTTATTTCTACTTTTTCTTTAAGCCCTTAAAATATATGTGGCTTACATGTGAGTGAGGCGCTCCACCGCTCTCTTCCCAACCTCTTTAGTGCTGGCATGAGCTTTACAGCCATTCCAAAGAAACAGCTCCCCCTGCTGGTTGTTTAGCAGCACCACAGAGCCCCTGGACCTCAGACCTGCACAGCTGCAGTCTACTTCTAACAGAGAGCCCTCCTCCGGGAGCTCTCCTCGCACACAGAACAGACGCCACTCTGCTACAAAAAGCACAAAAAAAACAATAATTACTAACAGGGTGTTAGAAAAAGGAACAAATAGAGTCAAAAAATATAACCGTACTGTACCTGCATTTGTGGATGACTCCTCTCGCTTTCCTTTATGAATGACCAGGCCTCCTTTAAAGAGCTGCAGGAAACAGGGAGGTTCTTTCCCCTGAGGAACCACCACCTTCAGAAATAACACAGCAAGCAAAAAGGCTAAATCATAAATCACACATTTTTTTCCTGTTTATAATTCTATAACTGCACTGTAACAAAAAGGGCTTTGGTTGAGCCTGTTGCCCTTTGCGATTTTAAACTTTGTGATTTACTAAAAGACATCAAGTTTTTAAAATGTTTGATTTAAGGAGAAGTAAGGTATTAGTGGAGTAGAAAATAACTGGGTGAACAGCACTTTACAAAACAACAATTTGGAAGTACATGTGAACATATGTATATGCATGGAGATTACATTTAGAGTATCTCAGGGGTCAATCTTCGGCCAAATGTTGTTCATACTTGACATAGATGTTATTTGAAGGAAATCAAAACTAGTAGAATTTATTTTATTTATTGATGGTATGGATATACTGTGATCTCAGAAAATCTGCAGCAGCTTTAGAGGAGATCACAACAGAAATTACTTATTCAAGGCTTTTATGTGATCTGAACAAAATATAAATGAATTACAACTAGAAAACATGTTGCCTAAAAATCCTAAAATAAACACAGATGTCAATATTAGCCCCAAAATTGTGTAAACATTACATAAATGCTGTTTTTGTCGGATCAACACTAGTTAAATTTAATTTTTTTTTTGATGGTACGCATTTACTTTGTTCTGGGGAAAATTAGCAGCTTTTGGAGGCGATTATAATAGAAATGCTGAAATAAAGGTCATGATGTAACCTAAATGAACTATAATAGAATTAAATTGAATACATTTATATATTTTGGAACTCAAAAAATAAACACAGATGCACAAATAATTGTTGATAACTTGTGGAGTTCCTCAGGGGTTAGTATTAGGCCCAAAATTTTTTTACCATGACATAAATGTTGTTTTCAGGAAATCAAAACAAGCCAACCCTATTTTATTTGCTGATGGCACTGATTTACTTTTTTGGCTGGGGAAAATCTGTAGCTTTTGGAGGTGAGCACAGCAGAAATGACAAAATTAAGGCTATGATGTGACCCAAACAATTCATAATGGAATTAAAACAACAAAATTATTTTGTCTGGAAATAAACACAGATTTACACACATAAATTTCAACATGTGTAGTTCTTCAGGGGTCAATAATAGGCCCATTTTGTTTTATTTTTACATTAGGTGATCACAACAGAATGGGTAAATTGAGGCTATGATGTTACCTGAACAAGCTATAATGGTTTTCAAACTAATTAATTTGTGTTGTTTGGAAATCCTAAAATTAACACAGATGTTAAAAAATGTTGACAACATTACAGTGAAAAGAGTATATGAAAACACATTTCTAGGTATGATATCAGAGCACAAATCTGCTTGGAACCCAACATGTCTGCATTTAGACTGAGCCTTACTTCCTGAAGAAGGCTAGACACAGAAATGTGTCGAAGTCATTGATTTTAATTGGAGATGCACAGATATCGATACCAGTATTGGGTATCAGTGCTGATACTACATCCAAGTTCTCATATTGGTACTCTTGAAATATAGCAGACACTGTACTCAGTTTGTGATAACAGTCAAAGTTGGAGCCACGTCTGCAGTTTGTTATTATTTTGCCATAAATTAAGATGGAAAAAGTAGAGGAGAATGAAACTATGCACTGATAAATGATCAAGAGGAGGGATGAAGACCATCTACAAACTTTTATAATAATATTTAGAACAGCTATGGTACTATCACATACTCACATTTGTACATGGTAAAGGTGAGTGCCCAAATGTAAGTACTCATACTTACTACTCATACTTTAAGGACATGCCAGTTTTATAAAGGCTTTTTGCTTTTATGTAAAGAGCAGCACCTTGGTTTCTTGATATTTTTTCTGTATTTGTTCACAGACATACTACCAGTTTCGAGAAGCTGTCTAGCCTCTTGTTGTTTCATGTTCAGGGTATATTTTGAAGCTTGTACCTGTGACTCTTCCTGGTTATTCATCCCAATGGACAGGAAAGCTGCTGTGTCCCGCCCACTGACACTTGAGTGACGCCCCCTCCAGAGGAACAAGGCTGTGTTTTCTTTTTCCTTACATTCATCAGAGCCGTTGATTTTATCTACAGCAGAGAAGGACATGAGTGATTAAAATCACTTTACATCCGCATTAAAGAAACTTTTACGGCTGAATCTTCTGTAAATGTGACAGACCAACAGTGTTGATGCTGTACGTCCAGCGGATGACATAGGAGTCTCCTTCATGAAGCTGTCCCGTGCTCTCTATGACAGTTTCACTGTCCTCAAACTCCTGGACATGCCAGGTGTCCACAGCAACCGTTCTCAGCTCCATCTGATGTCCTTCCTCCAGTGTGATGACTCCATGCCCTCTCTGGACGTCAACACCAGCCAACATGTTATGTACCAAGCTGTCTTCTTGTAGCGACTCGCCCGACATCAGGGCTTTGGCGTCACAGGCACTCAGGAGGTCTGATGATGGGATAGATGGCACTGGCTGTGGAGACATTATGTGCATAAGTCTTATTTCCCTTGTTGGTATTTTCTAAGGTGCAAAATGACTTTAAAACGTTAATGAGTCAGTTAAACCTTCATCTCTTTGTTCCTGAAAGCTGCTTCATCTCTGACTCCGCTCTTTAATGTCCAGTCCAGGAACTTTTCCCGAAACAGAGCTGTCTCATTGTGCTCTGAGACACAGCCAAACAGCGCCCAATGGGGACGTCCCTCACCCCTCCTAGGGAAACAATTATGGGTTAGAGGACAAACCTCACAAATATAAACAAGGAACCCATTTTTCAGAGTGTACTGAAAGTAACTGTGAATTCATCTACATTGAAAATCATTGCTATATTGCCTCAGTGCCCCCGTAGCTATAATTATATAAACCTTACTTTTTTGACACAAAAATTTTACAAAAACACTTCTTTAATTTAAAAGTGAAAACAGATTTCTACAAAGTAATATCAATCAAACAAAAATAATAAAGTTAAAATAAGTGGCTGAATAAATATTCACTCCTTTTAAAGCGACTGACCTAGTTCAGCAGGGGGCCAGCCAATTGGTGCTAGTAGTCCGTGAAATAGGGATTACCTGAGTGCAGTGAATGTGTCTCAACTGATTATAGTATAAATACACCTGTGTCTGGAATATCCAGTCACTGGTTAATCAGTATCCCTGGCTACCATTACACCATGAAGACAAAAGGAACACTCCAAGCAACTCAGATAAAAGGTTACTGAAAAGTATAAGTCAGGGGATGGATACAAAAAAATATAAGGCACTGGAGACTGTTGCCCTAGTTCTTCACCAGTCAAAGCTTTATGGGAGAGAGGCAAAGAGAAAGCCACTGTTGAAGAAAACTCATTAAATTTACCTGGGGCATGTGGGAGAACCCATGACCAAGAGGATGAAAGTTATTTGATCTGATGAGACCAAAATGGTGCTTTTGGCCTTCAGACAAGACACCATGTTTGGCAGATACCAAACACTGCACATCACCACAAACACATGATCCACACTGTGAAGCATGGTGGTGGCAGCATCATGCTGTGGGGAGGCTTCTCAGCAGCCAGCCCTGGAAGACTTGTAAAAACAATGCTATAGATACTACCAAGAACAGGAGATGTAAATTATCCTGGGGAGTGTTCTAAAAATTGAGGTTGTGGGTGCTGCTAGATATGGACACAGGCCCATAAGGTCTGGGTGGATTAATATGAATACAGCAAAGTTCCTTGATTACAACCACAGGTTGGGACTCTAACCCTAACCCTACCAAAAACCTGTGATAAATAGAATAGCCAAACTATGTCACATAGATGTGTATCTTGTGCTTTTGTTCCTGCATGACAGTAAATCCCAGTAACCAGGCTGAAACAACTGCAGAAAAGCCTCACATTGGATTAATATCCATGGTTTTTCTGCACACTGTAGACACTCATGTTAACTCTCAGTGGAATAATGTTTGCACTCTGTGCTGCAAAAATCTGCCATGCTTGTCCACTTGTTTGAGAGTGCAAACAGCTGTCTCTTGCCAGCTGCAGCCTGTTCATGGTGGTGCTTGGATTTCACAGCATGTCTTGTGGACACAAAGCTGGATACTGAGCGTCCTCTGTGTGTGATGTAGATTTACAAGGCATTAGCACTGGTTTTATAGTCTGTAATAAATACTTTCTGTTGAGTTGTATAGTGCTGCTCCGTGCACAGTAGGCATAATTCTGTATGTTGGCCCTGCTTTTATTGTGTCAGATCAAAATGTTCACTCTGTATGCCTCTGTTGGTGTAATGAGTCCTGATACTGATGTGCTGTTTTTCTTTATGAAGTATGGACTAAAAGCTTTAACTCTGCAGGGTGAACTCACAGCGGTATGCTGGGGTTACTCTGTGTGGGATCCAGTGGATTGACTTGACAGTTGCTGTAGTCATACGCTCCGACCCACACTTGGTGAGTCAGCTGGAGAGCAACGTCCATCCTGCTGAGGGAAACATCCTGCCCGGTCCACAGGTACAGCTCACTGCCGAAATCAAACACCAGGGCCTGGAAGCACACAAATGATCCATTAAGAAGCATTGTATCTTTCTAAAACAGAATGATAAAGTAGAGGAAGAATCATCAGACCTCATCAGAGCCCAGCAGGGACACGGTTGGGATGGAGGCCCAGGCCTGTCCATGAGGGACCAGCCTGTTCTCCACCAGTCTGTACACACAGTTGGCCTCTGCTATGCCTCTCTCAAAGAGCTCATCCTCCTCTTCTGCACTGGCTCCTGAGGGAAGAAGAGACAAGCTGTACAGTCTATCTGTTTGACATGAAAACATAAATTAATGTCTTGCAGTCCAGTAGGCACAGTTTAGTACCATAATATCACTTGTATGTTTTTTTCTTTACAAAAGCTTATTAGCTAAAAACAGTAGTATTTAAATCTGACATATGGACCTCTTACCTCTGTATTGTGTCCGTCCTCCCAGAAGGCTCCAGAAGTCTGCAGCTAGGCTGCTGTCACAGTTAAGTCCCTCCTCCAGGTGGACGATGTTTGTGGCCTGACAGCTGAGATCTTTCTGACTCTGGATGAATGATGCCAGCTCAGAGGCCTAGAAATAAACAAAATACTTTTGACAACAGCTGCAGAACAAGCATATGGAGTTACTTCTTATTTAACTTGCATTTCTAGCTCGTAATGATACCTAATAAGGGACAATAACACATTTTCCAACAATTTCACAAATTTCACACTTCAAAGCACAGGGCATCTTATACCCTGGCACTCTGTCATTTCATGCCATCATCTTAAAAAATGAAAACTAAAAACTTCAAGATTATGTTCTCTGTAGTACCTTGGCTTTCTCCTGTTCATTGGCAAACTCTCCACTCCAAAGGATGCAATGCTCCGGGGTCACCAGCAGGAAGCAGTCTCCACTGTTCAGTGAACGCACTGAAGGCTCCACCAGGCGTACCTGTACATGCCGCCTACCTGTCCCCACAGGCACCAGTTAATATAAAAAACCTGACCAGAAAGACATCACCCAATAAACCAAATAAAACCAAATCTTTTCTGACCTTTGATGTGGATGAGCATCAGGCTGCTGAAGGGAGGATATGACTTTGTAGTTGCAGCCTCAGAGGAAGAGATGAGGTCCTCAGCCCTGGTTGGATGGGAATCTGAGTTCTTAGACTCTGTGTCAACGGAAAATAATCAATAAGGAAGCTGAAGAAAGCAGACCAAGAAGGAATATAGGACATAAAATACTGCCACTCACTGTTCTCAGTCTGCATCCTCTCCTCTGAAACTATGTTGGCTCTCTCCCCCATGAAGTCCTGCCTGATGTCCTCCCTCGCAGCCAGAGCCCTTAGAGGGTTTCTGGAGCCCTGGGTTCGACGGGACGGACGCACCGACCGCCGGTGTTCTGCTACTGCTGAGGTCAGCCTAGACCAAATACATAATACATCTGGTTTAGGAGGGACAGCTGTGATGAGAGGACATGGTCTTACCTAAGTAAAAGTAGACAAATCACTGTAGAAACATGCTCCAAGTCAAAAGACCCTTATCAACAAAGAAACTGTGGTAAAAGTAGCAGAGTATGATTGATAAACAGTACCTAAAGATATATACAAATTAAAGAGCTTCAGCAGAAAATCACATGACTGCTGTTGTACTAAATATTTTTAAAATACTGGCCAGGACTCCCTTATAAAAGAGATTTTTTTTAATCTCAATGGGAAAATGTAAAATAAAGTCAAATATATAAAAATAGAAATGCTGTTACTTGCCTTCATTGAACTTAATTTTTTATTGTTGTTTTTTTTCATTTTGGGGGGGGTTTATGGCTATACCAATAGAGGAGGAAGGTGGAAATAGAATGAGAAAGTGGGGATTAATATTGCAGGAAACATGTTCCCTCCTTCTTGGCTGCCTTATTTTGGGGGATGGGTGAAAGACTGTCTCAACCCCATCGGGAGGGCTGTGCCTCTAGGTTATACAGTATGGTTCAAAGTATGTCTAGCCCCCCTCTTGATTGATTGATGCTTGATGAGCTAAAAGGGCATCTGAGGGGAGGAACTGGGGATGAAAATACCTGACAGGTCCTGACAGTCTGCGATTGATAGAATTCATGACTCTTCTTTCTGTGTGAGACACGGGAACTTCAATTTAAAGTTTTCCATCAATTACATCTCTGTAGAAGCAGACTTGCCAAGTCATACACTGAAGCCGATCCCACCTGTCAGAGGTGTCACTGCCACTCTGTACCACGTGGTCCTCTCCTGCTGGGCAATTGCCCCATTTTGGCTCTCAACATCTGAAACTCTCATACATCTACTCCATGTGTAGCTGCCATGTTTGGTAAGGCTCTTTAGAGCTTACTGTTGATATTGTCTTAAATACTGATGATGTCTGACTCTACACTCCAGTACACCATAATGACAACATGAAAACCAAGTTTTAGATTATTTTTTTGATTTATGAAAAAGAAAAACTGCAGTATCACATTGACATAAGTATTCAGACTCTTTCCTCAGTACTTAGTTGAAACATCTTTGGCAGCAATTAAACCCCTAAGTGTTTTTGAATGTGACACAACAAGCATTGAACACCTGGAATGGGGAATTTTCTGCCATTCTTAATTACATATAGTCTGTCAGCCCTTTCCAGGTCCCTCAAGAGATGTCCGATTGAGTTTAAGTCAGGGCTCTGGCTGAGCCACTCTAGAACATCCACAGAGTCGTCCCTAATTCACTCCTGTGTTGTCTTTTCTGTGCTTAGGGTCTTTGTCATGTTTGAAGGTGAACCTTGAGCCCAGTCTGAGGTCCTAAATACTGTCGAACAGGTTTTCATTGAGGATATCTCAGCTTTCCCTCGACCCAGACCTGTCTCTCTGTCCCTGCTGCTGAAAACCCCCCCCACAGCATGATGCTGCCACCACTATGCATCACTGTTGGAGTGGTATTAGGCAGGTGATGAGCAGTGCCTGGTTTCCTCCAGACATAACATTTAGAACTGAGGCCAAAACTGAGTTCAATCTTGGTTTCATCAGACCAGAGAATCTTGTTTCTCACATTCTAAGAGTCCTTCAATACTTTTCTTTTCTGCAAACTCCAAGCAGGCATTTATGTCTTTTGCACTGAGGAGAGGCCTCCATCTAACCACTCTGCCATATAGCCCTGATCAGTGGAAGGTTGCAGTGATGTTTGTTCTTCTGGAACTTGGTCCCATCTCCACACAGGATCTCTGGAGCTCAGTCAGAGTGACCATCGGGTCCTTGGTCAACTCTCTTTCTTAGGCCCTTCTCCCTGATTACTCTGTTTGGTTAGGTTACCAGCACTTGGAAAAGTCCTTGTTGTACCAAACTTTTTCCATTTGAGAATCATGGAGGCCACTGTATTCCAGGGAACCTTCAGTACAGCAAAATTTTTTAGTTCCTCAGGTCTGTGCCTTGCAACAATCTGGTCTCTGCACTCCACATGCAGTTCCTTTGACCTCATGGCTTGGTTTTTGCTCTGATTTACATTGTCAGCTGTGAGGCCTTGTAAAGAGAGGCATGGGGCTTTCCGAATCATGCCCAATCAATTTATTTTACTACAGGTGGACTCCTATCGAGGTTGAGAAAGATCTCAGCAACAATCAAGAGAAGTGGGAAGAATCTGAGCTAAATTTCAAGTGTTGTTGCAAAGGGTCAAAATATGTCGATGTGATATTTCAGTTTTTTCTGTTAATAAATTTGCAAAGGCGTCTGACATCACAGAAAATACCTCTGCCATACCAAACCCAATAATAAACTCAATGTCAAAGGGAAGTCATACATTTTTGATTTACTAGTGATTATGAATTCATCTAGAAACAACCCTCAGAGCATTTTTGTGTCTATGTACCACATCTTTAAAGATAATCATAATAATGTGATCCAGGCTGATAATACTACTGCTATGGTAAAAGGAGGCTCACATTGGTGTGTTGGTCTGGCAGAGGATTCCAAGGTCCTGCTCGCTCTCTGTCACAGTGGCATCTCCACATGGAGGAAGGGCACAGGCAGATGGAGGCGACTGATCTCTGCAAAGATCTCCATCAAAAGCGCTTGATTCGTCTGCAAGCGTCTCCTCTTCCATCTCAGGTGGAGACATTGGGGCTGGAGAGCTCTGTGGAGCTGCTGAAAGGGATGTGACATATCACTGTAGTGTAGAGGTTAATACGAAGAGTTTAATGGTTTCTTTCAGCTGGATTTTACATGATCTTTACCTTCAGAGGGCATCAAAGACTGCAAGGTGGTTTCTGTAAGGCAAACAGAACAAACCCTTAAAGAGACGATACTGCAGAGACATTTTATCGCATAAAAATAGTCCTGCTCTAACCTTCATCTGCACATGTTAGAGCATCTATGGATGGTGTTTCTTCCTCATAGGCATTTATTTCTTTGGCTTTCTCTGTCTCAGGCTCATCCTCAGCTCCTTTAGCCTGTACAGAAGCGGATGTATTAAAGTGAGACAAAGATGAGCTCTTCTGCAGATTTTTGAGTGGAAAACATTAAAACATTTAAAAGTAATACCAGCCTGTGTCACCTTCTGTCTCCACTGCGGCTGGTTCAGATTCTTGGTAGGAGAGGAAACCTCCTGTGCCTCGAAGGAGAGATTCGTCTGACAAAGTATATAAAGAAAAACATGGTTGGTAAGGTTCTGGGGAAGACTTGAGTACAGGAGGGAAGACATGCATGACCAAGGGAAAAGAAGATGAAAAAAAAAAAAAACAGGTTGTATGAGTTAGTTTTATGTAAGGCAGTTACCTCTGAGTTACCAGGGCAGATCTGATCTAAGACTTAAGACAGGATTAATGTAAATAACGGTTCTACGATATCAAACAGCAAAAGTATGGCGCTGGCAGAGACTGTAATGTTTAACTAATCAGAGCTTACAAGTTACCAGCAGTGGTTGTTCCAGGGAATTGTTATCTTTATCTCTTTTTTATCAGTTCAGCACTGGAGTTATCATACATGTCTCCGAAAGGTCAGTGTAGTTATGATTTTTGTGATGAATTATATAGTATCATTAGATATTGAATTGTATCATGTCATTTTGTATTGAACTGTGTCATTTCACATGTTTCTCATGGTATTGTATGATATGATGTGGTTTTGTATTGTGTTGTGGAGTTTCATGTGGTATCAAAGCACTTATCATGTCTCATTATATTACACTGTATTATTTATTTTGTACTGTCATTTTGTACCATGTCATATTGTACTTTGTTTCATTGTTCTCCTCTCCTATCCTATCCTATCGTAGCTTATTCTTTAGTATCATATATAATCATACCTAACCTTTTTGTACTATACCCTATCGTATGGTACTGTGTATCTGTCAAATTGTATCATATCATATAGTGTCTCATTGCAACGTACTCTATCATACCATACCATACACTATGCTATTGTATTGTATTGAATCGTACCATATTGTATCATACCTTGATGTATCCTATCATATTGTATCAGATCAAACTGTGTCCTATTATCTATTATCCTATTGCCATACAGTATTATAAAGTATCCAATCAAACCATACCATACCTAACCCAACAGTATTGTGTCATACTGTACCATACCCATGCTCTATGCCATCATATCATATTGTATCGTACTGTATCATACCCTACCCTGCCCTAGCATATCGTATCCATTGTATCGTATTGTATCATATCACACAGTATCATATCGTATCATACCTTACCCTTTTTTACTATAGCCTATTATTTGGTGCCTTATGGTATTTTGAATTTTTTATTGTATCAAATAGTATCTCATTGTAATGTATATTTTCATACCATACCATACCATACCGTACAATACCATACCCTCCCTTAATGTATTGTATTGTATCATAGTGTATCTTAAAGTATCTAAACTTAACTTACCCTACACTACCATATTGTATCATATTGTATTAAATCAAACCATAACATAGCGTATCATACCATACCCTACTCTATGCCATTGTATCATATTGTATTGTTTAGTATCATTTTGTTTAGTATTGTGTTGTACCCTACCCTACCATATTGTATGGTATTGTGCCATATTGTACTGTGATGTATTATAATATATCTCATGCTTTGTTTTACTATTTTTACAATATTGTTGTCTACTGTATTGCATTGTGTCTCATCTATGGTATGGTTTTGTAGTTTGTTATTTAGAATATGTCATATCAAATCACACACTGTGATATTAATTTGCTTTGTATCAATAATCATATCATTTAGTATGTCATTGTATCATGTTGCATTTTCTCTTATAATACTATATGGAATCATATCATTTTGCCTCTTGTTTCATTTTATATTTAAATGTAGCAGGTCTCATATTCTATTGTATCCTATGGTGTGACATGGTGTGCATTAATTTATATAATTTGTTTTGTATCATGAGTTTTATTATGTCTCATTATACCGTGTCATAACATGGCTCATCATATCATATGGCAAGAACAACGTGTTGCTGATTCCATCATTATAAATTGTACTAGTTTTATGTACTATCTGAAGTTAAATGCAATAATGTACATAAAACTTTCGGAGGAAAAGACTTTTTTTTTTTTAAATTCTATAAAGGTAAAAAAAAAAAGAAGAAAGAAAAAAACATTCAGAAGAATGTTAAGTGTTAGGGGAACAAAACCAACAAACAACATGGAGACTTGGGAATTGATGTAGATCACTTCTAAGAAAAATGGGACTTGTTAGTAAATTTTCACCTGCCAACTGTGAAACTTTTTACTGCATACAGAACACTGCAAACCAAAAAAGCAGTGGTTACACAGCCATGCAGCTGCTCAGACTATTACCTGGTTGAAACACATGATATATTGGGGTGTACCGCTAGAAAAGACAGAGGCAAAGACAGGTTCCTGCGAGAGAAGAGGAGTTAGAACAGAGAGAAAGGAGGCAGGCTAAAGCTGTTGTAAAATTAGTAATGGAGATAAATAATGAGGAGTTCTGGATTTTAAAGCACAAGGTAGAGACTTACCCAGCACTGAGGGATGACACTCTCTACACATGCAGTATCTGTCTCTTCCTATGGAGGGCAGCAGGGGACAAATAAGGAATAAATAAAAAGAATAACAGGGAAATTTAAAATATGCCACTTTATGTCAAATTATATCGGAGACTGAGCATGAGTGAGAGACAGAGCGTGGAAAAAATGTGTTTATTTATAAAGACATACTTTCATGTGCACACTGCTCTGTACCTGCTGCACACCTGAGGTTAAAAGGTCTTTAAGGTGTAACATTTTACCACCAGAATAATAATCTGTTACAATTCTCATGTTGTTATAAGACAATCCATCACAGTTCATAAACATTAGCTGGCTGGCCAGTAGGTTTAATGTCTGATCTGATATCTAGATATTTAGCACCTCACAAATCCAGAGCACTGCGGGTAAGAGATGGTACGTATCTGGTTTCACTGGAACCACAATTATACCATCTATCCTACACAACTTCTTCTACTTCTGGATATGAACATCACAGGCAGAGTGAACCCAACAACCCTCTGTCAGGCCACCGTACTCCATTTCTAGACAATTTAGATCATAATGCTGCAAAACCCTGCAGGAGGTGGGGAAATATGAGTCGAGCTGTTTTAAGAACGTTGAAATTTTTGCGATTCCAGAAGAGTTATTTCCCCTCCCTTGTAAGCAACTTGCAAACAACTCACAGATTATTCTAGGATTACAAGCAGCATTAACAAGGACAGCCATTTTTAACAGATTTTCTCCTTCATTATGTGAAGTTCATCCATGAAAGCAAAACAGGGGTTTTCATTCTAATGCATACTAATGTAGATCAGAGAAGCAGTAATTGGAGTCCATCACAAGTGAGTCGTCAGTGTTAGGGTAACGCGTTAGTTTTGCAATTCAAGTAATCTGGTATAAATAACATTCTTCATAGCCATTACTGCAAAAAACAGCCCTATTTCCCTTTCCCCTTTGACATGCAAAACAAAGACTCTAAAGCATCTGCAAGGTTTCTGTTTCTTTCCTTTTGGCATGTAGCTGCATGCCAGTGGAAAGTAAACAACTGTGTCAGAGCACTAGCAGATTGAACTAATGAGAAATTTATGCAGATATTTACAACCGTTACTTTGCCTATAAAAATCGTCCCATATCAGCTGTAAGTGTTGGCCATGCTAACAATTCATTTGTGGAGTTTTAGGTCGGACCAACAGACCTACGTCAGCTGAAGTCATTTTCTTAATTCATCATCATTCCTTACACTTCAAAGTTTGTTTTAAAGAATGAAATGTGTATATTTGTTCAACCTCAAGTTCTACATTGTGAGTTTTAAGGACTAAAGTTTAAGGTTTGAACTACATTCCACTATTAGTATCGTTTATAAATATTCTGTAATCTGTATATCGGATATTAGCAAAATCCAATATCGTGCATTATAGTCATTAATAGAGTTATCCCCGTTTTTCTGAAATTTTAACAAAAGGGACAAGAACATAATAACAAAACGTAAGGCTGTTCTAGGATTGCTCTTTGGCCCCAGAGCCTTTTCAAGAAACCATTCAGAGTTACATACATCCTGTGCGTAATGCACAAGGCTGTTGTGTATGTTGTGCAAAACTGTATGCTTCTGCCCTGTTTGTTGCTGCATTGTAGGCAGAGCTCTTTATGGTTACCACACTGGTCACTCTACTATTAGTCTGCAGAGTTACAGGCTATGGGCTCTTGACTTTACTGTGTAATGGCAGTAGTGTTCACACATACAAAGACTTCAGACTTCAGCTGGCTGCATGCTGGTTTTTACAACTGACATGTACAACAAAAAGTTAAAGTGTTCAAATTTTTGACAACAAAGAAGTACTTCTACATGCTTTTTTCTCTGTAGGTAGCCAAGTAATGTAACCAGTTACTTTTAAAAGCAATGCTACTCAAAACAGTTAGCAGCAAAACACTATTAAGATAAAGCAGCTGAACAGCAGTTTTCAGGATTTCGTACTGCTTCTTTTTGTTGCAGGATTTGGTGTAACATGCAACTTTCATGGGCTATGGCAAGAGATACAAATTACAAGAGAAATCAAGGATTTTTCTGGCTTTCAGAAATGCTAGAAAATTTCCCAGGTCATTTACATAGACAACAACAAAATATTGTGTTTAGTATACTGTCTATAGCATAGGAGTAGTCATTTCTTTTAATTAATGTAGGCATTTCCTAGATATTGTAGCTTTAATTTCAGTACATAAAAACATCAAATCAGTGAGCCTAGGTCTATGCACACAGAGATGTTAAAGATTCTAAAACAACCTTTGTGATGTATTATACGGCTTTCAAATTTTACTATTGCCTGAAAAAAGAAAAAAATTGACTCAGTGGATGAATATTGAAATTTCATTCATGCCTCTTAAAAAATAACTGTCCATTATAGTCTCATTTCTGATCTGCAGTAAAGCTAATAAATACACTGAAAAGGAAACATTTTTATGCAGCATTTGACAACCCCAAGTTGCATTTGCAGATTATTTCCTAGGCTGAATAAAGGGAATATATGTACATGTAGCAATGGATTAACTTGCTTGTGCAGCTCTATTGGTCTGACTGATAGGTATTACCTGAAAGCCACCTACAGGAAGATACATATGAACATTTATCTTCTGAATGAAATGCACTCCTTTGATCACATATCTGTTGCAGCACATTGCAAAAAATTCTGATGAATGGCTGTCTTCTAGAAACAAAAACTGAGTCAAATCCTCTACTGCTGCTCTGTCACCATTCTACTGACCATTAAACCTCTCTCTCTGCTGAAAGTCTGAAACCCACCGGCTCCAAACAGGATTAGAGATTATGGAGGGGAAAAGCTGTGGTAATTACAAAGAGTTGTCCCTTAACAGACAAGAGCAGCTGCTTAGTCACTGTAATGTGCTTACATCACGGTGATGCGTCCTTTGTCTTTTACCTTACATGAGTTGTTATTTGTCATCTCCTCTGGTTTGGTGGTGTTATCTTCTGTTGTAACCTGAACATTCACTGTCGCTGCTGTTTCTTCATTTATCTTCTTCACACTTTCCTCCTCAATTTGGTGCCTTTTGGAAGGATCACATAAAACATAAATCATATCAAAAACAAAAACAAATGGTATTGAAGTGCAGTAAGCAGTGTTGAACTCCTCCAACGTATCACAAATGATGATATTTGTATGATACTTACTGAACCTTGCCATTAGTTTCAATGTTTTGTCCTGCAAAATGAACCTCCTGCACTTCACTCTTGCAGGGTTTCTCCTCCTGAGGACCGTCCTGCTCTGGCAACACTCTGATTGGAGTACAGGCAATGGTTTCCCTCCTGTTTCGAGCCCTCTGCCTCCATGGAGCGGCACTTTCCACGTCTGACGCCCCCCGTCTCTCTCTGCGTGGTGGTAAAGGAATTTCCGGCAGCTCCGTGCACTCCATCCTCCCTCTGAGCCCTGCGTCTTCACAGCTTCCACCGTTCTGTTCATGTCTTACGGATGCATCCATTCGACCACTCTCTGTCCTGCAGCTCTTCTTCAAAATTCCTCTTAGGCCAGGCTCTGATGCGTAGCGATGTAGGCCTTCCTGGCCAGAGCCACTAAGCTCTGAATTAACAGGACCGGGGTCTAGTCTTGGCTGGGAGAGGCGAAGCTCGCTGGGTTTGAGGTTGACAGAAGAGGCCTGCTGTCTGTCGTACAGATGAGGGGACAAACTGAAGACAGGAAGTTGAACAGGGCCTTTCTGGAGCTAAAGGAAGAGAAAGAACGAGGTTAAAAAGACACAATGGTTGCAATATCACACAAGAAGGAGTGCTGTTGTACTGAATGTATGAAAAACAACATCTCACCAGGCTGACCTCCTCCACAGTGATTGGCTGAGTGCGGTACCGAGTTCCTTTCTGCCTTCGTCTCTCTGGGGGCCCATCAGCAGGGCCACCCCCTTGCCTCCCTGGCAGAGAGAGTTTGTTAAAGAGTGCCAGCTTCTCACTCATGCTCAGTTTGCAGCTCTCATCACTGTCCTCCACTGACTCTGTCTGCACAGGCTGAGGCTCCACTGGCTGAGCTGGTTTTGGGGTGCTGAAATCAACACAAGTACAATAAGTGTTTTTAATAATTATGTACCATTCACAAAAGATCACCACTCAGTGAAGAAATCCTTGACTCATTACTATTTGCCTCCACAAGTCAACTGTGCAGTCCATTGGGTAGCAAAAATCCAACATCTCGCCAGCGTTGTCAAGTGAGAACCTTTCTTTGCTGGTGTTTTCATTCAATTAGTCCCATTGTACTTCCAGAAGGCATAACAGTGATCCCAGCTTCTACCACCCACCATGCCAACACAGAGACAAAGTTATCTTGCCTATCTTACCACATGGGCAACACAGCCTAAACAGCTATGCCATCTTTGACAGACCCAGGCTCTGCACATGCAAGCTCCAGGTAGTGACAATGCTGATACTACCTTCCCTAACACAACTCATGATTATGACTACAGAAAGACAACTATTCCTGGTACAGACTTTATGCATGAAACTGGCAAAAGTACACAAAACAAAATGAGAAAGATTGGAAAAAAAGAATCATAGAGCTTAATAAAAGGGTGGGGGAGCCAAAGCTTAAGGGAAAGACAATCTTCCCTTCCACATTCAGTAGTGAGATGGTATAAAACTGGCTCAAATCAGAGGACTCCTTCTCCTTAGGAATCAGGGTTCCCACTGCTCTACACCAGGCCCTTGGTATACTGTAGATCACAGGTGTCAAACTCAAGGCCCAGGGGCTAAATCCGGCCCGTGGAACAGTTAAATCTGGCCCACAAGATGATATAACCTCAGTATGAGGTCTGCAGATTTCCTCCAGTATTAAATGTAAACTCCTCCTTGATAATTAAAGATATCCTTGTTAAGTCATAAAATCTGATTTTGTTATTTAATTTGTTTTTTAATTTCACATTTTCAATTTTGCATCTCCCAGTTAGGACTCAAACTTAGGATTTTAACTTCTAATTTCATATTTTGAGCATTTCAACTCATAATTTTGATTTCTCATATAGTATTTTGAGCTTTAAGTTTCATAATTCTAATTTTTAAATGATATTTTGACCCTTTTAACCAACTATTTTGTATTTTAACTCATATTTTCAACTCTAAACTTGACGTCATAATCCCATAGTTTGACCTTTTAGACTCACAATTTAAAATTTTGAATCATATTTTGACTTTTAATTTCATGATTACAAATTTAGTTTCATATTTTGACCTTTTAAACTCATGATTTTGACTTTTTTCTAATATATATTTAAAAAATTATTATTTTTCAATTTCAAATTCATGTTTTGACCTTTTCAAAAAAATAAATTGACTTTTCTCAGATTGTGAGCCTTTGAACTTATCTTTTCAGCGTTCTGTCAAAATTGTTTATCATCAGAGCTAAGTTTTTTTTTTTCATATTTTATTACCGTTGAAACAAGGTTGAAAGTTTATGGTTAAAAAGGTGATGCTGTTACGCCCTCAGGTTAGTCCTAAATCCAGAATCCGGCCCCTGCTGTGATTGAGTTTGACACCCCTGCTGTAGATTGTTTCTCCCAAACTAACCTTAGTAACCACCACATACATAAATATACAAATATGCTCTCTACATAATCTGCTTTATTATTACTTCTTGTTCTGATGCTATGATGTCCCGTATTCTGGCGTCCCTGCTTCCTCACCTGATCGCCACAATTTCCTCACACGTGATTGGCTGGGTGAGAAAGCGATGGTCATTTCCACGTCGCACCCTACGCTCATGACCCATGCTGCCAGGGCGGGGCTTCAGAAAGGCAGAGGCCTCGGGGGCAGCAGACTTCTCCAGCTCCTATTAAAGGAAGGAAAAACACGCCAGTGTGAACACCTGACGTCTGACGGAGGATGTTTTTTTTTATACAGGTGAGACCCCAGCATTCAGGTCAGACAGCAGCCTCAGTCGGAAGCTAAATAAGTCATAAAGGCGACCACAAAAACGGCAGTGAAAAGCCCCTCTCCTGATGTCTCCTGTTCTATTTGTACGGACAGATGGAGGGAGGGGAGGCAGGTCGGATAGCGGGGGAATAAAGCAGATAGAAATGGCAGCTCAACAGGTCAGAGTGTAACCAGATCTCTACCAGCTTCAGTTACCTCCGCCTGCCTCCACGCAGCAGTAAGCTAATTATAACACCACCACTGTGGTTTCTAATGGTTATACAGAGTCTGTCACAGTTTCACCTGATGATCCAAACTCTACAGGTTTGTTACTGTTAAAGAAAACATCCACAATGTGCTTTTATCTTCTGTTAGAGAAAAACCAGACTGGTTCAAATGTCTATAACTGGACCATAAACTTAGACTTTCTTTTAATAACAGACACACAGTATCCATGTGTCCAGGGACAGCATGCACCTGTCTGACCATTCATATCCCTCAACATGATCAGGGTTGTGTTCTGCAGGCTCAGCGCTCACTCACCACGAGACTCAGACTGAAAGGTGAGCAGCTAAAATTATAGTTTTTCCTCTTTACCTGTTCAATATATTTCATAACAACTCATAAGTATGGTATCTAAATTTGAACTATGAGTCATTTTTTGCTTGTTTTTTTGTTCTGATATCATGTTGTCCATGATTAAGTTGCCAAAGACTTTTTTTCCTTATTTGTCATCAAGAAGTAATTATGCCAATTGCACATTTAAAAAATGTTTAAATTACTCCCTAAAAGTCTTTGTATTACCATGCGATTCTCCACCTTTCAGTAGTTTTTGTTTATAAATCATTATGTATGTAGCATGTTACTGTGTTATGTTTAAGCCACCATAGAAGCCTTTGTCCCCAGTGGGTTGGATTAAGTTGTCTGGTTGACTGAATATGATGCCCTGCAAAAATAAAAGCTTGGTTCAAGAGTACGTCAACACTTGTGCAACTGAAAAAAGATGTGGAGCACTTTTTGATCACTGCACAAGATTCAAAGACCAAACAAACATGGAAAACCCCGAGTGGATGCAGAGCCACAGCCAGGTTTTATACTGAGTTCTAACAAAGCCTGTTTATTAATACCACATGGGTTTTACTTCACCTTTATTATAGCACTGAGATCAGGTTTAAACGAAGTGCAGCCAGTGTTGTTGCTAGTTGCCAGGCTCTGAGAAAAACAGAAAGCAATCTTTGTTGTCTTCGCAACTTGAGGGTTGTACTAAACAGCAACCATACCATAAAGATGGTCTGGCTGCAGACCATAGTTCTCAGACTCCCCCTCTTGCAGACCATGACTGTGAGATGCCACATCTATCAGAACAGAAATAAGGACTAAAACTTTCAAAATAAAACCGGACTAGACTTTCAGTTGGGTTGGACTAAAGGTTAAGGGAAGGGTAAGCATACCAAAGGTCAAAATTTTGAAATAAAGCTGAAAAAACATTGTGCTCACAGGTACAAAGCTCATCCATCAGTAAAACATTCTAATGTAGCACACGTAGCTTACTTAGCTCCATAAGCTGTGTAAGCTACATACATAACAGAGCTACATAGCTAAACTCTGTAGAGCTAAAGCTTGCCAAGCTCATGGATATCTATTCTAACAAAACTACAAAGCTAACACTAACTACGTAAGCTATGTAGCTATGTTGTCTACATAGCTTACATAGCTGCGTTAAGTTTAGCTACGTTTGCTAAAGCTCCCATTGCTAAAGCTAGCTTAGCTACACTGGCTAAGGTAGTAATGTTTACTAGCAAGTGTGGCTATGTTAGCTTTAGCTAACGCTAACAAAGCTTGAGCAAGCTACCGTTTACATATCTACTTCTAAAACATGTCTATACATAACATACCCCCTGATTAGACCTCTGACCTTTATCTCTGTCTTATATATGAACTGTTGCTCAGTCTGGTTTGCAATGTAGTGATTTCATGAATGTAACTGCTGGACTTTGTTTTTGAATGAAGTTGTTTTTTCTTTCATCTTCAACTGGAAATAAATTTGCCTGCATATTATAGCACTTCTGTTCTGACAGAGACAGCGTCTCACAGCAATGGTCTGCAAGATGGGGCTTCTGGGATCGACGGTCAGCAGCCAGGCTGTCTAGGTACCATCTCATTCAACTGGATTCATTTCAAGTCTGCTGCCAAAGAGCTTTCAGTCAAAACAATAGCATGCTGCTGTTCATCTTGGCCCACCCCTAATACTTGCTTCTTGTTTTGAATTGTGGACTGTACACCCAAAACCGCACTTCATATAGTATATCTAATAAATAGTAAACCACAGTAAGCAGTGTAGGTGGGCGGAGCTATGCAGCACCTTTACTCAGTTTGGAAATGTCTAGTGGGACCACCTGCCATGGGGATCAGAGAATAATGATTGAGTTTCTTTGCAATGTGCCATAAGTAGTTCAAACATAATATTAATAGATTATGACAATACTTTTCTGACATGTCACTTACATATAGGTGATACTTCTTCATGTCTTAACATTACGTTTGGAACACAGGACTGTGTGAGTAATTGTTATATTTGACATCCAGATCACGTCTTATTTGTTGTGATTAAACATTAAGCATAAACTACTGAGCTTTCATTTTGCCTGAAAGCTTGTCTGTATGGCGTATAGGAAACATCCCCAGGATGACTTTTGGGTATTTTACCACAGAATCATTTTAGCGGCAGACACAAAGACAGACAGCACACAACAGGGAAATAAGCAGGGTCAAGAGGATCCTGTTTCAGGAGACCAACATAGACTCACTTTAAACAAAGACATCTTGGCTGCCACGCTCATTTTGGCTCTGTCGTCTGTTTTGACGTCAGCTGTGAGGAAAAGGAATAAATCACAATGTCAGTGTGGTAAATAATCACGTCAGAGATGGATGGATTGACTCACTTTATTATCAAACTAAAATCTGCATCACTAAAGTGTTGCTAAAAAGAAAGTAGACTAATATATATGACAAAAAGATGTTAAATTAAACCTACAGCATTATCAGCCACCATATTCAACAGGACATATTTTAAATGGAGTCAAATTACCTGTTTCAACAACTGTAACATACACACATCTACCAGAGTCCAAAGTAAAGAAAATGAAAATATAAATAAGTAGATTGAACCAACTGAAACAATCTCTCCTCTTCTTGTACCTAATGAAAATATTCTTTATACGATTAACACGAATAAGATCAAGTTTGTGCTTTGCTTCTAAGCTTTAGCACAAATTCAAATTAACTCTACAGACTGTTTGATTCTTGATTTTTTTTAGTATTACTTCAACTTGTTTTTTAAGGTTAAGGTGTCCCTTAAATTATGAGCACCTCCTCTGATTAGAAACCTTTTGAATATTGGTAAGAAGAAGGGCTGAGTGATATGGGTCAACAATCTTGTCATTATTTTTGTAGCTGAAAAAAATAAGAACATACACTATATGAACAAAAGTATTTGACCCCCCCAGACCATGCGTGAAGTTGTGGAGTTCTTCAGAACGACCCTATGGCAACAGGTCTAATTAGAATACTTGAATCAAAAAATTAGCAGGTGTGGCCCAATATTTTTGTCCATATAGTGTACTTTTCAACCCATCCTGAAGTAATAAATTTCATGCATTATCCAGTATTCGTGCTGTGTTAAATTCTACCAGATCCATACATTTTGTGCTAACTTTACAGCAGAGCAACTGGAGGAAACATTGCTATATATTTGACAACACACACAAGTTTAATCAAAAACGAAAACATAAATAAATAAAAAAATACTTTGGGCCTTTGAGTGTTTATGATATTTTGTAATATATATATCCAATATGTTAAAAATTAATTTAAAAATGATCAAAGTTGGAACTTAAGCGGGAGTTCCCGACTTCCTATTCACCATCTGAAGGTCATTTTGTGACCTTCTGGATGTGGGTGCCCGTGTTTGGAGTCATTCAAGCCAAATGGCTCAATTTAGCCACAAACCCATTTTCAAAGCAGTCAAATATTGCTTTAAATGCAGCTCACACTTGAATACAGCAGGAGTAAGAATACAACATTTCTAGCTGCATAGGAGGAATTTGAAGGGGTGACTGTGAGGACCTTTTCACTAGTCATAAAACACACAAAAATGAACAGTGATGCCTCCTACTAATGATCATCAAGGACAAGACAGATTAGTTCTCCACTGTGTTTTATTAAGTCCTGAATCTGCTGCCATGGGGTAGGTGTCAGACTAGACCGTTTTTGTGTTTTCTGTAGCAAACAATAACAATAGGTGATGAATTTCACAGTAAAAGGCAGCAAGGTGAGATGTTGTTTGGCTAAAATAGAGCCTATTGCATTAGTTGTATTAGTGAGTCAAGTGCTGCCATAATTGAGATCAGCTGATATCGGGCAAGCCCTCATCAGTTGTAGGTCAGTTGATTGGCTGTAAGCCGCTATTGGCTGCCATATTTAAACTGCTCTAGCCAGGCTGCGCCTTACTGCTCCTGTTTACACCGCTTTCCACATTATTAAGCAAATGACATTTTTCTCTTATTTTCCAAAATATTAATGCAAATGACAGTCAGAGTATTTTTCAAGTCATCAGCTGTTAGGGCATAATTCAAATGTTTTTGAATAAACTTCATAATGATAGCTGTTATTTTTTTAAAAACAAAAAACCCAAAATGCACTTTTCCACACTATTAAGCAGGACAGAGTTTTAAAATATTTTTTGGGTTGTAAAGAAATGAAAATGGTTATTTGTTGAATTTGCAGCAATAGGACATCATATTTACTGAAATCAAAGCTATTTCAATCAAAAACATCTTAACAGGCAAAGTTCCATGTTAACATAGGAGCCCTTCTTTGATATCACCTTCACAATTCTTGCATCCATTGAACTTGTGAGTTTTTGGAGAGTTTCTGCATGAATTTCTTTGCAGGAGGCCAGTATAGCCTTCCAGAACGGCAGTTTTGATGTGAACTGCCTCCTACCCTCATAGATCTTGAGCTTGAGGATGCTCCAAAGGTTCTCAATAGGGTTGAGGTCAGGGGAGATTGGGGCCACACCATGAGTTTCTCTCCTTTTACGCCCATAGCAGCCAATGACACAGAGGTATTCTTTGCAGCATGAGATGGTGCATTGTCATGCATGAAAAAAAATTGCTACAGAAGGCACTGCTCTTCTTTTTTACCATGGCAGGAGGTGGTCAGTCACTTTTTCTACCATGGAAGAAAGTCGTCTGTCAGAAACTCTATATACTTTGCCAAGGTCATTTTCACACCTTCAGGGACCCTGAGGAGCCTATCAGCTCTCTCCTCATGATTGCGGCCCAAAACATGACTTCACCAACTCCTTGCTGACGTCACAGCCTTGTTGGCACATGGTGGCCATCCACCAACCATCCACTATTCCTCCATCTGGACCATCCAGGGATGCACAGCATTCATCAGTCAACAAGACTGTTTGAAAATGAGTCTTCAGGTATTTCTGGGCCCATTGCAACCGTTTCTGCTTGTGAGCATTGGATAAGGCGGCCGAATAGTAGATGTATGCACAACTGCAAGCCTCTGGAGGATCCTACACCTTGAGGTTGGTGGAACTCCAGACGCACCAGCAGCTTCAAACACCTGTTTGATGTTTTGTAATGGCATTTTAGCAGCTGCTCTCTTAATCTTATGAATTTGTCTGGCAGAAACGTTCCTCATTATGCCTTTATCGGCACGAACCCGTCTGTGTTCTGAATCAGCCACAAATTTCTTCACAGTACGTTGATCACGATTAACTTTTTGTGAAATATCTAATGTTTTCATTCCTTGTCCAAGGCATTACACGATTTGACACTTTTCAGCAGCAGAAAGATCCTTTTTCTCTCCCATATTGCTGAAACCTGTGGCCTGCTAAATAATGTGGAAAAGTGCGTTTTGAGGTTTTTGTTTTTAAAAATAACGGTTATCATTATGAAATTTGTTCAGAAACATTTGAATTATGCTCTAAGGGCTGATGACTTGAAAAATACTCCGACTGTCATTTGCATTACAGTGCATTAACGCTGCTTTTTGCAACCCTCCTCCACCCCAGCTACTTCTTTATTCTACCTCTAACTTTATCAGTGTCATTCTGTTGTCACTCTCCTCTGGGGTCATGTCTTGCATCTCTCCCTGCCTCAAGCTTTCCTTTAAAGCACAGTTTCTTGACAAAGTGGTTCTGACTGAAATCCACTCAAGACTGACAAGGGGGGGCACCAAAATCAACACAACTGCCTAAAAGATAGAAAAAATAAAAAATAAAGGCACAACTCATAATATCCAAACATTTGATAGTTTATGCCTACAACCTTAACCTATATTTAACAATATTTGTGGAGTTAATATCCCACAAAGTGGATGGCAGAGTGTACAGAAATGTCTAAACAGACATAAAATCTAGTTTTATGGATGTTCCTGAGCTACTGAGATGTAAATTCTTTGAAAGTCAGTCTTTTTATGGCAAGGTTATGAAGAAAAAAACGAGCACTGTTGCTCTGCTCAAGTGCCTTTTAAAAGCTGTAAAGCTGTCACCATGACATTATGAGCCTAAAATTATAACTTGATTGATTTCATGACCTAATAAACAAGTTTATGGAGGCTGCCATGCAAATATTGGCTTTGGAGGCAATCATTTTTGGGTGTTAATGTTCTCTGTGTTGCCCTTTAATATCTCCTGTAAGATATGAGCCCTTGTGTTTACCTTTACTGTTCTTCTCTTCCTCTGCATCCACCAGCCTGGAGAAAGAGAACAAAGGCCAAGCATGAGATCACATGGTGAAATATGAACAGGGAGGTGATGTCAACTAAAATCCACGGATCCTGAATGCCTTCTTTCTGATCCTTGTCTGTTCTCACAGTGCATGTCTTTGTGCTTCAAGTAATCGAGATACCATGTTATATTTGCATGCTGTGTTAGGCAGCACTGTTAAGACCAGGAGGGAGGGTAAACACATGCAAACCACAGCAGCCATTAAGGTGTGACGTTGTTTTTTATGAGGGAAAAGCTAATATCAAACACAAACAACCAGCAGTATGAAAGCCACGTCTGCAGAAAGTCACAATACAAACGACCCAGTGTAAGAGAGTTGTGTAAACGTATGAAACACTGCAACACTGAACACTGAAAAGTGCTGACACAACAGAGCCCAGCATTTACCCGCCACTCTCTTCCATCTCATTGGCTGTGATTGGTTGCGTCCTGAAGCGCTCGCTGGTCTTGCGACCGCCTCCTGACCCTCCGGGGAGGTAGCGCCGGGTGCGTCTCCGACCTGCATCAGAGGCCAGATCCAGAGACGAAGTGGTACGCCCTGCATCAGGGCAACTGGTGTCCACAGTGAGAGAGCAGGAGGGAAGAAAAGGGAGATATTGAAGGGGCGGGGCCGATGTTATGAGAGAGGTACACAGCTGGATCACACACATGCAGGTGATCATACACGTTCTCAGGTTGTGCTCCGCTCCTCGTCTGGTGCAGGAGGGTGCTTCTTAACCGGCCCACTGACACCCCAGTTCGGAGCTGCCGGGCGTCGGGTCCGTGAGGGACAGGGCAACCCTCCCCACTCAGCATGCTGGCAGAGTCCTGGGAACCCTGCCTGGAGGGGGGAGGAGTAAGGGGGAGAGGATGCGATGGGGGCGAGGGGTTGAAGAATGTTCTGATCTCGAATTGTCTTTTTTTTTTTTGAGGGATACTGAATAAATAAATAAAAGCTGGAGCTTTGTCCTTTATCTCTGCAGACTCCACAGATGTTCCCGGTTAGAGAAGGCAAAAGCCCCAAGTTCCAGAACAGGATGAGTATGGGACTAAATGGGTCACTAGAATCAAATTCATGCCTGGACATCCTGAGCTAGACCTTAAAACTCAATGTTTTTTAGACTCTGCTACTGGGGCTTTTAACTATTTCTATAGCCGCTTATACTTCAAAAATATGTCATCAGACATAATAAAAGCCATATTCACCTCACAAGTCCAGGTAAACATCTTATTTTAAGATATAAATTGCAAAAATCTTCTAAGGAGTAAAAACATCTACCAATGGGGCGCAGGTGGCCAAGTGGTTTAAGGCGCGCCACACGTACACGAGCGGCCCAGGCTCGAATCCAGCCTGAGGCCCTTTACCACATGTCTCTCCCCTGCTCTGGTCCCTGTTTCCAAAACAGAAAATGCCCAAAAATAATTCTTAAAAAAAAAAAAACAATAAAACGTCTACCAGTGCAGAAACATCCAATAAGGAGAATTAAAACGAGACGTACAAACTAATTTGGGAAGTACATCTTCTTATATGAAATACAGGCCTTAACTTTTGCTTTTAAGACAGTGTTTATTGAGACTTGTTGAGTGAATGTGGCTTGTACTTACTGTTAGTGGATATTTTAGACAAGAAATGTGAATTTCAGCTCATATAGAGAGTGTCTTAAGTCATGCTGCATAGGTGTACTGAAAGGGTCAATGCCGGTAAAAAAATAATCCAAAACTTTGGCTCCATATTAAAACAATGCCTGTTATTTAATTTATTCTGGGTACACTTCACGTAGTTTTGTTTACTTTTTGGATATTAGCACTTAGGTTGCTGTCCACGACAAAAACATGAGTGTTGAATTCTCAGTGTCAAACATTTTGACCACTCAGAGCAGGGGTTCTCAACCTGAGGTCAGGACCCCCTTGAGGGTCTCAAGACAATGAGAGAGGGTTGCCAGATGCCTTCCAAAAAATAAAGAACATTTTCAAAAGGTATCTCTAACCCAATTTCATGAAATCTATGCATAATATTAGTTAAATGTAAAATAAAAACATGGTCATTTGGTGAAAGTTATGCTCTAATCAAAGTAATGCTGGAAGAATTTTTTAAATGTAAGTCTGCCCATGAATATTCTTTAATGTCCATGGCTCTGTCCAACTAAACTTTAACCATCCTTAGGCACAGTAGGGGTCCCTGGTCTCTGGTGCCTTTATTATGGGGGTCATGGGCTGAAAAGTTTGAGAACTCCTGACCTAGAGGAGCTTCCTTCAGTCTTGGAGTTATTTGACAGTGTTAGTTCAACTCTTTCAAGAGTAATTTGATCTATGCTCCACTCACTGCCATTTCAAATTTGGGGGGCAGAGGTTTCCCATCATACTCTTTGGAAGAGTGTTTAGATGCTGTCTGTTAAACACTGATCGCTGTTGGGATTACCTTTGCTTGTGTTTCGGGCGAATTTTTGCTGCTTTTGATGTTAAACACTACTGCACCATGAGAGAAGTTATCCACCAAGTTAGTCTCTTCCTGCCTGTTGGAGGGGATGGTCTATAATGATAACCTGGTACACCAGATGGATTTGTTTCACACATCCATGCTTTGCAATGTGTACATAATCAAAATTAAAACACATAAGATTTATTTATTAAGAATTAATAACACTATGGGGGATTGATAAATACTGAGGACTTTGTGGTGTTAATTTTGAGCATATTGTTTCTTTAAATTGTGTCTTTTTTTTAGTTATGGACTTTTTAATTGGGTCTCATTTTACTGCTGATATTAACCTTGGGTAGGCTGTCTTTTGTGTGCTCCTGTTACAAACATATCCCCCCTTGTGGGGCAATAAAGAGAACCTGAATCTGAGTCTACAACTAAACAAAATGACCCTTTAGGCCATGCCCAGACAACAGGTGCTCGAACAAATAGACAGTAGGCTGACAGCGTCCTCACACATAGTGCCAGGAATGTGGTCAGAGAACCACGGGTAAGAAAAGCCACTAGTTGAAGGGGCAAATTGATTACTGATAGGGAATTGGTCTACTTTGGATGAGGTTTGGAGAAGTTCTTACATTGCACAAAGCTATACTCGAAGGTCTACATTAGCTACTGCTCTTTATGCATCGCTCTCTTTTGGATACTTCAAGGGCTGGATTTGAAAGGTTTCTGCAGCCAAATGCCAAATTCAGTCTGTTTTTACATAACAGAGATCATGCACTAACATATATCTTGTTACAGACTTTCCTCTCCAGCGTAACATGACAAGTTTCCACTTTGATGACGTTAATATTGATGGTATTCTGTAATTAGCTCTTCCTAAAATACTGCTGTGCTATTCTATAACAGTACCTACATAGAGTGTTGATGTTAAGGAGAAAAAAACCTAAAGAAAGCGGCAGGTGTTATCTGGGTTACAAGCGAGCCAGTTGCTAAATCTGTTAGGATAAATAAAGCTCCAAACAGATATTTTGTGCCCCCAGGTTTTTATTTTCTCCCCTAAAGTGTTTGTTTTAAAAGAAAAAAAGATTTTGAGTACTCCAGCTGGCAAAATGTGCTGAGGAAGACTGATCTGTGTCAGTAAACAGAACTGAGTACACACATCATTATGGGATTTCTAGAAGCCCTGAGTAAAACATGTGATTTCTGCATGACTCCTCTGTTTCAGGTTAACATCACTGCAGACTTGACTCACCTTCTTGTGTGGTTGGACTCGGCGTTGTCCACTTCGACTCCATTTGTAACCCCTTGCATCCTGCCGTTCACTCTCTCACTGAGGCTGTCTGAAATTAGGCTCTCTCTGTGGGCGCGGGCAGCTGGGTCTACTACCTCCTTTCCGTCTCTCCTAACCCACTTTGAAGGAAGCTCCTCCAAGTTGCCGAAGCGCTCGGCCAGTTCTCGCCTCCTCTCAGCTTTGTAGCGAGCAATGCGCTCTGACCTGGGCTCCAGCACTGGGTTCTCTGTGGTGTCCATGTTTCTTACAAAGACTCAGTCGACTTTCCTTGAATAGATGTAGAACATTCAGAAACAAGAGGCAGATTTCTTGATCTTCCTTCACTTTCAGCTAAGGCTGAACACACGGGTCGCACTTTCTTCCAGTGAAGTTTAGATCCATTGGAGCTGAAGCCTTTGTGCGCTGGTAGTCCACCTTTCAGGGGTTGCAGAATAATCTGTTCACCAGTGGGTGAGACATCTCCCTGAAGGAGAAAACAACAAACAGTTAATAACTAATTCCTCTAATAGAGCATCATTCATACTTGATTCCTCTCTTCTCCTGTTTGAGTCTGTGTAAGATGACCCTCACCAGCCGGCATTGCCATGCAGGAATCTCCCCTTGCACTGAAACTCAACACCTCAGCAGCTCAGATCCTCTGGGTCCACGCTTTGATGGCACTCAGTCTGCAAACCTGCAGCTCTTTTCACTGTTACAGCTGCCTTTTTTCATATGTAATCACTTCATAACCCATGTAGCTGACAAAACAGAGCATGTTAAGTCAAAAACAAGTGGCCAAGTTTAGTATGATATGCTAATTTCTTTAAATACAAACACAAAGATCTGACAAAAATAGTCCAAGTTGGCTGCACGGTTGCCTGGATGTCATAAACAACACACAGCCTGACGCTGTGAACTGCAAGCAAATATAGAACTGATATGACACTATTTGCATCTAAAGACAGCAGGGAGCCATCAGTCCAGCTCACAAATGAGCAACTGTGTTCGCTGACAAATAGGTACAAACATAAATGTGTGTTTGCATGTGGGTCTGTGCTCTTTCCAAAAACCGTAGCTGTCAGCATTCCTGCAGCAGGAAGCACAATGGAGGCTGAACAAAGAGATGTGAGCCGTGGACTTAGTGCAGCAGAGATCTGCAGCCGGGCTCAAAGCTGCTGTTGGAAGCAGAGGTCACATAGAAAAAGATGTAAAATTTAAAGTTCATCTCATCTTGGTGCAATACTTGGTCATTTATAGATGCTCTGTGTTTAAAAAGAACAAGATCTCCATTATTTTAATGATTGATAAAACTGACAAGCACAGAAACTTAGTTTAATGATGATGTGGCTCTCATTGTTGTGTCCTAAAATGAATAGTGGAGCAATAAACATTGTTTTTCATTTATATATTTTCAAGGCCCTTTAATGAAAACTATCACACTGTAATGCAAACTTGTTGGAGTTATGTTTCCAGTTCCAACATTTTTGACTGATTTCTACTGTTTAGTAATTGCTTATATTGGTTTGCTGTTTTGTTGTATTTTTTTGTAATCTCATCAGCATTCAAAATGAGGGAAAACTTACTGCCTTTTTTAGATTCAATTAAGGTGCACAGGTGGCCTAATGGTTAAGACATGCCTGATGTACGATGGCAGCTAGGGTTCAAGTCTGTCTTGTGGCTCCTTTTTGCAAATCTCTCCCCCACCCTCTATCCCTGCTTCCGACTCTATCTACCAACCTAATCTCTGAATATTGGCACAAAATGCCAAAAAAATATATCTTTAAAGAAAATTAAGCTCATGTGTGCTGCTAAGTTGCACAAATACATGTACAACCATCACTTTTGCTATGGTATAAAAATGGGTATCTACATTGTCAACACCTTCTAGAAAAGGTAAATAAATAAATGAATAAATAAATGTACAAATGGAGACTCAGCTGCAGGTGACCTCCTAAGTACCTGGTGGCATAGGTGTAGAAACCATGAGCCCATGTCCACGAGAGCTACTGGTCTCATGAGGGGACTTAATTACTACTACTTCATGACATTTCTGACTGAGGATAGCGGCTCACAGATGCCAGCAGCCTGCATCACTCCCCATCCAGAGTTCCTGGCCTTACTTATTCCTGGTGTTACTGATTCCTTCTTCAACTTTCAGGAGATAAATTGGAGAAACTGACCCCGACCAGAAGGGCTGAATGAAAATTTGACATCCAAGTAAGTTTATGGCTGTCAACTTTTGCTACTAATGATGTTGTTTCCTCTGACAAAGTCCACAGACCCAAAAAGTTGTTTAGATACTGTATGATGAGGCTAAGGAACACATAGCTGGTAGCCTATGCTCCCAAAATGGTGCCAAACACAGAGGCTTTTTGGGTGCAAAATAAAACACTTCAGAACAAATAGAAAAAATAAGGAAACAGATAATTTGCATAGTTAATGTCAGAAAAATAACAAACATATCTATAATGACTATTTATGTCTTTCTTATAAGTCACGTCTTTATAAAATCATGTCTTATAAAATACTGTCTTTGTAAATTGGCCCTTCCCAGATGCCATTTAATAATGTCAATGCATGCAGACTTGATATGTAGCATTAGCACTAGCCTCATGGTTAATACTCATTTCCTGGGCATTTCTCCAATCAGTTGATCTTAGTGTGGCTTTACACACTGTCATTACTTTCCAGTCTAACAGGCCCACCCACAGGCCCCACCCACAATGCTAATATGACTGAGGGCTTACACTGTTATAAAAAGAGGGAGTTTACATTTGAAACAGGCAACAATAAATGAATACATAAATGTGTTGTTTTTGTCATCGTAATAAATAATAATGGGTATTTAGGTTTAAAATAAAGGCTCATCATTGCTTCAGTACAGGATGAAGCATGTCTTTGCAAACCTCCATGAGCCCCTCAGTGGCTCTGGGCCCCAGAAAGCTTTACCCACCTTTATAGGTGGCTACAGTTACTGATCTATTATTTAACCTGAATACAGAAATAAGATAATTTCAAGTCCTGATTTAAAACAATGACACTTCAGGAAAGTTTAATGAGCTAAACTGTAAGACTGAATGTCCCTGTCAAAAGAAAACAGGCTCAACAACTGTCGTCTGTCTTTACACATCATAAAAACAAGCGCTTTTACTTCAAACACCAACACTCAGCCACCCACAGAGGAAACCGAGAGAACGCATCATGAGCATCCCCAGTCTTGCTGACTCCTCTGTGTTTTTGGAAGACCAGAGATTGGCCACACTTTGTTTAAAGAGCATAAAATCATGTGACAAGCTGGAGGATTTGTCGATCAGAGGGGAGAATGCCATCCAGGCTGAAAGGGGATCATGGGCTTCTAATCCAGCAACAAGTAGTTAACGCAAGCTCAGAAATAAAGCTGCTGGATGAGCACACAGGAGCCTTTCTTTACCTACTCAGGAAGGGAAATGAAAATGTCCTGCAGGGTTTAACAGATCAGGAGCTCAGCTGAGGATCAAAACTCAAGTCCTATTCAAAGTTTAACAGATTAATATCTTAAATCCACAAATTCCCTTTCAACACACCGTTATACAACCAACCAACTGATGTATAAAATTGTCAAACACATGGATGTGCATGTTTAGAAGCCCTTCATCACCCAAAAGTAATCAGAGATGTTCAAAATTGACATTTGTCTGATATCTACATTATTAGCATGTACTGTAGCCAATTAGCTCCATTGTAATGGAACCACCTTGACTCATCAATTACGGGTGTAGTGCATCAACGCCCCACGTTTCAAACACTACAATTTTACAATAAAATGTCCACCAACTTTCACGATGGACAGGGCAAAGATGTGGAGGAAGAACCACAGCCTGTTTTTCAATATACACACATGGCTCACGCAGAGGAAAACAAAACATTCAGACTTCTAAAGTACTTGATAAAGGACTGATTTAGCGCATCTAAAGAAAATTTGCATTGAATACAAGAAAAGTATTCAAGCAAAGTCCATGAAGGTACACAAATTACAAGTTCGTGTGGTTTTATTCGTGCGTAATTTGTGCGTAAACTGTGCGTAAAACCTGTTATGCCATCAAACAACAAAACTGACGAATCATAATTGCTTGGAATTTTATGAGAATACTTTCTACAACTCTATAACTGTAACTAAACACCCTGGCCACTATGCCCACCGTGCAGTCTGAACGTCAGCAGGTCAGACAGAACAACCACCAACAGACAGAGGAGTGATGAATGATCAAATATTAACCACCTGGCGCCAGTCGACGCTCGGCCATATTGTTTGAGTTTAAATTAAAGAAGAGGGTGAAGAATTAGTTGAATTGTGTACTTACGAGCACTGCACGCCGAGTGAAGTGGGCATGAAAGTTGCTACCGTTCGTCCACAGACACGTCGGTCCCTCCCTCCCCACGCAGACTGTCGCTCCAAATGTAGTCACAGTGTCAGCTGTGGACGGCGCTCCGTATTAAGAGGGGAGGGTATAAATAGACGGACACACCGTGGGGAGCCCCTTCCTCTGTCCAGGAAGCAGCAGAGCTGTTTTACTGGCTTAAACTTCAACAGAGGAAGTCCAGGTTCACTCCATACCTGATGCTCTTTTAATTACATAAAGTATAAACATAGACTTGATGTGTGACTGGGTCAAAGCTACTTTTCAGACATTAATATTCGATCTAACCGTGAGATCAAATCAAGTATATCAAGACCAACGGATCTTAATCAATTTAAAAATATAGAAAATCTAGCCACAGAAATGGTTGTTGGATATATGGGGGGGGGGGTGATCCAAACAGGGCACCAGGTTATTCAGGGGTGGTATATGTGCATAAACACAGATATGACACCAGTTAGGTAATAACCTGTATGCTCTGTTTCCACTACTGATACATTACCTTCAAACGTTTAAATACACCATATGGACAAAAGTATTTAGCCACACCTGTTTATTATTGAATTCAGGTGTTCCAGACTTGTTGCCACAGGTGTATAAAATCTAGCCATGCAGTCTATATTAGCAAACATTGTGATGGAAAATGGGTCATCCTGAAGAGTCCAGTGCCTTCAAGCATGGTACTGTGATGGATGCCACCTTTGCGATAAGACAGTTCCTTAAATTTCATCCCTGCTGGATATTCCACAGTTAACTGTGAAAGTGGAAGCATTTAGGAACAGCAACTCAGCCATGAGTGAATGGGTTGTCATGGCCAAGCAGCTGCATGCAAGCCCAATGTTAAGTGTCGGATGGAGTGGTGTAAAGCACATTGACTGTGGAGCAGTGGAAATGTGTTCTGTGGAGTGACAAATAATGTGCCCCTGTTGGCTGCATTTAGAGAACGTTACCTGCGTTGTGAGGTTTGGTGTAGGAGGGATAATAGTATGCTGTTTTTCAGGATTTGGGCTAGGCTTATCTCCAGTGATGGCCAATCTTAATGTTTGTGCATACCAGGACATTTTGGACAATGCTATGCTTCCAACTTTGTGGCAACACTTTGGAGGAGGCCCTTTTGTATTCCAAAATGACTGTGCCCCAGTGTACAAACAAAGGACTATAAAGACATGGCTTGATGAGTTCAGTGTGGAAGAACCTAACCGGCACTCACAAAGCCCTGACCTTAACCCCATCGAGCACCTTTGGGAGAAACTCAGTGGAGATTTCGAGCCAGACCTTCTTGTCCAGCATCGGTGCCTGACCTCATAAATGCTCTACAAAAAGAATGGGTACAAATTGAATAAATTATAGATTTTTTTTAAGACTATTAATTGTTGCCTGTTGCCATTTGAGGTTTGCTGCTCCATCTTTTTTTCACCGATTATCTTTCATCTATAGAACTAGATCATGTATAGATAATCTGTCTGCTCATCAGAAACTCCAGAAATGAGAGACAAATGTTTGTATTTGGAGTGAAATGGAGAATTCACTTGAGGACTCCAGACTAAGAACATTTCCTTTTTTCAACTGATTTTGTCATGTGGTGTGCAGCACTTCCCCCTTCTGTTCACTTTTTGCACCTACAGGAGAAATCCCTATGTACTCTTGTCATTCATACCTGAAATTCTGTGTTTGGCCAGGTTTAAGCAGCTTTGCTTTCAGGAACTTCAAAAGTCAAGTTTACAGCAGATGTTGTAACTTACATGAATGAACTACTGTTCTAAAAATCTAGAGACAAGTTTTATGGACACATAGATTTTATCAAGTTTCTTGACTGAACACTGCAACTGTTGTATAAAAATACTGTATAATCGACAAATACAAACATAAATATAGGTGTAATTCATGCATGTAATTACACCATAAATGTCCTCACTAAATAAAAAAATACAAATTCATCACCTTCACCAGTGGATACAAAAAACTTCTGTGAAGCAACAAAAACAAACGTATCAACTCCAAGGTGCCCATTTTAGTGTTGTTAGCAGCTGAAGGCAAACTAAATAATTTTTTAACATGCAACAAGAACAAAGCAGCATCTTTTGAGAAATTACACTGTCAAACAAAAGAAAACACATTTAAACTCTTCTTACATGAATGCAGCTCAAAAGTGAGGGAGAAATCCTCCATTAATGTCTCATATTTGCAAATGCTAATCTTCAGCTACATCAGCATCATTTTATTTTCCTCTGTTGTGCATGAAAGCTTTTCTAAAAGTCAGGCATAATGTGTTTTTCTTTACCTGATTTTTAAAATGTATTCCCTCAAACCCAGCCACAGTTGATGGGAGTGAACTGATGTTAATAGCTGTTATTGTCTGTAAAAAAAAGTCCTTTTTCTTAGATGGATCTATAGCACCAGACTGGCTGTTATTATAGAGAGAGAGGAGGAAGAAGAAGTGGATGAAGCTTTTCTTCTTCTAGCACAGCATTCGATTGAAATCCTCAGTGCTTCATGAAGAAAGGATGAGCCAGAGCTTTGGCGGCTGAGATGCGACGGCTGGGTCTGAATGCCAAACATAGCTGCGGGTAAGAAAATTCGCAAAATTATCGAGACAGCTTCAAGAAAAGACGTTTGAAGTCTCAGTGCTGTCTATGATCCTTTTTCTTTAAATCAAATCTGTTTACTGTTTAAGTTAAGAAGTACTCATCTACTGTACGTGACGAGCCAAAACACAACAGAAATCATTTCATGAAGCCCTTAAACACAGAAAAACAGCACTTTGGATCTGAGAAGCTCTTACAAGCAAACATAAACATACTGTTTGTTAGCCATATAAGGCTAGTAGCATGTCTTTACAGGTAGGTTCTATTTTTTTTCTTTAAATGTGACCATTATCCTTTTTTTATCCTTTATTAGAGAGGAGGACAGTTGATAGAGTTGGAAACAGGGATTAGATAGCAGGGAAGAGACATGCAAGACAAGAGCTACAGGCTAGACTTGAACCTGGGTTTCCTGCATACACGAGGCGTGACCTAACAACTAGGCCATCTGTGCCCCCCCAGCAGTAATATTTTAAAATCTGTTTTCCTCTCCTCCGCAGTGGGTCAGTTGTTTCTGTGCAAGCACTGCAACTCTCCTCCACCCCAGCCGTCTCCATTACATCTCATCTGAGTCTGAGTCCAGCTCCGTTCTGCATCCTGTCATCGCCACCTCCATCTATCTCATCAGTGACCTGGTCAAGCTCCTGAGAGTCCATTCCCCATCTTATCCTACATCCTTCCATCACCAGCACCAGTGTCTAGACTCCATAGGGGGGCTTCCTATCCTATCCTATCCAGCCTCACTACCCCAAGTTTATAAAGACATTGCGATGGAATCTATCCGGCAACAACATTTCGCATTTGCAAACATTTCCTATCTTGTATAATAAATTATTTATAACTTGTATTGAGTCTCTCCTGATTGAACTTGAGTATGTTAGCATGCTGATGACAATTGTCATATCTCAATTCAAGGTTGGAATGCTGCATTAGGGGGCAGCAAACAGTTGTGTTTCAACTCGTCTCGTTGTTAATCTTAGGTCTGAACTGGGCTTAAAGGGGACATATGCAAAAATCACTTTATCAGGCTTTTCTAACAAAAAATACGTGTTCCCTTTTGCCTGTCCACAATCCCCTCAAGTACTGCCTCCTCTCAGGAGAGCCACATCCATTGAGCCACATCAAGTTCCTAAGAGGGGCAGAGTCAAACAGCCCAGTAAGAGCCACAGACACAGAAACACCTCGTTCTGAGCAGGGCTGAAACAGAGGGGTTTTTGGACATGCAAAAATCCTATACTAGAGTGTTTTTCAAACACAGACTTCACAAGCATGTTTTGGGGACCGCTGAGACCTATATAAGCTTGTCTTTAAAGGGTAAAATATGTCCCCGTTAAGTTGATTTCAAGTTAGCTTGAGACAGTGTTTTCAGAAAGACTACCTCTGCAGATTGGACTTAAAAGCCCCCTTCAGTTAATAAAGAGCTGACATACTTCAGGCTTTGTTCAATATTTTCTGCTATCTATGGTGTAGATTTTGAAGGCATAGCAAAGCCTATGTGGTTATGATTTGTCCCTCATCAATTTTGCTATGCCTCATCTCAGCTAGCCCAGCCAATGCTCCCCACCTATAAGAACTTCATCCTCTTTACTTGGGGTGCACAAATTATCAACTAGGTCACTGGTGCATTAGTGACTTAAGTAGAGGCAGTTATTTGTATGCATTGAAACCATTAACTTGCATTTTTTTTAATTGCTCAGCTGCATGAGACTCTGCCAGCTCATTTAAATTGGCATGCAGTAAATCTTTCAAATATTGTGGGCCATAAAGGATAAGCCATATGGATCCTTCATTGGCTTGGTAAAGAGAGACACATTTGTCAGCTTCAATTGAAACAGCTATAAAATGGGACAGCCGTCGACACCCTGCTGTGACACATCGACCCTGCAATGCACCCTCTGAAGGATGAAACACCTGAATTTGGTAACAGTTTCTGTTCACTTTGACATCTGAGTGTAAAAATACGGATAAAATCTGTTACATTATATACAAAAAAGGAATTCATGGTTTACCAGTGTAATGTGTATAATATGGAAATTTCCTCACAGATAGCAGGCTGTTCTCCTCTGGTCCCAAGTTATGCAGCAGCTTAGTGCTTGAGCCTTTTGGTCCATAGCTGACAGAGTATGATATTGGGCTGTCCTTCGGCCAGTCCTCCTCGCTGGGCAAACCGATTACTCTGACAAACAAAACAGTAAGCAGAAAACTGAATGACAAGACATTTTCTGCCTCTCATGACAAGCACATCCACCCTTTTAAAGCCAAAATGGGGTTATTTTTCTTATTTTTTAAAGCTTTATTTATGAAGTCAAGCCAATGTTTCCTGTCTGACCTTATGTTTTGGGTTTGTTTTTGCCAACAGGCAGATTCCCTCTCTACTCACTCAAAGATCTTTTGCAGCTGCTGCACCTCAGTGTAGCCCTTAAACAGTGGCCTGTTAGAGAACAAAAATGTCAGTGTAACTTTATCCTTATTTTGACAACTACAGAGAGCTTGCATCACTTCAAATAAACCTTGCAGCGCTTCATATCTCTTCCAGCCAGACACAGACTCAGCTATCTTTACCTCAAGAGGAAGAGTTCGGCGAAGATGCAGCCAGCGCTCCACATGTCCACTGAGGACATGTAAACAGAGTTGAGCAACACCTCAGGGGCTCTGTACCACAGCGTCACCACCTGAAAAACACAGTGTGCAAAACAAAGACACAGCAGAACATTTTCACCTCAGAGAGAGCAGAGTACAGATATAGACACTGAAACAGCTGCACATGAAGGAGAAAATTTCAGCAATAAGAATGAACATAAGTGGAGCTCTTTTTCAGATTTCACTCATCAAACCTTTATCTTATCTCATCAGATCACATCATGTTTTGTCTCACTTACTCCTGGAGTCAGGGCGATATTGTAGGTGTAGATGCGTGCCAGTCCAAAGTCTGCTATCTTGACTTCTCCATGGCTACTGACCAGGATGTTTTCTGGTTTCAGGTCTCGGTGCAGCACCATGTTTGTGTGCAGGTAGTCTAATCCTCGCAGCAGCTGCTGCATCACATTCTTTACAGACAGAGAAAGATTTTAAGCATCCAAGGACCTGAGAATATCTTACTTTTAAGACTACATATAGTTCAATTCAGTAAACATATTTAGTAGGTGTAAATCAATGAAATTAACACTCAGGTCGTCATTATCAGTTTAAAGTTCACCAATGTTAAAGTGTTGCTACAGCCAGGATATTTTCATTGGTAATACGTTGCTAATATTAAATAATATACAGTATGGTACAGCATTTAAATACTGTAATCCATCCATGTGGAGCCAACGTCAAATACTTTGTGTATTACTAGATTTATGACTCTTTAGTTCTGCGTCTTGTTGCTTCATAGTTGAAAGCGAAAATCACAGAAGCTAATGGAGATATAAACAAAGAAAGGAGGATCTTTGTGGACGTGGAGTGTTTAGAACAACTTTCTCTAAACCTATGTGATCTTGGAAGAGTTCTAGTAACATCCCTCTGTGCTTTCCTAGTCGTATTAATCCATGGACATCATCGTTTATGTGCTAAATATGTTTCCACATATGCACAAATTGAAAATGCACATAGACACTAGTGGGTGGAAATCCTACAAGTGGTTGAAAGTCAAGCTTATTTTGGTAAAATTTCTCTGCAAGGAACTCTTCCTTCAGTCTCTGTAACAAGCCTTTTTTAACAGTTACCCTATCACAGCTCCATCATGGATATCATAAATAATCTATCACATTTTTCATGGGCGCAACCCATATACTCAGCTCTGTTGCTCATCCCACAAATGCATGATCCTTACAAATGTGGCATCATTTACAAGTGTAATAAACAGGCTTTCCAACGGTATAAGATTTATTACCAAGAAGCATTGTTACAACAAAGAAATAATGTACCAAACACTAATTGCCTTACTTTTTGTTTTAAGTTTAATTATCACGCTGATAATATTGAGCATCCCTACTTGAGAGGACAGAGGATAGAGTCAGAAAGCAAAAAAGCAATGAGCAGCGTCATGTGGGAAAGGAGCCACAGGACAGACTTGAGCTTGGGTTGCTTGCTTCCTGTTTGAGGCACCACCTAAACTTCTGGGCCAAATGGCTCATCAGGTCTCTTCAGGGATCAGAAGGGTCACTTAAGTAACAAAAACCCAACCAGGGAAATCCTCAGAGTACAGTGTTACCATGCCAATACATGAGATGGAATTAAAATCTTGTTGTTCTAGCGATATATAACATCACTTTATGGTCTGTTATAGGTAGTAATACAATAAGTCAGAGGAGGTCTTCATACCTGAATACAGTCAGAGCTCAGTCCAGAAGCAGGAACCTTAGACAGGTAGGTGGACAGATCCTGGTCAATGAATTCTAACACCAGGGTCAAGTTCAAGTTCCTGCCATCTGGTACAGCAGATGCCTCAAAAAGCCTGGTAGTCAAAACCAGCACATGGAATGAAAAGGAAATGTCTTTATTTATATGCTTAAATATCATTAATATTACAGATGTCAGTATTCTTTTATTTCCCTGTCTTTATCTCTTCTATGTTAGAAGTTATCCAAAAATACTTTTCCTACATATTTTATATAACTCACCATAAAGCATGTTGAGATGCAAACTTTGTCTAACCCCTAATCTTAACCTAGGTTATACTTGAGACATTATGAGTTACATTCAGTTTTTCAGAGAAAATAGGCAAAATTAGATGTTTTCTTAATATCTGAACTCATTTTTCTTGTTTTCTTGGGATAAAAAAGCAGCTTTTTCTGATATAATGAGATCAATCCACAAGATCTCTGGAATAATGGCAAACAATGTACACATTATCATGGGGAAATAGAGTCTTGTTTTTCAATTATTGTGATCCATCCAAGATTGATGGTAACATTTTTTATTTAATAAATATAAATGTCATTAAAGACACTGTAGTCATGAATCCTAATTTATAATATTACAGCATATATTTGTTTACAGTACTTTTAGGTCAGTGTTGTAATGTAAAAATTAGATTTTTTATGTTTGAATCTTTGATACCAGTTTAACATGTTTCTGTAGTTTAACCCAAAATTACCTTATTAAGCATCATTTCTGTGTTTTCTTAAATGTATGCCCCCAGTCATGGTCTGCAAGGAATTAAGCTTACAAACCTTTAATGCACAAATGTAAATGCAGTAAAGTAGAAAACGAGTCCTCGTCAGGCTTTAACTTACCTGACAATGTTGGGATGGCTGAAATAATTCATTTTGCGCAGCAGCGCCACCTCTCGGATCATGAAAGCAGGGATACCATTCTCCGTCGTGTCCCCGCGGATGTTGAACTTCTTCACCGCCAGGAGGCGCTGTTTCCCTCCCACCTCTCTGGCTTTGTAGACTTTACCGTAGGAGCCCTCTCCCACCTCAGTGAGCAGCTCGTAGCACAAAGATTTAGTGCACACTTCCATGGTCTCACGATGATATACAGCAGAAATGAAACATTACTTTAGAAATTATTGTCTTTAAATTTAACAACTTTTAAAGACGTCACCCCCATCTTTAATCACGCAGTTTAATAGAAGAAATTAAGCTAGCCAGCAAGGTTCTGATGGCAATAAGGATGTGCAGGTTAGCTAACATGTCATAATCACCTGTTACAGACTCCAGCTTATAACTGAAATTATTTTAACAGTTGCTAAATATCGGTCTGACTGATAAAGTTTGTGTTGTTTTGACTTTACCTCAGACTTCAGGGCACAGTGACCCCTCCATGCCGCGGCCTGCAGGAAAATGTCGCCGTATTCCTGCAGTAAGTATTTAAAAATATCCCAAAATCACACCCCTTTTATTCGCCAACTAATCAGAAAGCTCAGCACGTGCATAGTTTAACCCATTGCCTGTGCACGTGCTCACCGCTACTGTAGATGCCGCTGTACACTAATGCATGATTTTCAGTGATGTTAGCAAACAAAAACAAGAAAATTAAACAATTATAAATAAAAGTAGCGTTTAGGAAACGGACAGCGGGTTTTCTGAAGACTTTTTTAAGATGAAAGAGAAGGATGGGTTTCATTTCGAACAAAGTAGAGCCAAATATGTACTTAAAAGCCTGTTTATTCGTTTAGTTGAAATTGTCTGTTTAGTTTTACTGAGGTAGGACATTTAAGGAATAAAGAGTTACTGCTCCTTCTGACATGCTCTACTAGCTCAAGTTTAAAGAAGTTACATTAAGCTGTTGCGATAAAATAAGGCAGCAAAATATCAAACAATGAGAGTAAGAAATAAAAACATACAAGCCAATGAACAAACTGCATCCAGTTCCTTGTTTGTATCCTTTAATATTCAAAGGGAGCAACCTTTGCAAGTCTGTTATAAACTGCAATTCATATATATTTCAGGCACTGAAGTCCAAAGGCAATTTAGAATAAAATAAAACACAGCAATGCACATGAACTTCAGCATAATTAACAGATAACTAAAGCATCTGCATCCACAGTTGAGGTACTGTTAGCTCTGATAAGTGCTTCCTCAGACATGTAACATTCAATTCTTACATTAATAACATTTTATCAAAACAAAATGTAGTGGTCAAACATGTTTTATTGCAGGCATGCACACTTTAAGTATGCTTAGAGTTTAGTGTTATGAGTTGGTGCAGAAAATGCACCATTTCCCTTTAATTGTAAAACCAACAACAACAACTTATGCTTTAGGGAAAACTAGAAGTCTGCACACAGGTTAATTTGTGGATTGGATGGAAGCTTCTCTACTGGTTAATTACAGTATTGATGGTCAATCTGATTAGTGTTGTCGGGTATTATTCATCTTTCAGCTTGTTATTCATGAATTTGATTCTCTTCGCCAAGCCAACGGCGTCCAGGTGGAGGTTGCGGTTGAGAATGACTGAGCCGCAGGTGAGAGCTCCAGCGAGAGCTCCGGCAAAGCCGCACAAAAACACGTCCTGACCTGTGATACAAAAAAAAAACAAAGAAATGTGTTACTGTGAACTCCAGTCGATAACTAAATGTGAAAACTGATATTTGCTGACCAGATGGGCTAACCTGTGAGATAGAGGTTCTTCAGGGGAGTCTGAGGTCTCAAAGTGGCGCTGAGTTCGGGGCTGAAGCGACCAATGCCATGATCTGCTCCGTAGATTTCACCTTTGGGGGCTCCGATGTAGTATGTGTTTGTGATTGGAGTTCCAGCATCAATGTACTCGATCTACACAAAATCAACAGAAGTGGACACTTCTATCATGCTGCTGTATAATCAGTAAGAATGCCCTGAGGTAGATTAGGCAATTATAGTTTTATTCCATATTTCTCAATTTCATTTTGATCCTATATTTTAATGTTTTGTATTTTTGCTCAGTGTGGTGTCTTTAGATGTCTATGGTGTTATAAATGCTTGGCTCTAACTGTAAAACACTTTGAATTGCCTAAATGACACTTTATCAATAAGCATGCCAAGCTAAAAATCTGCAAGTTATCTGGAAACAGTGGTCATACAGGTTTCCAAGTTATTTGTAGAGGATGTTAGAGACAAGGGCAGGCTTTAGTGTTTTTTTTAGTCATTTTATAGAAGAGCTCATAGGAAGGTTACCTTATCTCTTGTAATCTTCGGGAAAATATCCATCACAATGTCCAGAGTAGTATTGATGAAGGTCTGTTTGAGCTCTTTGTACTCTTCTCCTCTGTTTGTCACTTTTCCGTCCTTCCACTCCTCAAACCATGAGTAGTTGGCAAAGCTGACCAGACTCAGAGTGGACTTTCCTGAAAGAAGATTATATTTGAGTAACAAATATTTTTGACCAATGCATTTATCTAATCTGCACATTAATACATTTGTGTACCTGGTGATCTCTCCTCCCAGGTTGGATCTTTGGCTGATGGAGAGGCAACAAATAGCAGAGGAATGCTTTTAGCAGATTCTTCCTTTGTTCCATTCATGTATTTCTCCACTCTAAAAGAAAACAAGTAAATCAGGTTAACATTTTACATTCTGAATTTCTTAATGAAGATATGTATTCTTTAGATGCGAGCAGCATACAGTTCGTCAAAGTTGTTCTCGGTAAAGATCCAGTAGTTGTCTGCTTTCAGGCCCAGCTCCTCCTTTGTTCCGTTCAGACCAACAAAAACACTCAGACCACCTTCACCGTGCTTCATCATGCTCAGCTGCTTCTGGATGGCTGCATGAGAGTGACACATTGGACTTTATTAACGAAAGTTCAAATAAGGAAAACAGAAAGAAACATTTTAGAAATCTGAGCTACTTGATGCAAAAAAAAAAAAAAAAAAAAAGATTTGTAGAATAATCACCTAGCTTAACCACTGCACCACAAACTTAACCATTAGGCCATCCTAGAGTGCATTTCCACTAAACAGTCTGGTTCAGATCAGTATGCTGCACACTGTTTGTGTTTCAACTGTTAAAAGTTGTGAAAGAAAAAAAAAAACATTTGTACAGTCTTACTCTTAACACCCTTCTGTTAGGGCACCAAGTGTACCTATACAACACTACACAGTGGAGCTAGACTCACTGCAGCCTGTTGATTGGCTCAAAGAATTGTTACTTCCTATGAGAGAGCTGTAATATTGAAAAAACACAAAACGTGTCATGTTTTGTACTGATCTGAGGAGTGTTTCTCCTTTATTTTGTCATAAACATGCTTATAAAGAAAATAGGGATTTACTCTCAAGCAAATAAACCTTATGGGTCACTGGTTAGATGGCAATAATGACTCAATTCAAGAAAAGACGTAGTGCCGTTTGCAACATTTCCTTTTTGGCATGTCTGTTGTTGTTCAATAAACAAATAAAAGCAGAAATGTTGCCAAATGGAGTGCTATTTGGGAGCTCAAAGATCACCTCTTTTTGCTGAGCTCAGCCAAATGATCTGGATCACTAAAATGGAGGGGAACAGAAAAATTTCGGTTTGGTACGTACCTCAGTTTTGAAATCACGGTTCGATACATTTTCAGTACAATAATTAAAGTGAATAAATGACAATGTATTATTATTATTATTATTATTTATTTTATTAAATTGTATTAAAAAAATAGGCTGTATAAATTACATTTAAATTATTAATAATGCTGCAGTCTCCTCCCAAAAGGTCTCCAATAAATAAAAATATTACTAAATTTTTTTTTTCATTACTTGGTTATTTTAATTGATATATTGACATCTTTATAGCCATTCTTTAAACACTAAAATTTCCCAGCCAACTTGAACGCATCGTAAGTTAGTTTGTTAAGTATGCTAATTAATGTCTTCTGCCGATTTCAACATGGACTTCAGCACTGGATTACTTTTGTAATCAAAGAGACCTACCACAAAGTTTGGGAGGAGTTTTTACAGCCCATCTTGGCGGATAAAGAGGTTAAAGCCGTGTGAAATCTGAGGATATCGTTACCTATGACGCCTCTGCAGACATGATGGAGTCCCCTTTCTCTCTCCTCCGAGGCTGACAGTTGAAGGTACGCATTTAGAATTAGTTTGATTCACAAAACCAGAGCACCATTGTTAAAAAATAAAAAAGATCTTAAATCATGAGAAGTTCATAAGCAGCTTGTGAGACTTCTTGTTGTTGTTCCTCGTTACAGTGACATTCTTGTTTGAGTGGAGCTTTGATTGATCCACTGGACGACATGCTGTCAGCGACACACATGCTGAATAATGTCAGAGCTACTGATGTTGTCTTTGTCAACTGTTGTATTTTACTGGGCAACAAAGTGTTCCTAAACAGGACACTGTTATCTGGGAATATTCAGGCTGTTGCTGTCGTTTGCTGTGGTTGTGTGGTTGCCAGGACAGTGTGACAGTGAGATGCGCTCTGTTTTTCCGTCTGTGTATGAGCTTCGTTCAACATGCATCCGTTCAGTACACATCCAGTACTGCATCAGTACAGTATGAATACACGTACCTTTACACCCCTACTAAAATGACATGCGAGTCCCATCAGTATGAGCAAGGCTAGACAAACATTGGTTGTGGAAATGCAGCCAAGGTTCCCTCTGCATAACTATGCTGAACCAAACTGGATTGCTTGGTGAAAATGCATCATTAGTGGTTCATTTTGCACACCCTATGTCAGTGGTTCCCAATCTTTTTTCTTTAACACTTCTTCTACTTTCTTCTTAGGAAAGCTAGGTCCTCCAAGGACCCACTTGGAAAAATAACACCAATTTTAATTCTTTTTATTGACAAAATCCCAACATGATAGGTTTAATAATTTCATAATTCCCTACAAAGTTCTTACCAAAAGTTCAATGTAAAACTAGCCATGGGGCACAGCTGGTCTAAGTGGTTTAAGGTGTGCCCCATCTTAGCAGGCAGCCCAGATTCAATTCTGGGCTGTGGCTACTTTCCCGCTTGTCTCGCTCCCAATCTCTCATCCCTGTTTCCCACTCTATCCTCTATCAAGATGGCATATTAGGGCCACTCCAAAATATTAAAAAAAAAAAAAAACAGGGTCTGTTACTTTTTAAGAAAAAATAAAAATAATAAATTAGAACTAATACAATAATGAGAAATTTTAAGATCAGTTTCTTACCTGGCATGCTCTGAAGCTCTTTGGGCAGCAGCTTCTGATAGGTGTTGAAGATACCGGCATTAGAGATCACCATCGGAGCATGGACATGCACTTCCTCCTGACCTTTCATGACGCTCACACCTGGAACCATTTTTTAAAAAGGTAAATCTCCTCTTCTGTCTTGGAGCAGTATGATATGTGCAGAAAGAAAAGCACAGCCATCACACCCACCGATTGCTTCATTGGCCTCGTTGAACAGGATGCGGTTGACAGGGGCTCGAACCAGAACAGCTCCACCGGCCTTCTCAATGATGGGGATCATGTGGTAGGAAATCTCACTGGCTCCACCCTTAGGGTACCAGGCACCGTTCAGGTAGTGAGTGGTGAGCAGGCTGTGCATTGCAAAGCTGGCTTCTTTTGGCATGTTACCTGAAGATCAGAGGAGGAAACAAAGACTTTGAGTCAACTGCAGCAGATATGGACAGATCACAACAGAAGAACAGTAGTTCTGCATACCATAGGTGCCAAAAATGTAGGTGAAAACAGCCCTCAGGTCTTTGTTCTCAGTCAGTCCATTTACCACCTCTGTCAGGCTGCGGGGGGCCATTTCGAAGAAAAAGGACAGACGTCTAACAAGGCCAGTGTAAACCAGGAACTTGGCCAAAGGAGCAGGGAGGAGCTTCAGGAGAGCGAGGAACCAAATACCACGACCGACTTTCTGCACGCAAAACACACACAGACACACAAGTAAGTGTGAGACAATGACAAACACACCTGCATGTAAAAAGGAAGAAATTAACTTAACGAAACACATCAAGATAAGAACACAAAACAAATGGAAAGCTTAAAAGGTGATTTTATGGTTTCATTGATAACGGTGCCTCCGATAGTCAAGTCTCATCTTTTTGCAACAATGTAATTAGTGTTGTCTGAAGTACAACTTCACCCTGCTTTCTTTTCACAGTCAAGCGTGTCACTCACTGTGAATCTTTACTTTGGAGAAAGAAAGGTCTTTTTTGGCAGTGTGATAACTCACTTCATCTGACATCTACCCAGCAGGAAAGGTTAAAAGCACCAAAAAGTCTCTGGTCTGTCCACAGCTTTAATTGCACAAGTATGAGGGCAATGTTTCAGTTTTCAAAAATCAGTATAAGCATCAGTGTGTCATTCTCAGTTATTCATAAAAACTAGGGCTGTTTAACCTTGCAAAGCAGATGGATACGCCCGTTTCCTTGTTTTTCATTGGCGAATCCATCTTGCAAAGCTCCCATCTGAAACGTTTGGGCCCGGTTAGAAAGTGACAGGACCAATCAGCATTGAGGGGCAGTACTTTCAGGCGCAGCAAAGTCATGACATAAACAAGCAGCATCAAGAGCTGGTGCAGTTATGGAGGAAGAGATTAGCGTGGATGCTGCTAAAGTGCCAGTTTTATCAGAACTTGACAACATTTCTTCGTTAAAAGAAGAACAAAGAACAGCAGTGAGTTGTTTTCTTTTCAAAAACAACAAAAGTCGAGTACTTACATGTCTATAGTCACCATATTTTGCGTAATTCCTCAGTAGCTGCGCATGCGCAGCTCGATAGCAGCTACGTCACGTTTTGTTGCTCTTATTGGCCCGTAGAGATGTGACAGACAGAACATTCATCCAATCACACTCTGAGTTTTTTTCAAATCCTCTGCCTTTTCTAAGACATTTCCTATTGAAGCTTTCCCAGATGGATGTGTGAAACAAATCCATCTGGCGTGTCAGGTTAAGGGCTGTTAGCATTATTCACAGTTAATATCCATATTAAGTGTTTTTTAATCATACTAACCACATGCCTTCTTGTCCCTTTCATTATACGTTGGTTAAGCTACTTCAACATCTCCCTGCAGTCACAGTAATGTAAAATAAGTCCATCATTTCTCCTTAATGTCTATTTTTATTTTAAAAACCCCATTGACAGTTAACTGGACATGGCAAAAGTCATACTTGCGTAATCAAATATTTATCTTTTTAATTTTATGTCCTTTTTGATGCATAACAAGTCTTTTTCCATGCTTAATTTCATGCCATCATCTCCAATCAACATTAAGATCCTTATTGTCTTTCGAAACAAAAGTAGGTCTGTGTATTGACAGGAACTGTTTTACCCCCAGTTAAGGAGAGTAAAAAATCCCAAATTACACAAAAGCCGTTTTAAATGCAAAGTGTAGCAAAAAGGTGAAATAAATACTGATGACATAAAATCTGATATTAATAGCTTTTTAGAATTTTAATCATTTTATAGCCCTGATAAATAACATCAATAGGATGTAATTAATATCCACTGGCATTACCGATATAGGGATGCCTGTTAGGTTACAGCAACCTTAACTTTTTACCTTTGACCATCTTAATCTAATCAGGCTATTCTTGACTCCTGCTAAATCTCTGTGCTGAATGTCAAGATTTACCCTCAAGATGCTCAGGAGATATCACATTCACGTTCAGCTGTCACGTTCCGTCTTACTACCACAAACATAACGACTGCAATCACTACAGTCCCCCCTCTAAGATAAAGAAAACGATAATTTGTTATCTGTGGCTTGAAGCTACTACCTTTGAAAGTCTGTCTGCATAATATTATGTAAGATCTCAGCTGAAAAGCAGCCTTGACAATTTTTCTGAACTTTGATTTACCAACCCTTGAGCTCTTGAAGGGTATCAGTGACAACACCATTAGAGATCAGACTGGTGAGACTTCTTTGGGCTAAAGTGCACATAGTTCAATGGGAGTAAGGAAATTTAGTAACTTTTATCAATAAAATGACTACAAAAAGTAAATAAATGGCTAGATTATCAATATTAAAATAATCTTGGCTGACAAGATTTGTAATAAAGCAACAGAAAGTCACTATGTCTGCTTTATTATTTAAACTCTAGGATCATGATATGTAATGTTGAAACATCCCACCTTAACCAGTCTCAGGTATTCATCAATGGCCTTCTCCTCTCCAGGGAAGCATTTCTTCAGCTCTTCGGGGAAGCGGGTTCTGCCGCTATAGATTGGGTAGCGGCGGCGGTTTTCTGGGGGTCCAAGCACTACTTGGTCAAAAGGATTTTCCAGAGGCTCCCACTGCAGCTGTCCATTGGTCATGTTGTCCAGCATACAGCGGAATGGCTTGTGGTCAAGGAGCTCCCCAATGTAGTGAATTCCTGTGGGAGCACAACAGAAAAAGTGAAGACACTGCAGGGTTTTACGTGAGATATTACAAATAATTTAGTACCGAAAGATAGATTTGTACAATAATTTTGATGATCAACTTAACACAAAGCAGAAAATGTTTATTTTTATGAAAACTTTACAGTATATTCTTGACATATTCATTACTAACATCAACAGATTTCATTCTCACCAACGTCAAACTCAAAGCCCTTCTCAGTGAACGTGTGGCAGCAGCCTCCAGCCCGATCATGCTGCTCCAGGACGAGGACTTTCTTTCCAACTTTAGCGAGCAGCACAGCCAACCCAAGTCCACCAATACCACTGCCGATGATAACCGCATCCAAGTCTGCAGGTACTTTACTGGCCAAGAATCCTAAAGACAGGAGGCATCACAACATCAAAATAACATGGTACAAATGGCACTGCAAAAGTAAATGTGGGATACATAGCATTACCTTATTTAAGGTTTGCAAAAGTGAAAATATTCTGCTTCTGTCTGACTCTTATATGGTTTTTGGACTACCAGGAAATGTGTACTCCCCCATCTATGAGGTTTATATAACTCAAACACTAATATTCTTTTGTTCCCTCAAGATAACACCGCTTTTATATTTATCCATTATGTCAGTTATATAACAGTGTCTGAGAACATGTCCATAAGAGCTGCACAATAAAAATTACATTTTATCACGTAGTTACTAAATGATAAATATTTCATAATAAAGTTAATGCACATTATCTGCCTTTGATAAAAAATGTTTTCTGGGGATTTTGTATTATATACTTAATTTAAAATTAGTGTCAGTGTTGTAAGGTACTAGAACAACAAGGCACTGTCCGGTGTTGTTTACTTCCCAGGGGGCTTGTTCTGAAGTAGCGCACGCTCTCGCGATAACTGAACCACCATAACACTGGACAACTTTTTCAACTGCCATGTGTAACGAAGGCTGTGTCCAAAATCACTACCTATTCACTTTCTAGTCCACGAAATTCTGCGCACCATAAAGTGGATGGGGAGCAGGGAAAGAGTGTCTGGTTTTGGTCAAAGGCAAAGTCTACTTTGAGCAACTGAAATATTATGTAACGGTAAACGCCCGACGAGGTGTCCAACTGTCGGGGATCAATGGACGACTTGAGTCACAACGGGACAAAAAAACTAGTCAGCGCACTTTCTGAACGGATTTATTCATGAAAACACATGAGGACATGAGTGAGACTGAGAGTAATCTGTGATCAGACTATAAACCTTTACGTTAACATCAACAGTCATCTGATATAAAGCTTAGTTTTAGCAGACCAGCTGTTTGAATAAACAGAAAAATGAAACGTGACACGGAGTTGTCCACGCCCTGCAGGTGCTGATTGCAGGTGCAAGGTATGATTAAAATTAATAGACCTACATAAATTAGGCTACAAACACAACAAACACATAACACAGCCTTTATAATTTGACTCACCTTGCTTCAGTACTTTATTCTTTTCCTTCATGTCATGAACCATCTTTCTCAACGGTTCACGGGTGTCCGTTTCAAAGGGATTTGGCCCAGAGCTGCCGAAGACATATTTAAAGATAAATATGACCAAAGCGACACAAATTAACCCCACACTAAACAACATTTCGGCAGGTTGTCGAGCAAGTGGCTGCAGGCTGTTGACCACTCCGTCCACTGACTTCACTTCCGTGTGAGACTCGCTAAGTACCGCCTACTTATACCACGGTACGTATGTACGTGTACGTATACATCTATGATGGTCTTGGTAAATACTTGATTCTGATTGGCTCTGGAAATTCCATTGGTGTCCATTAACTTCTGATATATAGAGCTATCATATAAAGGTACCACCAGTTTTGCCTTTACCTTTTATCAATGATTACAGAAAGGAAATGTACGAATAAAATTATAAGAGGTGCCGTCACATATGAACTTTTCCCCCTCTTGCTAAGAAGAAGAAATTTTGTACTAAAGTTCTCAGAGGAACACATTACACGAATTAGAGATGGATACCTTTCTCTCCCAGTTTTGCCTAAAGCTAAAGAAACTCATCTTAAGACAATAAATTATATTTACCCCGCAATAAATTTCTTAGACAAAGATTTAATGTTGAAAAAAACTGTTGTACATTTTGTGAATCTAAAATTGAAACTAAGAACATCTATTTTTTGAGTGTGAATACGTGAGAACCATCTGGGGATCTTTTCAAAACTGGATATCTGAAAGAGACTCCGATTCGCCCTTATCTTCTATATCAGATGTACGTCTTGTTTCCAGGCTAACACTGAGAGGTGAGTGTCGCAAAAAAACTCTCTTCCGTCCTGTAACTGCTATGAGCGACTCTCAGAGGATTCAAACAACATAAACAAAAGAAAATAAGCAATTATTTCTTTGTAGAGCCAAAGGAAACGCTTCTGATAAACCGACATGATAATATCTGATAAAAATTGACGTGTCTGACAGACAATCAGCCCCTGCCGGGCGTGGACAGCTCCGTTTCACCTCTGTGACCTCTTAGTGCAGAAAGGGGAATTATTCTGTTTATTCAAACAGCTGGTTTGCTAAAACTTATCTTTATATCAGATGACTGTTGATGTTAACGTAAAGGTTTATAGTCTGATCACAGATGACTCTCAGTCTCACTTGTCTTCATGTCTTTTCATTGATAAATCCGTTCAGAAAGTGCGCTGAACGGACTAGTTTTTTTTTTACATTCGATCACAAAACGCATGTAATTATAAATTAGTAGTCTTCTGACTTCGCGGAGGTAATTTCTGGCCTCCACGTCGTCCATTAATCGCAGATAACTGGACACCTCGTCGGGCATTAACCCTTACATAACTGACAGTTGATAAGCCTGACCAATTAGAACCTTTTTTAAGCACTGGCGAGGCAGACTCCACCAATCAACGCCAAGTTCATTAAGTGAGCGAGGCCTCCAAACAAGGGTTGAAGTCAGTCTCCAATGTGGTTATATATATGTATGTATGTATATATATATATATATATACACACACACAGCTATGTTATATAAGAGAAAACAAAGGTCTGCTTGACCTCAGTTTTCCCCATGAAGGTAAAAAATGAACACATTCTTGAAGCATGCTTTTTTAAATATATATACCTGTAATATATGCATTATGCTTAATTTTAATTTTACACACACTTTCTTAAAGTCCTAAAACCTAAAAAAAATCTTTCTTTAAAATACTTTATATTACAGAAAGTTTTTGTCTGTTTTAGTGTTTTTAATATATATAATCCCTATGTGCTGTTAAAGGTGCAGTGTGTTAAACTGAATATCAACATCTAGAAGTGGGTTCTAGACTGCATTTCTCTGCTGGAAACTGTGGCAACCAGTTTAATTTAATGTGTATCTGTAATGTGAATACAATACAATAACTTTATTTATCCTTTTTTCCTCTGTTACCATGGAAACATGTAAAAATCCAAGATGGCAGCATCCATGGAGGGGACCCTCCCTATGTATGAATTAAAGGTTTATTCTGAGTTTTTTTTTTTTTTTTTTTCAAAATAGCTATTTTTGAAGTTAGATGACTAAACACTTATTTAGACAGACCATCTTAGAAATGTTTTGCTTTATTTTACCAAGTTTGTTCAGCTAAATGCTACTAGGTAAATATTACACACTGCACCTTTAAACAGAGCAAGGAATTCTTAACACTGCTTTCTCAACTTTTAGGTTTACTCTGGATGCTTACATTATCTTACTTTGCGCACTGAAATAAAATAATTTTACACAAACCAAAAACTACCTGGGTCAAAATTCTAAGTCCCCATTTAGAACGGACCTTTTTGTGGAGTAACATCACATACTGCTGTTGCGCAATGATGTGCTTTAACTTTGTAATGCTCAAAGCTTGTAAAATCAAGTTAAAACAGAGAGTTATCTGAAGCTAGGACATTATCAACAAATTTAAAGAGAGCCACACAGTACAGACCAAGCCTGGTAGGAAGAGAAAGATTTCAAAGACTCTGGAAATAAAACTAGTTAGAGATGTGCCCAAAGGCCCCAGAACAACTGCCAAGACACTTTTGAACGATTTAGCCAAGTTGGGAATTGTAGTCTCAAAGACAACAATCACTAGAGCCATCAACAGGGTTGGACTGTGAAGTTTCAGAAACTAGAAAAACTACACTTCTGTAGAAGAGACACCTTCAAGAGCTCTGTGACCAAAGAGACTTTGCTTATGTTTGGAGAAAGAAGGAAGAGGTGCATAACCCCACAGTGAAACACGGTGGTGGGAGCATTATGCTGGGGATGTTTCTGTAACTGGGAATCTCATAAAGGTAGAAGGAATCATGGAAAGAGAGGGATATGTGAAGATTTTGAAAGAAATACTCAAGCAGTCAGCAGGAAAACTGGATCTGGATCATCGCTTAGTCTTCTAACACGACAGCAACCCAAAACATGCATCACTCCTGGTGAAGACCTACACAAGTCAGCACAAGACCCTGACTTTAATTTGTGGGGAGAACTGAATATTGAGTATTTCAGAAAACCATCAAATCTGAAGGAGCTTGAGAGATTGGCCAAAGAATAATGGTCTGGGATTCGTCCAGAGATTTGTTGAAAACTACAGCAAACGACTTCAGGGCTGTTATATAGCAAAAAGGAGACCACTGACTATTAGCATCAGGGGGGCTAACAGTTTAGATCCTGGTAGTTTTGGTAAAATAATTTTGTTTCTGTGTGCAAAGCAAAATAATGTTAGCATCCAAAATAAACTAGGGCAACCTGTCAAAAATGTCTTGCACTGTTTAACAGCACTTATAAATACTTAACTTCATCCTCATGTGAAACATTTTAGTGTAAAAGCACACTGAAAGCAGCAGTTGTTTACATGCCAGAATCTGGCTATACCTGTTCTCCAGAACTCTCCATGTAGCCTTCTCTTACAAACTCCCTGACTACAATGAAAAAGTCCAGATTTTACCCCGAGTCTTTATAAATAAAAGACATGACAGAAAATAATCCGAAGGTTCTATCGGCCCAATAACTGCAAAACAAACTTGCTGCTAGGCATGAAAAATCCCATTTAGCTGTTTGTAATGAAAAAATTAATATGCTAGATTAGTCTCCATAAGCTTGCTTTTCCACTGGTTTCATATAATTGACCACAAGATCTGCTTAAAATATCCTTAAAAAGAGCAAGTGGTCAATGTAAAAGGCTTCTCTGCCACTGCTTTCCTACAACTAAGTAAAAACCAAGCTGATAGCTAGATATCCCATGCAAACTTGGCGCTAAAGGTTCTGTTTTGACAGAAAATGCAAAATCCTCACAGCAACTTCTAGATTTTATTTTTTTGCACAAAAAAATCACCTGCATCTTGAAAAGTCATTTCAGCATTTTAACACCATGAAACCCATTATTCCTTTACACCTGAATGCAAATAGAGCCAACATTTCACACAAACACTTAAAGGAGATTTCTCCACTCATTCTCATCATCAGTCAACTTTGCAAAAAAAGATCCAGACTGCTGCTCATGGGCTCAGTTTCAAAATCCATCCTGAATCCTCACTGATGTCTCCTACATGATCAGTGTAGAGCTCATACTGCTTTATTATAGTAAAAAGCCAGCTGCTTTGCTCATTTTTCACATTATATTGATTTGTACTGTTGTACTTCTGTGTTGTCACTTCCTCAGTGAAGCTTTTAAAAGCATTAGATGGTAATTAAAGTGACACAAAAGCTTACAACGATCATGTCCACAAACAGCAAAGATCTTAACACAGTTCATGATATGTGCATGTAAACAAGTTGCCAGAACTTTCAGCTCTTCTTTCCGGAGTTAATTTGAAATATAATTGTAAGACTTTTGCGTGTGATAACTTAATGAAAATCTGCATAATGAGCTGAAAAGTTCTAAAAGGCATCTTAAATAAAGTCTTTGCATACTTTTTGAGTCCCTCAGGGTGGACATTGAAACTGCAGCATAATAAAATCAAGAGGCGTCATAACAAATCTGATCCCTGCTGATAAGCATGTGGAGTAATCTCCACCAAAAAGCCTTCAACCTCTGCAACCTCATCTGAAAAATATTATAATGTTCTGTTTCTCCTAAGCTGATCCATTCTCATCAGTCAGTGCTTCAGGGCTTCTTCAGTTAGTGCAGTAAGCTGTGGAGGAGCATGACAGTTAATATAGATGAGAAGATCTCCAGAAGATGTACGCGCAGCTCTAACATGAATGTCTTCTTCAAGCAGTGCTTCAAAAAACTTCATGACTGGGAGAACATAAAAGTTGATGGGAAAAAAAATCAAAGAAGACACGTGGTCAAGCATGACAAGAGAAATCTTAACAAAAGCCCTTATCTGGTGTCCACTTTTGGTATTTATTACCTCCACTTCTTAAGCCTTTTCTTCTTGAAAATAGTTTGATCATTTTGATTTTTTTTTTATCTCTAAAAACTGAGGGATGACAGAGTTAATTGCAAAAAGCACTTCCAACATTAAGCAGTAAAATAAAACAGTAGGTTTTAGTCTGCATGTGTTAGGGCAGAACCTGCAGTTATGTTTGATTTTATTTACATGTTGTCTGTTTTTGTAGGTATGCCAACCATTGAGTGTTTGGTATACAGTATTCTGTGCAAACTGTTCTCACGTGTGGGGGTGTGTGTGTGTGTGTGGGTGTGTGTGTGTGTGTGTCTGTGTCTGTGTTTGGTACAATCAAGACAGCTCTCAGATTTAATACACTTGTTTGGGATGATAACTACAATGGCTTAAGGTCCCTGTGATCGAAGGAGGAGGAAGAGCGGGAATGCTCTCCTGGCCTCCCCGCCTGGCAGCGGTAGTGCAGGTCAATGTTCAGAAGGTCAAAAAGTAAAAATGGGTGGTGGGTTTCTTTTCCTCTCATGAAGCAGGAGGTCATCAGTCCATCTCGTCAGGTGGTCAGTGTGATGGTGCAGTCTCCTGGCCTGTTGGTGACACTCGTTTGTGACGTAAAGGGATGTCACTGCAGAACCAACCCAACCTGAAGAACAAAACATTGAGATGTCAAAAAAAGGGTTGATTTTGATCCTAAAAACTCAAGTCTATGGATGGGTAAAGCTGTATTGACATAAAAGCTCTTAAGAGAGCACCATAATAAAGTTCCATCATCACCCTTTTAAACTGAATATGTAATATTCTACCCCAGAGTGGGATTTTAGCTTTTCTACCACATTGTGGGAAGCATTAGCAGTGCAACATGAGTTCCACTTATGCACACACAAGATCACTTTGTCCCCTCATTACACCTCTGAGCCTGCATACTGAAGGTGAGACATTACGAAGGCATAAATATTCTGCTTTTAACTGGAAGTATAGATGCTGGAAATGATGCTTTATACAAAGCTCTTGATAATTTCCCCACATGTTTGGGATTAGTTGTAAACAAAAACTATACTCAGACATTTTCCTGCCAGCCTCCGGGTAAAATTTAATGGAAAAGTGGGGCTGAGCTCTTTTTTTTTTTAAATTTCAGGTAGGGAGGGTTGTATCTTAAAATGGCATATAAACTAATCCAAAAATATCTAAAGACTCTTAACACCAATCTAGATATAAACCAGATAAATAATCTAAAAGTTAATGATCTTCTATAATAAAAAATACAAAAAAATGCCTAAATGATTTACTCAGATCTTGTTTCTTTTTATTTTCTTTGGCCTTCTATGAATTAAATAGTATGATTAAAGTGGGGTAAACATGCATCAGGTTCAAGGACAGAGGTCAAACATGATTCAGTACGTCTAGGGCTTTAGCCTTTGTGCACTGGCGTCTGCCTGACAGAGTGAGCTAAACCAGTGCTTCATCTTCTCCTAGTTTTGACCCACACTCTGCATCAATAATTCCTCCTGTTATGTTTAATTTAAATGGTTAGAAGGTTTGACTAGTGAAAAATGATTAATTTATTGAAGTTTTGGCTAAATTTGATACCCTCTCATTATGATATAATGAGCTTCTAGCTGCTGCAGCTTTGCTACCGACCAGGGATGAAAAGGTTTCTACAGACTCTTGAAACACACTTCAGTTCTGTAGCGATCCTCCCAAATATTTCTTTAACTTTCTAACAGCCAGCTATCTGATAGAAAAACATAATTCAACAACATTTTATAACCAACATTAAAAACCACTATACCTTTAAATGCAGTGATAACACAAAATGAACTAAACATCATAACTGAAATTTGGCTGATCCTGGCAGACCACATTCCTCTTATCACAGTACCCTCCTGTGACTTTCTTTGCCTCCATCAATGGGAGGACTGGGAGGAAATTAATTTTTAACAGGTAAAAAATTAAATACGACCCCATCCTAAAAGACAGTTTTAAAGCATTAGAGACCCTTTGTTTCTGTTAAAGTGAAAGATCCTGTGTTAATTCTGATTTTTATTTACCACCCAGACCCTTCATTGTTCAATCAGGGAGATTTTAGAGATTTCTCATATTTTAATTCTAAATAAGACAATTTCTTTGTTAAAGAGGATTTTCTAAGCATACCTCTTTTCCCTCTAAATTCCTGATGTCTGTTAAAAGTACAATATGGTAACCTTGCAAAGCAGTTGTCAGGTTAACAGTATGGAGTTTCAGGGGAGTTCTATTGTGTCTACTTCAGCCTGATGCTACAATCATTAAAATTTTTCTCCATGTTTTTTTGACCATCACTGCAGCTCTCCACCAATCTGGGCTTTATGGCACGGTGTCTAGACAGAAGCCTCTCTTCAGTGCAATACACATGAAAGCCTGCTTGGAGTTTTCAAAAAAAAATCAACATGAAAGCCAAGTAGGCTTTTTATGTATTTTGAACTGAGGAGAGGTGTTCAAATCAGGGATGGAGCTTATTTTTCATCAGTATAATTTGCCTTGCAATGATTGACCAATGCTTCAAGAGTTACTGCAGCTCAATACACAAACACTTTAAAAGTGTGGTTTAACTTTATGTAGTATGGACCAATATAGACTATTTTAAAGTGTTAAATTTAACTCTATGCAAGTTTAATTTACACATCAATTTTTCTGTGTATTTGACTTTATTACAGAGGCGATAGAGGCGTGACTTTACCTGAACAACCTGGTTTCAGATCTAATCTCTTGCATTTCGTGCCAATAAGGAAAGATGAGGTTTTACTGTACAACTTCTCAGTAGCTACTCAGTACGCATAGTAAACTTTAAATTAAAAATGGTTAATTTTACTTTAGTAGATTTATGGACCAATACTTTAAACCAGAATAACTGTTCTTTAACTTGAGTGCAACAGTTGTGTACTTTTTCCACCTCTGAGCAAATGAAGAACTATCAAACAGAAATAAAAACAAAGGGTATCGTTTTATCATAACTTGATTTGAAGAAATCATTCTAACCTCACAATTTTACTCAAGGTTTTAGAATCTCCTCCCCATCTAAATTTTACTGATGCTTCTCAAGAGACATGTTAAGTTTCTAACCTCAGTCAGGGCATTGGGCAAAAAATTACCCCAGGATCATATTTTACACTCAACTAGGGAAATTCACAGTAATTTCATTTCAAAGTAGTTTTGAGCCTGTGCCCCTATCTTCACTATCTGAAATATCATCTAATATGAAACCAACCAGATAAAGCATTATTTTTATTCCAACTTAATTTCTCAAAGAGGTTTTAATAATTAAAAAGCCTTCGCTTAATGCCACCATTTGATTAATCTCAGACTACTTTAAAAACTTCCATTTTTGTCCCAGTTTTGGTGTTTCTGGCACACCTTTTACATTTTATGCCTTACAATAACCTCTTTGAGAAATTTCAATCTGTTTTTCTAGAGCTGGTAATAGCACTTCCCTAGGTAACATGAATTATTTAAGCAGCCGACAGGGTGAAGGCTCGCTTCCAAATCTTTTACATTTTATAGCAGCTTTTGATAATGAAAGAACAGATATTTTTAAAGAATAAATAATGTGCTCTAGTTCAACTGGGAAGACTATAATCCAGGATGGCTGTCTCATTAAATCAGTCCCACACATGAAATTATCTAACATGTATCTACTGGTATGATGCTGAGGTGTTTGTCTGCTGACCTGTAGATTCCCTGAGGTCATCCTTATAAAACCTGTAATCCCATAAAAAGTACCTTTTCCGGGCCCATGCTGGGACACTTCCAATTGTACAGATAATACTGTAGATTTCCGTCACCAATGCCGAACTTAAGCTTCTCCAAGAAAGTCTTGTTTTCCATTAGATCCAGTGCGTTGAAGACATCAAACCCTTTCTGGAGAAACAGGAGAGAAGGAAAAAGCACATTAGCACCTTCTGAGGAAAATTTAAGAAAACGTACACATGAATTTAAAGGGAACACAAACCGATTTGGCCAGAATGAGGGCATCAGACATTAGGTCGAGCAGTGGGGTGGTGGTGTGCACATTGTAGAAGGAGTATGCTGCTTTTAGACTGCGGTGCACAGGGTGGTTCATGATGGTAGAGGGCAGTGTGTAGAAACTCAGGAAATCAGTCACTTTGCCTTCACTCTGTAAAGAGAACACACAACTGGTTTTAAGACACATTTACAAAAAGATATAAAATGTCTAGAAAAAGTTTTGTGGGATATTTTCTAACCTCCACCAGGTAAGTGTCAATGATGTTCTCTCTAGGAAGCAGCCAGTGTTCTACCTCTTCCTGGTTCATAGCAGGCGCCAAGTGGAACTGGCTCAAGTACTCACGGAGGAGGCGATGCACCACCGGCACATCCTTCTTTGTCATTGGCCGCAGACCTTGAGTCTTAGGAGCCTGGAGGAGGAGAACATAGGAGTTGCAAGGCCATGCTGTCTACATGTTTTATATCTCAGTCAGACGTGAGAGTTTTGACCCACTTCAGGCAGACGGTACAACTTCATGGTGCGCTGCATAGTCATGTTCCTGCTCAGGTGGGAGAACTTCACCTCAATTAGCTTGCGTGGGTTCAAAGAGCGATGCCAATACCTGTGAAAAAAAGAAAAAAAGAGTAAAAGTAGTTAAAGAAGAAGTGAGAAAGGTGTGTGCTGATTATTTGGAGACTGCTTTATCAGACCTACCTGCATGTGCCCACAGGTTTGGGAAGTACCACTCCAGCAGTGTAAACAGCCTGAAAGATACCCTGCAGGTTGACCCGTCTGGTGATTTCTCTGATCAGAACCGGAGCGACTCGTTTGGAGCGAAGCTTCTTGTGGACGCACAGAAAATTGATCTCAACCATTTTCTTTTCTCTAAACATCAAACGGGACAGTTTGTCAAGTGAGAAACTCTGCAAGCAACTAAAGAAAAATGTAAGTAATCCATTGGATTGATTATGGATATAACAACCTAGCTATTACATTTTACACTTCTGCTGAAAAACTTCTAAATTCCCCTCATATTACCAACTACATATTACTAATCAAGTCTTGGTTAAATGTGCTCTTCTTCTGGATTACAACATGTTGACAGATGTTTCTCATATATACAAACAGAGTTAAAAGAAAATTGTGAATGCAGTGTCTATAAAAAGTATTCAACCCCTAGGATGTTTCACCATTTTACTGATTTTATAAATCAGTCAGTTAATATAATTTGGCTTTTTTGACACAAAAATGACAAAAAAAACCCACCTTTAATGTGAAAGTGACAGCTTTCCACAAAGTAATGTCAAGTAAACAAAAATACTTAACGTTTAATAAGTGATTGCATAAATTTCCACCCCCTTTAAAGTAAATGACCAAATTCAGCAGAGGTCCAGTTAATTGGCGCAAGTAGTCTCACAATTAGTGAAATGGGGATCACCTGAGTGCAGTGAATGTGTCTTAAGTGATTTTAGCATATAGACACTTGTGTCTTGAAGGTACAGTCAATACAATCAGTATTCCTTGCAACCATTACACCATGAAGACAAAAGAACACTCCAAGAAACTCAGAGAAAAGGTGAATGAAAAGTATGATTCAGGGGATGGGTACAAAAAAATTCCAAGGGACTGAACATCCCCTGGAGTTCGGTTAAATCCATCTTCAGGAAATGGAAGGAATATGGTGCTTATGTCAATTTGCCTAGATCAGGCCATCCTCATAAAGATTTAACACTAAAGAAAACTTCATTGCCAAGCAATTGTGTTAGATTTTATAAATGTCTATGATGAAATAGCCACCGATTGTATGTAATGTAGAAGTTAAATACACCTTTAAATGAAAGTAATGCTTGTGCTGTTGTGTTCACTTACATTTCGTAGATACAGATGGTGGCAGGAATGGCACTGATGAAACCAACTAGCTTCTGGTTGGAGTTAACTCTGACTCCACAATGCCACTGGGGCAACCAGCCAGGGGGCCGCAGGGCCCTGAGAAAGAGATCAGTCACTGAATGATGGAGATAATAGTAAACTCCTGTTTTAATATTTCATAACTTATTCATATCACTTAATAAAAAGAAGGTATTACTCTCCAGATGCATAACTTATACTAGTATTCAAAGAGTAACATCATTGTTGGATGTAAAATTGGAAGAATATCAGAAAAGAAGAGAATTACCAGAGCAGGAACTCGGGGGAGTAGTCAAATCTAAACATGTTGTCGTCATCTTCAACATAATTTTCATTGAGAAGGGTGTAAAGCTCCTTCAGCTGTTTTTTTTTTAAATAAAAAATGACAAATATATATTAACTCACATCTTTTACAACCAAAAGAGTACTCTAGAAAACATACTATGAAAATGTCCACATTATTCACATACTGGAAAAACACACAAAATGCAAAGTTTGAACTTGTTATGTTAAAATACCACTGCAGATTTGAGTATCTTATCCCAAAAATCAGACAAAATAAGATGACAAAGATCCATGTGAAGCATGAGGTTAAGTTCACTGGCTCTCTTAAAAAGTGATGAACTTCTTTTTATAAATCAATCATCAGCAACTGCATAACTTAAAAGAGGACAGCCAGAAATGAATGAAAAACTCCCGATTAGCAATAAAAAAACCCTACTCTTTTAACAAAACAAAGCAAAAAGCACTGAGACTCCACGACACTATAAAAGATGTCTTTCTTAAGCGCTTTTCTGCTCTGAGAATGTGTGTTTTTCCTCTCGCTTACCACAGCAGGGATCCCCAAGTCGAGGGTGTCCCAGCTGAAGCCCTGCGGGAGGCTGTAAGGCTCCTCACGAATGTTGTCTTTGTCGGGTTCAATAGAGCCATGTGATGTCACCGTCTCCCCTGAAGGAAAAATAAAGCATTTATGGCTTGGAGTGCAAACAAAACTTTTTCTACTTGCTTGTAGATTTTATATTTTAGAGAGAAATACCTAGCTTGGGCACTGGCTGTGTGTCCCAGAACTGGTAACTCCTCCGGGTGGCCTCCTCCATGGTTTTGGCAGGACCCTGTCCTACAGAGAACAGTTCAATGGCCTTTTGGATCTCCTGTAGCTTATCAGCTGGCAACGAATTTACCTGTTTGGAGAGTAAAAATAAATCAAATCGGAGAAAAAGTTGTACATCTGGAACTCCAAACTAATTAACAAACTAGCAGTTCCTATTTTTTATTCATCTTTTTGTAATTTGACATGATCTGACCCTTCAAACATTAAAAAAAAACCTTTTACTTCAAAATGAATTCATTCATGCCTTGGCAAGGGGGTCCTGAGCTGCTTCTGTGGCACCAGATTTCTTCTTCTTTTTCTGCTTCTTTTTCTTTTTCTTGGCACCAGTGTCGTCACCCAGACCCCTGTCACTGAAACAGAGCAGAAATAGCAGGCACCCACATTTTAGTCTAGTATCCCTTAGGAAAGTCTGCCCCAGTCAAAAATGTAATAATCTAAATCTCTTCCTGAAATATGCCTACAGCAGGCTGCAAAATAATGAAAATATCAAACATTTCAGCACTGAAAAGGAACTTTTTTTTTTTTTTTTTTTGCAGTATGAACTTAATGCTATAGATCCTGGATGAAAGCACTTTTACCATTTGTGTCACTGTTTTCTTTCAGTCATAAAGCATTCCATATCCATTAGTAAAACAAGGTTGCTATTAGTTTAAAGGGTTTATTTTCAGCCTTTCTATTAGGCACACTCACATATTTGTTTGCTTGCTGAACAAACTTTGGTTAAGTTTCCAAGTAAGCACAAAGGACAACACGGAATCACAAAAAACTGAAGGACACATGTAAGACCAAGCAAGAGACACATTAAATGTGTTGTTCTTCTCCTATATCAGACATTTGTCCAAATTAAGAACAAGCAAAGAGACATAGGATAGCAAACACAATCATACTCAGGTAGTCCTGCAACCCCCATCTTATGTCATAAGTGTCATAAAGTCCCGTTGTCCATCATTTAGAAGCTAAGAAGCTCCATGCACACCCCCCACCCAGCTATCCCATTATCTGGCCTGACAGAGACCGCATACTTACAGAGGATAATCTCATTAGAGTCCCCGAGAGGAGAGAGGCAAAGCACTGGCCTGTATTTGTAACACCAGCACAGATGGTGAATTACATGATCTCTGGAAGTGGTTTCCACACGTGTGTACACACGTATGTGCAAGAGGTCAGCAGGTGACCAGGACAATGGACAACAAAACATACAATAGTTTGTTCCACGGGCTTCTGTTTCAACAGACTATAGCGGCTAACAGTCAGAACCTCTCTTTGTTAGTGTGTTTTTGTTTGTAGGGATGTTACATGCTATGTTCAAACAGGGATGTGGACACATTTGCTCTAATTTAATTAATAAAAAAGGGTTACAACAGTTAAGTACTTCATATACAAAATTATTAACTTAAGCAATCTATGAAATAAATAATAAGGTTTAAGGCCACAGTGTTCTCAACTAAGGAGTATGCACTAAGCCAGAATTTGTGGTGTGAGGTCATCAGTAGGATTTCATTTCTTTTAAGAGGTCACAAGCCATCAAAAATGTTGGAAACCAATGACTAAGCAACACTTCTCTTTCTGCTCGCTCCCAGATACAGTCCACGCAGGAGTTTTGAGTGGGACACGCCTTAATATTAGCAAGCCTGGGCTCCTTTCATGTGTGTCACCGCTTGGTAAACATTAACAGCACCCAACGCTAGTCCAGTAAGGTTTACATAAATCTTGTTTGATTCAGAGCTCGGTTGTACTCGTTCATGTTTCTGTCATAAAAATGGAGGTTTGACGTTTAGCCATACACCATTAGCAACCTGCATGTGTAACAGCATAGAAGTGTTGCTTGTTTCACTTTTGGTTTGGTCACTATCTGCACCGAAATCCAATTACAGACAAAAGAGGTTTGACAGCTATGTTAGCATGTAAGCTAACTCGTTTAATAGCAGCTGTGGTTGCAATAAATTGCATCAGATATCTGCATTGAGCGCCGGTGTGTGACTTTTACATCTAACTGACATTGTAAAGGTTAAATTTGTTGTTTAGGATGTACGGGTGGCAGTAAATGTGGGGTCTCAATAAATGTGTGTGCTCTTAACTCAGTTTGAGCTTTGAACCCCCATACTACGCCTAGCTATCATAGCTGAAGGAGAGCGAGGGTAAAGCCCGCCCACAAGAGAACGGAGAGCACTCTCGGCCAATCAGAGAAGGAAACTGACGAGAAAATGCCCATTTCGACCAATCGGGTAAGCCAAGTAGGCGGGACATCGACCATGGATGCCTGTCTATTCCAACTGCACTGCTCGTCGAGGCTGTAGCTTGAATAATCTTTGCTTCTGTTTACAGCAACACGACACATTTAACAGTACCCCGATGCTAGGCATGTGTTCTTACCCATCTTCAAAGTGATGTTCTTCATTTTCACAATCGCTGCAGTGTCCGTGGTCCTCTACATTTTCTTTCTCCGGCATCGGTGCTGTCTCATTCTCATCCGCCATCTTCAACCAGGAAGTGAGAAGCTACCGCGTGCCATCAACGGCTTTGCCTTGATGCTATTGGTTCAGAGCAGAAATGGAAATGTCTTCACTGTTGTCTTCAAGTCAGGGTTGCACCGAAGTTGTGTGAACACATGCATTCAAATTAATTTTACTGCCAATACCGTACGTTTTTATGACATAATGAGGACTCTGTAATTTACAAGCCATAAAAATACAATTTCAGCAATGATAATAATAAAGTGGCAAATACATAATAACACACAAGACTTAGGTGCAAATAGCACTTTAATTTTAATTTATAATTCCTGCAAGCTCATACGTGGCATTTATAGCAAAACAGGAACATACACAAATAAAAATAAAACGCAATAAGGCTCTTGTTATGGCAACCTTTGTGGACAGAAATGTATTATCTTCATAAATGCAAATTGTGTCATTTCATGTGTAAGCAGAGAATTTTAACAAAGTTTTTAATTATTTGAACAATCAAATCTGTAAGAATCTTGTGCTGAAAATATTATAGATAAAGCTGCTTCAATATCTACACCCAAAGCAGAGGTTTTAAGCATGAAATATATACAATACTTATCACTCTTTATTATGGTGGGCTTGTGCTTGAAGCTCACCAAGAAGCATCACTTTTAGTTCAGCCCGTTTCATAAAGAGTAAAAAAAAAAAAAAAAAACCTCCACATTTGTACAGCTGACATTCTTACCTTGTCTGTGGCACTCCAACTCATACATTTGAGGGGTGGGTGGGGTCGTCCAGCCTACTTTGATGCACTGACATTGAGTAAAATACAGTTCTCTGTGGTGCTCTATCATTGGCAGGATGCATTATGCTTATAGGTTAATCTTATGACAGTTCAGTGCAACTAATCAATAGATAGGTAACAAACCAATCAATCAACAACAGACAGAGTAGATCATACAAGGCAAGGATCTGCAACTTTGGCTACCAAGGGGGCCATATTACTTTCAGTGTCAGTGCAAAAGGGCTAAAATGTTACAAATTGTCTTAATTTCTGAGTTTAATCATAATGATTACTAATAATTCAATGAAATGAAGAATGTTGCTGCTTTCATGAGCATAAATCATACCAACATTTATGTTTTTAAAATCAGGTGCAAAAAGAAACTGTTGATTAAATGCAAATTAAATCAATTTTAACCTGCATTTTTAATTTAGTGAATGTGATAGTAACTTATTTTGCACTATTTTATATGCAAATAAAAAAGTTTCAAACATTTGCAACCAAATATATCAACTTGTCTCTTTCACAGAAGTAAACATACACCAGTAGTCAAAGATTATAAGAGAAATGTTTATATAATCATCTTTTCATGGCAGATTTTTCATGTTTTCTCAAGTATAACACTTATTGGTATTTGAAACTGACCAAAGGGCTGCATTGAGTGAGGTGGAGGGCAACATGTGGGCCCTGGCTGCCAGTTGGTTACCCCTGATATAAGCACAAAGTTGAAACAACATAAAATTTGTTCCTATAAATATGTTTTTTTTTCTACAATTCGTTGCCTTAACCACAGATTTATTGACCATAAATTTTGCAAATTTAAAAATATTAGGAAGGTGTTTTATTACAAAATGATTCATAACTTTGACCACAGTTTTACACAGCTTGCAGCCCATTGACAGTTTCATTGCCAGATACTTCTCATTAAGACATAATAGCAGAGAGGTTTTAGTGAATGAAGCCCCCAACAATAGGCACATCCATACAAATGAATACCGTTATATACATAAAAACATATTTCAGTTTGTTTTCTGTTTCATGATGTCTGTTTAGATTCATCCTTGGCTGCATGTTTGCTTGTTAGTCTTCTCACCAAATTTACCGTGCATTTCTAGCTGTATGAAATGGTGTATTGTTTTTATTCAGCCTCCCCACATCGCTTTGGGCCTGGAGCCCCACTTTGGGAATCACTGGTGTTTTGATATTTGATTATTTCTGCAGTTTGTGATGATATCATCATCATTTTTATTCCAAATGTTATCTTGGGCCTATTTGACCTCCGCCCATGTACTTTTCTCCTGCGACAAGAATTAAACACATATTCCTTCATATTTATGTATTTCTGCTCAACTCAGCCCCCTCACAGACAAAGACACCATTTTCTATGTCCTTTTGTATTTGTCATATATAAAAAAGGTCTTACACAGACTTGTCTTTTCTCTTATGCACATAATACCAACTGCCAATCCAACATTGGCTTTTACCTTTAAGACTTCACTCAGAATATGTTACATGTTACTGAAACACCTTAAAGTATTAATACATTAATTCACATGCAGCATTTTTCATTACTGCAACATTTGATTATAAAGGGACTTCCTTGTGTTGATTTTTTACTATAGTCAAGAGCAGTGATTACCAAATTTGGGGTCGCGAACCCCCAGGGGGTTGCAAGACACTGAGAGGGATTGCCAGATGCCTTCCAAAAACATAGGATATTTTTAAATTATGTCAAATTTTAAATGTTACCAATTTTTACAAAAAAAAAATGCATACATTTAGTTTACTATCAAATAAAATATCGCCATATATATATATATATATATATATATAAAAATATTGTACAGTGGTCTTCAACTCAAGTCCAACCACCTTAAAGTACAGTAGTGGGGATCCCTGGTCTCTGGCAACATTATTTTATGGGGTTTAAAGTTTGGAAACCCCTGGTCTAGAGCAGTGGTTCTCAACTGGTCTAGGATCACCTCCTTAATGACAAATTGCGACCAAAGTGTCTTCAGTTTTTTTAAATCATATCCAAATGTTCGTGATGAAAAATTGTGCAGTTTGAACTGCAGATGGAGCAAAAGATGTAATGGAACAAAGAAATATTCTTCAAAATAAGATCATGTGGCACTTTCTGCCACGTTTTTCCAGGCACACGTTTGCAGCCTACTAAATGGCTTTGCGACCCATTTTTGGGTCCAAACCCACCATTTGATAAACAAAGGTATAGAGAAACTGTTGTTTGGATTAGCATGGTGCAATAAGTGTAAAACCCACTATTTTCTAATGAGAATTTGCAAAAAAAATAGTCATACAAGGTTGTCAGTATAAAGAGGCTACACACAAATATCTTTAAAAAATCGAACACAGATTTACTGACCACATGTTTTAATGTGCAAACTTATGAAACAATACTATGATCTCAGGTAAACATTTGTCTAAGTTAACACTGTTTATTCTTCAAGTTCATTTTTAAGTCATAAAAAATACTGAATATTATTATTTGGATGAAGATTTTCTTTTAATTAATAAAAAGTGCAAAGTATTTGGAGAACCAAGTAAGACTGATATACTTAATTTTGTTCATCCTTTAAGGGTAAAACTACTTGTTACAACCTTTAAATATGGCATCTATATGACCTCACAGTATAGTTCATAACATAATGTTATTCTTTTTTAATTACAGGCAACCATGCTTAGTTTTCTAATGAAAGCTCTTAAAATGTGTTAAGTTTCTTATTAAAATATCATAAATCTTTAAGTTAAAGCCAAATGTTTGAGAGTAAAAATGTTTAAAAATTTCTCAAATCACACAAACAAAGGCTGATATAGAAAATCTTCTCTTTTCTATTAGATTTAGGGTTATTCTATTTGTTAGAGTTGTTAACATTCAGTTAAGTTTGTAACAAATTTCCATACTAGTATTTTCATAAATCACTATCCTCAGTTGCCTGTTTCCAGAGCAGTCAGCACTGACAGGACCAGACACTCCCACAGCCTATCCTGGATTCATTACCAAGCCCGAGGCATTTCATTTGCTAAGAGCTTGTGCGCTTCTTCTTCTCCTCTGATAAATGACAGCTTTCCGCCTGCTTTGGGAAGTGGATCAGTGTAAATTGGACCACTGGAGGTCTGGCAGCAGCAACAGCCCCTCTCCTCTAACATTCAGAGCTCCTTTCCCAGAGCTCTTTCTCTCCCAATGCAGCTTCCCTTCATGTACCAGTGCTTGTCATGCCTTGCCTTTGGCCACAGCCATTCGCTCGGACACACTTTTAATGTGGACTCCTTTGCGGCCCACTTTGACATGGATGAAGAGTGTGGCAGGGGACAGACTGGAGCCATCTGCCTTCAGTAAATGAACATGTCGATAACCTGAAAAAAAGGATTAAATTACACTTTTGTTAACAACAGAGCACAGTGATGTCTGCTATGAAATCTAGTAACGGATCTCTGTATTTACCTGTTCTCAGGCTTGTGAACGGCAAAGTGAACTGCCCCACAAAGTCATTTTTGGCAGTGTGATCATGGTCTTCCACCACAAAACGCACCAGGGCGAGGTCAGGGACCTGCAGCTGAAAGTTCAGGGTGCAGTCCCATCGTGGGTTGAAACCTGTAGAGGGCGCACAAGAGCTGTAAATACAGTTGTGTACCTTTCAAACAAACCAATCATGGTGTGGACAGGAAATACTCCTGAAAGAAATATGTCAGAGATCTGTGTTGCAAGACTGATCTCAGTCTCCAGCATTTATATTATTAAAGACAACAAACAAGCAATAAAATATAACAGTATTTTACATTATCATTTGGGTGTATTAAGAAGTATGCTCTAAAGCTGTGATTTAAATCAGTGCTTCTCAACTGGTGGGTCGGGACCCAAAAGTGGGTCGCAAAGCCCTTTTCAGTGGGTCTCGGATGTGTGCCTGGAAAAAAATTGCGCAATATTGTCAATGAGTCTCTATAAAACATGCACATTTTGTCTTATTTCATTGTTTTTGTTACACCTTTTGTACTGTCTTAGACCCAAGCTCTACTATTTTTTATTGAATACATCTGATTGACCAAAAATTCCCCCCAAATTTGGATCGCAATTCTCCTTCAAGAGTTGATGGTAGGTCCCCTGACACGACCAGTTGAGAACCACTGATTTAAATGTTATTGTTTCTAGAACAAGGTTTGTTTTAAACTCTGTTTTTAATCACTTACATTTGTATGTATTTTCCAGACTTGTAAATATTGCTCATGCATTGTACATCACAAAGAAGGCCCAAGGGGAGGGTAAAATAAATATTTGCAAGTCTGTTACTATTTTACGTTTCTCGCTGTTAGTCGTAAAGGTGTAGATTTCTGTAATGTTACTGATATAAAGTACAGTGCATATAAAAAGTAATCACCCCTGCATGTTTTAGCCTTTAATTAACTTTATAAATCAATTATGGCCACTATAATTGTTTTTTAAACAAAAAAATACAAAAAAAAACCCTCTAATGAAAATAGACTTTACAAAGTAATATAAAATAAGTGACTGCATATTCACCCCCTTCAAGTCAGTTTTAAAGTAGATGCACCTTCGGCTGCAATCACAGCACTGAGTCTGTGTGGATAGGTCTCAATTAGTATTGCAAATCTGGACACTGCATTATTACTCCATTCTTTGCAAAACTGCTCAAGTTCTGTCAGGTTGCAAAGGGATTAGACATAAACAAGTCCAGCCACAAACTCTCTATTGGGTGGAAGTATAGGCTTTGAGTCAGCTTTTGCTTATGTTTCAGGTCAATTTCTTGCCAGAAAATAAAAATTCTCCCAATCTGCAGTTCTCTTGCAGACTGAATCAAATTGTCCTCCAGGATCTTCCTATATTTTGCCACATTCATTTTATCCTCTACCTTTAGAAGCCTTCCAGGGCCGACTTCTAAGAAGCATCCCCACAGCATGATGCTGCCACCACTGTGCTTCAAGGCGGGCTTTGTGTTTGTGGTCATGTGCAGTGCTTGGTGTCAGCCAAACATAGCATCTTGTCCGATAGCCAAAAAGCACCATTTTGGTCTCATCAGATCAAAAAAACTTTCTCCACTTGACCATGGAGTCTCCCACATGCCTTTGGTGAACTCTAGTATAAATTCAATAAGAGTTTTCTTCAACAGTTGTTTGTCTTTGCCACTCTTCCCCATAAAGCTTTGACTAGTGAAGAGCCCAGGCAAAGGTGTTGTATTTAGAGCCCTTTCTGATCTCAGCTAATGAAGCTTGTAGTTCCTTCAGAGTAGTCAAGGGTGTCTTGGTGGCCTATCTCACTAGTCCCCTTCTTGCAAAGTACCTCAGTTTGTGACAACAGCCTAAGCAGGAAAGATTTTAACAAGTGCCATATTCTATCAATTTCTTGGAGTTGGATTTAACAATGGACATTTTTCTGTATCCATCCCCTGCCTTTACTTTTCAATAACCTTTTTCTCTGAGTTGCTTGTTCTTTTGTCTTCATGGTGAAATGGTAGCCAGAAATACTGATTGGCCAGTGACCGGACCTTCCAAACACAGGTGTCTTTATACCACAGTCACTTGAGACACATCACTGCACTCAGGTGATCCAGGTTTCTCTAACAGTGAGACTACTAGCACCAGTTGGCTGGACCTCTGTTGGATTAGGTCAGTCACTTTAAAGCGGGTGAATACTTATGCAATCAATTATTTTAACTTAAATGTATTTTAACAATTGACATTAATGTGTAGAAATATGTTGTCACCTAAACATCAAATAGTTGTTTTTTGTTTTTGTCAAAAAGCCAAAATATATTGACTATGATAATTTATAAAACCAATGAAAGGGTAAAACATCTTAGGGATTGAAAACTTTTACAGGCATTGTATGAGGTTGATGTTCACCTGCAACCTTTGTAAATAATAAATGGTAAGTTGGTGTAAAAAAGTTTGTTATTAATTGTTAACACTTTATAGAGACAAAGTCTCAGATTTACCATTGTTGTCAATGCGGTGAGTCTTGTCTCTTGCATTATCAATATCCACCCCATGAATTTCCACCCACACTTGTGGGTCCACAATGGAGCTCGCCTTCTCTGTGTTGATTTTTGGCAGCTGCTGTGCAGATATTATCTGAAAGAGTTGGAATTAATCAGTACTAAGGTCAATAATTTGTACAGCATAAAATAACAGACAAGGCTTTAACAGCTATTTAAGAGTAAAGCACTTTTTCCATTCAAACAAAACTCAACAAAATACCAAGACTCTTGAAGCTTTTACCACCAGGTGTCAATTGTTAACATAAGAGCGATAATGAAAAACAAGGTTTGTTAAATTCTTTTATTCTCATCAGCAGAGTATGTTGTCTCTTTCCTTGTCTTACCATCTGTATGTTTCCCTGTCAGAGGCTCCTCTCAGCAGACATTTTTATATTTTCATTTGCCAACAAGCTGTTGTCATTAAAGCGACAGCTTGATATGTTGCTTCAGCCTTTATAAAATCTACTTGTTCTTTTCAGCTGATAACCAGGGGAAAAGTATGTGTAATATGCATACAATTCATGGATATATACATATACACACACACTCATGCATTTTGTATATACTTGGGTTGTCTTTGTGAGTAATATTCTAGGCTTGAAATGTAGAATTTCCAAGTACTTCAATAAGTGCCCTATGAAGGGTTAAAGGTCTGATGCGACCACAGTACAGCTATCTATGAGAGAATGATGAATACATTATGGTTGTATTAGCATCATTAGGTAAACACTCACTCGTATGGTCAGCTGGGTGGGGATGTGACCGGGGCCCCCTCCCGTGTTCTCGGGGTTAAAGTTAGACGTTGTACTGCAAAGGAAGCTTGGTTTCAGAATGTATCCACAGCGACCATTAGGGAGGAAACGACCCTGGTTCAGATCCATCTGCTCCCCGGGGGTTTGAAAGTTCAGAGCGACTGAAAAGCAGCACAGAGGAATCAGTAAAATGACAGGCGTGACCTTCGATAAGTAACACATTCAGGACATCAACGTGCTATCGTACAGCAGCAATTTTCAGAAATGTGAGGCAGTACCACATTTTGTTGGTGCTTAGTGACCACAAAATGTTTTTCAAATGATTTGCTTTAATTTGCTGCCATTAGAGCAGCATCCCCATTTCTAGTCTGGAGTACTAACCCATCTGGCAGCCACCATTCCACATTTCCTGAGGATCATAGTTGGATGATTGCAGGCGCTGGCCGGAGGGGTAGATCCGGCTCAGCTGCCTGCTGTTGTGTCGCACAAAAAGCTTTCCTGCAAATGAAAAGATGGGAAAACACATGCCATGATACACTGGAGGCTGATTAAATTCTCTAGTAGAATCAGCTGCAGCATAAACAGGTCATAAAATATTTTCTGATTTTCTATCTTGTCAGGATACTCTTATTTCTGTGCAGTACCCGAGTCTTTGATGAGCTTCAGGGCATCACTCTCACAGAAGGAGGACATCTCGTTTGAGGGTTTTTCTGATATGTTTTCAAACCCACGGAAGGGGACGCTCCTGCAGTACAACACCAGATCTGAAAGCTCCGGGCTCAGTTTAGAGCAGACCTATTAAGACAAACAAAAAAAACATAGGTTTGTTTTCTAAAAAGCTCCCTTTAACAGCTTAAGTCTTCCTGAACGGACCTTTGCCGGATCCTTCTTGGGCGTGTTCTTATTGCTGCCTGCTAGTTCGTCCTCAGAGCTCGAGGAGAAGCTGGCACAGCTCCCATTCTTACCCAGCTGGCCCAGGTGAGGAGTCTGCTTCTTCCCTTTAACCAGAATGCGCCCCTTTAGCTCCTGCACAGACAGTTCAGGGAACAAATTACCTCATTAGAAAAACAGACAGCCAGAGGTGTTTGGAAAAAGGGATCCAGCTGTGTGTGTTTGTGTGTTTTACCTCAGGAGAAGGCAGATCCTTCAGCGGCTGGTCACCGAGGGGCTTCGTGAGCAGTTTGCTCCCCAGGATGGTGCGGAGGTGTTTGGCCATGACGGCCTGCTGCTCCACAGAACAGTGGTTCTCCAAGGACAGGATTAGAGGGTATGGGGACGCCTGCAGGGAGAGACGTAGGACAACTCGTATGCCAAGTAATTAAAATGCAATTAGATCACATAATAGCAATGCAGGGCCTAACACTGTAAAAACAAAACACAGCAGACTGTCTCAGAGCCAAGTAGGCCATGAAAGCAAGAAGCCTGGATTTGTTTACTGATTATTTATTTCTTTAGCAGCAACAAGAAGCAGCAGGCTAACTATCATAGCTGAGGATTTACACCATAACATACATGTTGCTCTGGTTACCTTAAAGGCGTATTGGTTGATGGTTTCAATGACCTCCTTGAAAGGCACTTTGGAGGTGAGAGTGTGGCCGTGATAGATGACGGGTTCACCTTTATCTCCATCCCAGCAGTCCAGCTCCACACAGCGACAACCCTGATTCAGAGCCCTGATAGTGAAATACGTATGTCAGTAAACACATTAGGGTGATGAAATGTGTGCTGTTTGACTAATTCTGAGGTCTAAATACCTGATATAGGGCTCAGTGCTGCTCGCACTCGTAACTTGGTCCTTAGTAAGGTAAGTGTTGTGGGACGAGGAGATGAAGTAGTGTGCCAAGGGACGGCTCATGTCCTGGTAGACTCTGGCATGGTCAGGGTTCACCACATCATTCTCCCAGGACAGCATGTACATGGTGAAGCCATTCTGGGTCATGAACTGATTCTTCTTAGCTGCAAGAAGGGTAAAGTCTTTAGTTGAGTCAAACAAGTTATAAGAGTCTTGTTCTATAAATAAGAGCAATCCATCCAGGTACTCTCCCCAAACTATGCTTACCTCGCCACTTCCAGGGTGAAAACATTCCATTAAAATGAATGGTGGTAAATTGGAAAGACGGGATCTTTAGGGATTTAAAAGCTTAAAATACAAAACTGTACAGTTTAATGGTTATTTAAAGGCCAAATCCAAAGGTTGGTGAGATACACTAAAATCTGTGACATTTCTGAATATAGACTGGCATCGCAGCATTATAAATTAAACAAAGTTATAGGTGTACGAGTGCCTGTTCAGACTCTTTCTGTCAAACTGGGCAAAGCTACTGACAGAAGATGCCATAAACTGACTACACATACCTTATGTGTTTATTTCAACCATGCAAAATGAGTTGGATCTAACCCTTTAAAATCTTATTAATATCAGAGGTGAAAACAGTACCAGATACTGTACTCAGTTACTTTGGTTAAAAGTTACTTAAGCAGAAGTAAAAGTACTGGTCTATAAATCTCCTCAAGTAAAAAGTAAGTCATTTACAGTTTACTCAAATTGCTGAATAGCTACTTTTGATAAACATGGGGCATTCACGATGAAATATAATCTTTCCTTAATGTGCAATAACAAGAAGAGAAAATGAATCTTCAACCAGGTTATCTATTACAAGGTGGGACTGATTAAAAAATGCTCACAAAAGTACAAGTACACAAGGAGCTACTCAGTTACAGTAATCTGAGTAAATGTAATCAGTTACTTTTCACCCCTGATTAATACATAAGTAAATGTCTGAAGAAGCTCTTGCTGTCATAGAGTGATTCCTGGCTTAAAGTCAGTAGGAACACACCAGTCCCACTTTTGACCACTTCTCTCTAGTTTCAGCCCAAAGCCACAGAGTTCATCTTTTCTATTATCACATTGTAAATTATGGCTTATAAAGTATTAGAAGCATGATTTAATCCCGTTGCTACATACATTTTCTAATCTACTGCCATTCAGTCTTGGTTTGGGACCTTTTTAGCCAAAACCAAGCCCAGAGAAGGACTGACTTAAAAGCTAACTAGTTAGCTTAACAATCTAGGGTCATATTAATCTTAACACCTTAAAACCTTAGTGGTTAAAACAGTAAGCTGTAAATCTGTTTATTCCTCAATTTCTAAGGATAATGTTCACAATTTGCATTTGGATATATACAAGATAGAGGTTAATGAAGTTATGCTAGTCTCTTCAATCATCTTACCATTATCTTTCAAAACTTCTATCTCTGCTAAGTTACGTAGGCTATTCATTTCTGTGTGACTGTGTGATTTTGACAGAACGAATATAAATAAATGCTAACTCTTTAAGAAACAAATAACAGCATTAAATGGAAAATACTCAGCTAGCAAATGGTGGCTAATCAATGCTAACATCAGCTAGATTAAGACAAGTTCAAATGCTAAACAAAGAAATAGAAATGAATCAGTACATCTATGTCCATGACTACAATTTTACTGCTCTTAAAACAACTCTACATTTGAGTTACAATGCTATTAAGTGGTTTAGCAATTAGCATTTTCCTATTCTTGCCTTATGAAGCTGCTGTTTAGCATCAGTTTATGGTCTATCTAGGCCAGTGGTTATCAGCTGGTGGGTCAGGACCCAAAAGGGGGTCCAGGAGCTGTTTTCAGTTGGTTGCAAAGGTGTGCCTGGAAAAACGGTGGCAGAAAGTCCATGATGTATGGAAGGCCTAGGCCAAAATACATCCATCCATTTTATTTTACTCTGTTTTTCCATGATAATGAGTACATTTTGGTTGTTTTCTCCAAGGAAAACAAAACTGGTCATGTTATTTTAATCTTTTAGTTTCTCCAGATTTCTAGAACCAAAATTTACTCCTTATCATGTGACACAGACTAAAATACAACACATGCATGCATGCCAGTTTAGGGTTTCTATAATGATGTACTTGTCCTGTGTTTTTGTTGTGTCACTTTTTTTCCAAAAGATTTTTAAAATTAAATATTTTATGTTAAATATATCTTACATGTGAAAAAATGTCTTTTTATACGTTAACTTGGGTTTTTCATGTCATAAAATAAATAAAAAGATACATTTGACTTAATTAGTTCCCATTTTGTAGCACAAACAAGCAAAAAGATAATAAATGATATCTTGTTTCTCTTATTGAACATCACTTGTTCTCACTTGTTGGAATTTAAACGGTACAAGTATAAAACCCAGACTTCCTTTCTTACATTTCATGCAGTTTCTTGAGTTTCTTGTGGACGCCATTTTTTAACATCTCTAATTCTACCTGTTGTAGCTGCTTATTGTGAGGCACTGGGTTCTACATTAGTATTCAAAGAAGGATTTACAGCTAAAGGCCAAATCACTGTTTTGTCAATCTTGAGGCAGAACTAAATCCAGGTGTTTATAAAAAAATATTGTGGGCTCTCCTTCTAAATCCTTTAATGACTGCGTTTGGGACCTACCCCAGTCATTAAGCTCATAGGTGAGGATAAGACTCTGAGCATGATTCAGTGAGGCGTCTTCCCCTTGGTCTCCCAGGAAGTCTCGCAGCTCAGCTGTGGCGAGCACGCAACCATTACTAGAATAGTGCCTGAACACGGCGTCCAGCTCAGGCCGCCTCAGGAGCTCTCTGCAGAACTCCTCGATCTCTATGTGATCCAGACGACCATCCCCAGACCGATCACACCTCTGGGATGAAAGATATTAATAATAATGAAAAAAACACAAACAACTGAACGCACACAGAGAAAGACTGTCTTACATCATACACAGCGTGTTTTGTTTTAGGGAGTGGTGAAAGATCCCCATGGGGAAGAATCTACATGATAATTTACTCAGCTGTGTAAACTTAAATTAAAATATAGCTCTCTGAGGAGGTCAGTGTTGGAAATTGCATAAGAAAGGTGCATAAAAACAGCAATTCAGCTATAATAGAGTGCTGAGGGACATGGCAGGCAGTAATCCCCCACTATAAAGACATAACTGGCTCTTGATTTGTTGTAGGAGGGGATAAAAATATGAAGAAACAGGGGGGCTGCTTATTGCCATGCAGCTGCTGGTTTGGTAATTGAACAAAGACTCCAGACGCCAGGGTGTCACAGTAAATCAAGCTCATATAAATTAAATCTTCTGACCATGAGCAGTGAACATTTTACCAGCTTTAAACTCAAGTATTGAAAATATGACAACCCTGACCTTGAATAAAGAGCGAGCGTACTGCTCACTCAGGTCAATGTTGATCATTTGTAGCAGGCGCTTGACCTCATCGTAGCTCATTTTGCCATCCTGGTTCTGGTCTGCTCGCCTCAGATAGCCTCGGATCCAAGTGTAGAGGGTCAAGGATAAAAAAGACTAAAGTGAAAAGGCTAAATTCAAACAGCTACAGCAAGGCTAGTGGATTCATTGCTTTTTTAGTGTGCTATTAAATCACAATCAGCTAGTGTTTTCCTCAAGCCCTGCTCAAGGGTAATTTGTTTAATTATAAGCAAAAGTCCACTATTGCTTTTTTGAAACAGAAGATTTAGAAAAGCACACATATTACTCTGTCGTTTAGCTGTTGTTCCAATTCCAGTTTTCTTGGGATCTCAATTGAACTATCTTGTTATCTCAGGGTAAAGGCATTTGTTTTCCTGTGATAACGAATGATATTGCAATTTCTTTCTCAAGGTCCCCAGAAATAAAGAAGACATCAGGGGAAAACCAGCATTTTTATCTCAAAATAAACTAACATATAAGCCAAGATCTCATGAAAACCACCAATATGTACCTGTTATTACAGGACAGATGAGTAAATTAAACATCTGGATTTCTGCTCACCCAGAGCTTCAAAATTTAGGGTAATGAAACCCTAAGAACACATGGAAAGCTACTGTATTATCACAAATAGTTTCCTTTTCCCTCATTCATTTTCCACACTGCTTATCCCATTTGGGGTTGCAGGGAACCGGAGCTGTCATTGAATGAGAGGTGGGATACACCCTGGATTGGTCACCCATTTTTCACGAGGTTGAAGAGATGAACGAGCACTTATGCCTTTACTCACAATTAGCTTTGCTTGCATTTTAAGGTCACCAGTTAGCATGACAAGCACGTCTCTGGACTGTGGTGGGAAACTGAAGAACCCATACAAGTAAACACATAAAGGCCCTGTCTGTAGCGAATATAGCCTAGCTGCACTGGCCCCATGTATGCAGAAGGCCTGTGTTCAAGTCAAGACTGGACTATTAAAAGCATAACAATCCCAAATATAAGTTCTATAAAAGATAAAGAAAGACTCTGTCCAATTAGGATTCAAATCAGGAACTTTCTTGCTGTAAGGTGACAACACTTAACCACTGCAGCACCTTCAGTCCCAGTCTCCTTTTCACCACAAAATTTAAGCCTTGTTTTGTTAGAGAGCATTAGGTCCCACTAAAAACCTTTTGTTTTATTTATGCCATCAACAGCCCTTTAACACTCTTCTGCTAGCTGTAAAACTAAATAGTTAATGCACACACATTAGTTTCCAGTTTACTGGGTACGCTGAGCTTAAACTAATGCGGTCCTATACAACATTCCTGCAATAAATTCTCCCTATAAGTTTTATTGTTTATTTTAAGAGAAGCTTTGATTCATTTTTATTGTAATTTAAAAGGCCATTGTTTTAGATCCTGTTAAACTGTATTACAGAGAGATTTGTTTCTGTTATTGAGCCTCAGTGATATAAGTGAGAAGGGCAAAGTAACAGACAAACCTGTCAGTCAACACAATATAATAGAACCTCTCTAAAACAGAAATGGAGCATTAATTCCTTCATCAATGCTTCTGCATAAAATGGCTGACAGCAATGAAATGCTAATTTTAGGTCGCTGTTACCTATGCGTGCAATTGTCACTGTAACAGAGAGAGCCCACACATTCACCTCATTAAATCACCTGTACTGCTGGAAGTTGAAACATAATGAACATGATGACAAGATAAAATAAGCATGATAATTGCCTTGATGATTTAGATGTTGAAATATAAACAGATAATGGTATAAACAGGGATGTGATCACGGCCTGATACCTTCACTAATGGTCTGCTATATTTAGATAGATTCTAGTCATTACTGTTCTTCTTAGCTATGCTGTAGACGTGGGATGGTACATGTGATACATGTGAAGTATCTTTAGCAATGCAGCTTCGGCTACACTAAATTTATTTTGGCCTATTGGAAATTGAGCAGGATATTGGTCCAGTTTTTCCTTCTGAGTCATGTTGGCCACATGCTCCTTTAAAGTGCGAAGGCCTCGCACCCAGCGCTGGGCTTCTTCCTCACAGGGGCACAGCAGATCCAGGCTCTTCCTTGCTCCTCTGAAGACCACTGTGAAGCACTGGTTCTCCGGCACTGACCCTGACAGCCGCCTCAGCGCCTCGGACTGGCAGCCTTCACGCACACACTCCACTTCTGTAACTGCGACTGGAAAAATAAAGGAGGTGGAGGGAAAAGAAAAATGAAGTGTTGTTGAGTAAACACAGCTTGAGAGGGAGATCACACAAGCACATGGAGCTAAGTTTAAGGTCATGGACTTGTAGACATTCATAAATTCCACTGTGCAGCGTCTCATAGCAACCAGATTGTAAAATACATCAGACAGTTCTTACCAGGATAATTTTAACCTGCAACTTTATAACTCTTAACAGCACTCTCTATCAAATACCAGGGCCTTCTAATGGTTTTATATCACCAGTCTTCTTGTCTCTGTGAAGTTTCTGAATCATCCTCTCATGCCAATACATTTATTTCCACATAACAGCTACCATCCCAACTTTGATTAATGATTTATTTATTTATGAAACGTGATAGGCCGATAAATAATCCAAATACAGACTGTGTGTCTCAAACCTCATACTTCTGTTAATGTAGGCTACAGTAACACTTACAGTACAGTGCACTTAAAAGCAGTACAGAGCACTTAATCACAGCAGGTTAGTATTGTCTCAAATCACTCACTGCTGTTTTGCTAACAGGGAGTGACAATGATCAAAATGCCTCTGTTCTCTTCCTTTACTCCTTTTTTAACAGTAAGTTATAAATAGACTAGACGTTGGGCAGTTATAATTTAAATTTGACAGCTATTTTCACTCACTAATGTCACTTTTATTATTTTATGTAAACATAATTCACTTAAAGAAAATTAACTCATTTTGCCTTAAATGTCCTTTTCTTGAGTGAAATGTGCTGCTGTTGCTAATTACATGGTAGCTAGCAATTGGATGCTAACATTAGCTAGCGCAATAGCTTGCTAACAGTACAATAACTGCTCTGCCGTCATCATGGCGTTGAGTTTTCGAAGTGCACATCGTTCCACACTCAACACTTGGAGGGTTTGAGTGTGCCAGTACTTCTCAATGTGAGTGCACAATGTATGTTAGCTGCTCTGTGAGGCAGCGTTAGCGAACTGCTAACATCTGCCCACTAACAATCACAAATAAACAATGCTGGCAGGAAGCTAGTTTAAAGGATTAAAAAGAGTAAGGCAATTAATTTCACTTCATTTGAAGAATGGGCTCTGATATTTTTCTATTAAGACACTTTCAAAATCTGGTTAACTGTCGCTGTTTTTTATTCTGTCATATAGTTGCACATGTTAGCATGTTAACATTTGCAAGTTAGTACTCGAGACAATTTAGCAAACCACTCATGGAAGAACAACAAGATTTTGCAGTAATGGAGTTACAAAACTACGCAGAGCCTCATTAATTGTCAACTTAAAATAATATTCTAGTAATGTTCCATCTTTAACTGGAACTCACCATAATCATTACCACTTCATAAGAAGTACTTATGATGATGAAGAAAAGCTGTTAAAAGTGACCATCCTGGTTTTGCTGCAAGTAATTCCAGCATTTCCCACTCATCATCGACCCAATAAACAAAAACAGTAATGTCGTGTTTAATAAATCCACATATGAAGTGCAGATGTTGTTGAATAGGGTTCTTAATACCGAATAAGAAGTAAGCAGAGGACCTGGGCAGAGCTGAGCAGTACTTCTACTCATCTTTTGTTATTGATTTGATTGAAAGCCCCAGGCAGCAGAGTCACTGACAGGATTTCAAAAGATTTATAACATTGTGATTTGTGTGTCTCATATTTACAGAGTAAGGATGAGTCAGAGAAACAACTGCTACCCAGAGAAGACAGCAGAACCCAAACCATGCTGTTAACTAACTAATGCAAGCATAACAACTTGGTATTTTTCTTTTGTGGGATGCCTGCAGTGTGGTGATCACTCAGCTGGGTAGAAAGCAGTGTCTGCCTTGACAATAGCCTCATTCTCCTGCTAAAGATCATACAGCCTCTGCTGTCCACCTCTTCAAAATTACTCCACATTCCTGCTCTGCTGCTATCCCAGAGACATGGCAAAAGCAGCATGTATGTGTCTGTGTTAAGGGTTGTGTTCTGTGCCAAGAGCTTTTGAGCAGAGGACTTAGCACTTAGCTGCAGCGCCAGAGCGCACTGGACCTGGAGAGGCGCCTGGAGCTTTGGAAAAGAGGAACCAAGCCAGGCCTGAATTCTGGATTCAACACTTACACATACTTACGCTCACAGATATGCTCCTCAGCAGTCTGCCAGTGTTTGCATTATCACAGTCTGTCCTCACCAACATTGTAAGGAGTGTTACATACACTGCAACTTGACCACTCCAGGGTCTATTTCTGTTGCAGCACAATGAAGATGGCCTTCACCACCCGCTGACACACAAACCTGATCGCCTACCCAGCAGCTTTTTAGGGCCAGCAGGGGTTTGCTGCATTCCAGTATCAGGATGGACAGTGCAAACAGAAAGGAGGTTTGGGAAGCTAAAGGTCAAGCAGGGAAGAAGAAAATAAAACTGAGTAGGAGGGATAGATGTCAGCTGTCATTTTTCTACCTTTAGCCTGGATTGTTTGAGAGGAATTAGCTACAAAACATTTAAGCGCACACAACATTTCAGGTTAAATAAATATGTCTGCACTTTGGCATTATCTAATGAGCACAGCCATTTTTGTTTGAATACGCTTCGTGTGTCAATAAGGAAAATATTAGGGAGGTGGAGCATGAGCTCTGTAAAATCCAGAACTCTGCTGAAGTTTAAAAAAGTGGTTCTTCTCTTTAAAAGACATTTTTTTCAGCATTATATGTTATATATGTTAGGTATGTTTTTGTGAGTAAGTGGCTGTTGTGTAAAGGGAAAAATATTCTGAACCGTAACATCCTCATCTTAACTGATGTGATTTGTAGATGAGAAAAAAAGGCCCATGTGAGTGAAGCTCTTCATTCCTGATGACTTTTCTTCATAGTTTAATTTCTTCTCTGACATATAAAGTCTTAATGCTCCCCAAAATACTAGATCACAGAAATGAAATACAATATAAAAGCTATTATTTTCTTAAAATAGCATTAAAAAGGGATGTAAATCCAATTCAGAATAAAAACAATGTAGTTTGTTTTTACTATTAGCCTCTTATAATTCTGCCAAGCCAATGGCAAGCTAAGACAGTGTTTATGTATTCACTTTGTTGTTTTTCTCATTATGGATTTATCTGGTACCTGATATCTTATAGCAAGGTTCCAAATGAGCAGAGCTAATACTAAAATGTGAGATCAAGACAAAACCAATGAAAGCATGGTTAGAGAGTATTACTTCCTAGAAGGACCATAAGTCAGATGTCCAAACCCCTTCATTATTTGCCCTTTACTGCTGTACGACTTCCAAAACTTTCCTGCACTTATTAACAGTATTTTGTCCCACTGCTTGAAAACATTTCCGCAACAAAACTTCAGCAACAATGACCATGCCTACAGTGAGGAGCTATAATCAAAGAATATACTGAAATGGTTATCAAAACTGAGTAGAGTTGAGTCAGAAGCACGAATTGGAATGCAACAAAAATGAGATGCAGCATGCTGTCAAAGGCTGATGTTTACATTTTCCACATAACATTAACAGTGAGTGGTATTACTGTTATAAAAGGCTAGATTAGATTTTACACTCAAAGCAATAAGACGAACTATCTTGTCTGTAGGGAGTGTGAAAAGTTTCTCACGGGTTAGTGCATTTTATTGCATAGCAGAAACATCCTGTTTTGTAAAATGCTATTAATCTTTACATCAACATCAAATTACCCTTGATTATTATTAGGGTGGGTTGCAGAGTCCTTGATTAGCCCTTGCTTACTAAGGAAACAAGCTGTAAGACAAACTAGGGGAGAGGCCTTGAGAAGGAGCCAAGATAAAATAGCCCAACGACTCTGAACAATAAGCTGGCTGAATGAGCGCGCTGACTCACATCCCAGTCTGCACTGGGCTGGTGGACGGCCTGCTGGGCTGTTTCTACATCCCCCCTCTGTAGATAAGCTTCCCTCTAGGCAAAGCTCTTTTACTAATCTGATATCACTGAAGTTTCCTCCCTTTTCATCAAAGCCAATTCCTATTCATAAGCACTCTCACTTTCAGATCGTCCTTTTCCTCCCTCACCGACTTCCTTTTCCACTTGGTCTTTTTTGGTTTCTAATCTGCCCTCTGATGATTGGTCGTCTCAGCTCTCACACGGTGCTCTTATTACAACTCTTCTTAACCTATCAATGACATTAAAGCTGTATCTAAGCCATACTCACAGGTCTGCTGGGCTTTGGCTTTGCGGGAGCTCTTTGTGGATTCACACCACACAGTGAGTCCGTCCTCTAGCAGCCGTAGGTTTCGGCTCTTCTGCCACCTCGAGGAGCGAACTTTCACCATGTTGGAGCCCTGCATCATGAGGCGAATGTCATCGTTCTCCTGCAGCCCTGCAGAACACAAACACATAACAGTTGTAAGTTGGAAAATACAAACAAAATGTGATTTAATTTGGTAGTTTCCAGGCCATTAGTGAGATGAGTCACACCCCTATTAATGGTGTTTTATTTTCAGAGCACTCAAGCTTAATGTCACCAGTCTAACTGAGGTGCACCAGAGGTTATACTGTGTTCAGCTGGGTGTCTTTTATTGCGCTTATCTTTTTAAATTTTATCTCATTTTCCTGCAATAAATCATTAGTAGAATTAATTATGATCACCAATAAAATTGTTTTATCATTACAGCAATGTTTTTTTTCAATTTGATCTGCAATTTTCACAGCCCTTACCTTGCTGGTATCTTTCTATATTAGCTTAACATAGCACCCTGGGAACTTATCGACTATGTTGTTAGCATTAGCAGAGATTTCTGCCTTATCTCAAATCGCATACCTATGTTAGCACAGTGTATTAAAGAACACTTAATGCACTAAAGAGCACTTAAAAACAGCAGGTTACTATTGTTCCAAATCGCTGTTTTGCACTCACAGGAAGTGGCCACGATTTAACCATGTCTGTTTTCTTCCTCTTCTTTTTCAATAGAAAGTTGTAAACAGACTTTAGGCCATTATAATCTTTCTAGATTATATCGATTAAGTTCCTTTTAAGTCCCCCTTTGTAAAGAACAGTTGCTGAAGTCCTTTATTCCTACTGCCATAAACATCTTAAATAAACAATCCTCCACCACTACTGTTAACACAACTCACACAAAGCAAATTTGCACAAAAAGTATTTTAAATATATTATTTTATCTTGTATTATTATCGAATTAGCCATTTTAACTCTATTTTAAAGAATGTAATGTTTTGTGTCATTTTTGGTTCCTATGTTGCGTCATGCCTAAAGCAATTTTCTGTCAAGACAGACAATAAAGTTTTCTGACTTTGAATGCTATTTTCACTTTCTATTAGATTAATTTAATTTGTATTTTATGTTAACATTATCTGCTTCAATAGAGAAAAGTTGTTTTGCTTTAAATGCCCTTTTCTTGATTGAAATGTGCTACCATTGTTAATAACATGTTAGCTAGCAAGCAGATGCTAAAGTTGGCTAGTGTGCTAGCATGCTGCTAACAGTACAGTATCTGCTACATCACCAATCTGGCTTCCATTTAAGGTATGAAGTGTCCATCATTTTGTACTCAAATCTTTTTGGGGGGCATTTTTGTGCCTTTATTTGATAGAGGAGGACAGTGGATAGAGTTGGAAACAGGGACGAGGGCAGGGGAGAGACATGCATAAAGGGCCTCAGGTCGGATTCGAACTCAGGTCGTCCGCGTACAAGGGGCGCGCCTTAAACCACTAGGCCACCTACACTCCTTGTACTCAATTCTTGAGTACGAAATATGTTCTGATTTGACAGACTATCCCGTTTTCAAGCTCTTTGTCCCAACTCAAGACAAAGTTCTTTTAAAAACATTAAAATGTCCAGGTTTTCATCAGCCTTTGTCCTGATTTTAACCAACTGACAGCACCAAAACAATGCACCATTGGTTGCTAGGCTTATTTGTCTGTACATCCATCAAAGTCACTGCTTGGTCTGTCGCTCTTTCAACTGATAGAATACCATTACATAAGAACTGCTAGTAATATTCCCTTACTAGTATATCTATACATATTCAAGAGTCAACCTTGACGCATGGCTGCTGCTTGCTAACCCAGTTCATCATTCTGTACAGTACCTACTGTGTAGCATTAGCTAGGCTAGCTGTCCTGATCAAAAAGAAGTCACGTTTTTCCAAAAGATTTTGATTTGTTTGAAGAGTACCAGGTAATGAGTACACTTCTTTTTGCACACAGAACAAGTGTCTGTCTACAATGACCCATGCAGGAAATGCTAACATACACAACAATATTAAAATTAGCAAACACAATTAGTGAGTACAGGCAGGAAGTAGCACTTCAACAAGGTGAAAATCAATGGCTATCAACTATATAAAACAAATATGTGATATAACATTAGTGCAGTCTTTGTCTTGTGTTTACTGGTGATGTATAATTACAATTTAGTTGTAATGGTAATTAATTTAGTCATCACACATTATACAATCATTGCAATCAGTGTAAACAAAGCCAACCGTCATGACTGAGCAGGTATAGGCAGACGCAAACTAACTTTAGAATTATAGACATTATTCTATTCTGTAATTACAATTTTCATATGAAGTTTTGGTTGATAGTGAGAAGCTGAAGTGATAAAAAATACAGGCATATTATGACCTCAAAGATGAGAGTTTACAGAAAAATTAAGGTGTCTCTATCTGGAGGTTCTAAAAAATGTCACCGTAACTTACAAAGTAAAGCTGAGGCTAAATGCTAATGTTAGCACACTATCAACCTCACAGTGACAGTGGTAACATTATTAATTGATTGTTGTAGTACAACTGAGATTTATTGTTCCTGACTTTTCAAAAAAAAAAAAACTCCAAATGAAGAATAAGAAAAAATTTATCAGTGCTGTAAGATCTACTTCACCAAACCTTTTCACTTTCTCTTTTCTTAAAGACCTTGGCAGTGAATGTTTCCTTATAAATTACTAACTCTCATACAGTCTCTGTATTACCCTGACCTGTATGATCATATTCACTGAAGCGGAAGATACAAATACAGTCAGCCCATCTCTGCTTACACCCAAGCAGACACTGTTTCATATACAAACCTTGAGGGGAAATAAATAGTTCATGCAAGAGGTTTCTGAGTGAAAACACATCAACAAAGCAATGCCTCTCATCTTTTAAAATGAACTGTGTATTGTAAGTTCAGAATAGAGCAGAGACATATCAATGGCTGAGATGTGAATCAGCTGTAATATTTTGTAGATTTATTCCTCTTTTGGGGCAGAAGCTCGCCAGCAGACAGAGGGAAAGAGTTACAGTACGGAAAGTTGCAAAGCGTATACGCGACTGGAATGTTCATAGATCTCTGTAGCTGTAAGCATCAATGGAAATGCAATCAAAAAGAAAACAAAGGCAGAGCCTGAGACAGAACAGTATCTGTTCCGAGAGCTGAAAGGATAAGAGTGTTGGAGGAGGAAATAAAGGAGGAAAGCAGGAAGCCTGAGGGATCTATACATGCAGTAAAGGTCGGAGTTGAGTCTTTTGTCTGAAGCATAGAGATAAAAATGAGTTATTATGCACTTTCAGGTGCATTTAATATACAGTATATATATTGGAAATCAAAGACAATTTTTTTTCCTAGGAAGAATGAGTATGACATTTTGGATCTGCAGGATTAAGGATCTTCTAATGTTGGCACTAAGGAACCTTTCCTATAAAGATATGCCACAGTGGAATTACATCTCACCTAAAATGCACCTTTAAACTGTTTAAAAATATATCTTATCCCATGTCATACTATTAAATATAATTTCCTTTTAATGTTAATCAGAATATCTTGCAAACCTACATGAGTACACATGCAGTCTTGTTACATTTATTAGATATTTTCAGGTTTTACTTTTATACTTACTATTTAATTCCAGAGTCAAAGTTTAGCAGCAAAGCTGATTCTGATCCACAGATGTTGTTTCAATGCGCAGTGAAGATGACAGCATTTGTCTTTGATCAACCATCAATACAGAATCTATACCTGATTAATCACTGAGAGGATTCTCTTCATGTATTTTTCCTTTTTCAAACTGTTTTGTAAAGAACCATGCATATTAAGACCTCATTAGATGCATATTATAGTGTCTTTTTGTATAACGAAGCACGTTAGATTTCCACATTAAAATATAGAACATGAATTCACATGTAGACTGCCACTGTTTGACATTGCATTCTGGGTAGTGATGTCAAATGGTAACGATGTTCTCACATCTTTCTGATTGTACTCGCCTCAAAGTTACATTACAGTGCCTTTTCATTGTTCTCTTCCTCTGCATTCAGGTTGATGTTAAAAGGACTTTAAAGATGACAATCCATAGGGAGAGTAATGCACCCAGCCAACATCATTACCCAGAGTGCATGGCATGGATTTCAATCTTTGTTTTTTTCCATAATGTAGAAATCTTATGTTTCTTTGTACAGTAAAAACACAAATTAAGTCAAACTGTCCTTTCAGCTAAAATATATCATTTTGGCTGTTCACACAGTTATCTAAAGGTATACTATATGGACAAAAGTATTTGGCCGCACCTGTTAATAACAGATTTAAGGTGTTTCAATCGGACCCATTGCCACAGGTACAAAAATCAAGCACCTAGCCATGTCCCCACTTGCACACGTTCTAAGGAGCTTAGTGACTTGAAGCGTGGTACTGGGATAGATGCCACTTTTGCAATAAGACGGTTTGTGAAATTTCATCCCTGCTGGATATCAAATGTAAGTGATATTAGGAAGTGGAAGTGTTTAGGAACAACAGCAACTCAGCCACGAAGCAGAAGATTATGTAAAATTTACAGAGCAAGGTCAACAGCTGCTGAGGCGCACGATGCATAAAAGTCGCCAACGCTCTACTGATTCTGAACTTCCACTGGCATTAATGTAAAGACAAAAACTGTGCAGTGGTGGCTTCATGGAATGGGTTTCCATGGTAGAGGAACTGCATGCAATCCTCATATCACCAAGCCCAAGCACCTGCCTGTCTGCATTATGCCAGCTGAGAAGTTTGTTGGAGGAGGGGTAATGGAATAGGGCTGTTTTTCAGGGTTTGGGCTAGGCTTCTTATCACCAGTGAAGGACAATCTTAATGCTTCAGTATACCAAGACACTGGAAAATGCTTCCAACTTTGTGGCAACAGTTTGGGGAAGGCCCTTTTCTATGCCAACATGACTGTACCCCAGTGCACGGAGCAAGGACAATAAAGACATGATTCGATGAGTTCAGTGTGGAAGAACTTGACTGGTAGAGCCCTGACCTCAACCCCATCAAGCACATTCTGGATGAAGTGGAACAGAGATTGTGAGCCAGGCCTTCTCGTCCAACATCAGTGCCTGACCTCATAAAAGCTCTACAGAACGAATGGGCACTCATTCCCACAAAAGCACTCCAAAATCTTGTGGAAAGCCTTCCAAAATGAGTAAAGGCTGTTATAGCTGCAAAGGGGACCAACTCCATGTCAAAGTCCATGTATTTGAATACAATGTAATTTCAGTCCCTGATGGTGCAATGGGCAGATGGCCAAATACTTTTGTCCATATACTTTCTTTCTCATTCGCCTTTGAGATTTGAGAATAATACATCAATGTAACTGAAAGACATTTGTTTATTCTTCCAAAAACAATTTAATAATCCAAACAGCACATAACTATTATTTAAAGCTGTAGTCTGAGGGTAGAGAAGATTTTGGATCAAAGGTTTGCAGTTGAAAGGACAAGCAGAGAGTGATGACACAGCAGTTTTCCAACTCTGATTCCAAAAGTTCAACCATGAAAGATGCACAGCAAGCCGGGGCGTAATCCAATACTGTGGAATGGACATTTTTCCGGAGTTCATTTTCAGATGATGAAAAATGTGCTCAGATTCTGCAATATTTGATCAGTTACTTAGCTTTAAACAGAATATATTTAATTTCTCTTAGTAATATGCATGAAAAAGTAACTGTGTAAAGGTGAGAGTATTTGAGGTTTTTAAGGGTCTATTGCACATTAAACTGGTTGAAAAGTTTAACCCTCAATAAAATGAACAGTATGTAGAACACTATTATGATATTTACAGCTAAATTGCAACAACATGCCTTTTTTTAAGTTAACTGATTAGCTAAATCACCGTGTAACATATAGGGCATCACTGCACTATAGCTTTACTGTAAAGTGTTAATAAAGGACATTCAGCTCTGCCTCATTGCCTCTTCTTTCATTGCAGGAATGAATGGGAGCTCTCACAGAGCAGCTTTCTCTTTCAGGCCTGTTCAAAGACGAAGTCTAAACAAACTCTCACTCTTGTCCCATGATTCTTCATGGCTTCGGCTCCCCTGCTCACCCCTGAACATTTGTCCAGACTTGCCTGGCAAACCGTGTTTCTCTTCCCTGGAAATCACAGTCTTCATACTGTCAGTGCCAAATGGTTAAAGTTCCTCAGAGGGCCCCCGAAGCTATAGCACAACAGAAACTACTCCCCCCCATCCACCCACCCTTACTAGAAACCAGCCGAGGATTTCTCCCCATTAGCCCCATCAGAGTCAAACACAAAAGAAATCCCCCTACTACCCCTCCATCCATAACAACCCTGTTTTTTCAAGCTGTTACCACATGCAAAGCATTCCCACAAGCAGAGCACATGGACCTGATTAACTGCAGGTCATTGACCATGCTAAGCTGCCCAAACAGCCTTAACTGCCTGTCTCAACCCACTGCTTTACCTTTTATTATTGCCTCTCCGGCCTTAAACACATTCTGGCCTCCCTACCTGCATCATTTTGATATCTAACCACAATAAAACAAGTCTGCACAAGTCTGCAGACTTGTTTAAACATAAGCACATTCACATTTTGATACACTGAGCGCCTCTGAAAGCCTATTCATGTGGGTGTAAATTCAGGGATGGGCACGGTTCCTCAGGCTACAAAGCTGAATTGTGTTTGCTCTTCATCGTCTCCTGCTGAAAATCTGGTTGACATCCTCTTCATCAGATGGTCAAGGCCCTGTGTACCGACTGGCTAGCAACCATGCTGATGCATTCTACTGTGGCAATCCAACATGGCAAGAAGACCAGTTAGAAGAGAGACAGGGAAAGACACTTTAAACAAGATCAGTGTCTGAGACCCTACTAGCTTTCTCCATCAGGTCACAGCAGCACTCTATGCTGAATGCTTAAGCCGGTAGGCTAACATGCTAACAACTGCAGTGCTAACATGCACATGTTTTGTATTTAGCTTTAGCATAAAAGCTTGGCAATAGTCAATAAGTAGAAACAATCAAACATACTACGACGGAGTATTAGGGCCACACGAAGAGGGAAAAAAAAAAAGAATTAAAATTTTTTTTGACATTACGAGAATAAAGTCGTAATATTACGAGAATAAAGTCGTAATATTACGAGATTAAAGTCGTAATATTACGAGATTAAAGTCTTAGGAGATTAAAGTTGTAATATTATGAGAAAGATAGTCTGCTGCAGTGCCGCGGATCTACGACGGAGTATTCCTGATTCTGATAATAATTTTATGCTGATGTGCCAAAAGATGAAGTATTTCCTTATTTGTAAAACCGATACTAAAGTAGCTTCACAAGATGCTCAACATTGCTCATTTTAACGGAGGCGGCGCCGTGGCAGACTCTCTTTATTGTAATATTTTATTCTTTATTATTTGACTTTATTCTCGTAATATTACGATTTTATTCTCGTATAATTACAACTTTATTCTTGTAATATTATGACTTTATTCTTGTAATGTCAAAAAAAAATTCTTAATTCTTTTTTTTTTTTTCTCAGTATGGCCCTAATACTCCATCGTAAACATACAGCTAAGGTGCAACAAAAGGTTTTTCCTAATGCTAATGTTAGCATGCTATCATGCTTACAAACACTGTGTACCAAATAGCATACTTCTGTACTAAATACTTGGAGTACATACACTGATATAAATATTTAGCCCAATCTGCTTAGAAAACCTAAGCAACTTTTTGCATCTTTTTTTGTAGATTAGCCAGATTAATCTTTGTAAAAACTATTACTCCATTTTAGTTCAAGAACAAAAAAATCAAAGTGAAATTTACTTACATTTTCAAGTAGACTCAACAAGGCTAATCTTTGTTTAACCTATTTTTTTCTTTGAAATACATGAAATTTCAATTAAACTCAGCTTGTAAAAATGGCTCATGCTTTCAATGCAGTCTAACACACCCGTAACAATGCTTGCACAGGAAGTACCTGTATTTGTTTCTACAACCTCATCAATGAAATTAACAGAAAATAGTTACATTTTGTCCGCAAAACTAAGTCAGGCAGTCAAACTCATTTTAAGGAAGTACACCTTTCCGCATGGTGCAAAAGTGTTGACCATCAAAATCAACAATAATCCATCAGAAAGATGAACAAAGGAATCCCAGCAGTGATGTCTGTACAACATTCAACATCTAAACTCACCTGATCACATTTAAACAAATCTGAACACATAGAAACACTCTGCCCCAGGGCATCATGGGAAAATTCTGCCTACATATCCCCAGATTTGAATCCCACCAATCTGCTCTATCATCACTGCCATGTCTTTAGTTAGTTCATCTCTTCCTGATTGTTAAAAAAGCCATTTATCACTACCATTTTATCAAAGCAAATAATGTTAACATAAAACACAAGTAACTTAAATTAAACGGTGAGTTAAAATAGCTATCACATTTCATCAACTAATAATCAATTTGCTAATTAACTGGTGGCGTGTAGCCTACTTAAAAATTCTGCTAAACTTCTTGCTTCTGTATTTTAGGGATTTATTAGTGCATTCAGTGTGGTGTCAAAAAGTACAGAGATGAATATTTGAAAAGATAATAATACTGGTCTTTGGCGTACGAAAGTTTGGGAAAAGCTGCAGTGCATATGATGATTTCCAAAGGAAAATGACAATGCAGCTTCTGCTACAACTAGCATTAGCTGCTTTTTCATCACATTTGTGTGCAAAGTAAAAGCAATATTTTGACAAAGTACAATTGCGCTTTGAATGTGTTTCCACTGAAGGGAGTTTTGGGCCTCACAGTTCTGGTAAAATCTCATCTCGTGAGACTCTGCTGCAAGAAGGCTGGACACTCAGAACCTGCTGCATGTGGTACGGTTATGATTACGTCTATATCTGCCTTGACAATTTTGAACAAAAGATGAAGGCAACCGATTATAGTTCAGAGGTATATGGCAAAAGCCACGCATAAGGGTTTAAGTATGATGTTAAGAAAAGTCTTGTCTTCTCTTCTGTCCCCTACATACTGTGCCATGATGTCTCGGAGTGAGCTGGTCATGTGACACCATATATTATGTCCTGTGACGTGTAAATGCAGAAAAAGTGTTTACATTCACTTTTGCGATACATTTCTGTTTGTCTGAAAAACCTCCTCATGAGGGCAAGAAAACTTTTCAGCCATATTTGAGAGGTTTCAGATGTTTCCATTACCAGTTTTTTTGTTGCACTATTTAGATTTTGCTATTTCTAAGGGTAACGGAAATTTAGCTATTGACATCCCGGCCCAAGCCCAGCACGCGGTCCTGGATCATGCAGAGCACCTTGTCCAGTCTGGTCTGATTGAAGCGTCTACATGCAAGAAAAAATGGATCGCTAACCTCATTATCAAGGTATTTAGTCCGACTTTGATAATGGGTTAGGCATGATTTAGGTCAGACTTATATGTGTACATGTATTTCAATATTTCATTTTTAGTTGAATTAACAGAAATTACTTTTCTAACTGCATGTAAACATACTGAGTGTGTGCATAACTGGCTGGAGGTGAAATGAGAAAAAAGCAGGGAGATAAGTACAAACATTGAAATGGACCTCGTGTTTTCTTTAAGGGTGTTTTGATAATGTAAGCAGTGGGGGTGCCTCCAAACCGAGAGGAGGATCAGAAAGAAAATAAGTGTATCATCTGGTCAGTAATAGGCTGTGTCTGCATGAGTCCTCTTCACTCAGGCCCACATACCAGCTCCTCCTGGGACACAGTTCACGTTTCTCTCAGCATAACAACTGTCACGAGAGCCAGCTAGCACAGATTCTACACATGCATATAGATAGGCACGTCAGGGTGTTGTCAATATGATACGGGTGGAGGGTCAATTAAATTTTCTCAGTACGCTTCATACAAAGTCCAGTCTTTAATGAAAATGATGATATCTAAACCTCAGAGGAAAAGATTATCTGGCAAAAAAAACACTTTGGAGCTGTGACTCTTAGTCTCACTGCCTGATCTTAGAACAGCTTCTCAGAAAAAAAGATTTCAAACAAACTATGGAGAAATCCTGCCAAGCTTTTTTGGAGAGCCTCACATTTGAACATTAAAAAACAGCCTCTTTGTATTCAGCTGGAAATCCACAGCCTCCACTTCACACATTCTCTTTGTCTTTCCTAATGAGTGATGCATCATTCATTTTCTCATTAATAAGCAAGATAGAACCACACAGTTGTGTGCAGTTCACAGTTTCATCATTACCAGCTTCCACAAGTTTATCACCAAGACTGTCAAATATTTAACCTGTTTAGATAATGGGATTTCACTGTGAACATCTTCAATCATGTTTGAAGAAAAATGGTTCATTCACTTGTGAAAATGTGAATTATGTACACACATAGCATATTCAAACTGATCAAATCAAGTCTAAGAGCTTCAGTGATCTTTCCTCTGCTTTCTGAGATTTCTTCAGAGTTACTATCATCAAGGAAATCTTTTGTAAATGATTAATGAATTCAGTCATGGTCATGACAGCCTATAAATCTGGCTTGACCTTTGATTTACTTCCTGATTGTCTTTGAGGCCAATTAAACACACTTCTGTTTGTGTAAAAGGATATCAACAAGGGCAGCCAGTTTCTTTTTCCATGACTATATTTAAAACCCCTATGTTTAAAAAAACCCATACATATTAAAGTTAAAATTAGTTCTTTATGCAGCATGTCCCTCCTGACTCCCCAATAAATCAATGTGAGCTGCTAAAAGCAACGTCTACCTTATTCTGGCTGCATTAAAGGTGCAATTTTCAGAATTTTAACAATGCATTAATTAAAAATGACTACTCCTGTGTTAGCTAAACTATACAAAAGTATTCTGCCACACCTGTTAATTACAGATTTAAGGTGTTTCGATCAGACTCGTTTCCACAGGTGTATAAAAATCAAGCACTTAGCCATGCAGTCTCCCTTTGCAAACATTTGTGAAACAAAATGAGTCCTTCTGTAGAGCTCAGTGATTTCAAGTGTGGTACTGTGATGGATGCCACCTTTGCAATAAGATGGTTTATGCAATTTCATCCCTGCTGGATATTACACAGTCAACTGTAAGCGATATGATTAAAAGTTGAAGCATTTAGGAATAACAGAAACTATGCCACATGGGAAAACCATGTCAAGTCCCAGAGCGGGGGTCAACAGCTGCTAACATGCATGATGTGTGAAAGTTGCCAACACTGCTTATTCCACAGCTGAAGAGTTGGCATTAATGTAAGCACAAAAACTTTGCAGCGAGATCTTAATGGAATGGTTTTCCATGGCCAAGCAGCTGCATGCAAGCCCCACATCGCCAGCCTGACTGCATTATGCCAACTGTGAGGTTTGCTGGAAGAGGGATAATGGTATGGGGTTGTTTTTCAGGGTTTAGGCTAGACCTCTTATCTCCAATGAAGGCTAATCTTAATGCTTCAGCAAACCAAGACATTCTGGGGTATACTATGCATCTAGCTTTGTGGCAACACTTTGTGGAAGGCCATTTCTAAGCAAGGACTATAAAGACATCATTAATGAAACCTGACTAGCCTACAGAGTGCCTTGACCTCAACCCCATCGAGCACCTTTGGAATGAACTGGAATGGAGAATGCGAGTCAGGCCTTCTCATCCAACATCAGTGCCTGATCTTGCAAATACTCTGCAGAATAAATGGGTATAAATTCCCACAAAACACTATAAAATGTTGAGGAAAACCTTGCTTACATTACTTCAAATATTTCCAACCTTTTTCATAGACAGACAGTTTCTTAATTTGAGTGTAGACATGGGACTCAGCTCTTCCCACTGCTGTTAATTCTTGTTCTGAATTGAGCACTCCTCATTAGAAAACTGTACTCCATAAGGTGTGGTTACTTAACAGTAAGCCAATGTTTCTGTTTCATGGATGAATTTCACATAATGGGGGAGAAAGCAGTTTAAAGTGTCCGCCCTGGTTAATAGTGAGAGCTACTTGGAAAGTATTCTGGGAACACTTGAGATGTAAACCACAAAGACCACTTTTAGCTACTTTTCTTTGCCATGTGAAATTCATCCATCAAACCAAAACAGTTGATAACTGTTTTGTAAATTCACCTTTTGGAGTGTTTTCCTTTAACTGAACAGCATCTTCAAGCGGAGCTGAACGCTGCATCTTCAGTTCAGTTTTGTAATGTACTCATACTGCTATAACAATGAAATGGCAAGATAGATTTTTGATTGCCCAGTCTCAAATAAGAGTTTAAATCACGTTTATAGGCTGTGTAAATACAGCAAGTAAAAGCCACCAGAACAGTGTTTTTTCTTTATTTGACTCAGTGTAAGTTTAACTCAAACTTAAAGCTGATAGTTATTTGCCTCTGTGAAGTGTGAAAATGATCATGCCTCTGGCCTTGACTAGGAGGGCTGCAAAGCAGAGCTTTCTGGGTGAAGTTGTTAATTCAATATAATTCTTTTTAAATATTCAATTTCCTTATACATTTCTACAAGAGAAAAATTGATACTGGCTGTCAGCACAGTTCAAATATTAAGCCCATTTGTGCAACCTATGAACCTAAAGTGTGTATTGTACAGTGCTGTCAAAAAAGTATTTGCCCCCTTCCTGATTTATAGTTTTTTTGCATATTTGTCAAAACAAGTTTTAATATTAGACAAAGATAACCTGAGTAAATACAAATGCTTTTTCAAATGATGATTTCATCAATTAAGGGGAGAAGCCATCCATACCTACCTGGCCTTATGTGAAAAATAGTTGCTTCCTAGACTTAATAGCGGGCTGTGCCAGCCTTGGTGGCAACAACTGCAAGCAAACGTTTGTAATAATTGGCTATGAATCTTTGACATCACTGTCAAGTTTTTCCCCAATATTGCGATTTAATATGCAATTATTCTTCAGTCAATCTTATGTATTTTTCGACAAATTCAAGCGATAAATAAATCCATAAATAAGACCATGTGCATTGAAAACAATGAAATTATTTCAGAAGCAATTAATCCATAGTAACATGATTCTGAATATGAGGGTGAAACAAGCATTAAGCTATATAGGAGGTGGCTGGGGTGGAGGAGGTGAAGCTGGCTACTAGCTGATCGCAGCTGGGGTATGACTTTTGTGAAGTAACGCTAGGCTTTATCAGTTTTATTTAAAATGAGCTAACTATTTTTGCTCATGCTGTAAATGTGATGTTGTTTGCTTTGTTTAAGGGTATTAACATTTTTATATCACTGATTTTGATTAAGAAAAACATACATAAAACATGAAAAGGAGGAATTTTGTAAACCATTATAAAAAATGGCGCTTGAATGTTTGCAAAATGTGCAAAAAATCTCTGCTGCTGATAAAGAATTGATTTATTAAACTGGTATTTTGACACATTTCAAGTTATAGAAATATTGCAACTTCTGCGATTCGTGCATTGCAGCAGGCCATTTTGCATTTTAATCTAATTTGCAATTAATATCCCAGCCCTACTGTCAAGGAATTTCTGCCTACTCTTCTTTGCAGAATTGTTTTAGTTCAGCCACATTGATGATGTTCTTTTTATGAAATACTGTGTTAGTTTTATGCCACATGTAAAGGGGTGGACACCTTCACAAAAAGTTCAACTTTTGTCTAATAGATCCACTGAATATTTTCCCAAAAGTTTTGAGACTCATCAAGATGATTTTGTCAAATATGAGATGAGCCTTTGTGACCTTTTTGGTCAGCAGTGGTTTTGGCTTTGGAGCTCTCCCATAGATGCCATTTTGCCCAGTCTCTCTCTTATTGTTGAATCATGAACTCTGACCTTAACTGAGCCAAGTGAGGCCTGCAGGTCTTTAGATGTTGTTCTGGGTTCTTTTCAGACCTCCTGGATGAGTAAGCGATGAGTCTTTGGAGTACTTTTGATAGGCCGGCCACTCCACTGTTCCCAGTTTTCTCCATTTGTGGATAATGGCTCTCACTGTTGTTCACTGGAGTTCCAAAGCCTTAGAAATTGCCTTTTAACCATTTTCAGACTAACAGATGTCAATGACTTTGTTTTCTCATCTGTTCTTGAATTTAGATTGTGGCATGTGTTGTTTTTAGTTTTTATAGCCTACTTCACTTTGTCAGACACTTTTTTGCAGCACTTTACATTCCAGATTGAAAACAGGCTAAATTGTCCTCATATAAAGCTACTACTCCATCTCATTTACAACATCACAACAACAACCGACTAAAACTCTCTGGAACCAAATCTACCCTCATGCAGCGGGACTCGCCTGTGGCCCTGAATATATTTATCCACACGTGCTTCTTCTGATTTAATCTGTGAATTTCCTGACTAGTAAAGCTCAGGCACACTTTTATGTGCAGTAAAAGCCTGAGACTGAGTAAGAAAGCTATGCACAAAGAAATAGTCCTGTGACATCACATGACACGCAGAACTCACTTAACCCCACCTTTGTCTGACAAAAACTACGTGCTGTTCTCCCGCTGATGTAAGGAAAGATTTAAAATCTGCTGAGAAATGTTCAGTTGAAGGCTACATGACTGATTTATGATGACACATGGTGGTAAGGAGTGTGGGGGAGCTGTAGGTTGTGACCTCACTGGCTTCATCATTTAGTGTTAGTGGTGCGTTCAAAAATAGAGTTGACGGTTGTGTATAACATTTTTAGGCATAGAGATACAGTTTCATAACTGAAACATCAGCTAAACAAGTGTCTCTAAAGTGTCAACAGTTTCAACACACGTCTGCTCAGTCACAAAGGTCTGAAAACACTGATGTGAAGAGGCCTAAACATTCATGTTTCTTTAATTTTACTCCATTTTCAAGTGATAATGAGGAGTAATGTGGAAATACTGGCTTAGTTTCTTGTTATCTCAGGGTTAAAACACTGGTTTTCCCATGATAATGGGAGTTAAAGGGAAGAATTAATCATAAAGTTATTTTTGGTTCTATTAAAGTGATCATTAGTTGAGAATGTTTTTTAACATATACTAACAATTAAATGTGTTTTTAGAGTATTTAAACAAAAAGAAAATCTTCTTATGCAATGGCAGCAGGAACACTGGCCATAAATAAAGTATAAATAGACTTATAGTTAAGCGTCACCAGTGGTCCAGATTTCGTGACATCCTCAGTCTTTTCATGTCAGACATTGGGACAGGTGCTCCGTCTGCGCTCAGCAGGTGTCTATTTTAAGGGGAGACTGTGTGACTGTGAGCTGAGAAGGCCCATGTTGGCTTGAGAGGGAGTGAGCTGCATGGGATGGGACTGATTCACACACGTGTAGTGGGCTAATGGATCAGCTCTTCATAAACACATGATCACTTCAACTACAACAATCCACCCCACACCCACTCCCATGGTTAACTGACCACTTCAGCTGTGTTTAATGGGTAAGAGAGCAGGAGAGAGACCAGCAACTCTGCCTTCTTACTGCACTAAATACTGCTTCTTTAAAACAAAATACACTGCTACTTGACATTTGAACTTGGGCTATAATCAGGCAGCCAGGCACATGGCCAGAATGTAAACACAACTCTGGTGCATCAAACAGAGCTGAAAGATGAGCAAACAAATCAGACATTGCATTTTAGGAACAAATAAGACCAAAATTAGATTTTATATGCAAGTAAAATGAGACACTCTGTAGGGAACATGACTATTTTCATAGTCTCTTTAAAAGGATCAATAGCCCATTTAAGTGCTTGAATAACCTAGCTATTTTAATGATTATAATAGTATTAAATGTCCGAGTTTGAAGCCTCATTATTAGGCAAGTTCGCTGCTTAAAATGTTAACATAATTAACATGTGTGCATAGCTTTCAGCTGAATGCTTGCCATTAAGTATTCAATAACGTGGTAGTTGTGTATGAACTGAGTATTTTACTGCCATTCAGGTGTTAAAATACAGGTCTTAACTGTTCGTGTTTTTCCTTACCTTGTCTTCTGCCGGGCTCCACCGTCTTCTCAGCCACTTTCCTCCACTGCTCTTTTGGATTGGTAGCCGGTGACTTCCCGCTTCCCAACATTATTGCAACTTACGAAAACTCAGGCGGTAGAAGGCGAGGCTGCAGGGCTTCAGAAAATGGAGGTTACTTTCAAGAAGTTTAAGTGTGCAGGTGAGTCTTCACGCAAGCGCCGGATTTATGTTCCCCTAGAGGCGCCCCGAGCAGAGAAAGAAAAGCAGCCGAAGTCAACAGTTATGTGCACATGTATAATCCCTCCCCGGCTGCTCCATGCCTGTGCGTAATATGACTCCAAACAAGGAGCGCCCCCACCTTCTCATTCCCCTGGACTCAAGATGGTCAAGGCCAAGCACATAAAAACATAATGTCCAAAATAAAATTTGAAAAGTTCCCTCGTCAAAATATGGCTTTGACTAAACAAATTCTGATCAGCATTATGACAAAGTCAAAGGCTTACATATCACTCTGACTCGCGCTTTCTTTCCAGTTTTCTCCTGTTAAAAGAAAACAGCTCTATGTCTGTGATCATTCAGTGACCACATATCCCACATTTTTACCTCAATAAAGAGCGTTAACTGAGATACATATTTATTGCAATTAAAGCTCTGCTTTTTAGTTTAGCTGCAGTGTTGCAAACCCACATTTGCATGCGCTTTTAGGTCTGTAAATTGAAGACCGCTAATGCACGGACAAACTAACAATCGGGCTCATTTTCTTGCTTCTTCACAGTCACTGCTGATTTAAAAACTCAAACGCGTCCGCATTTTTCCTATCTATACTCATGATGACCTCCTGGTTGTATGAGCTACCGTACAAATTTGCGAGTAAATCTTAAAGAATGTCATAAGACTTGTTGTCACTCGAGGTCACAATAAACAAGCACTTAAAGCTTCTTCTTTTTTAAGCCCTATCTTTCTTTCCTTGACTTTCTTTTGCTAATCAGTTAGAGTGCGGCGCCCTCTGGTGGTAATGAGTAGAAACTACAGAGATCTCAACAACAACAATCAATACAGTTGAAGTCAAATTCATCTTCTCCAGCCAGATGACGTCTTCGTGGATCAAAATGGTGGTGTGCTATATAAATATATATATATAATGGAAAACATAGACTAAAATCATGTCAGTGATGCTTAGAAATGAGCCCACAACGCTAGAAAGGACCTGGCTGGAAACTTAATTAAGTCTTTGTGATGGAGCTTTCACAGAGAGCAGAGCTCAGCTGGGCGGTCTGCAACTGGAAGGGCAGAAAATGTGATCAAGTCCACTACCACTCCTCCAGCTCATACAGGACTGTAAACACAAAATGATGAACTAGCATGTTTCAGTTGAGTTTTTGAATGCATTCATAGTGATTTCTTTCACTTAAGCTAAGCCCTTTAACACAGCTTGTTATCCAAATCTATACCACATTGCTGGAAAGCAGAATCTGAAAAGGCAAAGCACTCCTGTACTTTAATTTACATCATCAAGGCCATGCGCAGGTCTATAACAATTTCTATCTTTCATCTCCTTTCAATTGCACCAACAACCATGTTAGACAGGGTGAGAGATTAAGTCATGCCTACTAATCCTCACAAGCTGTGATCTATGCAGGAGCAGCTTTGGTTCTGCAGCTGCACCGCTTCTTGGTTTGAGAATGCAGGAACCCTTCCTCTGATTTCTCAATCTCCTCAGTCATTATGTTTCATATTAACAGTGGCATATTATATCTTCCTCAAAGGACTCCCAGCTTAGCTTGTTTATTTGCCCGAGCTGAAACTATGCCCACTTCTATTAGTAGAAACAGTAGGCCTGTGTTGTCAGTAGCCACCAGGCTCTGTCTTTACAGTCTTTAATGTAAGAAGAGACCAGCCACCCACCATGAAAGGTCACAGACTAGATAACCTATTTCTTCTATTAGTAGAAGTAAAATGCTTAGAGGAAACTTAAACAGAAAAGCAAAACATGCAAAAAAAATAAAGTACTTAATAACACCCTATAGCAGGACACTGTGTTCTTAAAAATCTTAAGTTATTAAATGTTATGTTGATGTAGAAAATGTGTAATGGATCAGCACAACACAAAAACAATATTTACATAATACTGCATAAATAGGTTGCCATTTTAATCAACAATAACTGATGCTAACTGTATATTTGACAAAACCGAAAAATCCAATAATAATAGTTATGTAAAACAATCAGAATATTAGTTTAGCTTGTGAAAGCCTCCTATAGCTACAGGAGCTTGCTAACCATCAGCAGAATAAAGGAAAGCTTCAATGCTGCCTTGCAAGATCAGGGACTGACTACTTCCTGATACTCAAATAGTTTGTCAAGGGTTTCCTGTGTAGGTTTAATACAACTGGGGGTGGTTTACAGTGTAATTGAGTATTTTAACTGGCTATGGTCTATATAAAATCGACAGAAATTAAAATTCTAAACACTGGAATTGTCCATAATTCTGTCGAGGGTATCACTCGCGGGGAGAAAAACGGTTGCGTTCCAGCACTTACACCGTCCCAGAACAAACACACTGGCCTAGTTAGCAGATGGCTAACATGACTGCGTTTCTTCATAGTAGCAACATAATTATTGTTGCGTTGTGGCTGTGAGACACTGCGTAGCTCTACCGACAAAATAAAATAAATTTCTGTTTTTATTTAATAGCTAACCGACCGCTCAGGGTGCAATACTTAGCATACGCTAGTCTAGCTTCGTCTACATTATGGCGTCGGTTATATTGGTCACGGCTAAAACCCGTTTTCTTTGAAACCTTGTCGTACCCGGACGTTAAGTTTATTGTCGTTATAGTGCGTATGGCTTCACACTTTATAGATTGATGAAGGGTTTAATTTGAGAACGAAACAACGTAGCGTCCATCTGCTAACTAACGTTAACGGCTGCTAACGTTAGCTAGCTAGCTTATCCTTAGCTTTTCACTCGACACAACAGTGTCAAACTACCACTGCGTTAGAGAATTTGTAGCACAGAGGTACTCAGAACTGCTCCACACCACTCCGTCCACTGGTAACAGGATTATTGAGCAAGTGTGAGATCGCCTGACCCACCCTTCAAGAACGAAGGGTTCGGAGCTGTGCTCGAAGCGGCAGCTTGACAATAAATGTCGTTTGTTTACGCTGATTCCAAAGTTTGCCCAAGCCCCTGCCCCACAACGTATCACTCCGCACAACACTGTGACTTTAAAAGCTGGAACTTATTATGAGCAATATTGCACCAAAACGACGTCTAGGTATAACATTAAACGTGAGAACTGTAGAATTTTAAAAATCAGCAGTTTTTACTTATTTTCTGACATGAACATTAAACGCGGACTAGTTTCCGTTACAGGCTTTCCACATTCAGCGTAAAATACAGGAGGGTTTCCCTTCGTTCATTAGTTTGACGTTGGATTGTTTGGTCATATTTATCAAATAAGCAGCTATTTTTGCGTGTAGTCTTCATAACTGTGTTTTAACAGTAACACACAATCATTTAATTTGATTTACGATAACATTTATTTTGTCCCTTTTAATCGTTACCCCTTTCTCTGAAGGTAGTACCGCCCATAAAATGCCCCGGACTGCTTTCTTGGTGTGGATTACGTACTTTTGATTGACTACTCCACTATCCAATTACAAAATACCTTAAGCTTAGCAACAGCAAAATTATCTTCTTATCCAATCAACAAAGGGAAGGGTGGGTTTTATCGCGCTCAAGATCCTGACATTTGATTGGTTAGAATGCTCGTCGGTTATGGTAGCCTTGTGGACTATGTAGTTCGGTTGGGAGACATCCCATAGCGCGCCAGCGTAAATATAACAACATTTCCCAGAATCCAACAGGAGTTACAAGCGGCAGCATGCGCGCGGCTGGAGGCGGAGCTGCTATATAAACACGAGCACCCTCTTCTTCAGCAGCACACTGGACACTGTTGTGACGGTGGAACGTTGTCTCTGGTTTAACGAAAACTCTTACAGCATCGAAACAGTTAATGGTAGTTAGCGACAGTTGCTCTGACAAACCCTTGAAGGAGTAACAAGTGTTTAGTGTGAGGAAGTTTAGTTATAGCTGGCGGAGGGTTGTTTCCAAACGCCAAAACTCAAACTTTGTTTAAAGATATCGTCTCGTTTTGAAATTCGAATGTTTTTGTTCATAATTAGATTTTGCGTCTTTTAAGGAACTTTGAAGCTCAGTTTAGGGAGCATGACAATGATCTGAAATGCACTAAAGCGGATCACCAGAGCGGATCATCAGGATGACAGAACCAGCGGAGCAGACCCATCACCTGAAAACTTCAGGCAGCCCATCAGGTGGGAGCAGTGGAGGCGCGTTGGAGCATCTCCCAGCCCGGAGCCGTGGAGGTCCAGAGAATGGCGACAGGGGGCGACAGAGAGACCAAAAACAGCAACAGCGGGCGGGGAACTGTGGGGATATCAACACAGACAAGTTATGGCAAATGAAAGGCGGACAGAGGGGGGTGTGCCCTGCCTTGGCAGCCGGAAACGATGTCCCGAAGTGCCCGGTTGCTGCTCAGCCTCATCAGAAATCCGATGTTCGTGCAGCGGATGACGATCATCACATCTCACAGGAGAAAAACGGTGAGGACAGACCGCTGAATGAGACTTTAAACCGGGTACAGGACGAGAGTTTGCTCATCGACTCTGACACTGGCTTGGAGGCGCGTCAGGGCAAGAAGAGGCACAGGCGTAGGACCTCCAAGAAAAAGCGCAACTGGAAGCCTTACTATAAACTTTCATGGGAGGAGAGGAAAGCCCTTGAGGAGAAGGAGACGGCCAGGGCTTCCCGGCTAAGAGAGGAGATGTTCGCCAAAGGGCTCCCAGTGGCCCCCTACAACACCACTCAGTTCCTGATGGACGAGCACGACCGAGAGGAGCCCGACCTCAACACTGAGACCGGGGTCAGAAGACCCTCGGGGGCCAGTGGCCGCATGGAGGACACTGGCAGTGAGGAGGACTTTTTCGACAACGAAGAGGAGGACGATGATGACGGCAGCGGAGGAGGCAGCGACGGCATCGGGAGGCCCGGGAACGCAGGTGGGGAGTTTCTCCAGAGGGACTTTTCCGAGACCTACGAGATGTACCACGTCGAGAGCCTGCAGAACATGACCAAGCAGGAGCTGGTGCAGGAGTACCTGGAGCTGGAGAAGTGCATGTCCCGGCTGGAGGAGGAGAACAACCGGCTGAGGAGCGCCGTGGAGCCTGGAGGTCTGACCGTGGAGAGCTCTCTGGTCCGGCTGAGAGAGCTGGAGAGGGAGCTGGAGAGACTGAGGGCCCAAAACACGGAGCTTCTCCTGCAGAACCAGGATAGGGGACCTGTCCCTACCAACTAAAGAACTCTTTTCGTGTCATTGAAATCCTGAGAAGGTAAAAATGGGACTGCTGCATTTTTAAAATATTGTCATCAGTGTTCTGTAAACAGTCTGTCATCTGGACTGACGAGTCCTTGCATTGCAATGCAATACTTGACGTTTTTTTCTATTTGGACTGTAAGGGTGTCCTGTTAATTTTTTTCAAGAAAAATGTAAATAATTTAAAATAAGATTCGTTTTTATAAAGAGAATGTATCCGACAACGCGAGCATATTTTGTTTGTTTCTTGGGTCAACTTCGTAGGAATCATCTGTTCCGTTTTTTGGACTTAAAACATCAATTCTATGCTGCATTTCCCCATTTAATAATTGAATTACAGAAACACTGCTTATCGGGCCAGCTGTGCAAGGACTTCTTTTTGCAGAAGAAAATCCAGTGTGAACATTTTAACAGTTGTGTGTTAACATACGTTCAAATAAAAAACAAATTCTGAAGTCATGTGTTGTAAAGCCTGATGTGAAACACAAGAACCTCTAGTGTCATACTTACTGTACACATATCCTTTTGTATGAGTGCAAATGATAAGTCAGATTTCTAATGGGAGGATTTAGAAATGGGCCAGACAGAGGACAACAGTAGCTCTGAACAGGAAGAACATTTAGTCAGAGCAGAAGGAGGGGGATGGGATGATGGAGATGCTCTTTATGAAGGTTAAGCCACTCTGATTAACATCTATATAGGATATTTATTTGCAGTGAAGAAAACAAAGGGGTTTAATCTCTGCTGGAGCACGTTTTGTTAACAAGAGGGGTACCAAAGATAAACAATCTGCTGCATAACATGGTTACTAACCTTTCCACATGTAAGTACAAACATGTCATTGAAGGCACCATAATTCAGCCTTACTCTAAGGCGAAAAGGCTGATTTTCAGTAGTTTAGAAGTTTTTTTGTGCAGAAAAAAATCTGTGCAAAGCCTTGAGATAGCTTATATGCAACCACTAGAGGGTGCCATTTAACTTCTATTTTAAGTTTTCTTCTATGCTGTAAATATTTAAAACCTCCACAGCCTCACAAACAAGCACACACATGCACATTTAAACATAGTTCTGTTTATTTACATTTTATAACCTTGCATTAAAGCACACAGCCATGAGGGAAATAGTTTTAGATGGACATCCTTTTAAGTCCAGTCATTTCATATTAGTTATACTCAAAAAGCAATTCCAAATGTACACAATACAATATGTTACATATTAAGATAGTATGTACAAAAATGTGTTCTTAAAATACAACAATGAGACATTAGGTGGATCACATTTCAGACACTTGATGAAGTTCTTCTTTAGGAAAATGCAGTCTGACATGAGCTGACGAAAAGTGTCAGTGAAGGGCTCGTCAGGTGTACCATATTCACACACTGTGGATCACCAGGTGGACAGAAATGACCTCTTAAAAGAGAAGCAGCCGAGAGAGAAAAGCTACACTTCTGCCCTCTTAGCAGCAGCGCTAACAGCTGCTAATGCCTCTGTCGAAGGCAGAGAGAGTGCATAGACATGTTCTTGGCTTAAAGTGTGCTTTCTTTAGAGGACATCTTTACAGCCTCTTTTAGTTTAGACCTTTTAGATTTTAATGTACACATCTTTGGGTCAGTGCCTCAGGTTCGACCACAGGAGGAGAGGGAGGAGACCCAGAAACAACAAAGGGAAACGGAAAGATAAGAAGTGACATGGCACTGCAGAACAGAAACACATTCCAGAAATCAGGCACTTAGAACAAATCTTGAGGTACGCCGAGACCATCATCTATTATTATTTTTTATTTGTTTGCACTGGTTGGTTTTGGTCATTCAACAGAGTCTCATACAACTTTGGACTCTAGTTTGCGTAACTGTAATGACTAAAGGTTCCTACGGTCAATACAAGAGATGAGAAACAATAGATGAGCATTAGCATTCTGCAGTCATTTCCTCTTAATAATGTACCATTTCCTCTGTAGGAGAGGATTTATTAGAGCCTGACCTTATGGAAAACTCTCCGTCATACAAGGTAATAAACGTGCAGACAGTTAAACTCTCAAAGGAGATGTGGCGAAACGCACAGATCAGAACAGACATAGGTGTAAAAGAAGCCATTTCACAATCATTAAATAGTCTATGCTTTTCTGTCCTTGTCTTAAGGTTAGCTATAATGGCGTGGCACTGAGCTGCACAAGAACATCCTGAAAAATACCCAGATTACATTTCTTCTCCTGCTACATGTATGTTAATGCAAACTGTTGCAAGTTTAGTCATGTTTTTTCAACTGTTTCTGAGGAGATAAGGGTTTCCTGCACAGTGAATCAGAGAGAAAGGCCATCGATGAGGAAAGTAAGGAACAGGCAACGCCATGTTTATCTCATCTCCTTTGAACAGTAACACCAAAGAGGTGAAGTGACAATAAAAGTACTTTTTTAACTTTGATACAAAATATATATAATATATATACTGAATATAAAACAACACAACAGAATATATTAAGGAAAAACATTTCAAGTAACATCTTGAAAGAAATGACTGTGCATTTGTACGCACTTTTTGTAAACCATAGAAAAGAACTAAAAAAGTAAAAACAAATATAACATTATATTTTATATTTACAAGGTTAACTTAACAAGGCTTTATACAAATGTTACAAAAGTGTTCAACACAAACACCTGCACGCACAAATATTTTAGCGCAAACACAAACATTATTAACAAGTAGAAAGAGACTGGAGTTTGAATGAAGCGGCGTCTGTGATCTGAAGTGAAAGACTGATGTGACATCAGCTGAGATCTCCCTTGAAATGGTTTTAAACTGGCTACTTGTGAAATTTATTGTTTAATGTAGAAGCACCATTCTCTTAAGAACCAGAAGGAGTTCTTTTCCTGATTACTTGAAGAGATTTAACCCTTTAATTTCAATGAGAATTCTTGGCTGTGGATAATGGGACTGAGGTCTCTGTTTTTCTCTTTCCTGTTTATGCATTATTTCTAGAAAAGCACACATATAAGAAAAAAAAACAAACAAACAAAAAGCTTTGGCAACACTGAAACGCCCCCTGCCATGCAAACGGAGCTTATTGAGAAAAGAAAAGGGGTGCAGAGGCTGCTCTTATTGGTGTGCTGTGTTGCTCCGGGCAACCAACCCTGTTCATGCTGCTGCCGGTCCACTGACCTGCAGGAGTCAGCAGCCCAGGATCCTCGGAGTGAGGGGTAAGGGTGGCCGGTCAGCTGACAGGGCTCACAGGTACTGGTGGAATCTGGAGGTGGGTGTTTGACGTGTAGCCGGCCCGTGTTCGAGCCCATCTGCACCCAGAGGCAGCCCTGATATTTTGACCTGGTTCTGATCAGCAATAGGGGACAAGGGGAATTCATTGACGGGCAGAGGGGGTCTCTTGTCAGATGTCTCAGTTGGGGAAGCCACTACAGTGTGCCTACGCCACGCTCGCCTCTTCCTCCGTGTCTCAGGCGAGAGTGGTTTTCGCAGTCCGACACTGCGCAGGTCATCAGCTGAGCCCATCAGACGAGCACGGACGTGCTCCGCCAGAGACCTGCTGCCAGGGCCAGCTGGGGTAAAGGAGGCCGCTTCGCTGGGCGCTATGGCAGGCTTGGGTCGAGTCGGCCGCAGGCTCTCCTGGCTGCTACCTGAAGAGGGGTTGGTTCTGGAACTTTCTCTCCTTGGTTTTGTTGCTCCATCAGAGCTGGATCCAGATCTGTCGCTCTGAGCGGAGGCTCCGGGGAGCTCCAAGAGGTCCAGAGAGCGAGCTTTGGCCTTCTCTGACTTCAGCTTCTTCCTCGCCAGAGTGTCGCATTGAATCAGCTTGTGGGAGTTAAAGGAAGGCCGAGAGTGCAGTTTGTGAGAGGTGGAGGACGAGAAGGAGGAGGAGGAGGGCGTGGTGGACCGTGCTCCTCCTTCGCCTCTTTCCGCTGAGTCTGGGGTCTGTGTGAGCGCCGTGGGTGGGGGCAGAAGGTTGGTTTGAGACAGAATGGGGGGTTTGTAGTGTGTGTAGAGGAAGCTGCGTGGGACAGCCGGTGGCTGTGTGTTCACAGGTGGAGTGGGATGTTTCTCGGGTCTCTCCTGTGTGAGGGAGCGGGAGGCAAAGCCGCTCTCGTTGTCCGTCTCGCTCACAAGCTCGCTGTGCTCGTCATCGGCATCATCACCCCTCCCTTCTGACCCCAAGCTCCGCCCTAATGTAGAGAGAGTCGAGTAACCAGAAACGATGGAGCGAGCATCCTCTGGAGATCTCCACGGCGGGCTCTTCACCTCCACACGAGCCTCCTCCTCCTGCAGCAACATGACCGCCTGCCGTCCTCCTGCCTCCTCTTCCTCCTTACAGTTGGGAATATCTGCTAACACCTCCCCCTCTTCTTCCTCCTCTTTTGCTCCGCTTTCTACAACTTCCTCATCTTCTTCTTCCTCTTCCTCTTCTTCTTCATCCTCATCCTCCTCTCCTTCTGCTCGAGGAGCAGTGCCCTCTACAGGTGACTCCACCTCCTCTTCCTCCTCCCCCCTGAGATGTCCCGTTTTGATTGGCTCGTGCTCCGAGTCATCGTCAGTACTGCTGCCCACGCGCCGGGCGTTGTGGCGCTTCCTGCGTTTGCGACCAGTGACGGCCGACATGATGGACAGAGCCAGGAAGTCCTTGGCTCCGAGGTCTTTCTTTGAACCCCACGACCCCTGAAACAGAACAAATATCACTGTGACATCATCAAACATTACAGTAACCTCCTCTGTGACCATCTACGTGTAGGGAGGTGTTACCTTTGATTTAGCAGAGTCACTGTTGGTTGAGTCTGCAGGAGAGACAAGAAAAACACAAGAGGGTCAGAACCGTTAATATGAAAACAACACCAGAGCAGTCATGGAGAAGGACACGGAGGATATGCTCAGATTTAACTTTTCAGGACTTCTCTACCAGCTTATAAAGAGAAAAACACTCGATGTAGCGTCACCAGTAAAGGTGCAGCTAAAGTTGAACTGCTTCAAAGTTTTTACGCGGTAAGAAGCAGAGCTTCTTTGCTTAACTTGAAAAAAAAGCTTGTCTTCCTCTGTGCCCTCCACCATCGACCGTCCCTGGCTCAAAGAATCACACATGGATGTAGTAGATGGAGGGGGAATGATGACTGGGAAAGCAGGGGTTTGATGTTCAAGGGAAACAACAGCCTAAAGAAACCACGGCACACGTTGATGACATCACCGAAACACACTGATGACATCAGAGAGTAAGAGAAGCGTCTTGAAGCGTGAAGGCAGAATTATTTGACTCGAGAGACAATGAAACCAGAAAAACACATGCCCCCACAAACACAAACACACAGATGCAGGAGGAAAGCTGCTTTTTTTGGAGCATAGTAAACTAAATGTAACTAAGAGTCATCTGGAAAACACAGACTTACATTTGAACAAATGTAAATGTTTACCACGACTCAACTGGCAGACTATGAAAGAGTCACATTTGACAAGCACCTTGTCTGCTCAAAGCCTCCCAAATTCGGTGCTTTTTTTCTCTTCCCTATCAAAGCTTACTAAATATTTTATCGTTAATTGACTATAAAACACAATCTGAACAGAAAAAAGAAATCTAGGCCTTTTTACTCTACGTTTAAAGGACAAAGCTCTGCAAAACTATTAATGAAGTGAAACTCATTCTTTAATACAATATAGTTACTTCCTTTTGTCTCATTTTGTAGAATAAAGGGCCATAATACAGAAGCTTATTGCATTAACTTCTTCTCTTAATAACAAGATGTTCATCTTAGATTTATGACACTTTGAAGAAAATAAAACTTTTTGCTTTTATGCCTCCATGCCAGCAACAGCTGACGCCAGAGGCGTTAAGGTTTTGGGTTTCCCGTGCCAAGCCTTTGAAGGATTTTCTTAAACTTTGCAAACATTTAACCTGACTCAGGGATGATCTGATTGGATTTTAGACATCAAAGGTCAAGGTCCTTAAGCCTCATGTTCATCGCTTGCTCTTGAATGCGATATCTCAAGGATGCTTCAAGAGATTTTTTTTCCTGACTCACTCAGGAATAAACAGATTTGATTTTGGAGGTTAAAGGTTGGCTTAGTGTTCATTCTTTGCTTAAATCAATTTTATGAACCACCTTAGCCCTCTTGACTAACCTGGTTAGTGTATTTTACTGTCAACGGATCATCATTTCTAATAAGGAAGTCCAAAATCAAGATAGGAGACATTTTCCAATTACCGTTTAAAACAGGAAAAAAATATATAAAACATAAAAAAAAATTAAAAATATAAAATAGCACCAAAGCAAATAAGGATGAGAATCAAATATAAATAATAAATAACAAACAGTTTTTGTTTTCCATCTCTATTTTTCCTTTGCTGTTTCCAGGGCTTATACAGAAAATCTGACATTAAATGTAATACTTTTTACTTCCCTGTCAAGACCCTCTTCAAACATTTTAAGACCCTGCTGTATCTTTAATTTCTCTCCTGTTATACTTAACATTTGTGTTTTGTGCTGACTGTAAGATGAACCATTTACATTCAGCACATCTTAAGATCAAAATCACAGAAAAGAAACTGTCGTTTGCAAATCAAGATTTGAGATTATAAAAAAGACACTGTTGTGACACCATTATGCAGCAGGAAATGGAGGGTCTGATTTTTCTTTAACGCAGCCTAAAAGTAGTCACACCACAATCTAAAACTACAAATTTACTAATTTTGCACTGCAGTTGAAACTTAAAAGAAGAACAAATTAGACTTTACAGTTTTGCATTTAAGACACTTGAATACAATTTAAAGCCTTAATTTTTGCTCATTGATTTATCAACTTTTTATACTTTTTAAGCCCCCTCAGACACCCTAGTTTCCTTATTTTTCATCATCCATAAAAAATATCAATGAAAACACTTCATTATTCCTCTTATTGTTTTCAAGTTCATATCAAAACAGGAAATCGGAAAAGAGCTCACTAAGGATGCAACATTCACTTTTCTTTTGCTTGCGAGACCTGGTGCAGGTGTTCTGCTCAGAAAAGCATGCTGTGAATTTAGTGCCTATCTCCTGTACTCCTACTGTACTACTAGGGATTTAAGATCTGGGAAAAATAATCTATTTGCAATTTCTTCCCTTAATATTATAATTATGTTTTAAGTTTCTTCATCCTATGTATTTCTTAAACAAACAATAATTAAATCCAATTGCTGGCTTGATCAAACAGCCCAAAAATGGTGGATGCTACGAGTGGCGAGGGAGAGCCGAGTGACAATGTTTTAGAGATTGTGGAGGCTCCAGTGACTTTTAAATCTGATGTGTGGAAGCATTTTGGTCTCCCGGTGTCAAGAAATGAGAAAGGAGTAAAGGCGATGGGCATACTCTCAAGGACTCGTTCACAATCCCACTTCCCAACAACAGCGCGAGGGCTCAACAGATCTCAAAGTGTTTCAGTAAATATATAGAAAACTCGCTGGAGTCAAAGTATAAGTTAATATCTTTAAGTCAAATGCAAATATATGGCATTTTTGCCTATATTGTAATAATCAATAATAACAAAGTGTAATTGCTGATTAATAAAGGCAAGGTCACTTTTTCCCCAAGTTTTCATTTGTTATTTAGTTTTTTTTAATACCTAAATAAGTATTGTACTGCAGACCTATTACAGAGGTATGATCATATGGTGACATTTTTATATTGCTACATCCCTACTTGTACCAAATCAAAGTGATGTTGTTTATTTATAAGAAAACAGCAGGTTTTTTAAAATGTATTTTCCCAAGTGCACACAACATGCATCCATACTTTACCTCCTATTTCCTGTCTCTATAACTGGTTTTTAAGCTTCAATTATTTAAAAATGTGTTGGTTGCAGCTCCAAACACTACACTCAGTCTGTGCTGTGGCATCAATCATCAACTGTGACTTCTGTTCAGCAAATTAACAGAAATGATGCCACCTAGTGTGTGAGTGTCTCTGAATGGGTAAGAACTTCCTGATTGGTCTTCTCTGACTGAAGCAGCCTGCAGGATGTGAGGGAGTTGTCTCTCATTTTACACTCCAGTTTCACAGTCTAAACAGCAGCGTCAGATGGAGCGGCTTTGACAAACATCCAGTCATCCATTAATTCATCGCGTCAGAGCGGGAGCACACTGAAGTGACTCTTCTACTCAAAGTTTGTCTGACTGTCAGGAGGGGAATGGAGACCATGAAGACACAAACCATCACCGACACTATCAGTCTTTCTCTCGTTCACCCGCCCACACACACATTATTTTACTTTCATAACACGATGCACTGACTCAGTTACACACGCACACACATATTGCCAGGGGAGTTCCCATCCTACCGCAGTGGCTGCTCCACAGGCTCAGCTAAGAGAAGGAAATGCAGAGAAACGTACAGAGAAAGTGAAAGATGAGCAAACGTGGAGGGAAAGAAGAGGTCAGCAGAGAGGAGAGAAGTAAAGGCACGCTGAAAAACACAGAAACACTCCGAGTGAAAACCCATACAACTTCATTTCTTATGCTGCGTTCAAGTTCTGCTGGAATCTAGGAAACTCTGGCTTTGAAATGGGAAATATCAACATTTAGCTGTCAGCACCTGAGATAATTTTCAATCTCATTTTGTTTAAAAAGCAGAAAATTACTTTTGAGATGTATTTTTGGACACAGTTTCATTTTAAAGTTCCTGTTTCCTCATCAGTACTCTGGAAAATTTAGATGGTAAATATGACGCACTAAAAGGGAATTTCCTCTTTCCAGTATCAAACAGAAAGCAGCATTCTCTTTGTGTTGTTACAGCTAACGGTATGCTTTTGGTTTGTTTGTTAAAGTTGGCTCTGACTGGCTGACAGCAGCGTGCTCACCTGAGGCCTCCCCGAGCAGAGCGGTCCTTCCGATGTTGGATAGCAGGTGGTCAATGTTTGGTGCGGGCTGAACGTCCTCCGTGTCCACCGGTGTCTGAATGGAGGAACGAAAGATCATCATTTAAATGTACAAGAAAATTAGACAAGTTCTTTATAATTGACATCACATTTTTGCAGTTAGATTTTATTATCTGAATAGACGCTACCTACAAAACCAACTGTACAAACACTTACACATTAAATCAGGGATTTCAGAGGCTTTTGTGCACACTTGCTTGCTTTATCCTTATATTTCTGTCACAAAGATTACCTTACAAACATCAAATAAACTCTTGTGTTTTAGAAAACAATAAAACTGAGAGCTCCGATGCTTTACATATCTTTTACTTTAACTGCTACAGCTGATAGCATCCACTCCAGACTCTGCACTCAACTTTTATTAAAGTAAAAAAAAAACTGTTTCTTGAAGAGTCTCTGCTTGTATTGCTGAGCAGAACGGCTTCATTTTATTGTGGTAGCAAAAGAAGTTATTGAGCTGATGCTCCATGTGTTATGAAATTAGTGAAACAATCAGCTTGAGGTTTTACTAACCATTAAACTCTTTTATAGTGCAATGATTAGCTGACTGAAAAATTAAAAGCAACTATTTGGCAAATACTTGGTTAGTGGCCTAAAAGTGACAATTTTAACTAAAAATCACAGACACCTGTGGGCATTAGCCTCTTGAATGTGAGGATTTATTGATATTCTTAAACATTTATGGTAGCGACTGAAGAGTCTTTGAATTAAGGACTGTTGGCCGGACAAATGGAGGAAGTTTAAGGATCAAATTGGGCTCTAGAAACATTTAATGAAGAAATCTCGCCATTTCTTTGACAATTTTTGAAAAGGTAGATTGTAACATTTCAACACTGATGTGTCTGCATTAATTAAAATTACATTTATTTTGTTGATTAATTACACCACCTCAAATATTTATTATATACTCATAAAGCCCTGTGATTGACTGGCGACCAGTCCAGGGTGTACCTCGCCTCTGGCCCAATAACAGCCATGATAGGTTCCAGCCCCCTATCACCCTGAACAGGATGAGCGTTCTAGATAGTGGATGGACGGATTTTTTTCTAGATAATTTTAAAGTGTCTTGAAATAACCTTGGTTATGAGTTGGCACCAAAAACGTAAAGGCTGATTGATGATATTCAACAGTTGTCAGAGCCAGAGAGATTTTGTAATGGTCCTTGTTCTGTAGTGGTCCTTGACATGGCGGCCTGCAACGAATGTTAATGTTGGCATAGAAACCCTGGATGTTAAATTTAAAGGTGCGGCTCCACTGAATCCGTCCAAGCATCATGCTAAGCCCACCTCTGTTGCCTATTTTTTCAAACAAACCACAGCAGATCCCACACAACCACAGCACAAACCCTTTCCAGTCATCCAGCCCCCTAGCCAAGAAAACTAATTTCTGAAATCATGTTATTTCTACGGCCATAAACATCTGCTACTGTTACCACACTACTCACACAGGGCAAATCTGCACTAAAACATTTTAAATACATACTTTTATCCTGTCTAATTTATTGAATGAGCCATTTTTACTCTGTTTTTTGGAATGAATTGTTTTCATGTCATTTGTCTTTGGTTTGTATGTTGCGGTGTATGTAGAGCTACACGTAGGGCATTTTTCTGTGATGATAGACAATAAAGTTTTCTGAATCTGAACTGAAGTCTTTTCACTGAAAGCTAAACTCCATAAGGTGTAGGTACTAAACATTAAAAATAACCATTATTGTGGACAAATTTCACATTCTGGGAGAGAAAAGCTGTTTTAAAAGTGTTGACATATTCTGGAGAAAAGCTGTTTTAAAGGTGCTGACATATTCTGGCTTGTTCTTCCAGCAGGTGGGAGCCACATGCAAAGCATTTTGGGAACCCGAAGCAACGTGGGGCCAGAAGCCGCCGGCACTTTTTAACGTCTTTTCTCTCTCAATACATGAAATTAAACTTAGACAACTTACGGGGTTCAGCTTTAATTGAAAAGACACCTCTAAAGGCATGTCAGCAACGCAGGTGGGCGGAGCTCTGTTGAGTCACCGCATAGATGGATTCACTCTAAGACTTCTGCATAAGAAAGTGAAAACTGCTACTGCAAGCTGACATTCTGTTGCTGTATCTCATTCAGGGTTTTTTTTGCGCTACAACAATTATTTTCTGCCATCAGCAGTGCATTCTGCCCCCGCTGACCTCCATAATGCTGTAGCTCAAGCCAACTCTAGTGCTTACTTCTGGTTTTAAAATCAGGATTTCATTCAACAAAAACAGCACTCCATCAGATGTTTTTACCAAACGGTAAACCACCTTTTCATGGATAAAATTCACATAATGAGGGATAAACTCTTCTAAAATGGTCTTCCCTGTTAATGCTTCAAGACGGTGGTTTACTGTTAGTAAAGTCTTGACTTGTTATCTTTGTTTATTGTTTTGATTTTGAGCCTCCTGATAGTGAAATGTACGTACTGTATGTCTGACGTCTCTTTTTAACAGTATGATTTAAAATATGTGACTCAACAACACGTGAACCTTACCTTCTCATCTTTGTCTAGCTCTTCCGTGAAAAACCAGATGCACTGTCAGAACAAGAGAGACGTCGAGATATTTAGTATTAAAAGGAGCATCCGTCATTTGCATGTGTGCTTGCATATGTGTTTCATCTCTCACATGCTGTATGAGGGTCTCCACGATCTTGTAGCGGTCAGGCATGTGTGTCACCATGTCTTTCATGTTGTCCTCAGAAGTCCGCACCAAAGTCGGCCCGAACACCAGAGCCAGGTTACGAGGCTCCATCTGCACACACACCAGACATTATTACCACACTGCAATTCATGATTACCTGGAATCATCATTTACATACTTTAATTCCTCCACACACCTTGTTTTTATCAGAGTTGTCAGCAACAGTCTTCAAGTGGCTGACCAGGAACTTCAAAGTGTGGTAGTAATGATCCGGGAGGTCTCTGATCTGCAGTGGAGAAACAAGAGGAATGACAACACTGATGAACCTGTCTGACCTGTCTGAGGTCTGTTACACACGCACAGACGCACACAAGCGAAGCATGAAAATGATTCATTCCAGCCTCATTCTTCTCCTCAGAGAAACACTAACCAGTTTCTTCATGGTCTTCAGGCGGTCGGATGCGTTTTCCATGCGGTTGGCATCGATGAAGTCATTGTACTTATCTACAGAAAAATGTGTAAAGCACATTAGAAAAATACAGACCAAAGTACGGCACAGAGACTAAAACACAGAATAAAACACAAATGTTATAGATCTAAAAACAATACTAAATATATAAAAATGACATATTAGAATGCTGTAAAATCCATAAAAATATATAAAACACATGAAAAGCCAGTATTAAGAAAATAAAGACATGCTCAAAGATGTGATTAAAAAGTTTGTACAGTGGACATCTTTCTTATAGTTTGTTCTACAGTTTAGTAACCACTATAGAAAAGCTCTGATTTTTCTTGTTCTGTTCTTCAGAACAACAATGAGAAGAAGCTGGTCAGAAGGAATAAGAGATCTCAAGGGATTTTGCTTTCACAAGAAAATGTACTGAAGCTTTGATCCACTTAAAGACAAAAAACACTCGATTTTTAAAAATGAACAGGAAGCAAGATGGAGAAGGCCAGGATGAGAATATGCTTTCTTATTTTATAAGACAAGCATCAGCACTGTAAACGTGTAAATATAAAGTGTAATAAAGTACACTGCAGCAGTCCAAATGTGCTCTTATAAAAGCATGACAAACTCTAAGTACAGTGACCTGGAAGTGCAGTTGACAATAACAAAGTCTGACAAACTTTATGAAACAAATTAACAAAAACATTTTTACATTTCATAAAACAATATAAATTTTATAAAATATTTTTACAAAAAAGAAAAAAAAATCATTTTATAAAACATGTTTACAAGGGGAAAAAAAAACAATTTAAATTTTTCAAAACATTTGATGTTTTGTCTAAACTCACGCAAGTGTTTCAGGTTTTGTAAATTTGTTTCCTTAATTGTTAAACTGTTTATTTTGTCATTTGCATTAGTGTTTTCTTAATTTATTTATTTATTTTTATTTCCTTTTTAAAAAGTGTTTCAGAATTTTAAATTTGTTTCAGAAGTTGTAAAAGTGCTCCACAACTTGTAAATTAGTCTCAGATCAAGTAAACGTGCTTTGTGTTTTGTAAATTTGTTTCATGAAATCTAAAAATGATTTTTTTTTTTTTTACAGTTAATTTGTTTCAGGCTTGGTAAGAGCATTTAAAAAAAACTGCCATTTGTAGTGCACTCCAGGCCACCGTACATTAGAGATCATAAAAAGATGAAACAAATTCAATCTTGGATAAAAGCATTAGATTATTAAAAGACTTAGTTCAACAACAAAATGTATCTGTTGATCCAATGGAAAATCACTCAGTCTTTGTTGAGGGGAGCATCAAATTCCCATCACAGTTTTAGTTTCATTAAAATTTAAAAAGCTTAGTTCACCCAAGCTTTGATATCTTTAGAGGTTTGAAAGCACTGCCATTATTTTTTTCAAAGGCAAAGAAATTTTTGCGTCATCAGCATTGCTGCAAGTTAGTTGTCTGATAGGAACACAGGCTGTGTGAGGCTTCACTGTGTCTGTGTGTGATGACTTGTCTCGACATGTTCAGACTCACCGTTTGTGAAGAGCGGCTCTGGAAGTTTTCTGAAGAATGATTTGAGTAAACTGCTGACAACATTCAGGTCCTGCCACTTCTGATGACAGAAAAAGAGTTGACCTTCTGTATTTAGTGATTCAATGATACAAGAATTTTAACAAAAACACTGTAGTTTGGGAAAATGTTACTCATGTCACTATAAGAATATAGCACTGATTACAAAAAGATGGATTCTACTAAAAAACAGAAGAAAACAAATCAAATCTTTACTAAATACCACAAAATAGACATGGAAACATATATCAATAAAGTTTTATTCTATACAGTCATGGGATGTCCAATGCTGCCAATAAGAGGGGAGAGCTTTATGGGGCCAAATCGGGGGCTCATAGAGGTAAGGAAAATAATGTTCCATTTTAAAATTGATCTGTGATAACCATATCTTATATTCAACTTGAATAATCACCACTCTTATTAAAGGAACAAGAACATTACTTTCCAAATGGCTAAACCATTTGAAAGTAATTTGAGACTTCATAGCTACTGAGCCATGATGTGCACAAAGAACAGGACGCCAGAGAATAAAGTAGAAGGAACAGAAATCATTTTAAGGGAAAACAAGTAATTGCAAAAAGAGGCAAATAGGTGAAAATGGGCAAAAATGAGTAAAAGGGGCAAAAATTGGTGGGAAAAAGTGCTGAAAAGTGGTTACAGAGTAGAATAAAGAGTAAAAAGTGCAAAAATTTGATAAAAGCAGCAAAAATGGGTAAAGGAAGGCAAAAATGAGTGGAAAATGGGGAAAAGCTGTAAAAACTAGTGGAAAAACTGGTTAAAGTTGTTAAAATGTGAGAAAAGGGGCAAAAGAGAGGCAAAAATGGGCAGCTAAAAAGTAGCAAAAATGCACAAAAGGTTGCAAAGTTGGTTGAAAGGGGCAAAACTTGGTCAAATGGGGGAAAATTGGTGGAAAGAATGATGAAAAGGGGTTAAAAAGTGGCACGAAATAGTATTTAGAATATCAAAACCTTAAGCTTGACACACTTTCAGTTCCAAAATCAGGAATCATCATCATCATCAATAAATCACTAGGGAGGGACCGTTCACTTGGTATTTCAGGGGCCCGGGTAATTTTGTGGGCAGACCTGGAGAAATCTGTTGGTCAAGCTGTTATTATGTTTGTATTTTTGCTTCCTGACCTCTTCTGTTGGGTTGATGTCAACGCCCTTGTTGAGCTGATCCTGCAGCATGGATACCATGGCGTTATTCCCGGGGACTCTGTAGATCCCTGTGTACTCCAGACCCATCTCTTCTACCAGACCACAGCAGATCTCCACGATCAGTGGGATGAACTGAGACACACAGGCAGAATTTAAGCACAATAAACACCTTCAAAAAATCTTTAGTTTGACTACATTAGGCTAAAAACCGAGGCATACCTTATTATTGACACCTGGCTGACATTCCTCCAGCCTCACACCGAAAGCTTTAGGCCCTGCCTTCTTTGTCTTTTTCATGATGTTGATTCCCCATGGGGACTTTGGAGGGCCGCTCTCATCTAGAAGCAAAGTGAGTGAAACATTTTAATGGAAAAACCTCAACAAAACTGGGAAAACTAAACATCTTTACAGCTTTAAAAAACAACAGGACAACAAGCTGATTGCAGAGAATGAGCCTCTTCCCTCTTGCCACTTCTTTTATTAGCTCCAAATAAGGAATTTTGTTCGGCTCTCTCTCATTCTAACGTTTGATTTCACAGCTGGTCAATCTCTTTTCTATGTTAGCCCCGTCTTTCCAAATTAAAGTAGAGAGCATTGAGGACACTGATGTGGAGATTTCAGACAAGCTATGGGCGAAAGAATTAGCTGGGATCAGATCAAATTGATTAATGCAAGGCTTCAACTAATACAGTTTAAAGTTACAACAGGCTGCATTTGACCGACCGAAAGACTGACAATTTTTTAATCCCAGGAAAATTCAAATTATTCCAAGACCAAATTAAAACTTCTCCTTCCCTTTATCTCTGGTACAAGTAATAACAGGTTGGGTGACCAGGACCTTAGGTCATCTTTTCTGCTCATAACTTCAACTTTAAAGCTTTTGGGATAAGCTTTTGGGTTGCTCCATCATTCTTTGACGCTTTTGTCTGCCTTAAAAACAATCCCTGAGGCTTGAGATTTTACCAACAAAAGGAGTTATCTTGACACAGTGGAAATTAGCTAAAATGTTATGCTTTCCTGCCTGTACCTTGTAGAAATGAGGTATTCTGCTTTTCCAGTGCTCATCTAAAATTTCTTTAGAGTTCTGATTGCTTTTATTGAATACAGTATCAGGGAGAAAAACCGTCACTGTGTTGGAAAGCCTTGTATTACACCGCAGTGCATTGTTCAACTATGTGCTGCATTGTTGGATGCTTACTGATTTTTGCGCTTTTCCTTTGCCTTGCCCTTCACACATTTATATTTAAAAAAAGGCAGAAAACAAGCTAGAATTGCTGAAAGTTGATGAAAGTTTCCTAGAGAATAAGTCAGAAATAATGTCAAAGCTCTCTCCCTCTGGGTGACAATCAAAGGCAACAACTTCTCATATTAATTCTACAGCATATATACTGTTGATTATTGTTGATTGGGATCCCCATTAGCATTGGCACATGGCCACGGCTATTCTTCCTGTGGTCCAGAACATAAAATAGTTTACATACAAATAGTACATATAATATTAAATGAAGTAAAACATACATACACTTTCATCCCAACCTCACCACTCCTACTCAAGACACAGCAAACAACACATAAGTTAATAGACAATCCCAGATGATTCCAAGCATGCCTTAAACATTAAAAAGATAATAAAAAAAAACAAAACTGACAAAAAACAAAACAAACAACTGCAAAGTGGCTTATTAAGAGCAACAAAAAAGCAAACAATCAAAAAGTTACAAAATTTAAAAGTGCCAAAAAAATGCCATTAAATTTTGGAGACCTTTTAAATCCAACCTTCATCTGTTTACCCACTTATTATTATTACTTTAACACTTTGCAATATTCACATTTCCATTTAAATTAGGATTAGATTAAACATATTACATGTCTTTATGTACATGAAAATTTTTACACCTATAAAAAAATGTCATACTTTCATCAACCAGCTTTAAAGTCGTTTTTTAAATAAACCCAATGTACTTGATTTTCTGATATAATCAGGTAGTTTATTCCATTCAGTGATGGCCCTGTACATGACAGATTTCTGTAGTGCACACGTCTCAGCTAAAGGCAAAGCAAAGACACCTTTTGCAACCTGTCTCATATTGCCACCATGAATTTCATCAACACGTACTAACTTAGAATGTAGACATCTGGGTTATTTAATCAAAAAAAGGAGAGAAGATTGTAATTAAGCCTGTCTTCAACTTTGGGCCATTGAAGCCTGTGATGCATATCATTTACATTAGCTCTGAAAGGGTAACAGAGGACCATGCTTGCAGCTCTATTTTGCGCAAGTTGTAGCTTTTGAATGTCTTTTTTTTTGATGCACATGACCAGACTGCAGAGCAGTAATCTAAATGTGACAATGCTAGCATTTGGGTTACAAGTTTAACAGAATGATCATTCAGGAAGTAAGCATTTCTTTTAATTGCAGACACAGCTCTGCCCATTTTAGTTACAATATTATCAATGTGAGAGGCCCATGGACCATGACAGTTTATTATCAAGGGTAACACCTAGAAGCTTTACATTAGACACTTGTTCTATTGCTATTTTATTCATTGACAATGAAAATTGTACATCTTTTCTTAAAGCATGATGAGACCCAAAGACTACACATTTTGTTTTTAATATATTTAATATATGTTATTATCAACCCATTTAGACACAAGATGTAGTTCTTTCTGCAAAATAGAGTTTAATTCAGCAATAGTTTTTGCAGAAGAGCGTAAAGTAGAATCATCTGTGTACATGGTCACATTAGTTTGATTCAAAGCTAATGGTAGGTCATTTGTGAAAACAGAAAATAATAGCGGACTAAGGCAGCTCCCTTGGGGAACCCCGCATTCTAAATTACTAAACATGGAAAAACAGCCATTAAAGTAGACATATTGTTTTCTATGAGACAGGTAATTTGTTTGATAGAAGTTCATGTCCACAATATCAAAAGCTGCACTAAAATCAAGTAATGCACTGCCAATTATATTTTTCTTGTCAGTATGATTTCTCCATTCATCAGTCATTAGAGTCTATGCTGTGCATGTAGAGTGACTTTCTTTGTAAGCATACAGGGAGAATACTGATAGGTCTGCAGTTATCACTACTGAAGGTTTTCTTTTGATTATTGATGATGGGTATGATTTTAGCAGCTTTCCATTCTTGAAGGAAGACTCCCTCTTGTAAACTACAACTGAAAATAAGATGGACAGGTACAGCAATATAATCTGCCATTAATCGTACAAGCTTACCACCCAGATTATCCAATCCAAATTGAGTGTTATTTTTTACAGATCTCAAAGCTTTGTTACTTCTTCAAGCGAGACTGACTGCAAAACAAATCTGCAACTTTTAAAATCTTTGGCCCACATTATGAAATTCTTGCTTTCCTAACAGTTGCGACAATATTATGATCACTTAGCCCAACAGGGGTTGAAATGACCTTGGACCATAGATGCTGACCTTTGCCATCTGGTTTTGGAGAGCGTGGTGCCCCGGCTACATTTTCTGTCTTTGTGAGCAGGAATGGAGGTTTCATGCGAGGCAGTCTGGGTGAGGAGTCAGGTTTACTGCCTGTTGGACTGCAGGGGGAGACAGAGAGATGTGTTTGATTAACGCAGTCAGATAAGAGCAGTAAAGTCTATCCTCAGATGACTCACCTTTGTTTTCTGTAATCATTCAGTTTCTTATTGATAAGGGCCTGCCTGGAAAAGCCGAGCTCCTACAACAAACAAACACAGTGATGACCTGGTTCCAATAACATCTTTTTAAATAAAAATTGAAAGATATAAATGTGTCTTCTGACCTCACTGTCTGTCTTGCTGTTTTCTCGGATGACCTTAATCCAGTCCAGCATGTCCTCACGGTCCTCCGCCTGCAGCAGGTACTCACAGAAATCCTGCGTGGTCAACCGCAGGGCGTGCTTTCGTTTGGTCTCGCTGTACGCGATGTCCACCAGGCAGCCTTTGATGCTGATTGGCTGCTCGTCGTCCGCCGAGCCTCCTATCGTAGCCCCGCGAAGCACTGCTTCCCTCTTGTCTTTGTAGAGGAACAGCGAATGGGAGCGAAGAACAGAGAAGACTCGCTTCCACGGTCGCATGCCGCTGCCCACCTTCTGTGAAAGACAGATGTCATGTGGTGAGTCTTTATTCTACAACTTCATTTCAACTTTGATCCTGCTGATAATACAGTGAAAAGTTCCCACCTTGCCCTTCTCTGTGAGGATCTGTTTGTAGTGCAGCCATCCTTCTCTCCTGACATCGCTGTATGTGATGTTTCCCAGCTCTGAGGTGGAGTGTCGTTTAGATCGCACCTCCTCTGCTGTACCGAGGTTGTCTAAAGACTAAAACAGAGAGAAAAGTCAGCCCACTCAAAGCCATTACTTCATTGATTCAGTTTAGAAAATTTTGGCTCATGTGTAAATATTAACATAGATATGGTTTTTTTTTATTCTTGTGTTGAGCCCACTATTGACATGTTTCTTTGGCCATGGATTAAGACTCCTCCTCTTGCAAAAAAGCATTATGTAAAAAATGAAAAAGTAGAACTTTTGGCATCAGCACATTAAGATGGTTCCTGCCTCAACTTTATGTAAGTGGACAGAGATTTTTCCCATCAGCAAGAACTTCTAAAATTTGATTTCTTGATTCTTGACAGACCAAAGGATAAACTATTGTGGCAGAGATAGGCATACTAAAAGAAATAATACTTAGATGTAAGACCTTTGTTCTTGAAAAAATATAATATACATTTATAATCATAAAACAAATGATTTAATAAGAATTATAACATATTAGTTTAATGTTTGAAGTCAGTGACACTCAACTGGTTGAGTCACAAAAAATGTGGCATTTTGTGATGACTTGTGGCTCTTTTAAATCTACTTGGTTAAAAACAGTTCCCCCAGAAAACCTTTAAAAAGGAAAACTTGAACTCAGAAATGATCCTTTGCAAGTCACATCAATCAGTTTGTTTCCCTTACTTATACAGTAGGCTTTAAATGTCCAAATTTTATTGTTGACCTTCATTTTTTGTCTGTATGATTCCATCAGATGTGTGCAATAAAGAATATGAAAGATAAATATCACTGACTCTTGAGAAAAGGCAAACATGTTCTGAACTTGTCTTTGTACTTTTGTTTTACTTCAGTACAACAAAGTGGACAAGTGGACACTTTAGCATCCATGTCCACTTCAGGCAGCTGTCTTGTATGCTTGATTTAATTTCATCCAATCACTTAAGCATTGCAAAAATAATATATGGGTCATAAAGTCTTAAAATTACTCTTTGATGTTTTCCTTTATTATGCAAATACAGTTTGATTTCTTTCAGTCAATGTAACTGTGTCCAATTTGCCTGTTAAGATTGTTTCTTTATTTTTATTTTCTTTATTTTGTTTCAGGATTTAGTAAAAGAAGGAAAACATGTGAAATGTGTGTATTTTAAAGGATTATTTCTGTGCTGTTATGCCTTTATTGAGCTACGATTAAGTCAGACTTGGGAGTGAGAGAGAAAGGGAATAATGTGTAGGAAAGGAGCCATACCTCTGGGTCCTGTAGACTTAATCTCTAGGCTACATTTGAAATGTGTGTAATTTAAAGGCGAAGAACTTACCCCATCTGTAAAGAAACTCTTCACTCTCTTCGGTAGCCTCCTATTAAGAACAACAACATGATTAAGTGCCATACTTTCCTACAAATGACATTTCATCAATGTGATTTTAAGACTAAATTTGACTCACGAGAAGACTCGTCCTTCCTCTCTGAATGTGTTGAGTCCTTCGTCACATGACTTGGAGCGCTCTGTGGTTATGGCTAGAAGATAGGAGGAACGGCGACTGGATTTAATACTGCCTGCTTGATGAGAGGATGAATGAGCAGCGAGAGAGACAGAGAGATAGAGAGAGAGAGGAGAAGAAACACAGAGACAGAGAGAAAGACAGGATGTTGATGTAATGCCAATCACCAGAATGGACGGTGTTGGATTAACCAAGAGGGGCACTGAGCAAGAGAGGGGGAGGTGATGGAGGAGGCCCAAGATTTGAGTTGAGGTGAGGGTGGATGAGCTGAAATGGTGGGTTAGATTAAAATATCACTTCTCTCACCACTGGCATGCAGGAAGAGCTTCTGTAAACACTGACTAGCATGCAATTAAACTCTTAGTGCAAAGACAAGTACCATGCGAGACTCTGTCTGTCCAATTCAACAGTGACATTGTAAGAATTTCTTGATACAAGACAATTACAGTCATAGCACTGCTAAAATCTCATTTTTGCAGGGATTTTTTTTTGAGCCCATGAAGCATTTTTACAAGTGAAATTAAAGGAAGTCAGTTTCATGAAGGAAAAGATTTTCTTCACTTGATTCTCTAAAAAAGTCATAGAATACGATTTGCATTAAAGACTTGAATGTAAGCATTCTTTTTTCAATAATGTTGACAAATTAAGAGTTGAAACAGACAAAAATTCCCAATAAGATGAAAATTTTAGCAGCAAGGATGAACACCAAACCAGAAAAGTTTAAACATTTCATGCAGGCTTCTTTAACTTGTCTCTGGTCCTAAAAACATCACCAACAAACACCAAAGGTGCGATTCTTCTCAGTTGCATGCACTGGGGGAGCAAGGGAGGGAAGGAGGAGAGGAGGGGGGCACTCACTGCAGTCGTGTGAGAAGAGCCTAGTGAGGGGGAAGGAGAAAGTGGGGGAGGCGGGGCTGGTGACCACGGCGGGCGCCGAACTCATGCCGCTGGACACCACCGAGGACGCCGGCACGTGGCGGGCGCGCAAATCAGCGCCGGGGCTGGTCGGCTCATCTGTGGGAGGAGGGAGGAGGGAGGAGGGGAGGCAGGAAGGGAAGCAAGAAGGGATAGAGTTAGGTGTTAGAGAAAAAAAGATAAGAAAAACAGAGGGGAATCAAAGGGATTAGATTAGGAAAAGGCGAGGAGGAGGAGAGGTTTAAAAGGAAGAGGAACCACTGGGTTACCAGATAGAAAACAAGATCTTGAAGTTTCTAAGACATCTTTAACATCATTAAATCATCAATTGTTTCTGCAAGATAGACACAATGAAATCACACTTCAACATGAGGACTGTTCTAGGCATAAGAAGGAAGTAAACAGAAGTCAGATCACAAACACAAACATCCTGGTTCATACTGTAAATGCAGAAAACCAAGCTAAAGAATCCTAATTCAAATGCAGCCTGACTAAAGTGCAAAATGTAAACAGGTAGATAAAAAACAGGCAACAAGTACTGCAGTACCTGTGTCTCCTTCTGCCATAAGAAATGCTGGTCTGTAGCTTCAGGAGGGCGTTTGTTACAAAGATTTACTGACTACAGGTTTCAGTTCTTTATAAAATCTACAACAGAGTACAGGGTTAAGTGTAAAATGTTAGAATAAGAGGAAACACAGAATACTTTGGATGGCTGAACTCTGATACATGTTTGTTTTTATGGGTCAATTTTGTGCCTTTAATTATTAAAATATGTGGAGGAGTTTTAAAGATCACACTGGCTAAAAGTCTTCAATAGTTTCAGCTGATGTGATGAGATATGAAACTGTAACACACATTCAGATACACACTTCCTGAGTGACAGAGGATTAGAGAGCAGCCTGATATTTGCATAAAGTGAAGAGAAGCTGGATTTGCCGGTGACATTTAAACCGTCAGGACTGAGGTGCTGCTTGGTTTCGATGTGTTCCCTATAGAAGCACCAGGGGGCAGCACAACCTCAAACACAGTCCACCACATGGTCTGCAAAATTCTTGCCCCAGGTTTTCTTCTCAATGTAGCTCTGATTTAGGTGATGTTGTTCTTCCTCTTAATGCCTTTCACCTCCCTCTCTTCTCTGTTGTTGGTTTAAATCCACCCACCCCTCTTTCTGCTCCACTCTTTACTCCTGTGCATACTGGTGCCCCAGCATCAGGCGGAAAACATTTCCAGTCTGGGCTGAGGAATCTGCCTGTTTACAGCGCTGCTCAGAAATAGTCATGCTGTGGGTTTAACAAAGGCCGTCATTAACGGGCAGCCAGAGAGTGAGCTCAGAGCCAGACGGAGACAGACCAGCAGAGGGGAGCAAAATACTGCAGCAAGCTCTGGACCAAACTGCAGCATATCCTGAAGAAAATATGGAGCTCAGCACGCAGATGACATGATAAGAAAGGCAAAAAAAGAGAAAAAGCTAATATACAAAATAGAAAGTAAGAGAAGACAAAGAGTCTTAATCAGTCAAGAAAACAACATGCTTTATAGATTAATGCACAGTTAAAAAGGGTAGTTTAAATAAAGCCTTGAATGCTAATATTTCAGCATTATTCATATTGATCCCATGATTTTATGTCCTTGAAGGCCAATTGTACTTAAGCTACAATAGCGGTGCAGCAAATCACCTTTCTTCCCAATTTTGATACTCAACGTCTACATGCCTACATTCATTGGTTGCTGCCATGTAATTGGCTGATTAGATATGTAAATTAATAAGCAGCTGATAGATACATAACTGCAAATTCATTTTTTTTACTCAGGACACACAATATTAGCAGAAAGATATAAGTATTAGCAGATACTACCCATCCATCCATCCATTTTCTATTTCGCTTATCCCATTGGGGATCACGGGTTGGGAGATAGTAGCCAGTAGATAGTGCCGATAATTACTACCAATATATCAATTGTAAGGCTGCACGGTGGCGCAGGGGTTGGTGCTGTTGCCTCACAGCAAGAGGGTTCCTAGTTTGCGTCCTGGTCAGGGATTTTCTGTGCGGAGTTTGGCTTCCTCCCGCTACCAAAGACATGCTCATTAGGTTGATTGATCACCTGTAGGCTTGAGTGTGAGCATGCCCCATTGTCTGTCTCTATATGTCAGCCCTGTGATTGACTGGCAACCACCAGTCCAGGGTTTACCCAGCCTCTCGCCCAATGACAGCTGGGATAAGCTCTAGCCTACCCCAAATGGGATAACTGGTATAGAAAATGGACGGAAGGATGTCAGTTGTAAATATTGGTGTATCTCTGCTGTAAATAAAGGCTTATCTACTGTATGCAGAGGCCTGCATCAGCCTGTATCTGCTGTAATTAGCTGTCAATATTTGTTAATATTGACCTGTATAAGCTATATGTATAGACCTATATTAGCTGTAAATATCTGCCGAAATCTGCTGTAAGCATAGGCCTACATCTGCTTTAAACATTGGCCTATATCTGCTGTTAATATCAGCCTATATTTGCTATAAATATTGGCCTATGTGCTGTAAATTTTGACCTTCATCAGCTCAAAATGCAAGCCTATAACTGCTTTAAGAATCAGTTTTATATCTGCTATAAGTATAGGCCTATATCTGCTGTACACTTTGGCCTTTATTTGCTGTACGTAAAGGACTATATCAGCTGTAAATATCTTCCCAAATCTGCTGTAAATATTGGACTATATCAACTGTATTTATCTGCCTATATCAGCTGTAAATAACTGTATATATCTGATGCAAACAGCAGCCTATATAAACTGTAGATATCAACATATATTAGCTGTAAATATTGGCATTGTATGAATAAATACACATGTAACTTCATCCATGGTGACTTCTATTCAGTTTGATTAAATCCCAACCTCCAATAAATAAATCCACCTCGTCTCAGTGAAGTCCAGTTCTTTCATCACTGTCATTCTCTTTTCCTTTCCTCTTATTCTAACCTTTCCTTGACCCTGTGACATTTTCAGTGAAGGAAGAGCGAAAGGAAAGGGCAGAGCCTTGTGGAAGTGAAGAGTAAATGGGGGGATTAAAGCCTAATATAAAAATAAGACTCATCGCATCAAGGATTGGAGGGCAACTTTTGTCCTTGGCCATTTGTTCTATGCTATGATGGCATTTTGGTGTGCACCAGAAAATAAGCATGGCAACCTAAACACTCAAGACTCAAGGGATCTACAGAAATAGGAAAAAGTATAAATAAAATAAAGAACACAAGTAGGGTGTTGGATCCTGAGAGGAGAGCAGAAGTAAGAACAGAAGGTCCTGGTCTGTGCTCTTCAGGGTTCAGCCAATAAAGATAGACCTAGACTGAACCCCCCCACACCCACACAGACACACAAACCCCTTCATCATCCAGAGAGGCACAATAGCAGCATTGATGTCGAGTGTATGGTCCCCTACTGTTCCCCACAAGCACCACCACAAAAACCTCTTGGTAATTTACAGCTTAGATCCATGTCAAAATACTCAAGACTGAAAGAAGAGGAAAACACTGCATCTGCTCGCATGCTACTTCCTGTTTTATACACTTTTTCTGCACTCAATAGTTAGACAAAAGTTTTGAGATCTGCTACATCTACATAAGGATTCAAAAGAGATCTATAAGTGCAGGCAAGAAAAGAAACAGCCTGTTCCCAAACGGGCCCAGATCATATCAGCATCTCTAAGCAAAGATAGGGAAAGAAAGGAGAGGAGTGGAGCTGGTTCTTGTCTAAGGGGAGAAACTAGCCTAGTTTCAGTTCATGCCCATTAAACGTGTCCCGGCCTGCAGCTGTGATTCCTGCTTTTCTGAAGGTACAGGGCAGGAATGTGCTGCGACACATGCTGAGAGAAGCAGAGAGAGATGCCTCTTGGTTTGCTGATCCACTGGATTTTCTCCCTTTAAATGACTTTCTCTGTGCCGAGCGTGGCTTGGCTCAAATGCCCGCAGTTGTTTCACGTTGGGTCAGGGACTCTAAGTCAGCTGATTTCAATCTATTTGACATGAGGGTAAGCACTGGTTGCTTTCTCCGTGCAGTGGCGGGTCGAGGAGGGATCGGCTTGCCTGACAGACTGACTTAGTTTGCGTATGGTTTGACTTAATGGCAGCTGTACGCGTCAGGTGATACAACCAAATATGAAGCCTGCAGAGCCCCTTCCCTTTGAGGCTTTTCAGAGCAGGAACATGCTGGGACACGACCACAGTCACTTCCCACTGACAGCAACATGTGTAGCTGTACAGTACATGCTCATGTAAACAGCATCTCAATGACATAGGCCTGCATATCCTTTATGCAAAGCAGATTTTACAGATTATTATCAGCTCATGAAAAATGCAGGACGTTTCTTAAATGCTTCTTTTCATCTGATGTGTTTTATTTGTTGGCTGTGGATCAGGAGGTAGAGTGGCTAATCCACCTGTCTGCAGTTCGACAGCTTGATTACAGACGCCTCCAGTCCTCATACTGAAGTGTCCTTCAGTAAAAATGGAACCCCAAATTGCTCCCCAAGCTTCGCCTTTAGAGTAAAAGTCATTGTGTGAGTGCATGTGTGTGAAAGGTGACTGGAATGTATCTAAAGTGCTTTAAGTGGTCGGAAGACTAAAAAGAAGCCAAGTACAGCCAATTCAGCATTTAATCCATTTATCATTATAATATTAAGCAAATCTTGAAATGGTGCATCAAAGGAGGATAAAGACTTTAAAGTCTTTTCTATGCTTAGATATATATTAAAAGCTAAGTAACAGTGTTTAAAGAGAGCCCGCTGTAATAAAGCACATGGATTTTCTATCATTAAGATCATTTTCAATGGACAGAATGAAACAGGACTAAATGCCAACTGCTCTATGAGGTTTTACTTCAATAAAAAGCTGCTTTATGGTAATGACAGCACGTAGATTTGAGATTTTCTCTTTTTAATGACCTCAGTCACCTCAGTTTAACCTCATGACTGCAGCTTAGGTAACATAAGAGTATTACAGTTTCACATTTGTCAACTAAAACTATAATCATGAGAAAGATGAGACTAAGACTAGCTTAAACAGATCTTTAAGAATTGTGAAGAAAAGTAAGTTTAGTTTTGTCAAGAAGACTAAAAGGAGACTAAAATGTTGGTGCTGGACTATTGGACTTTAAAAACCAATGATATCTCTTCAATCTACATATTATTGCTTTAAATACCAGCAGAGATTGGGTGAAGAGCATTAAGTGTAAGTCAGAATTTTTTTCAGTGTATTCTCAAAATAAAAAAATAAAGAATGTGCAGTGCATTAACATGAGCAAAACTGTCCATAAGGGGGAAAAACATTTCCGGGGTCCACTGTAAAGTTAAGCTGTGATCACTTCTTTCATTTTATCATAATTTCAGCTCATTATTCTCTTCAGTCTAACAAAAAAAACAGAGGCCTATTTTATTATTGTTGCTTTGGTAAAATCTAGCCGGTTAAAAAAAAAATCCTTTCTTAAAATGGAATCAGGTTATATACAGAAAATCAAACATTAAATATAATACTTTTTGATAGTTTTTTAAGCTTTTCCTCATACTTTTGCATCTTCAACTTCTAACCCATTATATTAGCAATGGGGTTATGTATGTAGTATTTCTTTTTTGTAGTATGGGAATTAATCTTTCATGCAGCATCCATTGCCTAAAGCAGCAGGCAATGGAAGGACAGATTATTGACTTAAGTTGCCTAGTCAACTAGTCAAACCAAATCTAGAAATATAAGTTTTACAATGCAGTTATCACTTAAAAAGTAGAACAATCAAGACCTTATAGTCATGCATTTAAGTCTTTTTAATACTTTTAAAAAGCTTGAATTTTGGCAAAATTGTTTTTTTTTTAACAATTATACTTTTTAAGACCCTGCAGATACCCTGAGCATAAGCCTGTTTTAGAAGTGAAAAAAAAACATTTGGGTAGTGATGCCCGACTTCACAGCCATGCCATGATCCTTTCTAGAAAAACTTTGATAGCAAAAAAAACTTTTAAAGACACCTTTCAGTAACAGAGACAGGTGAATGTCAGCCTGGAGGCTACCACCGATGTTACTGATCCAACACAAACGCGTTGAGTTTTGTAAATCTCAACTGGGGAGGGCCTGTTGATCGGACTGTTCTGTGCTCAACCATTTCTGTAAGTAGAGTTTTGTATCTACAACATGGCTGATAAAACTACCTCAAAGAAAATAAATGTCTTGACGAAAAGCAAAGGCTAGAATTTAAGGACTTTTACAGGGTTCCTACACACTTTTAGAAATCAAATTTAAGACGTATTGGGACCTTAACTATGAAAAAAACAATACCACTTTTTGTGCAGCAAACAATCAAAAATAAAAGGCATGTATAAGATGTTTTTATATGTTTTTATATGTTTAGATGTTTTATATATTTTTAGATGAATTAAAATTGAATTAACACTTATGATTTATCATTCTGTTCATGAAATATCAAACATTATTAAATCATATTTTCAGCTGTGCTAACATTATACTAAACAGCTTCATCAATGGAAAGGAAAATGACACTTTTTGTCAGGGAAGATCTGCCCTGTACATATTTTTAGCATGCAACTTAGTAAGCCCGAGAACTGTAAAAAAAGAAAGATTAGAATCACATGAAGCTGGCCAGAAAAAAATGATTTGATAAAAACATGCCTTGATTAAAGTACCATCTAAAAATTAAGACTCTTACAAGTAAAAATAAGACTTTTTGAGACTTCAAGGATCTGTGAAAACCCTTTTTAATTGATTAAAACTGGACTAAAACGGCTTTGAGTTTTCGTTGACTAAAACTAGATGGAAGAAGTAAAAATGACTAAAGGTGACCAAAAAAAGGACCTTTGAAATAGCTGCCAAATTAATAGTTGTGTATCACAAATATAAAGATTTATGCTCTTGAGACTATGAATGCTTCAACAAAATGCCAGCCTGTTAATATTCAGTTTAAAGGACTGAGGGGGGATGACATCGCAATCTATGAAAACAAGGCAGGGGTGTAGCAGAAAACTATGAAGAAGACTGCTTGATAAATAAAGAAGAAAAGAAAATGAAAAGCACAGCTACCACAGATATTAACGTAAATCCGTAGCTCTAGCCTGGGCGCACATAAACAGAAACAGTCAGGAGGCAAAGATGTCACTTCCTCTAAGAAATATGGGTAGGCATCAGGATAGGGGATTCTCATCAGATATGATTCAATCAAACTACTAGTACTGCCTTTAAAACTGTGGAAACGCTGGTATTACACAATGCAAACACAGATCAGACACACATAGATGCACACACTCAATAAGGGAGCTGAAACTGAGCCTGTAGCCTGAATGAACAGACACCAAGGAAACCCACATATACTTCCCAAATTCAGTTACAATCATGGCTGGATTAGAGTTCAGCATTTCCTTTCAGTTTATATCTCACCAAAAAAATATGAATGAAACTCAATCCGGATTGCAGTTTAGAATATTTTAGAAGAACAGATTAAATAAGGAGGTCAGTTTTGGGTTCTGTGAAGGGGTTAAAGTGAAACAGGTTAGAGCTCAAACATTCTTCACTAACCTATGAAGGGGATGGAGGCCAGAGAGTCATCCTCTATGGGTAGGGGGGCCAGGCTGCCATTTGTTTTGCGTGGGGCTACATCTCCTGTGGAACCAGGGCCAGGTGCTGAGTCTTCAAGGTCAGGAGAAAACAAAGAAGGTTCTAGTCCGTCCATGGGCAGCACGTAGTGAGGGTGCCGCAGACCGTGAGCGTTCCTCCGTCCAGTGGGAGGCTTCTGCCTCAGCACCACTTCCTGTGTCTGTGCCACCACCTCTGCCTGCCCCTCCACAGACCCTCGTTCCCTCTCGTGGTTTGTCGGCCTGTATGCTCTGTCCTGGGATTCACTGGAGGCAGAGGTAAGGGGGGAGGCAGAAGAGGCAGTGATGGGTGCTGCTGTGCCTTCCGGGGGGCTTTTAGGTGTTGGGTTCCAGTTCAAATGGGGGCCAGAGTATGAAGGGTCCCTAAAGGAGTGAGCCTGCTGCATGATGCGGCCTGTCTTTCTGTAAAATGAGGGGCTGTAGCTGCGGTAACCCACCGGCTGGTCGTCCATGCTCTGTGCGTGGGGCAGTCGCCGGCTCTGGGGGGCAGCCTGCTGGGGCTGGGACTGGGAGTGGGTCTGGGTGTGAGTCTGGGGGTGGTGTTTAGAATGCGACTGCCGGGAAGCAGAAGCAGCTTGTGCTGGACTGTAATGGTTCCCTTGTTTGGTGTAGGCGTCAGTCCTCGGAGGTGGCTGGGGAGCCTGTTGTTGCCATAGCGGCCTCTCAAACCGAGGCGAGACCAGTCCAGCTGCTGCTCGGTCCAACATCTCCAAGGAGCGTCCGTGGCGGTCGTACATTGCTAACAGGTTTTCAGAGCGAGTTCTTGTATAGTTTGTGGATGGGTGACCCCTCCCTGGACCTGATTCCCAGTCTCTGTAAGACCACTGGGGCTCCCCATGGGGTCCTGGTCCTGACTGTTGCAGTAACAGCAGAGTGTCCTGGGAGGCACTGTGTGGCCAGCCACCAGGACCCATCCGCTGCTGCTGCCTCCTTGATTCACTGAGCCGGTCCTGAGAGTAGCTGCGGTGTCGGGTCTGCATCCTGCGTCCGGAGCGCTCAGGCAGCTGGCTATAGTACCAATCTGACAGCGCCTGCTGTCGCTCGTTACGTCCATGGCTGAGCTGGGGCAAAGGGGGACTGGTCCAGGCCGAGCTGGACTTACGTGGCTGAGCCTGCGAGGAACTGGCAGCATGGTGGTTGGGGTAGTGGACTTGCAGAGGGCTGGACAAGGGGCCTCCTGAAGAGGAGGAAGAGGAGTAGGAGCGTCCCCTAGTCTGACCCTGAGGCTGCTGGCTGGTCATCCCGTACTGGATCTCCTCTGTGCGGTGGGCTGGGCTGCTGTGACCAACCCCGCCTGGCTCTCCTGCTCGCCCCTCCTGCCAGCTAGCGGGGCTGCCCACGGCGGAGCGGTTGTCTAGGGGTGAAGAGGGGCTTGAGGAACCTGGCCAGCGACTCCAGTTATCCAGCTGGTTCTGGCCCATGGGGGCTGACGGAGGGGCTCCGGCAGGGGATGTGGTTTTGGTACGGGGATAACAGAGGGGAGGAGGTGGTGGGAGGTTCCCAGCTCCCCCTGAGAAGGGCTCGTTGCCTGTCAGGTAGGCATCTTGGGAGTAAGCCTGAAAAAAAGAGGAGCAGTTAGATAAGGAGTGACAGGAAGATACGCTCAGGAAGGTGAGAATGTGCTGCAGTGACGACTGTCAATCTAAATGTTCTACACTCACTGTAAACAAGTTTGACACCAACGTGACCAAAACAATAACTCAATGAGACAACTTCATGCCACTGTTTATTACACAACAAGCCTTAAAGTGGGACGGTCTCGCTTAGTTTTTGCCACAGTTTGTCCCCAGGGCCTCAGCGCTCAACGCAAACACATGCAAGCTAGCAAACTGCACAAACTGCCTGCAGCAAAAAGCCTCAACACTCAGTGAATAGCACCCAGCTGCAAATATACAAGTCCCCAGCAATGTCGTGTATGCACACATTCAGGATACATCAATATTAACTGAGCTGCTTTAAGAAAACCAACAACATATAAAATCATGTTAATACTTCATCAAAAAGACTTGCAGTTATATTTCAAGCATCAAAAACCATTTTATACCACAAGAAAACAATAAAAATGACGTCCTCTGCGTTGATTATGTAAATCTTAATCACACAAACATTTAAGACTAGTTTGTCAAGGTTTACCTAGACCGCCCAACAACTTCAGAGCCTTTCCTTAGCCTGCATGTTACGCTTATAGTCACAAACACACACAGAAGACTTTACCTCATCAACACTCCTGCTGCTCCTCAGAATCTACACCCTCCTCCTCCTCTTCCCCCTCCAACAAACATTCAACTTCTGCTCTTTCTTCTAATAATCTTTCTGTACGTTTTCTATCTGTTGATCTCCTTGTTGTCTCGGCTCTTTCCAAACTCCCTCCTTCCTGCCTCTGATTCTCTGCCTTACTCCACCCTGTGGGAGTGTGAGAGGAGGCACAGCGCTGATGATGTCATGCCAGGAATGCAGTGGATTCAGGCGTAGCAGTGAGGAAGAGGAGGAGTTTGAGGGCAGAGGAGTGAGTTCATAACGTTGAAACACGGCGGTGTTATCAAATAGAAAGGTCAGTTTTGGCAGAAAAGAAAAATTTCAGCCTGATTGATCTGAATTTGGAGATCAGGTTTAGTGTGTTAGAGGTTGTTTTGTATTAATAGGAGGGAGGAGGTGAGGGATGTTGCATGTCTGATCATGTGAGCCAACGCAGGGCAACCTGTGAAGTGACAAAAATGTGTTGTACAGTACATGGGTGTGTGAACAAGCGCCATTTTTTTAAGCATCAGCAGTGAGGAAACCAGCAGCCTGTAAATGTGTGAATATTGTGAGATAAACAAAGAGCAGAGAGCCTCTGAGTCACTACACAGTCATTCCTAGAAAATTTCTACATTCTTTGATGACATTGGGGTGAATCCAGGTTCAACTCTGCAAACAAGCATGAAAGACAATCATTTTCCAGCACTGAGATTCAGCTAAGCGAGTAATGCACGATGGTTAGTTTGATATTTTGGTGGGATAAAGTGCGTTAAAAATGCGGTACTCACACTTACCAACTGAAGCACATCTTCATCTTTTGGCATAATGGAGAGCTCCAGCATACTTTCACTGCAAGAGATAATGACAAATGAGAAACAGAGGTGAAAAAAACATGCAGCATTAAGACAAAAACACAGGAAATGGTAAGACGTTTGCATCAAATATCCTGTTAGATAAGTGTAAAATATTCCTGATCTCTTAAATGGACTGAAAGTCAGTTTCCTTCTACATCTATGATGAACTATTTACATCACTTGTCAGGAGAGAGAGAGAGGAGATGGTGAGGTGTTATATTGAAGCCAGTTTACGTGGCTTTGCCTCCTACCATTTAGTTTCACTAATGAATATATGGTTGAATAAAAGCCTATCAAGGGAGCAAATTAGAGGTGGATTTGTTTTGCATTTTTCAAAGCCACTGTGGATTTGAGGCTGCAGACCATTCAACTGAGACACCGTATTTCTCAGAAAGGAAGTGCTGTACTTTGCCAGTACAATTATTTACACTTTCAGATTTTTTACCCAATTCAACTTTATTCGTCAACAAAGCCTGGCAGTTACATTCATGAACTCCTTGTGAAGGAGAGGTATCGCAGGTCTTTCCTTCCTGCAGCTGTTAGGCTCCACAACAGAAACTGCTAAAAAAATTAGTACAATAACTAATATTTAAATGTATAATCTGTACACATGTTTGTATATATATTTGTGTGTGTGTGTGTGTGTGGGTGGGTGTGGGTGTGTGTGTGTGTGTGTGTGTAGGTGTATAATAGCTCCACCACACCCAATCTGTAATATGCCCAACCTGTACATAACTGTTTGTAAATACTATCTATAATTTGTAAGTCAACGTTTTTATATTCCATATTTTTGTATTTATTAGTGCTCTTGCAATACTACTTTTATTTGTACTCTATTTCTATTGTATTTCTGTCGCCAATGGCCTGCTTTGTCCTGCTTTGTCTAAGATACTTTTTGCTGATGTAAACTGGAATTTCCCCTTGTGGGACTAATAAAGAAATATCTTATCTTATCTTATCTTATAACCACACTGCAAACATTACAGACTAAGAAACATTTTCATAAATGAAACAGAATAAAGGTCAGAGGTCTTATCCTGGATTAAATAGCAGACTGTTTACTCTGCTTTATTAAACATTTTGTAATCAGGTTTTGCTGGTCATGTTTCTAACAATTAACTTTTGCTATCCTAACAGTTACCAGCACTGTTTATAGCAATACTTAAGTTTTTATGGGTGATGTTTTATGCAGTTTAGGTCTAAAGGGGTTATACTTATACAAAATAAAATGGCTGACCCTGATCTCTATGAAGAATTCTGCATCTAACAGGTCAGTTTGTAGGGGGAGAACATATAAATGATCAAATTGGATTCCAGTATTGAATCATGGCAGACTTCTTGAGTGTAAACTGAAACTGTAGAAAAACTAGTTTTTGCCTACTTTGGATGGTTTCTTGAGGCTGTATGGGTTGGGCAGTCATGTCATGGCATTCAGTTCTTCACATCTTTTTACCTTTTTCCATTGCTGTGTTTAATCTTTTATTGTTAGTGTAATTCAATATTATTGCTATTCTAATGCAGACTTTGTGTAATATGGGTACTGTATAACATACAGTATGTTTAGTGTATTTATACTGGTATGTGTTGCTCTGCATACACATGGACCGGTGTTGCCTCTGTTGTTTTTAATCATTATTGTGGTGGCAGCTGAATGTGTGCAAAACATGAAGTCGTTATATATTGTTGTGTACCATATCATATTATATCATATCGTATCCTTATTTGGATATAGCAGTTTGTCTTTCAAATAGATCAAATAGTTCTGGCAGTAAAATATGAGTCCAGTTCATGTGTCATTTTTTCAGCTCCTTATTTTCCCCTGGAGCATTTGAGTATTTGTTTTTTGACCTCCTAGAGTACACTGCTGTAGGCTACTCATTTTTAAAACTGGAGAAAATGTATACAATTGTTGTCGTCACTGAGGTGAGCCAGCAAAGAAAAAGCAAACACAGCGTTTAGACTAAATCAACACACCAAAGGCTCATGGTGCTGACAGGTGGGAGGTCTTACCTGTTCTGAATGAGGGCGATCACCTGTGAGTACGTCTTCCCTAAAACACTCTCTCCGTTCACTTTAACCAGCCGGTCCCCTAGAAAAAAAACAAACAAAAACAAAAAAACAGATTATCATACACATCACAGTTTACAATATGCATGTTAAGAAATGAGCTTAGCTGGAAGTGAGAGGGATGAGCAAGGACTAAGGCAGCAATGAAAATACAGATGAGAAAAAAACACCTTTTTGTAATATTCTCTTTACTTGTGTCCTAAAAAACTGAATGCAATATTTTCATTCATCTAACCATGACGATAAAAAACAGGCTTTTTGTCTCACCATTGACCTGATGCAGTATCTAACAGTGAATTTCTCACCTTTGATAGAAGTTTAAAATTAAAATGTCCCTAACATCATTGGTAGAGTGTCTCATGATTAAAATGTGGGTTAAAGGGTCTGTAATTTCAGGGAAAAGGGGCTGACACAGCTTAGCCTTTTGAGGCTTCAGAAACATGTTAGAAAACTGTGTTCAAAATCTGTAAAATAAAACAGTCCAGTTAATATGTGATTTTTTCAGCTACAACGTAACATGTGATAACACAGCAGCTCATCCCTCTCACATTGATCATTTAACACAATTGCCAGTTTTATCTTAATTTTACTGCTATTTTTAAGGGTTTAGCTGCCTTTTTCACCATGCATTTTACTTATTTAAAGCAATTTTTTTTACAGTTTCTTAAATCTTTTCTTTAGTAGACAGAAGGATGCTGAAAAAATTCTGATTATGCCCTTTAAAGGGATGAACAATATAGTTCTGATTCAGAATCTTTGCAGTCATGTTGAGTTTCTGCAAACACAGATATGGTTAAGAGGGTCTATGTTTACCACGCTCACACGAGCATAAACCGTGGATGTGACAGCGTGCATACTGAAGTTCTGGTTTAGTGTGTCTGAGTGAGCTGTTGCTCTGCTGAGGCAGCAAATCGCAGCAGAAACACTTCAGTGGCTCTGTCACATTCAAAAAGCATTTGAGATTTGAGCTGTCATTCTGGTATCTATATTATATCACACAGAGAAGATTTTACTGTGAGGAAAAAAACAAATGTTATGTAATGTAGTGCATGTGCTAAACCCTCTCCGACTCTTTCCCCTGACTGTGCATCTGCTCATGTCTGCAGAATCCCATGGTCACATCTCTTCCGCAGCAGATTTCCAATTCAAATAAAGATGAAAATTCTCCTGTCTTGTTCCTTTTACCTGTGCACAAACCCGCCTGATGGGCTGGGCCTTTTTCTCTCACACTCTTCACAAATATGGTGTCCATCGGCTCCAGTCGACTTTTCTGATACCCTGAAGAACAAAAACATAAGAAGAAAAGATAAAGCAAATCCCAAGAAATGTTCTATTTTTAGGAATGAGCTTAAGGGAATGACTTTTCCAGATTTTAAACACCAGTGCTTCTTGCTTTCTTTACTTGGATAATTTTTAAAAATCAGCAACACTCCGCATTTTATATTTCTGTCTGCCTAAATGAATTTGGACATGATTATTTAGTTGCAGTGTTACATAGTGTCCTCTAGGGGGCGCAAAGGGGCTGCACATTAAAGATGCCAGTAGAAACCACAGAAGGTCTGATGGTATAAAATCATTACTACCCCACTAAAGGTTTTAATTCACTGCCTTATATAGGTTTTATACAGAAAATTTGACAATTAAATATTTTTAAATAACTTTTACAATACCTCTTCACACAATTTAAGACTTTGGGATCTTCATTTTTTTATCTGTTACATTAGCACACCATTATATCAATATTTGTACCAATAATAAGACAAAAAAGAGACAACAAGTAAAGGAAAATACAGGTAATATTTTTTTAATTTTAGGATCCAATTTAAGCTATGTTGGAGAATTTTGAGACAAGACTATGAGAAAAAAAAACAGATACCATAGGATAGCTGAATGGAAGGTCTGATTTTTACTTAAGCGGCCTACAAGCACTAATACCATAACCTAGAAGTTCCTATTTACAAGTTTTGCACTGTAGTTAAACTAAAAAGTACACAAGCATACATATAGGTATTGTAAATGTGCATTTAAGGACATTAATATTACTCTCCAATTCAGATTTTAAAGGATTACTGTGTCAATGATCACTTTACTGTAGCAGCTGATCAGCCATAGCTCACTTTAATTGGGTTGTACCCAATACACCAGTACCTTATTTCTCTAAATCTGGGTTTAAGTGCTCAAATGTCACTTGTGATTAAATCTAAATATAAAATGCAAAGGCAGAAAAACTAGCCTACAACCTTTCTGGATCAATATGAAATAAAAAACAACAAATTTAAGACCCCATATGTTGCATTTAAGACTTTTTAACACCTTTTAAAAGCCTTACTTTTGGCTTTATTGATGTTTAAAAACTTTTTGAGACCCTACAGACCCCCGTTATAAAGAGAAGGACTAAAGGAGAGGCCAAGAACACTTACCCTTTCCGTTACCGTTCTCCTCATCCTGCAAACAACAGAAACAGAAAGATTGAGCGCTCCAGTTTGGGTCAAGTCAAACTAAGTCATATTCATTTAGAAAAACAATTACATAAAAGTATTTTGAAGAAAATTTTAAAAAGGGATTATTTTCCGTTTTATTTTAAGTACAAGGAACTGAAATAAAATACCAGAAATATCCAAACATGTACATAAAACTCTCCTAAGAACAGAAGATTTTACTTTTTGTTAGGATGGTCAGTTAGTAATCATAAAGGCAGAACTTTTTGGCTGTACAACAGAAAAGTTTCAAGTTTTTCTTTTAATTTCCTTCTTTCAGGGACAAACTCAAACTCAGACATTTCAGATAATAATAAAATCAGCCTAACGCAAGCAATAAATCCCTAAAATACATGGCAATTAGTGGTTACACTCTTACAGTGACTTCAGCGTGACACTGAAATTTTTAAACTCTGCAAAACTTTATGAATGTTTCTGGCTTAAATGCAAAGACTCTCATCTGAAAGGAAGCTTTGGTAATTTATTGGGAATATTAACACAAAAAATCTGCTAATTTTTGACAAAAAGCTTTGCAATTACATGCAGATTAGGGTTTATATCTGGCAGATCACAATTCCTGACAAATACAGCAGTGCTGAAATATATATTTTTTCAACCTTATAGTATCATGACAAGCAGAAGTCTTCAAGTTGTAAGCTGAAATACAACACAGTTCAAACTTTCTGGGCAATAAAAGGAGTTTGATCTAGATCTCAACCCTGGCATTAAGGCCGCCCCTAAAGGGGGTAAAGGGGAGAGTTTCTGGGGCCCAATAAAATGGGGGGCCCATGGAGGTCAGGAAAATCAGGTTCCATTGTAAAGTTAAACTGTGATTACCATATTTGATTGTTTTTACATGAATATCAACCACCCTTTTCCGAGCAACAAATAATCTATTAATTTATTGCCGTAGTAAAGCCTTCTTCAATATGTAAACCCCTTTTCTTAAAACAGAATAAAAATAGGTTTTAAGAGCCACTAATTGATGGAAAGTGGCAAAATGAGTAAACAGAAGCAAAATAAATGGCAGAGAGTCACAAATGGCTTGAAAATGTTAAAAAACAAACAAACTGCAGACTAAAGGAGAAAATCGACTACCAGTAGCAAAAATAAGTGTTAGAAAGAGAAATGCTGTTAAAATCTGCCAAAATTGGCATAAAAGCTGTGATAAGCTGTGAAAAGCAGTTAAAAGTGGCAAAATTGGCAGAAAAGTGGTGGAAAGGGTTCAAAAAGTGGCAAAATGGCTTAAATGTGGCAGAATTTATGAAATGGGATTGAAAGGGGCAAAAATGGGTTAAAATTGTCAAAAAACTAGTCAACAAGTAGAAAAAGGGGTAACGGGCAACAATGGGTAGAAAGTAGCAAAATGGGTCAAAAGTGGCAGAAACATCAGAAAAAGTGGTAAAAATTGGTTAAAGGCCAAATGGCAGAAAAATGTTGGAATAGGGCTGAACAGCAGAAAATGGGCAAATTGGGAAAAAAGTGCCTCGAATTGATGAAAAGTGGTTAAAAAGTGGCACAAATTAATAATCTTCAACATCAGACCCATAGCTTGCCCCCCTTTCAGATCTAAAATAAAGTATCTGTTAGCCAGGATAGCTAGCACCATTGCGACTGATCCAACACACATTGATATCATCAATAACTCATGACTGGGGAGGGCATATTCTCTCTCAGGGTCTCAACTAAATCTGTGGGTGGGCCTGCTTGGCGTGACCTTAGTCTCCCTGCTCAGATTTAATATTTCTGGCATCCTCCAGTCAGATCAACACATTGTCAAATGTCGCTTTTGAAGCCAAACTTCTCAAGACAAACCTGTTGGAGTTGCGAGCTCTTGATGTTGGAGTGCAGCTTTGATACAAACACTGACTTTCAGGTTTGACAGTAAACATGACGTCACATGAAGCAAACAAACAGCAGTGGGGAAAGAGGCAATGTGATCTGATAGCTGCAGGTTGTCTGATCATTTCCACACAAACACGCACGCACTAAGCTGAGTGGACAGTTTGGCGTTAGAGGCTGACTGCTGCCTGGCTGACTGCTGCCTGGCTTTGTGCTGCGCTGAGTGGGCTCATTCCTGGCTCTGCAGACAATGGTGGGGGGTTTAGAGGCAGAGAAAGGAGAGCTGCAGACCCCAGAATGGAGCTTCAAACTAGGGACATCCAACAGCCGAGAAGCCCTTGACTCAGGACGTCCAGGACCGGGGAGGAGACTGAGAGGAGAGGGGGAGAATCTGAAACAGGGTCAGAAACTGTCAACTCATGGAGGGTCTGACACAGAGAGACTAAAGAAGCAAGCACCAGAGGAATTTTTGAACCCCTGCAGGCTTTTTTCTTTCAATTATATTTTTTAGTAAACATAAGGTAAATGTATTCATATGGCAGATGTTTTGAAAATAAGTGCTGAGGATTTATGATGCAACACAGAAATGAGAAGTAAAAAGTAGAAGAACTTGAAAAATTAAGTCTTTCCTCCATTAGTTCCCTCACATGATATTTTTAAAGAACGTTGAACACCCACAACCTTCAGACAGCATGAGCTGAGAGCACAACTGTGTCATGCACCTAGCAGGCCTCTGATAATTGGACACTATGAGGGTAATTTGGTAGACTTCCATGAAGGCTCTTTGGATGAAAATGGGCATCTCTGTAGGTCTGATTGTCCCAAAACACCATGTGACCCTCGAGGCAGAGGAGACAAGGACAGAACCGGGGCCAAAGGCCAGCAGTGGGCCCATTGTCCTGGGCTGGCCTGGTACTGCCTGACTGCCAGAGAGTGGTACCAGGCTAAGACAACAGATCTCATTCAATGTGCTCTCCTCTCTGCAGCTGCTGCATGGTGGGGTGGTACACTAATAAAGGAGGCCTTGTTTTCAGCTGTGCTCACCCCAACTCGGCCTCCAGATCCCTCAATTTCACATCTGGAGTCATTTGCCCCCCACACCTCAAAGAGCTAAATAACGGCCTGCAAACTGAGTCGTGATCCAAAACAGGAGAACAATCCTGAATCCACTAGAGACCAAAATCAAGGCAGATGTGTGACACTGAAAGGATATGAGTGTCTTTTATATAATTTAAAACAGATATAGAGTGTCCATATTCTGCCTCTAACAATTGTAAACTCTAACTTTTGTGCAGCCCATTGTCTCCAATCAGTCTATGTGTGGGTTTATTTTGCTCAGCACAACCTCTCTGACCCTCCGTCCAGTATGATTGGCTTTATGTCTGAGCTCATTCTGGCTCTGTTGCAGGTTCAGCAAGTTAAACGTACGGCTTTTGAATCATTTTTCAATGCCAGCTTGGCTAAAATGGAGACCATGTGTGCTGTGAAAACAGACACGGAGGCTGAGAAGAGGACTTAACACTAAATTAAAGGAAAGAAAAACATCTCTTTTGAAAACTGTGTGCTTTTAACAGCTTATAACTCGAGTCAAGGCCCTCTCTCTCACCTTGAGGTAGGTGTGCAGGGCCGACTCTGGAGGGTAAACGATGAAGTGGCGCAGGGTGAAGCCGAAACCCTGGGAGTTCTTATGGAGGACCAGCGTCCGGGGACCCTTCCAGCCCACGCCGAGCCCCTCCCTTCCAGGCCGGGTCGCCATCGGCGGCCGAGGGTTGTCACCGGGTGAGGAGAGAACATCCCTCCGCCCCTTGGCCTGTAAACACAGAGAGAAAGAAGGTCAGGTCAGGACTGTTTATGTTTGTTTTTATGATCATTTGCCATAGAAACCTATTGCTAAGACTTGAAGAAAAGTGTTTATAAAATCATAATAAATGTTGTTTCAAATAAAATAAACTGGAGGAAAATGAAGTTTACATATTCAGAAAATAGGGAGGGTAACTGTGAAAAGATTTACAGTATCTTCAGTTGCAGATATACACCATAAAAGCTGGCGAGCAGGACTCCAGTGACGCTACACAGTTTCTTTATAAAATGATGTCAAAAGCCAAATGCATGCCCTCTTTGCTAATACAGAAAACATCCTCAAATACACAAAAGAATCTAAAGTATTTGCCCATTATTATGCTGGAGGGGATTATAGTTTTCCTGATGATCACTTTATAATTCCACTGAGCTTCAAAAGGCAACAAAAGATGGATAAAAAGTTGATATTAACCCTTTATCAATAACCACCAAGTGCTATCAGCATCACCATCAGTGCTATGTTGTCATCTCACTGGTCTACTATCAGTCTAGACAGGATCAAGGAGGTCATATGGTGTTTCATCAAGTTCTGACCACATCGACCAGGGTCTGATCACCGGGTGGAGGAGGGTCCACAGGGGATCTGAAGGCAGGTTTCCACCCACTCACTAAATATCTCATCTCTGAGGTCGAGTAAATAAGCCCAGCTTGCCCAGCTGACAGACACACGTGAGAACTCGCACCCTCATGCTGCCCTGACGACCCACAACTGTCAGTCAAACACTGTCACCTGACCAAACAGGCGGGGAGCATGGAGGAGGGGTTGGTGGGACATCAAGTCTGGTGGGGTTCAGTTACCACGTGGATTAACTATCAGACATTTCTTTATCAAACAGAACTCACAATAAAGCAATATATATTCAGCTTTGTTGGCAGGTTTACACCCAATCTCAGTCTCTCAATAACAGCACTACTGTGCTTTATGATAAGAAGAAAACCCTGAGAGATGCAGCAGAGCTTTAAGACTGCTTATGATTATATTCCAAATGCAGCTGCAACTGCACAGTCATGGAGACAGGACGCACTTAAACTTTAATTCAGTCAGGAACACTCTCTTCATACATTTCACCATTTTAGAGCAAAATGAATATATAATTTTACTAGGCGGTGAAAGCTCTGCTCAAAAGATGCTGCCTGGGTTAATCAAGCGGCGTGCTTTGACTTTCCTTGGCTAGAAACCCCCATATGGTAAGACATACATTTATGACAATGCATACAGCAACTAATCCATAGTAGCTGAACTCTGAATATGAGGGCGCAACAAGCAGTATGGTGCATCAGCATTAACACAAGGAGAGATTAAGGAGAAGTATGTCATATTTAAAAATGCCGCTGTGTTGAGAGAAAGAGCTGTGATTGGCTGTGGGAGGTGATAATTAGGATTTGCTGGATGTCAGCTGATCTTGGCTAGGCGTACATGAACTGCTACCATGTAGCTCTGTTCTTTTTCTCATGTCAACAGAGCTAGTGATAAATTGTCTATTTTTCATTTCTTATCATGCAGTTATTATTTTGTCACATTAAGTACATTTTGCATATCATAATAACTGCATGGCAAGAGGCATATTGATCCCATGAACTGCTAATAATCGATACCTATAATGGCCCTGATAATCAAACATCAGTTAATCCTTAGCGCGGATGACCTAGCAGTTAGGTTGGGCCCCATATATTCATTTGTATTTTAGACTTCATCATGACAAACATCCTGTCAAGGTTCCTGATGTGCTTCCGAATATGTTTGTTTCATACTTTCTCTCTGTTGAGTCTTATACCTTGCTCCATCCAAGGTCCAAACGGCAACATTTTCATTAAAGACATCTGAGTGGCTGAAAGTTTTGGACATTTTGGATGCAAGTTCTGATTAAGGAGATGGTGTTGGTTCCTGATGCTAGAGAAGTTGAGAACCACTGCACTAAAGCACTGCCCTGGAGGGAAATCAACTTCTCTGAAGCATCCTTGCTATCTGACCATACTGGACTTCTCCAAGCGAAGCATCAACAGACTGAGCTTTTGCCGCCTCCTTCCTGCAAAAAAGTCAAAAATGCCATGAATTCATATTTTCAAGCTTGATAAATGTAAATATTTGCTGTTTTTTCTTAGTTGGCACAGACATTAAACAGACTACTTTTAAGGCAAAATTAGCAATTTTAATCTAAGTGCCTTTCCTTACTTTTTGGCACACCAAATAACTCAGTAGTCCACTCCCTAAATGTCTTCTATCATTTGCTCTTAGTTCAAACTGGCAGCTTTTTCAGTAAAGCACAATGATTTGTTGAAAAATGCAATAAGCCCACACTGCAGACCAACAAGAATTTACGGTATGTTTACGAGAGAATAATTCAGTTTCAGAAGCTTCAAAAAAGAATGGTAAGGAATCTCAGTGTGCAAAAATAGCTTTAGATGATGCTCTTTAATTATGCAACACTAAACCTCTCTCACACAGCCTCACTGCCAGCATAGAGCTGCAAACATAAGTCTCACAGAACACTATGTACTCGAATCATTCATCTCTGCTCCTCCACGGCACCGTCTGTTTTGGTCTAATCTGCCAAAGGCTCACGAGGAAAAGGGGTTTTAACCATCCATGAAATGCAAGATGAAGAAGAAGAAGATGGAGGGAGAGTTTGCAATGATCACAAGATGAATCTTGTAAATGTTAGCCTGTGAAGTTATTCAGGCTAAAAACAGCAGCCCAGTCCATGAGGAACAACAGGCACCCACATTTACCACCTTCACAGAGCAGTTTGAAGTCTGAATAACAGCCAAACTTCAAAAACAGAAAACACAGCAGAGTTACAGAGGGGAAAGTAGGTACACAAGTCAGGTGAAAACATACACTTAAGATCTATTCTTTTAACTAAAGAAACTCATGTGTTTTGTATTTATTTAAGTTGTTTTGCCCTATTTTAGAGTAAGAATGTGTGTGTTTGTGTGTTTTAGTGTTAGTAGGCCAGAGGTGAACAGGTCTAGACTAAAAGCAACTGTCCCCCCTAAAGTATACACCCCATGTTTTCTTTCCTGCCCCCCCTTGAAACACAAACATACTAACACACCAGAAACCGTGTCTTTTAAAGCCAGAGATAAGCACAACTACATGGTGTCATCTTAGCTAGTGACACCAGAATTACTGGCTTGTTAAAGTACATATTACTATTTTGATATTTTGGTCCTAAGCACCACTCAACATATCCACCTGCCTGTAGCCAAAGACTAGCTGGAGCCCTGGCTAATGGACCTTTTCTCTTTTCTCTACCTGGATGGAAACAGTGGGCTCCTGCATCATGTTGTGAGTAGAATTTGATCAAGAAAACTAACACCTCATTTATACTGTGCATTAACAGGACATTTATATCCCTTTTGGGCATTCTGACACCAAAGCGGTAATCCTTAATGGTTTGTGTGGACGTACAGTCATGTGCATAAGTTTTAGGCATGCAGTGCACTAAGGGTTCAACACAGGCCCAATATGCCAGAAACCAGGGCTGTACATTGGGGAGAGGTCAGCCAGAGTTATGCTTGACACATGACGACACACGTTTGTCTCTTGGCAGCCAACTTCAAGCTCAACAGGATTTCTTGCAACATCCACAGCCCAACCAGGGGCCTGTGGCAAACCTACAAACCCCCCGGATGGAACCCTAGACTGTTCTCACTCACCAAATCCACCCCTTACTCCACCCTAAATGTGTGGACCCCGTTTTTTTTCCAACAGATTATTTTCCCATGATACTATGCAAGGACACCCAGAGCATGACTGGGGTTTTGCCAATTCTACATCCCATCAGATGGCGCCGTCAGGCGGGCTTATGCGCCATGACACGCCTTACTTCAGCCTCAATTCCAAACTTAAACTAAAAGTTCTGCACAGTACTGTACCTCAATGCATTGTAACTGTTTGATATCTGATTGCTCAGGCAGCACACTGAGGTGGTCCGGGATGCCTTCATCTGGATTGAAAGGGTTCTGCTGCCATGCAGTAAAGACCACCCCGTCAACTGACCTGATCTGCAGTGTTCCACTTGTATGTTGGTCCAGGAGTTATGGCTCTTTCTAGAGATCTAGAACATTTTGCTCTGCTCAGTTATAAGAGCCTGTCTTTCTGTTGCCAAATGCATCATTATTTGGTACCATTTTGGCATTCTATCAACCTTGCAAAGCAGATATAGTTGCCTGACTGCCATCAGGCAAATCTATCTTCCACAATATTTGTGACGAAACGCACACAGTTCTAACCAATCAGCGTCATTTGAGGAGAAAGAGGCGGGGTTTGATTGTACTGTTAGCTGTTTGCACTGGCTGCCTCCAGTGTAGCCTTTAGCTCAGATGTAGCTAAAGTATAGCCACAGTTTAATCAGGACTAGACCACATTTTTTATTAAATTAAGAGTGAAAAAACATCACTGAAAGCTTTTCATTATGAATAGAATGTTTTTGCTATTCTGCTGACCTGTTTCAGCATGAGTTTACAGTTCAAGCCCTTGGGGTTGAGTTATCCTGTAAGCTGGTGTATACAATGGCTACCACCATGGTAGCAATTAGCTAGGATGTAGCTGTAGAAAAGTGGCAGTTTAATCAGATCTCAACCCCATTTATTCACCAAAACAAGAGAAGATATTTTTGCACGTCAATAGGCTTTGACATGAATTTGAGCCACCGACAACCTTCACTGTTCAAACACAATGGTCATGCTAGCCTGTTTTAGCTCAGGTTGGCACTAGAGCTGCGTATGTCTACTGTCATGAATGTGACAGACAGAATGTGTGTCAATCACCTTCCAAGAATTTTTTGAAAAGTTCTGCCCTTTCCAAACATGTTGTACGGGAGGTTTCCCAGATGAATGTGAAATACATCAATCAAAAGGATATATGAGACAGTGTATCTGGCCGTCACGTTCCTTTTCATGTCTTTAAAACAAAATTGAAAAATTGGAAAACGTCTCCCATTGCTAACAAAAGGAGCCAGCATCACAACTCCCTCATAAGTTGTCATCTTGAGATGAGAAGTCTGTAAGCTTGTGGCTAATTCTCCTTCATTCACTCCTATCACCAACTGTTCCACTGCACACAGCATGTAGGGATACCTAAGAGAGCCACAGGAATGATGTATGGGCAGTTTTTTGCAAAAGAGGAGTGCCAATATCCGGTCGTCATTGGGCACATGCACTTAAGTGCATTCACTTGGTATGTGAATGCCACAAACACATTATAATGCAAAATGTAAACAGAGATGGAGATACAGTGTTAAATTAATGACAATAGCGATGGTAGCAATGCTAATGCTAGCTGTAATAATTAACCAAACTGCACTCGATCCTGACAGTGTTTCAAGTAATTTCTTAACTTGAGACTAGTTGGCTTGTCTGAATCTAAATTTCCACATATACTTCTTAGGCTTACTCACTATTAACATACTCTAAATAAAAACAGATGTGGCGCCTGCGAGTTTTGGTGATCTAAAAGGAAGATATTATCCAGTATTTGTTCTTCTATTTTTGTATTAAAGTTAAAAGTTTTGACCAACACATCCATAAATCCCACACAATCTTGACCTTACAGGCCTCACAACGGCAGGAAGAAGCATGGAAATTATCGTTGCGGGCACCATAACCAGACGCTCCTATAAATAAATGTTAGAGCTACTTCCACATGTTCACTCCTCTTTCTCCTACTACCATGTTCCTCTGCTCAGCTCTCCTCCCTTTCCACCTCTTCTTCCTCTCTCACCACAGGCTTTGCTGCTATGATGGAAATCCGGTCATGCAGACTTTCACCACACTTTTTCTCCCTCCCTCTACTTTCAAGTTCTGTTCAAGGAAAAAGAGAGCAAAAATAAGTTTGGATGTTTCGTCTGAAATGTGTTTTAGGAAGTATGTTGGAAAAGACTTCTCCTAAACATATTTTGCCTATTTTTGGAAGTAAAAGCCTGCTCTGAAGAAAAAAAATCAAGGGTATATTTTGAAGATTTTGATCTATGAGACCCTCAAAGGCCGATCTTTAGTCTGGCAGTCTAAACAATGAAAAGTAACACCCGTTATTTTCTCAAAGAGGCGTGCAGTGAGTACTATTATCTGACATGAGAGCAGCATAAAGAATCGCGTGAGGAAGGAGGAGTGTTGAATAAAAAGATGGAGAAAAAGTTTAGAAAGAAAGGGGAAATGAAAGAGCAAGAGGGTGAAAGGAGGAAGAGATGGAGTGAATTCCAAAGAGGGAGCGGTTTGGCTGGGACAAGTTGAAACACACACTATGAGCTGGTGGAGGAGGTGAGGGAGCTCAGAGAGGAGAAGGATGAGGAGGATGAAGAGAAGGAGGCTGAGGAGAAGGAGGAGGAGTATCGGGCCCCAGTAAGGGACAAGCTCCAGCACGCCAGTTTCGACCACATGGCCCCTCCCGGCGCAGGGAATACCAAACCCTGTGATTACCCAAAACACATTGGGTCTGACTGAGCCAGCACAGTTTCCCACTCGGCTGCTGTGGACTGTGTGGGATGTGTCCGTGTCTATTCTGCCGAGTCTACAGACCGCTTTTCTCTCCTTGTGAAGCCAGAACATTCCTCTCCTCTACCTGTAAATTTGACGAAAGTAGTTCTCATTTTGCAAAGGGGACAAAAACTCTGTGTTTGCTGATGTGCTCCACCACTCCTGAAACTCAAACACTCAGTTCAACCAACAGGCACTTGGAAAAAATTTTTCTGCGGTTTTCAGCCCAAATTTGACTTCCTATGTAAGCTCAGGGCACAGACAAGGGGAACCTCGCTGCTATGTTATGCACTGAAAAGAAGACATTTGGTATTTCCTCTCCCTCCTTTGGGAATTTGTCCTTTCAGTGCTGAAATCTGGACACGTTTTCATCAATAGAGCCAATCAAGACAACAAGTACAGGCTGAAAACAGAGCCCTGAGGGATCCCAATTATCACCTGATGATGATGTCATTATAGCAAGCAGAAAAAAAGCTGCATGAATGGAAAAGAGTCTTTTGAATATTCTGAGCAGCTAGTGATGACACAGAGCAGCTTCATGCTCTATTTTTGGTCACAAATGCCCAAGTTTGACACTTCTAAAAATTAAATCCCCAGCTCCTCTAACTGACTGGGTAACTTCATTCATGATGCAAAAGTGTCTAATGCCCAAAGGCATTTTGGGATGACTGTCCAATAATTAGAGTACAATCACAAAAACACTTAAAGGGATCAAGTACTGTTAACTTAAAATCAAAAATGTGTTTTATCAACTATGAAAAATAGAGCTGCAATAGCTGTTTTTAGATTTTTGAGTTAACACAATTGTTTTAACCTTTGGTTAAAGGTCTTTGTAGTGTTTACACAAGACTTGAGACGTGTGAATTAATTACATGTAAAGTCAATTTAAAAAAGCAAGTAGATGCGAGTTAACCTCTGGCGGGGCGAATGCCGCCAATGTGTAGTGCGAAATCCACAAATCGAGTGAATAATTGGTATGAATGAGGCGAATTCATGCCGCGTTCAACTTGCCATTTGCTGCATTCATGAGAGTTGAAAAATCAGAACTCAAGCTAATCATTCATGCTGCAATGGCCAATCAGCATCGACATCCCCTGGTGACATATTTCACATACCTCACTGGATGATCCCCGTAACACCAGCCTGGGGAGGGGGGGGGTTTCATTTAATCTGACAATAGAGGAGAAACTTGTGGTGTCAGTCTGTGGCTACCCCGAGCTATACGACACAACGTGCTTGTTGTACTAGTACAGGAATAGGCTTTGCAGAAAGTGACGGAGGTCAGACTGCTTGGTAAGTTGTGTCACAGCAGTTACAAAGCAGCAATCTTCTCAATGTAGCCAAGCTCAGCCATGTTTGTTGACAACTGACTGAAATGCCGGTTGTGGGAGAAGGCAGCACTGCCTCTCACATCTTGTGGGCGCATACAAGCGATTTGGTGTGCAAGTGGAGTGAGTTACTCACACAAATTAAAAAGAGAAGCAAGTTAACTCCCTATATTTGCATATTCAGATACACTTGAATAGGCCATCATTTGTGTTTGGCGTTAACACAACATTAGAGTGTAGCCAGAAAAGAAAAAATGAAAGGCATGTCTTCCTCAAAGTGCCTTCTGAAATTTAAGAAAAAATAAGACTTTTTATGTCCTTACATTTCACAAGCGCAATTTACAGACATGAATGTAATTTGTGCACATGTGTTGGTTATCACACATACAAACTCCTCTGCCTCCTCTCCCTCCATCCAGAGGTAAAGCAGCCCGCAGGAATGCAGCATCCGTTGGGGGGGTACAGAGCTCCTGCTAAAACCCCAGCAGAGCAGAACAATAATGCCCTTTTAAACAGCTGAGAGCTGCAACCTGTTTGAAAAGTGGAGCTTTACGGACGTTACAAATGCTGACAAGCCTTTAATCCTGATGGCCGCGGCTGTCTGTCTGCACCCGCCGCTGCCAAGAGGAACCGGGACAGGAGAGGAAAGCACCATCTCCGATCTGATAATTCCTGAACTCACCGGCCACACGGAGGGAGAGCTCCACCACCTCTGAACATCTAGATGCATTTTAAATCCAAAGAAGGAGAAGCATGATGAGTGAGTGATGTTCTTCTGAAGTGTAACGCTCCAACTGAAGAACACAACCAGCCTGACAGGCAGGGATTCAAATCTAAAGCAGCACACGCACCAGTTCAAATGTCTTCCTTTCATTTGAATAACAAGTAAACTGAATGAGTGAGGCGTGTGTGTGTGTTTGCACGTACCTGAGTGTCAACATGAACATGATATGTGTGCATAAAAACCAGTTCAACACCATTGTCGGTTACAGGCCAACAGGTGATGATGCAATGTCAGTTAAACAGGGTTTTTGACCTGAACGGCAAAACACATTGTACTTTTCTTTTGTCTGTAACAGCTGGTGTATCTCAGACTCCAGCGGTAAAGACAGTGTTTATGACGTCGAAGATTGTACCTTTATCTAAAAGTACAACAGTACACATCAACAGGGTTTAATTTCATCAGGAAGGGGCATCAGTCAATCCCTTTATATAAAGAAACCCTGTTTTTTATGCTTTTTTAAACTTTGTGACCTTGCTGACGTGAAATAAGCTCAGTGTCCTCAGCATCTGTGGATGATCTGTGTGTGGGCATGTTTTTCATCTCTCTCTAATCATCTTAACAAACTATGGAGGGATTTTCTTATTGTGAGGACTTCTTCAGGTAGATAATCCACTCATGTTTCAGGATAAAGAAACAGATCAAGGATATGAACACAAACAAAAACCCCAATCTGAAGCAGAGAAAGAAAAAAAAAAAGCATAATTCAAAGCTCTAAGCATGCAGAGAGCATTAAATAAGTCGATGCAACGATTTATTTTCCTCCTAATGCCAAATGAAAACAGACACCTCTCTCCTAAAACAGCAGTGTAAAGTGTATGTTTGTCCCAGCTGTGTGCGTACAGCTCTCTCCTCCCCCCACACTCGCATTCCTGATTGTGCCACATCTCCTTAACTGGGTTAACCAGCCTGTGAGTGGGGAGGAGAAGATGCTAACAACCTGGAAAAAACTGGGGAAGTTGTATCCACATGTGTGCCCACTCCACCATGAGTTCATGTGAGGAAATGATATCCTGAATTCTAAGGGCGCTGGGGCGGACGATCACATGGCTTCCTCAACTCCTTGCTACAAGTAGCACTTAGGAGTGTCCGTCATGTGTCTTTAGCCGCTAATTAGGAAGCACTGAATGGGAAGAAAGGCTAGAGATGCCAGAAAACACTAACAGATTTTTTTAGTGGGCGCTAAATCCAGCTAACTTTAATTATTTCAATATTTGACCGTCTTTTAAGGGTATTTCATATTTTTTAAGTGGTGTCATTGTGGTAAAAGCACAACATTACCATCCAAAAATTAACTAATCAGAGTAATGCTAGAGAAAAACCCACGTATATTCAGTCCTGAATGATGAAGGAAGTTGCAGCTACTAGGAATTTCTAAAGTTAGTTATAACAAACTGCATTTTCATCCAGTAATACAAGTCGGTGTCAAAACATTTCCCGTAAAGGACTCAAACGTCGGCAGCGCCAACCTAAACAGAGCCCTAGGGCAAGACAAGTGCCTGCCTGGAGATGGTGAAAGGTTAAAAAGTCTGTCAACAAGCGAGTGGTTAACATTTAAAAACAATGGGTACACACGTCCCATGCAGTGGTTTAAGAAAGGATTGTGCTGATATCACTGACTGTAATCTGATTTCTTCAGAACCACTGAAATCACCACAGGCTGCGTTTTGCACAATCATGTTCCCACTGTTTGGATTATAGAGGAGGAGCTGCTCACATGATCCTCTCTTTTGAGGTTATCAGGAGATGATGGATGGAAACTTCAAAGCAAACATTTTAAAGATCCTGTTTCACAAAGAAAATAATGTAAAGAATTATATTATTTGTAATTTTCCAGCCTCTAAGGAAAAAAGAAATTTGAAGCATTTTAGATCTAAGATAAATCACTGAAGTGCAACTGAATACACTGAGAGTTTGGCTTAAGTTTTTGATATTTGACAAGCTTAAAAAAACCTATAATACCTACTTTTAATATGTATTAACATTGTGGTATTCATATCTTATACCTGCAAAATAAAAATTATTATAGTAACTAAGATAAAAAGTACAGTGCTTAACAAACTCATTAGACCACCTGTCATATTTGTCTCAAAGACCATCCAGCATCATGAAGTGCTTTAATGCGGACTCTCATTTTCAGTCAGCTCTCGACGTTTTAACATTTTGAACAGGAATGAGGGATTTCAAACTGAATTCACCCAAATTTGAGCCAGCTCACTGGGCTTCTCTGAGAAGTCAGAAATGAATCAAGCGTCGTCAACCACTAAAACTAATTTTTTCTGTTCAGGAATGCCAGTAAATAACTATAATTTGGCATAGTAATCAAGAAATATTTATGTGCCTAACTATTTTTTTTAATTATATTTTAGCATTAAAAATATCATTTCAGTTAAAGAGTTTCTACATATTGGTGTATTAACCATTGTAGAAACATAAAAACTGATTTTGATAATTACCAATGCTGTTAATTTTTGGGCAGCTGTGGTATAAACCTTACTTTGGTTAGGGTTAGGGTGGTCTAATAAATTTGTTAAGCACTGTACATCAATAAATGTTTGATGCTTGAATATTTACTCCGTGTAAGTGAAAGGACAATGTACTCGAGGGTTCAATAAAAAGTATCATATTGATCATAATATATCGTATCCATCCATTAATTCTTTGAATTACTGATTTTGAATCATTACAGGACAATTAACACATGGGGTCGTATTGTATACCTTGTATTATTTCATATCCATGTCCCGGCCACACTTTACCACCATATCATAACGTATCGTATCGCATCGAATTGTATCGTATCGTATCGTTTCAAGTCACCAGAGGAAACCTGGTGACCTCTCCTTACCCTGAGCTGGTGAGCACTCTGACTGCGCCTAACAGGCATGACAGGTGGAGATGGTGGCGATACTGAACCCGTGGGTCCACGGAGCACTGCTAACCAGATGCAGCGGGGTTCAGGGGCGCTGCAGTCCACCCCAACCGGGTTCTGGAAGCTCCAGTCAGACCCGGCTGGAGCAGGACACGGAAGCATAGCAGCGGGCATTGGGGCGCGGGGTTTCCTCTGTTCTCCCACGCTCGCTACCCACATGGGCTGCTTGCACCAGATGCAGAAATGATACAATCAAGGAAAGAGAAGACAGGCGGATCTAGTACAGATGAGTATCCACCAATCATTCAAGAATCTGAACCTCCCGTCTCCAGGATCCACTCCATCGCTGTCAGTGCTGATCCTGCAGAACGTTTAATCCCACAAGTTCCACATCACAGCCTCCTGACCTCCGGGAAGCGGCTCTGTGAGACTATCACACACTCTCAGCAGAGGAAGCAGAAGGCAGGCTCCTGGGCAGCAGATGGAGGAGTTTGTGTGGCACAGGGATCAGAGGTAGGTCCGATTTCACTACAGACATATAGAGAAAGACTGACATAGAGTGGCCCTCCTGTTGGTGTCCGGTGATGTTCTGCATACAAAGCCACACAGTCCACCCCCAAAAACATACACTGCTATCCCAGAGGGCTGGATCCTCTGTCTCTCCTCCCTCTTTCTCTTTTTTCTGCTTTCTAGAGCCAAACAAATCTCTTCATCTCACTCTTTCAGACTCTTTATCTCAGTGGCATCAGTTCTCCCACTCTCCTTTTCTCTTCTCCTTTGTTTTTGTTACTCAGTCCATATCCAAACAATCACTGGCTCCCTCCCTCTTCATGAACAGCTCCAACAGTCATCAGAAAACAAACAGCAGTGCTGTACAGTAAACTGGAAACTTGATGTCAGAGGCAAAAGTTAGGGTCCAGATGGAGATATCCCCTGCTGCTGCTGTGAGGATAAATCCACCGCCGATCTCTCTTGTGCTGCATACAGAGGGAGCCCGGTGCTTGCACGTGTGCTGCATGTGTGTGAGCGACACAAACACAGTGACAAAGCTGTGATCCCAGTGCCTAAACTCCACAAAAGCCGGCCCTGCCTCCACTGGCCCTCCCCTCCAACCAGAGGGGAGACAAACACAAAAAGAGAGAGAGAAAGAGAAAGAGGCCAATTTCCAGCACAAAGAGAAAAGAAAACATTTGCCTCACTGCTGTGTTCACTGTTTCACTCCCTTTTTTCACTAAAGAGGAAAAACATAGAGGAGGAAGATGATAATTAGAGGAGAAAACAGGAAAAATGAAGGCCCTGAAAATAAAAACGGCTGCTGCTGGATGTCAACACGACCTCTTTACTCCCTCACACACTCCTCCACACAGGATCCACTCTGACACCTCAACACAACAACACTAAATCAGTCGATCTGTCTCCCACACAGGAGCCCTAGCAGAGTTCTCACCAAACATCCAGGCGTCCAGGATTGGAGCGAGAGCGGCAGGCAGGTGACCATGTTGTTCCAGACGACACTTTCTCTGTGAACGTGCCACACATCCGTTACCAAGGAGGTTAGACAGGTTTCACCTGCTGCTCGGCGGGACAAGTACCAACCTGACCCACTATGCTGTCATACACAGACTGTACCCTCTGGATACACACACTGCAGGGTATGCAGGGCATGAATACAAAGTCTGAAGCTAATATCTGAACAGTGATCTATAATGAGAAGATTTTTGATGTTTCTGATTTTTTCTTCCCTATATTATATTTTCTATTATAGGGGCTTTTTCTTGTATTTTGTTTTTGATTGGGTTTTGATTACTATTGTGGAGTTGCAGTTTATTGAATGCACAGAAAATACCTGAAAGAATATATGGAGAATATAAAAACATTCAAAAAAGGAGATGTTAAATAAGTTTTCTGAACATGAGAGAACATTACTTGTCAGATATTATAGAACTGTTTGATAATTTGATATTTCCATAGCATCCCAAGAGACTTAACTGGAAGAGCAGAGCATTTTTCAAACATTTAGGCTCAACTGAAAGGCATTGATATTATTTATATTATGCTCTAATATACACATAAAAATTGCAGAAAAACTGTCCGAACAAACATGCGAAAAAAATGTGTGCCCAAGGCAAAACCAGGCAAGGGGGGCCTCCACATCCATTGTTCTCAACCTTGTTTAACCCTCATATATCCAAGAAAGTCCAAACAAAAACAAAACATTTAAACAGTTAATGCCATAAAATACTTTAAAATCTTTTTTGTACAAAATAATGTCCGTATACATAGGACTTTATTGTGTGTTTAATATATCAGGCTGTACCTGCTATTACTGATAGCTTTTAATAACACTAGATGGAACAAAATATTGATTGACTGCTTGATTGGGGGCATCTAGCATTATAAATCTACCATTTCTTTTTTTTTAATCAATGAACTGAACCGTGAACCAAAAACTGAGGTACAAACTGAACTGTGACCTCTGTGAACTGGGGTCGATTCCCAGTTCTGGTGCTGTTTGGTGCATGTCTTTCCCTCCAGGTTTCTCTCTTCAGCTGTCCTATCAAATAAAGGCAAAAAGACCCCAAAAATCTTTACAAAACTACTGCCTACACCAGACCAATTGAAGCTCAAGCTGCAAGATCCCTGTGTAGCTCATCAGTGGTGCTTTTCATGCTAATGAATCTGACTTTTTACTTGTATGAGGAACATAGTATTATTTCTCCTGCATGCTTGAAAAGACCTTTCCTGCAATACTAACAGACCAGGTGTAGGTGGATCTACACTCCACTATATATCCCTGGTGTAAACAGTTTATACAGTCCGCACACACTTTCACTAACACACACACACACATCCTCCATGTGTGAACACAAAGGCTGAATCTACCGTGCACGCACACAAACACACACGCCACATGTCCCACTGAGTCACAGCCGAGTATAAATACACTGACTATGTAATTTGGGTTCCTCATAAAGTCAGAGGGCTGTGGCTGTGGGGGGTTTCTCTTTTCTCTTTCTCTCTGTGGCTCGACACACCGCCGGGTGGAACCGCCCCGCAGAGAGAGGAGAGTGGATCACCGGCAGGCGCAGGACGGGAGAAAAGACCACACCCGGGAAATCACAGACGGCTGGAAGAGCCAAATGACGGCTTAATATCTGAAAATATACAAACACCCCGTCTTAACATTGGCAGCACAGAGTGGGGGTTTTATATCACCTTTTTCACAATAACTGTTAGCTTTGGCAAAGGGAGAGGGGCCTAATTTGGAAACAAAAGGTCTGTGTATGCAGCTCCTCTTTTCCTCTTGGTGAACCATGGAGGCATTTTGAAAAGAGGAGGACGAGCGTGAAAAGACAGTTTACACAGCCGACACAGTTACAAATGAGTTGTGATGACTGACTGTATATTTATACGAATGATGCATCTCTGTCCTCCGTACAAAAGTGAAACCAAAATACCCTGCATGGTTATATGTGCTTACATGTTACACTGCTGATGTTTGTATGCACAAAAGGAACTCAAGAAAGAATTTAAATTAGCAGTTAAAAACAAAGATCACTCAAGTGTGTACAGTCCAGCACAGAAGAGTTAGTCAGGAGCAGACACTCATGGTTACGGAAAGTTTTATGACTGTTTTAAGTTAGTTTTAAGTTTTCACTTGCTTTTCCTCTTCTAGTGTGCAAATCCAGTTGAGAATGCTGCAAGGGGCTGTTTTTGTCAATTGAGCCGCCATTCATGATGTTTCATCTGGTCTTTTATCATCAAATATGTAATTAAAACTAAAGTTATCAGACATAAAACACTTAGGCATAACCAGGACGATAAGAAGTAATTTTCCCAAGAGAAACCAGATTTGAGAATAAATTATGAGGCGTGTGTTTTATAAATTTATAGTTTGACGCATGTCCCATCTGATAACATGGAGGAAACAAGGTTTATAACTTAAACTGAAACCAGTCAGCAGGTGAAGTGCTAAATATTTTGCCTTACTCCGAGGCAGCTGTTGCTCTGTCCTTCTTAATAGAGCTCAACAGTGTCCGCCCATTTTTTCATGGAGCTTGTTCCAAAAGTAAAACGCACCATTCAAATTTGAAATTTTAAAAATGTTCTTACAAGACAATTTTATTTATTCATTTATATTTAAAGATTTATTTTGGGCTTTTTTGCCTTTACTGGAGGGATAGGACAGTGGATAGAATCAGAAACAGGGATGAGAGGGTGGGTAGCATAATAGCAACAGGCCGGACCTGAACATGGGTTGCACATGCACATGGGGTGCAACCCAACCACCAGGCCCCATTACAACGATTTAACTGCATGAACCAAGCTATCCAACTACCTGAGTACTCACTGCTATGAAACATTTGATTCAGCGCAAAAGTGTCATTTGAAAAGAGACAAAAGTCAAAGGTACAAGACTGTGTCCATATTTCTTCACGAGGAGGAAGGAACTACATGTCCCACGATGCATTGTGATTCATTCTGATTGTTGTTTAGGATAGTTTTTCAAGCTCTAAAACTATATCTGTGCCTTTAATCAACAGTCGACAGCCTTCATTCATGGGCTTGTTAGACATTTCCTTGGTGACCGGAGTCACCAACAATCAACGTCACTTTGACACTCTAGGATTGTGGGTACTGTAGTAGCTTTGGCTGAAATTGTGATGAACTATTTTTTCTCAACTGGAGATTGATGTGTGATAAACTTTTGTCTTCTGCAGGAGCATATACCACTGTTGAACTTTCAGGTAGCTCGTGGTAAATCCTACTTGGATATTTCTGAGCTAAGGGAATAATGAGTGGGATTTTTACTACCAGAATCACACTGTTGAGCCCTGTAAACAGTCTAAGATTGTGAAAATTTAACTTTCCCCCACCAGTGACCCACCAGTGTCTGAATGCCGTCCTTACGTACATCACCACAGCATACCACCCCTATCAGACGATTCTATAACTGACTAAACTCTTTGCAACCCAGAGAGCACTTAGACTTCATATTAAGGATTTCTTTTATCAAGACCTGGCAGCTTGAAGCTCTTGAAGTCAGGAAATCAAAGGCAGACATGCGCCACTAATCTCCAAGGAGCAACGCCTCGTTGCCTCCTCTGCTCCTTGATAACAAAACACATCAGTGGAAAAGTGAAAGGTGGGAGGGAAGGAGGGAGGTAATGCTGGTGTAACGGACAGATTAGTGGAGTGATATGTTTTAATCCCCTTAACACTCATAATATGACCACGAAGCCAAAAGATTTACGAACAGGAGGCCTTACTTATGCTCTTTTCTATTCCACTGTGGAGACAAAACAAAGCGAAGGAACCAAAAAGAAAGAAGAGACTGTTTCAGCCTGCTCAGTGAGACTGAATTTGGCGTGTCACAAAGAAACCAGGCTGCAGACACAATCATGGGGTGTTTTCTTTAAACACAGGCTGCAGGAAAAGTACAGAAAGGTTCAGTGACGGGCAGGCCGAGGTTCCTGCCCACCACGAAACTCCTTAAAAAACGGACAAAGAAAGCCGAGAAAGGGATCGATTAGCTCTTTGGGGCCAGAAAGTGTGAATCCTGTCCCCTACTGGTGAGAGAAAAGGCTGTGCTGACACACCGCTGACTCAACATGTGGCATCAGAGGTTTCGTGCACCCACATGATTTTTCTGTCTCATCACAAAGGGGCTATAAATGAAATGCAGTGAAGGAAAGAAAACCACAAAAATATGCATGATTCACAATGGTGGTTTTCAGCCTACCAACGGGATCACAGGAGGAATCTTAAGGGGTCATAATTTGACAGTTGAAAACATTCATTTTCTGCCTTTAAATTCAACATTTTAAAGAGAAAGAAACACTAGCTTTACAAATAACTAAATGAAACAAATGGAGATACTACACTTTGCTGTCCAAGCAACTTTTGACAATTTTGCTGTGTTTCTTCTTCTGGGATTTTAATCCTTTTGTAAATCTACTAAAATGCAAAAAAGGATGGTTGACTTGAAATTCACTGTATACAGTCTTAAGTTTGAAAGGTTTCCTTGGCTAAATCAGGGAATATGTGACAAAAAAATTAAAAATCTGAGATAAAGTGTCTTTTCACTGCTCAGTTTACAGATTTTTTTTAAAGATTTTAAATGTGTATTGCCATCTAGACAGATGTTGTCAGTAATCTTTTAAGAGAAAAAAAGTGGGGAAAATGCTGCAGCTGTTTAAGAAGGTCAATTTCATCTTCAATCTGCAGTAAATCCCTGTCATAAAACCTATGGGCCCACTTGTCTGCACTTTGGGTGTTGTTACAGCCCAGCAGCCACTAGAGGGCAGCTGTGACACAGAGTTTGATATAAGCCTTCTGGGTAGGGGGACATAGCAAAGGGTGGGGACCTCAGCCACCTACAGCTGAGGTTTTTTTCTGCTGAGATGGCTCACAATAAGCATGTGTGCGTCTGTGTGGGAGGACTTACTCAACCTGCATGTAGTTATCTGTGCTCTCATGTCAGGTACTAATTAATAACATAAGAGGCGGGCGGGAGAGGGCGGCTGGAGATCATAGAGGTCACACCTGTTGTGGCTTTGAGGAGGAAAACCCACGGGGTCCAGAGACAAGAGCAGGTGGACTAGGAAGAGACGAAATGTGCAGAGGTCAGATATCCCATCAACCCCACAGCTGAAGGAGGTTGGGTGGTCTGACCCAGACCAATACAATAACAACAACAACAATGTCCCGCTTACTCCAGCAGAGCGGAGGATTAGAGTGGTTAAAGCAGCCCACCTGACCATGTGTTCCTCCTCAAGAAGCTGACGCATTATGCATGCATTCTTTACGTGCATGTGAGTGTGTTACACGGCAGGCCATGTGAGTCTGGCAGCGTGGAAACATTTATGAAACAACAATTCATTTATAAAGAACCCCCCATGTTTCTCTAAATGCTCATTATGCAGAGCATGGTCTTAATTACTGATGAGAACTACAGCAGGGCCATTTACACAGGCACCAATTGATCATTTTCCACTCTATCCTTTTAATCCATGAAGTGTAGGAAATAGGGCAATGTGGCAATTTTAATTCATGAAACATCTTTATCAGTGTAAAATTCAGCCAATTTCCACTTTCTATTCCAGACAACAGAGAAGTATCAGCAGTGATTTAACTGTAAGAGGCAAAATTTTTAATTTTCTTTTATAGGTGAATAAATAATGGAACAAATATCAATGGTCAATAAGTTGTAGAACATTTTCTGACCAACAGATCCATCTGCTTATCCTTTCAGCTTTAATAATTCAAATCAGTAAATGCATTATCTTTTAATCATATTTATTGTCTCTTTCAGCACACCTTGGTTAAGACACTGCAGTCCCTCTGCAGCCATAGTTTTATAAAATAAGTACCCCAATGCTCTCTAATGTCTCATTTCACTTAAAAAAAACCTCACAGACAGCTCAGTGGACAAGTTAAAAGTCACCTGCACCTTGTGTTATCAAACAACTACACTTTTACTGTCCCCTTATTTCCCCTTTGAATCCATTACAAGTTCCTTTTTCTGTGGTTAAGTTCATTTCATAATCTTCTTATCTACCTGAAGTTCTGTATTTTATTTCTAGATAAAAACAGGTCTGTATCCAAACAGGAAGTCAATCACAGTAAAAAAACTCACATGAGATAAAATATGTATTAGATACCAAGTAGTAGAATTTTAAAAAGCAACAAAAAGAGGGTAATAAGTGCTATTAACCATGTAAATTCTGAGATTTACTGTGTTAAAAAAATATAAAAGTTTGATTAGATTAAAAGGTTTAAGATTGAAAGATGAAAAAATATTCCGTGGTCGGTTTGATTCAAATTTCCATTTTTATTACCTTTGGTAATATATTGGATTAATGTAACACATTTTCCCTGATAAAGTTCACTTCAAATGTTTCATTTTGACTGAGATTTAAAGGAATTATATGGAGTTTTTCCACCATAAAGTTATTGTTTCAAAGTCAGTCTAGCCATACAACTTTCACTGGGAGAAAGGTGTCCACCCCACTTGCACAGTAACCCAGCTGTCTGCTTACAGCAAAATGCATCTTTGGCTATATTCAATGCCTCTCATCGGGGAGATGCATCTTGCAAAGCCCCAATCTGAAACGTTAGAGATAGGACCAGACCAATCAGCGCCATTATGGCAATAGCTACAAGTGGGATTTACGTGAACTGGAAGCCCGTGGTGGATGGTCCTGCTATGAAGCAGGGTCCCATTGCACCCATCATGCCTTCCAAGCACGCTGCGGTGGTGCCACAGCAGTTCATCATCATTCAGGGACCCCTCACAGATGTGTTTATGTAGAAACTGCTGCAACAAACTTTGAAATACCTGCCGGATTACCAATAGAAGAAGAAGAAACTGAACTAGGAAGAATGACCAACTCTTGAACAAAACAATGCTAACTAAAGCACATGTATGTAACGTCTCAAGCATCAGCTCTAGATGCACCCTCAAATGGGGATGCTCGGTTGTGGTGGCAAAGTGAATCCCCTGCCATGCTGGGCTTTTGTGCCAAGTAGAACCAAGCGACTCAACGTAATGGAAGAGCCCCAAATGGCTGCTGGTAGAGCGATTAGCTAGAATATAGCCACAGTGTCACTTTTATCTGAACTGGGCCACATTTATTTATTAAAACAAGAGCAAAGAATGGCACAGAGGGCTTTTCTTTGTGGAGAGGATGTTTCGGCACTTCTCCCTACCGGCCACAGCATGGGTTTTATCTACTGACAAGCTCCACTTTTGAGTTGATTTATTTGGTAAATATCAGAAAAACATCATATCTGCTGATACTAAAATTAAATTTTCAAGCAGTTATCTACTGATACTGATTTTGTGCTGATAATCTTATGCATTCCTAAATCACAAGTTAAGCGGTATACAAAAGACAGAAAAGCAGCAGATCCTCACTGATAAAATACAAAAATATGAACTGATTATCAGAGTTCCCGGACAATTTCCTGTCCTATTTTAACGGTCTCATCTCTCTTAGTTCTCCAGAGATATATTTAGAGGGCAGCTACTAGTTTATAAAGTACTGATGTACGATACATGTTGGCTGGAGCAAACTGTAAACCCTGCCAAAAGATGAAAAGCACATTTGGGATTAATAACACACAAAAAAAAAGTGATTGGCTCATGCTATATCTGTCACAAGGGAGTGTGTGATACATGAGTCAGCCAAGCATCTACGTTAGCAAAAAAAAAAAAAAAAAAAAAAAAAAGCCTGATAGAGAGTGGGAAAGAGAGAACACAATGGGGGCAGGGGGCTAACAGATGTTGGAAAGCAACACCAGGGGGAATTTTTTTTTACCGTGAATTTAAAAAATGAGGGCAGAGAGTGATCTAAAGCAGACACAGGAGTGAGGAAGACTGAGAGAGCAGATGGCAAGAAAAGAGAGGAGAGGGGGTTTGACACAGTTGTAGCTGAGATAGCAATGACACATATTTACTCACACCTACACTCTAATTACCTCCCGTACACCCCCTAAACAGCAAAAAGCAATCTTTGGCCGAACACATCACTGCCAGCGTGCGTGCAGGCCGACTGAAGTCTCGGTATGCTGATGAATTATTCAAAGCCGTTAGACTTTGTGTGACTTTGTGCACAGGGAGAATCTGTTACATCTGACCCCGTTTTGAAAAGAGAGCTGAGCAACACTTACTCTTAAGTGTAGCGTATATCGTACGTGATCTAAACTGTAAGTAAGAGCAGGCATGCGTGAGAGAAAGTGATATTGATAAAGGGAAACCACAACTAGACACACAGCCATTATGTTTGTCAGCACAGCTAAGTGGAGGGATGGTGCTCTACTTTAACCTTGTTTGCAGGGAGTGTCCCCAGTAGGTCAGCTCTACAACAGAACTATCATAACAAAAGAAGTTATATATTTCACCAAGCTTAACGTTTTATCATCTCATGTCACTCTTTTCATATGATGTATGAAGGAGTGTGGCTTTTTTGATTGTGAAAACTATGCAAAATAATCAAAATAGACATATAGGGAGAGAGAGTGGAGGAAGGGGCTTTTAACTTTGACCCTGGTAGTTTTTGTGATAATATAATATAAGCCGTAAGCCTCCTGATCTGAATGGTTGCATACCACCAGGTGGAGTATTTTGATCTTTTCCAGCCACTCCGGTTTCTCCCTCTCCCAACACACAAGCTGTCAGACTTCATCCTGACACCCGTCTTCAACCTAATCACAGTCACCCATCAGCCATCACCTGTCACCTCCACATTGACAGTTGCCATGAGAACCAACAAGGTGCCTGTGTTCCAGCCTGAGTAAAAACCCTGCAGGGAGACGAGTCTGATGGAGGAGACATTTACGCTCATTACGGGTTTTAAATTGGCTTTCACAGCTGATTTTTCAGAGTGTGAAGGTCTGGGACTTCAACCTCTAATACAGAAACAAGTCTGGGCCTTTAATCAGGAAGTCATACAGCAGCAGGTAAAAACTGGTGTGAACTTTTGTTCCTTTTAGTGCTAGCATTAGCAACTAAGAAGAATGCATGACTTAAAGAAAACCGTCTCCAGTCGAAAGTGTGGTATCTTTGCAAGCTGGTGATCATAGACACAGACGACAACTCTCCTGCTGCTGAATCTTGCTGTCCCCTGGTGCCACCATGAGGTGGCAGCTGGGTCAAACTCCCTACTGTGCTTCCTCTGAAGCAGACACATCTGTCTCCTAACATATATACACTATATAGGCCTTATGACGACATCTGGCAAAGAGCTAACCCTCCTCCCCACCTCTCCTCTGTACTGACCACAACCGCTGGGAGCAATCAGAGCGTCACGTCTGAGCTCCACTGCAATAAGAGCCAACCCACCCCCCGTTCTTCCATTTTTTTTTCTACCTCTTCTCCTCATCCCTTTCTTTGCAGGAGCAAAAGAAACCACAGGGCTCCAGCAAGGCCTCTCCCAACCCCCTCCACGGTCTGGGCGAAGGACAAGCCCCTTCTTCCCCCCTCTACAAGCCAAGATGTATATATTTAGCTCATCCTTGCCCCTGTGTAATTAACAGATGAAAATTATAACTTTGGAAATGGAAGCAGTGACGTCATTTTTCTTTTTGGAGGAAGACAAAGTTGGACTAAACTGCCTATAGGGCCAAAACCAGGCAGTGGTCCAACATCCAGGGCGTGGTGGGGGTGATGCTGAGCCAGGTTGGGAGGCTACATGAGCCAAAGAGGAGGGAAAAAAGAAAGCAGGACTGCAGAATGAAGTCTGGATGTTTATTAGAGCAAGCAAGATGGCCTGCCTGCCTCTAACAGCCCTGGAGTTTCCATTTGAGGTCATCTGGTTTTTACATTCCTGCCATGCACCAGCGCTCACACCAAGCTGTGGAAGTCCTGCATCGCTGTGTTTGCACAGGATCATAGAGTCCAGGGGTTTTAAAAGTGGAGTCCCAGACAGTGGAGTAGCCATCTCGGGATGAGAAATTTGATTAAAAATACCCACAGATCACCTGGGTATTCGGTGATTGCTGGTAAATATCTGGAAACAGCAACTGACTTATCCAAATATTTCTTCAAGACCGTCCTAAATTCCGATCTGTTTTCCAACACTCATGACTCTCACAGTGACCTCTTTCAGCCCAGAAACAAATGATGCCACTGGGCAAAAGATATCCACATGCCATAATCAATTACTTTAGGAATTTTCCGGCTAACAAATCAAATCTTCTCTCCTGCAAAATTGACATTTTCTGCGATCATCCTGAGGCCCTAGAAAGAGGCAACTGCATGGCATGCAAAAGGCAGAGATAAACATGTAAAGCGTGATTCTTTGGGGCCTCTGTTTCTCACAGTGTTGACCAAAATTTGGATCTATTGCTGGCCTTTCCATCTCTCTGCTGCCTCCTCCTCTCACAGCTGGTCCCCAGTGACACAAAGATGGTACACAGATACAGCCCGGCAGTTTTGAATACAGGAGGATCGGCCCACGCTATCATTTCATCTGCCTGCTCCTTCCTGTTGACACACTGAAGAGAGGGACGTAGATGCTGCTGGTGCCCTGATATCCTTGGCACTGCCCTTTGGTACTTTAATATGATTATGAGATCCATATGGCAGCCTGATGTTGATGCGTGTACCCTATCTTTAGCCTCTGTCACTCTGTATTAGAAGCTCTTTAGTGAGAGTCTGAGATTGTTGACCCTGCAGAAATAAATTGTCCTCTGTGGTTTCATGACTCGCTTCAAACAGAAAAAAAAGGTCAGATATGAGGGCCTCAAGGGATTGTAGGTCTCCGTGTTTTGGCTGCCCAATGGGAAGACTGCAAAAGACAAGGAATGACAAGAGACTTGCATATGTTCTTAGTCTAACTCACATGAAAGACACGCTGTTAAAGCTTACAGCTAAGAGGAATGCTAATAAAACGTGCTGTCCTGTAAGTTTTTATCCTGTGAACTGAGCACTCAAACCTTCAAACCTCAAGCGTTTTAGAGAAGAATCAGAGTATTTAATAGCTGCACAGCTTAAAGAATGGAAGCAGCAGTTATAACAGGGAGCATCCTGAAAAGAGATGACCATACAAGGTAACAAAGAGCATGCAGCAATCGCTCAAAGTCATGGGAAAAGAGAGAAGAGAAAGCTGGAATTAAGAAAGGGTTGGGGTATAAAAAAGAGGAATTACTCCATCAACAATGTTGGTGACACACAGGACAGCAGGGAAGAAGAAAGCTGTAAAAGATATGAGGGGGAACAAGGCTAAATGTGTGACAAACAGAACTGCTGACTTTCTGCAAGTAATCTGGATGCATTCACTTACAGTCTGGAAAAAATGTGATGCTTGCTGCCATGATTTCATCATATCATGTGACAACTGATGATGTGAATGCAAATGAATCTGTAACTGAGCATGACAGTGACAGATAGAGGGCTGCAGTAACTTTATATGTGTGTGAATCAGGGGATAGATTTCATTATCAAGCATGGCTTGTTATTTTAGGTTGATGCAGCGCTAAGAAACATAACAAGGAGAAGAAATCAGGCTCGGAATCAGGATTAGTGCCATTCAACTAACACAGATGTTTATGTCTTTACTTTAGTTGCTAGGAGAGTGTTAGCTGGATCTGTCTGATGCTTTCTGCACTGATAGTGACAATGAGAAAAGCTGCTGAACCACTTTTGAACCGGATGGTGACAGTGTTGACTCTTTAGCTGACAGCGCCGTCGGCAGTCCAGGAGAGATGCTCTGATGTCCACGAGACGTAAAAAGGTTGAATTACTGTGCTAGACCAACTAAAAGTGGACTTTGAAATTCATGCAAACATTTTAGTCTCCCTAAAATCAAGGTTAATTGAGGTTGGACTAACATACACTATAATGACAAAAGTATTTAACACCTGTTAATTATTGAATTCAGATGTTTCATCAGACCTGCTTCAATATCCCTGCTGGATATTCCCCAGTCGACTGTGCGTGAGATTGTTAGAAAGTGGAAGCGTTCAGGAACAACAGCTACACAACCACCAAGCACAAGACCATGGAAAATCACAGAGTGGGGCCAATGACTGCTAAGGTGCATGGCGTGTAAAAGTCGCCAAGGCTCTGCTGATTACGTTCTGAACTTCCACTGGCATTAATGTAAGCACAAAACCTGCGCTATGGATTTAGTGGAATAGGTTTCCATGGCCGAGCAGCTGCATGCAAGCCTCACATCACCAAGTCCAATGCCAGGTGTCGCATGGAGTAGTGTAAAGCACACAGACCCTAGACTGTGGAGTAACGATTCATGCTTCTCAGTTGGACATCTGATTTGGAGAACATTACCAGCCTGACTGCATTGTGCCAACTGTGAAGTCTGGAGGAGGAGGGATAATGGTATGGGGTATACCAAGACATTTTGGATGATGCTATGCTTCCAATTTTGTGGCGACAGTTTGGGGAAGACCCTCTTCGATTCCAGTGCACACTGCAAGGACTTTAAAGACATGGTTTAATGAGTATGGTGCTGAAGTGACCGCACAGAGCCCTGACCCTATTAAGCACCTTTGGGATGAACTGGAACAGAAATCGTCCAACATCAGTGCCTGACTTCATGAATGCTCTACAAAACGAATGGGCACAAATTCCCACAAAAGTGGAAAGGCTTTCAAGAAGAGTGGGGGCTGTTATAGCTACAAAAGGGGGACCAACTCCATATTAAAGTCCATGGTTTAAATTCAATGTCATTACAGTGCCTGTTGGAGTAATGGTCAGGTAGGCAAACACTTTTATCCATATAATGTACCTTAATAAGAAGGTATGGGTTCAATTTCCGTATGTATGTACCTTCAGTCTGGTCATACTACGCAGTCTTCTTTAACTCAGAAGTCCAACAGCAAAAATGCAACCATTTTTGGGCTTCTGATGTATCTACATGGGCCCTATCTCCATAATTTAAAGGTTAAACTCAAGGGCAAACAATCAACCATAGATCAACATATACTCAAGACAAACGCAACCCAGTCTGGATTAGAATCTCTGCAATTTGGTGTGGTACTTTTTTAAGAAAGAGAAGAAGAAGTTATCGATGTCTTTTTTCTTCCTTTTCTACCATTTAGAATAGCGCAGGCTGGATTGGGATGTGTATTAAGCTGGCTCATCTTACTACACAGCACAGAGGCTTGGTCCCAGAGATACCAAACTGAAATGTATCAGAGGAACCAGATGTTTAAAAGTGAGAGATGATGATGCTTTGCAGCATGTTGTAAGAAGAAGAACAGCACTGCCTTGCTATTTTCAATCAGAAAAGAGTAAATTAAGACTTCACTTATCAAGTGCAAATATGCTGAACCAAACACTGACATTGTTTGTTTCTAAAGTCCAGATGTTTACAGGTAATACTGACCTGTTGCAAATAAGCCTTTTGACTCTCTGTCTGAGAGGGAACTTGCTGCGTCACCATTGCAAATGGCACAGATAAATGACAGTGAAAAACACGAATCCTAGATAAATCATGAAGCACACTGGCTGACAGCAGCTCAGGACATGCTGAACTACATAAATGATGACAGTAGGATGGTGGGGGCTTTTAAAATGCAGTATAAGTACAGTAAAGAGTTCTGTGGTCAATGACTGTTCGCCATCAGGGATGGTTGACCCTGCAGTGTACAGTAGAACAAACAGCTCTGTCCTTGTCAAAAGCTGCTTTGGCTTTTTGGGGTAAAAGCTGTGATCTTTGCTTTTCTTCTACCCTAAACACAGGTCAGAGCTATCCTGCCATCTCAGGCTGCCAGGTACAGAAACATTCAAAGCAACCAATACCCATGTTTTTCATTGTCCAATTATGAAGAGGGGTCAGATTCCAAAAACAAAAACACTCTTTAAAAACAATCTCAGTGACATGGTAAACAGAGGCTGTGTTGTGCCGGACCAGCAGGCATCAGCGAAACCACATAGCTCTGTCTCCTCCCAGCATCCACTGCTCCTCATTAGATTCTCGCTAATCTGTAACCCGTGATTTTTGCTGGACTGTCAAAACAACCCTCTCCTCCTCCCCGAGTCTGCTTACAAATAATACTAAATATCTGACGGATAGGAGAATATAAACTGTCTTTTGTAAAAATCTTTTACATTATGCATCTTCTTAAGATAAAATCTTGATCTGTCAAGATGCCAATCAGATTAAGGAACAGACATTCTCACTGCACACAAGCTTAAAGCAAACTTTTCTTCTATCACCCACCACTAGAACAACCAGTGACATCCAAGAACAACATGTACACCGTAAACACTCCCTTGGGCTTGAAGTTTACGAGAGCAGTCAGATATTTGGAGTCTTTTCTCCAAGTGATGAAGCCAAGAGCTGTTTTCTCTCATGTTCACGTTCCATTACTTCACTGTGTTTTGTCTGTCACTGTAGCATCATTCTCCCTCCATGACTCATCAGGATTCAGTCAATTTAATTTTGTTATCTCCTGCATCCCCTTTTTCCTCCTCACCCCCTCCTCTTGTGTCTCCCTCACATACCCAAATTCCTGCTGTTGGTTAAAAAAAAAAAAAAAGCCTCCACAGTCGATCGGAGTGAGACAGAGCAGCACGCAGATTTCTGTAAGCACTCCTATCAGTTTAGCAAAAATGTAAACATGATGGGAAAACAGCACAGAAATGTGCATGTTTGATATCGAGAAGTGAGGAGACATAACAAAGATGCAGGATCGGATCATCTGCATAGAGATCAGTTTAACCTCTGTGGCCCCTGCAGCACTCTGTGACAGGGGTTCCCTCCTGCCTCTTTAGGCTCTATACAGGGGGCCAAGTGTGTGACGAGGGGGGCCCCTAACCTCTGAACCTTCACCCTGATTCCAACCCAGCCACTCTGCCTTCAGGCTGATCTAGCAGACAGATACGCACCGAGCCAAGTCTGCATTTCACAACAAGACCGGACCTGTTCCTGCTTCATTCCTGCTTCGAGACCCCTGCCACAAAGAATACAGTACAACAGCCTTGTATTTCCTGCAAAAAAACAACACACAGGCACAAATACACAGTCACATACACACAAAGAGGCACTGATGCACACCAGACCATCAACAGGCTGAATTTAATTAGCCCTCATCTGTTTCTGAGAGACGCTTTGTTTCACACCAAACCTCCCGGAGTCTGCCAGTTAGACGCCACAGGAAATGCACCCACGACAGAGAGAGGGAGGACGGGTGCTGCCTGTACAAGGAGAATATGACTGGGTCGGTACAAGGTGGTGCATCAATTCGCATCGACTAAATGTCAAGTCCATGTTGCATACCCATGCATGAGCAACTATACCAAACAGGCACCTCTCCCATCTGTGCCCCCGTGGACTAAAGGGGTCAAAAAGGCTTTGGCATGGTAGAGACTGCCCACTGTGAGTGTGCAGAAAAGGATGGATTTGCTGGATAGAGGTCATTTTTTATCAGATTTTTTGCATGTTACAGGAACTATTTTCATTGTCCCTAAAACTGTTGATATAAATTAAGTACCTTTTTGGTTTGCAAATCATCAGAAAACAGTTTTAACCTATCCAAAAATAATCACTAAGGCCCAATATGATGTCCTGCAACACCTTATTTGTCCATAACATAAATATTTTAAAATATTTTCTTTCTCTTCTTCCTTATCAACAATTTTGTGCATGTTAGGAGCAACTATAAACATTTTATCGTCATTAAGCTGTTAATAAATTTGTTTAACTTTAGAAGTTTTGTTTCTTGATCTGCAAAATGGTCAGAAGAGGTCCTAATAACCTTTAATATCTTATTTGAACCTCTTCAGCACACGAGCACAGCAATGGGTCAGTCATCACAAACTCTTGCTGCATATCGTGTTAAAATTGACAAACCTGAGTGCTAATTTAGCTCAGTTGGTAGAGAAGGCACCCATTTACAGGGGCTATGGACACCCTGGTTGTGGGATTGATTCCCAGCTCTCTGCTCAATCTCTCTCCCCATATTTCCCACCTCTCTTCAGCTATCCTACAAAATAAAGGCAAAAGCCCAAAAAATATTCTTAAAAAAAAAAAAGCTTAGTCCTGATCCTAAAGATCAGGGGATCCTAAAGTTTGTAAAGTTCCCAGCAGGCTGAATATTCAGAAATATGTAAAGACACATAGAAATAAAGAGTGTTTGATTTGTTAAACTCAAAGAGCCATATGACTGGCAGTTTACATGAGGAGATAACCCAATCTTAGATGATTGAAATGTTGCAGCTTAGTATGAAAAAGATTACTTTAAGACCACACACTGCTTAAGTATGACTTCACAGGGAAAACCAGACTGGAAGGAGTTAACTACAAAATTATGAAATATGTATCTGAGCTTTTAAATAAGCAATTCCAATTAATAATAAACAGAAACATGGTGAAAATTACATTTGCAGCAAGAGTGTGTATAATTTACATGTAAGAACAAAATCTTTTCATAATTCAAAATAAGTTCTGCCTCTAGTGGAGAAAGAGCCACAGAGTGGCTGAAAAGAGATCAATAAAAAGGCCATTAGCACCAGAAACACGCCTGCTTTGCAGAGCTGTGCTACAATGACCGACCGCTCCCAGCTCGCCACGACAAACAAGGTCAACAATGACTGACGTCCTTCGCCCACCTCAACACACTTTCTGTACCCTGTGTGAATACCACCAAGGACTTCCTCATACTAACAGAAAGGGAGAAGGACGAATTAAAAAGCTGCATACAGCTGCTTACCAACCTTCAGAAGACAGCTTGATACCGCGTGTGTTGTACGTCATTCACCTGCAGAGTTTTATGAGTTGAGTGAGCGCAGCTCAGACCCCTCTAGTGTGATGTAAACATGCCTGAGTGCTGATATTAGCAAACACCTGTGCTCAGCTCTGTGTGTGATTAAAGTGTGTCAATACACACACTCTCCAGGTTAATGATTGTGGATGTGAAGTGTGAGCACGGTGGTGCAGCTGTCGCCTCAAAGCTTGGAGGAATGCAGCAGGAGTGACGGCGTCGTAGTGGGAGGGCTGAGGTGTCAAGGTGTGAGGGAGGTTTTAGTGGTGTTTACAGAGTGATGCAGCAGCAGAGCTCTCTGTAACACACAAAATTTACTGTCATGCTGTCTGTGAAGCTCCGCCCACTGCACTGACGTAGTCTAAGAGAGTATGTGGTCCAAATAGTGGTCATGTTTCTGGTATGTAGCACATTCAGCCTGGGGAAATGGAAACAAATACATGCACTAACTCTGTTTTTATTTTTCATTTTGCAGAGCTGTGGATGGACATGGGGAAATGACTAAAATGGTCAACCAAGGAGAAAAACAAAAGGAAACAAGAAGAAGCTTTGGTGACAACTTGTGACACAAGTTGACTGTACATTTTGAGTGAAATTTAAGCATAAGACAGCTGGATACCAGCTTGTTACTAACATTATTCTACTGAAATTTCATCTAAGGGTGCTTCATTTGGTATCTGACTTGATCAAGTCTTGTCTGTAGGACAGTACGGAAGCAAATGTGGTTAAGCTTCTCTATACTCGATACAGACAACTCTCACCGCAGTTTATGCTGCAGACTTAAATACCTAGACTTTTTTTCAAAACTGAAACTACATCTATTTTTAAATCACAGAGGGAACAGGCACATAAAGAGTACAATTATAGGGTACCTCATGGAACTCGACAATCAAATGCAATTTCACTGATATTGCAATAGGTTCTTTGCAGATGACATCACGCAGTAGTAGTAGAACTCCTGTTGGGGGGCAAGGGTGATTTCTGCATAGAGAAATTGTGCAAACAGGCCATTTTTAGCGGTTTATGGCTATACCAAGAGTTCAAAGTTTGAAAATATAAACATTCTTAATTCTTCAGCGACTTTTTGTCCCAAAAGTAGTGAAATATTCAGGCCAGAAAATAAATAAGAGTTTAAAAAAGTGGTCTGGTTTGGTTCAGTACAGTTTTGCCATGGTTTGGTACAGTAGCTGCTGTCTGTTTCACTAATCTCCAGTCTCGCTTGTTATGGCAGGAAGAGATTCAGAGCTGGTTGTTTGGTGCTGAAATTACTCTTCATTTGGTACAATTTTTGTTTTTTTTTAATGTGGGTTAAATAACGATAAAGGATGGAGGAAAGGAAACTGGCAGTCAAACAGGTGCTGGTTACTGTGGTTCACATTAGAGAGCTGTTTTGTAACACTGTAGTCGTAGTCTGAGTGTTACTTTACTTTTATACTTATAAGCTATAGTACACTATAGCTTTTTTTTTACCATAAGTCTAGATTGGCTGAGAACTCTCCCATCATACATTTAAGAGATTCAGATCATGCAATTGCAAACAACCTACATTGACATTTGCAATTACTTCAACTACCAAGTCTCTTTTTATCATTTTTTTCATTATATGTTTTAGATTTTTGAGCTGTCTTAAACTGAGCTTGATTGACTACCTGTATGGATACAGATCTGCTTTTATTTTGAAAGAAAATTAGGACCTTTGGATAGACAGAATATTATGAGGTTTACTTTACCACAGAAAAATTAACTTTATTATAAACAGTTATGGGTTAATGTTGGATAACACAGGGTGCAGATGACTTTTGACTTGTCCACTGATCTGAGTTTTTTAAAGAGCAATGAGCCATCAAGAGGCAGTTGTGTACTTATTTTCCATCACTGTGGCTGCACAGACATGCTGTGATGGTTGAAACTGTCAATAAAGCATGCCATTAATAAGATTCTTTAAAATGAATGCATTATTTATGGTCCTTAATTGATTGCATTAAATGCTTTCACTTTCAGCAGCAAAACATTCTACCTATGGATAGAGCCTTAGCACAATGGCCTTGATATCCCATATTGGAGCTTTAGCTAACAATCTCTTAGTATAGTAACAGTTAGCTGCTGTCTTTAATGTCAACTATTTATCGCACTTAATGTTGTTTTCAGAATATTAAAAAATGTTTGCCTGCATAGCATATCTTTTCTTTATCACTCAGGCTGAGGAGTGATAGAAAATTCAAGGTTCTACTACCAGTATGATTCAAATTTGAATCCTATCCATGAGTCATTATGAAAAATAAATGCCTTACAGACTGCATAAAGTAGGATGCAACCACTTAACCAGAGGCATGCCTCTACTACTACTTTTCAAAGCTAAGTCATTTATTGTAAGAAAAAAAAGAACAGAAAGTATTTAAAGATGCACTTGTCTCTTGTAAATCCCCTTTCATTCGCTTAGATACATTGTGCATCTGTTGGGATTTCTCTGGAGTCTGAAATATGGAGAAAAGTGACACTTTTCCTAAAATCCATGAATCCCCAGCCATAAAATATCGTCTTTGCTCCGTTCTTCAGACGTGGTGAAAGCATCTGCCAGTGATCACAGAAATGCTTTGGTCTGCAGCATCATGCAGCTGTTTCCAGTTAGCATTGCCTTGACCAGGAGGCTGATTCTGGACCTGCTGAGTGGATGGGCCTTTGTGGTCTGAGGTTTAGAGCCTTTCTGAGGTGGTTGGGGACCGAAAGATCATTAGTGGATCAGCAGTATACATATAATCACGAGGAAGCTATTAGCAGGCATCTTGGGCTGGACCTGACTGTAAAAACAGACCCAAGATCAGACATGCAAAGGACAAGGATCAGCAAAAATTAAAACATTCAGGTATTGATAAAGGCAAGTCATGTCTAGTTGAAACCCCCAGGGGACTGCAGGATGGTGCAGAATTATTCAGAGAACAAACAGACCTGCACATGTGCAGTGGGGACAAATGAGGGGGCTTTAACATCGACTCAGCTCAAGATTTTCATAAAAGCGCTCTCCTGTTTCCCATCATCAATAAAGTCTGCGTCACGCGGCGCGATGCAGCATTAGGGCATCAAGGCCGCTGCTCATCCTGCCCTCGGCCCCGCCCTGCAGTCCGCTGCCTCTATTGATCCCCCTGCACTGCTACATTAGAAGAGGACCAGCTAACAACATTAAACAAGTCCCAGCAGACAGAGCCATGACTCCTCTTTTCCTGCTGTTTGACGGTGAACGCACACACAAAGGCTGGTTTACTTTGTGACACGTTTTATCAGGTTGCGGTGTCATTTTGTTGCCTTTTATCACTACATCTAAGTGGTTCACACACAAGAACAGAAATGAAAATACATACAGGTTATCTGTTCGAGCTCGTGGATGTATTCAGTTTCACACCAGGAGGATAATTTGGTTTACTGCTCTGAAAAAAAACCCTCTCTACAGCTGATGATCAGCACCATGAAGATGTAGAGAAAGGTCCAGGCAAAGTGAGAGCTGGGTGTTGGCTGAGACATGCAGGGTCAAAGGTCGGGTATGAGATAGGTCAGCGTGAAAGCCTGTGCACAAAGAGAGACACACAGGAGGATATCATACACTTTGAGCTCTTGTTCCTTTAGGCAGAGCTTTGTGGTTGCACATTTACTATAAACATGTTTTACGACAGCAGCTCAATTAACAAGCGGCAAATTGAAAAGATAAAAGTGTTTGAAGGAGCAAAGGCACAACCAGGGAGGTTCAATTAGAGCATCACCACAAAGTAGGAAACATTATTCTTTGCTGGAGGGAATAAACTACTGAACACTATGCCCGGAAAATGAAGGAACCAAAGGGAGGTAAAGTCATAAAAATGTAATTACAACAAGACTAAGAATGCAGAGGTGGTCACAATACCAGAATGTTAAACTAAAAGATCATGTAAGAGAAAGTCAGATAATATTTCAGATGTTGATTTTAAAAAACTATATTTTTAAAGCTTTATTGCTTTTTAACATAATCAATAATCAAAATAGCAGAGTTTAGGGGTGGGAATTGCAGGTCACATTACACTACGATACGATGCAATAGAGTGCAATATGATACAATCAGGTATAACGGCATGGCATGATACAATACTATAGGTTGCAATATCATGAAATGGACTCATGGTATGTATCCTAAAGGTAAGTGCAGGACTCATCACTGCAAATTGGTGTCAGTTTCACCTCATAATGCTTTATCCTTTAACTTCTTCTCACTAACTGTCTAAAATCATCCCGTTCACTTATTTCTATATCTTCTTCTATCTTCTGGCTAATTAACTTGTGTTTTCATATCCTTCTTTCGTGCCATAAACACAGTTGTGGGCAGTCATGAATTAGTGATGCTGTGGGTCAAACTGGCAGGGAAATCTGTTGAGAATGTACACTGTCTGTTTAATTTAAACAGCTATATTTGGCATCAGCAAATCATTGATTTTTTGCTGAGTCAAGGTGACAATATTTGGTAGTATTAGCAATATCTCCCACCCCTTGCAAAGACTGTAACACTTGGTTTTAAAAAAGTATAGAGGTATCTATCATTTTTAAGCTGCAAATCAAACTTCACACCCAAAACCATACACCAAATTCGTGCAACAAAGGACTATGGGAAATTTCTCTGCAACTCTTTGAATCAGCCACATCACATACTGAGCCAAAGACCCACTGAGGTTGAATCAAAGCAGATCCAAGCATACGCTAAAGTGCCAGTATACCAAACCATATGCCTTCTCTTCAACAAGCAGACCACCGCCCAGAGTGACATATCATACCTCATGACTTCACTATGACACATCGATGCTGATAAACATTCCTGCTCTCAGACCAGCGAGAACGTGACTCTTACAGAAGAATCTGAGTGTGTTAAAAAAAAGAAATGAAAAAGGGCAAAAATCACATAAGTGTATTCTTTTACAGGTGGAAAACTCACAGCAACTTTTTACAGTATATGTGCAGCATCTTAAGATACTTAGAAAATAAAACTTCTTTCTACTGGTGTATCTGATATCATGTGATCTATTTTCTAATGTACAGTCATATCACCTCATCTGAAACTACTTCATATCACTTTCTGATTACATTAAATTGAATATCTAGGCAAAACATCCAGGTTCATGAAGCTCTACAGAAGAGCTAAACGTGTCCATTGAGGGCAATTTGATAAGTATCTAATCTGATTTATATGAAAAATTAACACAGACAAGGAGTGAACGATGCACTCCTAATTGCATCCCTGCCTGGGACGTCCCGTCTGGACTGACAGGCGTCCTGCAGTTCCAGTACACGGACAAAAGACTCAAGCATCGCGGCTGTTAAACATGTCTTAACGTCGGTACCAGTGCTCGGTATTGATAATAGAAAGGTGCAGATATCAAACACTAGTTTTCTCTGCAGTATGAGTGTGAGTGTGTACACAGTGGCTATGTAAACTAGTGTTAATCCTCTTAGGAAATCACGCTCTCTGACCAGTCCCAAACAACACAGCCTGTCCAAGCACAAATGAACGTATGGCAATATTATCGACAGTGTAATCGTGTAGGACTTACGTGGTTGTCAGAGTAGGGTGGTATTCCAACAAGGCAGAAAGCAACTCCATTCATTGGGCAGCAGAAACTGTCCGGCTGCAACAACGACGGGCTGGTTTGTTGCTACACGAGCGGCAACAGCGAGGCAGACGTCTGAGCTCAGAGTAAGGACGTCTATGAAGCTACACGTTAAACACTTTTTCTCCGGCTTCCTTCCTCTGAGAAAAAATCCCTCTCTATTCCCGTTGTTTCAGCTCCCTCCCCCCTCCACCTCCTCCTCCTCCTCTTCTTCTTCTTCTTCTTCGTTTTCTTCTTCTACTTCCTCCGGACCGCATCAGTTGAACAAACTAAATCCCTCTGTGCTCGGCCCCTGCCTGGAAACGGGCTACAGCAGCGTGAGCACACACAACACACAATACACTCTCTGACGGTCCGAGGGGGACACCGGAAAACAGCCTTCAAAGTAAAAGTTCAAAGAAGGCGCGTGCGTTAAGCTAAACAAAGGCAATTGTCTCTCGTAGCTTTTGATAAAAGTTCAACCACCGTATCGGTGATATTTAGTCGAAAGGTTTTGTTGGGAAGTCTCTGAAAATTCCCTAAATTTTACTTCATTAATTGCAGCCTTACTGTAAGCTTTTATTGTGTATCACCGGAAGTCATTTTGTTAGTATTACTGATACATTGACAGTACGGGAATAGAGGTGAGTCAAACTAGAGGAGGGTGCGTTGCGTAAATCAATGCGCTCCACCCTGCTAACCCACAGCGTGCGGGCTCCCTCTGGCTGTGCCAAAACATTAATGTGCAGGATGGGAAGGGTGGCTGATGCCAACTAGATGATTTATTTAAGTATTTAAAAGAGATTAAAAAACATTAATCCATACCAGAAATAAATACAGAGTTATAATAATTGCATTAATGGAGTACTGTAATTAGAATACAGTTACTAATGTTGTTTATGTTGATGTTGATCCTGTCCAGTGGATGTAACTTTCTGTCCAGACTGAATTGATTTATATGACTTTTAATTAAGGGAATTAAGTTTAATACATTTCACGAGCTCTCTGTACCTTTTCCATTGTAAGCAGGGAGGTAAAATAATAATTACAGCCATCAAACAGAAGTATTTGTCTATTTAGTTTCGCGTTTTCACAGTTTAATTTCAAAACTACTCTAAAATAAATGCATCTACTTAGTTTATGTAGTTTAGTTTGTAGTGGTTTTTAATTGGTCTAGCCTCAGAACCCATGACAACCTCCCTAATGAGAAATCCTGTCCCAAATTTTCCTAATATTCAACCAACTAAATTTATTTAATGAAGTAGTTTGGACCTTAGATGGAACAAAACATATGAATAAACAAAGAAAACCAAATTAGCATGTTAAAGAGTGCATCATTACAGAAGCCCTGGGGGAACATTGGTGCACTTAAATTTACTCATTATCAAGGCAAAACAGGGTTGAAAATACAACATGTCGAATTTTTGGACGAAGAAAGCTGCCATTTGTATGTTGAATATATACATATTTTCCACCATCATTTTTCTCAAATATTTCCTAAAGTTTCCAAAGACAGAGAAATTCTTATTCTTTTAATTGTAACAGGATGTGTCTTTTTATGGAGGCTGCCATCAGTTATGGCTTCAAACTCACCTCTGTAACACGGAAACCCCCACACAAGAATTGAGCTGAAACCAGTATCACTCAGCGCTGCCCACCTTCTCAATATTACTTCTTGTTTTAAACTGAGAACTCTGTCCAATCATCTCATAAGGTCTATTTGCAAAACAAAACAAAAAAGTTTTTTCAGTCATTATTTTCTCATAATGAGGGAGAAACAGACTTAAAGTGCACTTCCGTGTTCGCGCTTGAGGCATCCCCGGAGCACATACGGCATCCTTCGATCCTAGAGTGCATTCTAGGATCGCTTCCAGCATAAATGTGGAAGTGCACTTTTAAGTGCATTTCTCCCTGATTATGAGAAATTTATGAATAAAAACAAAATAAAAACAGAGTCCTCAATTCAAAACAAGAATGAAATAGCAGGGATGTGCATATAAATTACACATACTAATCTATGTCCACTTAGGGCTTCCGTACATCATGAACTTCTTGCCTCATTTTTTCCAGGTATACATTCACTGATGAAAGCTCTGTGACCTACTTTCGGGTCCCGACACATCAGTTTTAATCCACCGATTTAGATTACTTTCCATTATACATAGACCAACAAGAGCTTTATGTAGCCTATTATTCTGCAATTATCCTTTCAGATATATTATGCGCATCATGTGCAAGGACTCTGTGTTAAGTTGTGACAAAAGCACTTACATGGATTTGTTGTAAAATGGAGCAGTAGTTCCATGGAGTTGAGCGCTGCCATATATGAATAAACACAGGTCCTCATCAGCTGGCGGCGAGCTGATTTACTCTAAGCACACTATTGGCTAATCGCACTTATGCTGCCATATTTAAACTGCTCTAGCCTGGCTATGCTTTGCTGCTCCCCCTGCAAGCTGCTTTTTGCAACCTTCCTCCACCCCAGCTCCTCTTCTATGCTATATGTCTATGCTTAATGTCCATCTGTTGTCACTGATGATTGCTGTGCTCTGACCTTTCCTTCGTGTGCCTACAAGACGTACTACTGAGAAGTAGAGGTATAGCAACAAATGGAAAGATTTCAATAAATTCTCTATTTAGTGTATGTTGGCTTCATTATTAATGCATCTGAAGACTCATTTCTCAAAAACTGGTTATGGGTTGCTGTCTGTAATGCCTCAGAAAACAGTCAGAGTTGTTTATTTTAGGCAACTAATTTAGCCAAAAGTTCAAACCCATCATGGAAATGTTATAGAAAATATTAAATCAACAAATGTTCAAACATTAAGAGAGTTTTTTTTGGTTTTCTTGCCTCTTCATTCCCAAAATGGCTCAAACATGGAATGGTTTTACAAATCCACTCTACCATTTGACTTATTAATTAATAGTAGATAACTCAGATAAGCTAAATATTGCTACTGGAAAAACACATCCTAAGAACACCGGGGAAAAACAAACAGGCTTATGAAACATGCAAAGTCTCATAACCTGTAGCTAAAAAAAGTCTGTTTGACTCATGTTTAAAATGACACAAAGTTAAACAAAGACATAAACAATAAGAGATATTTCAAAAGACTTTCCGCATGTAGACAGTTCTGATTGTAATTGATGAAACCTTCTGGGAAAAGTGTTGACGGACTTTTATTTTTAGCCTCTCTGGGCACAGACAAAAACTGCCCATATGAATCAATACGGCATGGAGGAAGCTTACTCATCAGTAGAACAGGAAGTAGACTGTTGCCAAGAGTTACACTTTTTCCTACTGCATGTGCTCCACAGTAGCTGTGGCATTATGTAAAGGAGGTTACATGTTTTAGGATGGAAAAAAAATTAAAGGCACGGTGGTAGCTTGAGCTTGGTGCCCATGTGGCTACTATTACTCTGAGGGGTGCGAGCCACTTCAAAAGCTGGCCTGCCTTTGGAGGGAACAGACCAGAGTCAAGGAGGGAAAGAGCAGCTAACGGGGGCCTTCCCACGCCAAGAGCTGCAGCTGCCAACTCAGCCTTTATTTCACCATGTCTCCTCTGTCTGCTCACTCTCTCCATCCTCTGCCTCTGAGACGCAAAGTCATAGTCATGACCTTCACTCAGCTCCTATTTAAGGCAGATAATCACCATATGTGGCCTAAATCCCGCTCCAGGTTACTCATGCAGCAGTTTTCAGTGAGCATAGGGAAAGCTGGGAATTCACCATGGTGGAATGAGGCTTAGCAGCACTATCCCAGTCTTAAAGTGGTACAACATGGATGTCACAGCTGGACTTCTTCCATCCAGATCTATCTCTGCAGCTCATGTGTTTTTTATTCCAGCACACTAGGACATAAATCAGCCTGTAATCTGATGGTTTTCTGTGGGAAGAGTGGTCCGATGTTGGTGTACCCCCCTCCTGCTTGGGGTTTGTCCACATCTTTCCCCAGATTGCATGCAGATACAGGCTCACATCAATTTTCCCTGACAGGCGAGCAAAGTGGGCTTTCTATTATTGATGGGCTGCTGGTCGGTGTGGAGCGGAGGAGGAGGAGGGAGGTTGTGCGTCATGTCATGTGTCAAATCTCAGCAGGTGGGTAAGCACATTTTAAGACGCTGATTTTGGAATACAACAAAGAGCTGCAACTACATCCTCTTATCTGGTATCAACGGTGCAAAACAAACATGGATGTAAAAGCAAAGCAACGGCGGTCAAAGGAGACAAGCTGACTCCTGGCTGGAGAGCTGGAGGGAGCAATGAGTGCAGTGTTGCTAGGAATGACATGGCTCTCCGGCCATCTCCAGCCAAAGGGAGAGTAAAATGGTTCTCTGATGGTTAGACTGAACCAAATGCAAACTGGCTCAAGCTCTAGCCCAGCATTACTCTGGAACTGGTTTGGTGGAAAAGAGGTATGGAAACACAGAGTGAATACATATCATTGGATATGTCTATGGCATTTACTACTCATTGTTGTAATCGTTTACAGGAATGAACAGGTAGACCTATTAAAGGGGATGAAGGCACAGTGTGTACAGTTATGGTGTGTTCGATCAGGGACAAAGGGCCTGTTTGCACCACAAAATGCCACAAAATGTTCTTTCAGTACATCACTTACTGACTCACTTCTATATTCTGGTCTTTTAACTCAGTGGTTCCCAACTTTTCATCTTAAGGCCCCCCTACTCAAATCTAAGAAAAGTTTGGAAAAGTACATATCAATCTTAACTGTTCTCATTGACAAAATCCCAACATAACAGGCCTACAAACACTTTTTCTTGACAAAACATCTATTTATAAGCTATCCATTGTCACAGCAGTGTACAAGGGCCGCACAATGCTGAAATTCTCAAGTTTAAAAAGTTAACTTAGGAGTAAAGAATAGATATTTTTTACTTCAAAAGTCATAAATGTGCATGAAAAAAACCTTGGAATTTTTGAGATCATAAAGTCCATTATTTTCAGTTTGGTTTCTTGTAAATTTTTCACTTTACACAGTTGTAAATTCACAACACTAAAACTTTTTAAACCCAGAAATTTCAACTTTTTAAACTCTGCAATTCTGAGTTTGTTCTCATGTTGATATTCAACTTTATAATCTCAATAGATTTTCCTTAAAAATTTGACCTTTTTGCTCAAAAATTAACAGAATCCCTGTGTTTTTTTTAATCTTTTAGGTTTGCCCTTGTATAGTATGTTTTTTATCATTATTTAAACGGACACATTTACATCTAGTTTTGACATCAGAGCAGACGGGTTTTGTGTCCACCCTGAGGTCCTTGCCCCTTCCCGAGGGGTGTCCAGAGCCCAAGTTAGGAACCATGGCTTTAACTCATAGAGGGGATAAAAAAGTTCACATCTGATTGCTTATCAGCAGTGAAGGTCCTTACTGAACAGGACATTCTTTCTCCCAGGATGCTAATCTGATGTTAGCGTAACCTCACTTGTAAAAAACCTTAGTCTTATGTTGGCTATTTCATGAAAAGTAACAAGTATAAAATGTCCAGTTTTTTAGAATTCTAACAGTGCTAAGAATTTGAAAAGTAACCAATTAAACTGCCAATCACTGAAAATAATGGGGGATTTTTTGTAAATGTATAGTATCACTTAGTAAAACATTGCTCCAAATACTGGTGCTAGATGAATCAATACACAGCAAGTTGACATAAGCGAATACTAACAAACAGCTCTGTCCATAGGGGGCACCAAACTCAATACAAAACTGAAACTTCCTCACAGGAGCTTTAATTCTATAAAAAATATGGACAAAATGGATTTAAAACAGTTGGCTCCTTTTCAGCATAATTGATCATCAAAATAATTGAGATTGCATCATTTGATAACAAAAAGTATTGCACATTTCGACGGCCCTATTCTAAACAACATGTATGTCGTATGTGTCTTGCGACTCTAGGTCAGGCTTAGTCAGAGTCTGACACATAGCCTGAGGCGTCAGGGGCGTCCCTGTGATTGGCTGAGTAAGCCCTGATTCTGAGGGTGATGTGAGGCGACGCGCCCCCGATCTCATTTTCTCAGGGATGGATGAAGACGAAACTCCAAGAAGGCCTCCCCTTGGTCATTACATAATCACACATGCCAGCCTGCCACCCATAAACAACCATCAACCTATTTACTCGCTTGACCGCGCCCCCCCCTACCCATCTACAGGCTCCCACCTCCCTTGGCTTGCTTGGGCTGCACTGGTTATCACTGCTGCTGAGGCTCTGGAGGCAGAGAAGGGACACACAAGGGGGGTTAAATGGGTGAGGTTTCCCCCCTCCAGGCCTCTTCACAGAGCGTGTGCACTCACTGCTATCCTATGATTAATTGTAGTTACCCCATTTATCCAACTTTACCCCCCCGCTCCAGGCTTCTTCCTCCCTTATTCTTTCATATCTCCTCTGTCTCACTCCGCTTCCCTCCAGTTACTGCGTCTTTTCTTTCACTAAAAGTCCGTCACCCTCCTCTGCACACACATACTTTCAGTCTGACGGGTGTAGCTGCCAGATCTTTTCGCCATCATTTACTTTAAGGCCTCCACTGAGAGCGTAACACTCCATCCTCTGCCAGGCAGGCCACACTATCCCTCTGTTTGATACACTTGTATTTAATGGAGAAGCTTGGATAGCTTTCCTGCTGTTAAGAGCCAAAAAGACACAATGTTCATGTCCTGCCACAGTCTCCATTTCAGCTGATTTAATAGAAAGAGTAACCTTCTTTCTGTCTTCTTCTCTAACATAATAACAAGCCTATTATCACTGTCTCTGCCTGATAATGTGTGTCTGTAGGGTGCTGGGGTTTGTATATTTATGTTCCTGTGAGTAAGATGTAGATATGTGAGGCCCTGGTTGTCTCTAGCTGCTTGTTGACACAGAGGCTTCTGTGGCGCTCCTTTGAAGAGAAGTTGCAGGAAGATTGAGGGGAAAGGGGGGGTCAACAACAGACTGCATGGGGTCATAAATTCCCACTCTCTGCTGGACAGGAGGGGTCCTCTTTGTCCGGCCCGACAACTGGCACGAGAGGAGGAAACAGCTGAGAGTCAGAGTCTCATAATTTTGATTTAATGCTCACAATTTGGAACAAGTATCTTGTGTTTATCTTAATTTTCCATGATGCATTTTTCCCTCAACATAGCTTTGGCAAAGTGGAGAAAACTCAGTGAGATTTATGAGACAGCAAAGAAAAGACCCAACTTGTGAACTGCATGTTAAATGATCATTAAAGACTTGATTATGTGTCATTTTCAGACTAACACAGGCAGAAATTTCAACTTATGCCACCTTTTTATCACTTATTTTATCTTTTATATACAGCCGGTGTCGTGGTTTAACTGGCGTTAGATTAACTGGTGAAACCAGTAAACATTTTACAATGCTGCTCATTTTTAAGACTTTTCTTTGGAGACATTAATGCTACTTGGAAAGACTTTCAGACCTGATTAAAACAAAATAAATGGAAGTGACTTTTTAATTGTGGCATTTGGCTCACAAACACTTTACAAGTAATGCTAATGTATCTGAAAGCATTTGCACTGAAATTTCCTATTTATGAAACAAAGCTATGATAAATAAAAGGTAAATCTCATGTTTTTTGGGGCCGCAGTAAGTTTTGGGAGTCTGATCAAAACAACTGATCTTTGAGTCACAATGAACTTTAGTGCAGGATTTTGAGAAGTTTTGTTCATATATAAGGGATGAACATGAGGCCAAATGACCTTTGACCAATAACAAAATCAAATCAGTTCATCCTTGGGTCATCTGCACATTATTTGTGCAAAATCTGAAGATCCCTCAAAGGCTTCTTTTCACATCCTTAAGAATGGCCGGACAGATGGACAGACAACCCAAAACTATTATGCCTCCAGCTATGCTGGCGGAGGCATAATTATACCATACAGATTAAGAGAGATCAGATCAAATAGTAAAATAAGGATAAAAGGAGGAAGCAGTCAGTGCTTATAGACTTGCTGTCTGTTTCAGTTGCTTTCAGTTTTAATGATGCACTACAACTGTATGTCTCTAAATGACCAGCAAGAAATATAAGTGTTAGAGTGTTCTCACATTCATTGCTACTGGTAGCTGCAAGTGGCAACCAACAGTATGAAAAGTCCCTCCCAGTTCCTACTGTCCTGTTTTTAAAAGGGGGGCACAAGTTGGTCCAGTTCAAGTCCAGCTTGTGTCTCCTTTCCTGCATGTCTCACCCCCACTCTCCTCCTCCCTGTACATAGGCGAAAAAACGCCTAAAAATATACAAAAAGAAAAGGATATTAATTTATTCATCCATCCACTCCATACCTAAAAAGTAGGCCTTTACATTCACACATTGACACTCAGGTAGTAAGGATCACTATGACATTATGGTGATGGAATTGATCTGAAAGAAAGGAGCACCACCTGTTCCACTGTCACTAGACAACTAAGAGAACTGCAAAGTTTATCCTAGTGGTCTGTGGGAGGGAGGCGGTGTATCCGTAGAGAACCCACAGGGGATAGCATACACACTCCTCATAGAAGGACCCCGTCCAACAAGGGATTCAAACCAGGAATTTAATTTAAATTCAATTTATTTTGTTTATTTTAATTCATTTGGAAATTGGGTTGTATCAGCCCTGCTAATGCAAGAACCCTCAGATGTCTACAACATTTCAGCTTTCAGGGTCGATCTTTTTGACCTGTAAACAACTCTAGAAAAGAATCTGATCTCTGTTTTCTTCAGTTGTGTCAGTGTGTCACCTGATATTTGTTTTCTCTGTTTTCTCAAATGTAAGGTGTTATCTGCGTAACACCTGACATGTGAGTTTAAGTACTTTTAAAAATGTGGTTACTGTGTAAATGAGTAGGGAATATATGACAACACAACAATGCAACCTTAAAAAACTCGGACAGCATGCTGCACTGAAATTAACAGAATAGAGTTTTGGCACAAATCCCTAGGAACCCTTAGAATTTATGTTTTTTTTTCTAGATTTTTTTAAAAACTACTGATGTTATTGGTTTATGACACTTAGGACCAGTTTTTGTTATTTAGTTCAGCTAAAAAAAAGAAAAAAGAAAAAAAAAAGATAATATTTTACCTATGGTAAGGTAACTGCTGTGTAGTAGAAGCTGAAGTCCAAAGAAGGAAAATGTGACATTTTGGTAAAAACAAAACAAAACAGCAAAAGAGTAATAACCACTGAATTTTAAATATGGTGCAAGCTTAATCTCACAAATCCAAAAGTGTAAAATCCAACACTGATGAACCAGCCAAAGTCCTATCACTGCTCTTTGTCTTTTCTGTCATCTTTGTTACTCGCCTGTCATCTCTCACTACATTTCATTGTAATTTCTTTGCAGCTGCCTTGCTAAGTCTCCTATCCTCCGCTCAAACGCAGATAGAATAACCCAGAGCCTGTGGGCATGACTGGCTGGTTCAGGTTGGAGCTTCAGCTATCAGAGACAATGTTTAACCTGAGAAGAAAAAGTCACAGAGGACACAATATCCTGAAGTGTCCCAATGTCTTTTATACCCTATTTCTACTGATTCATAGGACCCCTATAGGAATTTGTGTCTTCACCTATCCATTGTTAACAGGCCTGCACACAAAATTGACTGGGCCCCTGAAAAACCAGTGAATGGACCCTCCCCAGTTGTGATTTCTTGATGGTATCAATGTATGGGACCGGTAGCATTGATGCTAGCCCCCTGGCTAACAGTTACTTCATCTTTTGGAGCTGAAAGTGGTGTTGGTTCAGATGTTAGTGATTTATGCCACTTTTTGAAAGCTTTTCCTTACTGCCTCTGGCAAGTTTGCCACATTTGTTTCCACATCAAACTTAATTTTTTCACATAAAACTTAATGTTTGCTTTTTTTTAGCCAATTTTTGTTACTTTATAACCTAATTTCACTACTTTAACCATCCATTTTCCAACTTATTAACTGCGTTTCACCTCTTCTTACAACCATTTTTACCACCTTTTCCTTACTGAACCCATATTTGCTGCTTTTTTCCACTTTCGCCAATTTTGGCCAATTTTCGCTGTTTTCTTGCAATCATCTAATTACTGTTACTTTGAAGTTGTTAAGTTCTTCTAATTTATTCTGGTATTCTGACATTTGTGCACATCATGGCTTAGCTGTGACATCTGGCATTACTTTCCAAAGGGTTTAGTGAATGTTTATTGTACTACAGCATAAATAAATCAAATTTATTTTTGCTGCTTTGACAGGAGTGGTTATTATACAGGTTAAATATAAAATATGGTTATCACAGATAAACTTTACAATAGATCATGATTTTTCTGACCTCCATGGGTCCCAATTGGCTGAGCCCCAGAAGGCTTTCACCTTTATCCCCCCTTATGGACAGCCTATATTGTTAAGATTTTACTGAAATCTACATGCGTAAAAATTTTTCAACATTGTCCCATCTTCTCATAAAAGCTGATACACAGTTTCAACCCAAACAGCCAGCCTCCACTTCATAAAGTTTTCTTTGTGACACAGACGCAGGCTTTAACAGATATGAGCGCTCATGTGGGAAAGTTTGAGATAAAGGAACAAAGAGCAGGAAATACCAACAAGGATAGTGCTGGGTATTCAGGTGTCAGAGTTTCAACAAATAACCTCTGATTCACCCCCCAAAGTCTGCACTCACAGAAAACAAAAAACAGGTGAATCACATCCAGGGTATTCTACTGTTTCTATAAATGTGATCTGTTACTATAAATGCTCGGAGCAGTTTCTACAAAGGACGTCCCATAACTGACACTGTTTCTCTTCCCCAGAAACCTCTTCTAAGAGACAGAGGAAAATAAACACAAGCTTGGTAGTTCTAGTAGCAGCTCAGCCAGTTTCCTTCCTGCTGCCCGTCACTTCAGCCTCCTTACCTTTCACAGCTCCACTTCCCACCTCTCACAATCACTTCCTGCAGAACAATGTGAATGAACTCGAAGATGAAGTATGTCCTCAAGTTACATTTGATTAAGCTGCTGGTCATTTATGAGTCAGAGACATCCGAAAACATAGATCTCAAAAATAGAATGAGTATGAGACTAGGTGGCATGTTTCCTGAATCAGCTACAGGAACTAAAAGATTGTCTTTTCCTTTTTTAACTTTGGAAAAACCCTAAACCTGATTATATCATACATCCTAAGACATGGCATTTGTGGTTTTCTCGCATGCATTACCACAAGTTTCTGAACCTTTCATAGTTGCCTCTCAGCCAGAGTTTCCCATGCTGAATGATGTGGATGGTTTCAGGCAAAATGGCAAAGCAAAAATGATGGATGAACTAAGATCAAAGTTTTTGCTTTGTATCGATGCTTTGTGTGATTTGATGTATTTCTAGAACAACAAAAGAGCAGAGGAAAAACAGTGGTGAGCATCAAATCAAAAGGAAGATGCTCAAGAAAACATTCAAGATAAAATCAGAGTTTAAAAATGTGACAATCTGTGTTCACACATGCAGCTCACCTTGAAAATTTTGGGAAACTTTCAGAAGATTTGTGAAACAGGGCTTCATTTGGATATTTTTTCTACCCTTTTATCCTACTCAAAAGGTTTGTTTTACTAATGCTTTTTTCACTTAAAAACTTCAAATCAAAGCAATATAACACTAATTTCTAAATAAAAGTATCTCATCAACAAAGCTTAGCATTACTCGTATGGCAGTCATAGACCCAGCTGCCATTAGCTGCCTGAATTATTCTCTCCCAGCACTCGCAACAATCACACCTCATCCTCTCAACAAACATGATGCCCTTCTCATTGATCCCTGCTTCACCTACACTTAGAACCCCAAACTACAACTGGCAATGCTCCTCCTCCACCCCAGCTTCTTCCTTTCTGAATCCCTCATCCAGGTTTACACTCCCTCTCACCTGCCACACCCAGCCAGAGAAAGGCACCTGGTACTTCAACCACATCAGGGCCCTAAGTCACTAGCTCAACTCTTCTCCTCTGTTGTTTAATTACCAAACTCCATTCGAACTGCAGATTCCCTTTCTACTTTCAAGAGAACGCTACTTTAGAGAACACCATGCACTCAGACTTTTCTCCTCTGTTGTCCCCAGTGGTAGAATGAGTCTCCCACTCTCTCGCTCTACTTCTGGGAGGTTTTGCACCCAGCTCTTTGTGAGTGACCCAGCACTTGGTACTTTGGTTATTATGTGTTGGTGAAGATAGTTTGATTGATGGTGATAATGAGAGGTCTCACGTTAATGATTGGTTATTTTTATTGCTGATGTTTATCGTTTAAAAAATACATCAATGAAATTCTACACATTATGTGCATAACCTCTAACACTGCATGGCAGCACCTGTGTCCGACTGGACTTGAAACACTTTGTGCTACTTACTGATGTTGATTCCTCTTGTTTAGATCTTCTTGTACTTACTATTAGATGTACGTCACTATGGACAAGATATAACACCAAAATACCATCTGAATGGCTTATAGTCAGGGAAAAAACTGCTAATGTAGCAGGCAAAAATGACCTTGGTGTCTTGAAATGATATGTAATTCATTATTCTATTTAAAATACTTAAAAATCAATTCTGCTTGCCCTAGTGGCAAGCACTTTAGACTTGTTTTTAGAAGACTTGTAAGGCAGGGGAACTTGGTTCTTCCTTACTATACTCTTGTGAGGCCTGGATGTTGACTGATGGTCAGAGGTGCTGACTGGACTCCTAAGCGACAACTTCTCTTCGGCGCATTTTTGGGTATCATGTCTAAGTCTGACGTGCTCAGGAGAGCAAGGGTGGGAAGGGCCTGCAGCCTGATAGGGGAACAGCAGCTGTGCTTTTATGGGCACCTAGGATGCTTTCCCAGGCCTGTTCTAGGTCACCACCTACTGGCTGCCCAGGACCCAACGGGCTGGTACAGGCACCAGGGGTGAACGCATGCATCGTGGAGGGGGCAGCTAGCAGGACACCTGGAGAGATGGGGCATGGGCCTGGACGATGGCCATCAGGAGGCCAGAGAAGTGCAGGACCAAGGGTGCCGAACCAACATATGTTCCAAAACCTTATCACAAGAAAATAAGAAAATACAGATATATTGAAGTTTTCTGCTGTTGAAGCTTAAGCGGCTTTCATCTTAAATCAAGGTTGGCTTTGGGATCAGCTTAACTGACTGAATTCCCTGCCCTAAACAAGTATTTTTTGTGCTGTTTCCTGCTCGGATCTCACTGATGTTCATCATTTTTCTGTGAGCTTTTTTCTCAAAATTATTTTTTAAAATTTCAAGTTACTTTTACAGGTCTTGTTAGAAAAATGTTTGCCTTCTGCTTTTAAAAAAACATCTTCAGGTAGTTTTAAGGATCAGGATGGGATGTTTTGGCACAACATAAGTGATAAGCCACACCTTTGACTGTATATACTGTAAACTGCTTAATCCTGAATGTGCGAGGGGATCATAGCCTAATCCCAACGTTTCCTTGGCCCTATAACTCAGAGATAAGTTTGTCTAGACATGGCCTTAAAGCAGTGTGTTCTCCTTTTTGGAGGGTAGGAGAACATTGAAAGGACACAGTCAGAAAAGCCAGCATTTTTATCAACACAAAACCTTTCAATTCATCTATGCTAAATGCTGCAATGAGTCAGGGTGGTGTTAGTGTAGTTCAAGCCAAAGGATAATTTCATTGTCTTAATATCACAAAACTAAAAAAGTCACTAAAACTCAGAACTTTAAGTGTGCAAATGAAAGACAGGAATACCAACATGCAAAAGACAGATAAAGATGACAATTTATACTGAACTGCTAACTTAATGATAGCATAAAAAAGTAAATCTGTCAAAGAGAGGATACTGATCTGATTAGCATGCAAAGTAAGCATTTAAAAAGGTGAGAAGCCAGAAAAACAAACAAACAAATAAAAGTGCGCTGTCAGCATCATTAAACCAAACAATCATCCTCTTATTCTCGTCTGAATTCTGTGAAAAACCCACCATCTGTTCTGGTGCAGAGATTTCCCTAAATAGATAATCCTCAATCCTCTTGAAAATGACAGAAAAGTGGAGCCACAGTTGCAGCTGGAGGCCACAAGGGGGCTCAGCTTAGCTCCTACAGGGGTGGGGATTCACAAATGAAGTAGCTCTGTGGTGAGTTTAATTCATTTTATCCCCATCAGCTGGATTCAGAGGGATTTGTGGAAATGATACTGATGCAATCTGAGCTCCAAATATGGGAAAAACTGACTGAGAGGAACAATGTGTTCCTCTTAAACACCGAAAGGTCGGCTTTATGTGTAATCTGATGCAAAGCAGGGGCAGGATGAGAGACATGAAGGGAGGGAAAGAAGAGGAGACACTGAAAAACAAGATAAAACTTTCACATCAGATTGTTTTGACTTCATCAGTTTGGATGATGGCTGCTTATATGTACAGTTCATTACTGACATACAGCTGTGGCATACACATTAAAGCAGCTCTGAGGTCTGTTCAATGATCAAAGAGATGAAACATGGGGCATCAGATACACAGCTGCTCATACCAGGCTGACATCCTCACAAAAACAAGCTTGCCATTTATATCAGACTAAGGGACGTAAAAGAGTTAGCAGAGTTTGGTAAACTAGTAGAAACAGCCTCCCAGGGTCATGGACTAAAGCAGAAACAGGCTGAAAACAGCCCATCAGGTTAATTGGACAAACAGCCTCCTAATTGGATGGCTGCCTCATGCTCCTGATAAACCTCATCCCTCTGTTTTGTTCATTAACCCCTGCTCAGCCGCTTCTCATCCCGCTCCATGATGCAAAGTGCTGCTGACAGGAAGGGCTTTAACCACACGGGCTGCCCTTTGACCGAGGCGACAACGCCAGCCCCCCCCCCCCCAACTGTCTCCTACCACCGCCCCTGCATTCATTCTTTCACTCATGTGCACTGAGGTTGAGGTCCAAAGTAGTCATCCTGAGCTGAACAGGAGCTGTTTACATCCAGGAGATGGGTGTCCTAGTTTCATTCACGGGACAATCTGCCCATTGTGTGCCTGCAGGCATCGACCGATTGGTTCTCCACAGCCTGACAATCCAATAGAGTCTGAATTAAGAACATGAGCTCTCACACGCAAAGACAGACTACTTCACCTACATTTGACATATCGTGTAACCCTGTTATCTGGGGAACACTGTGATAAGATGACATGCTAATTACAACTTAGTTTTGATGTAACTCTTTTTATTTGACATATTTCTGTATAAAGACCTGGAAGGAATTCATGGTTTACACACTGTGAGTGGCGTACCATTTTACATTTTTAACACCTGGATACAGCAGAATGTTAATGCTTTCAGTTTAGTTGTTTATGTTTTTTTTTTTTTTACTGTACTGCATGTGCTTCTCTGCTTACATGTATGGTAAAGTATGATATGCAATGGTAAAGCATCAGAACATTTCATTCAGAGTTAAGCCATGTCTCAACATTTTGCTTCGTACCGTATTGCATCAAATCATGTTGTACCTTACTGTATGATATCGTGCTATATTGTATCATATCATTGAAAATGCTGGTACACCTTTCAATGTTTCATGGAGGTCTGGGACAGTGCCTGTGAAGTGGCAGACTGGGGTGGTGGTCCTCATTTTCAAGAAGGGGGACCAGAGGACGTGCCCGAATTAGCGGGGCATCACACTTCTCAGCTTCCCTGGAAAAGTTAACTCTGAGGTCCTGGAAAGGAGGCTCTGGTCAATTGTCGAACCATTAGATTCAGAAGGAACAATGCAGATTTCATCCTGGCCATGGGACAGTGGACCAGCACCTGCTGGCCTCTGCCAGGGCTTTCCTTTATCTCAGATTCTGTTTATGATTTTCAAGGACAGGATCTCAAGGCGCAGCCAGCGGAGGAGGGTTTCTGGTTTAGGGACACCGTTTCTGCTTTTTGCTGATGATGTGGTTCTGTTGGCTTCCTCAGATGGGGACCTCCAGCAGGCATTGGGACAGTTTGCGGCTGAGGGCAAAGTGGTTGGGATTAGAACCTCCAAGTCAGAAGCTGTGGATCTCTGCCAGAAAATGGTGGATCGCTTCCTCTAGGTTGGGGGTGAGTCTATGCCTCAGGTGAGGCAGAAACTAATCAGGAGAGACGCCTCCCAAGGAACGCCTCGGACCCCCGTAGGGGTTGGTAAGGGTCACTGGGGAGAGGGATGTCTGGGTTAACTTGCTTAGCTTGCTACCACCAGGACCCGGCCCTGGATAAGCAGAAGAAGATGGATTGTATCATACTGTATCATATCATTCTATATTGTATAATATCATATTCCATTGTATGTATCATACTGTAACATACTCTATCACCCATATCATTTGGTCCGCATCGTATCGTATCGTATTGTATCATTTCGTATCATATCTTATGGTTTTGTATTGCATTGTCACATCAGATTGATAGTTTAATTTCATCAGCAACTCAAGCATCAGTAAGTCTAAATTTCATAAAGCCAGATTTAGTCCATGGACGAAGAAACTCAGCTCTATCTTCAGCTAATTGCTAATTAGATAATTTTTTAACATCAATAACATGTCATATTGTTCATTATTCTATCAAAACATTGGCATGTCACCACTGTTCCCTTTAGCATTTTAGTATGATGACTTCAGCATTGGCCAAAGAACTGCACAACCCCAGACTCAGTCAGTGGAAACACTGAATCCTTGAGTGTGTAAGTCCCTGATGTCTTAAGATGGTATTAAGATGAGCAATAGGAGACACTATAATGACATTACACGTAGACTGGAAGCAAGATAGGCTACTAAGTGACAGCAAAAAGGCTTTTTAAAATGTGTTTTTGTGCCTTACATTATGGAGTTCATTTAAGCAAATTATCACAAGTAAGAACAGCCACTGATGTAATTTCTTTTGAATTAAAATAGAAAAAAAAGCAAGCAAAGAAGTGATAAACTGCAGGTTTTCAATTACAGGCATTTGACATTATTCTTGTTGAAGTATGCAGAAATGAAGACTTGTTGAAAGTGCTTATTTTGGCATTGTAAGGTTTGCATTACTTCCCTCATTCAGTCAATGATACAATGAGGAACACACCTTAAAGATAGTTAGTGTGCAAATTGAGACCTGAGCTGCTAGTATGGCAATGGTTTGTAAGTTTACAAAGGTGGCAGATTAATGGATAACCCAGTAAAAGAACAAATCTGCAGGACCAAGTTAGCGAAAGAAGCCAAGAGGAAGTTGATTTTGAAAGCATGTGCATCATATAAGCTGATTCTCCCTGCTCAAGAGTCCATGAATGTCCTCCTTTGGTTTGCTTTTTACAGAATCAGATCCAAACTCCACTCTCTTTCTCTGTTGTGGTTAATATCCAGTGCAGTTCTCTTTATTCCCTGCATTGTAAAACTGAAACAGGTCAGAGAAGCTGTACGGGTGAAAGGATTGATCTACATGCTCATATATGTGTGTTTAATTTCAATTTAGATGCAAATATGCACACAGAGTTCATTCCTTTGGAGTGCCTCAGTCTCATTGGCTCAGGACAATAGAAGAAGAAATTCCTAAGAGTCCAGAGATTGGAGAGCTGTGGGCAGGGGGCTTTGTGGGGTACCATGGGTGGGGCGTCAGATTAGACCACCTGTTCCACTACACGGCACACATACTCATTCTTCTCTTTTATCCCTCCTTGTCTCACACTTGCTGTCTTTCACATTCTCTCTCACCATCTCGTTTGTAACTTAATAACACCCTGTCCTCTGTCTCGCTCACTTTCACTCTCATAAAGCATCTCCCTCCATGCCCGCTGCGCTCCGAGCTAATTTTGACTGCATTCCACTTTTGTCACATCTATGGGAAACAGACAAAACTATTTGCCAGATAACTCTGGCTGAGAGCCACAGGGACCCACACAGACACACGCTCATGTACACACATAGTCCAGCTAGACATAAGTCGCCTCGACGCCCAAACTGAGGCCTCAAGGGAGTCGTGTTCAGACAGCGGCATAAACAGAGCAGCATCACCCCTGTCCACATCACTGAGGCTCATTCAGCAGAATCAGGGAATCCCTCTGAAGCAGTGGCACACTTTAAGCTTCACTGAAGGAGTTCAGTGAAGAGAATAAAACAGCAGTTTAGTCCATGAAAGCTGCTTATTTCTATAACCCTTTTCTCACTGCTTGTTCTGGAGTAAAACTCCTCATTCTCAGATGACGGATGTGGTTACAATGCTCATCCTCAGATCCAGAGTTCACCGAGCAGTCACTACAGCCGAGCTCAGTCCTGCCTTAATAACTATTGATCGAAAAGCACTAATGAGCCAAAGTGATTTGCAGCATGTCTGGCGTTTAAACTGTCCTCGGGCGAGTGTTTTTGTGGTGAGAACTTTGCTTGTGTCAGTTATAAAGTTATAAACAAGACACCGCCAATAAGAATGCTGCATGCTGGGAGTCCAGAATGCAGCGCAGAGGAGAAAAAGGTGCTGCACTTCTGTCCTTGACTTGCTTCGACTTACAGACACTTCTTTATGTAAGCAGCTTTTTCCTGTTCCTCACTGGGCCGCTGCCCTCCTTATCACAGTGTGTTTGACCATGTGGGTGTCTGTCCTTGTAAAAGACAAAGACAGATACTGCATGATGATTTCCTGTAAACTCTGCAGCCTTTCCATGACAAGAGTAAACACCGCAGGGCTGTGTTTACATTCACACAGTAATATTAGGGAACGCTTAGGTAGTAGAGGCTTCTTACACTAATGAAACATGCTGACACATCAGGATGATTTAAAGGTCCTGTGAGGAACTTTCAGTTTGGGTCTTTTTTTGCACCTCTGTACCATGTGTCTTGTCTCTGCTAAATCTTTTCACGTACATGTGTAAGCAGTGATTTTTGAAAAAAAAATCTCATCCTATTTCTCCTTAAAGGTACAACATGGGACATTTAATACACAGAAATGAAAGAAATCAAACATATCTTAACTTTGGGTAATGATGTGGGTTTGTTATTCTCAGCTCTGTGTTCACACTGATGGAACAGCAATTCCTTCAGGCTTGTTCATTAGCTCCAACATGTTTCATACATGTTTTTTCACGTGAACCCCTCCCTGTCCAACTGTTAGCCCTGGCACAGCATGATGGAAGAGAGTTGGCCCCACCCACTCAGGGATGCTGTACATAGAGGCACAATGGAGTTGTCACAGGACAACAATAGAAGGAGAGCCAATGGAGTTCCTGAAGTAAAGCCTTTATTTTGTTTAAAATACTTTTGAGTTGAAAATCTAAATGTGCATCAGTCCTAAAAAAGGCTACACATGGCTGGGACACTGATGGACTGGTAGGGAAGAAGGGCAGTCTGATGGGGCTTTTCCATTACATTGAGCGGCTCAGCTCTACTTGGTTTGACTCCAAGTCCATGGCAGTCCAGTGCGGAAAGGGATTAGCTTTTCCACCACAACCAAGCAACCTGTTTGAGGGTGTGTGTAGAGCTAATGACGCAGCATTTTGAGCTGACGATGCTTAATAGCGACACTACAGTAAGCATTGTTTTATTCACCCAGAAGAAGAAGAAGAAGCACTGTTTGGTTTATCTGTCCATTCACATCATCCCTGTCTATGCTGTTGTCTCAAGGTATTTCAAAGTTTGATGCAGCGGTTGCTACTTAAACATGTCTACGAGGTATCCCTGATTGATGACGAACTGTGGTAAAGTCACCATGGTGCACTTGGAGGCGAGGAAGGTGGCCTTGTGCCCTGCCCTAGAGAAAGACCATTCTGGGCGTGGCTTTTCCATCATCAGTTTGGTCCAGTGCGGCCAAACTGATGATGGCAAAGTAAATCAGAATGGCTTGGTTTGGATCAGCGTGCATAAGTTTCTCAAAACCTCATGAGAGACTGGCGCTAAAGTGGGACATCTATCCAACATCTACCTTGAAAGTCCAACATTATTTCTTCAACAGTCAAATCTATCATTCATTTGGAATCTTTGCTTCTATGGCAGCTTGCTACAACTCACTTCATCTGACATCTACCCCATGGCACAGTTTTCAAGCATCATAAATGACTTTATAGAAATAACCAATGTGTTCACTGATGGTCTTATTTGCTTTTAAAGCTCATAAAGTGATGTAACTATTCATTTCAGTCTTTTTCACAATCAGCTAAAACCTCCTCACAGGGGCGTGAAGTCTAACTCAGGAAACAAAACTAGAGATAAAACCTCACAGCCACATCCCTATAGGACAATAATACATACTTACAGCATGAACAGGAAGTGCTGTAATTAAATTTGTCCTTTACGTCACACTGTGGCCCATCTATCAAAATGACCCAGCCTAAGCAATGCACCAAGAGCCCCGCCATGTCAGCATTTCTCTGCACTGCGCAGTCTTATAAATAGTTTTGGTTTCATGTGAGCTTCTGTATATTGTGCTGTAAGAACCAGGATTGCATCTTTTTGTGCAGATTGTGCAATGACACTAAAAATATTAGACACTGTGGCCATGACCTGAACATGTGCTTTTGCATGTTTATTCAGTATACTGCTTACTCTGTGTGCATGCAAGATGGTTTCTCATTTCTGCAAATAAGGTTAAGTGACAAACAAAGTCTGACCAGCAGCAGTGACGACATCACCCCTCCTAAACTGGGGGGGTTAACATCACCCCTTGAGACGTTCCCCTTATGGACCACATGCATAATTCACCCAAAGAAGGGCTGGGCTGGGGTGTGTCATGCTCTAATCTGCTTCTCCTACTTAATCTCAAACCTGATGCTCACACCTCAAGAGAGGAGGCATTGAAGAGGAGGAGGGAAGGGGGAGGATGAGGTAATCAATGACTAAGAGGGCGACAGAGGGGAGACTCGTGCAGGGTGTCTGAGCTCTCAGCTGGTTGTCTCCAACCTTGAAACAACACCTAATGACAGCAAAAGCATCACATGGCAATAAAACTCAGTAATGATACACAAAAGCAGACTGTTTTTGCAGATATTTAAGGTTCAAGTCATCAAGGATCAATTTCTACATCTGTAAACAAAAGGAGGTGTAGATGACACCCTCTGACATGAGTACACAATGTTACAAAGCAGCCCACACTCATCTGAGTCTCTGTGAATGAACACAACCACACACAGCTCAGGAGGTGAACCCTGTTGCATGACAACCCGCCTCCCGCCTCTATCCAGACTCACAGAGAGGATGCAGATTTCTGCAAGTTAGAACGCATTATGACCCACATAACTCAGCCACACCCCTCTTTTTTATGCTTTCCTTCCTTTTCTAACTGTTGGGCTATTGCAACTAAGGTCAGCCGGAGAAGTTTACAGCTGTGTCATCCATCCAGAGGTTGGACACTTGCAGGTGGCTTTTTGATGGCAACATCATTAATGCCGGCCCCCTCCCCCCAGAGAGAAACCTAGCCCTTAGAGGAAAGAGAGAGAGAAAGGAGAAACACATCTGCAAGATAAGCAGCATGCTGTGCTGTTTGCGCCCTCCTGGAAAAAAGATGGATGATGGAAGTTATGAATGTGAGGAGAAGGTAGTGGTCCCCTCCCCTGCCTTTCTTCCTCTCCATCCTCACCTGGTCCATGATTTCAACGAGCCTCCTCACTCCTCCCGTCCCCGGTCATGGCACAAGATATCCCGCTTCCTCTTCCTTTTCTTTTCCTTTTTCAGTATTCCCAACAACAATCCGATCCTGCTGTCCTCACACAGGCGAGGCAGCCTGGCAGCCGACTGCTGCTGCGCCTCTCCACAGAGGCATGCTTCTGTCTCTCCTTGACTGTGACAGTCTGATACATCCAGCCAAACACTCCCCTCTTGTCCTTTTCTCCGTCTCCTCCTCTGTCCTGCTGCTCTGGGTGGAGGCTGGAGGGCAGACAGGGCGTGTGTGGGATCCTCACTTCTCTCCTTGATAACCACACAGAGGGGGAAGAGACTCCCGCTTTCCGCTTTTCCTTCTCGAGCTCTTCCACTCGCTCCCTGTGTAAGCTGGCCCCCTAGCCTCCCCTCCTCTCCCTCCCTCTCTGTCTCCACTTCCCTCCTCCCATCCCCCTCCTGCTGCAGCCCAACAGAGCTAGAACAAGCAAATGAGAGAGAGGCAGCGAGGGAGAGAGGAGGGTGGAGAGCTGGGATTGGCTGCCAAGGGGGCCATGTGACTCCCGGCAGAGGGCTAAGGGACCCTCTACCAGCTGTCCAGCTCATGCTTCCCTGCAAACCTCTGTTGCCATTGACAACAGCTGCTGTGCAACACACCAACCACAGATCCCCCAGACACAAAGCTATTGGCTGGCACGATTTATGGTCCCCGCCCCTTATTGTGGGGGGAGCATGTTGGGACGTGTAGTCCAATCTGATGCAAGGGTGGACGGATTGTTTAAGAGCAGATATCCCTGCGGCCCCGGAGGAATTTTCCCCCTCCTTTCGCCTCTTTGCTGAAATGTTATTGCATCAGTGTTGCATTGGCTGACATCCAGAGTGGAAGAGGACAGCAATGTCACATGATTTATATTTAAATGGAATAAATTCATATAAAATACAAGCCAGGGGAGGAAAGACCTCGAGGCCTGGGCATTCTTGGACATCCTCTGCTGTTTCCCTCTTGGGCCACACAGAGGGAAACTCCCGCCCCACAACAACAGGAACTCCACAGCTGAAGGCCATGGCTAAGCACACACTTCACCCCACCTCCTCCTCCCTCCCTCTTTTCATTACACTCCTTTTCTTTATTTGCTTTGTCACTATCCTTGACACCCACCCCCCTTTCCCTCTTCTCCTCCCTATTGTATTATAACCCTTAATTCCTCCTCTGCTCCATCCTCTCCTCCCCCCTAAACTAAGCCTCATCTAGAATCCAAAAAAGGTTCCTGGAGGTTACAGGTGCTAAAGAGGGGAGATGTTATTACAAGTAAGATGAGATAGGATAGGATACAAACCACTGACTCCCCATAGGAGAGAAGTAAGGGACAAGGGTAATCAACTAGAGGACAACAAAAGACTGTAAAGGAAAATGTTCAGACAAAGAATCAGTAATTATGATTACATATGCTGTGATTTAAAGTGACTGACTGTTTTCAACAGAGGTCTAGCCAAAACGTGCTAGTAGTCCCACAGTTAGTGAATGTGTCTCAAGTGACTGTAGTATAAAGACACCTGTGTCTGGAAGGTTCAGTCACTGTCCTGGCCACCATTACACAATGAAGACTAAAGAACACCCCAAGCAACTCAGAGAAAAGGTTATTAAAAAAGCACAAGTCAGGGGATGGATACAAAAAACTTCCAAGGCACTGAACATCCCCCGGAGTTCAGTTAAATCCATTATCAAGAAATGGAAGGAAAATTGTGCTTCTGTAAATCTGCAGAGCGTCCTCACAAACTGAGTGACTGTGCGAGAAGGAGACAAATGAGAGAGGCCCCTAAGACACCTACGAAGGAGTTACAACTTTCTGCAGCTGACATGGGAGAGACTCTGCATACATCAACTGTTGCCCAGGTTCTTCACCAGTCAAAGCTTTATGGGAGAGTGGTAAAGAGAAAGCAAAAGTTGAAGAAAAATCTAATTAAATCTTGACTTTGACTGAGTTTGCCAAAAGGCATGTGGGAAACACCATCGTCAAGAGGAAGAAAGTTCTTTGGCATGATGAGACTAAATCACCACGAACACACCATCCCCACTGTGAAGCACGGCGGTGGCAGTATCATGCTGTGGGGATGCTTCTATGCAGCTGAAGGCTTGTAAAGGTAGGAAAACCCTAGAGGATAATCTTATTCAGTCTGCAAGAGATGTATGTATAAGAGATGCAATGTATTCTTTTGCAATGTTAGCTTTAGCAAATAAAGCTTAAGCTAACTAAGCTACCTAGATCACGTATACATGTAATGTGCATAGCCACTTTATGAGCTTAGCATCAGCTACATTTGTTAGTAACTCCATTATCTCTGTGCCTTATGCAGCTAACAAAGCTACATAAGCTACGCTTGCAGTGTTAAAAGAGTTTTATGGAGGACAAGCTTGTTCTCTGTAAACAGACTGTTTACCAGTTTTTAACTTCTGGTATCCTAACCATTACCTTAACCCTTACACTCAGATCCTTTTTTAAAAGTTTAAGTGTGTATTTCTGTTCACAGATATACGGCGTCTCAGATGAAAATTGCATTTGAGAGTTGCCATCAGAGATGAACGGTCGGCAGCCAGACTGTCTTTGAAAGTCCTGCCTTGTGAACATGCATGCAAAAATGAAAATCCAGCAGTGACACAGCTCTGACACTGCTGCCATGCACCTAGTCTGAAACAGCCATGAGAACCCTTAAAGCATGTGCTCATCCAATATCAAGCCAAATCAGTAGTACTGTATATGATATCAGTTGTGGACATACATTATGATTTATGCAACTATTTATTTGACTCTGAAGTACTTTTAATCATTTGGAATTTTCTTAAACTATTACATACATAAAGCTCCAGTGAGGATCTGTTGCTTTGTGTGAAAAATCTCTTTGCTTATTTCGTCTTGTACATGCCTAAATACTTTTTAAGGTCTTCATTCAGTAGTACAGGCTATGAATGAAGATGACAAATCAGATTCAAAATTGCATGGAATTCTCCAGCAGCTGTGGCAATGACAAAGTACTCTGCAGGTTGATACTTCCTTTGTGGGTACTCATAAACACTTTTAAATGTCACTGATTAATGCAACTACCAACAATAGTGCTCCAGGGGGGAATCTAAGGCCTCCAAAGAAGAAAAAAACAAAACAAAGAAGCACCTGTTCTGGCTTATTTTACGTCAACGGACACATAACATAGCTGTGACATAATCTGATATGGAAGCTTTGTGCAGAGTGACAGACCAGCGAGGGAGGGAGGGTGAGGAATGCAGGTTGAAGTTATAACAGCAGTGCAGCAAGGTCATGCAAAATTTTAAGCAGCAAATAAAAACTCGCTCTGCTTTCTACAGTCCAGCTGCAATGCATCCATCTCTGTTTTTTCAGCAAAGTGAGCCTCTGATACAGGCCACTGCAGCGTCATTTGATCTAGCTGAGTCAAAGATGCTGTTTGAAGTGAAACCACTGAGTGTGTGTGTAAGAGTATGCACTAGGACAGAACAGCGGCTGTATTGTAAGGGTGAGAGCAGTGGATTATGCTATCAGCAGAAGAATTCAGGTTATTTCACGGAGTGTGCCTGTCTGCACACATGTGGATGAAACTTAACAGACACATGCACATACACAATGGCTTTGAAGGAGTAGGAACATGTTGACATGCTTTTATCAAAGTTAGGGATAATACATTTCCAACCACCACCACAGTTGCACTGTAAATATTAACATTAAACACCACTCCTGGAAACAGCTAAAATGACAATGTCGAACTGCAGGAAAATCTGCGTATCTACTTTGTTTCTAACACGCTAAAGTGTTTATCATTTTTTAGAATTTTGAAGATGCTGAAACCATGTTTCAGCTCCATTTGGGGTCTGACTCTCAGGTTTTGGACAAGCCTAAAACCAAACTTAAACCTACAAAGTAAAGCTAAAGAATACATGTTTGAAAAATCTTTTCCTTTTTGTGCTTTGTTCATGTAAAGCACTCCGACACCTTTGAGTTGTATCAGGGTCTTGATGTTTTTATCTGCTTTAGGAAAAAGGCTGAATAATACTGCTATCTTTATGTACCTACAAAAGCAAACAAGACCATCAAAAATACACTATATGGACAAAAGTATTTGGACATCTGACCATTACACAATCATGGTATTCAAATACATATGCTTCAATATGGACTTGCCCCTTCCTCTTTTAGAGCTATAACAGCCTCCACTCCTCTTGGAAAGCCTCCACAAGATTTTTGAATGTTTCTGTGGGAATTTGTGTCCATTCATTCTGTAGGGCATTCATGAGGTCAGGCACTAATGTTAGATGTAATCTCAGACTCTTAAGTGACCCAGGTGACTCAGCTGTGAACAACTTTCAGGTGACCTGCCAGTTCATTATCATGTGGATGGTCAGCAGAGGCTATTTCAACTTTGGCCCTAGTCACATTAGAACTAAAGAAAGCCTTTTGGAGGAGAGGCGAAACATCTTCAAGAACCTCAGTCAAGTCCAGTTGCCCTTTTGATGAAGACATTGATAATCTCAGTTCCACTTCACCCCAAAGGTTCTCAGGGAGGTTGAGATATGCTGAACCATTAAGACTGTTCTTCTCTAACCCAAGTTCTGAAAAAACCTATGTATCATTATCCCTCCTCTACCAAACTTCACAGTTGGCACAATGCAGTCATGCAGGTGTTGTTCTCCTAGTTACCGCCAAACCCAGATTCGTCCATCTGACTGCCAAACAGAGAAGTGGTCACCCCACAGAACGTTTCCACTGCTCCACAGTGCAGTATCAGTGTGCTTTACTCCAGCCAATACTTGGCATCGAACTTGGTGATGTGAGGCTTACATACAGCAGCTCGGTCATGGAAACCCATCCCATGAAGCTCCGGCCACTCAGTTTTTGTGCTTACATTAATGCCAGTGGAGGTCAGAACTCCTCAGCTATGAAATTAGCAGAGCGTTGGTGACTTTGATGTACCATGCATCTTAGCAGGCGTTAACCCCGCTCTGGGATTTTATGTGGTCTTCTGCTTCGTGGTTGAGTTGCTGTTGTTCCTAAATGCTTCCACTTTCTAATAATATCACTTATACTTGACCGCGGCATATCCAACAGGGACAAAATTTCACAAACCGTCTTATTGCAAAGGTGGCATCCATCACAGTACCATGCTTGAAGTCACTGAGCTATTCAGAACGACGTATTTGTTTCACAAATGTTTGCAAATGGAGACTGTATGGCTAGGAGCTTGATTTTACATACCTGTTGCAATGAGTCTGAACAAAACACCTGAATTCAATGCAGCTGTGGCCAAATACTTTTGTCTATCAAGTTGTATTTTGATTATTTCCCAAATTGAATAAGTGGCACAGGAAATAGACTGATAGATGTAAAGTTTAGGGGGGGAAATCTAATTTTGTCTTCAAAATAAATCTAAGTACTGATTTATGGTTTTACTAATGACAAGTATTTCCACATGAACTTTTTTCCTCAATGACTCAAAATAGAAAAATATTTTAAAATAGCCCCTTCTTAGTTCTCTACAGTTCAACCTGTGAAAATGACGTGTTAAATACTTTTTTTTCTGTACAATTTTAAGGAAATAGCAGGAGCTTAGCAAATTATTCCCTTACTTCAAATCCATGTGCTAAGCTAAACTAATTGACTGCAAGCTTGAGACAAATACCTAAATGCAAGTGGGTTTAATCTTTTCATGTTAAAGCACAAAAGCAAAAAGGTTGTTTCCTATGATATTTTCAAGGAGCAACCAAGTACTTTTAAGAGTATGTTAAAGAGAATTGTTTCTTAATTGTAAAAACACAATAAAATCCCTTGTAAGAAGGGGGAATTGATTAAAAAATAGGGGGAAAGCTTACCTAACATCATGAAGAGAGATGATCCCATTCAAGAGCAGGACCAGGTAGAGAGGAGTTCAATCTGTTGAACAAATGACAGTTGCTAAGGTTACTAAAGACAAAATACAAGGTCTGAGAGTTCATATCATGGGATCAGTAGGGACTATTTCTAAGAGAGAGTTAATTTTAGGTCAGATATGACAGTACTTTCCCTTTTAGATTAAGTGTATTCAAACCAGCTATTCGATATAACTGACAAATTAATTGAAATAACTCTGCTGCCACTGTCAATGTCTATTTTTACAAATGCACAAGAAGGGAATGTAATCTATATCAGGGATTCACTGCCATCAGCTGATTCTCTGCAGCCTACTGTAGGTAAACAGCACCATCTGCAGGGCCACGGGCAGTATGATCCATAAAAAAAAAGAGGACTCTATAACCATGCTTGATTCAGCAGGAAATATTCATTCATCTCTTAAACAGGTGATTGTAAGAGATCTCACTGAAGATTACTACATGGAATCATGTTCTGGAGTAAGTAAAAAGTGACTGAAAGGTGTCAGGAGAAAGACCTATTTAAACTTTTGCAGTGATAACAGCCTCCACTCGTCTTGGATGGCTTTCCACAAGATTTGGGAGGGATTTTGCAGAAATTTGTGCCCATTCATTATATACAGCATTTATGAAGTCGGGCACTAATGTTGGATGAGAAGCAGTGGAATATCCAGGAGGTATGAAATTTCACAAACCATATTATTGCAAAGGTGGCATCCATCACAGTACAATACTTGAAGTCACTGAGCTCTTCAGAAAAACACATTTTGTATTCCAGGTGTTTGTAAATGGAGACAGCATGGCTAGGTGCTTGATTTTATACTCCTGTGACAAAAGGTCTAAGTGAAATGCCTGAATTCAATAATTAAAAGGTGTGGCCAAATACTTTTGTCCATTTTGCAGTATGAAAGTGCAGTATTGTGAAGCATTGAGTCCTCTTTTACCAAGTGAATTATTTATGGTTTGCAACACATAAAAATAGGCATGTTTTGAACTGAAGAGGACACAGCAAGGATTACTCAATTCATCTTTATTTGACATAGCAGGAGAAATTCTGTCAATAAATCAACAGTGCTTTAATAAACTTACCATAACTTAAATATAACACCATTTATATGAGGATTAGTGTTAAAAATAAGATATACAGTGGTAGTATTTCTGCAATAACTCTGCATATTCAGCCATTTGCATCCCAAAAATAGGCAAAACAAACATCAAATTTAGTGCACAGAACACGGATCAGTAAATGATCCCTGTATTCCCCTTTAACCTGATGGGGAATGCACATCATAGTGAGGAGAAAAACATATTGGCACACATGAATGAAATAAGATTCACATTATAGCTGAAGCAATCAAACACAAACATGTTTACAAAAGATGGCAATAAAGGGGTCAAACTGAACATAACACTTGATATAAAGAGTCACTCACAGTGCTTTTAAAGGCAAATCCTAAACCTTTTTACACTCAACCTGATAATACCGTCCAGCATCCATATGTCTGGTTTAAATGGACCTGTGTTGAGGTAACATGAGTAACACATACACGCGCGATCTTGAGGAGCATTGAAAAAAAAAATGGTTAGACTGATAGGATAAGGAAATGGGAGCTCTTGGGTGAAATTTTGTTGAGGGATCCCGGTCCAATGAAGTTGGAAGTGAGTGGGTGTTGAAGGATGACAACAGTGCAAGACAGGAGTTTGGCTTATTCTCCATTTGTTTATTCTCTCAACCTGATTGCTTTTAACATCCTGCATGCAGGCTCCAATGGGAAACCATCATGGCCCGAACCCAGCTCTGTTCCCTGGAAGAAATTACATCTGCTGTTAGACATTCACAGTTCAATTTTCAAGAAGAGCAAACAACAATATTGTGATCATTTTACAGGATATTAAAGGGTGTACCTGTCCTAAAGCTAGAGGTAAATAATGACCTGCATAAGCGTTTCTTTCGTATTTTTTTAACACACTCAAACAACATTTTATTTTCATTCAAAATCACAAGATAATGAAGTATTTCTTGTATGCAACGAAATGCTATGCTTACCATTGTCCCTGATGGAGTCCAGGGATGCAGGAGAGGAATAACGCACACCCTGTGTTCGCCTGTGCACCGGCCGTCCGCGCGGCTGACCAGGACCCTTCATCGTTACAGCAGGTAGATGATGTAAGAGAGGAAAACGAGGCCTACAATGGCGAAAAACATCAACACCAAAATGTCCACCATGATGGAAATACAAGCAGGAATGGACGGTGAAAACGATAGGACACGCAGTAAAACAGCAGCAGTGCTGGAGACCGGTGCACGAATTCGGCTAATTTCGGAAAAGCTCGGGAAAGGAAATCGACTCAACCCTCCCCCTTGCCGCTTTGGAACCGAACAGGAAATGAAAGGACAAAAAGGCGATGTTGTACCTCGTTTAGGGCTTTCAGGCAGGTTTTACGGGTACGATTCAAAACAAAATCCACAGCAAACGTCGAATAACAACGCAAAATTGACTTATGTTTAACAGACAAACAAATATCGTTATGGCGGGCGAAGCGCGAACATGAAAGACGTTTGACCTGACAGACAAATCTCAGGGTACAGTTCTCCCAGACAACAGAAGAGGCTTTTCTATACCCACTATCTAGAACATTCTTCATAATTTTGATTTACACTCAAGTACGTTATTAAACACCACATATTATACTCGTTTTATATCCGAATCCCTTCTAATTATTCCTGCTTTATACGGTACATCTAGCTAAAAGCAATGCAGCCCAACGGAATGGTTCAATAAACAGTTAAATTCTGGCCTTAAACACAAGGTCATTATGTTAAAAGTGAGACCAACTTTATTCATGAAGACGTGATATAATACATGGAATTGGCAACACCTTTTATACTGCCTCCTGTACTGCATTCAGAAAGTATTCAGACCCCCTTCACTTTTTTCAGTTGAGTTATGTTGCAGCCTGATGCTACAATTGTATGGAGCAATTATTGTTGCAAAACTACTTCCAAATGTGCACAAAGATCTGTACACAAATCTGCAAATGTATAGACGAATTTGCAAATATGTGCACAAGTGTGCTTACAGATCTAAACTGTGTGCAAAGATTTGAAAATATGTATAAAAAAATGCAGACTTGTACAGAGTATTAAAGCAAAAAAGAGTAAGTTTCCTGAGTCCACAATTACAAACTGGTCTACACATTTGCAGATTTGTACATGCATTTGTGGATCTTTGAACAAATTTGCAAACCTTTGAACATACAAATCTATTTGCATATTTGCACATCTTTGCAGACATCTGCAGATATGTAGATGCATTTGCAGATTATTGCACACAATTTTGGATTTGTGCACATTTGTGGTTTTGTGTACATACTTACAGATTTGTGCACGCATTTGCAAATCTGCACATTTGATATGTGTACAGATCTTTGTGTACATTTGCATAGAGTTTTGCCATACAATTGTTAACGGTCATTTTTTTCTGTCATTAATCTACACTAGGTACATCATAATGACACTGAAAACAAAATTTTAAGATTTTTTACAAATTTTTCAAAAAGAAAAAATGAAATATCAGTAAGTATATTGGTGTAAGTATTCAGACCTTTTACTCAGTACTCAATTGAAGCACCTCTGGCGGCAATTACAGCCTCAAATCTTTGAATATGACACAACAAACTTTGCACACCTTTATTTAGGGATTTTCTGACATTCTTTGCAAGTTTAGTCAGGCTAGATGTGGAATGTCACGGACAAAGATGTCTGATTGGGTTCAAGTCAGGGCTCTGGCTGGGCCACTCTAGGACATTTACAGAGTCATCCCTACTCTGTTGTCTTGGCTTTGTGCTTAGGGTTCTTGTCATGTTGGAAGATGAATCTTTGACCCAGTCTGAGGTCCTGAGTGCTGTGGAACATGGTTTCATTGAGAACATCTCTGTACTTTGCTCCACTCACCTTTCCTTCAACCCTGACTAATCAACCAGTCCCTGCCACTGAAAAACACTCCCACAGCATGATGCTGCCACCACTATGCTTCACTGTTGGGATGGTATTAGACAAGTGATGAACAGTGCCTGGTTAAACCAGACATAATGTTTAGAATTGTTGAGTCCTAAAGCAGCCTTTTTGCAAACTGCAAGTGGGCTTTCATGTGTTTTCTACTGAGGAGAGATTTCAGTCCAGCCACTCTGCCATAAACCTCAGAGGGCTGCAGTGATGGTTGTCCTTCTGTAACTATCTCCTCACAGGATCTCTGGAGCTCAGTCAGAGTGACCATTAGGGTCTTGGTCACCTCTCTTTCTAAGACCTTTGATTGCTCAGTTTGGCCAGACAACCAACTCTTTGAAGAGTCCTGATTGTACCAATTTTCATCCACTTGAGAATTATGGAGGCCACTGTGCTTTTGGAAAACTGCAGTGCAGCAGTTTTTTTGTAGTCTTTTTTTGTAGCCTTGCAACAATCTTGTCTCTGAGCTCTGCAGGCTGTTTGTCTGACCTCATGACCTGGTATTTGCTCTGATACATAGTGTCAGCTTGAAGGGCCTTCTGTGTAGAGGTGTGTGCCTTTCCAAATCATGTCCAATCAATTTAATTAACCACAGCTGGACTCCAATCAAGGTGTGGAAACATCTCAGCAACGATGTAGAGAAATGGGAGAAACATGAGCTAAATTTCAAGCATTCTTGCAAAGGGTCTGAATATTTATGTAAATGTGATATTTCAGTTTCTTTATTGTTGATATTTAAATGTTCAAAAATGTCTAAGTTTTCACTTTGTCATTATGGGGTACTGAGAGTAGATAAACGGAGAAAAAAAATTAATGTACTGTAGCTTGCAACACAACAAAATTGAAAAAGTGAAGGGGTCAGAATTACAAAAAAGAGAAAAGGTCATGATATTGATAAATAATTTTGACTTAATTATTGCATAAAAAGAACAGAGAAAGTCAAAATAATGAGATTTAAAACTTAAAATTATGTGACAAAGTCAATTTTCAGATTATGATTGAAAATATTAGGAAGTCATAATTCAGAAAGAATAACCAAAGACAGGAGAAAAGTAAAAATCCTGACATTAAAATCTGAAGTTATGAAATAAAACGTCAAATTTATGAGTTTTAAAATCACTACTATGACATAATATGTCATAATTGTGTCATAGTATGTCATTACTATGACATCAAAAGTCTAAATATGGAAATAAAGTCACAATTATGAAATAAAGCCATTACTATGAATTGCTTGGCCATGATTATGATACAAGAAGTGGAAACTTTGACATTAAATGTGATCATCATGATGGTGACGCATAATTTTGACATTGATTGTAATCTGTGGATTTGATTAGATAAAGTCAAAATTTTCACATTAAAAGCAGGAATCATGAGAGCTAGTATCATGAAATTAATTTTGATCACTTTTATTCAATAAGCCTTTAACTCTTTATCCACAAACTGTCCAGGCACTGTGTATACATACTGGATGATGGGAGGCTGAGGGGTAAGGGAACATGAGAAATGTATTTGGATCTCTTGGACGTAAATCTGTGGAATAGAAGAGGTAACACAAACCACAGCCTGAGAAAAAAAATGACATTTTATTGAATCTGCAGAATCATAAGTACAATTTGAAGTGCTGTAACAGGGAAACAGGAGATGATATCAGGTCCTTATCTCTGAGTACGTATCCAGTATGAGTTTTGAATACATATGTATGTCATTATGCATATGTTATCTTTATTTTTTTTTTATTTCAAAATAAAAACAAAATTATATCAAAAACAAAACAATTTAAGATGGAATGCACAAAACCGGTCCAATAGAGGATTACATGATTTCACTCTGCAAAGTCTACAGTATATATCCAGTATCATAGAAGCAGGGGATGATTGGTTTAGAAGCAGGGGGTCTACGATGAAGGCTGAAGGAAAGAGGGATCTCGGCAGATGGGTGGACAGGATACGAGACAGAAACTGAATGGAAACAGGGTTATGATGATATGATGATACGGTTCAGTAGATGAGCGATGCCGGAGCAGGAGAGCCTCATTTGGCGCAAAAGAGGTCAACCCCCTGACTAATATTCAGGTCAGACAAACAACTTGCCCTGCTTCACAGCCCCGAAGATTCAGCCTCGCACATTTCACACCATCACACGCTCACATTTGACTTAATTCCATCTTGAGCCACACAAACACAACACTGGCCGTCTTTTGCCACATTTAATTTCATCCAGAACACCAAGCGATGCCGTCTGACAAAAGAGAATTTCGATTCCAGGCTAGAAGTTTTGTTATTAAATTAATTTGAGCATTATAAAGCCAGGAGCAACAATCATTTCACATCAAGCCAAACCAACAACTCTGCAATTCATCCAAGAGAAACACAACGTGAGCTCTGAACCACGTTTACGAGCATCTGTTTTGCAAATAAACTTGTCCTGTTGTCAAGTTAGAGGTTAATGCAAAATACAGGTGTACATACAGTGTTCATTCATTCTTCCATTCCAGTTTGAAGTGTTTTTTTTCTGTTTCCTGCAACAATTAATCACATTAGAAAGTTGTTAGACACCAACTTGCACCAAACTGGAGTTAACTTTTTAAAAATCCTGTAACTTCCATCCGAAATAAAAAACAAATGTAGGAACTATTTTTTTCTGCAGTGAGCCACTTTCCAGAGCACCATGACCTGTAAGAACAATTTCCCTAACTCACCTTTATGATACATATACAATTGTACAATGTTGTCTAGCTACATAGTGAGAGCCTTGATTCTTTTAATAAAGCTGAACATCTTTTTCCATCCCAAACCCCAACCCTAAAAACACACCGCCCTGATCACTCACGCTGTGACAGTCACAGTGCATCACAGGAGAATGCAACAGCAAGTAAAAGAGGAGAGGTGTGTATGTTCAGGGGCCAGATGAGACTATTTACACCACCAGGAATGATCAAATATCATGTTTAAAATCAGTTTAAGTCCTCAAAGACATACAGGATCTAAATTGGATGTATTATTTCTGTGAAGCAACCAGAAACTTAAATGCTTGATTTAAGTTTTTATGAACCAACAATCTTTAGACAACCAGTCAAATGAAAAAAATCAAAAATAGTTAAGGGATTCACCTTCCTTTGTGGACATTTTGGCAACCAGAGAACAACACCAATCTTTCTATCCCATGTCTTTAAATTGTCATTCTGTGATATTGATGAAAATCTTGAGGATAAGAAAGATATGCAGATCAGAACTGCAGGTTAATGAATCCCATGACTGTTCAAATCACCCCCTGTGTTGGTTCATAAGTTGAGTTGCTGGTTTATTCATTTACTTTTTTCTTCTTTTCTTTTTTAAACAAGTCTCTTACAATAACAAGGAAAAGTCAAAAGAAGGACAGCATGAGAAGAACAACAACAACATTAACCACAGCCAAGGATTCAAAGGTTTCTCTCACATTGAATGGAAAAAAACAAGGACTGGAATGTTTACTCACAAAAAAATTGAAATAGAAAAAAAAAATCATGATATAGAGTTGTGCTTGGCCGGTGCCTTCTTTGTCTTCTATGAGTGTGTTTTCTTGAAACAAAAAGGGTGGGAGGATTTCATGTGTTCCCATCTAACTCACGCCTTCAATTTTGTGATTCTCTCATGACTGAAGGCTGCAAAAAGCGGAGATAAGGGAATATATGTATATATATATCTACTGATATAAACTCTACACCCACACTGATCGAAGCAATCTTTTCAGTGATGCTGCAAGAGACGGACTGATAATGTCCCCTAACTTGTCCCTGATCCCTTCTGTATCTGCAGAAGGTGCTCTTCAGTTAGGCTACAATTCCAGTTTCACTGCAATATTCATGATGCATTGCTGGGCAAGAGAACACCATCTTTGAAGTGTGTTAAAAATCTCTCTTTTGAGACTGATAAACTGGCTGATTGGTGCAGCAACATGGTTAGAGGTTAAAGGAATGTACACAAGTTAAAAAATATTCAAGCTCTGATAGACTGAGATTCTACACTGCATTTCCAGTCGAGCCAAGATCACGCTGCAAAATGAAAGAAATAATGAATTAAACAGCTGTATAAAGATATCCAAGCCACCACAGTCATTTTAAAATCATTTTATGCCTGCGGTGGTGGGAAATTATCTTCTTTTTGTGTGATATTGTCAGGATTAAGTGTAAGACCCCTGACGCACTGCGATGAAGTGTGTTTGTATTCTTTAAGACTTTTCCACTTGTGATAGCACAAGAGTGGAGCTATAGTTGAGGACGAAGAACAGCACAGACCGACAGACAGGGAAGCAGTCAGACAAAGAAGCAGACAGACAGACAGACAAAAAGGCAGAGGGCGTCTGTGGTGGAGCTGAAGCAAACAAAGGATGCAGAAAGGAGAAGGGGGGTGAAGAGGTTCAGGGTGTCACAGGACAGGTTAGGGAACAAGAGTAAAATTAAGAGAAAGCGGCATTAAAGATGAGATGGCACTGGGCTTTTTCCTTTCCTTCTTTCCCTCCCTTTCTCTACCTCCTTCTCTTAATCTCTCCCTCCTCTTCTTCTTCTCTCCCTCTCACTCAGATGGCCTCCACGTAGTTTGCGGGCAGCATGCCTGCTTGGCCGGTGCGCTCCACGCGGCCGTACATCCAGCCTTCGTCGATCTGCTGCACTTCTACGATCACGTCTCCGTCCACGAAGGAGACCTCATCATCATCAGCGGCAGAGTAGTCGTACACAGCCCTGTACCGCTATGGTAGGAAGAGGAAGCACAGTTAGATCCAGATAACAGCAGCAAGAAAAGAGGACAATCACATTTGGCAAATTCATTAGGATAAATCTGCACATTTAATAGAGATGCCTCACAAAGTTTCATAATTTTGATGCCCAAATTACTCCTACAACAAAAAGGGAAAAGAAAACCAGCAAGAATTGACATTTCAGAAGCTGCTGTCAGCAAAGTTTTGGCTTTTTTAGAATAAGAGACATGAATTCTGACTCAGCTATTCGAAGAGTCGGAACTAAACTTCTTAAAACAAATAATCTCATTATATTTAGTGAAATAATCAAAGTGAAGCTAAAGGAAGAGGGGTAATTGGGGACTTACCCCAGCACTGGGAGGAGGAGCAGCAGCTGCTGGGCGCACAGGTTCAGGAGTAGGCTCATAGTGGTAGTTCTGAGAGGCTGCAGGCTGCTGGAAAGCTGCTGATAAACAGAAAGAGGACAGGACAATAAATGAAATACCTCGAAACATATATCCTGTTGTTTTCTGATCCCAAACTCACTAGCAGATAAACTAGGATTCAGCTGCAAGCCACAAGTCTGCCTGCAACAGTTCTGGGAGAAGAACAAGGATTTCAGTGCAAACAGCAAATGCTGTTTAATTCCAGAGGTATTTGCTCCCATCTGTGTCTGCATAGACTTGTCAGGAGAGGGAGGAATTCAAAAACTCAGCAGACCAAGACGTGCATCCCAAAGCTGTTGATTTGCCTGTTGCACAACCTGCTGAACAATGCCTCACTGTGTCTAAATCAGGCACATAAAATACAAACAGCAGGTACAGTGGGCATTCAAATAATGAGCTGTTACATTTCCACTGACCTCTTTTATACCTATAACTTTTCACATCAGTTTTCATGATGCAGCACATAGTATTGATTTTATATTTGCATGTCTTAAGCATGAAAACGGCTCTTTCAGTGGTGAAATTCATTAACTGATTTAGCAACAGATTTAACTGTTTAATTTCAGATTAAGAGAATTATCTGCCTGATTTTCCAGTAAACAGACACTTTCTGTGGGAATGAAAACATCTGCAGCTAAATGGATCAGATGCAGAAGAGGATTTTAGTGAACAAGTTACAACCAAGAATCTTGAGTGGTGTAACAGAGTAACGCCCAGCCTGGTGAGCTCATTCTGCATGTGAAGCCAAGCACAGACAAGGAGGAAACTCAGAGAACCTAGTCTGCTTTTCTTACATAATAATGTCAGGTCCATCTAACTCACTTAAAAGTAAAATTCTTCCTATCTATTTAAGCTATACAACCATAAAAATAGCTATGGTTTTATTTATTGCTCTTTTAGATGTGGTTGAACTCATCTTTTAATATTCTAAGTAAAGTTTCTGAAATTCCAGAGGATGTTTTTGTAAACTAACCTCAGATGCTACCCACTTTTCTGCTTCTTCAGTTGAACTAACTTATTAAAATAACAGTAAAAAGGGTGAGCAGTAAAACCGTAGGTAAGGTTTCTGAGTGAGTTCTAGAGAGGATACCTGGGCTGGGGTTGCTTGGTTGCTGATGATGTGGGACCTCTCCACCCATCTTCCTCTTCTCAAACTCTTCGTGGTACTTAATCTGAAAGACAGAAACAAAATTAGTCAAAGGACCAGGGCTCCAAATCTACAGGTACAACCGTCTTTCCAGGGTGTAATTCACTTTCTATCCAGCAGAGGTCTCCTACGCACTCTCCTGCACCTATGTCAATGGCAATAGGTGGGGCGATCTATGTGCAGCAAAGCCTGGGGAAACAGCCTGACACTGACAGGAAATGACATCTCAGCGGCAGGAAGTAGTGTGAGCTGGTAGTTGCATAGCAACCCTTCACTGACACATCAGGCAAAGCAGGTGAGGTGAAGAAAAGGGAACCAACTAGAAGCTTCAACACTTATGAGCCAGCAAAAACAACACAGATGAGGGAGGAGGAGGAACATATGACTTAGCACAGTGTAATCCTAATCATTAATACTCTAAGTGTAACCAAACATTTTGAATTTGTTCCTTTAAATCCTGATTTAAATACAGTTTATATATAACTACAACAAGGAAGTACCCTAACCCTAAACATCAACCTCGCCACCCAGAATGACAAAAGCAGTATTGAGTGTTTGAACATGAAACAGGGCCACACTCATGAAACTGGAACTGAGTTACTGTTCTATGACTGAACTAAAGAGCCCGGCCCTCCTTATTACCAGGCTTGATAACAGACTGACTCATAGAGCCCTGGTCAAGATTTACAACCCCAATTCTGTCCCTGCTTACACTCACTCTCAAAGAGCGCCACTGTGCCTGCAGCATGTGGAAGGGGTGTATTGACAGACTGGATGGGATGACAGGAGTGTTTGTGTGAGGACAGTGAGGCGAGTGACTGAGAGAACACAACGACTGTTCTCAAGTGCAATATGCTAAGTGAGAGTTTGTAGAGGAGATTATTTTGTGTCTGTTTCAGAGAAGCAGGTCAAACAGATGGTGAGTGTGGATTTACAGGAAGTGAACGAAATTCCTGCTTGATAAGACGAAGGTGACGAAAGTTAAAGCAGTTAAAAGTAAGGAGTCATGACTAAGGGTGGAAATAGCAAAGATCCAATACTTTACAGGACAGCATTCATTATATGTGGCCCTAGTTCACAATAACATCTGGATGTAGCAATTTGCATCAATTGATATATTGCAGACAATTACAAAGTGATACATCAAATCTGATTAACTTGAGACACCATATATCTCAAATTTTGTTTAAAAAATAATCTGCTTTATTCATGAACGCATTTCTGGCAGTTAGATTCAGTAGATAATGACCACACTGCAAATATTACCTACCAAAGAACATTTCATAAATAAAACAGAGAAGAAGATCAGAGGTTTAAATGGGGAATAATTTATGTATAGAGTAGACCAATTTTGGAAGTTAAACGATCAGTGGCTCACTTTACCTCTGTTAGCTTTAGCTAAAGCTAACATAGCAATGCTAGCTATGTAATCAACATTACTACATAAACCAATGTAGCCAAGTTAGTTTTAGCTTTAGCAAACATAACTAAAGCTAACATAGCTATGTAGAGTAGGTTACATAGCAGCTCTGTGAACTTAGCTTTAGCTACCTTAGCTATATTAGCTACACTATCCATAGCCAAGTTAGTTTGAGCAATGTGAGCTTTAGCAAATGTTGCTAAATCTAACTTAGTTACGTAGATAATGGAGACATGTAGCCTATATAGCTACGCTTAGCTACATTAGCTACATAAAATGAGCAGCTGACCGAGCCTTGTAAGTGAAATTTACTGCGTTAGATTGTTTTGTTAAGGACAAGCTTTTTTTTTTTCTGTAGCAGACTGTTTACTTGGCTTTGTTAAATATTTCGTAATGAAGTTTTGCATGTCAGGTTTTTAACCTTCAACTTTTAGTATCCTGGTATCCTATCCCTTTACCTTAACTCTTACCCTAACCCTAAATGGAGGTTTAGTTCAGTTTTATTCCAAAAGTTTTAATGTGTGTTTCCATTCTGAGATATACGTCCGGCATCTCAGATAAAAAGTCAGATGTTATTCTGCCATCTTTTCTTTTATTACAGCCAACGAACCTCCTTTAATGCTACTATTCTCATTCATGTCATAATCACCATCATCAGGAGTCATAAAGAAGTGGCATAGTAGGTTGATTATCTGAGATTTAAAATATCAATATTTGGCTCCAATGAAAGGGAAATTGTATCACATAAATTAGGTTGACACTATGAACTGCTGTGTTAAAGTATTTTCTGTCCCTTGTCATTACATTGCTACATGAAAAAGATAAGTTTGAAAAACAGGGCAAGTAGATGTGATCAAAAAGGCTTTACATAGTTGACATCCCTGATGCAAAACCGAGTAAACAGGTTTGTTTCCCACAGTCCAGGAAGAGAAGGCAGAGAAAGATGGAACATCCATTTGTGGCAGTGCCCTTATTGGCTGTGAATAACCAGCTGATTGTAAGCAGATATCTTGATTATCAGCTCTGACTAAAAACACTTCACAATCCATCCCTCCATTACACTTGTATCGAGATGTAGCATGTGTGCATAACCATAACTACTTGTTACATATGTGTTTCTTCCTCCATCTGTCCTCCAAATTTCCTTGATCTCAAACAAACAACATTTTCCAGCACAAGAAAGCAGTAATTACCCATCACCCTGCACACTAATTATGCCATTAGTGAGGCCAGCGCAGAGCAGCGTATGCGTAATGACGCATGTTTTGTATGTGGGGTGTGTTTCTCATTGAAAGAAAGGTCTTTACAGCTGACATAAGCACACTGGGGACATAAGATAAACACTGCTTGCATTTCTACACCACTGCTTCGTATTTACAGAAAAATGGCAGATCAATAAAAGGAGCTGAGGGAGAGCTGAGGAGAATGGCCGATAAGTGTAGTAATTTGACGAGAGCTGCATTATTCTGAAAGAGAAGTAGGAAAAGAGGAACACTATCATTTCAGATCAAGTCAATAAAACTTCAGAAAAAACTGTAAAAGGAGGGATGTGTGAAATAATCATTTTGACATCTGTCTCAGCAGATATTTGCTTAAAAGTTATCCACTGGGATCAGCAGATATGAAAGCCCTTCGAATATGTACAACCGATACATCAGCTGTAAATATCAGCCAAATCGATGTACACGTTTGTGGAGTTTCAGGCAGGACCAACAGACCATTGCCAGCTCAAGTCTCTTTCATGGTTCCTCTCTATTCCTTAGACTTCAATATATATTTTAGGGACTGACATTTTAGGTCTGAACTACATTAATACACCAATATTGATGCTATTATAAGCTAAAGTGAATTCGGAAACAGTTGCAAAAATCCACAATCATGAATCCCTACATGAAAGTCTTACAAATCTTGGGACACACATTTTGTGAAGACGGTACAGCCATTTAAGAAAGAGTAATTTAAGAAAGCAAAAGCTAGCAGGAGAGTTTTTAGCAAAGCTAAATGTTTAAAAACAATACATTTAAGGTTATTCTAATCAAAAAATACCAAAATTTAAGGCAGTTGCTCATGAGGGGAATGAGTCCATCAAACTTGCAGGCAAACTCTTGTACACTGTCTACAGTAAAAACAACCACTGGCAATGTTTCAGCAATGTGTATTTTTTGATCATTAAAACTAAGAAATTAATTATTATTGGGTATAATTCACATTTTTGTCGCCATTTTATCAAAGCAGGTACCAATAAGGTTTAATTTTTACTTGTATCATTGGTGTTAGGAGTCACTGTATACAAACGGGACCAGTCCCACCCCTACTACCCACTACCAACTTGTAATTATTACAAATGGACTAACAGACTTTACATGACAAACCTACTTAATACTGTCATTAGCTACATTAGCTCTAGTTTATATTGATTGGTAAGTTGGCTGAAGGGTATTTGTAGTCAGCTCGTTGAATAAGCTTGTATGTTGAACACAATGAATGAAAAAGTTAACTCTGACATCATTATTGTTGCTTAACTACTACCACAGTGCCAACTCAAAGAGCAATAGGTATGGCAGGCACAAGTCTGCCTTATGAGCTTCTGCAAAAGCCAAAAAATTAATAATCTTAAACAGGACATGCCAACTCGGGAGAGAAGGCAAGGGGTGTGATTCGTGGAAGCAATACATTTTCACAGAGTACCCTGAACCTTCATATACTGCTGCCACGGTTTCTTTATCTTAAGGTGGCACTGTCCTCCCGTCCTCTTGTATCCTCTCTCTTTCATCCTCCCAGAAAACAGTTGGAAAGTTTCTGTACTTCTATATGACCCTTTACAGCATTGTTATTAGGGGCAAACTTATTGACATTTGGTCAATATCAATAACACATTTGGACTCCTCATTTTGCTTTGGGGTTGGATTTTCTTCCAACCCCAATACTGTAATTTCTTGTCATTGATCCGGAGGTCTGACAGTTTCAAAATAATGCTTTTGCACTGGGCATGAGCTGGACCGTGGTTGAGTTTGGTCCAGGCCATTTTTCAGAGGAGGTTTCATACTTGCCAGATAACATCAGATGTAAAGTAAAGAGAAGGGAGACTAAAGTTCTAACTAGTAGATTGGTTTCATTTTCTGCCTCCCTTGAAACAAGAACATATATGTACGACTCTCAAGAAGAGGAAATTAAGTCAAAAACCACAGAATAAGTCCCTGTCAGCCAGCAGCAAAGTCTGTTGTAAAATGAATTTCCTGCTTTCAAAATAAAAGCTTTTCTGGTCCACAACATGATTGCTGATGCCATGTTGTCAGTTTCTGTCACTTGACATTACTTATTGAATAAAAGCTCAACTTATGTATGTCTGCTGATCTGCTGTAAAGTGCTTTCATTATTAATAGTGAATAATAAAATACTAAACAATAAATAATTTAATAACATCACCGCTGAGGCACATTCAATAGTAATACCTCAATCCTCTTCATTATCATCTACAAAACATGTCTCATGCCAAAGCCAGATTATAGCATGAAGACATGTTAAAATGCACCAGAATATAGGAACTAACATGTAGTACACTGATCATCAAATGGAGGCCCGGGGGCCAAATAAGGCCCTTCACAGCTTCCCATCTGTCCCCCAGAAGATTATTAAATGCAGAAAATGTGTGGCAAATGTGTTACGGCATTTACAGTGTCTTTTCATTTTCAAAAATCCCTACAGCTATTGAAGGAACCTCAAAATTAAGGGAGATTAAGACCTTTTCATTTTTGATTGGCTCGATGCTTGAACAGTTTTACAAAAAAAAACCCCATCAGCTGTTGTAAGTAATAAAGCAAATAGGGTGCATGACAAATACAGTTGAAACCAGAAGTTTACATACACTATATAAAAAGGCACATAAACTTTTTTTCTCACTGTCTAACATTAAATCAGATTAAACTTTTCCTGTTTTTGGTCAATTAGGATTACCAAAATTATTTCTATTTGCTAAATGCCAGAATAATGAGAGAGATCATTTTTTAGACAATTTTTTATTATGTTCTTGAGAGTCAGAAGTTTACATACATTTCATTAGTATTAGGTAGCATTGCCTTTAAACTGTATGACTTGGGTCAAATGTTTTGGATATGCTTCTACAAGCTTCTCACAATAGTTTGCAGGAATTTTGGCCCATTCCTCCTGGCAGAACTGGTGTAACTGAGCCAAGTTTGTAGGCCGCCTTGCTCGCACATGCCTTTGTAACCAGTTTGGCAGTATGCTTAGGGTCATCATCCATTTGGAAACCCCATTTGCGCCCAAGCTTTAACTTCCTGGCTGATGTCTTGAGATCTTGCTTCAGTATTTCCACATAATGTCCTTTCTTCATGATGCCATCTATTTTGTGAAGTGCACCAGTCCCTCCTGCAGCAAAACAACTCCACAACATGATGCTGCCACCCCCATGTTTCACAGTTGGGATGGTGTTGTCAGGCTTGCAAGCTTCCCCCTTTTTTCTCCAAATGTAACGATGGTCATTATGGCCAAAAAGTTCAATTTTAGATTCGTCAGACCACAGAACATGTCTCCAAAAATTAAGGTCTTTGTCCCTGTGTGCATTTGCAAACTGTAATCTGGCTTTTTTATGTTTCTTTTGGAGTAATGGCTTCTTCCTGGGAGAGTGGCCTTTCAGCCCATGTCGGTACAGGACTTTTTTGACTGTTGATAATGACACACTCTTACCAGCTTCAGCCAGCATCTTCACAAGGTCTTTTGCTTTCGTTCTTGGGTTGAGATGAACTTTTCGGACCAAAGCACATTCATCTCTGGGACACAGAACCCGTCTCCTTCCTGAGTGGTATGATGGCTGGACATTCCCATGGTGTTTATATTTGCGTATAATTGTTTGAATAGATGAACGTGGCACCTTCAGGCATCTGGAAATTGCACCCAAGGATGAACCAGACTTGTGCAAGTCCACAATTCTCTTCCTGGTATCTTGGCTGATTTCTTTTGATTTTCCCATGATGTTACACAAAGAAGCAGTGTGTTTCAGGTGTGCCTTAAAATACTTCTACAGGTGTGCCTCTAATTAACTCAAATGTTGTCAATCAGAGGCTTCCAAAGACATGACATCATCATCTGGGCTTTCCCAAATTGTTTAAAGGCATAGTAATCTTAGTGTATGTAAACTTCTGACTCTCAAGAAAATAATAAAAAATTGTCTAAAAAATTATCTCTCTCATTATTCTGGCATTTAGCAAATAGAAATAATTTTGGTAATCCTAATTGACCAAAAACAGGAAAAGTTTAATCTGATTTAATGTTAGACAGTGAGTAAAAAAAGTTTATGTGCCTTTTTATATAGTGTATGTAAACTTCTGGTTTCAACTGTACATACTCATTCCATACTCAGTCCATTCTTGATTAAAGCTGCTGGTTACAGTATCAACCTACCAATCAGATGCTTTGAGAATGTATTTTTCCCTGACTGGATATAAAACAAAAGACCTGTTTCATGCATGTTTTTCACCAGTCAGGATTTAACATATTTGACTCAAACCCAGTGATGAACAATGTGACAGTCCTAATGTGGCAAAAATATCTCAATTTCCCCCTTGTGGCTGGCTGTCGTACAGGCAACAGGGACTGAATTCACTGCTAATGGCTAAAAATCTGGTATATTTCAAAGGAAATTAAAACATCTACTGTAAACAGATCTTTTCTGATTATTTAACAAACTGGCCAACACAAAGTCTGCCAAGAAAAACACTGGCCCTTGTGCAAATGTAGTTGGTGATCCCTGATGACATTAAATACTTTCTGAAGGAGAACCCCTCAACACCCATTAAATCGCCTCCAACTTTTTTTTTACCTTCTAGCACTCATGTATAAATCTTGCACCATGTCACACAATAAAATAGCGTAACCTCTCCAACATATTCCTGTAATGTTGTGAGGGAAGGAAGGACTTCATGTAAACAAACTCTCCTCTTCAGAAAAAAACTGTCAGTTCATTATTTTTTTTAAAGATTGCCGTTTTATAGAGAAGCAAATTTACTCTCCGCTGATTGATTCCATACAAGACCAAGGCAGTATCAGCAACAGAGCTGCTCTTATTTTTTCCTCCTGTCAAAAATGGCAAAATCTTACTAGTGAGACTTACATTGCTGATTTGATCCTGCGTCTTCTTAATTCTCTTCATCTCTGGTGTGTCTGCGACTACGCTGAAACCTTTCCCTCTGTTCTTCTCAAATTCCTCCTTGTAGAAAACCTGCAGAAAAGGAACACAATCATGTCAAACAAATAAATAAATAAATAAAACATAGTAGCAAAGTGTGAAAGTGTGTTATTTTGATTATTTTCTTCCAGCTCCTTTCCATTCATGCCGGCTAGGGAAATGGAGAAAAGTCCTGAGCTTCTTGACCTTTGCTCTTAAAATTGGGAACCATTAGACAAGAAAAATGCTACAATGCCACATGCAAGCTTACAAAAGAATCCACTTGTAAGGCATCTACTTAGCAAACAGAGTTTAGAAGGCTAAAATAATGATTTTTTCCTCCTTAAGTTGGCATAAGCACTACACATGCATGCGTTTTCAAAGTGCAGAGTACGTGAAGTTGCCTCTTCTTTACGCATATTGCTTAGTCTTTTGTGGTAACACTCACTTCCTGTTTGCTGGGTAGTGAAGGCCTTACATTCAGGACGTGGTGGCAACCATACATGGTCATAATGAGAAGCAACAAAAGAGCCTGGCTCTGTGGGTGTGTGTTGTTTGAGCCGTCCCTTCCCACCCAACTCTGACCCTCAGGACAGAGGAGGAAATGTCAGATGAGTATCAGAAATTACAATAGAGGGGGCTCTCCCTCACAGCTGCTCTGTGGCTGATTTTGTGCTTTTAAACCCACAACCATGTACACCACCTTGCTAACCTGAAACAGGAAGTTAATTTCCTGTTTAATTTTCAAACTAAAATAAGTAGCTATACATTCATGAGTGCAACAGCGATTTCAACAACAAGTTCCAAAAACTACGGCAGCATTAACTCAGACTGATTATTTATGCCTGACAAAATAGTAGAAAGGATCCCTATGAGGGTACTTATTTCTGTTAAACTGTAAGATCTTCTCTGTTTATCCAGTAGCTCATCTTGCCTAGGACATATAATTCTGGCATTTTATTAGAGGTGAGTGAGTTAGAGTGGGACAATAAAACAAGCATACAAGTTGAATAGGAGAGAAAGGCTTGGATACCAAACGCAACAATCGCCTTAAGTGCTTTAATGTTTGGTTGATTTACCTCCAAGGATTTGTTGCAGCAGGTGCATTACATACAGAGCAAAAATATCTATACAAAAGGGAATCACTGTTTAATTATTCCCAACTCCAACTTTTTTATCCAAGTCTTCACAATGTGTCTGCACCAGTGTTGTAAAAAAGATGAACTTGAGTAAAGTACATTTTGAAGCAACAGTCAGCCCAGCCTCTATGCTCTCTCCTGACATCTACATAATGTCTGACACCGCTAAACAGAGTGCTGACCAGTCCTCCTCTCATCTCCCAAAGCTTTGTGATGACATGACGTTGGTATGATTCACAGATAATGTGTGCAAGTGTGATGCAGTGTCACCACGAGCGTGACGTCCCAGGGGAATGAGCATGAAAACCATGGCTGCTCCACATTCAACGGTCAATTATACAGGGCTGTGAGGCCTGAGCACAAAAACCAATCATGAAAAAGATTAATGCAGCCTCTACCCATCTTCATCCATCTTTGTCTTCTCGCTCTCATCAGCCAACATGTTATCAACCCCCATTTTTATTTTTCTACCTCTTTTGTCTTTTTTTGGTCCATGCAACGGCTTCGTCTCCTCCAATCATGCCCCTGCTTACTTTCCCCACCCACTCTCTGTTCTCTGGGCTCCTTTTTCATTCATTCATATTTTACTGGCTCAACAGCAGCACACAGAGTCGTCCCATAGAGCTGGAAGTCTTCCTCATTATCATCTCTCTCTGCTTCTATTTGCATTCCTCCAGCTTCCCCTCCTCTAGGGATTTTACTTTTATCTCTTCCTTTTTTACCCTGCACTCCTCCCTCTCTCATTCTGTGTTGGTGCCTTCCTGTCTCTCTTTTTTCTCACTCATGTGTGCCTCATTGCTCTTTTCTCCCTCTCTCTCCCCTCCTCCTCGATCGCTTTCTTCACTTTCTTTATTTCTGTCTCGCTCGCCGTCTTGTTTCTCTCTGTTTCCCTCCGCAAAGTCTTGTAATGAGGTGTGACAAACCTCTACCCTGCTACCATAGCAATAGGGTTCCCGTAGCAACGCAGCAGCGCTGGTGGTGTTGGTGGTTGAGAGGGGTTAGGTGGTCAAAGCTCTCCACAAACACCTTTAACTTTAAAACGCTGGCACAAAGGTAATAATACAGAAGAATAGCACAGTAGCACATAAGCATCATAAAGCCCCAATGTAAGATATGCACACTGTGTTTAATTTCTGATATTAGCCATATGTAGCAATTTAATTTCCAACAAAGTACGTTTAAAAAGATGAATATTAGAAACGTGAATTTCCACCAAACCAAATACAGGCAGTGACTCGTTAATTGTATTTTTGACCCTACAAATACTGATGTCTCTGAAAATTAAGAATTTGCATTGAAATTTCCTGTCTATGAAACAAAAATATGATAAATAAAAGGTAAACATTTGTGTCTTGTGTTAGGGTTGTAAAAGCGTTTTTGGAGGGCCCGGGAAAATCATCAGGTCTTCAATTGGGCCAAAGGATACAACAAGGAACACAAAAAACCTTCCCTGTCACATACAGACATTTTGGGTGTCAATTATCTCCTTCTTCTGCATGAAGATGTGATGATCAGGAAGTAAAATCACTGTCATTTCATGTATGATGGGGTGTTTGTTGGGGGCTGCAAATGTGCGAAATCCATGTCGAAAAACACCATCTGTTCCTTGATCCCTCAACTGTCCCCCACCCAATATGACTGCCACCCCCACCCTAATACTCACTAACATCCACTCTCACATACAGCCTGACCTCATCTACAGTGTGACACTGACACATAGATAAGACTTGACAGTCTTAGAGAAGCCCCGCCTCCTCTCTGGACAAAACTCTCTACTACATGCTGAAACATCAAACCTTTCCATCAGCTTTTCTCTCTTGAGTCTTCCCAACTTTCACCCACAACTCTTCAGAGCAGGACTGCACAGCATTTTTGGAAGACCCTGACTGATGATGGGTTTAGAAATTCTGTGTGTAATGATTTCATTAAAATGTAAAAGCCCTTTTCTACAGTTACTTTACATTGACTGATAAGCTCCTAGAATACTATGCAGCACGCTCCAGACATCATGCCTTATATATAAAAGAAGTAAAACCTCACACCGCAGCCTTCAAAGTTATTACACACAATCTATGACAACATTTTACTGCCACTTTATCAGTGATTCATTTCAGATTCTTGACCCACAAACATCCTGAGTGGCAAAACACTGATAAGAGTCTTATGTTAAACGTAAATGTCTCTGACCATATCAGAGACATCTTTATTAAGGCAATAATACATGACCTAGTTCAGCTGGATATTTTGGTCTGATGAGCTTTTTTAATCACGGAATATATTTGGATCCTTGTTATTTTAGTTTCTGCAGAAGCAGTAGTAGTGGTGGTTGAGAGGGGTGTGGTTACAACTCAGAGTAGGGAATATTTGACATAAAAGGGATCTTTGAGCAGCAGCGGTACAAAAAAGGTGTATAACATAAAAGATAAAAAAAGGAAAATATCTGTTTGAGTACTAAAATGTGGTGAACAACGTATGGTCTAAACCAGTGGCTCTCAACTGGTCAGGCATCAGGACCCTTGTGGCCTTGTAAAACCCTCATCGTTCCATCAGCAAAGAACAATATGCACTGATAATAGTTGCGGATATATGTGAAATGTAAAAAGTAGACAAATCTGAAGTGTGTGCTGTTGTGAGAGAAAATGCTAAAATGACAAAAGCAACAATATCAGCAGTCTGACTGCTGTTTTTGCTGCGTGCACCCTCCACAAAGTAAACTACAAATAAAGACTTTCCCTTTTTTAGAGTACATCTGGAAAACATGTAACAAAGAGTTAGCTTACGTATGCCACAGACTACAATTTCCCGCAACTTTGACTGCACGGGGATTTTACTTGTTATCTTGGGAGAACCTACTTTGTTATATGGAGGAAAGGACATAATTAGTTAAAATCTTAAGCAAAAAGAGAGCAATTTACCTGTTATGACAGGAAAACCTAAAGAAATCATGTGTGTACTTTATGTCCACGTAGTACTTCTGTATATCAGACTTTCGCCACAATGTTTTTTCAGCAGACATTCGCAACCCACTTGAAACAGGTTTGTAACCCGCTTTCTGGCCCAGAACCACTCATTGAGAACCACTGGTCTAAATAAAGAGCATGACAGTTCAATGACATCATCCAGTAGTTGCCATAAAAAAGGATAAAAATTACAGCCTGACACTTACATTGGTGACAGACCCGGTGACAGCAGATCTGACTAATTTAATTTCTGCCTTAACCTTTAAATGTGGTGGGCTTGGCCTTTAGCTAGTGTTAAGGACATCATACTACAATGCCTTCTTTTGTAACAAGCTTCCTTATTTCAAACTATCATTAAAGGCTTGAATACAATGACAAAAAAGCTTTCACTTGAGTTGACGTTTTCATTAGATTGCAACATTTCAGTCCAACAGACCTTCAGGTATTGATCAATAAAGGGGAATAGAAAGTGTTGCAACACTAATGTAAACAAGGTCCTATTAAGATCAAAATTACAATCTAGACTTAATTGTTATATTTAGCCTTGAAAATAATAAGTAAAAGCCTCATCAAGCAAACCAACACTCTTGTATTAGGACTACTCATCTTTAAAGCCACAAACTATTGCCTGACAAGCCTATTTACGATTGCATTCAACAGCGATTCCTATCTTTAAATCTTTTACTCACCCATTTTGAATCAATTTCATGCTCAACTTCTAAAGTCTGTCTTAAAGCAGAGAGTTCGCAGTTATCCTGAATATTCAAACTCCGAAGAAGACTGATTGTATTATCTGAAATGTGGCTTACTCCTAAATTAATTCAACAAGGGTTACTTTCAGTTAGGGGGTTTCAAATGTTACTTCTTTATGTAACCTATTTTGAAGAATACAAAAATAGTATCAAACAGCATGTTTATGTGTGTATGTATGTTTTGTAACTGGATTTTGATGAGGACATGAGTCCTTTCAGTAGTGACCAAATAGTTACCGTGCTCTGCATTTTGCTCTGCTGTTTGAGGCGCAGGTTCTCTGGAGTGTCAGTCACACAGGTAAAGCCCGTCTTGGGGTAGTGTCTAGAAAAGAAACACAAAACCACAAAGAAAGTCAGTACATACATAGTAAATGCACACAAGCAGATGCCAGCTTTAACTCAGACTTGCACTGTGCTGTTCAAGCCAAAACTCTCAAAGAAAAAGTAGCATAACTCAAGCAGTGTGCAGTCTGTGGCCCCACAGTGGGGGGATTTGTTTTTTAAGGTGGTCCTGAGGTTGAGTTAGGAGCCCCTGTAGACAAAAAGCCTGTCAGTAAAACACATAAATGCTCTGTCAGTGGGAGCCAAGGTAGTCTGAGAGAGAGGAAGTGCAGGCGGTGGCTGTGTGGGGGGGATGAGAGCCTCAAGGTTGCAGAGTTTTTGGAGGCGAGCCATAGCAGGTGTGGAAAAAGCTTTCAAAACTTTAAAAAACGCACGGGCGCGGTAATTATTCACACACACATAACAGGCACGGCCCTGTGGGGGATAACAGGAAGAGGAAGGGCACAGTAGTAGGGTCAGAGACACTGGGTCAGTGTGAATGATGTCATGGGTAGCCCCCTTCGACAGAGCGTAAAGCCAAGTCCCTTTTCTTAAGGGATTCTGGGAATTTTTCTTGACAGCTGGAGACTTCTTTCTGCTCAGGAGAAAAAGCTTTGTCTGAAACCAACTCAACAAACAGAGGTATACACGTTAGTATGAACACCACAGATTCCATGCAGCACACCGAGCATCATTCCAAAGAAATCCACCCCACGCTTACATATTGATTGCATAAACGGCTGTCTATGGTTTGTGCATGCTATGCATAAGTCAGTGGTTTTCTGTTGCTTCGATGAGCATTTGGGCCCACAAAAAATGATGTTTCACAGTTCACTGTGGTCCTAAAGGCAGCAGAAACATATGGCTTAAATCCAACAGGAGAGGGACAGCCCTCACAGCTTATCTAACAGTTCATATGGACTGCAGTTCCCAGCCTGCCTTAGGGTGCACTGTGACCTCAAAAATCACCAACTACTATCTGTGCCTCTGGGTAACCCATTTAAGCAATATGTTTACAGTTTCCTTGACAACATGATAAACATACTAAATTAGCTTTTGTTCTGACATGATAATGAGATGTAAAACACTTTAAGAAGAGCAATGTGGTTGGTGTATTTCATGTAAAGTACTGATAAAAAGACAGAGGCAACTTTAAAGAAACCCAAAGCACAAGTTTCTAGAAAGAGACCACAGCATGAATACAGTTAGATTTGAAAAACAGAAGCAGAAGTTGAATGGAGTTGACATTTAAAGCTATGAGACAGAAAACTAACTCGAGCACATGATCCCTGCTGAATTCATAGAAAAGTATACAAGTCTGAGCATGCTCACACCAGGCTTTCACAGCTACAAGCACCTCTATTTCTAAAGCTATGTGAAATATTAAGATGCAGTTTGCTTGCATTAACAGCTGAGACAAATTAAGCCTTATCTTTTAAAAGATCTGACTAGGGCTAATTAATGTCCTAGGGCTTATTTCCCAATGCTAAATGTTGTATCAGATATATCCAAGTTTGTGCAGAGACCATAGACTGTATAATAACAAGGTTGTAGCAACAGCTGCCTTGGCGTGAAGCTTAAATATTTGGAGCTCGGTGTAATCATTAAGTTAAAGTACAAGTGAAGTTTTTTTTTCAGACTCACACTTTGCAGGTAAAGTTTGTTACTATTTCTTTGTCATGTCAAAGTGTTCATAAATTCTGATCATTTCAGTTTAGATGGTTATTTGATGCAAAAAAGAGCTGATGTAATGCAATGACTGACAGCTCTGTTAACAACTGCAGCTTCTTGAAGCATTCTTAATTGAATTAGCAGAGAAGAAAGGTAAGGAAAGGTGAGAGAAAAAGTGATCAAACCTAAAATACAGCTCCAGATCAGCATAGGAATCTGGTCAGTTGTGGGCTGTACCCTCCTACAGGAAGCTTTGACATCTTATTTGTAAGTTAAATGTGTGCTTCAGTTAGCTGAAGAGGGCGTGGTTCTATTAGCCACATCACTTCTGTGCATATCTTGGCTCCAAATTACATTACCAGCACATATGCCAGTGCTCGTCCTAAGGGCATTTTGGCTTCAATTTGTGCAACAGAAGATGGAATATGCTGTCCATGTTAATTTACAGTCAAATGAGTATATTTTAACAGAAATGCATTTTAGATTTCAAACCCCCACTAAGACCATTTCACCACCGATGTTTGTCTTACTCTGTTGTGGGGACTTTTCCTTGGAGACTCATAATAAATCATAATTTTCTGGAGTTGGCCATGTCTGGTTTGTGGTGTAACACTTCCTTTCACAGAGCATCACTTTGCCTGCTGACTGGTCTGAATCAGAGGGTGCGTGTTTGAGCTGCACACCCTCATAACCAGCATCTGTTAACATTAACAGCCTTCATGTCATCTTCAGCGCATCTTTGGAAACCGTCCTTGCACTTAAGGGTCAGTAAATTGCTGCACAAATATACAAGAGTATTGCAGATATAAGCTGAGTGACTCAGTGGGATGTGGTAATGTGTGTCTGTTTGTATGCAGCTGTGGCTGTTTGAGGCTATGAGTGAGTCACAGGAACACTCATCTATCTGTCAGGTTGTATAACGAGGTAATAAGTCGCAGACAGGAGTTGGTGACACATGCACAAACTCAGTTAGCCTCTGTGAACGCTAAAGAGGGAGTGATCAAAATGGAGGGAAGGTTTTTTTTTTTGCTGAGGTGGAGGAGTGAGGAGGCAACGCATGTGTAATATCAAACACACATTCACACACACAAACCGCCTACTGTGCAGAAGGAGATTCCTGTTTGCATAGTGGAACCAGGAGGAGTTGCTGGCAGCTTGTCCATGTGGGACCTGAAAAGGTTTTAATGCATCATTCAGGAGAAACATTTCATCAACATGAAACAGGATATAGCATCAAACTTAACTAAATTAATGAGGAGCAGGTGGTCAAAACTGGACAGACATCCACGCATCAAAACACACGTCTAATGAAGGAGCTGAGTTGATTGAGGCTTGGGTTTGCTATTGTTACAATTTATTACCTTTGGTTTTAATGATTTCCAGTCATGGTCAAAAATTGGAAAAAGCTGGTGTATCCCAGTTGTTTTTTTAAAGGGCAGATATTAAAATATTAGAGAGAACTTCCATTGAAAAGCATCTCATTAGCTTCTCACATGATTCACTGTGTTTTATTTTCTGATTGAACCCTTTTTTAAGTATCCAAAACATACTGTTTCTCATCTTACATGCTGTTTTATGGGAAGCAGGATTCTAGCTTGTATCCATTTAATTAGACATGTTGTCACAGGTAATGTCTTTTGTTTGTATTATTTATAAGAAAGACACCCATAATGGGTGCGTGCGTGTTTGCTGCAGCACATCGACTCCAGCTTGCACCATCATGGCTTTCATATCAGGCGCATGTGTGCTCTCTCCCAGCTGTTACAGTTCTTACAGTCTTTCTTTCTAAGTTTTACCATTAATAAATAACCCAACAAGTGAGTTTACTTACTGTAAAACAGAGCCAGGAAAACTTCAGAATAAAAGCATTCTTGGGGTGGGTTTCTCAAAGAAAAAGAGTCTTGACTTTGAAAAGAACAAACCTGACATGCAAATCAGCACAAAGCAGTGCAATGTTTCTCCCTATTACCCATTTTTATTTTCTATTTTTATTTAATTCTCTTTCACTTTCTCACACAATAGAGCTTGTTAGCTTGGAGACAGATGCGCATTAAAAAAGTCCATATCTGTATCGAAATGTAACGCTCTGATTTGTGTAAAAGGCAAAACTATTCAGCCCAGTCGCTTAAGCTCGCCAATAAATAGCATCCCACTTTCATTCGTCCAGTCAAAATAAGAGGGCCAGATGGCATATCTTTGCAAGGGGAAAACTGGTGTTTACAGGTCCAAGAATCTAATATTTTACAGATCCAGTGTGGACAGTGAGCATGTGACATTGCACTATGCAACATGACATCTGACACTTGCACATGGTTAGGATAGTGTTGAAAAAAACAGGCAAACTTTCCGTTCTCCTGGTTCTCAGAGCGTGAAACCCACACTAACAGCCTGAGTTGTTAAAATGAATGCCACAATGAAATACCAGTCTGAAATGTCCATGAGCAGAAACAATCTACAACTCTCTGGTCCATGGCACTTCAGACTGGGTTCTTCCATTAACTTTCATTTCACAACCTTAGAAGTTGCAGAAGAGATGTCTTCTGTAAAGGGCCTTGAAGACTCCATTATACAATAAAGCTCATATATCAGAACTCATTTGATAGTTCACTTCCTGGGCTTTTCTTCTGGGCAGGCGAGAAGGACAAGCCCAATCCCAGACTTTCACGGAGGGCAGCTTCTTTCACACACTAAAACCAACATCCCACTCTGTGAGAGAGGTTTTAATCTTGGCTGGTTATATATCATTAATTCATAAACAAACAATTGTTATAGATAAAGCTAAATGGAAGGGAACTGTCAGGCAATACAAGTGGAAGAAATAAATCAAGATATTTGTGACAAGTTTTAATAACACCACATTGATGTTATAGTTAATTTCAGACCATTAGTCATTATGGCGACATCCCACCAATTTTCAAGCAGTCTCAAGGGGAAATTAAGATTTTTTTCTGTCTACTTATCTGCCCTCCTAAATCTCCCACAGCCCCCCCATGACTCCAGCATCTAATCAGGGATGAGTTTCTCTGGGAAGAGGTGGGTGGGAATAAGGAGAAAACAAACAACGCCTATATCAATTACTAAGGACAAATATAGAGGAGTAATGACAAACCAGTTATCCCACAGAATATGCAGCCCGCATTCCTCTCATGAGGCAGGAGGCTCTTCCACTGATGATGTTTACTCGAACAAGGCTTGTTTTAAACAAGCGGAAAGAGGCATAATAAACAGGCTGTGAAGGTCCTTGCTCCTGTTGGCTTGGGAATACGAGGGAACATTGGAAGCAGGAAGGTGAAAAGAAGAAGACACTTTATCCTGAAGGGATCTGCCTGCTGTAGGTGGTTAAACACTTGTTGTAAATGGAAAGAAAGAAAGGGCCCTTTTGAGAAATCACACTTAGAGAAATAATGATAACATCTCATATACTGTATAAATCTGTACTTAAACTGCATTAAATACAATACAAGAACTTTATTTATGAGGCATACAGGTGCTTGCAAGAATTGTGGTGGATTAAACTGCTGCTGAGGTTGCAGTTAAGTGTAGTTACGCTAAGGATTTGCGGTGCTCTGACCCCATATTCTTAAATGAATCATAAAGGTGTTGTCCTGCCTTTACCACCAGCATCAGATGCCAGTTAGGGACAAAACAGAAAACTGGGCTGGAACTGCTTGTGTGATGGTGGACTAATTCATTTAGTAAATTTGATTCCTGCACGGTGAAGAAGCAGATCCTCATACCGGAGCCTTTTTACACTCTGACAACTACTCATTTGTGAGCCAGGTGTATCCTGATAACACAGCAATGAATTTGGATATCATTTCAACATATGGAAATTACCTGCCTGTCTGATGTAGTGAGTACTGACATGCATTGTGTGTGAAAATGCAGCAGGAAATACATCATCTTACAGCCCCAGGGAGTTTTAATTGGTTCTCAAACAGACTAAAATTAGTAGTGATGCATCTTTTTGACCAAAAAAAATCAAAGGAAACAATCATCAACAAGATAAACTGTTTTAAAAAGAAGCTATTAATGCCTGTAAGTGCTATCGGGGGTTGGTGTCAGACACGATGACTGATAACACACTAAAGAAACAGCCCTTTGTTTCCACAGTTTACATGGCAAATATTCACAATAAAAGAATAAAAACCCAATTGAATGTTAGGACAGCTGGAGGAGATTCTTTTGTTACTAAGCATTAGCTACAAATGAAGAGGACAAGATCAGCAGAAGAAGTAGAGGAACAGCTTCTCCTACAGGAGATGCCAAAATCAACACGATACCAAAGTTGCTCACAGAAGCTCTACAGGAAAAAAGTGTTACGTTCTTTAGCAGTGTGGATACATTTATTCTGTTATAAAATTGTTTGCAGCTAATTGCATGTTATCCTGTACTTCTGCATTCCAAGATGATGGTTGCAATTAGTGATGTTCCAATGTGGCTATTTCCCCATCTGCTTCAATGCACATCTTAATTGTGTTTAATTGAACAGACTTAAGTAGAGAAAATGCTCAGAAAACAGTCAAATTCATCACAGGGTCACTGTGTCAGTGGGTATATAATGTAAGGCTGGTACGTGAGTAGATTGTGGCTTAAGTTAGCATCTAACCACGCCAGCCTTTGTTTCCCTGTGCAGAATAATACTACCCTTAATATGGTTACTCGTCACTTCAGTAGAGTGGTTTTACATGAGAATAACCCACAATTGCCTACATACAACTGCTCCATATAGTGCCATATCGTGCTGTTTCTACGACATGCTAACTACCAAGCTTCTCATGTTTGTGCCTGGTGAAATGCTCTGACAGAAAAGCAGTGGCAACTTGCTGTGCTGCAGTGGCTTCTAGTAGCGGGAACCTTCGTTAAGGCTTAAAAAGGGCAACAAGAATTTCTGAAAACTGAGATAAGTAAATCTTGCTGCAGCTAATATGATATCTGAATTTAACTTTTAGCTGACTAACAACACACATCAAATATAATTCAAATACCTATGCATCAGGGCTGAAACAATGCAGTTGAGGAAGGCATGTTCCTCCTTGGAAAACACTGATACTTGTCCAACTTTTTTGATGAATCTTAAAAACGATCTGAGAAAATTGGGTGAGTAACTAATCATCAGTAAGGTTGCAGTCCTATTTTATGAACATTTCCTAACAGTTATATCCTGCAATTTCTAGGTATTAGTGAGCTGAAACCGTGTACTTTTGGCGAGGTACTTAAAAAACTCCAGGGACTAAATCTGGACATTTACAGGGAGATAAAAACTTGCTTTTTCTTTCAGTCTGAATTATTTTGGCTCAGTATTGCAATAATTGTAGTGGATGAAATCCAGGTCCAAACATGTGCACAAGTAAGATGTCCTTGAAAATGTTCCTTTCTGAAAACCAGACACAGCAGATTTGGAACAGGTGACTTATTCCTGGTATCAATCATAAAAGAAGCAGAATCCTATAGAAAACAGCTGTGCACAACACAGAGGAGGCACACTGCTGTAGGTTTTCCACTGGGGTTGAGAATGACGGGGTTTGACGTCTTGATTTCTTTCTTTGGCAATAAAACTGAAATTGAGGCAAAATGCAAAAGAGCTTGTCAGAACATGTTGCAACGCCTTCCCTAGATTCTCTCTTAGGACATGCACTCACCATCCAGCTCTCTCACAAACACATATACAGAGGAGGAGGAGAAAATCATTAAGTAATGGAGGGAGATTCCATGGATTCCTGATGAGCCTTTAGTGTTTGAGTGTGAGCTGAAGCGTGAGTGGACATGCTAGTTTTCAGCATGTCTGCTTGTGTCACTGTAGAGGAACTTTAGGAATTTCCTTTGTTGATCCCCCCCTTACCCAGTGAAGGGGAGGAGGGAGGCACTTTCCCACACCACATGTAGGGCTTTTTCTCTGAGGGGGGAGCTGGAATAGTTACTGATAAACAGCAGAGGAGGGAGGGGGCCTCGGCTGGGTTGCAACATGAATACACACACATAGTTGTATTTCTGTCTGTGGACAGATTAAATGCTGCTGTCAGTGTCTTTGGGAAGCAGGCTGAGCCAGTTGAGAAAACATTGGACATGCCCACTGACACACACAAAATAATGACTTTGGGGACAACTTACGCATTGCAGTATGGTCTCTTCTCGAAGCCTTTGTAATTCTTCATGCTTAGAGTCATTTTGCAGACCTCGCAGCTGAAGCATCCTTTATGCCAGTACTGTCAGAGACAAGAGAAACAGAACAGAATGTTAAAGAAGAAACCGATCTGGGACATTTGTTCACCTTTTTCCAAGACTGCAAAAGCAGAGATGCCCCAAAATCACACAAAAAACAGCCAAACTAGCAGAGGAAAGCTAATTGAATGAGTAAGGCCAGAACTACTTTTTATTCCCTTGAGGTTTCACAGCCACAGGCGCTGGATACACACAGAGAAAGAGGAGTGACTGTTAGGACTGTGAAAAAGTGGAGCAAAGTGGAAACACAGCAGTTTGTGTTTGCTGGCCCTGAACAGTTACAAGAAACCAATGTCCTCATTTGCTAACAAGCTGTACTGAAAATGTGTTCACAATCAAATCTTGTTCGGTCCATTTTGTTACATTTTTATAGCAGCTACCTATGGTCAAAATATTCATTTTCTACACCATAACAGAGGATCTTTTCAGGTGGTGCTGCATAGTAGAGGACGTTTTCAGGTGGGGCTGTAGACTATTATGATTGGTTTTGCAAGCAGATCTATGACATAAAACAATCTCAAAATTCTATAGACACTTTGAATGAAATAGACACATTAAAGAGCCTGTGAATGATTAGAAATTAAATCTGTCTGCATCTTTCAATTGCAAAAGAATAAGCTGTAGAATGGGGTACACAATCCGAAAATGGAGAAAAAATGTTCTCGAAAATGTAACATACGGTCTCTTTATAAAAGAGTAACAAGATGGTATTTGCAGACCAGTGAATACAACAGTTAGTTGTGTAGTGGATGTAATAAAGCTGGAAGGAGCACAAATTCAGCAGCAATAAACAAAATCTTGCACCTTCCTGCATGTTTATGCAATATGTCAACAATTATTTTAGAGCATTTTCTACTTTTCTTATTTAGACATTTTATGGCAATCAGTGTTAAATTAGTGATGTGAAGCGGCCATAGGTTGGGATTGATTCTCTCAGCTATCAAACAAAACCTGTACCTTCCTGCACGTTTGTGCAAAGGTGTCGACAAGTTTTTTAGAGCAGGACCGTTGTGAAACAATCATAAAATAACTTATTTCTCTGTATTACCATTTTGTCACCAGTGATGCTCAATCTCTCTACGTAATTCTAACGTTGATCAACCAATGCTGCCCTCGCGTTCACTCTTTTGTTTGTTGATGATACGGGTTAAAAATATCATTAAGTTTAAGTATTAGTCATTTCTTTCATAATGGAGGTGCCTGTTTTAATTAAATTAGATTGATTTTAAAGAATGTGATTTTCAACAGTATCAACGTGTCCATCCAGCCATTTTCTATACAGCTTATTCCGTTCAGGGTTGCAGGGGGGGCTGAAGCCTATCCCAGCTGTCATTGGGCGAGAGCTGGGGTACACCCTTGACTGGTCGCCAGTCAATTGCTGGGCTGACATATAGACAGACAACCAGGCACACTCACATTCACACCTACGTGCAATTTAGAGTCACCAATTAACCTAATGAGCATGTTTTTGGTGGTGGGAGGAAGCTGGAGTACCCTGAGAGAACCCATGTATGCACAGGGAGAACATACAAACTCTGCACAGAAAGGCCCTGGCCCTGACTGGGAAGCAAACCAGCGACCTTCTTGCTGTGAAGGGCCCAAGTTCTTTTCTCATTTGTCGAGTACTACTTCTCTTTTAAAAGCAAAAGTGACCGATTAAAAAAAAAATGCAATATTTCTTATTAGAGCACCTGATTAATCGACAGAAGAATCATCAGAGTACTCGATTACCGAAAGAATCGATTTCTGCAGCCCTACTGTTAACCTTTGTCTGCTGAGCCTTTAACAGACTTTTTAAACCTGCACTGCTTTTTTAAGCATTGTATTGGCTTGAGATGACATTCTGGTCTTAAGCTGGGGAGATCTACATGAATAATCTGTATCCTTTTCAGTATGTTGTCAAAAATCAATACAAAAATAATCTGAACACAGAAAAATATTAATTCCTGGGAATAAGTTGAGCTAATGTTCACAACAAATAAGTACAATTCATCCTGGAAAATCTAAACCAACATAAGAGTGTACATATTTTTTAGGTTAACCTGTAAATAAATATTTTATTTGACCATATTTTTCCTGATTGCCCAATGCATCTCTTCATCAATTTCTTTCCATTCACCTACTCATCTCTCCATGTTTCTACAGCCTCACCATCCATCTCTCTCTGAACTGACTCTCCCTTCCATCTACACACCCTCTTGCCTCTTTTCCTTTTCCCCTCTGGCACTGGGATGATCTGCGGCCTGAGGGTTCAAAGCGGGACCGAGGGAGGGAAGATTGGAGTGAGGAAACATGAAAGGAAAGAGCCTTAGTGTGCAATAGGATGGAGGGGAGGGGTTGGTTGAGGGAGAGAAAACGCCAGAGAGTGAAGCAATGATCTGGCTGCTCCTGCTATCGTCAAGGGAAGAGAGGGAGGAGTGCAAAGAAGACACGGAAGGGGCAGGAAAAAATGGGAGGGGAAAACAGACAGAGTCCTTATTAATATGGCCTCAGGGCACTCTGTCATCCCTCTAATTTTTTCTCCCACTCTATCACTTTCTTCAACAGTTGCCCACACACAACAACACTAATCTCCCAAACAAACGGTGCAGAACAGATGATTCAAAACAGGATAAAAATGCTGGAATGCATCAAAGTAGAAAATCACTTTTCCAATGTTTCCCCTAAAAACACATGCAAAAAATCCGTCTGATTCCACATAGTCCTCTAAGGAGAAGAACAAGGCATTACGGACAGGAAAATCCATCACTTCGCTGTGTGCAGTGATACAGCATGATAATAAAGCATGTATTACAGCTCTGGCAATAAATCAGCAGGATGTGGAGTGTTACTGTCTGCACATGCACACAATTGTGGCAGTGCTATGTATGGAAACATGACCAAACACAGAGCACAATGAGCATCTCACATTCTCCCATTATTGAACAAGAATTTGGCTTCAGGCACAATTTAAGAAAGGTCTTGTGTGTCCAGTCTGGATGTGATGGACCACCCAGCGAGACAACAAGGAAAGTGTAAGTGTGTATTTAACATGGGTGTCTGTAGCTGCAGGCCAGCAGTATTGTACCAAAAAGGGGGAGCTCAGCGCCAAAATCGAGCCCGAGCTGTGTTCAGTGTGGCTGTGATCCACGGCCAAACACGCTGCGCCAAGCCTTCAAATGCAAACTCCTTATCCTGCAACAACCCAGTGAGGCCTGAGGGAGCTGCACATGGACACATCATGTTTCTTTTCCATTGCGCTCCCTTCTCTATTGTTCTGGCTAGCACTGCAATGGCAAATCCCCTTACAAACAATAACATACTGCAGGCAGATTCCATTTCCTCCTTCTCCAGCTGATCTGCAGCTGTGGTGGCCGCCATCTTTACATACCGTCTGCTTCATCTACTTGTAGAGCAACAACCCAGTATGATAATGCTCAATGATGGCAAAAATAAACACATTCACAATCATTTTGACCAATATAGAGTGGAGGATAACTAAACACGAATACTTGTTGATTTTAAAACAACTGCATCATAGGCATTCATTAAATGTAAATCCTCTGATACTGGAACACTTGAAAAAAATTATACAACAATAATAATACATGTATAAACTAGAAAAGCACTCAGAGAGCGCAGACCTCCGCCATTAGCCCTATCTCCTGACAGTAAAGAATCCTTTAAAAAATTCCTGGATCCAGACGGTGATCTCGATCACTCCCAAAATCTAATCAGTTCTTCCTTATGCCGTTTGTGACATCTCCTGAAAATTTCATGAAAATCCACCCAGAACTTTTTGAGTTATCTTGCTAACAAACAAACTAACAAACCTTACCGATCACATAACCTCCTTGGTGGAGGTAATTTAAAGATATCAAAAAATCTGGTTTAAAAGCTGCACTTTTAACACCAATTCTTTAGTCTAATGAGTTAGATGCACCGTATGTACTTGGCTGACTTTATACCAATACAAAGAACTGAGACGCATGAGGTCATTATTGCAAGAACATGCACCTGCCACTGTTCCACATTGCACTGAGCTGGTGCCACATTTTTACAGCTTTTCCCTTTGTTAGGTCATAAAGGTTCAGTCAATAAAAACAGAGAGCATATCATTAAGTAAACAAACTCCTGTGGACTGCTGGTTTGACTAGAAACACTCCTTAGTAAGCATAAGTGATAGGAGTAGGAGGGCAGAGCAACTCGTGACCTGAGTCTGTCTCATCACTGTAGGCTGAGTGCTCAACTACCGTATCATAGCTAGTAATGTGCAAACTTCCATACACCAATAACAGATGGTACTGAATGGTAACACAGCTGCACATTAACTGAAAGTTGTGGATTGTGCTGTACGATATGGAAATCATTATGAAAAAGGACAGTTTAATGGGAGGTTTCAAAAACAGACTGTGGCCTCTACAGTGCTGTGAAAAAGTATTTTCCCCCTTTCTGACTCCTAATGTTTTTGCATATTTATCACACTTAAATGTTTGGATCATCAAACTAATTTTTATATTTCACAAAGACAACCCAAGCAAACATAGAATGCAGTGTTTAAATCATTATCTATTTTTTTTGGGGGGGGGTCCAAACCTTTCTTACCCTGTGTGACCCTGTGTAAATCATGAGTTAACTGTGATTAACCATAGTTCTTGGAAAGCTGAGTTCAATTTCACTGGCCACAACCAGGCCTGAATACCGCCAGATTTGTTGAATCAAGAAATCACTAAAATAGAACGTGTCAGACAAAGTGAAGTAGGCTACAAGATTTTAGATAGAAACGCATCATGCCACAATCCAAATAAATTCAAGAACAAATGAGAAACAAAGTGATTGAACTCTATCATTTCCAAGGCTTTGGGACTCCAGCAAACCATGGTCAGAGCCATTATCCACAAACGGAGAAAACTGGGAACAGTGGTGAACCTTCCTGGGAGTGGTCGGCCAACCAAAATGACCCCAAGAGTGCAACGATGACTCATCCAGGAGGTCACAAAAGAACGCAGAACCACATCCAAAGACCTGCAGGCCTCACTGGCCTCAGTTAAGGTCAGTGTTCATGACTCAACCATAAGAAAGACACTGGGCAAAAAGTTGCATTCATGGGAGAGTTCCAAGGCCAGAACCACTGCTGACAAAAAAAGAACACAAAAGCTCGTCTCACATTTGCCAAAAACATTGGATGATCCCCAAGACTTTTGGAGAAATATTCTGTGGACTGACGAGACAAAAGTTGAACTTTTTGGAAGGTATGCGGCCGTTACATCCGGCATTTGATAAAAAGAACATCATGCCAACAGTCAAACATGGTGGTAGCAGTGTGATGGTCTGGGGCTGCTTTGCTGCTTCAGGACCTGGACCACTTGCTGTGGACCGATATGGCTAAATTAAAACAATTCTACGAAGAAGAGTGGGCCAAAATTCCTTCACAGCAATGCAAAAGACTCATCACCAGTTAGCTATCACAAATGCTTGATTTCAGTTATTGCTGCCAAGGGTGGCACAACCAGTTATTAGGTTCAGGGGGGCAATTACTTTTTCACACAGGGCCAGATAGGTTTGGATTTTCCCCCTCTTAATAAATAAAATCATCATTTAAAACTAATTTTTTTTTGTATTTACTTGGGTTGTCTTTGTGAGGTATAAAAATTGGTTTGATGATCTGAAACATTAAAGTGTGATAAATATGCAAAAAACTCAGGGTTCAGAAAGGAGGCAAATACTTTTTCAAGGCACTGTATACCAGTGCGACCTAGATTTTACTTTAACTGTTTGAGAGGAAGTGGCATACCGGTAGTACTTCAGTGGCCATAATGTAACAACAGACATCGAAACGCTTACCACACATAGCAAAAACCAAAGTATGCTTAGCACAACATGCAGCTCAGCAGTTGTTTAATCTTGATCATCCAATTTTCATAATCCTGAGATTTTAAAATCAAGTGCTACAAATTAGTTCCTTCTCATTCCCCAACATATGTCATAATGGTTGCCAGAGATTAACCAGAAATGAAATCCCAACATAAAGTTGTGAACAGAACGCTGTTGAAGAAGATTAAGTCCATCAGCTGAGCATGGACTTTAATACTGCTGTTGTTTTCCAGGATAAATATTGACCTTGGATCTTTTCCAGAGAGAGAGCTCCTGAATTCAAGTGTTTAGCAAACTTTTTCTCCACCTCACCAAACCTGCTAACCCACATTTCACTGTGTCAGTGCTTGTACACCATCTACGTTTCCATAGATAACATGACCTCCAAAGGTGAACAAAGGCCAAACTGTTCAACTAAGATAGCTGGAATCAAATACGGAAAGCTCTGAAGCAGACACATGGGAGTATGACCACTACAACATCCTGCAGAGGTGCTTAGGACTGTGTTTTGCTCAAATAAACAGTTATATCCAAGGCAGATTTCATTTTTATTTTGGGGGAGGGGGTCAGCTCCACACCAGTCTTCTGCATCAGGCTACATGGTCCTATCGTACAGTTTTACCAGTTTTAAATGCATTTGAATACAATTAAACTTATCATAAGGTGTCAGTAATAAAACATAAAAACATCTAATGGTGACAACTTTGTGTTTCAGTTGTGTAACTTTGGTATTCTAACTATACCATTATCTCAGATGAGGGATACCAGCTGAAACTTTAGAGGCAGTTCTGCTCACAGCCCCTAAAGCCTTCATCAAAGATCCAGAAGAAGTTTTTATTTCTGACTTTTGCTGTGGAAAGGAGGAGAACTTAGCTCCAGGTTAAACCATGTGGATTTATTAATCACAGCAGCACTCAGAGTCCACTCAACAATGATTCTAATTGGGGACTTTAAAGAGGAAGCTGTTTAGTGTGAATTATACTACCTTTAAGCATCACTGACATATTTAAAGGACAACCTGGTGAACTTTCAGTTTAAATCAGTGTGCATTTATCTGTTGAGGCATCTTCCCCCTGCAGCACAGCAGAACACACATATTTAGATTTTCTGCTCAGCAGCAGTTGCAGCCAACATAAAAATCCAATGTTCACAGGGAAGTGAAATATGATCACAAAAGGTCACTGGAGACCCATTTGAGTGGTTTCTAAAACCAGGTATAAAATGACACCCATCTGAACCAAGACGTTATCAGAATATACAGGATCATATTTAAGGTCTGAAGCATATAGATGAAGTCTAGGATGAAAGGGAATAGCCGGCAGAGGGAGAGGAGAAGGCGAGAAACAGGCCAAATGTGTGTTACAGAGGCCATGCAGCAGTTAGCCTCGTCCAGCTTCTGGAACAACCTGGGTCTCGGGTTCCCAGCAAGGATCTGGCAGTCAGCTGGAAAATGAGGACACTGCAGAGACAGAGCCCTTGAAATAAAACACACACATAAAAAAAATGCACTGTCTTCCTGCATCAGCACAGCTCAGGGGCACATGTGCATTCATGTCTTTATGTGTGTTAAAAGTATTAGCTCCATGTTTGTGCACTAGGCACTATATGTAGGTTATATGTCCAAGTGCATGATACATGTGTGTCAGCTGGGATCCAAGGGTCCAGTTAAGAGCAAAAAATGCTCAGTCAGCCTAAATGTAACTTCTTGGACCAAAGACAATTTTGCCATGACTAAAATCCTGGAGCTATAAAGTTGACAACACAACGTCAGACACCATGTAAACAGACTGATGGGTGACACTTAAGTCATGGGCTACAGGCATAACATGCAACAGAGCTATTTCTATTTCAGTACTGGTAGCTTTATTCGTTTTAATTATTTAGCAATTATTCAAGCAGGAGAAAAAACTTGTCAAAACATCCCTTTTTCCATAATGTCCAGGCCAAGACAGGCAGCAGCACAGTTTAATGCTGGGTTAAATACATCTAAATAAAGAAATAAATTAGTACAGTATGTATATCAGACATCAGACTGACAGCGCCAATTCAAATCACCGATCCCAATGCCATAGTTTTTGCTGGGCGGTGAACACATTTTCATGTTGCTGTCAGCCTGTCGCTTTTATACGAGCTGCAGCAACTCATATTACAATGACCTAAACAACTGTTAAAAGGTGTTTTAACTCATGACTTGCTTGTTTTTAGTCAATGATAATTCAAAGAAGTGCTGCCAAAGCAAAGTTAAATATCCTTCAGAATAAAATTCTGTTGTTGCTTTTTTCTAATGCTTTTACTGTGAATACCCAACACGGGAAATGTTGTGTGGTATGTAGCAGCTTAACACAACGCAGCAAAAGAGGAATGAAACTTAAAAATCCAGTGTAGTCACAAAGTAGTGAGAACACAGATACTTACAAAAATATTTTTGTGATCTTATGCTCAGGCATGAGTTCAGTATGCTATCACAGATCTGTTTAAGGGGGAGAAAGGCATTGTAGAAGCGACTATGCATTTTATCTCTTTTAATTTAGTGATACTGTGATATAATACTGTTACTGTGAAGGGGCAAAACAATAGTGATATTGATGTTTTTGGCCATATTGTCCGAGCCTACTCTTAACACATGGAAAAGCAGAACAGCAACTTGAGATGTGTGTAATCTTACACAAAATTAACTAAAAACTATTAAGTATTAACTATGATTACAAAAATATCTAAATCAGTTTCCGTATCAGTACATATGAATGGGAAATACATCAGAACTGAAAAAAAGTGAATTGTGCATCTTTAGTTTTGGTAGAAAATTTGGTCAAAAATAATTAAGTACCTTTAATGACAGTTGTTCATTTTTAGAAAAAAAATAAACAACAAAAATTATAAATCAATAGGAACTGTTTGATGGATTTTATGAGCACAGTCTTCTGATAATAGCTAAATTCAGCATCAGAGGTATGTAGCGCCTCACAGCGCCAAACGACATCAATTATGTCCCTGGTGAAATGTTTAATATCACATGGTCAGTTCCTTCTCTTTGTTTTATGCTTTCAGATGCTTATTAAGCCCATAGTTTACAGAAGGTTGTGACAGTTTAGTGACTCCAATATCTAGATTAAACTGATAGTAGCTTGATAAATCAAAAATATCACAGACAGAAAGGCACAAATATAGCAGGCCATTAGAGCTGCTTCCTCTGTGCATGTGTGAGTATTAAAGATTATTCTTGCGTAAGATGTGCCTAAAGACAAAGAGCCCACATCTGGCTGGTGCTAATAAAGGAAACTTGAACTCATTAAAGCACACTCGTTAATTATTAGCCTACCTGATGCCGTTCATTTTTTACCCAAGCCGAGGGCTTTTTTGTTTGCCGGCAGGCAGACAGTGATTTAAACAGACATTGCTATGCTAGAGTAGAGTATGCACTTAACACACTTTTCAAACCACTTCAGACTGCAATGTGCACTTACACACACCCATGAGCACAGAGGCAGCCGTCTGGCAACAGGACATTAAAAAAACAGTGATCATAGTAAAACAGAGAGATGAAGCACAGAGGTGAAATGTCAGAACGCTCCTGCCTTGTCAAAAAAAATCATGTTACTGCTCCATGTTTGTAGAACTGGACTCAAGCAGGTATTTCTCTAGCAGGTGTTTTTTCATGAAGCTCTATTTTGATGCTATTTAAAGCATTCTTGGCTTTTTTTTTAACAATATGAGCATCAATTGATAAGTTCAAATGTGTCTCTTGTTAACTTCACATTTGCTAATGCAAAACACTTTGTGTTAAGATTTTTTAATTTTTGGTTATTAATCGGTTATTCATTTATTATCATTAGAGACACTCATGAAACACACTTTTACTTCATACAATTCACTCACATTATCTTTATCATACAGTTCATCAAACTGACATTAATCAACTCACTACAGACTACTTGGGTGTGGAGACTTTTGTGTGGCATTTGGGGGAGGAATTTTAACCTTGCAAAGCAGATGGATACACCCATTTCCTTGTTTTTCACTGGCAAATCCATCTTGCAAAGCTCCCATCTGAACCGTTTGGGCCCGGTTAGAAAGTGACAGGACCAATCAGCGACGAGGGGCAGTACTTTCAGGCGCAGCAGAGTCGTGGCGTAAACAAGCAGCAGCAAGAGCTGGTGTAGTTATAAGAGGAAGAGATTAGCGTGGAGGCTGCTAAAGCGCCAATTTTATCACAACTTGACAACATTTCTTTGTTAAAAGAAGAACAAAGAACAGCAGTGAGTTGTTTTCTTTTCAAAACGGCAAAAGTCCAGTTCTTACATATCTAATCCTAACTTGTTTTTTTTTTTCAGTCAGCCAACAGATGAATGACTAATGTCTGCACTGTTTAGCCTGCCTCTCATCAGCTGCCATGCTTTCTTTCTTTCTATCTACGCTCTCTTTCATCATCTATCACAGCAGTTTATCTATTTTGCTCTGTTCGGTATCTGTGCATCAGTCTAAGTGTATCACATTAAAGCACATGACTAATTAAACCATAACACTATGATCAAGAAGACAAAAGTACATTCTCCTATTAGGAAAGACACATTATGACCATTTCACCTTGCATTCCCATTTGCATCTGGCTGGGTCATGTAAATATGCTTGCCCATTCACAGCACGTGTTAATGTTTGATACCTCTTGAAGAAGCATGACAGAGCTCAGGCCAAATACAACTACCTGATGTGTAGGATGTAAACTATAAACATGGAGACACTCAATGAGGTTACCATATCATGTTAATTCTGCGATCAGAACAAACATATATACTGACATAAATAATCAATAGTAACATCAGATCAGGTCACACTTATGACTGGTGGTCGGATTACACTGTCTGCACTTCTACAACCCTTTCCTCCTTTTACCAAAGGCGCTCACACCAGCCATCCTTACAGCAGCTGACGAAAACATAAAAAGTCCTTGCAAATCTCTTTTTCATTATAATGTCAAAATAGTCATTGTCAAAATCTTTCATCTTAACCTCTCCTTTCTCTTACCTCAGTAAACAAACATCAAAATAACCAGACTTGTTTTCTGCGTGGTGATATGACTGAAGTTAGTCCTTTAGTCCAGAGTCTGTCATAGGAGCTGAATCCCAAGCAAGTCCACTTTCCTCTGTAAGTGTGTTCTTATTAACGGTCATCTATAGAGGAGTAGCCAACTGTTGCTATGATTAAATGATGAATCATGGTCAAACATTTAACTCAATCGTAGAACAATTTTTACAAGAGACAGACAATGCAACCTGGAAAAGCAGTGACGATTCTGAATGTGTCTGAAAAGACAGCAAAGAGACTTTATTACCCAATGTAGCACCAAGGAAAGTCTAGCATAAAAACGGGTTACTTCATTTCTATTTAGGCTTTTTAGCTTTCAGGCTTTAAACCTCCAAATTACAGTTGGTAGTTTTCTTTCACCTGATTTGGTAACCTTTAGCCATCCTCATATGGGCTGCTAACCACCTGTTGAAGTCCTGGCACACTCTGCAGTAATAACTGAGGTGAGATGTTGTAGGGATGCATTAAAAAAGGCTTTCATCACTCAGAGCAGCTAACAAAATCACACAAACACCACCCTTTCCAACAACTACACTTCTACCTGAGCTTTTCTGCACACTTCCTAGCAGCTGATGACTTTAAAAACAAATGGACGGCATGTGTACACTGTGTCTGCTGTACATCCTCCTAGTTTCCTGACTCACTTCCCATTACGAAAAAAAAAACAATCTTGCCAGACTATATCACAGGCATACATTACCCATAAAGCCATCTTCCATTAATACTACAAATAGGTCTTAAAAGGGAGCTAAAGCTAGAATATTCAGCTTCAGAATGAAGTGTTTTGTTTCTCTGACTAAAAATGTCTGCCTAGATGTTTGGATAGTACTTCTTCTCTCTTATTGCTACTTTCTTTCATGTATTTTAAGGTCATGCTATAAATGAAACTAAAACAGTTTGGGAAAGCAAAACTAACTCTTGCCACTTGTTTGTTTTCAGTCTAGCTGCACAAGAGAAGGAGAAGTACCTGCTTCTCCACTGTGGAGTCAACACCTCAGCTGATTTTGACTCTAATGTGTGTTTGTGAATGTGACTCATTAAAGGAGGGTGACTGTTAGTGGTTAGACAGATTCCTCACTTCTTGATTCTTAAGAGAACATGAATCAGCTCTCAGAAATAATCCTTCTAAATATAGGCATTAACAAATTCCTTCTAAAAACTGGGGTCAGAAGAAATATGTTAAGACTGGGCTATCAGAGAGAAAACACATCCAAATCCTCCTATAAATTAAGTTTATTTGCATAATACTCAAACATAAAAAGGGAGTTTAGTGATTACATGTTGCACTCTGTGCAGCTCGGGGTTTATGATGTAAGCTGTACAGATTGTACAGAGCTGTACAACTTCAACTGTACTCTTCTGACCCCATTTTTCAGTCACTTCCTGGGATTGAACCAACAGTACAATAAGGCTCACATGTTAACAAGAAAGGCCCCACTGAAGCTGAATAGCACAAATCTGCAAGCTGAATAATAAAGTGCTGATACAAGACAGTTACAGCAGTAGTGAAGTGTGCATGATTTATCAGCGTGTGAAGCAAATCATGGATGAAATCTGATTTCTACACAAGCTCACAAGCTCCTGTAAATGACAACCATGTCTGAACATGTTTAGATCATGTGAGCCAGAGAGCAGTCACTTTATTTTCTACCTAAACAGATACATTTGTTAATGTTTGCCATTACTCCTTCACAGAATCAGAAAATTTGACACAAATCCTCTGTTGTAGGATTGAATTCACTAGCCTGATGTTAATATAAAGCCCAGCTCAAACGATTCACGACAGGATGGGTGGAAACTAGCTTGCAATGGTCACTCCAAAACATTCTGAGGCCTAAGATTGAAAAACTGCACTGTGGGAGGCAATGAAACACTTTCTAGGCAAAGACTATACTTCAGTTGTCACTTCCGCTTTCATGCCTGTCTTAAAGCTGCGTACGACTTGTAGCATATCATATGAATGCCGACAATAATGGCTGAAAAACTTTCTGCAGTTGCAATTCTGCTTTTGTCAAAAAAAAGGTAAGTCATATAAAAAACAAGCACTGCACTGGGGGCTAATAGCTAAGTCTGCTCACCATGTACAGAGACTATTGGTTCAAATCTGGCCTGTGGCTCCATCCCAACTATCTCTCTACCCAGTTTGTGACTTTATCCATTGTCCTTTAAAGGCAAAAAAAACCCAAAAATAAATCCTAAAAATGTTTATGAAAAAAGGATCCAGACGTTGGAGTCATCCCTGGGTGCTGTTTTAAAGGATGTGATCGACAGCCTAAATCTTTCTGTCAAAACTCTGACCACTGACCAAGTGCAACTCGCGTGACCTGCCCGTACCTGACTTCCTCTCTGGAAACTTTGAAACTTGGCAAATTAAACTGCAAGCAACATCGTCAGCCAGTCTGACTCCAGCTGCTAATGTCCCTTGCAACATTCTTCAACTGTCTTGTTGTATTGCAAATCTTTGGCTTCAGACAATACCATAATATATAAAGATAACCAAGATTTGACAGCTTAATGCCAGAATTATTCCAAGAAATTTAAGGTGCTAAAACTGGCCATTCTTCTGCAAATAAAAGAGTGAAAAGCCCTGATGTTTGATAGCTATAAGACTCTTCTTAGACCCCTTAAATGTTTTTGAGTTAATATTCTAGCACACAATATTCTGGCCTGCTTATGATAACTCACTATCTACCTGATCTTTACCGATTATTGGTAAGGCATGTGACTGATAACCAATATTTAGAACTGATGCATTTGTTATGATAAACAAAATGTACATAAAATCTCTGTAAAGTGAAATCCTAAGGTTGTGTCTCAGCACACTACGGGGTTGCTGCAGACGTGAATACACCGAGATCTATGTGTGACTATATTTTTGATTCACTCCACCCCCCTAACGCTACAATGATCAAAACTAACCACAGTTCATCTCAATACAGCCTGTTGTTAGCTGATGTCACTGCCTTCATTGAAAGCAAATTTCCCAAATCTATCAGCCACGATGGACAAGTCATTAAAAGAATCATATCGGAGAGATTTGTGCCAGAAAACAGTAAATTTATCGTCCAACTTCTGTCTCTTTGCTCTGCAGGCAGCTGTGCTCCAACTTGTGAGTGGGTGTGGCCTCCGCTCATTTAACCGCACCCACACCATCCTGAAGCAGATTTTACTGCCTCATTTTTCATGATTTTGAAGCTTATTATCATAAACTTAGAGATGTTTTTCATGACTGAAATTTGGCCTGGTGTTTCATAGCACAACCGCCTTCCATACAACACGCCTAAATAAAGTTTTTTAAATCACTTTACAGGGACTATAAGGTGGCAAAAGTTAAACAGCATGTTATAAAGTTAAGGAAAATAAACAATTCCCTAGCCCAGCTCTGTCAACTTGGCAAACAGCATAGAACAAAAACGTAACAGCAGGAAACAGGATGTGATGCCATAAACTCTCTGTGTCACCACCTAGACTTCAGCGTTGATCTGCTGGTAGGTGTGCGACATCAATCCAGTCAGATAGTGGCGTGGGCAGATCATAAGGTGTAGAGTGAAAGGAAAACCAGAGGGGAAAACACACCTTGTTGTGGATCTGAAGCAGCACACCTTCGAACTAACTGATTTTGGCCGGCTGTGGTAAGATAAAAGGCAGATTCCGATATTTAGCTAATGCCAGGTATCAAAAACAACAACCTGGCTATTCCTAATATTGTGCATAAACTTGAGTTAAAAGATTTTCTGGGGAAAAGGACAGCATTGTGATACTGTTTCTTTCTACAATATATATACTGAAATACTGGGTATCATCCAAATAAATTTATGAAGTTAATTCAAGCTTAAGAGCAGGTAATTAACACTTGAATCAAATAATCAGAATTTTTACTGTTTTGGGATTTCAGTCTATTTTATTTGGCCTGCATGTGACAAAAAATGCAACACGCAATAACATTACTGTGTAATGAAGTAACCAAATGAGAAGTGTAATAAATAAACAATGTTAAAAAAATCTGTTTATATACTTATTTATAAAATGTTTGTAAGTGCAGGGACAAGTATGCAGTAGATACACAACAGCATCTATAGACAGTGTTAATTTTCAATGGTCATCCCTGTATGAGCCTTTAAATTACATCAAAATCAGCAAGAAGTTCAAAAGAAAAATGATAGTATGAGCTACAGATATAGCTATCTGCCACATGTGTCTTTTGATTTAAAAAAATCCATTGGTAGCTGACAGCTACCCTGATTTTCATCTAGTTTTATCAATATGGTGTGAAAGCATGGCCTTTATGTCTAGGACTCCCATTAATAATATGCATGCTAGGTAAGAAAGCAATGCTTCCTATATAAAGAACTTCAAATAAACACTGACAACATATTATATATAATAAGTGAATAATTTGTAATATATCTTTAATTACTTTGCATTATCTATAGACATAGAAATGATTAGCCTAATTCACTAACTGATTTACGTTCTCTCACAATGTACAGCATAAAGGCACCTGGCTAATGGAGAAGTTTTAATAAGTCTTGTGAAAAATATGTATGAGAACCGTGTCTCCTCACCTGCAGGTAGGAACAGGCTCTGCTATCCAGAAATTTAAGATGTAGACAGCACGTACAGACAGTAAGTACAAAGACACTCCAGCAGACACAAGTGTTTCAGTGAGAGATGAGCTCAGAGCTTTCAGCACTCCACTCTGATCTCTCAATTTATCTTTAAAACACAGGCTTCCTGAGAGTTGAGAATGCCTACAAATCTTATTGTGGCACACATACAAATCACTTCAGACGTTACATTTGAACATAAATGTGTTTAACTTTGACAGTGTGAATGTGCTGCACTTGTAAAAAAAAAATAAAAAGGGCTCCCTTGATACAAATTTTACTGACTGCATCCAAAATTTGCCTTCAACCTAATCTATAGAGATGATCCTGATCCACAAATGCAGATTTACACTCACTACTATCAACAAGGGTTTAAGAAGCGAAGGGAAGTCGAACAACAAGGAAACCCCACCACCAGCATTCGACTGAAATTCACTTCCTGTCTTTACATGTGCTCAGCCGCCCGCTCCCTCTGCTGGGCCCAGCCCTGCTATACTGGAATGCAGCTGATAGACAAACAAGTCTCTGTAGCTCAGCATCTCCACAGAGGCAGATTTCAAGAGGAGACAGGTAAAAGATATTCATCGGTGGCTGAGAATACCAGTGTAGCTCCTGCCTTCACCTGAGCTAGGCTACAGGAACACGGAAAAATCCTCAGCTAGTGTGGCCTTAAAACAAACCAGAAGGGCAGTGTGTATGTGTGTGGGTGTGCCACAGAGAAGGGAAAGGGGGAGGTTGTTTTGGCGTGTGTGAAGGGGTGAGCGCTGATGCAGAATGGCAGCAAAGACAGACGGCAGGCTACTCTCCTGTGCTCAGCTCAGAACAGGGAGACACAGCAGGCCTCTGACAGAGCACGTTTTATGGGAGTGTCTGTCTGCTGGAATGCGCTCAGCTTCTTCCTTTTCTCCAGGCCAGATTCCACAGCACATCCAGGCTGTTCTTGTGGCAATTCGATTCTCACCAATACCAGCCGTCTAACACAACTCACATTTTTAGGATTGGCATACTTTGTGCATGAAGATGGCCTTTGAGGTAAATCAATTCCAGTCCAGAGCACTCTGGAAAAACATTAGTCATGGTGCATTCAAGTATACATCCATGCAGCTGACCAGTAATGCATCCAATCTAGAGCTGGCGTTACTTTAGATAATGTGCTTTGTGCGCTCTTTTCCCCCCTTCCCCTCATGTCAACCCCAACAGATAAGCACGTCTGGACAGAGATTGATTTTCAATTGTCGTCCATTAGACAAATTATCCACTTGCCTCAAGTCTTGCATTGTTTAAAAAAAACACACATAAACACTGCTATGCATATGCTAAACACTGCAGACCCAAACCTACATAATACGTTTACTATTTCCCTGCAAAGTTAGATTGATGCTGAGCGCGGCAATAATCGGGGCAGGATCAACTTGAAAACTTAAATGGGTCACAGGAATAAGATTGTTTACCCCAGTGTGTTGTTCCCACGTGAATTAGTAATCTCAACAGAGTCAATATGGGTAAAATTGACGAGATTACAACCCAGGCTTCCGAGATTAGGCTACCACCTCTGACTGGAAACTAACGGAGCTGGCCCGACTAATCATACCTGACTTGGATTAGCAAGTGAATTGGACACAGACACGTTTCAAATCAGTCCACACTACCGCCCTAAGCAGCAAATGGCACAAAAGCCTAGTTATAATTCTAGTATATAATTTTACACAGAAACACAGAGGTCCTAGTGTTTATAAGGTGATCCTGATGGACATTAACGCACGTTATTCTTCAAAGCAGAGGTGCCAGCCAGGCCTGAACCAAGCTTGTCTAGCGGAAGCACTGTGAGGCGCTGGTTCACAATAAATCAATATTACAGCCTTGAGCCATAGCCTCGATAAAAACATATAAATTCTGCGTCAAAAACGTGGCAAATGACCCCCAAGTTCGCCGGTTTTCGTTTGTTGTCCGCGATCTTCTGCTAGCGCCTTCCAGACGTTAAGCTAGCCGCTAGCTCGCCTTGCTAGCGAAATACCTGTCCTGCTGGGGTGTTCAATTCATTCACAAAAAAACCCCTGAAGGGTGTCATTTTCTACCAGAGCAGAAACTGGAGAAGCTGTGTTACAATGGAAAGGGGGTGTATTAAGGCTAGTTTAAAAGAAGAAGTAAGAAGAAAGACGTTTTCACATGTTCTTACCTTGTCCAGACAATTCACTTTTTCCGTGGGGTAAACGACTAGATTACATCTGCTACACAACGGATTCATGTTGGAGGAATGCTCTTCTAGCTAGTTAGCACGGAAACCGCCGATGTTACGGGTTGTAGCCGTGTGCTATCGAGTACACACTTCAAAAACTAGCTACAGTGAACGATTATGATCAGAAGGAGACCAACACTAATCTAGTTTTGTGTAGCAAATCCAGGAGGTTGTTGTCGTTGTAGCCGCACAGCTGGCTGTCAGTCCACTAACCAGACACGGAAAGCGCGCTCCCGCTCCCCCACTCTCCCTCCCTTCCGTCCTCCTCTGCGCGTGTCCGAGCAGAAGGGGAAGAGACAGTGTGGGAGGTTCAATTTTTGGGAAGTATGGTTTTATATTTTTTCAAAGGAAACACATTTAGACATTTTACACATATTAATGAACCCGTTATTTGTACATAGCTTTAAAATGAAGAAACGCCATCTCATACGTGTGTGAGGAATTCTTTTCGATCCAGCAGCATGTGCAAAACATCAGCCCTCGGCCCATCTGTGCTTACATAGCAAACTGATGCGATCATCTTTATTGGTGCAGGTTTGTAAGGGGTTTACCAAGCCAGTGATCACATTTTTACACATCTGCCACGTTCACTGCATCCCCTACTTGACTTTAGTATGATACATTTGGTAAGGGTGACATCTGCTGACCAAAAGGTAGTGCTGCATACTTTTGCTTTTCATATTTTCTTTAGTTGCTAAAATGTTTTGTGGATTTCCCTTCTTTTTGTACGAGCGTTACTACCGAATCGACCCAAACATTAAAGCATACACCCCTTAAGCTGCTTCACTAATCAGGAACTATATTTAAAAAAGAGAAAACTGGAACCCGAATGAATCAACACCACTTGTAAGAGCACAGCAACCAGCACTGAAGCAAAGTCATATGGCTATTATTTTATAAAACAAGTACAGTTTATGGTTGTCAATCTTGTTACCTGCATTGCACATTTAACTGCAGTCATATTTGGTAAAATTTTTAGATGCAACAGCCATTTAATGCAACAGAAATATACATTTTTTCTCAAATCTTCAATATCAAACAGTCTTTATTTACCTGCAACAATTCTTCTATCTGCAATGGTGCCTTGAACAGTGTATAAAAACAGAATGTTTTTTGGGGGGGTAGTTTCTTTTTGGAAAACCAAGAAAGTAGTTCATTGATAACATCTTGTTTTTCCAAATTTGCAACAATCAAGTCAACATGGCCCAGCTTCAACAATGCAGTCCTTTTCATGACCTTCTCCCTCCACTTCTGTGTAACCAGGCTGTGGCTTTTTAAACTTCAGGGATGGCCAGTAGCTCTTGCGTCTCTAAAAAATACAGCAGAGAGAGATTAAAATTAAGTTAACATTTGGTCCCTCCAGGACAGGTGAAGGATACATTCATTGCTCACCTGGATGAGGTAAAGTGGTGATGAACCTATAGGATGGCAGTTGATGTATAGAGCAACAAGTATCAGAGCCAAAAGTAACATCAGCGCAGCTGCTATGCCTGCTATCACTCCTGTGTTAGTCAACACATCGCTCTTGGTTGAAGAATCTGTCCTTACATCTGTATTAAAAATAAATCTAGATGGTTAACTGTTCATAAAGCTCAACCATGTTTGTTTCCTTGAGTATTAACTAACCATTTCCTGTCTTGAATATGCGATGTTTTGTCTCATCTGAAAGAAGAATGGGAGTAGTTATTTTCTGCTGTTTTCTCATCAGAATTAGTTTAAATCAAAATGCACTATCATGATTAAATTATGCAGATATTAAACAAAAAAAGTAGCTCAGCGTCACCTTCACTTATGCAGCCTTTTTGTAGAGGATTCATAGGGGTTTGATCCTCCGTCTCTGGCATGGTTGAGGAGCTTTCAGTCCTGGAGTAATCCTCACATGTTGCATCTTTGTCTTGCTCCTACACAACATATCACACATATCAGTCTCAAAAACAGGATATCAGAATATACTCATGCTTGGTGCTCTACTCTTCAATACCTCTTCAGAACAAGCAAAGTCCAGCCATTCTTGTCTGTGTCTATCCATACCGTCTGAACACCTAAAACCAAAAACGTGGAATTTTATAAACTGCGTAATTTTAACATCTGGTCTAAGCTGATGTTACACTTACCGCTGAAGTACACTGCACCAGCTGCAGCCAGAGGTTTGGTCGGACGTGAGGCAGAGCTCACAGCTTTCGTGTTGCAGGCAGGCTGGAAAGAAAGGAAGAAAGAAAGAAAGAAAGCTGTTTTGGTTAAAGTATATTGAAGCTAATCCTTTATTATTCTCCCATTAATGATGGGGATCACTTACTAGGCAGTGCAGTGAACTCAACAGCAGAGTAGTTAGAGATCTTTGTAGTGTCAATTTCCACCCGATGGTACTCATAAATCGTCTGCCTTTCACCATCTGTGTAAGAAAAAATCTCAGTGTTACATAATCATACGTGTTCACCAGACTCTGTTACGATGCTTATAAAAATATTCACCCCCTTGGATGCTTTACCCCTTAATTGGGCTTATAAATCAATTATTGTCAATATAATTTCTTCTTTTTTGACAAAAAAATCAGAAAAAACCTCTTCAATGACAAAGTGAAAACAGATTTCTGCAAATTGATGTCAATTAAACTAAAACATGCAAGGTAAATGACTGCATAAATATTCACTCAAATACTTAAAGTCAGTATTTAGTAGATTCACCTTTGGCTGCAATCACAGCACTGAGTCTGTGTGGATAGGTCTGGGCACTGCAATTTTACTCCATTCTTCTTCGCTAAACTCCTCAAGCACTGTCATGCTGCACGACGATCAGGCGTAAACAGCCCTTTTCAAGTCCAGCCACAAATTCCCTGTTGGATTGAGATCTGGGCCTTTGATTCAGCCACTCCAGAACATTCAAACCATTTCTGTGTAGCCCTCTCTACATGCTTTGGGTCACTGTATTGCTAGAAAATCAAACTTCTCCCAAGCTGTCGTTCTCTTGCAGACTGCCCTCCAGGATTTTCCTTTATTTGGGGCTTTTTGGGCTGGCTGCTGAGAAGCATCCCCACAGCATGATGCTACCACCATTGTGTTTCATAGTAGGGATGGTGTGTTTGTGGTGATGTGCAGTGATTGGTGTCTGCCAGTAGGGTTTTGTCTGGTGGCCTAAAAGCATTTCTTCCACTCGACCATGACATCTTCCCCATGACTTTTGGCAAACTCTAGTCAAGATTGAATATGAGTTTCTTCAACAGTGGCTTTCTCTTTATATCTATGCAATCACTTATTTCACATTACATATTTTTTTAATTGACATTACTTTGTAGAAATTTGTTTTATCAGGTCAAGAACGCAAATACATACACAGACATAAAAATTATTTCTGACCTGGTGACTGAGGAGAAGACGTAGTGACCATGAAGGCATCAGACAAACCAGCCTTCACAGGATGCTCCGCTGAACTGATCTTATCTAGTGATAAAGGGATCTGATAAAAAAGTAAAAAGAGGATGATAATTAGGAAGAGAATTGGCATGAAAAGAGGCTACACTGAAGCGCAAAGCAGAGGTGTTTCTCACATCTCGGTAACTGAATGTGATGGTTCCTGTTTTGTGAAGCGCAGCCTGAAATGTGAAGGCGCCTGCTGACTCTTTCCCTGGGAGCCTGACCCGCTCCCACTGGACCACAAACACCTCACCTGCAGATACATTAAGTCAGATTAATATGAAAAATTAGGATATACTACACATTTTTTGGCATCTCACCATTGTCCAGGTATTGCACAGTGGAGTCTTTGGAGTAGCTGGGGTCAAAATTGCCCATTAGAGGTGCGATGTACTGCGTTGCGGTTAGCATACGGTGAGTAATGTCCCCTGTGAAGATGAACCCTGAAAAAAAGCCCAGATGGGAAAAACATGTAAAATGAAAGCCTGACTCTGTACCAACACTCCTCTCTTCTGAACACATGCAGTTAAGGTCATTTGAACAGCTGTTATAAAAATGAAAAGTACCTCCTGTTGCTATGGTAATCTGCCTCAGGTAATGTCCATAAAAGGGAAATGCGAATGACAGGGCAACCCTCTGCAAAGAGAGAAGACAGAAACAGACAGTGAGAGAAGGTGATATTAAAATATAGATTCATATGCTGTTTGATACATAACCTAATTAACAGATACAGTTGCTGTTTTGTAAGGTAATTTATCTATGGACTTTTATTGGCTCTTTGCACTACATTAACATAAAGAAAATGCTTGTTTGTCTTAGAAAAGACATAATTTCTCTCATTGAAAGGATACTTATGTATATAATTAATTCAGCTCTTGCTTATTTAGAACTCAAGTCACCCGGGCTTTGAAGTAATAACAACTAAGATGTTGCAGTAAATCAAACCTTGTTTGCAAAAGGCAAATTTTTGGCTTTTTTCCACATTTATTGTGTTAACATTTTCCTCCTATGTACTGAGTTTTTCTATTTACATATTTTATTGTAGAGTTTTGCCATCAGTTTATTGATAAACTATAAAAATTAAGTAACTAGTGATCCATTGATATTTATTCCAGGATTTACGGCTCACACCACATGTTTACATTAGTAACAACACAACATCCACATGTCAGTTCCTCTTGTAATATCATAATTCATGAAATAAAGCTTATCGGTCAAGGTTTGTAATAAATGAGGGGGCACCCGGATTTGAACCGGGGACCTCTTGATCTGCAGTCAAATGCTCTACCACTGAGCTATACCCCCTGATATTTGTTCACCTGGGTGAAGCATCTGTTTGTAATAGCAGGCTCAGCCCTGGCTTTCCTGTGATAAGGGTTTTTCTTCAGCATGCTGTCTGATGAAACTCTTCTGCAACAATCTAGATACAGCTTTACTGCTTAGAGCAAGTCACTGAGGGTTAGCAAGGTTTGACAGTCTGAAAATGAATATTCCCCCTCTTCCCAAAAAAGACAACAATAGGCCTACGTCTCAGGACTGATAGGGCCTCAGGGAGACTGACCCTGCCCAAACTTCAGCCATAGTACAGCTGTTGAGTGTGGTTTAAGCTTCAACATTACAAATAAATTAAAACTGCCTTCACTTCCAAATGCTCTAGGCACATTCTTTTCTTATTTCTGTCTTTCATAAAGTGATGTTAACAGTCGCTGCCTGAGTAATTCACTGGATGTTTCTATGGCACCAAAAAACACTCAGTTTCCACTTGGATAACTCTGGGTGTCTCAGAGTACAGACAGTTTCCTTTTCAGTGCTTGTTCCTCTACATCTCTCTGTGTTAAAGTGAGCTGTGTGAACTGGACAGGTGCCAGGTGTTGAACAGTAAAGGTCAAGACTTGCTGAGTTGCTGACAGCCTTTGGCTGGCCTGCAGGTGTCTGCATAATAAGCAATATTTTGTTGAATCTCCTTGTAGTACAACCTTATAATTCATACTGCAATTCACTGTAATTGGGAAATTAAAAACACTTTAACATCCTCATTTTAGTTTGCTGTAGTTTGTAGTAATTCTGCTGAATCTTAACTCTCAAACATGTTGGTCACTGTGAATTAGTCATGCCAAAAATGCAAGAGGCTTTTTGGTTTGTTGCTTTAATTCATTAGTCCTCTTCATTATGGTCTCATTTACTGTTGCAAGTCACATAGAGGTAACATAATGTGAGATGATCAGCAAAAAATCCTGAAGAGTCACAGTCATCAAAGTTGCACTTAAGCAGCATATTTGACATTTTATACACCTGCATGCATGAGTTCTGATGGATAATAGTCTTTTGGGTTTATTTAAAGCTTGCAGAGACGGTATGGCAACAGCATATACAGTAAATTCTTAATAATACAGGGGGCACCCAGACTTGAACTGAGGACCTCTTGATCTGCAGTCAAATGCTCTACCACTGAGCTATACCCCCAATGCCACACTGTGTCAGTAATGCTTCTAGGTAAAATACTCAGCAAACCAAAAGAAGAAAAATGTGTCTTCTCTTCCCAATTAAATTTCTTTTACAACTGCCAAATTTTCAGTTTTCTGTTCTTACTTTTGCACATTACACTTCATATTTTCCCAAAGTAAAATCAATATTACAACAAAAATTCTATTAATTCTAATTCTATTTTTTGTCATGGGCTTTGATTTAGTTTTCTGTATCTCTATATTTGTGAGCTCTTAAGTACAACATGTAGATATTCTTTACACAGCTGGAAAATGAACGAGAAAGCAATCTTATGGGATGTATATGACGTGAAAATAGCACCTAAGGTTTGAGTTTGAGCTTTTAACTACAGCAAATTTGAATGGAAATATGTTGGCACGGAACAGATAGCATGATAATAGGATTTTAAAAAAGGGAGTTTTTATGGTGTATTGTTTGTGCAAGACTTACCACAGCCTGTTTGTATGAATTAGACAGAATGCCATGTACTCTAACTTGGCCATGTCTGACATCATTCATGTCTACCCAAAGTTCCTGTGTGCGCTGGTCCTCTGGGCCATAGCTACGCCATGTGTAATACTTGGCAGAATCCTCCTTCGATACAGAAAAACATCAAATTAGACATTGTGATGGTGTGACTGTTTTTGGAGAGCATGCCAGACAGGAATCGAGATTTGAGTCTGCTTACACTTAAACTTTATGATGATATAAACTGCTTCAATTGAGTGATAAAGAGGGTATTTTCCAAGAGAGAGCAGTGCTTAACCTCAGCTAAAACAAATAAGACAAGGGCAGATGCATTGTAAATGCCACACACTATGACTAAAAGACAACCGCTGTGGTGCATTACTCACCACTACATGTGTCATGTTGTTTGGCAGGGTGTCGATGGTGAGTCCTCCACCCTGGACTGCCCGGCTTACCCTGGTCTGGCCTGAAGATGACCTCTGAGCTCTGTGAGGCAGACTGTCCCCAACAGATGACTCTCTGTGTAGCTCTGAGATCCCACTGTACCATTTGTCTGTCCATAAGAATAAACATCAGGTTAGCTTGATATAATGAACTGGTGTATGTGTATTTTGATCTTCCTCTTAGTAAGCTGCTGTATTACACCAAAGCTGTTTCTCTCTAGCATAAGTATTACACCCTGTCACAAAACATTGCTTAAAAAAACAATGTTTTCCATTGCAGCGTAGGTCTCAGTCCAAAAGCCAAATGAGAAATAGCAATTTGTCTTCAAAAAAGTCAGTAAAAGTCAATGTTGAATCAAGGCAAAAAAAAAAAAAAAAAAAACTGTGAAAAAAGTGGTTAAACTAGGAAGGAACTGTCAAACACAATAAACAGTGAAAACCAAATATGGTAAGCAAACTGGGGTAGGTAGACTTTGAAAGTTTTGGGTGTTTTAACTGACGGCTTGAATTTATTTCAAGCCACATAATCCTAGTTCATCTGTTGAGTTTATTTGAGCACCAGACAGTGATTCTATTTTGATAGTGGTGAATGCATACCTGCTGGAACACTACACTGAGACTTGGATGTGAGCCTGCAACCTATGAACAACCTGACCTTTAAAAGTGGCCCATACAATGAAAAAATGGATAGAAAATCCTCTTTTAATGTTTAAATTATGTTCAAAACCTATCTATTACGGGGATTGCGCCTATTTTACACACATTACGACATACGATCACAGTGACGTCACCCACCCGCCTCTATATAAACCCCAGTCGTCATCCTTACTTGTCGGAGTGTTCTATCTAACCCTAAGTTTGGGTGGTCTCCTGTCCTATACGTTGACTGTTTTCTTCTCTTGGGCTTTCAGTGAACGACAGGAGATGTTGCAAGTGGCGCTAGGAACCGTTAAAAAAGCTTTGAGAGTCACTCCGCATGTTCAGTTACCTGTACAGAAACACCGCGAGTGTGGTCAGCTCGGCTGCCGTCAAGAGTTCGTCTCTGTTGCTCCGGTTGCTTCATGTAGGGGCCACTGACCGTATAATACAGTCTGTGGTTGGGATTCTTACCAACTGAACAGAGTAAAACTGAGCAGGGTTACTCAGCCAGGCCTCAGAGTGGTCCGGTCTGGAAGCCCAAGCTCAAACACCCGTTCTTTAATGCAAGTCTTCATTATTGCTGTGCACGAGCGTGTCTGCGTGCCCCTCTAGCATGCTAACGTTAGCAGAACTCTTTAGCTCACTACTTCTCCTAACACGCCCCTCAATTCAAGTGTGTGGGAAATGGAATAACACTGGGTTAAAATGGGGTCTAGCGGCTATGTTAACGCATGAATTGCTGGGAGGCTGATATTTAAACGTTTCTAGGGCTAAAATGTCAGTACTTAGTTTGTTTTTACAGAAAAATTCGGCTATAGTGGCGCTCCTAGCTCCTTTCCTGTAACCTTCTTTCCTTTAAGACGTGCTGAACACGACCAAGAAGCATTCAACGCAGGTATAAAGCTAAAACCTGCAGTAAGTGACAAGTGCCGTGTTCATTGATTAAATAAATACCGTTCCCATGTTCTTCCACACCTGTTTCTAATTAAACTAGTTAACTCTCATTAAGTGCACTAACACAGGGTTATGTCTTGAATCCAAAATCTGCCAGATTACTTTGATTTTGAAACCTTATTCTTGGGAAATGGCTGTTGCGCAAAATTCTGCCTGAACATATTTTCATGCTTGACTTGGTAATTCTTGGGAGAATAAAACCTCTCAGATTAGGTAAACATTAGATAAGGCTTGTTTAAATACTGCGTGTCCACTCTTTCTGTGATAAGTTGCAGCTTGAGGGTTAGGCTACTTGAACCCCAAAAGTTGGAAATAACAGTGAAGATTAATGATGAACTTTGCCCAAAAACCCTCATTAGACAATAGGTTTTCTGCTGTTTCTTTTGAAAACAGAGTTTTCAGACAGAACAGAATTCAATTTCTAAAAAAAGCGCTTCAAATTCAGCCATTTAAGCCTCAGAATGTCTTCATGCAGGCAGAACTCCTAATTATACAAACCCATGTCAATGAGAAAAATAACAGACACTGGGCTTGGACTTGCAGTTTAGCAGATGGTATTTGTTTAAGCAGTTGCAACATGAAACCTAGACTTAACAAAAAAAGAATAATCCTGAAAAAACCTGCTTAAGAATATGAAACCTGACATACTTAGCCTCTAAACAAGTGCCTGTGAATGCCCACAGCTCCTCTTAGGATGGAGAAATGTTAGTTGGAACTGACGCCTGCATTTTGTCCCAAGTGTGGGAGGGCATGTCTTGTGCCAAACCCCCAGAGTTTAGACTGTGTGGGACATAAGCTGGCAAGGCCTGCTTTAAACATCACTCTGCATTCACACCCACCATAATAACACTGATATCCTCTGAAGTCACCAGAACTACCATGTATCATGTAACAAGCTCCAACCCAAATGTCTTGACCTCATAGGGAGCATATTGTGTTTGTTCAAAAGTGTGTCTCCCCACCCTTTTCAATTAGGCAGTGCGTCAAAGCATTCTCATAAATTAAACCTCCATGTGTGATTACGCTGGATCCGCCCTGTTATGGCATCTATGAGGTAAGAAGAGGACTGGTGTGATGCACTTTAGCTGAGGTCTGGAGCAACAGATATAAAATTCAGATTTATGATAACTAGGAGGGGTGCAAAAACTTGATCTGGTGTGGCTTACATTATCACAATTTCTGCTCGGATCAGCTGTCTCAGCCAGTAAAACAAAGCAGTGAGATGGGAGTCACATTGTCTCAGCTGTCAGGTCAGAACACAAAATAATTTTCCACTGATGAATTTATGAATTATTCATTGGGCTGCAAATTCTCTGAAGTGTGTTGGAATTCTGCTGCTGGGGATTAATTCTCACAAACATGACCTTAAGCCAACAAAAAGTAAAGGTTTGACGCTTCAAAACTCCCCATCTGAAACCAACATTTAACAAAGAACAAAGCAGTTAAAGCTCTGCTTTTATGGTGTTTTAAATATTTAAATTCCCAAATGTTGGTACAATCAGATAAATATACAGCCATATTAAAGTTGCATTGTATTCTTCTAGTAGGCTATGTATATTGAAATTCTTAATTTAATGATTTAGCATTTTTATTTTGCCTCCAAAATTCACCATAAGACTTTAAAAGTATTAAGACAGAAATCACAAACCTGAGTTTCATTTAGGCCTATATATGTAATTTATTTCCTAATAAGGTTTTGGTCAGGAGATCTGGAGGAAAATGGTCTGTTGATATACAGCGTCAACCAAAATAACCTATTGCCTCATAGTACATTGTCTTTTTGAGACTCTCCCCTCTGGCAAGAGGCCGCAGTACATCAGGACAAAAAAACCTCACACCTCTAGCACAGTGTCTTCCCGTCCTCTGTCAGCATAATGAACAATACTCTGACCCCACCCCCTACATTACAGACTCACATCTCAACCCAACCCATCACTTTATATTTTCAAGATATTTCAAATAACAGCTTGTGATATCCACAAAATTCGTTTTTTTTCTCTTCACTGAAATTAAAGAAACTTATTGTAAACATTGGAAATCTCCATATCCTTCACTGGAAAAAAAAAAAGAACTGTCCTATTTTCTGACCATGTAAAAACTCTTAGCCATTGAAAGGAACAAACTGATTTAATTTGAAAACATATGGAGAAAAATAATACAAGTGCTGTGCTCATAGAATGATCTGAGTTAATCAGCCTGTGTCTTTCTGGTGTCTTCTTCCCTGTTCTTCTTTGCAGTACTCCATGTGTCTCTATCAGTTCAACAGATGGATAGTAGCTGCCATCAAGAAAGTATATTCATTAGGTTTGATCTGTTTGTGTTGACTGAGTAAAACTGGTGTTTTTGATACAGCTGAATATTATATGCAGGCGTTCTCACTGAATTGGCTGAGCCACTGAAAAACCCGGTAAATGAGCCCTCACCAGTGATTTACTGATCATATTAATGCATGTGTGTTGATCTGTAGCATTGATTTTAGCATCCTAGCTAACAGTTAACTCATTTTGGAGCTGAAGAGTGTAAAGCTATTATTTTAAAAGGTTTTCAACATTTCTGACTCTTTCACATTTTTTTAAAACCCTTTTGCTGCTTTTATTACATTTTGCCACTTTGTAAGCACTTGATCACCTTTTTTCTGCCAATTTTTGCCACTTTCATTCATTTTTTTGTTTCTGCATTCAACTTTTGCCACTCTGCCTCTGTAAACCATTGGTGTTGTTTCAATACACTTTTACTTTTGCCCATTTTTTTAAACATTTTTTTTACATTGTACATCAACTTTTTGGCATTTTATGCCCACTTCTGGCAATTTTTGCTTTTCTTAACCTAATTTTGTGGCTTTTTACCACTTTTTTCTACCAATTTTTGCCTGTGAAAACCACTGGTGCCATTTCAACCCATTTCCAATGTTTTCCCATTTGATGCATTTATCCAATTTTGCCACTTTTTAACAGTTTTTCCACAATTTTCTGCCCATCTCTGACACTGTTTGCATTTCTCACCCCATTTTTGCTGCTTTTGTAACTTTTTGCCACTTTATAACCACTTTTACAACACTTTCATGTCAATTTTAGCTACTTTTTTTTTTTTAAGATTTATTTTTGGCCTTTTTGCCTTTATTGGATAGGACAGTGGATAGAGTCGGAAACGGGGAAAAGAGCGGGGAGAGACATGCAAGGGATGGTGCCACAGCCGGATTCGAACCCGGGTCGCCTGTGTATATGGCATGTGCCTTAACCACTCGACCACCGGCGCACCAATTTTAGCTACTTTTATTCAATTTTTTTGTCCTTAAAACCACTGTTGCAATTTCAACACATTTTTGCCACTTTTTTTTTTGCCATTTTTGCCACTTTTTTTTTTTTGCCATTTTTGCCACTTTTAAATCAATTTTTGTCATGGCTATATTTTACCACTTCATAAATAAAATTCTTTTTTTTTGTTTGTTTTTATTTTTCCAGAGGAGTAGTTAGAATTCGGGGTGAATATGAAATATGGTTACCTCAGATAAACTTTAAAATGGACTATGACTGTACCCCACCTCACGCCCCAACGACAGCTGGGATAGGCTCCAGCCTATTGCAACCCCCAATGGCATAAGCGGTATAGAAAATAGATGATGGATGGATGATTTTCCTCAATTCCTACCCCCCATTTGGGTCTTTCCTTCACCCCTCTTACATGTGGCCTTGATTATATGAACAGATCAGTAAGATATAACTTTGTTTATTTTACCTTGCAGTAGATATTGTAGTTATGGTAAAGGGATATGAAATGTCTACATGTAGGAGTGAGAGGTTTTCATACAAAAAAACTCACCTGAAGCACACTGCTGTACAGTGTGTATGTTCTGCACAAAGTAAATCAGTTTCATGCTTACTATTTCTTGTCATAAATGGAGTATATAAAACCACAAAGCCAGTAGAAGTAAAAACTGAAGAGGTGAATCAATGTCACCTGGACATTAATATCCTTTCCGTGCTTGCTGTTTTATTCAGGAAATCAACAGGGTGGTGCCTGAGCTGGAAGATAATGCCTAAGAACCAAACCTTAGCGTGTGAGTGTGGAAATGGTGCTAGTGAGTCAGAAAGGGATTAAAATGTTGCTTTGGCTAAAGGAAGTTTTGTTCAAAAACAGTTTAGATATTAATGCTAGAAACACAAGTCTGTTACAGGAAATGATTTTTTAAAATCCTCTGAGTTAATGAGAGGGTGCAGCAGATGACAATATGTATCTGTGACATAACATGGTCCACTTTTTATAAATATAGCCAATGAAAGGGCAGTCATTTTGGACAGAGAACTGACCTCTGCCCACTCTTTCAGGAGCTACCAAACCACGTCGTTTAGCATCCTTTTTCTGTGAGTGGTCAGCCCTGAGTGGTCTAAGTGAACACACCCTTCCTGAGCAGTGGCTGGAGGAGCTGGCATGCACTCCCCAACATCACCCACAAAAGACATACAGTTCAGTTCAAGGCTGAAAGGCAGATGTGCAATTCTTTAACTCAGGATTCATCTGTATAATAACGCAATCAGTTTGAAGAGTGTATTCTATTTTAGAAAAATGTGCATAATTCATGGGATAATAGGATAGTTTCTCTTGTAGTGGATATTTGTGTGTATATTCAAGCCAACAAATCAAAAATCTGAAAATTACAAACTCATTTCTAACACCCTAGGCAAGATTTTAAAGAGACAAAACTCCTTCCAAATTTGGTCAACTCTCTGGCTGTTTCTCCTTTTTTTCTGATGTGGGAAATTAGACCTTAGCTTGGATGTTGCAAAATGTTATTCTAAGCCCTTTCTTGTCCGATAAAAGAAATGAATGACGGATGCAAACACTGTTCCAAAATTACGGCATGATCCAGACAGAAAGTTGCTCTGCTGTTGACACATGAAAGTTTTCCTTCTCTCGATGTAATCTTTCCTAAAACAGATGCATACGTTTTAAAAAGTAAGAAGCAACCTGGCATCTGCAGACAATAACATCCTATCTTTGATCTGATCTAACAGTCCTCTTCATTTTCACTCCAACATGTCTGGATCTGCTTCAAGCTATTTGTTAAGCAAGCAGGACCACAGACTGGAGGCCAAACACTGAGGTCACTGCAGGGTATATAATTCATTTTCAGCTCAAGGATGTGTTTTTACAGTCTGTTTCAGCTGGCTCTCTAGGGATTGAATCATTTCTTATAAGTGAGTGGTAAATAATGTGAGTGACAGGGCAGATAAGAGCAAATAAGGCACAGGAAAGCAGGGTCAATAGCCACAAATGACCCCTTATTTTGCAAGCTGAAAACAGAATATGTGATGCTTTTTATTGCAACAAAGGGAAAGGGAATTACTAGAGGAGTGACCAGTCAAATTAAATGAAAAATTACATCCTGAAATCCCCTTCACTTCCCAAAACAACCTATTTGTCAAGAAATATATAGAAACTTGATAATTCCATTATACACTTTTCAAGAGTCTAGACTGGAGGCAAGAAGAAAAACAAAGTCTAATTTTAAACCTGCTGTTTGTGGCTTGTTGTTTAGACCCAGTCGCATGCTTGCGGACAAGAGTATTTTAATTGTAAACTAGGTCATTCACTTTGTGCGTATGTCGTGCCCATTTGTCGCTCCATAAAGCGTCTTGCAGAAATTTTGTGGTTTAGGGTGAGTTAAAATAGCACCAGCAGCAGCATGCAGCAACAAAAGGTATATTCTCCTAAAAGTAAAAGGACACATGGATGTGCAAATATATTGCATGCAAAGCTCAGTTGTGAAAACACATCTGAGACTTGAAGTGTCTTAAGAGCAGATAGAATGAAGTGAGATCATGGGTGATGGAGGGAGAAAAAAAACAGCTCACCTGTTTGCTGCTGATCCCAAACTCTCGCCAACCCTGTTTGGGAGACCCAGAGGAGCAGCATCAGCAGACTTAAACACATGTTGTGAAGCAGAAAGACAAAAATAAATAATGGCTCTGCTCTTTGCAAAAGCAGTTTTCTCTCAGATCTGAACTCCACCCGTCACTCTCTTCTTTCACTGGGATACTGTCTCCCTCCACGCTGTTTCCAAACACACCCTCTCTCCTCCTCACTTTGTTGCCATGGTGATTGCAAAGCCATAAATGGAGAGGCACTGCAGGAAGAAGACAGTAAAGATCAGTACAATGAGTTATATTCTCTGTTCTTATATTATACCTTTCTAAATGGATGCCAAAGCACTCTGAGCGATACAACATGACTAATAAAAGTTTGAGTATGGCGCCTCCCGCTGTCCAAACCTCAAGCGAGGACGGTCTGACATCTGAGATTCGACATGCATATCATGGTGCTCACAATGCCAGGGCTGGAATCAGTGCAGGATATGAGATTACATACTCCATGTCATGTCTATTTATCACTCCTTAAACCTTGACTCTCTTTTCCAACAACAACCACAAACATGGAGCAGGAAAGTATTCTATGTTTTAGTTTTAATTCCCAAAGCTTTTGTTTTTTTATGGCATGTAAAACTGACAAAAAGCGAGTTTTACAAGCCCTGTGGCTGACTCCGCCACCTCTGAAAGTGCCTGCTTTTATCATTTCTATCTGGTTTGGGAGCAAACATGGAATCCCTGGCAGAGAAAAATGGCAGCTGAGGGTTTATTGGACTCACGGCTGGAAACACAATCAGTGCCATGTCCCAAAATGCAAGGCATGATCATGACAGTGTTTGCACTGCAGCAGGCATGGGCTCACACAGAGTCTACAAACAAATAAAAAAACTGTAAATAAAATAAGTAGAACTTGAACACTATATAAAACAAAGATAAAGACTGACAAATGATGTCACTGTTTCTTTTTACATAATATGTAACTGTAACTCATTCTGATGAACTTAGATCTGTTGTTTTGTCCACATTCTTTGGTACTTAGTCTGCCATCTTGTGGCCATAAAAGCAAATGACACTGCTTAGTGTACCATCACAATGATTTAGGGGCTCTGCCTTTTCTAAGGGCAGGCACCATACCTGAACTACAGAAAAACACTTAAGTTACTGGCTTATACCTTACTAGACTAATAATTGAGAACTTTTTTGAATTTGCTTGGAAGGTAATGGAAATTTTGGTTGTAATGTTTATAATATTTTAGAATTTTCAACAGGAAGGTTTGGGGATACATAGTCATGTGCTTAAGTTTTAGGCATGTAGGGTGCGAAGGATTCCTCATGAGGCCTAATGTGCCAGAACCTGGCTGGAGAGGTCGGATGGCCAACACATGACAACACGTGTTGCTCCGCAGCCAAGGTCAGGCTCAACGGCATCTCTTTTGTCTTGCCCTTTCACTCCTGGTATTACGTCCAGAGACTGCTGGCAGTTTTTGGGCCCTTGGGACATCCACAGTACGATCAATTGTACTACCTGCCCGGACAGTACCTTAGGGCCGAGGCCAGTGTTTCCCGGACTGTTTTTTCTTGTGATGTACTTTTTAGAAAGTACAAGCCATCATGACCTAACAGCTTAATTTTCTGTACCTTATGTTTTGTCATGTCTGCCTTCTGTGCCACCAACAGTTGGTTGGTTGGTTAGTCGAGTGCTAACTTGGGTAATTCTGGTCTCAGTCTTGTGCTGACCTGGTGCTTTCTGTTTTATGACTTATATGTTTCACACATCTATCTGGGAAAGCTTCAATAGAAAACGTTTGGGAAAAGGCAGAGGCTTTGAAAAAAACTCAGAGTGTGATTGGTTCAATGTTCTGTCTGTCACATCTCTACAGGCCAATCAGAGCAACAAAACATGTGATGTAGATGCTATCGAGCTGCGTGTGCGCAGCTACTGAGGAATAACACGAAACATGGCGACTATAGACATGTAAGTACTGACCTTTGTTGTTTTTGAAAAGAAAATAACTAAATGCTGTTCTTTGTTCTTCTTTTAACAAAGAAATGTAATTGCACCGGCCTCTTGCTGCTGCTTGTTTATGACACGACTGCTGCACCTGAAAGTACTGCCCCTCATCGCTGATTGCCCCTGTCACTTTCTAACCGGGCCCAAACGGTTCAGATGGAAGCTTTGCAAGATGGATCGCCAGTGAAAAACAAGGAAATGGGCATATCCATCTGCTCTGCAAGGTTACCCTAAAGGTGTGAACCTAGTTATTTTTCAACAGATTATTTTCTATGCCCCTGGTATTATGCAAAGGCATCCAGAGCACAACTGGGGTCATGTCCTTCTTTCCACCTGATGGTGTAGCCAGGCGGGCTTACTCATCAAATCTATATCTTACTTCAGCCTCAATTTCTGGCCCAAACATGAAGTTCTGCACTTTCTTGAATGTGTTTGTAAAAGTTCACAGACATTTTTTAGAAGTTTCCTGTATATTCTACGTTTTTTTACATTTAATATTAGTTCATAACAATATTAAGTTCATAACAATTTTTCATTTCACTTTTCAGTAAAACTTTCCAAGATTATCAATGTTTTCGTGAACATTTGTTCATGTCTGACCTTCACATTTCCTCGTGTGCTTTCAGAACAAGAAAAGAGGAAAGTACCATAACTGACTCACAAACTGAAACCATACCTGATTTATCAGCACTGCAGCATTCTTTTCTCTGTCTGACTCTATTACTGATAACTAAATGGATACGGTTGTGGTCAAAACCACATTAAATTATGTTTTTTTTTCTGTAGACTACAGCTATCGAGAAGATGTATTGTTTTCGAGTTTATGTTTCAGAGTTTAACTGCTTGTCCTTTTTGCGACAGCACGTTCATTTGTCGTCTACCCGTCATTATTCGTCTCCAGTTGCCCTCTAGTAGAAGAAATGACGTCGTGCCTTAAAATTACCGTGAATAATCGACGGCAAAGAACAGTACTCACCCATAAATCAAACTAAAATCTGCGGCACATTGCGAGAGCTGATATTTCAAATACACAAAACTGTTCATCGTGAAAACGCGAGGGGGTATAGCTCAGTGGTAGAGCATTTGACTGCAGATCAAGAGGTCTCCGGTTCAAATCCGGATGCCCCCTAAATATTTTTCGCCCATTCTATATCAAACGAAATCTTGCCTTGTTTTGGCTATTCTTCGCTCTTACACGTGGGAATCGACACCTTTTAGGATCATTACTCGAGCTAACACTGGAGTGGCGTCGTGACTATGCCAGTATACTCACTATCGATAGGGGGCAGAGAAGTGTATAACTACCGCCACATTACATGCCACACTTCTGTACCAGTACCATTGAAGAGAGAATGTGATCATTCAGTCATTAAAAAGAATCTGTTTAACGGCTCTGTTCTGTACCATACAGTGTCATAAGAGTATTGTAAGGTTTCTATTGTACTTAGCTAACAACACTGCATCCCCTTAGTTATGCTTAAATGCTGTTTCATTATTTATTTTAGTCAGGCATTCTGCTAAGCAGCCTAGGGTCCTTTCAATTTCATACAGGTATATTGTTGGGCAGCTGGGGTCCTAAGATAATATGAGGACCAGCTAGGATGACATGTTATGTACGTGCAGAAACTCCCTGTCCGTTGAATAGAGGTTGCGTTCGTGAAGAAAGTAAGTGTTAATGACCTGAAAAGTGTCTAAGAGAGTGAAAATGAGAGGTTTCTTTCATCATGTTTGTAACAGTAGCCTCTGTGTGTGTTTAATGGACTGATCTCTCCCGTTATCTTGCTAAATATATGCTAATGCTAATCAGCTAGCTCTGTTCTACTATGTGTTGTTAAATGAGGGCCAGGGCGTGTTCCAATGCCAACTTAGCTAATTCATTAGCAATTTTGTTTGAAGCGTCATTATGCTATATATCCTGTTCGGGTTGTATATAGCCGCAGCACTGCACTGAATATTAACAGATATATTTTCAGTGACTTAATAAGATCCTTAAATTGTAAAATAAACATTTTGATATTTTGTACTTGTTTGTTGTTTTACAGAAACCATCCTCTGTTCTCCATTGGTTGTTTCTCCCTTTGACCTTATATAAACAACGTAAACAGCTCTCTGTGTGCGTCTCTACTCTCTGACCAGAGTTACTGTTGTGGATAAAGTAGATCAGCATCCCACATCACATCTAGAGGCTCTCAACTTCTAATCGCTTCTTTAGCCTCCTGAGAACTGAGCTTTGTTTTGAATGCATTTTTAGCTTCTTCCACTTATTTGGGATCAATAGGACCTGATAAGTGTGCAAGCTCAGCCTTGTCTTTGAACAGGAACTAATTTTTACCGAAAATGATATGCCCAAAATCTTCTGAAGGTCCTGTAAGCAACTAGGTCATATTTAGAGCATATGTTTTGGCTGTGTGTGGCTCAGGTGATCAGTTGTTGGGGGTCCTCAATCAGTAAGGTGTCAGTCACTGGAAAGGTATGGTAGAGGCATATTTGCTGTTATTTTGATAATGGACAATGAGGACTTGTTAAGGTGTGATAGAATTTACTGCTGTTCTTTTATTGACAGAAGGACAAAGAGAGGATTAGTTCAACTTAAATGGTCATTGACCCAAAAGTCTATTAAAGATTGCATATAAAGTTACAAATATCACTCATCTCTGTGTCTCCACCCTTGCTCTGCGCAGAGCTAGAGAAAAGCGAGCCCTCAGAGAAGAAAAGCCCCCGAGCACAGAGCAGTGTCGCCCTTTATCCCTCAGAGGAGGATCCTGCAGCACTTCCTGGCAAGGAGGAGTCCTATGAATTACGAGCCTTCCTGGTCTGGTGTGGCCTGGCTTCCCTATTGTATAACACAGAGTGGTCTCACTAACGTTAACCTTAGCTGCTCTCCTCAAAGTATACAAAAAGAGCCACTCACTTATAACTCTAACCTTAGGGGAAAATGTTGACTATATATGGAAAATACAATGTGTTGTCCTGTAACCGTGCAACCCTTCTGTGTTAAATGCCTTATCTCTCAATTGTACAATCAGTTCATCAGTTATTCTTGGGTTAATCTTAGTAGTTTTCAAAAGATTCAAGCAATAAATAATTCCATAAATAAGACCATTTGTATTGAACGCAATGAAATTATTTCCAAAGCAATTAATCCATAGTAGCACAAATCTGAATAAGAGGGTGCAACAAGCTTACGCTATAAGGAGGAGGCTGGGGTGGAGGAGGTGGGGCTGGCTACCAGCTGATAGCAGCTGGGGTATGACTTTTATGAAGTAACGCAAGACTTCATCAGTTTTAGAAAAGAATGAGGTAACTATTTTTGCTCTTGTTGCAAATGTGATGTAATTTGCTTTGTTCAAGGGCATTATCATTTTTATGTCACTCATTTTGATTATACATAAAAAAAACAAGGAGTATTTTTGTAAAGATTATAAAAAAAATTACACTTGAATGTTTGCATAATGTGCATCAAATCTCTGCCCCTGCCAAAAATTGTTTTATTGAACTGGTATTTTGACATATTTCAAGTGAAAGAAATATTGCAACATATGCAATTTGAAAATTGCAGCAGGCCGTATCGCAACGTACCTAATTTTTGATTAATTACCCAGCCCTAGTAGTAGCCTTAGCAATATTTTACACAAGCATAAACAATATTTCCACAGTAAATTTTGAAAATTTTTGAAAATTCCCTTTTCTAAATCCACGCATGCCATAACAATTTAAAGAGAATCAGCTAAAATGTCTGGAAATTCTTAAATATAGCTTGTTTGGTCAGAGTGGCGTTTAACGGCCGTCTTGTACTATTGCTAGTGCTAGGTTTGCTAGCGGCTGTAGTCGCAGCGTAGCTATGGAGTGCTAGCGTATTTCCCGCATTAGTGTTAGTAGCTCTCAGAGCGGGGAACTCTTTTTTGTTTGCTGCCAACATCGCCCTTACTGGTCTTATTGCTCTTCTGGTCATTGGTCAAGATGCCGGTGATGGGTAGGAAGTAACTTTTTAAAGTAAGACAAGGTTTGTGACAAAATCTGGGGCTGGCGGACGGAGCTCAAAACTTTGCATGTGACCTGTTCACCATCTTGCCGGAAGTCTGGACACATGTTAAACAGCTGGTTTTAACACTAGAAATAAACTGGTTTACAGCCTGGTTCAAAACACCAAACGTGTCTCATTAGCTAGTGTCTTATTGTACTCCCACTGTACGGGGGTGAATTTTTTTGTACCACGATAGTTTGGATTGTATTTAGGATGAAAGCTGATTGGCGTGTCTCATTTGATTGACAGATAGCTTGGCAGGCAGAGGCTCTGTTTCTGTCAACCGGAATGCTAGCTAGCAGGCTGACAGGAAGTTGCGCTTAGTGGGCGGGCCGTTAGGTTGATTCAAAGTTATGGACAATAGCTTCAGTTTTAAAAGTACAGTGTGTAATATTTAGCCTAGTAGCATTTTGCTGAACAAACTTGGTAAAATAAAGCAAAACATTTCTAAGAAGGTCTATCTAAATAAGTGTTTTGTCATCTAAATTCAAAAATAGCTTTTTTGAAAAAAAAAAAAAAAACAACAACTCAGAATAAACCTTTAATTCATACATAGGGAGGGTCCCCTCTATGGATGCCGCCATCTTGGATTTTTACATGTTTCCATGGTAACATAGAGGAAAAAAGGATAAATTAAGATATTGTATTGTATTGTATTGTATTGTGTTCACATTAAAGATACACATTAAATTCAACTGGTTGCCACAGTTTCCAGCAGAGAAATGCAAGATGTTGATATTCAGTTTTACACACTGCACCTTTAAGTGCCATCTTGCTCTTAAGGCCTTCAATAGTTATGAAATACAGTCTCAGTTCATGCAGAAAATGTTCAAAGCTTGGTTTAGATTCTGTCCATTTCTCTCAAATCTTTATAGAATTCACATATTAACCCAGCATTACCAGGAGATTTTTGATCTTTTACAGAGCCAATACATTTTTGTACCTCTGTTAAACTAACCCCCAGGTCACACACAGTTTTAAAGCCATCGTCAATATATTTAATGTATTAATATAAATGAAATTCAAGTACATTCTTGTCCAGAGTTTGCTAGAGGTCATCATATATTTTCAGTTCATCATAAGCATTGAGAAGAGACATTGCTTGCTTTCTTTTCATCATTTTGAAGGCATTGAGGTGATTGTCCATAAGACAGTGAAGAGGGGGTTCATTTTCTTCCAATTACATGTGTGGATGAAACATTTTGCCAGGAGTATCAGATTGTTCATTATTAAGTCACTTTGTTTGTCCTTTAAATGTACACCAAAGACAACATTGTCTCTTGTGAGAGGATCCAGTGATGAGATCTTGGTCCATATCCAGTCCTATAGATCCTCCCAAAATGTTACAGACAGTACAGACAGAAGTAAAACAAATGATCTGTTGTTTCAATGTCCGTGTCACAGAAAATGCAGTTGATATGATCAATATGAAATCTTATTCATTACAGTTCATTGGATGGATAAATATTATTCAGACTTTTAAAATGCACTTCTTTTGTTCCAGGACTTAAAGGATATTTGACATTTGGTTCTCCATTTTTTAACATGTGATTCTGAAAACAGTTGTATTATGGAATTTCTCTTTGGTTTCACTGGGTACAGTGTGTCAGTTATGTAGTTTGCTAGCAATTTGTTGATTTGAACTCCCACTGTTTGGGGGTGAATTTTTTTGTACCACAATCATTTGATTATATTTAGGATGAAATGTGATTAGCGTATCTCATTTGATTGACAGATAGCTTGGCAGGCAGAGGCTCTGTTTCTGTCAACCGGAATGCTAGCTAGCAGGCTGACAGGGAGCAGGGTTGCCAGGTCTGTGTGACAAAACCAGCCCAATGCTGAAATTCAAAATAATACAGTATAAACCTCTGCCATACTGCATGTATTGCTTGAGTGCCCGTGTGGCGTGTATATCTGTGCCATGTTTCATGTTTTCCTGCCTCTCTGCAGGTTGTTTTAGTTGTTCTTGAGTGTAGAGTAGTTTCTCTGCTACAGATATTAAATACTCATACACAAGACACAGGGGCGCAACTACCCAATTTCTGAGGGGTATGCGGATACATCACAGCCCCCCACCCCCCCCCGCTTAGAGCTATGAGAAGCTTTTCAAAGAGCTGATGATTTATGGGTGTCTGGGTCTTTGTATTTCATATTTGGACATTTACTGTATTTATGTGACTCTGTTAACTTAAAGGGATGCTTTCAATTTTTTCCTCTAATTTTTGATACTTTTATCTAAAGGGGGAGGGTCCCCATGTTTTTTCTTTGCCCTGGGCCTCCAAATGGCTTAAACCAGCCCTGCCTCACACCTGCAGCTCCCTCACAAATCGTTCTGCCAGTTTGTTGCTTTCATTTTTCTGTTTCTGCCCTTTTGACAGTATTTATCATTGGTACGTTTAAGATCAAATAAAACACCCACGTTTGGACAAGTTTTACTCAATTTTACATTATTTTAAGATGTGATCCGTGTGTGTTTGGCTCGTTGATGATGATGCGCATCACAAAAGTCATCATCAAATACAAGTATGGGAGAGCATCGGCAGGAACTGACTGAAGAAATGTGTTGAAACGAGAGCATCAGGAGCTTCAACACAACACAGCACACCTTTATGAAGGTATTATGGACTTACTGAAGAGACGCTCGTCAGCGGACGTCCTCTGCGCTCTTTTACGCACGCTCCTCCGTCCTGGGCTCACCCGACGGTGATTCTAACAACCAAGTTTTCATTTGAATTTGGCAGTTAAAGCCTGTCTACTTTGTGTAGACTCAGAATTATTGATACGATTTGTTGCAGTCTTTTGGCTACTGTTGACAGTTTTCACCTTTATGGAGGATTTCGGGAGAATTTTTTTTGGTAAAGTAAACCTTATAAGAGCCACGATTCAAATGAAAGCAACCGCGTTCAGTTCATGCAGAAAATGTTCCAAGCTTGGTTTAGATTCTGTCCATTTCTCTCAAATCTTTATAGAATTCACATATTAACCCAGCATTACCGGGAGATTTTTGATCTTTTACAGAGCCAATACATTTTTGACCTCTGTACCTCTGTTAAACCAACTCCCAGGTCACACACAGTTTTAAAGCCATCGTCGATACATTAAATGTATTAATATAAAAGAAATTCAAGTACATTCTTGTCCAGAGTTTACTAGAGGTCATCATATATTTTCAGTTCATCAGCATAAGCATTGACAAGAGACATTGCTTGCTTTCTTTTCATCATTTTGAAGGCATTAGGGTGATTGTCCATAAGACTTCTTCTAAAGACAGTGAAGAGGGGGTTCATTTTCTTCCAATTACATGTGTGGATGAAACATTTTGCCGGGAGTATCAGATTGTTCATTATTAAGTCACTTTGTTTGTCCTTTAAATGTACACCAACGACAACATTGTCTCTTGTGTGAGGATCCAGAGATGAGATCTTGGTCCATATCCAGTCCTGTAGATCCTCCCAAAATGTTACAGACAGTACAGACAGTAGTAAAACAAATGATCTGTTGTTTCAATGTCCGTGTCACAGAAAATGTAGTTGTTATGGTCAATATGAAATCTTATTCATCACAGTTCATTGGATGGATAAATATTATTCAGACAAAATGCACTTCTTTTGTTCCAGGACTTAAAGGATATTTGACATTTGGTTCTCCATTTTTTAACATGTGATTCTGAAAACAGTTGTATAATGGAATTTCTCTTTGGTTTCACTGGGTACAGTGTATCAGTGATGTAGTTTGGTAGCAATTTGTTGATTTGAACTTCAGTCTGGAAGTCATGATCATTTATTTTCAGCGGAGGGAGATTTATAATACATGACTGTGTATCAATATTTGGTAGTCAAAGTTTGACTGAACTGGGTATTGTTTTGATGACTTTGCCAAATTCAGTAGAAGTGCATGTAATTTTTCAGGCAAGAGCTTTCATAGGATAACCAGAGTCCGTGGTCATCAGATAGGTTGAAACAAGGCTGGCTTGAGAGAGCGATTTCAACACGGAAGCCTCCACGGATTGGCTTGAAGAGCCGTCTGAGTCGGCCTATTGTAAGCAGACGAGTGACGTCACACGGGCTTAGTCCAATTCTTTCCACGGTGTATGGTACCAGTGGCAGTGCCAGTGGCATTGAAGAGAAAACGTGTTGATTGAATGATTGAAAAGAAAGTGTTACACGCCTCTGTTCTATACCATCTGTTGTCAAATGCTTATGTGTTTTGATAATTGAAAAGTGTCTTGAATCTTTCGGACGAAAAGGTTAAAGCATAGAAAAGTTCGCTATGTCGCTACTAGAAGGTGTAGCTCAGGCTGGTAGAGCGGTGGCTTTAAACCATGATGTCCCTGGTTCGAATCCAGGTGCCTTCTAGTTTTTACATTTTTTGCCCCTTCTATAGCAAACGAAATCACGCCTTTTTTGGCCTATTCTTCACTCTTAAAAGTGGGAATTGTCACCCTCTAGGATCATTACTCCAGCCAACACTGGAGTCATGACTACGCCAGTTCATTCACCGTCGATAGGGGGCAGAGAAGCGCACAAGTACCGCCACAGTACATGCCATACTAGCTGTGGCATTGAAGAGAAAACGTGTTGATTGAATGATTGAAAAGAAAGTGTTACACGCCTCTGTTCTGTACCATCTGTTGTCAAATGCTTATGTATTTTGACAATTGAAAAGTGCCTTGAATCTTTCGGACGAAAAGGTTAAATCATAGAAAAGGTCACTTTATTACTGCTAGAAGGTGTAGCTCAGGCTGGTAGAGTGGTGGCTTTAAACCATGATGTCCCTGGTTCAAATCAAGGTGCCTTCTAGTTTTTGCATTTTTTGCCCCTTCTATAGCAAACGAAATCACGCCTTTTTTGGCCTATTCTTCACTCTTAAAAGTGGGAATTGTCACCCCCTAGGATCATTACTCCAGCCAACACTGGAGTCATGACTACGCCAGTTCATTCACCGTCGATAGGGGGCAGAGAAGCGCACAAGTACCGCCACAGTACATGCCATACCCGTGTAGCAGTGGCATTGAAGAGAAAACGTGTTGATTGAATGATTGAACAGAAAGTGTTACTCGCCTCTGTGTGTAGCATCTGTTGTCAAAATGCCAGTGTTTTTCTGATCGTGTAAAAGTGCCGTTTGAATCTTTGGGACAAACGTGTGATAAAATAGAAAAGTTCCCTTGTAAAATGCGAGAAGAAGTAGCTCAATCTGGTAGAGCGTTAGATATGTATATATGATGAAAACCAATTGTCCCCGGTTCGAATCCCGGTACCCCCAAGTTTTTGCATTTTTCACCTGTTCTATAGCAAACGAACTCGCACCTTTTTTGCAGTTAGCCCTGACTGCAGACCGCAGATCGGGGTGGAGCTCAACGCTGCTTCATGTCGGCATTTCATTGGCTGAGTTGAGTTCGTGGGGCGGAGCTCAACGCTATTCCATTGGCTGAGTTGGAGCTCAACATTCTTAGCGGTTTTGAGAAAGATATTTACTGATTTGCAGTATTTAGACAAGTATTTACTGATTTAGAGTTTCTGTAGATGAGTGGGATAGAAATTTAGGCGTTTATGTAGCTGATTAGGAGGGTTTTTTTTGGGGGGGGGACAGAAACGAGGTTTCAGCTGTTTGTGGATGAGGGGAGGGACGAGGAAGACAGCTGGCTCTATGAGCTGGTTTACAGCCTGCTTCAAAACACCAAACGTGTCTCGTTAGCTAGGGTCTTATTCAGGGGCAGTTGTAGTGATTTGGAGTCCCCAGGCAAAGATCAATGTGAGGCCTCCCCTCATATCACTCATGCTCCACAGTGCTCCACTAATAACACATTTAACTCCATTCAGTGTAAGATAATGTGCATAATAACAAACATCTGTTAGGTTAAGTATTAGTGAATAGTTGGTTACATCAAGGTGGGCAAACTGCTTCCACCTTAGAGGGAGAATAAAAAAGAAACGTAAATCTGACGTCTCCCCCAGAGAGATATGAGAATAAGGACTCTCTGTACTTAAATGATTTGAATGCACAAACTTGTGGCTTCTCTTCATCATTTTCTGAAGTTCATGCACTCTCCTGTTCTAGGGTTTCATGTTTTCAGGTACAATATCTTTATAATTGTATCTGGCCCAAGGTTCCATTAAGAACTTAATGCAATTAATTTGTATTTCTGCATCAAATCAGCTGTATTACATGGGTTTTTATTATGTTATTAAGATAAAAATACACTAGGCTCTATTTTCAGTCATGTTTTCATTGAATCATACTGTACTGTAGGAAAACAGGGGTGTCATACTCATTTTGAGTTGGGGGCCGGATTTGCTCCAATGAGACGTCCTGTTGGCTGGGGAATTTTTTAGCAACATTTATACGACCAAAGCTGATGTAAATGCTGCTGTAATGTTCCTAAAGAGAAATGATCCAATATTAGGTGCAGCTACCATTTAATGAGTGCTGTATGTTTGCACACTAAAGGGTTAATTAGCTACTTTAGAGAGAGAATTTACTTGCAGGTAATCTAAACAGGTCAGGCAATAATATGCTGCCCTTGTAAAGTATGACAGTTTTACAGATTTGAAGGTTTTCGGGACCCACTGATGATGAATTTACAAGACTGAAATGTTCATTCTAAATTTACATTCAACATGACTATTTATGGATTTAAAACGGCGACCTGTCATCCACAATGCCTGATCAGACCCTTATTTTACTTTGACTGGAATCATTGCACAGAATCCAGAGAGGGGATGAGAGAAAGAGAGAGAGAGAGAGAGAGATGGGGAGGCACGGAGAGACGGAGACAGAGACGAGGATCTTGGCGGAGATTCATCGCACTTCGGCGCTATTACTGCTTATAGAGATACAAACCCTCACCTGCTGAGTTAAAACTTGACTTGAAAGCACGTCTGAGCCCCTAGAGTAGTTGTTCTTCATGTCCACTCTCTGAATCCCTCTGACATCCCTGCACGCATCATGGACGAGGCCATCTCCGTGCGTAATTCTGGATAAACTACGCCAAGATCAAACATGCCGACCTCACACGTCATAGGACAGTCCGTGTCCAGATTAGGATTGAATGTTCAGTTAAGCCATTTTCACCGTTATGAGAAGAATTTCTCCCATTTAATGAGAGCTGGAGTTCAATATGCCACAGTGTTTATAAATGATGTCCTGATTAAACTTGAGTGATCAAGAGCACAAGTTCACTTCTTGATGACATAGAATAAGATCTTCTGTAAATAAAATGAGGTTATATTAGTCTGGCATTACAGATTTGTTTGAATGTAGGATGAAATTAGGCTGGAGATTGAACTGAGTTGCTCACCGAAGCGAGATGTGATGTCACACGGGCTTAGTCCAATTCTTTCCACGGTGTATGGTACCAGTGGCAGTGCCAGTGGCATTGAAGAGAAAACGTGTTGATTGAATGATTGAAAAGAAAGTGCGAAACGCCTCTGTTCTGTACCATCTGTTGTCAAATGCTTATGTGTTTTGACAATTGAAAAGTGCCTTGAATCTTTCGGACGAAAAGGTTAAAGCATAGAAAAGTTCGCTATGTTCTTACTAGAAGGTGTAGCTCAGGCTGGTAGAGCGGTGGCTTTAAACCATGATGTCCCTGGTTCGAATCCAGGTGCCTTCTAGTTTTTGCATTTTTCGTCCCTTCTATAGCAAACGAAATCACGCCTTTTTTGGCCTACTCTTCACTCTTAAAAGTGGGAATTGTCACCCCCTAGGATCATTACTCCAGCCAACACTGGAGTCATGACTACGCCAGTTCATTCACCGTCGATAGGGGGCAGAGAAGCGCACAAGTACCGCCACAGTACATGCCATACCCGTGTAGCAGTGGCATTGAAGAGAAAACGTGTTGATTGAATGATTGAAAAGAAAGTGTTACACGCCTCTGTTCTGTACCATCTGTTGTCAAATGCTTATGTGTTTTGACAATTGAAAGGTGCCTTGAATCTTTCACGCGAAAAGGCTAAAGCATAGAAAAGTTCGCTATGTTCCTACTAGAAGGTGTAGCTCAGGCTGGTAGAGCGGTGGCTTTAAACCATGATGTCCCTGGTTCGAATCCAGGTGCCTTCTAGTTTTTGCATTTTTTTGCCCCTTCTATAGCAAACGAAATTACGCCTTTTTTGGCCTATTCTTCACTCTTAAAAGTGGGAATTGTCACCCCCTAGGATCATTACTCCAGCCAACACTGGAGTCATGACTACGCCAGTTCATTCACCGTCGATAGGGGGCAGAGAAGCGCACAAGTACCGCCACAGTACATGCCATACCCGTGTAGCAGTGGCATTGAAGAGGAAACGTGTTCAAAATTGAAAAGAAAGTGTCGCACGCCTCTGTTCTGTACCATACCGTGTTGTAAGAGTATTGTAAGGTTTCTACTGTACTTAGTTAACTACACTGCATACTGCTTCTTTAGCCTCCTGAGAACTGAGCTATGTTTTGAATGCATTTTTAGTTTGTCCCACTTATTTGGGATCAGTAGGACCTGATACAACAAAATTTCCAATTTGACATGAAAATGCCAAAGAAAACAATTTGAAGCAAAATTGTCCAATGATTTCTGATGAATCTCACCAATAGATGAAAAACATCTCCAAGATTTCAGAGAAAAATCTTTGAAAACTTTCACTTCAATTCCCCTCAGTATACCAAAAAATGCCCTCAATTTCCATGAAAATGTCTTAGCAAATTCTCTCAGTATTTCAAGCCTAGCAGAAATTATTAGACTAACATCGGAAAGCCAAAATGAAATGTCCTCATCAGTACATGCACAGTCTTGGGAGCTTAGAACAGCTTAGAATCTTTTTGACATAAATGTCATAACATAGAAAAGTTCGCTGCAGAAGCCCTCAACCGTGCTCAGGAGATACAAGCACATCTGGCTGCATTTGAAGAGGTGTCTCTAAATAAACACGGCATCATTTCCATATCATGATGTATATATAGTATGTCTATTTCCAAATGCATTTTTCTCTCATCTACTGTCTTGCAGACCAGAATTCAAGCTCTGAGTCCTCAGCAGACTGAAGACATACTAGGGGCTCTATTGAGGGACCATTATATTTGATGTGATGTCCACTCAAACATCCCCCTCTCCTGGCCATGACCCTAACCAGCCTGAATGGTCCCAATGTATAAGGTGCAGGGAAATGCCTACCCCTGTAGACAAGTATTGTGGCCAGCACCACATTTCCCTGTTACCCCATGTTGGCCTCCCAGAAGGTGTCCTTCCCTTGGCAAGAAGGATATGGAACGGCATCATCAGGTGGGCTTTATCCCACGCAGACTGTGGAGTATTGTAAAAAAAAGTTGATTTTAATTCGTAAATATGATTTTGGTTTTCTTGCTGTGCTATGATGCTATCCATTGTTTTGTTTAAAGCCATTGTTTTTGTCTTTATCAAAATAAATCCACTAAAAGATAAACACCTCTTTTTTTTCACAACAGTAATGTCAACATAATGCACAACCATAATGATAGTTCAAGTTTAGTTTTTAATCATTATAGAATTGAAAAATATTTAGTCTTGTAACTAAGGTGGGAAAATTTATTTTCACATGAAGATTGATTTTCTGAGTATCATCACTGCTGTGATTTCTTAGATAATCACAGCAGTGATGATATTCAGAGCATATCCCTCACTTTCCTGATATGTTTGTACAATAGTTTTATGAGTGGAAAATCATATTAAAAAGGAAATTTGAGCTAGAGATGACTTTTTTTCAATCCACTCAACTAGTTCCACAGTTTACCCTAACTTGCTAACTAACACCAACATTTTACTCAACTCTTGGTACTGTATTCATGGTGACCCCAGAATTACTACTTTGTAGGATTTTCTCAAAAAATGAAACCATAGTGTGACTTGAACAACTCTAAAGTCTTTATTAATCAATTACATTCCTGAGAACCAGACAAAAACCATAGTCAGCTGTAATGTTATATATATATTTATACAAACAATATAAATATAAATATAAATCTATCAGAACTCCCAGCTGAGATGGAGTGACACATATTGTGAAAAATCTCAGTGATGCTCTCCAATATCCTAACAACAGAGTGCCCTTTTTGAACACACCGCTGTAACAAACTGTTGTATAAGGTCCACCACTCCTTTCTGGGGCCGAGCTGGTCAGAGGTCACAGTAGCCAAGGGGAGCAGTCTCAGGGTTTCACATGAAGATATGCAGAGGTCATGATGCCGTTTACTGTGGAAGCTGGGTGACCTTGTAGAAGAACAAAGAAAACCGTATAACAAGTTTTCTTTAGCTTTCTGTATTATAATTTCTTAAATATTTCCTAGATTACAAGGTCTTTCTTGAGTCTACTATATAAATAGAAAGTTTGTTCTGAAATGGCTAAATCCAATTTATTTATCACAAAAGAGTTGCTCTAGATAAACCTTTAAATGTGAAAGACTAGGTCATCCTTACTAAAAGCAGTGCCCTGCCCCTAAATGTACTTTGACAGACTGAAAATGTTCAGTATAGAATATCTCAACCAACAAAAGAAAGGAACAAGACAACAATATAAAATTCATGCCTCCTTTTTTCCATCTGTAATCTACCATGGGCATATATTACAAGATTCAATGCAGTGGTCATGCCATATCTATGATCAAGTAATTGGAAAAAAAATGTTCATCTGTAATGCAACCATTCAGAAGAGGTATAAGGTTTATGATAAAGCAAGTCCTTGGCTGGGGTTTGTAGAAGTTCCTCTGTAGTTGGTGGTGGAATCCCGTGTAGCTCACCATAATGTGACAACCGTTACAGCCCAGTGAGAGGTTAGAAGAACACCAAGTTAGAAGCTTACCTGTCCAGGAGAAGAGCTTCCAGCTGGTAACCCAAGTTGAGAGCGATGCTATGGTGTAGTTCTGTCCATCTTTGAAATGCTTATCATTTGTCCTTGTTTTATTTGTCGTGGTGTCGGCTTTCCTTTTTTGGGGCTGCTTTTCAGTGTAGGCTGTCGTTATTAGTGTCAGAATAGCAAGGTTTTCATACTTCTCCATCAGTGCCATTCAAGAGACTAGAGCAGTGGTTCCCAAACTTTTCACAGCCTGTACCCCTTCAGACATTTAACCTCCAGCCATGTACCCCCTACTCTCATGCACTGATAGCTAGAAAAAGAAATGTGTCTGTAAGCCTGCCGCCTCCCACATTTAGCATGCATAACATACAAATAAAATCTCTTGAAGTGAATTATTTCTCACAAAATAGATTTATTTACCAGCATTTTCAGTGAGCAACACCAGTTCACTTTTGAAAAAAGAAATTTACATTTCTAGAACATATTCAGTTATGAACTTGAAACTGTTAAGTACAAACTCACCACAGCTTTAATGAGAAGGGTGTCTGACTGAACATATGTTACTATAAGAATCTTGGACAATTCAGGATAGATTTCCTTCTCCAAGATGCCTCACAAATCCAGCCTACAGCCTCTCTGCCAACACTTCAGGCCTTTATCAAAGCTCACAATACAAACATTTGCCAGTTTGAACTTAAACTACTGAAACAGCTGTTTGAAACTTGACAGGTATTCAAGGGCCAGCATACATAAGAAGTGATAAAAAATAATACAAAAATTAAATCTGAAAAATAAAAAGAAAAGTGACATTTTTTATGTAATTTAATTTTTTTTTTTTAACCAAAAAATCATATGCATAAATCTCCCAAAGGCCCTGTAAGCAACTAGGTCACATTTAGATGATATGTTTTGGCTGTGTGTTGGTCAGGTGATCAGCTGTTGGGGGTCCTCAATCAGTAAGATGTCAATCACTGAAAAGGTATGGTAGAGGCATTTTTGCCCTTATTTTCACAATGGACAACAAGGATTTGTTAAGGCCGAGCATCAACGATATTTCCACTGTGAATTAAGAACATTTTTGAAAATTCCCTTTTCTAAATCCACACATGCCATAACATTTCAAAGAGAATCTAAATATAGCTTTAATTTATCCCATTAAAAGTCCCCCAGTTTTTTTTTTACAAATTCCCAGAATGACTCATTGAAACTTTATCATAAAGCCTAAACATCCTAACTGAGTTTTCAAAAAGTCCATCAGGCTTATTCCCCCATAAATCTCCAAATTTCCCAAAATTTAAAAATACATTCTAAAGAAATATTCTGTGAAACTGACAAAAAAATGACCATTAACAACCCTCAATTTTCCAAAGAGGTTTTTTTCTTTTTGAAATTTTCAAAAGACAACCTCCCCAAAAATTACCAATGAAATTTCCCCATATTTTTAAAGATTTCTCAAATTTACATATTAATGAAAAAATCCAATGCATACCCTCCCAACCCCCCCAAAAGAAAATCAAATACATTTCCCCAAAATTAAAAATACAAAACCCACATTGCTATGAAAATACCTTCAAACATCAAAACGGATTGCCCGTATGCAAAAATGTCCACGAGATGCCAAGGATTTTCCTAACTACCAATTTGACATGAGAATGCCAAAGAAAACAATTTGAAGCAAAATTTTCAAACGATTTCTAATGAATCTCACCAATAGATGAAAAACATCTCCAAAATTTCATTGAAAAATCTTTGAAAACTTTCACTTCAATTCCCGTCAGTATACCAAAAAAATGCCCTCAATTTCCATGAAAATTCTCCCAGTATTTCAAACCTAGCAGAAATTATTAGACTTTCATAGAAAAGCCAAAATGAAATGTCCTCATTAGTACATGCAGGGTCTTAGGAGCTTAGAACACATGACAAAAGGAAAGACAATGTATATTAACAATAATAAAATTTATTTAGAAAAATGCTCAATATACATATAACATTCAAATGAGACTCATTGTCTGTAGCAGCTAGCTCAGTGCCTTTCAAAATGCTGTAATATACAGTAGATAGATAGTTCAAGAGCTTTTCATTTTCATAAATAAATAAAACAATCTTTAGGTTTCAAAGGTTGTTTGTTGATCATAGACATCAAATATAACTCCATCCACCAGGAGGTGAGTTGTAAATCAACATTACAGTTTCCAGTCAGAGGGCGCAGGAGCTTGGTTGTAATAAAGTTGACGGTTATATAACCCACTTTGTGAATTAAAAATGTATTATATGAGATTTGTAATTAGGTTGAAGCATGTAAAAGTCAAGGAAATGATGCTGAACTTTCCCCCTTAATAGTATGTTATGTAAGATGTTGATTAATCCACGTGAAATCATTTGCACTTTAGTATACTGACTTAAGGCATTAAGCTTAATCTGATTATGCTTTTAATATTTTTTTTGTACTTTAGATTATATGCATTTATTCACGGTCATGACAACATCCAGGTTTGAGATCTACAGATTTGTCTTGATTTCTGATGAAGTAAACTTTGCACAAAAATACTCTCAGTGTGCATAAAGCTGTGTAAAATAATTGACTGGCACAAGTTGAGCACATGTAAAACCCACAGCTTGGATATCGACAAACTCTAATTATAACATTTATGTCTGTGCTGGTAAATTTGTATAATAGAAATTTAAAGTTAATGTGATTTTTCCCATCAGGTAAGTTAATGAACACAAATCTGGAATTTTTCTACTTTAAATAAACTATGAGTAAAAAAACCCTTCCTTACAGTGCAATTCTTTTTAACTACATCTGAGAAAAAACTGTACTCAATATCAAGTGGTTTTCAACAGACTTTTGGTGAGTTAAAGACTTTCATATCATCCATGTTTGTCTGGCAGCTTCTTGCAGACTCTCACACTGCAGGCCAGGACATACTGTCACTGTAGCAGGGCAGGCTCTGTCACGGACCTCCATGTTTGCCCAAAATACTGTTAATATCCCTGTCTCTGTTGCCCTCACAGGGCATTTGAGGCTGGCTCAGTTTGAGGATGTTTGATCCTCAGGAGTGTGGTTCAGTTTGCAACGACCTGTGACTTCATCCAGTCCAGACTGGCAGGCAGACTGAGAGAGAATGAAAAGAGAAAGGTTTATTAGTCATTTCAAAGACTGACTCATTAAAAGCATTCACACCAGACATGATAAAGAGAGAGTGTGAGGTGTGTAAGGACTCACCCCTCTCCTGTGAGAGCGCAGCAGGCTTGAACATGCCAGGAGTGTGTTGTGATGGAGTTAAGCGTGAGGTACTGGGATATTTCTGCCGCTGTCATCGAGCCTTTTACGTCCTGTTTGTTGGCCAAAATGAGAACGGCTGCCTTTTGTAGGTCCTGTGACGAAAAAGAGAAGATAATCAATGGATTAAAGTTGAAACATTTCCATTGGAAACCCCCCAAATGATCTACAAGTTCATTTTTAGAACTGAGAACAGCAGCATCAGCAGAACATTTAGACACGAGATGTCAACACGCTGACTCACATAGTCTAAGCTGAAACTTCCTCATCACGTTGTGTCATGGGTTTGGTAGCGATTGTGTAATTACTGACTCTTTAAAAGAATTTTTTGTGAGGGTGCATTCAATTAATCTATTCAATACTGACTTTCAGACTTCACACCCTAATTCAAAACCATGAAATTAATGACACTGTGATCTCATGTTATGTAAGAGGGGATAAAAAAGCAAAATTAAAACTTTTAGTACCTCATGTGAGAGCATTCGGTGCAGCTCGTCTTTGGTGACGGTGAGGCGCTCACGGTCCGTGCTGTCCACAACCAAAATAACAATCTGAAAGAGTATATAATAATTAGACAAATCTGCAGGTATTTCAGGATCTGTGTTATGAGGACAGTTCAGTTGGGCACAATACCTCTGGTATCTACATTTTACATAATTATATGACCCTGATGGGAAACTTATCGATGCAGGGGGCAGGGTACGAATGAGGCTGATAGGGGTTAATGTGCTATGGTCTATAAACTTAGAATCCTCTCTGTTTCTGTCTTATGACATAACTACCAGAATCAACTATCAGAAACTGATGGACATTGATCAGTACCTCTGTGTTGCAGTAGTACGAGTACCAGCTGGCTCTGAGGCTCTCCTGCCCTCCTATATCCCAAACTAAGAAGTGCGTGTTACGGACTGTGATCTCCTCCACGTTGCTGCCGATGGTGGGCGACGTGTGGACGGCTTCCTTTGTCAGACTGTTTGTGGTGAAAAGAGGGGAAACGAACATTTTATTAAGAAGTCACACTGGAGATCTCAGTAGTTTTAAGGTATTACTTTAAAGTCACTCACAATTGATAGAGGATTGTTGTCTTTCCGGCGTTGTCCAAACCTACAAGGACGACTTTGTGCTCTGCAGGGAACAGTGAAGAAAAGCAAAACATTTCAACTGATTGGTGAAAACGTAACCTGAAGTTGCGCAATTTTCTTTAGGGGTCTGGCAAAGTAAAAGTACACTGAGATAAGATAAAGATAAACAGACTGTTATGTACTAAGCAGAACAACATTATTAAATCACAATAACAGCAAAAGGTTCAAGCTGGTCCCTGTACACACATTTTCATTGGTCAGAGGTTCCCAAACCCGGTCAGACCTGGGGACCCTCACTGTCTCTAGAGGTGGTTAAAGCATTGTTGCACAGAATTGTGCACAATCAAGAGTAGCTGTGTGAGATTTTAAGGACTTTTTGAACATTACTTTGTTTTTTGGCATAAATCTCAGTAATGAAAATAGTTTAATTTTAAAATAAACTCATTTTCTGCATGTATTTTTACAACAATAGGTAAAATTTACTACTTTAAATCATTCAAAACTGTACTTTGTTTCATGGAAGGAACTCTTGTTCTTCATCCACCTCAGATATTTTCTGAATATATCTAATAATACTCTATAATTACGGGGCAGTTTCCATAATCCACTGACTAAAAACAAAACAGCACATTTTTCTGAAATTACCTATATATATAAATCAGTTTAGTTTTGGCCAAAATAGGTTTGAAAGCACATGAAATTGCGCACGTAAAAACTATTTTAATATATTTAAAATGTAAACGTATGTAAAAGAATCGCTATAATTTGGTTTTACATAAATTATCCGCCAGGATAAAATGATGTATTTTTTCATGAAATCATAATAAGAAACTACTTATAGTGGAGTACTTCTAGAAAATATTAAGGTAAGTGCTATTTTGTCAAGTACTTCCGGCTTTAAATTAAATTCGTCAAGCTTTGAAAGATGAACAGCAGAATAATGTAAATAAAAGCATACAAAATAGCAAAATAGAGCTAATCCTACCTCTGTCCCCGAACACAGCCATCATCTTTGTGAGGAGAAATCCCATGTTCAACAGGTGTATGTGTGAGCTGAGGGTGAAGAATAGACGACAGAAATCCACACTTAAGTGTATCCAAACACCTGACTGTCACACTCGCTTAGTTTCTCACTCTGATATCAAACTGTGGGTTAGGATAGCGAAAGTAGGCGGAGCTCCCTGGAAAAAAATCTCGGTAAACCTCGGTATTTTTCAGCCCAGTGAGTCACAGACAAAGGGGGTAGTAATGGCGCGTTCACGTGCTATGGGAAAGTTTTGTTTTACGCGACTAAAGCTTTAATCAGGATGATAAACAGAGCAACGGGATGCTCTTTTCTGGGTCATAAGGATACTCTTACGTTCTGCTCTCTTTTCTGTACAGTTGTGTGCTTTTTTTCAGTACAGTAGGACAGGAAATGGAAGACTATGCAAACTACTTATGATGGCAAGTACAAACTCTGGAACACTTATACAAAGCTTGAAACTAATTCAAATTTACCAAAACATTTTAAAAATTTCACAGGACACATTTAAATCAGCAAAACTCTTTAACAATCTACAAAAACTGTACATTTTACAAAACAAATTTAGCTCAGCTTTCCAAAAAAAAGTGGTTAATCACAGTCAATTCATGACTGAGAGGGTTCAATGACTTTTTCACATTGGACCAGGTGGATGTTTTTCCCTTAATAAATGAAATCATCGTTTAAAAATGGCATTTTTCATTCACTTCAAATATCAGAGTTTATTTGATGGAAAATTTAAGTTTGACAAAAATATACATACTTGTTGTAGGTACCCAGCTATCTGACATTTTTTATTTGGTGTTAGCTTGGTTTAGCAACTGCTAATATTATTTAAAATTTTCAATTAGTATTGAGAGCAACTGGATAAATACGCTGATACATGTTGCATTTCAAGGTTGATCAGCATTCTCGGTGGAAATCTTACCTTGGGTATGACATCTCAAACGTCCGAGTTCAGTCAGGAGCAGTGAAGGCAACCTACCACACTGGCGTTCCTTCCGTCACACCAACGGCAGGAGAAACCAGAAACCCGATGACGCTACTTGTGATACGCACATGCCTCGTCCATATATGGAAGAGGAAGTAAACCTGTGCTCCGTCCTCTTTCCTTCTCACAGGGAGGTTTGGTTATCGTGAAAGACAGAAAGCAAAACTTTGCTGGGGTAAGGTAAGGAATCCCCGGAATGCCCCGGTGTTTTTCAAGGACTTACCCATTCTGGAAATTCTTGGAAATGTAACGACAATAACATCGATCATAAACTGTAAAACGGTGTTGAACCTTGAGCAGACCAACAGTCTCAGTCTATTTCATATTAGATGCCATTTTCAGGTTTGCATTCAGGGTATTAAACCACACAGTAAAACAGGTTTAATAAAAAAAAAACAGCTGTCTCTGTGTGGTTGGTGGGCTGTGTCTGTTTTTTAAAATTCAACATGAAATGCAAACAGTGGTGAAAAATAAAGAAAATTCACTCTAGTAGTGTACTCAGGCCTGCATAGAGGATTGTCTGGGTCCCTGAAAACCCAGTGAACAGCCCAACCCCAGTATTTATTGATGATCTTAATGCATGTGTGTAGGATCAGTAGCATTGGTGCTAGCATCCTGGCTAACAATTACTTCACCTTGGAGCTGAAAAGTGTGTAGAGATTACTGGGTTCAGACTCTCAAATTAGTTGTTTGTTTCAACCCATTTTCATCACTATTTCAGCCTAATTTTCCACATAAGACATCATTCTTGACTCTTTCAGCCAATGTTTACCACTTGAGCACCCATTTTTACCACTTTTTGACACCCTTTTACCACTTTAGCCACACTTTTTTTTGCCAGTTGTAACCACTTTTTGCTACTTTTGCCTATTTTTGACTTTGATACCCATTGTTGCTTATTTTAAACTGTTTTTGCCACTATTTGTTCAGTTTTAGCTATTTTTAACCACTTTTTAACAGATTTTCACCATTTTCCATCCATTTTGACCCCATTGCCTTTCTTAACCCCCTTTTTGCTGACTTTATCCCAATTTTGCTACTTTAACCCCATTTTTGTCACTTTGCTACCTTTTCACTCCTTTTTTCTGTCAATTTTGCCATATTTAACAGATTTTTTACCAATTTTTACCTTTCTGCCTCTTTTTGTAATCATTTATTTTACACTTAAAGCTGTTGCATTTTCTTCTACATTATTTTCTGGCATTCTGACATTCATGTACATCACGGCTCAGATATGAAGTCTGATATTTCTTTCCAAATGGTTTAGTCAACATGCCCATGTACATTGTAAATATTATTAAAATCAAAGGTAATTGTGTTTTAAGAAAAGGGGTTAACATTTTGAGAAGGCTATATTGTACTACAGCATTAATAAATACAGTTTATTTTCTTTATCTTTGATATGAGTGGTTATGATTGAGGCTAAATGTAAAATATGGTTATCACAGATTAACTTTACAATGGACCAAGATGTTGCTGACCTCCACAGGCCCCCCTTTGGCTGGGCCCCAGAAAGCTTTCCCCCTTAACCCCCCTTATGGGAAGCCTTGAGTGTAACTGAGATTTAGAGTATCTGGACTTGACTTAGGTATTATGTTCTTGGGAAAACATCTCTTTAATCTACAAACAATTATTGTACTTATGACTCTACTTCAAGTCTATAAATGCTCTTTTTAACATGCTACTTCTGATCAGTTTAATTTTCTTCAACACCCCCCCCCCCCCCCCCCCCCAAAAAAAAAAAAGAAAAAGATCAGATAAAATGGGTGCTAACAGGGTGCTGCAGAGAGGAGAAACACGAAGACAGCTTTTGCAGCTCCAAGAATAAGAATATGTTGCACATTTTCACAGTTCAAGAGGCCTTTCACTGAAATGGCTGTGATAATGAATGTTTTCTCACTGTGTGAAGTCTGGCTGATGTTTTCCCTGTTCTTCACAGGTATGTTTTGTTGTTCCTGTTAACTTGGAGCTGCAAACCTGGACATATGTAGCACGTTTGAAAAAGAACTTCTAAGTTAACATAATAATGTAGTGTGTATTCTTGCATAGTGAAGGTACAACAATGCATTTTATTTATTTATTTATTGAATAATTTGAGTGTTCTTAAAAACAGGTACCTCAGCTCAGATATGGATTTGACTGAAACTTGTTTTAAACAAGAGCTTTATACTTTGGCACAAGTACAACCCCAATTCCAATATAGTTGGGGCGCTGTGAAATGCAATAAAAAATGTAATAAAATCTCATAAACCCGCATTTTATTCACAATAGAACATGAACAACATGTAAGATGTTGAACCAGAGACATTCCAGGGATTTCAAATTTGATTAATCTGACCGCAGAACAGTTTTCTATCTTGCCTCAGTTCACTTTGAATGCACTTTTTTCAGAGAAGATGGTGAGGTTTCTGGATTGTGTTTTCATATGATGGTGAGCTTTGTCCCATCTTTACTATACTGAGAGACTCTGCCTCTCTAAAAGACTCCTTTTATACCCATAACTGACCTGTTGCTAATTAACTTTAAAAATGCTTCTCCAGCTGTTTTTTTAACCACTTACTTTTTCAGCCTTTTCTTGCCCTGTCCTTCCTTTTTGGAGAAGTGTTACTGCCATCAAATTCAAAATGAGCTAATAATTTAGCTGAGTTCAAATCATTGCGTTTAGTTTTTATTTACATTTTACAAGGTGTGCCAACAGTTTTATAAATTGGGTTTGTAACTTAGGTGATACTTTGTCCACCACTGAACATAAATGGTATTATTATGACTTGAATGGCAGCTGTAACTGTTTTTTGGTGTTTCTACTGTTGCTTTTGACTGTTTTGTCGTTTACACTAGTGATGTGCGGATCGATACTGAAGTATCGATCCCTCCGATACCAGAGTCTTACGTTTTAGAATCGATTCTCATACAAAAATATCGATATTTTAATAAATGTGGACAAATGTGTAGTTTGCCATTAACAGGAATACAGTGGAGAGTAAAAACACTATCGCAAACTTGTTGTAATGATTCCCAGTTAGTAGGAACTACTTCTTCTTCCGCCTGTCAGTCACATGCGTAATACGGCTCTATAAGAGCGTCACTGGTCACAACGTGCTGCTGCTCGCTAAAACGCAGTCATGTGGGGACATATTTCAGCTCCACAAACAGCAACGACGCGGCACGTGATGTATGTGAGAAGACAGTTAAGTATTAAGATAGTTAAACATCAGAGAATCAACCATAAACCGAATATGTTGAGGCGATCCAGAAAGCAGGAGAGGAGAGAGACAGGTGCTGCTAGGGCGAGACAGACGGCACTCTCGGAGTCCTGGTGCTGCAGGCAGAAACTATCCAGGTACAGAAAGAGCAGAAAGAATAAGGAGCTGTTGGAGATGTGTAGTGATATACGTCTGTTTACTAGACTTAGGTTTCATTTCAATGATCAAACAACGGGAGTTCCCTGCATTCTTAAAGCTACTGAATCCTATTCTATACAAATGTTCATTAATATAAATATGGTTATTAAATTAGTAATGAAATAAATAAATGCCACAATAAACAACTGCATGAGCTCAGCTTTGAGTAAAAATCTATGTCCCTGAGATCACCTCACATCTATTCAGTAGGCCTAGATTTAGTCAGGTAAGGCTACCTGTAAAGTAAAACATTTGAAGCGGATTACATAGGCTAGGTGTTCCTAAAATATACATTATACTTGCAATAAAACAGCCATTGAGGGCTAAAAAGAAGCTAAGATAAAACTGAAAAACATTTTATAAATAAGATAGATAATAACATTGTTTCTATAAAATATTTTTCTTGTATTATTTTCAGTCTCATTTGTTCTGACTGATGGCTAATTGAATATTTTGAAATGTAATAGTGACGAACTTATGCAATTATTGTGACATTTATTTTATTGTCATTAAATTATGTATTTTAATAGCAATTTCAATGAGTAACATAGCTTTTTATATGAAATGGCAAGTGTATGAAAACTGTTAATTCTTTAGTTTTTGTGTAGGCTGTTTTGAGAGTCTACACACATAGCTGAACCTAAATAAGATTAAGAATTCACGGCAAGTATCGGTATCGGATCAGTATCGGCGATACCAGCCTGAATTTTACTTGGTATCGGATCGGAAAGGAAATCAGTGGTATCGCACATCACTAGTTTACACAAATGCATTTCCTTTGAATAGTGTACCATTTATCCTCTCATGGGTCAACTTCAACTCTAATCAGCTTCTAAGAGATCATTATTTTCATGTAGAGAGCACTGGATCCTCACTGATTAGCTTAAATGGAGATATAAACTTATTGTATGCAAAAATATAATTTATATATATGTAATACTCTGGGACATTACTGTACTTTCCACCCTCACAGCTTGTTGAGTAACACTCAGATGCAAAGCTCACAATCAGGTTGAAGATGAAAAACACATCTTTGTTTGCCACATTTCCTCCATCATCAGATCTGCAGATGACGAACCAATAAAACCCACATCCTGTACTCAGCTGCACTTTGACTTCGGACTGTTTTTGTTTCCTTCTTGACTGAAACGTTTGGCGGGTGTGACCAGATACGCTGTTATTCAAGAGGCGTGATTTCAAACACTTCCTGCACATAAATGAGGAAACAATAACGTGACGACAGTACGTTTAAAATGTTCCAGTACCATGATGTATTCATGTGTGTGACTGTACGTCAACTATGTGCTGTAGTCAACACCCAACACATCACTTTGACAAGACAGGTTCTACGGGCAGGGAGGTATTTGGTGTTACTTCTGACAATAGATTGTATAATAAGCTTTTGTTGATAAAAATAGAACAAATTCACTGAAGAAATACAAAAAGAACAACTTAACCCTTGTGTTATAAAGAATTCGTTTCACTTAAACCTCTTTGTATCTGGGTCAATGACATTTAAGGCTTTGAAAGTCAAAAAATAGATGTTTTTGCATGTGGAATTATGCCTTTTAACAAGTTTCATGTGTGAAATGACTGTAAAGTGCTTAAATTGTTTTTTTTTAACAGTATTTGGAATTTCAACTACCAAAAACTCAGGTGGTGCAACTGTGAAAAAGTGAAAATGTTGATTTTATTTTGCTGAATCTTTGGCCCCTGAAAGTGTCAAACCACCTCACACACATTATCTTTTGTGTTTCTTTTGTACTTTTAAAATAATTTAACATTGTGGGCTCTGTTGTGCAAACATTTAGTGTCTTTAATGCAAAATCTTATATTAAAAGACAAAAATACTGATACAGTGTAATAAATGAATGTATTCAACACTATAGCCATCAAAATCAGCAAACATTTGCTCATTTTAATCTTTTATTAACACTTTTAAAGGAACACTTTACCTGGAAACACCACCTTGTGAATTTTGAGATCATTTCAACCAACCCATGTCTAAAGGTTAAACAGCACTGACTGTAAAATGTGCTTTTCTGGCATAATTTTACCCTTCAACAACAGACACATTGTGTATTTTAATATGTACCTTCCATTACTTGACACTGGCATCCAAAAAAATTGTCAAAGAAGATTTTTGAGTGGGTAGTATCTTTAACTTACAGAAATTGAACATTTTGGAAGGACAGTAAATCCTCTCCGGGCTTTAACGTTATTTATTCCATATATTTGCATTCATTGCTGTTGCGCCACCTGACATTACAACTATTTTCTGCTGTTACCTTTACTCTTGTTAAAAGTGGATGTGATTATTCCTAAGATAGAATGTAGAATTTTATGGTAAAATAAAATTTAGATGTTTAACATTGGTTGTACCACCTGACCCAGGCAGTGCACCCTGACATGCACTGTAGGAGCAAACAGTAAAACGGTTCACTCTAAGTATTTCCTGTCATTGTATTCAAGTTATTTGACAACCATCCTTAAATCTGCAGTTTTCTCAGAATGCCTTGGGCATTAGACACTTTTGCACCATGAGTGAAGTTACCATGTCAGTTAGAGGAGTCTCACACCAACTTCACTGCACCACAGTTGAAGTTCTGAACTCTGGAAGAGCACTTCCTGGGTCAAGGTGCACATTACAATCTTTGTTACATGTAGTTAATTAAATTAGCTATATTTTGGTGACATGCTTGTTAAAAATTAAAACGTGTGAAAGACATCCAGGAAAATTGCAATGAATAAGAAACATAAACTTAAATCACACGTAAAAAATGTATCTTCACTACTTCAAAACTTTTGCATACTCAGTTACCTACTTGCTTAACTATTTGGATGATTTTCAGCTTGTTTGGTTTTACAGTGTGGAAAGAAATGTTTTATCTTTACTTGAAAGGATCTAAAAAGCATTTCACTTGGCCATGAGTGTCAGCTAGAGTTAAATGGATGATTAATTATGTTAAAATCTGTTTTTATCACCTCATATTAAAATAAAATTCCCATGATTATGGTTTTGCCACCTTGACGTTTAAGAACTTTTAAATTCCAGGACAAAGGTTTTTCCAATAATCTTATTAGCTTTAAAATGATTAAGTATTCTAATTTGAATTTCTCACAGTTAAAATGACATTTGAATAATCTGCACTTTTACTTTGAGGGTTTTGCCACCTGACATTTTTAAGGTTAGGGGTGCCAGAATATTAAAGTTATTGTTTAAGTATATGTATAAGTTATTGTTTAAGTATAATGTATTCAAACAATTGTTTTTGTAAAATAACCTGATAAATGGCACACATTTATTTTTTAAAGGGAATAATAGAAGGATGTTTTATTCTTTTATTGATTTTATTGGTGCTAGTAGTCTCACATTTAGTGAAATGGGGATCACTTGAGTACAGTGAATGTGTCTCAACAGATTGTAGACACCTGTGTCTGGAAGGTCTAGTCACTGGTTAAATAGTATTCTTGGCTACCATTGCACCATGAAGACAAAAGAACACTCAGAGCAACTCAGAGAAAATCTTACTGAAAAGTATAAGTCAGGGGATGGATATAAAAAAAAACACCCCCCAGAGTTCAGTTAAATCCATCATCAAGAAATGGAAGGAGTATGGCGCATGTGTAAATCTGCCTAGATCAGGCCGTCCTCATAACCTGAGTGACCTTGCAAGAAGGAGATAAGTGAGAGATGCCACCAAGACACCCATGACTACTCTGATGGCGTAACAAGCTTCGGCAGCTGAGAAGAGAGACACTCTGCATACAACAACTAATGCCTGGGTCACTTAGTTTACATGACTTTTAAATTTAATTGACATTACTTTATAGAAATCTGTTTTCACTTTGACATTAAAGAAGTTTTCATTTTTTTCTCAAAAAGCAAAATTATATTGATCATGATTGATTTATAAAATCAATAAAAGGTTAAACATGAAACAGGGTGAATACTTTTTATAGGTACTATATGCATGTCATGTCATTGACCCGCCCCCAGGAATACCAAAACTTTTACATCAATTAAGTGACACAGTAGCATTTTCTGAATTAATTTTTAATTAAAATACGAATTTATCCACAGATTAAAAATGAAAGGCAGAAAAAGCAAAATGTAGCTACAGTCAGGCACCAATGATACATGTTATTTAATATCTTTAACAATTGCGATAACGCAACAATAACATTATTTACTGATCATTATTTCATATTTATTTATTCAACTGAAGACAGGGTGAGCTGAAGCAGCCCACCAAAGACATTCATGGATTCTCTGTTATAGATATCCGAGTAAAGACCACAGCTGATCCTAACCCCCCACCACCACCCCCACTTAAAAAATTGCAAATGTCCACAGGAAGAAAAAAACAATACTAAGTCAGTCTGAAATCAAGAGTAAGAGGAGAGTGGTAGTAAATATCAGACGAGCTATCAGTTTGGGTGGAAGTTGGGAGTGATAACCACACACACAAGTACTTTTTTAAATAACCATTAGCTACAAAGAACAGACAATGAAGCAAAATAAAACAAGATGAGCAAAGTGCGGGAGCGACAGAGCGTGCTACAGCGCAGAGTAGCCTCAGAGACATGGAGACGCACACATATGGTATGAAAACATTAGTTAAGACATCCCACCGTGGCAGAGGTGGACATGGCTTGGCGAGACATTCCGGCACTTGTGATTGGAGTTTTTTCTTGAAATAAGGATGTTTTTTTTAAGGTGGGAGTGACTAAGGCAGGACACTTTGTTCACAAAACTACGACTGTGGTGCTTCTTTGAATCTGCACCATGTTAGAAAAACCAGAGAACAGATGAGGCACCCTCGGCACCCACGAGAAAAGGGGAACACGAACAGAGGGGCTGGGTTTAGATAGGTAGAGTGGCTGCACCACGTCGAGGAAGAAGTAAACATCTTTGGAGTGAACTCTTTTTTTCTGACATGGGTGTAGCAACATTGATAAATTGTGTCAGAATATGGCAACTCCTCCACCAGCTTTTTAAGGTCTGGGTGATTAGGAAAGTGGAGGTGAGAGACTCAGCACTGAATGAGATAAAGGTAAAGAGAGACCCTGACTCTATACATGGGGACGGTGACATTAGACCCTGTTTAAGACTGCAGAGGACAGACATGACGGACTACTACAGCTCTACCAGCCTTCACTCTACAACTGAACGAGAGGTTGAGTCAAACAGATCACAATCAGAGAATCACAATCTTAGCGGTTACTGTCCTCGTGCTGTCAGTTTAGAAATCCATGAAATTCATGCAGTATTAACAAAAAGAACAAAAACAGACCAATAGTATTTTTCTAAACATAAATAAATTGAATTGCAAGAAGAAGTAGATGAGAATGGCATCTGGCAGTTGATGTATTTCTTTACATTGTAGTGGGATGTAAACAGATTCATTTGTTAGCCTGACTGGCACACTTCAGCCCCCCACCTCTCCTCTCCTCTCCTCAGTCTGTCTGCAGCTTCCTTCTCTTCTTGGTGTGATGTATTCAGCGGATGTAGACGTCCCTCCCCCAGTCGTCCTGGTTCTTGTTACGGCTCATGTTGGAACCTGTGTCCACGGGATCCTGGCAGTACCGCTCTCTCAGCTTGGCGCGCCCGTGCGGCTGCGTCTGGCTCGGCATTGGAGGATGGTTCAGGTTTTCCTGGTCCGGCTCGGCACCCTCGTCCTCCCATGAAGCCTGTCTGCCGTGATGCTGTGCCAGGTGGAGGCGGCTGCCGCCGCCACCTCCTCCTCGATAAGGCTCTGGCTCTTCGTAGGGGTCGGTTTCAATGTCCATGCAGGAGTCGCCTGCCTCGGTGTAAGCCGAGTCCCGGCTGCCCTGGGTCTCGGAGTCGAAGGTGTCTTGCCGGGACAGGCCTCGCCCGCTCCCTCCGCGCAGTTGACCGCGGGAGGAGCGCATGTGTGTTTGCTGCTGCTGCTGAGGTTTTCCTCCCAGGTCTGTCTGATAGTCATGCAGGGTGTCACTCCCTCCACTCTCTGTCAGAGGCCCTTCTCTCTTCTGCTCCCCATGCACCAGATACGGCCCCTGCAGCACGCCATGGCCATGCAGGACAGCAACCATGCAGACACACAAACAGCAGAGCACAGTCAAAGTGTCAGTGTAGTGAAGGTAAGTCTGCAGGGTTAGCAAAAGACAGGCAACACTAAAAGATTGTAGACAGACCATCAGTTTGTTTATCTCTTGTTTGTGGCATGCACACTCACTCACTTGTTCTGAAATTAGTCAACAGCAATACAAACAATCTGTCAGCCAAACTAATGAGATCTTCTGATTGATTATTTTGAAGTTGTGGTACGCCTCAGCAAACACAAACACATTCAAGAAGCAGACCGTCTACCATTACAACAGTGCCATCTTGTGGCAGAATGGCCACATGGCGAGATAAGCAGAATAATGACTACCATATAATTACATAACTAATCAAACTCTGGAGCACAGGATGTTCACACAGACTCATTTATGTAAATGAAGTGATACAGACACATCTGAAGATCAGCTGGCGCTTCTTTTGGCTCCTATTTTCTTCTTGGATTATTCTGGTTGACTCTCAATAATAATGAGTTAGCACCCTTTCCAGCCAGCTGATGCATTCAGGCATCACAATGTCACAGACATGAATACCTCTGATGAGCACAATTTAGTAAGAGATACTCAGCTGATTAGTAGTTTCATGTTAAAATAATTATAAAATGGGTAGTGTTAGTAACAGCCTGTACTAAACTGAGCGTTTATGTTTGAAGAGGCGGACATGACTTGCTGTTTTCAGGGGCGGTGCCATGGCAACACTGAGGACGACAGACTAGACTCAGCCTACCAGAGAAGAAAAGTGCAGGAGAAAGGTGGCCACAGAGCTAAAGTGGGGGGGAGCGGGTGCAGCAGATATCATTTTACTCTTCAAGAAGAAGGCCAGGGGTGCCTTATGAGTATTCCTTATATCCGGTGTTTGCTCCTCTCATGGTTTAAACAGCACAAGGAAATGGATTTATGTGTGGGAAATTAAGTAGCTCATTTATGTGTAAATTCCTGCATAGGTGTGTTTTGTATGAATGTGTTTCTATATACAGTATAAATAAGATTGTAATGCAATTTTCCTTCAGGGTAAACAGAGCGCCGCAGTCTCCCCAGACAAACACTCTGCAGGACTTCAGAGAGTGTGCTCTTCCACTTTCCCTTCATTCGCTACAGCACCGTCCAGTTCAGGCCACAGATCTGTGTTTCTGCGTAGAGAGGTGAGCACCTGTACCTGCAGGTTGGAGACAGGCTCAGGGGAGGCGGCCAGGGCGGCCGTGGCCATGGTGCGGTTGAGCAGAGGGTTAGGAGGGTTGCTGCTCGGTGGGTGCGTCGCTTTCCAGTACGCCTCCAGGTAGTCAGCCAGGTGCTCGCAAGCATCCTCCAGCTGGTTCTCGTCCAGGATGATGTCAAATAACTCCTGCACATACAGAAGCAAACATGATTTCACCCTGAGAAATGACAGCGGCTGTTCTTGCTTTTCTTGATGCAGTGATGAAGGAGAACTCACAGGTGGGCACTGGGCCAGCTTGTCAGCTGCGACCATCTGCACATTTAGGTGTTTAGCCTGGGACTTCCCTCTGGATTTAATGAGCCTCTGAAGGACCTGCAGGGACACAGCAGCACTTTGTCAAATGAAAAACAATTATTCATGTGAAAGTGCTGGCATGCTTGAAATTTTAAGGTGCCTGCAACTAAAATTCAGTGTCAGTGTTTCCCAAATCCCAAGATGACCTCTAATGCTGCAGTTTCACCCAGTAGTCTGGTTTGATTCAGCACATTTTGGCACTGTTTGGTACACTAAACCCTGATTTTGCTTATGTTCCCACATTCAATGACCTTCAAGTCTCAGTCAGAGTGCTGGGAATTCAACTGCTTTAAAAGATCCAGATTATTTGGCATCTAAAGGAGCCAGTTGTGGTGGTTCCGGCATCTGATAAGGATGCTTTGCTGGACTGGGAGCGCCTCAGACTACCCCAGGAGGAGCTAGCAAAATGTTGGGGAGATAGATGTTTAGGGTGACTTACTTTGCTTGCTGCCAACACTACCCTACCTCTGATATGTGGAGGAAGATGGATGGATTATTTGGCTTAGTAATGAGCTGATTTTGGTACCATTTGACTTTCATGTCCATTACACACCAGCAAAAATTGGGGAAAAAGGAAACTGTCCCTCCTCTGACTCTCCTGTTGACCACATAAAAGAACCAACACTTCTAGATCTGGCTCTTCAGGAACATCTTGTCATCTTAAATTGAATAGTTGCTTTAACCCAAACAGTGGCCCACTTAGTTTATTCTTAATAGTATATCTGTTTCCTTTAAAGGTGTGTTTGTGATCAAATCAGGGAGGAAAGCTTTTTGGCTCAGTCCAAAACATGATGTGTTTTGTTTTTGTCCATTATTATAGTTGTTACAAAGAAAGATTCTTCTGACCAGTCAGGCCTTTAGGGTTGGATAGATACTCTTGTTATTTTCAAGACGCCACAGGACACCTTCTAAATTAAAATCCTAAAGGAGGTTCTCTGGCAGGCTTCAGCCAAAGATGCATTTAGAAAGTACTCAGATCCCCTTCACTTTTTCAGTTTTTGACATGATGCAGCCTGATACTACAGACATTTAAATTAATTTATCTCACATTAATCTAAATTCAGTACCCCATAAAAAGTTACATTTCCTCTCATTTCTCTGTGTCATTGCTGAGATGTTTCTACACCTTGACTGGAGTCCACCAGTGGTAAATTAAATTGATTGGATGTGATTTTGAAAGGCTAACAATGCTGTATAGAACACCTCACAGCTGACAATGCAAATCAGAGCTAAAACAAAGCTGTGAGGTCAAAGAAACTGGCTGCAGAGCTCAAAGACAAGAGTGTTGCAAGGCACAGGTCTGGGGAAGGCTACAAAAATATTCTGTCGTGCCAAAGGTTTCCAAGAGCACAGTTGCCTTCATAAATCTCACATGGAAGACATTTGGCACAACCAGGACTCTTCCAAGAGCTGGTCACCCGGCCAAACTAAGCAATTGGGGTAGAGGGGCGAGAGGAGACAAAGACCCTGATGGTCAATCTGACTGAGCTCCAGAGATCCTCTGTGGAGATGGGACAAAGCTCCAGAGGGACAACCATATCTAGACAAAAACCTCTCAATGCAAAACACACGAAAGCCTGCTTGGAGTTTACAAAAACCACCCCAAGGATTCTCAGGCTGTGAGAAACAAGATTCTCTGGTCTGATGAAAACAAGATTGAACTCAATTCTAAATTTTATGTCCAGAGGAAACCAGGCACAACTCATCACCTGTTGAATACCATCCCAACAGTGATACATGGTTGTGGCAGCATCATGCTGTGGGGGTGCTTCTCAGCAGCAGGGACTGGAAGACTGGTCAGGGTTGATATATCCTCAATGAAAACCTGTTCCACAGCGCTCAGGATCTCATTCTTGGTCGAAAGGTCCACCTTCCAGCATGATTATGACCCTGAGCCCACAGCCAAGACAACACAGGAGTGGCTTAGGGACGACTCTGTGAATGTCCTAGAGTGGCCCAGCCAGAGCCCTGACTTGAACCCTTTTGAACATCTCTAGAGAGACTTGAAAATGGCTGACTACTGATGGTCCCCATCCAACCTCAATGAGGTTGAATGGATCTGCCTGGGAGATTGGCAGAAAATCGCCAAATCCAGGTACTTGAGGCTGCAAGTGCTGCCAAAGGTGCTTCAAAATTTCTTAAATTTTATTTTTACTTTATCATTAGAGTGTAGATTAATAAGATAGAATGACTTAAATGATTATAGTATCAGGCTGCAACATAACACAATTGTTAGCTCTGGAACTTATTCCGAAACATATTGGAATATAACAAAGAATTTCTGTTTATTAAAATGTAACTTCAGTATTTAACATAACTTGTTTTTTATTCTTTGTAAATCACTTATTGATGTCTTGCAGTGTTTCTCTTTGCTTGTGTCACAGGGGGTTTTTCTATTGGACATTTTGGCTTTAATTTGACCTCTGTGATGCACTAGATAAAGGTCTTGTTTATCTGCATAACAATTGACAAGTACAATTATTAAGAACAGAAATAGTTTAGTGATAACACAATAAAATGGTGTAAAACAACAGTTGCCATACCTTTGGTGAGGCTATTTTGATATAGACAATAATAGGAGCCAGGGAGGTCTTTGCCAGCTGAGAGGGGTGGTTTATGGTGTCTGCATCCAGCGCCACCAGCTGAAGGGTGCGGGCAAGCTCGAAGATACGCTCAATCTCACTCTGAACCTCCGCTAAAACCCAACAATACAGAAAAAAACAAGTTAATGAATAAATAACAGCAGGTAGAATGAGATAAAGAGCCCACCCCCCCCCCCAAGGAGATACAGCATTATAATACAGCAATACTACCTCTGCTTTATGCACAAGTACATAACTGATGTGTTAGTACTTCATCATGCATGTCAGAGTTGTAGAAAAAAATACTTCCAAGTGCATGGATTAGGTTTGTAGTTCCATTTATGCACAGCTAAATGGAGCAGTGCAGCATCCTCATTCTGTTGCAACCTCCCAACATTAACACTCGCCTCCTGTGCTTCTCATGATTATGTTTCTTTTTTCAAAGCTGCGCAGGAAGGAGGCACTTAAGAATGAGATGCCTGTGGCACTTGTAATTACTAATGATAAGGGCACAATTTCTCACCATGAAAATAAAAGAAGAAAAACAAAAATACAAACACCCCCATCAGACAAATTAAGTGGAGCATTAGTTCTTGTTAGCACAGAAGAACAGCAGTAATTATTCTATCAGGTGAACTACTCAACTCTGTGGACTGCTTGGGTGTTTTGTTTCCATTGTTCCTCAACAGCAGCCTATAAAAGCTTTTCGATTCAGATTTTGAGTGTGGTTGCTTTTTAAATCAGCCTGTTGATGTGTATAACACTGAGATTAAAACCGGAAATGTTCCCAGTCTATCTGGTCAAACATTGGCGCCTCTGAGGTGTACGTGCTGCCAAGCCAGCGGCTGAGAGAGATAACGGGGGCAAGGCAATCTGCAGAGAGATGGAGTCCTGCACACAATCCAGCATCCTCCAGAGAGCAGAAGGGTGGAGAATTAAAGCTTGAGGCAGAAACACAGGGCCTCCACACAGCGATAAGAAACATGAACTTTAACTTGTACAGAGAAGAAGAAGGCAAGGCTTCCATTAACCTAAAAAAAACTTTGGCAAATTTAGATTTAACTGTAGAGAGAAACTTGCTCCCATGTCATGATAGGAGGAGGAAAAGTGCAGCTTCCACAGAGGCTGTTCCTGGGTATAAGTTCAACATACATAAATGGATAGCATAAATAGGCAGGTCATAAATGGAAGACAGCAGAAAGGAAAGTATCAACTTCCCTCCGTGCTCATTCCTGTCACATTTTAAAAGCAGGTACCAGCCACCCCGCTCCCCTCCCACGGATCTATTTCTGCTTTGGTTTTGCAACCCCTTCTTTTTGTTGGAGACTACAGGCTGTCACACGGACGTATGAGGAACAGAGAAACTGACAGGCAAGCAGACAGGCAGACAAACGATGTATGAGCAGACGATGAATAAAGTGAGGAGAAAAAAAGAGGAGGAGGGAAGAAGGAGGAGAGAAGTGTCAGTGTTTTGTCACGGGGAAGAGCATACGTACCCAGTACGTCTGAATCAAAAGAGGGTGGTGGAGGAAGGTGGAAGAGAAGGTGGAGCAAGGGGGGAGGATGGAGGGCAGAAAAAGACAGGATGAAGAAAGAGAGAGGAGGCCAGATCAGAGTCAAGAAGTCAGAGCAAGTATAAAAGGGACAAACTTGAAACTTTCAGGTCTTTGGATGATGAACAACAGAATCTGCATATCCTGTCCACCTTTATAACTTTTAACATTGAAATACTGAATATGAACTGGTAAAAAAGAGGCTAAAGGGATAAAAATAAGCAGAGCACAATTAGGTGTATCATAGAAAAATCAAATCATAAATCCTATTCTAATTCTATTGTTTATTGTATCATATATCATAGCATATCGTAACGTATTGCAGTGTTAATTTTGTCAACTGAAACTATGGCTAAAAATGTTCATCGACAGCTTTTTCCATGACAAAAACTAGACTAAGACTAGCCAAAGAGAGATATGTGGTGACTAAAAGTGACAGTAAAAAGTAAGTTAAGTTTTCATCAAGATGACTAAAACTAGACTAAAATATAATTTATTTTTTGTCGGACAATCAAAATCCATGATATTTCTCCACTGTGGGTAAATCTGTCAAAAAAACGATGCATCTGTATCTCTTCTGCCTCTCAGCTGTGGAAAGCAGGGACCCCAGGTCAGGCAGGGGGCATAGAGCACACTACCATGGTTTGGTACCAGATTTAGGCAAAAGAATAAATGCTTGGACCAAAAGTGAAGACTACAATATGAGGAGTTTTTATGGACTAAAATGTTTTCTAGTTTTTGTTGACTAAAACTGTGTCTAAAAATAAAAAGGGTTGAAATGACAAAAATGTGACTAAAACTAAAAGACACGTAATCAAAAGACTAAGACTAGTAGTAGGGGGAGGGGACGCAAGGCTTTCTCTGCTGAGGCTGCTAAAATTAGATTTGCAAATATTGACTAAAACCATGATAAAGCAGTTATTGCATTGTTTATACAAATGTCTTTTGATAAAAGCATGAATAGGTCTTTTCTTTTTATCAGTGAAATCTATAAAATCTCTTTGCAGCCATTTGTTAAAATCATTTAAATTGAATTTTTTTCCTCATTAAGACAGAAGCCCATTTTGACAGAAAAACACAGAATTGTTGACATTTTTGCAAATTCATTAAAAAAGAAAAACTGAAATATCACCGTAAGTATTCATACCCTCATATATTTAACTCAGGTGCTGTCCATTTCTTCTAATCATCCTTAAGATGGTTCTACATCTTTATTGGAGTCCAGCAGTGTTTAATTAAATTGATTGGACTTGATTAGGAAAGGCACACACCTTTCTATATAAGACCTTACAGCTCACAGTGCATGTCAGAGCAAATGAGAATCATGAGGTTGAAGGAACTGCCCGAAGAGCTCAGAGACAGAATTGTGGCGAGGCACAGATCTGGCCAAGGTTACAAAAAAATTTCTGCCGCACTTAAGGTTCTTTAGAGCACAGTGGCCTCCATTATTCTTAAATATAAGAAGTTTGGGGCGACAAGAACTCTTCCTAGAGATGGCCGTTCGGCCAAACTGAGCAATCAAGGGAGAAGAGCCTTGGTGAGAGAGGTTAGAAGAACCCGAAGATCACTATGGCTGAGCTCTAGAGATGCAGTGGGGAGATGGGAGAAAGTTCTAGATAGTCAACCATCACTGCAGCCCTCCACCAATTGGGGCTTTATGGCAGAGTGGCCCGACGGAAGCCTCTCCTCAGGGCAACACACATGAAAGCCAGCACAGAGTTTGCCAAAAAAACACATGAAGGAATCCCAGACTATGAGAAATAAGATTCTCTGGTCTGATGAGACCAAGATTGAACTTTTTGGCCTCAGTTTAAGTGGTATGTGTGTAGAAAACCAGGCACCTCTCATCACCTGCCCAATACAGTCTCAATAGTGAAGCATGGTGGTGGCAGCATCATGCTGTGGGGGTGTTTTTCGGCTGCAGGGACAGGACGACTGGTTGCAATTGAAGGAAAAATGAACAAGGCCAAGTACAGAGATATCCTGGAAGAAAACCTTTACCAGAGAGCTCAGGACCTCAGACTGGGCCGAAGGTTCACCTTCCAACAAGACAATGACCCTAAACACACAGCTAAAATAACAAAGGAGTGGCTTAGGAACAACTCTGTGACTGTTCTTGAATGGCCCAGCCAGAGCCCTGACTTAAACCCAGTTGAGTATCTCTGAAGAGACCTGAAAATGGCTGTCCATCAACGTTCACCATCCAACCTGACAGAACTGGAGAGGATCTGCAAGGAGGAATAGCAGATGATCCCCAAATCCAGGGTATCCTTGTTGCATCATTCCCAAGAAGACTCACGGCTGTATTAGCTCAAAGGGTGGTGATTGATGATGATTTTAGCAAAATGGCTGCAAATTAACATAGTGTGAAAAATTTAAGGGGGTCTGAATACTTTCCGTACCCACTTTGTACTGTATTGTGTACTGAATATCCTATCATATATAACATATTATATCCTATTGTATATCATAGCATCGTAAATAGCATATCCTGTTATCATATCCTGTTGTACCGCAGTGTATCAGATTGTATCATATGGTATATGCGTCTTTTCTGTCAAACAAAGCTTTTAATGTGGCTCTTTGCTCTCCCTAAATGCACAGATAAAAACAGACACTATAGCTTCATCTGAGCTGACGGTGGCAGCCATTGTTTACCGGCTTGCAGTACAATGAAAATAGTTCCCAGGAATACACTGTTTCATCCTGTAAAGTGACATTAGGTTAAAACACAGTCACCATTTATCATAACTATCTCTGAATCAAAGTAAGAGGTACACTCAGAACAATAAAGGTATGATGTGAAATGTATTTAAATGGATGTTAACCAACAGGACGTGATGAACTGAGAAGTTTTCTTTGCAATATTGTTTTTCTGCTTGACTTATAAATCCATCTAATAAAATCAGAAACAGAGTGGTTGTATGTTTGTTTCTTACCCAGGCTTGAGCGGGTGCTGGAGCGCTCGATGATGGTGTGTTTGCTGGGGTTGTTGAGGACTGAACGTTTGGCCAGGGAGATGTCTGCTGTCACCCGTGTGATGGATATCCTAGGACAAATACAGATCCAAAAGTTAGGTAGGATCCATGTTAGCAAAGAGAAAATGACTAAAGCAGTGGAAAGTGGATACTCTCATTCTTACCTGCCTTCAAACTTGTGTTTTAGGAAGTCAAAAAGTGCTTTCTGCATCATATCTGTCACCTAAAAATCAAATATTAGGTGTAAGCGATAACCAAAGAAGAGAAAAGTGACATGAGATATGTTATTTCGGCACACCTCGTATCCTTTGAGAGATGGTCCGACTAGGATGATAGGTCTCATGGAGGGAACCACGTCATACGGAGGGACATGCTCCATCTGTGCCGGAGAAATGCAGCACAAACATTGCAGTGAGTCACACTGTCATGTTGCGTCGAATGTGTACGCTCCAAACAACATAACCACTCATGGTGATGCACAGTCACATATGAATCAACATGAGCCGAACATAGAAGCCCTGTCCTCTTCCCCGTCTGTGTGCTGATGGATGGTGAGTTTCAGACACTCCAGTCCATTTCTTTTATTGACTGGCTATGAATGTCAGGAGGCGAAGATCAATTTCTCAATGAAAGCACTCGCCGCTTTCTTCGTCTGCTGTCTCTCACATAATTAAAATGTCCATAATTAAAGCGCCAGGACAGGTCTCATGACTGTGCTGCTGTGTTAACACAGACACCATCCTTCACACTTTCCTCTTTTGTTACATGCATCAGCGCTTGGTGTGAGATGATGAGATGTTTCTGTCTGTAAGTACCAAAGCATAATTTCACTTTACAAATAGAGTTTTGTTCAAACTGTACTTTAACTTCTGTTATTTTAAGAAGTTAATCTTCCCTGTGTGAGTCATTTATGCTGGAAATCTTAAACAACCATTTCAATAACTATTTTTCTATCTACCTATGGACAACTGGATGGCAGTGGCAAGTGGTACCAGCTTAACTTGGCTGGTCTACTAGGTTTTGGTACCAGGAACCTTTTTTTTCATTACAGTATGTACTTTAATTGTACCCACTCATCATCACAGACCGGCAGCATAAGACTGCCATGATGTCCAACAACACAACAACGGAGGACATCAAGGCAATAGTGTTCCTGGCTTTAGGTCTGTGGTGTTTTGTAACAGCAAGGAGACAAGTTTTGTTGCAGAAAAGGTTGCAAGCAATTAGACAAAAATACTACTGAAACTCAGTAGTTAGCGTTGTGTTGACATCACATTGTAGTATCAGTTCCACTTGCTTGGAACCTTACCAGAGGTGACGCCAAAAACAGTACCAGCTGCCAGACAGTGTTCATTTTGACGACTACAGCTGTGGATAAAATGTTTGTTGACAACCTTTTCCGTGAGGAAGGTATGGAAGAGGTTAAGAACCAGAGGTGATGCGATGCACTTTGAGATTAAGGTTGAACTTTTAAGAATAAATTTGAAATACCTTTTCAAGATACAAGTCAAACGTTGAAAAAAAAAACCTTGGCAAAATGTCAACAATGAAGTTGAAATTTCAAGATAAAGTTGAAATACAATTTTGAGAAAAAGGTTGAAATTTTGAGAATAAAGTCGGACCTTGTTAGATCATAACAGCCTTGTACTGATGAACTTGTGAAACTAAATAAAAACGGGAACTATCAACAATGATTCTGTTTCTTTATCTAACAAACAGTGTTTCTCTGTTTGAGATATATTGCTTGTTATAGAACAATAAGACTTATTCTCAAAATTGTATTGTCAAAATTCATACTTTATTCTTGAATTTTTGACTCTATTCTCAAAATTTCAACTGTAATTTTGAAGTGCAAGGCATTAATTTTTTTCCTTCATCTCTGGCCCTAATCCCCTTCTGTAGGAAGATGAGACTGAGACTGGCTAAAAAACACATCTTTGACAATAAAAGTTATTTTAAGAAGCTAGTTTAGTTTAAATCTAGGTGTTAGTGTTGGAATATCGGACAATAAAAAAACTGAATATTTCTCTAATGTGCATATAATCTGTCAAAATACAAGCAGAGATGAGCTGAGAGACCATTGAAGGTATTCAAAGATTTTCTTTAGTGTATTTTAAAGTAAGGACTAAAAATAAGTGTTTTACAGTTCACTTTTTTTACACATGGATATTACATGAGTTAAGAGTAAATAATCGTTTGGACTAAAAGTCAGGCTGAGGACAAAGGGGGTCTGGGCCATTTAAAAAAAAAAAGTTTTTTGCAGAAAACATAAAAAGGGAGATTTAAAAAGCACTAACATAATAAAGTCTTGGAATTAATTTCAAATATTTATGTTGACAATTACAAACTACGCCTTTTTCGTGTTTTCTTATTGACTGATGAGTATAGTTTTGCAATACCTCGACGTGATTCAACTGCTAAGTTCCTGCAGTCGTCCTCTTATAAGGCAGTCAACAATAATTGTCTGTCAATGAGAAAACATTTAAAAAATTATTATATGTGGAGATGGTATGAACTTACTTGGATTGAAATCTTCCTGTTTTCCCTCAAAATTTAATCTTGACAATAAATGTGTTTCTTATAAACACAAACACATGCCTTTTACATTTTGAAAAACTAAAACTGAATATAAAGAGAGTAAAATCAATTCTGTCGTCTTTTTTTTCTTCAGCTATTTACACTGAAACTGGAAAAACCCTACAGCCACAGGGACTTCTACACAACACCCACACATAAACTCAATATACACTGCAAGTGCATGAACTTTAGACCTATTCGTACATTATGAAACATGAATGATTCATCCATAAGGACTCTATAAACATTTGTTCTCTTTAGAAACATTCACTTCTTCAGCAAGAATGAGGTGAAAACAGTCGCCTGTCCTATATACTCTAACAACAGTGAAATTGGATGTTTTTTCTCATCTGTATTCTGAGCACGCCTCCTCCTCTGAGCGTGCTGTGCTGCTCTTAAAGCATGAGATAGGGCTGGAGTGCACCACTACATTACATTACATAAAGAGTCGAGCGACGGAAGCTCATTTCACCTCATTTGTATTCACAGCAGCTAAAAATACATATTTTAAAAGTTTCCTAATGGCTCTTGTCTCTACAGGGGCAGAACTGGAGCCCTGAACATAACAATGGTGCTCATTGGGTTTGAATAACAGGAGCACAGAGCACACTGTAGTGTGATGAGTAACAGGGAGGCGGCTGTACCCATTATAGATCTAGATGATAGTTCAATATCATGGTTTATTGGGCTTCACAAGCAGCAGTGTGTAGATGTTGTGGCTCACACCTGTGATGTCTATCACAAAAGGCACATATAGCATTTATAAAAATCTAGCCTAAGAACTAGGGGTGGGCATTGAAGGGTAACTCAAAAAATGTATGACAGCATACAGTACCATACTTTACAATACTGAACAAAACCGTGTAATATGAAACAGTAAGATATGGTATGATACAGTATGGTATAGGAATGCATGTAATACGATAAAATAGGCAAGAATGTGATACAATACGATCACAGAAATTAAATTAAATTAGAATATGGTACTGTATCACACAGTTAGATTTCACAGGATATAATACAATATGATATGATATGATACTTAACTGTAAACAACAACAGGACACAGTACAACACAGTGTGAGTATAGTAAGGTACAATATTATTTGATACAATATGACATGACATGAAGAGAGAGATTTGATAAAGTAAGTTACGTGTTAAGTAACAATAAGTTATGATGAGAATGCAATACAGTCAAAATACGTGATACAGTAAATCATGTTGTGATACACTACCATACAATAATATATGAAATGAAACATTACGTTAGGTTACGATCTGATATGATATGATAATTTACAAAACTAATTGTTATGATAAATTACGTTAGTACCATACAATATGATACAGTATGGTATGGTTAAGTACGATATCATACAATACGTTACCCTTATGTCACGTTGTGTTTCATTAGGTTATGTTAAATTATGTTACGTTACATTACATTGTGTTATATTATATTATGTAACATTACATTAGGTTATGTTATGTAACATAAAGTTAAATTACATTTTGTATGTTACATTACATTATGTTATGTTACGTTATGTTGCTTTACGTTATGTTACATTATGTTACGTTACATTATGTTACGTTACATTACATTATGTTGTGTAACATTACGTGATGTTACATTACATTATGTTACATTATGTTATGTAACATTACGTTAGGTTACATTTTGTTATGTAACATTATGTCACATTACATTATGTTACGTAATGTTACATAAAGTTATATCACATGTTGTATGTAACATAACATTATGTTATGTTACATAACGTTGTTACATTGCATTGTTACATTAGGTTATGTTACATTATGTTATGTTACATTTCATTATGTCACATTAAGTAATGTAACATAACGTTATATTACATTACGTTATTTTACGATTCGGTATAAACCGGAGCAAAATGGTACAATATGACAGGATTCAGTGCATTACATTACCATATGATACAGTATGATATGATTTGATACAGAGCGAAGAAATATGATCTGGAACAGAATGGCACAAAACTATACCATACAGTGTTTTGAAGTATAATGTTGTAGTACATCATCTGAAGTCAAGATGTGCTGACACACATTTCAAATCATTTAGTTTAATGCAACCTGTTTTTTTTTTTTAAATATACAACTAATGATTCTCACCTTTGATCAATTTCAAGTCTGACCTCTGTCTGTTTGGTTTCATGATTTTTTTCTTGGGGCCAAAAATCACCTGTTTTGACACCTACAAATACATGTAGCAGCACTCCTAAGCCATTTTGGCTCTTTTTTAAATCAAAATATATAATTTTTTGAATATCAATATTTGGCATTGAATCAGGATGATGAAATATTGCTGTATTAATATTTTAAATCACCTCCACTAGAAACGTCCATATGTAAGTAGTTTTATCTTGCAGCCGCAACATGTGATTCAAATTGTGCTGAAAAGCATAAAAACTGCTGATTGTGGGATGCTATCACTCAGTACAGCCGTCATAAAAAGGAAATGAAAGCATGTCAGGATGTGTTTCTGTTACACTCGGGCTAACAGGGTCTGTGACGGTCCCGCACACGCATCTGCACACTGACAGGCGTGATACAAGCTCTTGGGAAATGACAGAGGCGTCAGTGTGATTTATAAATGATGCTGTGAAGATTTTGTGCTCGGAAGCGTGGAAAAGGTGTGAAAAATTATTCTGGGGACTGATTTCCTAGCCCTGGACGTCACCAGGAGAAAGAAAATGCAAGACAACAGAAAAGGAGGAGGAGAGGACAGAGTATAAATGTTAAAGTGTTATTCTGTTAGTCTGACACTCACCGACTTCTGTTTCTGTTTAGCTGGGCCACCTACAGATTCAAACCACACAGCAGCAAGAAAAAGCACAAAACAAAAGAGTGCATTTAGTCACTGACAGGTTAGGATGGGGGGATTGGTAGAGGAGCTAATAATGGATCAAACCAGAGTTAACACATAGAAATGCAATTAATTCAGACTTAAATACAGCAGCAGCCATTTCAGAGTGTTCAGTTAGTCGAAAGTCTCTCCAGGCTAGTCAATGAGCACAGAAACAAGTGTCCAACATGTCCAACCATCAGGGGAGTTAAATCCAGAGACAGCAGGGACCGTTCAGTTGTGAGCAGTTAGTGAGAAACGGAACAGGGGAAGGAAAAAATTAGTCTGGATCTCAGAGTAGTCAGGGAAAAATCTGGAGGGGAGGAAACAAATTGCCCTAAGCCTCCTCGTGTTACCTTCTTAAAGAAGGGCAGGCGGTGGGTGTTGGCCTGAGGGGATGTTACGCTGCCTGACTGGCCCTTGGGGGAGCGAGGTTCACCCTGGAATTCAGGGGGCTCCTCAGCATCCAAGTCGAGAGGATCAACATCAAAGGACACATTGGACATGTCCACATGAGCTAATGGAGGGGGGAGGTGGAGAGGTGAAGAAAGAGAAGGGGGAAATAATACAGAGAAGGGAGAAGACAGGAAAACAAACAAGGAAGTAAAGAGAAGAATATGAGATGCATCCAGAGAGACATGAAGGAAACTGCAAGAGATGGCATACACACTGAGATCAAGAAATGTGACTTAATATGATTTAACTGGAAGTAGAGTTTGAAAAGAAAATATCAGATTATCATGAAGAAACATACAAACGTAAATATGAAGGACAAAGTGATAAATATACAACAAAAAAGTGTAGACGGAGGAAAGAAGCACAGCAGGAAAAGAAACCAGGCTGAAAGGAAAGCTGGGGGTCAGATTTAAATTTGTGTCTGGGTTATTGTTTGGCTGGTATGGAGAAGGGCTGGACAAGCAAATGGGGAGTCTTATTTATCTAATCAGCTCAACAGCCCCTCTAAAAATCAGAAATAATCTTTTTTTTAAAGAGTAACTAAACCCAAGAGATTCTCCCTGAGGTGCATCGACCCAGGATGTTAAAGTCCGGCAGTTACATTCATGAAATAACTACACTGCAAACATTACAGACCAAGCAACATGTTCAGGTCTAATCCAGGATTAAATCATGTTCACTTCTGTCTTAGAAGTGGCTTCTTATGCTTTATTAGCTTTCACTAAAGCTAATAAAACCACACCAGCTAGGTACTTTTCTATGAGAGCCATTGTAGTTATTAAAACATGTGCTTTACCCAAGCTGAAGAAAACATAACTAATGCCAGTGTAATTACTTTAGCCATGTAGGTAACGTAGATAACAAAGCAAACATAGCCTCTTTGCTTAAGCCAACATATCATAACCTAAAATCGCTAACATAGCTTAATTAGCTTTAGTTTTAGCTACAGTAACTACGCAACTATTTCATTAAAAAAATTAAGTTCATGACATTTGCAAAACTGAAAGGTGTACAGTCTTCAGCTATATCAGCTACATAGCTTTTGTAACTAATGTAGCTTCCTTAGCCTAAGCCTTAGCTATGTAACCCAAGAGCATTTTTACTTAAATAAAAAATGTGTTTTTGAGAACGGCAAAACTATACAAGGTGTATAGTCTTCAGCCACATTACCTACATAGGTTACATAGCTAACATAGCTAATGTAGCTTCATAAGCTATGTTAGCCACAAGCTATTTTATGTGAATAAAACATGGGTTTTGGGGAATTTCAAAACTGAAAAAAGGAGTACACTCTTCAGCGACATTACCTACATAGCTTCCATAGCTAATGTAGCTTCATAAGTTATAGCCTTAGCTATGTTAGCCACAAGCTATTTTATGTGAAAAAGAATGGGTTTTTGGAAATTGCAAAACTAAAAAAAAAGGTGTACACTCTTCAGCTACATTACCTACATAGCTTACATAGCTAATGTAGTTTTGTTAGCCATAGCCTTAGCTGAGCAAGCAACATGCTATTTTACATGAAAAAGCATGGGTTTTTGGAGAATTGCAAAACTGTAAAAGGTGTACAGTCTTTAGCTACATTGTCTCCATAGATGAACAGGTAAAACAGCTGCATTAGCTCAACTGCCTTAGCTGCATCAGATGTATAGTTGTGTTACTTGAATAAAATATGGGTTTTTGAGATTTGCAAACTGTGAAAGGTGTACAGTCTTCAGCTATTACCAATGTAGCTTGTACAGCTGACATAGCTGCATAAACTACATTGCCTTAGCTACATCAGCTACATATCTGTGTTATTTGAATAAAATATGGATTTTTGGTAGTTGCAAAACCGTGTACGGTCTTTATCTACATAGCTAATGTAGCTTCATAAGCTTTAGCCTTAGCTATGTTAACTGCATTAGCAGATGCTTTAGTTGTAATTAGGTTTTGCAGTTCAGGTTTTTAACTTTTATGTTTTGGTATCCTAACCCTAATTGCTATGCTAATTTTTCCACACAAAATGTAGAATTTTTAACATTTTGTGTCTTACTGTCAAGATGTGGACCCAAACAAAGCAACTAATGTTTTCATCTGAAAATGAAGTCTGAGGGTTTAGTTACTCTTTAAACAATTAATTCTTCCTTCACTAAAATACAAACTTTGAGAAGAAAATAAAAGGCATAGAGAATTCCTATTCTAAACAAACAAGGTACAATTTAAGATAAAGTGCTGAACTGTGTATTTTTTCCACCTAGGGACACTTAAAGGTGTTCCAGCATGCTAACAGTCTTCATGCTAAGCTGCAGCCAAAGAGGCTGATGAAAATATTTCCCAAAGTTTGAAAGTGTGTAGTCAGATCATTTATACACTTCCAAAGTACAAAAGTTGTCATAATTTTTCATACTATAGCTCTTTCATACATACAACCCTGATGCTTTCCTGAAAATAACAAACCTACAAGGAAAATTCCAGACTTGCTTGTTCAAATTTGTCCCTTTCACAGGAACTTTCCTTCAGTTTGCTTGGCAGGCGGTGGAAGAGTGGGGGAGGGGGGAAGGAACTAGGGGGCTGGCAGGGAAATTTAATGGCAACATCTGGGTAAAAAATGTACCTGTTTGCATTCACACATGCAGGAACATTTAGGACATTTCCAGGAGTTTTGTGCAAGTGTGAATAGGACTTAGGAAACTTTCTGATGCCACATGTTTACGATGCATGCAAATTAGCTGGTATGAAAAAGTGCTGGAGCTTTAAAAACTTCTACATTTAATAAGACTGTGGTGTATAAGACACATTCACACAATCATATCGAAGGTCTAAAATCTGATATAACAACCTCAGGGTGTACAGGATAAATCAGACAGGTGTGCTTTGTATTGCACAGGAATTCACTCCAGTGCCTCTGTTTGGTCCTTCAAAGTTGTTTATTTTTCCCATGTTTGCAATTTCCTCTCTCCTATTGTCTCTGATATCGAGCAGCAGTTCTCTGTTGTCTCTGCGACGAACACACACTCATGCACGCACACATTAGCCAGACAAACTAATCAAGTTTAATGACAGTGGCCCTTTCCTGGCTCTATTTCAGTCCAGTCCTGCGTGCTAATGACAGACCTCCTAAGACCCTCTCACTTCACAAAGCGACCCAATGAGACTCAGCGCCCATGAGTCATCATCATGCTCGACTAATTAGCCAATTAAAATCTTCATCTGAAATCAGGCACTTGTCAGGAGTCTACACACCCACACAAATGTGCATTATATCCCTGTTATTCAGCTGGATAGGGAGACCCCTTTAACCTTACCTGTGCCGGGTGGGGTGGGCCTGCGTGTTCCTGTGGCAACATCCAGACTGGAGCTTCCTCCAGATTTACTATTGCAGGAAACAAAAGTATGAGGTTATAGAAACACTTATACTTTTTACAGATTTCAGATGAAAATACAAGCTTTGTGCATTTAATGACATAACAGCTGGCTCCCTCCTAAATGAGACAGCTCATCAACACACTTTGCTGTAAACAAACGGCTGCTGTGACTTAAAGGGGACATTTGCTGATTTTCAACCAGCTGCTGTGTATCAATTCAATATTTATATTCTATGTAAATGAACAATTTTACTTGCTGTAATTGAGTAGTGTTTTTTTTTGTACTTGTACTTTTTTAGGTACATTTTTAAATCAGTACTTTTAATTTTACTGAAGTAAGTTTTAATCAGAGTAACTGTACTTTTACTTGAGTACAATACTCTTGTGCTTTTTCCACCTCTGCTGACTAAACAGTAGCACAGTGAGAGGATGATTCCACATCACGACCCGACAGCTGTTGTTCACAGTAAAATCTAGAGTGTTGATATCTCAGGGTTAAACATTTTCATGGGCAAATTTACCCATCATGCCCTGGAGGAGAGTGTTTAGATGTCTTTTATATGTGTTTGGCCACATTTCTGGTGTTTCTTGATGTAAGACACATTTGTACCATGAGTGAAGTTATCTGTTGAGTTAAGTTCCTGCTTGTGACTTTAGGTTTCCATGTGACATATTTATTGCATATTTATCATTATGTATTATGCAGAGTTTCTGTAGCCCTTTCATATTTTAAAATATTCAACACTTTAAAAGAGTAGTCTGCATCCAGAAGCTGATGCAGGTTTTTTCTTGAGCAAAAAAAAAAAAAAGTTTGTATCTTCAGTAATTTTGGACCCAGCCCTGATCCTTAAGGGACCCCCATCTGACCTGTAACATGTTAGACTTGTTGTTGATCTGTACATATTGATGCCTGTTTTAGAGGTGATTTGTGTACCTTTCTAGTTTGGACAGTAATAAAGTATGGTCAACTGTGTCAAATGCTTCCTTTAAACCCATTAAAATAGCTACCCTATGTTCTTTATCGTTGATTGCTGTGATATTTGCTCTATCAGAAATCTATCTATCATCTGTAACTGCAGTTGTTGTGGAACAGGTTGATATAAAGCTGTATTGATGTTCATTAACTAATCTCTGCTTTCTATTAATGAAAGGTTCTTCTAAAATTTCACCATGTAATTTAAAACATTTTGGTTCAATATAAATTAAAACATCAATCCAATAAGGCAAACTTGTCTTATCATAAAGGCTTCATTTTAACAAACATGCTTTGTCAATGCACTTTTCTTGATCTCTGACTGATAAACACATGAGAGTCAGTTCTCTATTCTACTCTGTAATCCTTTTCAATAGGAAATGACTGAGAGTTGCCTTGAAAGACAATGGTGTATTTGAACCCTTTTGGCTGAAGGGCCTTTTCCGAGAATTTCCATAGCACCAATTTCATTCTTTTAACCTTTCCAGACAGTCTAGACAGACAGTCTGGTCATGAGACAAGTCAACCTTCCTATCAGCAAGTTCCCCTCTGAGACAAACAAGAGACTGAAATAGGAAATAGGAATAGATTTTTTGCAAGAAAAAAAAAAACAATAAAATATCCTAACATATTAGAGACAGATCCATTTCTAAAGGCACATTAAAATCTGGAATATATTTATCAAATAAAGGAACATCTTTCTGGATATATTATGTCTAAGGCTTGAACTTCAGAGACCTTAAAATATAAACAAACTGAAGCTCTGTAGAGGAATCCAATGACTCACTATTTTAGGAAGTTTTACATTACCTGGTGGGTGAAGTGTGACTCATGGTAAAGCATTCATTTTTTTTTATAAAATCAGATCGTTTGTGATGCTGATGTTGAGGGATTTTCACAGTTACTGTACCTAGAGCTGAGTCGGTTCTGTCTCATCCTCTGCTCCTGCAGGAGGCGGGTATTCTCCAGTTTGACCGGGCTGGGGATGAAACCCACCTCACAGCCCTCCTTCACCAGACGTCCGATCCACCAGTCGTTGTTGTACTTCTGCAGGGGAGAATCATACACAGACATCATATGTGACACAAAAATGCAACTAAACTGTTCTGGTTTTATGCTTTGTGATCGATAATTTCCATGTAGAAGCTGAAAACCAAATTATGTATTCAAAGCAACCAAAATCAGGAAGTTGAGAAAGTAAAAGCCAAACTTTTCCATACAGAATTTTTATACAAATTTGGTTCACCCAATTCTGCTTGCACTGCAGCTCTTGTTACTGCTAACTCCCACTCAAGGCCTGGCTCGAGTTGAAACAGAAGGAGACAGTGCAGTGAGTTGCAGTAAAACATGATCCCTCACTGGATTCACACCCACCATCACTGCCAATTGTTTGACGGGGCCAATTGCAACTTGAAATTCTACAGTTGCTCTCTTTTTCTCTTGCACCATGCATGAGCCTCACTCAGTCGGTTATGTAACACAATTTACCCCTTGTTGGCATTTTTTACTGTAAAAAGCTGTGTGTATCATCTACTCTTTAGTGTAAACCTGAATGATTTTGCTCCTCTTTTTTTAGTGTTAAGGTGATACCTCTTTAATGTGCAAGAAGTCTTTGGCTTCGAAGGATATGGCCATGCCCTGCACAGGAACGTCATCACTGGGCCCGGGGTTGTAACCCACATTCGTCCGCACTGCAAACGCCACAGGTTTGGTCTGCAGCAGGGATGGGAAAGAAAATTTTCAGAATAAAACACCCAGTGTGGCCTTGACACTGATAGAGGTTTACCAGGGTGGAAAAAAAACACGATGTAGCGATTATGCAACAAAGATGACTACTAAACATGAATTCAGAGTTTGATTTCTAACCTTTGCTTTCTCGAGTGTGGCGAGAGCCTGTCTGTCCGCCTCCTTCCTCAGAGCCTCGGGGTCCTCCTCCAGGGACACGTCTGAGTCCGACGGCCGGCTGGTGTAGGAGTCGGCGGAGCCCTGAAATGCAAAATAAGTGAACATAAAGGTGAGGAGGGTAAAAAACAGACCTGCATGTCTATGCAATATCTTCTGCTGGAAGCAAAACAGGAGTTTGAAAATTGCAGAATGAACTGAGATGTGTTGGTAAAACTTAAAATATCTAAACTAACCTTTTTGTTCATCCTGATGTTGGCTCAAATTGACTTATCTCAAGCATGAAGGCTCTACCTCTTGTTTGGCAGCTCATTCGTGGTTAAAATGTCAAGACTGCTTTGAGAAGCATAACCTACATAAACACAAAGGCCTTCATATTGCATGAAAGCTGACTCTGTGTAATTTGAGGTGGAGAGGATGCTCAGTAACAAGCGACATTTCCACTGCAGCTGCAGCAAGGCTGAGCCGCAGTGGTTGTGTATTTTGTTATTTTCAGGTACAACACATTCAGCATCAAGTAGAGACAGAAAAAGCTAGAGAAGGGAAAAAATGACTGTTTTAATATTAGATTTAAAGTTCTCATGAAGTGGCCACAGTTTCCAACACATCCAGCTCTCATGCTCAGTAACTTGACCCTCCAGCTGACCCTCTTGCAGACACCCATACCACAATAAAAACTCGAGCCTCCTGCGAGCCAGCAATCAGCAGCGAGGGAGGCAGCTTGAACTTTTTAAAATGTTTGAGTGTTCAACTTATATAACAATCCCACTTGTTCTCTTCTTGCCGTTTCTCTCTCTTTTTCTCCCTCTCTCTCTCGCTGACAGGCTGCCTTGCGCTTTGTAGGAGGTGCTGACAAGAATGCGGACAGCTGAATGTGCCAGGCAGGAGAAGTGACTCACTAGGTGTAGGCTTTTAAAATAGAGGTGAGAATGCGCAAATATGACATACACCATATGTAATGAGGCGGAAAAATTCACTGCACATGTGTAGTGAGACATCACAAATAATGCGGTCAATGAGTACAATAAACATCGCCACAGCAGGGTTGAGTAATGCCTCAATTCATGAGTGTCCATGTTGATACCAAAGCAACACAGTTTGTGACCTCAGTTTGGGTTTAACCCTTCCTAAAGTGGAGTGGATTGAGTCATTGTTTTTTTGGGCAAAGGGCTACGAGTTTAAAAATGCTTCTGAGTAAGAAAAGTGTGCTCAATAAGCCTGTGAAGCTTTTTATCTCTGCTTGAGGCTGGCAGGTCAAAGATAGTTTGGCATTAGCCACAACAACGTTAACACACTTGAATCTTAACACAAACTCTCCACTATAGAGATGCATTGTGGGTCACAATGCCGTAAGCTGTTGGCAAAAACAGAAGAATGTGTGGGAAGTTACAGGAGTAAACTTTTAGGTACTTAGAGTTGATAAACAGCACTTTATAGTTCTGTGCTTAAAACTTGCTGTATTTGTGTGGTATTTATTCTATTACAGCTCATGGAAAAAGGTTATTAGATAGTCTTGATTGACTGATATGAATAATATTTCCTCTGAATGACCCACAAAAGCAATTAAGACCATCACTGGCATGATTAGTCATTTCTATATGGTTATTTCTATTCATGAAGGTTTTATTCTAGCCTTATTTTTTACACAAAGATTCACAACATGTGATATAGCTTACTGTATTAGTAAATTTGGATTTCTTTGCATTCTCATGTCTTATTTTTGCATTTTTGATGCTCTTGCTTGTTTTTTCCTCTGAAAAACGTGTTGAATAACTCTATCTATGAATGGTGCTCTAGAAATAAAATTGTTGAGTTTTACACTCCACATCTGCATATAAATATGCACAAATACTTCTGCCTATGCTCTGGGTTTATTTCATCTATATTTTTTAAAGTTGTCTCGAAATTTACAGATAAAGACTAAACCTTGCAATACCGCCAAAAATTGTGAAGCAATTCAAAAGACCAGCTAAACTCATCAAGAAGCATTCTTTGGAAAATGCAGAACCTTTTAGAAAAGATGGTTTGACTTGGTAATTATTATTGTACCCCGATTGAGTGTAGTGATGTACAACAATAAAACAGCAGGGCAGAGATCATATGGTAACTGGATGTCAGTTTAATCTTAGCAAATGAGAAGTGGAAATCTGCAAACTGTGCTCTAGTAGATTCGTTTCTTTATGTCCAGCCCACCTTAACCTACACATGGATGGTACCCTTCCATTAAAGAAAGAAAAACCCACTGCAATAACTTGAAACTGACAAAAGTAATAATAGCTAAAAAAAAAAAAAAAAAAGAAAATTAAATGGTCAAAATCAGACATTACTTTTGAATTGTGGTTCAATAGAATCATTTCTAAAAAAATAAGCTAATGAAACTGGCCTGGACAAAATTGATGGTACCCTTAACTTAATATTTTGTTGCACAACCCTTTAAGAAATCTCGGCAATCAAGTGATTTCTGCAACTCTTAGTGAGACTTCTGCATCTCTCCACAGGTATTTTGGCCAATTCCTCATGAGCAAACTGCTCCAGCTGTCTTAGGTTTGATGGGTGCCTTCTCCAGACTGCATGCTTCAGCTCCTTCCGCAGATGTTCATTAGGATTTAGATCAGAGCTCATAGATAGTCCAGTATTTGTTCTTAGCCATTCTTCTGTGTTTTGGGTCATTATCTTGTTGGAGAACCCAAGACCTGTGACTGAGACCAAGCTTTCTGACACTGGGCAGCACATTTGGCTCCAGAATGCATTGATAGTGTTGAGATTTCTTTGTACCCTGTAATGATTCAAGACACCGTGTGCCAGCTGCAGCAAAGCCGCCCCAGAATATAACCAAGCCTCCTCCATGTTTCACAGTAGGCAGAGTTCTTTTCTTTGGATGCTTTATTTTTGCGTCTGTAGCACGTTGGCTCAAACGGCGATGCATGGTGTGTTCTGACACTAATGAACCTTGACTTTGGAGTTCACCTCTAATGTCTTTGGATGTTGTTCTGGGCTCTTTGGTGACCATTCCTATTATCTGTCTCTTCAACTTGTCATCAATTTCCCTCTTGCAGCCACATCAGGGACTGTAGTCACAGGAACATCAACATGCTTGGAGATGGTCTCATAGCCTTATCTTTATAATGCTTGTCTTTAATTTTCTTTCTAATCTCCTGGGACAACTGTCTCCTTAGCTTTCTTTGGTCCATGTTTAGTGTGGTACACATCATGACACCAAACAACAAAGTGACGACTTTCCACCCTTTAAATAGGCTGACTTCTAAGTTTGAAGACACCTGTGACGCTAATTACAGGACACATCTTAGTTTAACATGTCCCAATGGTTAATCTATTTTCACACTTTTCAATGGGTACCATTGTTTTGTCCATTTCATTGATTATTGTTTTCTCTTTCTTTAACAGAGTGGTACAAACATTTTTTCCTTGTCTGTAAAATTGACATGCTTTGAATCTACTGCATTTTTCCCTGTTTTTCACATATTTAAATTTTGCAGAATTATGCCACCTGATGTAAGCTAATTTGATTGACAAAAGACTGAAAGGTGCACTCTGAGCCAGAAATTACTCTTCCACAGAGTTCAACTCATCATCCCAGCTGTGCTGAAGTTCCTCCTCAAAGGCAGGACTTACCCAACCCAGAGGGTAACTTCACTCATGGTGCAAAAGTTTGTAATGCTCAAAGGCATTCTGGGTGAAACTTTGCAGAGATGACTGTCAAATAATTTGAGTACAATGACAAAAGACTACTCAGAGTGATCGAGTACTGTTTAATGAAAAAATAAAAATGTGTTCAGCTCAGAAAAATAGAGTTGAAATAGCTATTTTGGATTTGAAGTTAACACAAGTCTTTTTTTTAGCAGCCATTTACTGCTCAATCTGACTGTGTGTTATTTTGACGATTGGAAGTATAAAAGAGAAGGCATTATTTAAAAATTGCATAAATACAAATGTTGCAGTTGTATTTTAGCAGGCTGTAGTTTGCCTGAGAATTATGGTTGTCAAAAAAGAGATTTCCCAATATGGACTTCTTAGGACTTCTATTTTGGGTTATGGGATGAAACTGGTACAGATAGTGCTTGATTTTTCTCAGTATCAGCTCAGCTATCATTGTAACCTTGAGTTAAATAGCAAAATATTTGGTGTGTTTTATAGCTGTTTTGATTTTCTTTCTTATCTATCTTATTGATTTCTTTTATAAAAAAAACCAAACATTTTCTAAGCTTTTTTTCTGCCTTTATCTAGATAGGATAGCTGAAGAGAGACAGGAAATATGTGTAGAGAGATGTGGGGAAAGACATACACCAGACTGAGAATCGATTATAGTAACTATAGCCTCTGTGTCCATTGCTGTTTTTAAGGTAAAATGAAAGAAAAGTTAGGCCATGGCTGGCTTTCATTAGAGGAGACTTAGATAGATAACTTAAAGAGAGTACAATGAAATAGAAATATTGCTTCTATGTTAAAAAGTCTGCATGTTTCTATGCTGTTTTGGATGATTTACGCTCCTTTGTGTCTTTGACTACATTCTCTTTATGATTTGAAACAAACAGACAAAAACAAATGTTGATTCTAGCTCAGCCACCTGTCGTATCGAGGCTCTCTGTGACTTGGCAACAGTAGACCGAATGTAGACACTCCCTGTTGCCAAGGCAATGGCTACCTACTCCTCTTGGCCTCGGGCATCCACACATCATCCGTACTTCCTGTTTCATTTTACTCAAACGCCAGCGGCAGTGCGCTTGCATCCCACTCTAGTGGGAGGAATAATCCTGTGAGCGGCGTGCGGCATCTAATGAGAACAATAACAGCCGCCCACACCTACGGGCTCTGAGTCATCTTCAAAACCGTGCAGGTGTATCCCGACAAGGGGCGCCCACTGAGTGACGGGTTGCACACACTGACCATGGGAGCATCCTTAAAGAAAAAATAGCAAAGATGACGTCTTAGACGACCTGGGACTGACTGGTTTGTTTGTGAAAATGTAGAGCAAGAGAAGAGTGGGAGGAAAAGGCGATGACTTTGTGTAAATATGAGTGTGGACAAATGTCTGAGTCACACATGCTGTTGATTCATGTCAATGAAGAGAAAAGGCTGAAAAGCTGGACACAAAAGCCAATTCTTTGTGTATATTTTTGCATGTTTTTCTACCTAACAGCTGCTGAAGCCTGTTGATCAACCAATAGGGTGACTTCTCCTTCTCTCTCTTCTTCTTCCTTTCCTCTCATGTCAACGAGTTGTGTCTCTAATTTAGCAGCTTGCTTCACTTCACATACAGCTCCTGTTCAAAATAGCAACAGGTCACCTGATGCCAGGGCCGCCTTCCTATTGGCAGTGCCAGACTAGAGACCCCGGCAGTGTCATAGTAACCATCTCTGCAGCTTATAACAGCCAAGCAGCCAGCTGGTGAGCGCTGCATATGGATGGAAATAAATAGAAGATACAGAAATCAATAGTAAATACAATACCCTGAAGGGAAATCAGCAGTGGGGAGATTGCATAAAAGCTTTTCAACAGGTGATCAATGAGGCCTTTTCTTCCACTGTCAGGCTGCAGACTGGTCAATAGGCTGGAGGATAACAACATTAAACAAAATGTTATGGCCTTTTGAGGCAACTAACAAGACTCCACATCTGAAAGTATTTTTCTCCAACAAACTACAAGTGCAAGAGGTGAAGCTAAGTAATTATTCAGAAAATGAACTGATGTGTTTCTCTGCTCCACTGTGCTGCCCCTGTGATGAATTTACACCCCCTTAGCGTTGATATTGAATAAATGGACTGGGAGACAAAGAGAGCAACCGACTGGAGGGTGGGGGGTAATGGAATAAGGAGGAAGGGCGGGCCAGGAGAAGACAAGTGCTTTGATTAATGAGGGTTGAAGAGAGCCCCCCTGCAGCTGAGAAATGAGTGATCCAATGATGGAGATGGATCAAGAAAATGAAGGAATTGTTTAAAGTGGAATAAAAATGGAGATTGCATGTAAACATGTTAGTTTGGCGAAAATAGTGATAAATTGGATTTCATGACACTAGGACAAGGCCGCCCATGGGGGGGGGGGGTGGGGGGGGTGGGGGGGCGCTTTCTGGAGCACTGCCAAAATTGGAGTCCCATGGAAGTGATGATTTTAAAGTTACTCTATGATAACCATATCTTATATTTAACCTGAATAATAACCACTCTTATCAAAGAGAGAAATTATGCTGCAGTAAAATATAGCCCTTTTTCAAAATGTTAACCTTTTTCTTAAAACAGAATTACCTTTTTATTGTAATGTTCAAGATGTGGATGGGCGCACTAACTAAACTATTTGAATAGTAAAGTTAGATGTCATGGCTAAGCCATAATGTCCCCAAACGTCAGAATACTGGAGAACAAAGTAGAAGGAACTGAAACAATATAAAAATAAAAAAAATAATTAAGCAATTGTGAAAAGAGTTAAAAATGGGGACAATGGGAAAAAAAACACAAAAAGGCCAAAAGTGGGTAAAAAAATGGATGAGTGGTTAAAGAGTGACAAAAATAGGTAAAATTACAAAAAATGGCTTCAAGGAAGCAAAAAACAGATAAAGGTGCAAAAAAATGTTAAAATGGTTGGAGAATGATGAGAAACTATTAAAAAGTGATGATAATTGGTCAAAGATGTCAACAATGGGCAAAAGGTGGCAAAAAGGGATTCAAGGACACAAAGGCATACAAGATCAAAATTGGGCTTAAAATGGCAAAAAACTGTTAAAAAGTGGCAAAAATTGGTTAATGTTAAAAATTGGTAAAAAAAAAAAAGTGCAAAAATTGGTAAAAAAAAAAAAAAAAAGAAAGAAAACAAACAAAACTTGCAACAATGGATTACAGAGGCAAAAATGGGCAAAAATTGACCAAATTTGGCAAAAAGTGGCAGAAACTACAAAAAAAAAAAAAAAAAAAAGGAGGGAACATGCAAAAAGGATTGCCTAAGTAGTTAAAATGAGGTACAATAGTAGCAAAAATTGCTTATATGGGACATTAGAGTTGTAAAAATGGTTGAAAGGGGCAAAAATGGGTCAAATATGAAAACAATGGGTGGAAAAAGGGGCATGTATAAGTAATTTGAACATCAGACACTAGCACCAATGTTACTGATCCTTAGGAATAAGTATCGAAAACTGGCACCAGCATAGTACCAGTACCAACACATCTGATACCTACTGGACTGAATTACAACACTGATATTGATACTTCATTTTGATACCCTGCCACCCAATGAAAGACAAGAATTAAGTTATGAATGTGTGATTTAAGTTACACTGTTTTCCTTTAATATCCCATGTTTGACTGACACCTTATAAAGATATTTCTGCAAATCATTAATGATACCCAGACAGCTTTAATTCTCACGCTGACTTCCAACATGTTTTGTCCCCTCAAAAGTAATAATTTAAGCACTGTTTAATCACCGGCACAATATAAAGAGTATTAATTTAGCACAAGTATAGGAAAAAACCCAAACGATGCCCAACCCTACTGAACCTACACACATGCATTTATATGAATAAATCACAACTGGGCAGGTCCCATTCACTGGGTTTTTCAGGGGTCAAGTGAAATTTGAGGGCAGGCCTGCACCTGAAAAAAGTGTTTGGAGATAAATATACTTTAGGCATATATATGAAACAATCACACCCAGCTAGACTCGATGGTCTGCCTGTGCTCTTTGACTTGATAGTTGTAGCGTATAAACCCCCAGCGCTGCAGTAATCTTGCTGTCGTCTTCCTTAAGTTAATATAAATCAGAGATTTGGCATCCATCTCATTATTTAAAAAGTAAAGAGACAAGAAATACATGGGGCTGTTAAGTTTGTCCATGCTTTCACTGCAACCAGCTAGCTCAAAGAGTGCATATCACCGTCTACTGTAGCAGATGTGGGCATGCTCCCATCAGTGCGCTGGAGCTGGACATGTATATTGGGCCAGTGCCAGTAGTCCAGTTATATATACTATAATCGCTTTGACCGTAGCTTGACTTTACTGTGCACATCTGTCTGAAAACAAACCAGAGGGCAATGACATCAATGTGTGACTACTAGCATAAACAACAATAACACCCCAGCAGGTGTGTCAGATTTCTCATTGTTCCACTGATCACTATCTAAAAGTTTTAACACGTGGCTAACCACTGCCCTGATAATTAAACAGATCATATCTCTCCCTTTCTTACGAGATAATGTGAAAATCCTAAATAACCAATATTTACGTTATCATATATCCCTCCTCCTAGGGAAGCCAACAATCCAGAAAGACATCAACATCCCATTTCAAAAACGCCACAACACAATGCACTGCACAATGAGAAGAGCTCATAGCAGACAGGTACAAGATAAGAAAACTGAAGGAGGGAGGAAAAGAACAGGCAGCTCAACATACTCAGGGAATCTCAAAGGACAGATTTCCTGTCTGAGGCTTGAGGCCAGTAGCTACCATATTTCTTTTTTTTGTGTGTCTGTCACAGCAGCGTCATGGCAACCAGCTGGACATTGTGAAGATGACTGGAAAGATGAGTCATGGCCTGAAATCCCCGTTCTCGCAAACAAGCAAACGAGGAAGTCCAGTAACAAGGTGTTCCTGTAATTTACAACACAGCTCAGAGACTCACTGAGGGCTGGCAGATATAAAAATAGAGGTGCAAAGTTAGCATTGAAAATCTTCTTTAGTTATCAGTTTAAGTCATGATTAGGGCTGGGTTAACCTGACACGCAAAACCTTCAATACAAAGCATTTGGGAAAGGGTAGAGGCTTTGAAAAATACTCACAGTGTGATTGGATGAACGTTCTGTCTGTCACATCTTTACATGCCAATCAGAGCAACAAAACACGTGACATACACATTGTAACGGTTAGGGCTTTTATTTTAGAGATCAACTGAACCTCAAAGATATTCCAAGAAATAAAACTTGTTATGATGAGTGTTTTTATTTGAAAGTCATCTGTACTCAATAGATCATAATGAATTTAATGTGAAAAATTCAGGCTTTTAATAAGAATCCACCCTACTTAAAGGGAAGTCAAAAGAACATAATTTTTTAACAACTCAGATTTAATTTTAAAATCCAATATAGTTCAAATAAATTCTAAGAAACAAATTTTGACACCATTAAGGCTTTTATTTTGAAGGTTCAGTCTACTCATGAGTTTCAAACATTTTTTATGAGGGAGAAAAGTGAGACTTTTATGTTTTTGAAATCAAATCTATTTCTAAAAGATTCTAAGGAAAATATGTCATTTTGATTAAGGCTTTTATTTTGGAGGTCAAGTCTAGAGATTCTGTGGCAGAAACTTTGTAAATATTAAGTATTTTATTTTGAAAATTCAGTCTTCTTTAAAGACAGTTTAAGGAACAAACTTTGTAATGATTAAGGCTTTTATTTGGAAAAAAAAATTACTTCAAAAAGATTGCAATAACTGAAGCCCTTATTTTGAAAACTAGATCTTCTTAAAGAGATTCTAACAAACAAATTTCTTCTAGGGCTTTTATTTTGAAAGTCAACCAACTCAAGAGGTCTAAGGCTTTTGTTATGAAAATCCAGTTTAGTTAAAGGAGATTCAATGGAACAAACTTTCTAACGACTTTTATTTTATTTTGAAAATCCAGTTTATAAGAGATTAGGAAACAAATTTTGTATCTATTAGGGATTTTGTTCTGACAAATTGTGAGGTAATTCCTTTGAAAGGATACGTTTAACCTGAAAATCCAGGGTAGTTCAAATGTTAAGGCCAGGAGGGGTGAAAGTATTTTTTAATGCTGTCCCATTCATTTCAATGGGGCCTGTTTTTAGTTGATAGCCTCACTTGGTAAGGCTTCTGTACACGAGAAGTCAGCATAACATTACTGAATTTTCTGCTCACAATGATCACACATGTACCTGAGAAATTTAATAAGTGGAATATGTTTGTGGTTAGTTTTGTCCAGTAAACACAAAGTTGGAAAGAGAAAAAAATAAAAGAAGTTGCAATAAAATCGGATTTATTATGAAATAGTTGGAACTTTTGGCTGGGTTCATCTCACATACTTCTAATTTATGCTACCAACAAGTGCAGCACAAATCAATCATTAAAATAACATAATAAAAGCATAATTGTTGAGGGAAATGGTCCATCCAAAAACATCTTATGAATTAAACTGATCAATGACTAAAATAAATGTTACCAGCAGCCCTATATTTATCACCATAACTATTCCACTCACAGCAAAATGACTGAACTCAGCCCTAAATGTGAAAAATGCTCAAATAATTAAGCTGTACAATAGGGGACATCAAAGATTTTCAAGTTCATATAATCTGTAGGAACCTCCAACCCTGGCCTGTTTGTGACAGGGGGACAACCATGAAAGAAGACCCCCTAAAACGGCCACAGGCCAGGCAGTGCACATAGCATAGCAGGCGGCCGGTGGGACTGGAAGTCTAATAAAAAACACAGCGCCTTTCCAGCAGCTGTGGCCCGGCCCAAAATGGAATCGCACTCACAAGAAGGGGGAGCGAGGCGAGAAAGCCTAAAAAACCAGGAGGTAAAGCTCTATCAGGACACCAGCAATAAGTTATGTTTCATATCTCAAAGCAACCACGTCTGCTGAATATTCAAAACTCAATCCTCACACAAACTGCCTCCAGACCTGTCAGACACAGCAGAAATCTCTAGATTAATCCAGATCCTTCTTACCATGACGGGCCTTTGAATCCTCTCAGTCCTCTCCATACCTCGTTTGCCACGCTCGCCACACCACGGCAAACCAAGGGGGCAACGCCAGAGTCCACAGACAGAGTTATGTGTGTACGAGAGATAGTGGCAACTAGTGTGAGTGTGTGACCAGTGCAGAAGCGTACATGTGTATGTTTGTGTGTGTGTGTGTGTGTGGTGTGTATGATGGAAGAGAGAGCCAGAAAAGAGTGGTGTATGTGTGAAACTAGGAGAGCGCTCTCTTAACCTCCAACCCCTTCACACGGACACCCATAGGCACACACGCCCACCCTCCCTTCTACACAACCCAGAGGAACGTGAACCCTGTGTAGAGGAAAGGAGTCAGGGCTGGCTGGCTGAAGGGTGGAGGGGGGTGGGGGGTCGGGTTGCAGGACTTGTGCTACATTTGCAAAGTGGGGAAATATATTTAGCCCAGGCCGGGGCAGAAACAGGGACATGAACACGCCGAGACCCAGAAGGAGGCTCGGTATGCAGCCGTCAGCCATTCAATGCCCCGGCTGACGTGGGAGAGGGGCTGGGGCAGTGTCCAGGGAAACCCCCCCTCCTTACCTCTCTCTCTCTCTCTCTCTCTCTCTACATTTCATTCCTCTCATCTGTCTGATCTCATTCTCTCCAACCTTGCTCTCTGTCTTTTTGTCTGTGTTTCCCCCCGCATAAGGATATCAGACGGGGGATTAATATGGATATGAGGGGGATGGAAACAGGAGTCACAGGTTCAGTGTTACAGCAGCGAACTGAGGACAAGACGGGCAATGATCCTGGCAATAACTCTGTAAAACATCCAAGCATTTGACAATTATGCATGTGAAAATATTATGCATAACATCCAAAATGCCCCTACTTATAATCAGTTAGGACACAGGACAAAGGAGGTGTGGTTGGGAGGGTGGTGTCCACAAGAGGGCGACCTCTGACACTGTCAAAGGGGCTTCTTCATGGCTGCACTAACAGCCTGAATGAACATTTTTAAGATACTATTTTAGTATATTTTCAGGTGAGCTTGAAGGTGAAACAACATGGCAACTTTAATTGATGGAGGAGTATAAAAATTACTGATTATCTGTACTGTTTGACATCCCTAATCATTAAAATAATGGAAATTGAAACATTTTGAAACACATAGTAGTATAGAAATTTTTTACTTTAGCCTCATTATATTGGCAGGTTGCCAGTGTTTTAGCACAATTTTGATAGTGAAAAGGATTTTGTCTATAATTTCTGTTAATTAAAAATGAAAAATAATCCCTTACTGCATGTCTAGGATGTTTTTTCCTGTTACCCTGGTATCAAACTGTTTAAATTGAATCATATCAAAGTTTACATGTCTGGTAATGTAACAACCATTTGATATTTCCTTACAAAAAACACCCTTCAAGATATAAAATATCAAGATGTTTTTGGTCTCTGTCCTCAGCCTGGAGCAGAGCCACCAGCTGGCTCCTCACACCGTTAAGCACAGCAGCCACAGAGTCTCTACTGGGATTCATCTGTCAGCAATGGCAGGAGGTCTTGTCTCCCTTCAGCATCACAACCCTCCAGACCTTCACATATGGCAACCAAACCAAGACGGGTTCTTATCTTTGGAGCAACAGGGGGAAAAAAATGATGAATTTCAGTGCTCTGGTGATAGAAATCAGACAATCAGTATGTTGGCATGCGCTGTTAAGTTAAGCTACTTTATAGCTGGATTTGGCCTTTAAACTGAACATCTGCTCTTGTTCCAGTATACAGGCACCAGGGGAAAATGGATTTGCTGATGAAAGTGTGTCTAACTCCATCGCAGTGGGTGACGATATCCCCCTAACAGCTGGTTACTACCTATAGCTTTCACATTATGTCACACACTTACAGAGCTGCCCACCTGACTGTTAAAAAGCTTCTTTAAGTCATACATTACATAAACATTGCTAGTCTCAGTTGCCACCTACATTTTTACCAATTTCATTTGTATTTTTTTTAAAGATATTGCTCTTCAATTAGATGCACTAACCAACGAGAGGACAAGCCCAAGTTGTATTCCTGCTGAGGAAAACAAGGTATGTCTTTTCTTCTATTGGAGAGGAGGCTCTGTGTGTTTTTCTCTCTTAGGCCGGCCACACACAATTTTTTAATCCGAAACGATTTTTAAACTGTGGGAGCCCACAGACTTTAGGACAATTTCCAAAGATTTTTCATCTTTAATCCTCTAAACGGACACACTGGACGGCTCAGCCAGACTGTCAGATCACTAGAGACCACACACCTGCCGACCTGCCTACGACCTCGCGCGATCACGTGACTTCAGAAAAAAAACATGTCTGTCGATACGGTCTTGCTGTCTCTCCACAACAGAGTGTCCTGGCATGCATTACAGGTGCAGCAACAATCATAAAACAAGGGAAAGACTCAGGACAAAATCCTGGCTGGAATTAAGGTACCGTTGTGTTTATAGTTGTGAGTGGTGAAAGTACGTATGATTCGTCTGGTGACGCTACCCGGTGTGCTCGCTCTCATTGGTTGTTGTGGGTACTCCGTCAGCGGCACTATGACCTAGAATCAATATTTACGACTCTGGGTTTGGGAGGCTACGCCATGATTTGGAGCAGTAAATTAATTGTGTTGACACCACACACATGCAGACTACTCAGACAAATAATTGTTTGCGACGAGGCTCCAGTTGGTATAGGCCCCCACAATCGTCGGGGGAGGCAAATCTTGCCCCAAATCAGGCTTAAAATCCAGCAGTGTGTGGCCGGCCTTACTGTAGGCTGGTAGGGAAGGGCAGGAGCACTGGGCAGTGCACTCAGCTGCAGCCAATCTTTGGCAAATCAACATCTCCTCTTTACCACCTTGGATTGAGGATTCAGAGTATCACCTCAGCTTCTTGAGTGGTAACTGGCTCTTTCAAACCCTCATCCCCAGCACCTTACAGGTAACCTTTTATTCTTGCAGTTGTAGGTTACAGATACCCTACCAGTGCTTCTGCCTGCCACTGGCCAGCTAACTCACCTTGTTCTACACTTTTATCACAGTAAATAAACTCCTTTGACCTGCAATCTTGGCTTGTTTCTGGTCTTAATCGCAATTTTTCCACATCCTCCTTGTGATACTTTCCTGACATGCTTTCTATTATTTTAACTTGATATTCATGATGTTCTAAAGGGAGATTACAGAGAAGAAACAACAGAAAATGAACTATCTTCGGTTCACTTCATGAATGCATCTTGAAAGGATGCATGGTGGAAAAATTCCAGTTTCATGGCAAGAAAGCATTACGCTTTGGAAATAATTTCCACACTTGCAATCAATTAAAATCAGGCCTGCCAAATTCCAAAGATAAAACAAACTATGACAGGGAAATAAAATCTTTTTCCATAAACTCCAAGTTGCATTGGATTTACTCTGACAGGGATGATGCTATTTGGCATAGTTTCAAAACACAGTATGAAACTGATGTGCTCTACAGAGACAGCACAACAAGTGCTAATTTGAGCCTTTGAGTATGCAGAGTGCACTCTTCAACACTCATTTTACATAATCCCCTGTACACTACCAGCACAAGTCAACGTATTAAATGAAAAAGGACCCCTGAAAAAGCTGTTACAGAGTACAGTTGGAAGCTCTGGCCCTCAGCCTGACTAAATATTCAATCAAATTGGATTTGTCTGTTCACTTTGAAGCTGGTATTGTTCTGTTTCATTTTAAAGCTGCACAACAAAGCAAGATTAGCCAACATGAGCCGAATGCTTAACTCATTAGAAATGTATGTAATGTTTGTTGTCCATAAGTGCAGGCTCTTGGCAAGTGTAACATTTAGAACCTCAAGTCAATGCTCTAGGTCACTTCACAGTTTCTTTTAAACTTTGTCATGAAAAAAGATTTTACTCGATGGACATAGTTATCGCAAAAAAAAAAAAAACTAAGATGAGCTAAGGGCGTGATTCACAAAAAGACTGAAGGATTTTTTCACTGTTAAACTTATACATACTCCATACCTTCAACGCACCATAAACACCATGCACACTCCACCAGACAATTCTCAGTGTAACTAACTAGCAGGCGTGAATCAACATGGAGCAGTTTGACCCAAACAAGAAGGTTTACAAAGTAAAGAACCAAGATTGCGGTAGATTTCAAATAAAACACTAGAAAGAGACTGCAGATCATTTATCTTATCACTAAATCAACATTACATCAAAACACAAAAGCAAATGAAGAGCAAATCAACCCCAGACAGGCAAAGTAACATGCTGTTCCTATGTTTTGCCCTTATACTGTGTTGACTTGTGATTCACTGCAGACATGGCTTATTTGTTGATAGTCATGAAATGCAAAGGGTTAAATTAACCACTAAGGCTGGCCCCACACCACCATTTTAATACTGACTTTAGGCCAGATTCAGTTCTAGGTTGAACTGTCCGTGACTGGATGCCCACATCAACCAATGAGAGCAAGAGAACCAGGTCATGTCCAACTGGATGTACACAGTTTTACAGCTCCAGACATTTTTTGATTTATGTTGCAACTGCAACTGAGCATCCTCCATGTTTGCTTTGCTTCTGAAGTCACATTTGATTGCGCGAGTTTCAGTGAGATCTCCTGTGTGGAGAACCTTCACAGTGAGATCTTTACAGCGACAACAGGTGTGTGGTCTCACGTCTGGCTGAGTCATCTACTGTAGTGTGTGCTCAGATTTTAAATTTTAAAGTGGTTAAAGATTTGAAAATTGTCTAGTGTGTGGCCAGCCTACATTATTTGATGCCAAGAGCATTCTGCCATGTCCTCTCAATCCAGTCATCCTGCTGCTGTTGTATTTTAAATCTGTTCTTCTCTCCTCTACAGGCAGTCTGTCGTTTCAGTGCAACTGCTGCAACCCTCCTCAACCCCAGCTACCTCATTTACATTTTATCTGTATCTCGGTCCAGGTCCTCAGAGGTACACCCCGCATGTCTTCCTGCATCCTTTCTTCACCATCCCTAAGCCATCTCATTGGTGTCAAGGTCCAGCTCCTCCATGCCATCTTGCATCCCTCCATCGCCTTCTCCAAGCCATCTTATCAGAGTTTAGTTACAGCTCCCTCAGGCCATCTTGCATCAATTCATTGTCACCTCCAATCCATCTCATCGCTGTCCAGGTCCAGCTTCTTTGTACCATGCTGCATCCTTTCCCCCCCAGCTACCAAGTACGTAGTCCACTCCACAACTTATCCTACATCCTTCCATCACCACTACCAATGTCAGGATTCCATAATGGAGTTATCCTAACCTAACCAGCTATTGGCCTCACTACCCCTTCAAGTACAAACAGACATGATAATGAAGACTATATGGTATGCAGCTTTCTTTTAGATCTTAACGAATTATTGTCTTTAAGAGTATAAGCAGCAGTTACTGTGCAGTCCTCTGAAGAAACCTCCTTGGTTGTCCTCTTCTGTAGAAGATCCAGCTGTTGAATGGACACTGCTGTTACGTATGACTGCCTTTTAACACATCACTGCTCTGTGTAAGTGTACATGTTTAGAGTAATTCTAACATGAACATTTCCAGCAGTTCTCCTCTACAGACAGCAGACATGTTGCCTATCTTCCACAGCAGCAGACAGCCTCCGCCCGTCTTTGCACAACTGAAGCCCAAGCGTGTTTTTGTTGAACTCGACACACAAACCAACGCTGCCCAATCATGTAAGCTACCCCCCCTCACCCACACACATACACACCCCCACATGCACACCAACAAACAACAAAACCCATCTAACCCTCCTCTCCTTAGTCTCTCCATCCCACTGTGCTTGCACATGGGGGGAGATTCAGTAGACCCGGTCACCATGGTAACCAGGCTGAGTGTACCAGCCAGCTCTACCGTTGGCTGATTGTGGCTCTGGTGTATTTGTGTGTGTGTGGTGAGAGAGTGTGCTCGTGCGTAGGTGTGTGTGAGACTGTAAAGCCTATACAGAGCTCTGCTTTGAGTTGTTAGAGAGAAGGCTAAAATAGACTGCATGGAGAAAAACCAAAACCGCGTCTGCATGCTGCTGTTTGTGTGATAACTAGACACTTACTCAAACATGATCGCAGAGTTTTAATTTTTATGTTTAAACACACAAAGACGTTTCATATAAGCATTTTTATTATAAGCTGCTATAAATCCTTCTACTTTCAGCTTTGATGGGTGAAATGCTCAGAAGTGTTAAATCATCCTTGCTACCAGTAATGAGTTCCTTCAAACCATTATGAATCCAGCCTAACCCGAAGGCCCCAGAGCACAGGGTCCTCCTGCAAGCAGTTAATGAAGGACGAGGCAGAGGGAAGGGTGAAGCGTGTAGGCGAGGATGCAGCTAACCTTTAGAAACCACGGGAGAGTTCAGCTCCCCACAGTCATCAACAGGGATTTAATTTTTTTTCTTAGGGAACAACAGCGACGAACAGGTAAATGCCATTCAATGCAGGGCAGGTCATTCCTCTCCCAAATGAAGAGATCAGACGATAAAAAAAGTGGTTTTGTGAACACTGTGTCCAGACAGTGTGAAACCTTTAACCTGCCTCCTTAGCTCTATTAAAGCAGCTTCTTCACCCATTATGGAGCCAATTTATGCATCTATGTGCGCCAACAGGCTAGAGTCAAGGTCAGATAGGTGAGGCGAATGGTGACGGCTCCAACACCTGGGGTCTTATAATTGCCATCAAACCTCCTGACGACTCTCTGTCTCCATCACAAGGCGGCGGAGTTTGTGTCACTGTATAGTCACAGGGGTTTTACTGCCGTTACTGAGATGCTATCAGAGCCATTACAATGTGTGAGATGAGTGTGTGGGCTGTCTGTGACAAACACACAGGTGTTGAGGATAAGATACACCTTGTTTAAAAGACAAGAAAATAATAGGTTTTCTTAGACAGGCGGGGGGATCAGTGAAAAACTCAGATGGAGTGGATAAACTCAGACAAACAATGACGTGGTACAAATAAACACACAGACATGCTGCATACTCTTAATGGCTCAAAGGGGAAATATTGAGTGTATAGCGTTAGCCCAGATAGGCCACTGAACCCACGCAAGCCCTCATCAGCTGACAACTTGCTGATTCGCTCTGAGCCCTATATTGGCTAACTGCACCCATGCTGCCATATTTAATCTGCTCTAGCTCGGCTATGCTTCGCTGCTCCCTGTGCAAGCTGCTTTTTGCTACCCTCCTCCACCCCAGCTCCTCCTTTATTATGCTTCCAACTAAATCAATGTCGTTCTGTTGTTACTGATGCCTGCTGGGTTTTTTGCTGCTTCTCCCCCTTTCTCAGGCTAAACCATGAATGGTGGCCATATCAGTTATTTGTGAAGTTACAGGGCTAATCATCTACCATGTTTCATAGGGATGCATGGTATTATTGGCCTGATATCAGTAATTATCAACTTAACAAATTTATAAGACCACCACCCAAAGTAAGGTTTATGCCACAGCTGCCCTAAATTGGTAATTACCAAAATCCTTTTTTATGTTTCTGCAATGGTTAATACACCAATATGTAGAAGCTCTTTAACCCAAATGATATTTTTAATGCTAAAATATAATTATTATTGTTATCTATGGATTTTCAAATTTACTGATTTACAAAAAAAAACTGAAAAAATAGTAAGGGGCATTATCATTTCTTGATTAACATGTCAAATTAAAGTTATTTACTTGCACTCCTGAACAGAAAAATGAGTTTTAGTGGTTGAATGTTATGCTTGATTAATTTCTGACTTCTCAGAGAAGCCCAGTGAGCTGGCACAAATTTGGGTCTAAAAAGGTAAAATCAGTTTGAAATTCCTCATTCCTGTTCAAAATTGTAAAGCGTGGAGAGCTTACTGAAAATGAAAGAGTCCACATTAAAGCACTTCATGATGCTGGATGGTGTCCGAGACAAATGTGACAGGTGGTCTAATAAATTTGTTAAGCACTGTATATCAGTGGATATCAAAAATTCCTGCCGATGCTTACAAACAATATTTTGGCTGTGAATATCAGCACGTAAACTTCTGCCATTTGCACTTATAAGTTTGTAAAGTTTTAGGCTGGACCAACAGACCTACACCAGTTAAGATGTTTTTCTTTGTACATTCTCACTCTTTAATCTTCAAAGGGTTCTGAGTGCTCAAGCCTGTTTCTTTGTTCATCCTTATACATTTAAATCTGTTCAAAGGAGCTAAGTTTTGGGACTGAAATACATATTTGAATGTCGGTTCGAATCAGTGTTGTGTAGCGTTACTTTTGAAATTAACTCGTTAGATTACTGCATTACATACTGAGAAAAGTAATTTGTTACCCTACTGCGTTACCTACTTCTGAAACTACCGCATTAAGAGTACTTTTGTGTTACTAAATATTAAAACCCTTTAGCCACTCGTTCCACTTGGCGATTGTAAAAACAGACAACGACTGCACGTCTGCATTTGAATGTGCAGACGGTAATGCCAATATACAGCCTAATTTACAGCCCATAATCTGTATCTCTGCAGCCTGAGAACACAGCAAGCAGACAAGAAAACCTTTACAGCTCTTTAACATGCTCACAATCAGACAACAAGCTGAGCAGAGGCAGACAGAATCAATCCACCGCTGTGCGTAATAACAGCGCGTAATTGGAACAGCTGCACAGCAGATTCAATGAAAGCAAATGGAGCTACATTTCACCAGGATGCTGTTCTTGTCCCTTTTATCCAAAAATCCATCATAATGGGGATAATTCCACAGTGGCCTGCTGTCCTCTCTGTCATCTCGCTTGTTCAACAAGCTAACAATACGTGTGTAATGGCACAGAATATTTACCTTCTACTGACTACAGGAAGAGAGAAGGACAAACAGAGCAGATGCTTCAAGGAGCTTCCTTTTTTCTTTCTTTTTGAAGCCTCGGAAGAGAGAGGAAATTTGGGATTTTTCTCTCAGTAACAGATTACTTTTATGAAAATGTAACTAATAACAGGATTACTTCAACTGTAAAACTAACGCATTACGTTACTCATTTCAACAAAAAAGTAATCTGAGTACTCTAATGGATTACTTTGTAACGCGTTACCCCCAACACTGGTGCCAATATCAGTATCAGCTCAAATTAATCAGTGAATATCAGCATATCGGATATCGGCAAAAAAAAAAAAGTATCGCTCATCCCTAATTTTTCAGCATACACAGAGCTCAACTAGGAATTCAGTCTGAATCTGCAGCTCAGTAATTTAGGGTGGCGACTTAGTTTCTTTGACGTCTAAGCTGCTGACCCGACGGTAAGTGGAAGAAGATGAATGGTGATCTACATCAACTCAGCTAAAGTAGTTTTCTATGTTCATCCTCATTTCTCAGACTATAAATGGTGTCTTAAGGACTAAAGTTTTAGCTTTATATACTGTATTAGTATTGATATCGGTATCAGCTTAAATGAATTTGTAAATAGTTGCTTATCTGACATCACAAAAAATCCAATATTGTGCATGACTAGTTTTATGGTGAGCTTACTCCCTCTCAGTTCCACCATCCACACACGTGTGCATGCACCTCTCATGTCTACACTCAGTGCTTCTCCCACCCCACCTCCAACTGCTCCTCTTTACCTAGGACTAATACCTTGTGTCAATATCCCTAAAATTCACCTATATAATAACTCTCTTGTATCAAAATGTGTAACTTCATATTCAGTTATCAAAACAGCTGATGTGTGTACAGATGAGGATTGATACATATCATAAAGACCAAAAACCAGTTAGGCATAACTTGTTATTTTTCAATTATGTTTAACGACTTCTTTTGAGTTAAAATGCATAATCAAAATTATTTAAAAATCATCATGTTGATATGCTGGTCAATGACAAATACTGATTAATAAAGCCTTTTGCACAAATTCTTCTTTTAATGTAAAACTTTACATTAAATATAGAATGAAACGAAGCTGCAAGAATATAAAACTTGATCCTGGGCTATAAACCCCTGACATGGAGTTGCTGAGCTTTAATATTCCTCGCTTTGACCCCATTAAACTTTAATTTCAATGTTCATTAAATCAAACTGCAAGAAGGTTGAGACCGAGTCTGGCTGCCTGGATTAGGAAGGATTAAGAGTGAAACGTTACCTGTCGGACAAAGCTGTTGGAGGTGGTGTCAGAGGAGGTGCTTCCATCCGAGCGCTTAAATCGGCTCTTCCTCTTGGCGTACTTTCCCTTAGAAGAGAACAGACAAAGAAAAAAGTTTAATTACTTTAAATAGCAATGGTCCAAATAACTTGTCTTGACATACTGTATCCTGAATTAAACCCTTGTTTCCTAGGGAGCATGACAGCCATTAACATTTGACCGAGGATTTGCAGAAGCTCTTGAATATGATCAGACAGAAGCAGAGATAAAGCAGCTCTGGACACCAGAGAGAACGAACCCTCAGTGTCCATGAACAACCTTCATTACTCACCATTTTTCATGTTCTGATGCAAACCTGGTAATCTGATTGGCAGACCCCATACAGACTGCCTATCCCGGTTGGGCAGAGGCCACACATTGCATTATGAGCCCACCCAGCCCATGTTGCCATGGTTACACAATGCCGACTAATCACATTTGTTGGTAATCAGGAGACTGGGGCTGCTTTGTTCTTCTGAGCGTGAAAAAGAAAACTGCAGGTCAAAATAAGATCTACAAATAAGGCACAGAATATTAAGATTTCACCTCAAAGAGCACATTTAATTCATCTATGACCAAATGCACATCTGGGCAATTAGCCCTGTGGTTTGTAGTGGGGATCAACTCAAATCTGGATGCCTCTGGATGTCATGTCATACTGTCAGGTTTCACTGAAAGCAATTGAACACAAGTGCTGATCATACAAAAATAACATCAGATTTTAGAGTTAGAAACTGAACCCTGTAATCTCACTAACAGAGCACTTCATGCTACTTAAAAACCAGGAAAAAAGAGCAGAGACGAGGTAAAGAGGATTAGATGAGTTGTGAACTGCTTTGTCACTACAAAGCAGTGATGTTCAACTGGAGGGTTGGGGCCCAAAAGTGGGTCACAGAGCTGTTTTCAGTGTGTCGTCAAAATCTTCTTGTGAATATGATATCTCATGAATCTTTAGTGGGTATTTCTTCAAACTTTTCACAAATGTCTACTCTGACCCAAGGATAAACTCTTTGATTCTGGAGGTCATAGGTCAAAGATGAGGTATGACCTCCTGTTTTGTGAAAAATATATTTCAATGGAGTAATGGATTTCTTTCAAATTTAGTACAAATCTACACCTGGACTTCAGAGTGCACTAACTAGATTTGGGAGGTCAAAGGTCACTACTTTATAATGAATTAAAATCAAGGATTTCACAGATTTAATTCACTGAATATTTTCTAAAAACAAAACTACTGCCTTACATTCAATTTTAATTGAGTAATTTCTGACTTTCAGTAATCTTATTAACTGTAGGGCACTTAGGCTCAGTTGGCGAAGCGGGTGACCATGAGCAGAGGCTGTAGTCTTCAATGCCCTGGTTGCGTGATCGATTCCCAATCTCAGCACATGTTTGATGCAGGTCGTCCCCCATTCTCTCTCCCCATGTTTCCTGTCTCTCCTTAGCTGTCCTATCAAGTAAGGGAAGATAAGCCAAAAATAATCTTAAAAGAAAAATCATGATGATTGAAAAATCTGGTGTATGAGATGCACTTTTCACACCTATCTTGTCCATCAAAAAGGTGGCTGTGTCCTGTGTATCAATGAGACCAATATACCAATATAAAATGCTGAGACATGCACAGTCATTACACAAGTGCAGCTGCCTCCATCACCCACCTCATGGTGACGCAGACAACCCACTTCATACCATCATTACTCCCTCGCTACGTCATAATCTTGCATTTAAGGAAAACGGGAGGATAACTGTAAAGAAAAGAAACCTTGTGGAGTTCTACTTTGGCTGGAAAGACCCCTTAATCAAAGGGCAGCTTAACTCCTGGACTGCAAGTTTCTCCCACAACAATAAATGAAGCGTTAGTTTATGCAGGACACGGTAGTCATACGTCCAGCTGTGATCAGCTGTCGGCCAGTTGATCCCAGCTCACACAGCCATCACAGCTCTTTCTCTCGACACAGCGGTGTATTTAAATATGACGTACTTCTCACTAATCCCTGCTTACATTAATACTAACTTACCATGCTGCTGTTGGCAAAACTTAACCTCCTCCACCCCAGCCTCCTCCTTCATAGCATGAAGCTTGTTACACCCTCATTCAGAGTCATGCTACTATGGATTAATTTATTTGAACTAATTTTATGTATTCAGTATGCATTTTCATAAATGTATCTATCCATATGGGAGTTTTCTAGTTGTGCTCACTTATGGCTAAAGTCAAAGCATGCTGCGTGACTAACCCAAGGAGCATTTTCTGAGCAGAGCCTTCTCCACCAAGTAAAATTGTTAATCCATTTTGCAATAACTGGTTAAATGTATGACAACAGTGTACCTGAATGAATAGCAGGCTGAGTTCAACTGTTGTATTATAACTAGTAGATGCGCAATAGATAGCAGATTTTGAGGTGAAAATAATGCCTAAATGGGGACACATGTTTATGTTTATCAAGATTAGATAACAAAAAAAAACCATTACAATTTCAAAAGATTCTCTGACATGTTGGAGAAACTGCCCTCTTATAGATTTATACTTGACTGTTGTCACACATACACGACAAGGCCACGCTCGTTCTCTATCAAACGCACACATGTAGGTAAACTCATGTAAACACAAATGTGTCTTCCTGGATGAGCAGGACAGTAACAGTGACAGGTTAAAAACAATGATATGTCCTATACTTTGTATTTAGTTGTATCTGTCACATCCCGCCCTAGCGGGCACCTTGAGGCCCTCAGATGAATGACGCTGCCTGCCTTTAAACAAACATGACCTGTTACACCAGCGCCAACTGATGCGAACATAAAAGCCCACAGCGGCCAAGAGGTTTCCAGTGTGAACAGATAAAAGAAAAACACATCTGTCACTTGCTCAGGATTTCATTTGAATCCATTTTCAACATCCTGATAGCACAAAAAAAAAAAAATCCCGTTTCCAGCCCTGTGTTCAGCGCTCAATTTGCTGCTGCTGATGGACAAGATGAAAACACAGCAGGGTGCTGCACAGAAAACTTGTTGCTGTGTTAAAAACTTCTACTTTCCTGCTTGGAGTGTTAAAATTAAACTCTGGGTGATGATACGTGAGAGAAAAAGATGAAGATGTGCAACTGGCAACCCTGCTGGCAAATGTTTCCACCTACGCTGACTCAAAGAGTTGTTGAGAAATCACGACTTTTCACACAAAGTTGTGCTCACTTATGGCTGCACACATGCGCTCTGCATGTTTGTTTTTGAGTCTAAACATGAAGTTTTAAATATTCTGGTAGTGTGAGGTAAAAAATACTTGTTTCTGAAGTTTATGGTAATATTTCCAACCTCTTATAAAACAAAATATCAGATTAAAATACCAAAATGAAATGGTTTTTGAGAGAAGCAGCCTTTTCTACTGTACTGTCTGGCTGTACAGTACTGTACTGTATTTGCTTTACAATTATCATCATAATTGCTAAAGTGCCACTGATGATGCACCAGTTGTGAAAATGAGGCTCGATACAGATGTTTAAAAAAATTAATTAGCTGATGCAGATGCTGATACTGATGTAGATGTTTCTTAGGTCTTCTATGTGTAATACTATGGCTATGACAGCATGATCTCTTATGTTTGACATGAAAACTGATCAGTTTGTCCAACAGGCAACTTTTAGTTAAAGAAACTCTGAAATCAGGTGTATCAGTTATGTATAGATGGCCCCAAGGATTCATCAATGGGTAAGGTGAGCCACAACACAGGGAGGGCTGAGTCAAGCTCAACACATGTTGACACACGTGTCGCTCGGTCAGCTCAACTGCATCTCTTATGTCTGGGCCTTTTCACCTCTGGTAATACCCACAGAGACCGCCAGCAGTTTTCGGGCCCCCAGAACATCCACGGCACAATCAGGGGGTGGTGGCAGCCGTTCTACCTGCCCGGACAGGACCCTAGGCCATGCTTATTTTCACATACACATCCTTACTCTGCTCTAAAGGTGTAGAAATTGTCATTTCTTCAACAGATTATTTTCCCATGCACTCTATGATATGCAAAAACATCCAGAGCACAACCAGAGTTACGTCAATCCCCCTTCCTGCCCGATGGTGCCCTCAGGTGGGCTTACTCACCATACTGCGTCTTATTGTAGCCTTAATATTTGGCACAAATATGCCTAAAATTTCTGCACAGTACTGAATATAGATAGATCACATATATTTATATGAACATATCTGGGTATATGGGCAACAGCCCATACATGGTGCATGGGAAGAGCAGAACATTTCAAAAAATCTCTCAGGATGATTGTGCAAAGTTTCTGTCTGTTACATTCATTCATCCTTAGGGCAAAAAAACCCAAATAGATAGCAGCAGCCCTGCTGTCTAAACGACATAACACAAGCTGGACAGGAAGCTGTCATCATTGTTCAAATCAAACTCTTGCCAGGGCTGGAAATCTTTCGGTGTGGTTCTTTTCTCTTATTTAATAAAGAAATGTTGTCCAGTTCTGCTAAGCTTCTGCAATAGCTACATCCAAGCTAATCTCTTTACTGGTCGCCATTTATTTTACTGGCTTGCAAACCCAGTCTGTAGCTACTGCATCGTTCTTATTAAATGATGCTGACTGGTCCGTTTATTCTTGACCGGGCACATATGTTTCAGCTTAAGGCTTTGCAAGACAGATCTGCCTGATGTGTTAAAAAGCTTCATTGACATGAAGATAGGTTAAAAAAATGTGCAGAAATAAGCTGTGAATGCATTTTATCAAGGAGAACAGTGAAGTTTTTAACCAACATGTCAATATTGTGAATTCTTATCCCTTGTGTTGTCCTGATATTCTAAACACCCCCTTCTCTGAAGGGTCACTTTGACTAAACTCCTAAAATAAAGCAGTTAATTAAATTTCAAACCCAACAGCTATTTTTCATGAGGTAACAACTTGTTCTCCATCAAGCTTTTTCCTCCCTACACCACAGAAAGACTTCATTTAATCGCTAAAACACCCTCCTTTGTCAAGCAACACACCTCCACAAGTGTTTTCTTTTGCTAAATTACCAGTATGTCACTATTATTTTCATAACTGCGATGGGTATTGCATTGATGTTAATACGATTTTGCTTGCAAAAGATACTTGCAGGGACAAAAAAATAGCAGAAAAATAGCAGAAATTAGTTTTAAATGTGTGAACATAAGAATAATAACATTAGATGATAAAATAAGACGATAGATGCTGAAGAAACATGTAAAAAAACATAAAGATGGGATGCGTCTAGTTGACCCTTAGGCAACACTAGGGTTAAAAAGTGGAGGATTTTAGGTTTAAGTCCTGATTTAAGGCCCGGTCCCTTTAACAAGCATTGTACTGCTGCTGATGAATAAAAGCATGCCTCAGATACAGGCGTTTAATGTTGATAGTTTTGCAGATCAAAAATAAGGAGGAGAAAGCTGCAAAATTATGGGAATGGATGGAAAATAGTCCTGCCCATGTTTGCTGTTTTATAAGACAGGTGTTATATTAAAACCTGTCCTGAATACAGGCAGGGACGTGAATTAAAGCCAGGGCTATTAACTGAAGTTGTACAGTAAGCCATGTAGAAAGCATCACTATGCTGTGAACGCCTGCTGCTGCGGTTGTTTCTGTGACATCAGTGAATAAACCAGAAGAAAAATATATTACCGATAGACATCACTGCTGTTAAATATAGCTAAAGCTAAAAAACATCTATACTAAGGTTTTTAAGGATGGTGGCACTGCTGTAAATACATTTTATGTAACCTTTGTGGAAGCGTGTAGAGATCTCTGTGATCGGAGCCATGATGGGGAGAGTTCCTGTTGGCAAAGGGCAGAGAAATGCCATAGGAAGCAGGGAGTGGAGGTTTCCTGTTGGTAAACATCCTCCCAGATTAAGTTTATAATTGAAGAGGCTGTTGTGTTTGACTGCAGGAGAGCGGGAAGCGAGGGTGGAGGGTGGTGGGTGGAGGTTAGAGGGTGCAGGGTGCACAGTATCACGACACAACCGCTCTCCTTCACTCCACATTATTCTTCTCGCACGTCTCCACACTGATCCGCAATCTGACAGCCTTCAGCTACACGATCTTTAATCTGAGCGACCCTTGGGCGCTGAATTCAGATCAGCTCTGGGCAGCTTCTTCGGTGGTGGCAAACTCCAGCTGTCTCCTTCAGGATATTAGAAACGCTGCTTCCTGCTTGTGTTTCCATGGCAGAATAATAAATACACAAACCAGCGTGACCCGCTGCAGGTCTGCATGAACTTTATATCTAATTGATCAGTTCACAAATACACACACACAAAGCGTTCCCTGCTGCCTGGCACAAACAGGGGGTCCATCTGTTTCTCACCACGGTGATCCGACTTCTAAAAACAGACAGGACGAGAGGTGAGATGATCAGGATGGAGATGCTGTGGAAGGAGAAGGAAGCAGCAGAGAAAAAGGGAGGAGTGGGAGTACAGAGGAGAGAGCAGGACTTGGCATGGGTTGAAGCGTTGGTAGTCTGTGGTGAGGTGTTTTTTTTTTTTTTTCTTCTCCAGAGAGACAATAACTGAGCTCAGCGTGGGTGTGTTTGTTCTAGATATTCTCATCGTTTTTGCTATTTTTCCTCCATTTAAAGTGTTATGACTAAACATGCCCACATCATGTCACTTCCTAAAAGCAACAGCCTATTTGTAGCTGTACAAAAGAGTGACACCTTCAAAAGCAGAGGTAAAGGAGGGAGGAAAGGACATCATTTTAGGTTGTTTTGTTGAAGGTGGTGAACATTTTCTATTGATTTGACGTCAGGTACAAGACTTAGAAATCTCTGCAACTGAAAACTCAAATCTTGCTGCATAACTGCCACTAAATTTAATCAAATCAACCAAAACGGGACCCTGCTACATATTTAAAGTACAGTCTTCAACTCTAATTACTGATTAATTAAGCAAAGGCGTGGTTTTCTGAAGGTTCTAATGAGCGTAAACGCGTAAATATAAGCGTTACATCATGTCCTTACTTAAGATTACACATGGCAGAATTATTAAAACCAACACAACTATCGACGAGACATGCCAAGCTAAAAATGAATAACAATCAAGCATTATTTCTCCCCATAAAGTGAGTAAATACCGGTTTGAATCAGTGCACGAGCACCAGAAGACTTCATAGCAAAAACAACCTGTTAATCCTCAGAAGTGAAAACGTCGTTAAAATCACCTAGCCTACTATAAAAACGTTTTTTTCAGGTTCCGCATTCTTTTCCTTATTCCGTCTTCATATTTCTGCTTTCTTACCTGTGTGTGTGGATGATGGTCGAACATGTCCATTTGGATCTCCTGGGTTGAGGTCGAAGGCGTCCTGGACATACTACTTTTCTGTACCATTGATTTAACTTTTTTAAATCTATTTTCACTGTGGTGTGTTTATGATGGTGTCGACTGACTCATCTTTTAGTTTTTTTTTTTATTAGTATTATTTCCTAGCGGTGAGGTCGCAGCCGCTGATGTACCAGAGCTGGCTGATAGTATATGGCAACAGCTGCCTCCCTCCAGCCTATAGCGTTACAAACTGGCGCACCAGGCTTTTACACTACAGTCAAGTCAACGAGGAAAAGCGACACCACATCCGGTTACTGCCTTCACAATAAAATACAGAATTATTCACGCGAACGATGAAACAGAGCACGGACTGGTATCTTTTGTTTTCTGCCTTTTTAAAAGAAAGTGATCGGTCATTTTCAGCATTTTCGTTTCAAATGGGCATTATTTGCACACTTTGAGAGCACAGGGAGACAATTATTAATTTAAACGTATTTAAGCATATTTTATTATTTTTATTTGAAGATAATTTCTCCGGCTTTTTGTCTTTATTTATTAAGACAGCAGAATAAAGCAGCTTACGTTACATCAGGCCTGACCACAGAATTGACTGAGCCCCCAAAATACCCCGGTGAATGAATGATTTCCATGCATGTGTTTTGGATCAGAAGCATTGGTGCTGGCATCCTGGATAACAGTTACCTCTTTTGAACCTGAAAAGTGTGACAGGCTATTATTGGGGTCTCTAGTTCAAATTTCTTACTTGCGCAACTTTTTAAACTCCTTTTCTTCACTGTTTCTGCCCATTTTTCCCACGTTTGATCCACTTTCGGAACTCGTAACGTATTTTGGACACTGTTATCTCTTTCGCAACCATCAATGTTCCCACTTTTAACCCATCTATGGAGAGGGACCCAACTGCAGTCAAGATGGCCGACATGAGCGTCGCTGTATATCCAATCCATGCCAGAAGTTCCTTCTTTTTGTTGGATTCAGCTGCCAGCGCCTAAGCCTAACCCTTGGTGCTGGATCTCAAATATATCTCCTTCCCCACTGCTTTACCCTGAACCTAACCGCTCGGGTTTTAATGCCTAAGCCTAACCTTAGACGTACAGACTTCCAATTGAGACTTCCGGTATGGACTGGACGTATGTCGGCCATCTTCTCTACATCAAGGTACTCTTAGCATTTTTGACAGCTTTTCACATTTTTTGCATTTTTAAACAATTTTTCACAAATTTCCAGACATTATTTAACCACTTTGCCTTTTCAACCCATTTTTGCCGCCTTTGTCCCATGTTTGCTTCTTTGAACCAATTTTGCCACTTTTTTTTTGCCACTCAATAACCACTTTTTACTAATTTTTTTCTGTCCATTTTGCCACTTTTAACCCTATTTTGCCTCTGTACCCCATTATTACCACTTTCAAACCTTTTTATTTTTATCTTTTTTGACAACTTGAACCAATTTTAGCCACTTTTTAACAGCTTTTCATAATTTTCCACCCATTATCTGACTACTTAGCCTTTCTCAACCCATTTATGCCGCCTTTATCCCATTTTTGCATCTTTCAACCTATTTTGCCACTCTGTAACTACATTATACTACATTTTTGCCTAAAGTAACCCACTGTTCCCCCACTTTCAAAACATTTTTTGCCATTTTTACAACTTTAACCCATTTGTGTGCATTTTTAACAGCTTTTGACAAATTTCCAGCCATTATTTGACCACTGCCTTTTTTAACACAGTTTTTGATGCTCTTATCCCATTTTTGCTTCTTTGAACCCATTTTACCACATTTTTAATCAATTTTTTCCAATCTGTACCTTCCTTTACAACCTTTTTACTGACTTTTTTTTGCCACTCTTAACAACTTTTTCTGATTTTCTGGCCAGTTTTTAACCCTTTCTACCTTCTTCACCCACTTCTGCCAATTTTAGCCCATTTTGCCTCTTTGAGCCCATTTTTTCCACTTTTAAACCCCTTTTTGCCACTCTGTAACCACTTTTTTCTGTCCATTTTTGCCAGTAAGTTTTGTGTCTGTTACCTGTTGAGGCCATTTTTAACCATTTCTTTTGTCCATTTTTGACAAATTTAGCAATTTTTTGCCTTTTATTTAATCAGTTTTTCACAGTTCTCTGCCAATTTTGGCCTTTTTTTTTTTTTTTTTTTTTTTTTTTTTGCTATTTCTATTTAATTTTTTTGTTCTTTGAACCCACTTTTGCCCATTTTTCGCCACTCCATAGCTACTTTTCATCACTTTTGTCTGCCATTTTTTGCCACTCCTTAATCTGTTAGCGAGTTTTCACAGTTTTTGCTTCTTCTCTTAATTATTTCATTTTTTTCCTTTTAAGTTACTTAATTTCCCTTTTCTTTATTTCCTGGCATCCTGACAATTGTGTAGCTACATCATGGCTTGAATATGAAGCCTGACATTACTTTCCCAACGGTTCAGTCATTGCGGCCATGCAGAAAAGATTATTCTGTTAAAGGAAAAGGGGTTTTCATTCGATAAAGGCTATATTTTACAACAATATGAATGAATAAAATTCAGTTTTTGTGTCTTTGATAAGAGTACTTATATCCTTATATTGCTTACATTGAGATTGTGCAACGTCTGTTTCAAGAAAATAATTTTTTCTGAATTTGGAAAAATGCTATGCTTTGGTATGATATGCTAGCCTTAGCTACAGCTATGCTAATGCTTCCATAAAATGAGGTATACATGTTCAATGAGAGACTTCCACTGTTCACATAGTGTAAAGAGGAAACATGAACTTCATTTATCACAAAAGGCCCATGTCTGCATCGGTAATTTAGCATGCTACATTTTGTCACAAGTGTCTACGGCCCAGGCAAACCAGCACACACAGTAATTATTCAGGTTACAATAATGTGGCTCATTTGCCATGTGTGTTTTTATTGTGAAGGCAGATTTTACCTACTTCCTTTAGATCCTCGTCGTCCTCTTTCTCTCTTGACTTGCTTCCCTCTGTTCGCTCCTCTGACTCCAGCTGGGAACCGTGGTCCACGCCCCGTCGTGCAGACCCCACCTTCACTTATCGACTGATGAGAAGCAACAGAGCCGTGATGATGGAGGCTGTGGACAGACTGTCAAGCTGAGACCCTGGTGTCCCCCCCATACCGGGATCCAGTGAGTCCAGAAGTCTAGGTGGGGGGCAGGTCATGGGGTGAGAGTAGTTAACTTGTTGATGCAGCATCTGAAGTCTTCTGGAAGAGAAGAAGCCTCATGTGGTCTGGTGCTAAAAAACATGAAAAGCCCTCTGGCTTCACAGATCCTCTTTTTATAACTGACACCAGTGTTGACCCTGGGGCGGGGTGTGTGATGAATGATTCAGGGGGGAGCAGAACGCAGCAACATGAAAGAACAATTAGAAAAATGTACAGTATGAAACCCGCGACTGAGTTTAATTCAGGGGCCACACATTTTCTAGAATTCAGAGAGGACTTTTAGAGGACCAACACAGCAATCCCTACTGGGACGTTAATAACAATAACATGCTAAAAACACACACACACACACACACAAATACCGGTAGTAAATGTTAAATATCATCCAAGACAGTACAGATGGCTTTGTGCTGCCTTAAACTTATTTTCCCTTGGCCAGTATTTGTTATGGTGTGCCAATGTATTACAGCACATTTAAAAATGCAAACTTTGATATTTTGCCGATGAAATTTTTTGCTTGAAGTCTCTGAGCTCTTCAGAACAACCCATGTAGCATCACAAATTTTTGCAAATGGAGACTGCATGGCTGGGTGTTTGATTTCTACACCTATGGCAAGTTGGCAACGGGTTCGACTGAAGCGCCTGAATTCAGTAATTAACAGGTGTGGCCAAATGCTTCTGTCTATGGTGTAAATCCACGCATTTGAGCTCTGTTTAGCTCTTCACACTCTACCAGGTATAGAGGGAAATGTCTGTAGCATTAGCTAGCGTTAGCTAGCTGCTAGCAGAGATGTTCAAGTGACTTTAAAAGGTGCTTACTTGTGCATTTGGGCTTACAGACAGATACTCTATATTTTTTCAAACAGTCCCCATAAATAAATGAATAAAGGTAATATCAATATTTGAAATTGTTTGGAATTTTACTGTAAGAAACTGTCTGAACACAACTGAGCACATGCAGTTGATGCTGGCCACTAAACTCATAGACTCATTAGCTGAAAACACTGATCCTTATGGCTACTAAGTGAGCTATCATTAGATTTAGACAAACATTTTAATGTGAAAGTCTTTCAGAAGTAAAAACCATTAGTGGGATAAAAATAGTTTTTTCTAGCAGTAACATGTCGCTTTAACAGGATGTGTATTACATTAGTGCTCATACATCAGTGTACTAATAACAACCTTTTACTGTATTAGAACACGCTGATGGAGCTGAATACTGTGAGGGGGTTTAGTCAAATGCTTGTCAGCCTACACATCATTAGATACATCTGCTGGTGAGATTTAGATGATTAACTGTGAAGAAAAACAAAACTGCATTCGAAAATCATATTTTATTTCCCTGAACTTTTCTCTTGGGGTTTGCTGTTATGAAACACGGCATAGTTTTTGCATTTTTACACCATCTTAAATGTGCTAACAGCCTAAAGGCATCATTCTGAACATTATTTAAAAAGGGAAAGAGTATATTTGCCCTTTTCAATGTTCTTCATTTTTGTACAGTAAACTGCTCTTGGTAGCTTTGACCCACTGGATGACGGAAAGCTTTGTGGAGAGCCGCAGGGGGCTGCAGAGTCAGATGATGAATTCTTTGTGAGTTCATCACGATGAGCAACCAAAATAGACCATCACATTAGTCATTTGATCTAAAAGTCATAGTAATTGTTGCTAAGAGTTTTACACCACTTGATCAAGCTTGTTGTAATACTGGATGAAAACAGAGTGTGTATGAGTCATGATCAGTGGAGAGTGTATAAAGTGTAAACTCCTCAACTGTATATTATACATCTAATATCTAAAGGGAAGCATGAACCTTTAAATAGGTGTATAAACAAAGGGTAACACTCCGGTTTATGACCCAGTATAGTCAATAAATTGCTGAGTTTGTCCTAAATTTGAAAACACTGTTCATATCAGGTGAGTTTACCTGAAAAAGAAAAGTAAACGATGAACTCCTTGGAAATTTGTCACTCCGTGTTCTGTGAAGTTTGTTGCTAAAAAAAAAACACTCTATTATGATTTTGCATGTCTAAAACCTTTCTGTGGAAAGCCCTGCTTAGAATGAGCTGTTTCTGTGTCTGTGGCTTTAAATGTAACTGAGCTGTCTGACTCCACCCCCTGACCATGCCTCTGTCAGGGAATGGATGTGGCTCTCCTGTTGATCCTCCTCTCAGAGGAGGGCGGAACTTTCTTCAATGTGGGGAGGGCCAACCGAACCTGGGGGCCGAGCAAACTCCCCATATGACATCATAAGGGGGAAATCTGAGAATGGCTTGTTTCAGCACACATTTTCTGAAAGGTGGAGAAAGAAATGAGGGAAGGGAATGGATTTTTCCGATTCTTGTGGGGATTGTGGACAGGCCAGGAGTACATATTCTTGCTAGAAAAGCCTGAAAAAGTACCAGAGAGAGGACTTTGTCCACTTACAGAGAACCAAAGAGGGCACTTTGTCAAATTTCCTCCACTAATGTTGTGTGCACACCAGATGCAAGTAAAATCATTTGCATCATTTACATTTAAAGTTAAGGTTAAGACCCAAGTAGATGTGAGTTTGCCTTGAGAGGCGCGAATCACGTGAAATGAGAGTATAATTTGCGCAGCTGAGGCTAATTTTTGCAACGTTCAATAAACCGTTCACTTCATTTACCTATTCGCTAGAGTAGAAAAATCTGAACTCAAGTGTCTTGCGCCGCAGTGGCCAATCAGCATGGAGTTCCTTCGGTGACATTTCCCAAAGTCACTGAAGGATCTCCCGAGGACTAGCTGTCTTATTCAACCCTTAAAATGAAGGAGAAACTTGTGAAGTATGTCTGTGGCTACCCTGAGCTATACGACACAATGTGCCTGTACTCTGGAATAAAAAGAAGCTTGAAGGAAAGTGAGTGGGGATGTCAGATTCCCTGGTAAGTTATGAAAACAGTTGTCAGTGACTTGATTCCAGTCATCTATTACCAAGTTAGCACCATGGTCTGCCTGAGTTAGCAGATACAAAGCAGCAATCATCTAAATGTAGTCAAGCTCATCCATGTTTGAGAATAAAATATTTTGGGCACTCATACACAATTAGATACATGAGTTGAATGAGTTATTATAATCAAAAATAAATTAAGCAAGTAAACTCCCTTTATTTGCTCATTCGATACGTGCAAAAAGGTTATCGTTCGCATCTGGTGTGAACACAACCTAAGAGGGCACCAAAGAGGGCACTTTGTCAAACTTTGTCTATTTTAAGGGCACCCTAAAAGGAATCTTATTGTATTTATCAACAATGAAGGCATCTTAAAGGGCACTGGACCCCATCTCCCGCTCTGAGTCCTCCTTCATTAACAGTGTTGAGTAATAATACTACAGTACAGGTCCTCATAATGATATCAGTCGCTTCACTGATAGCACAAAGTAACTCTACTGAGGATGGACATCAGGCTCAGTGCTGTCATCACTGAATGTAATACAATTTACTCTGTCAGTAGCTCAGGGCCGCTTGTCAGTGCTCGACCTGAAGCGCCCTCAGGTCATTGCTTTAAAGCGGCCCTCATGTAAACAAACAGTAGTTTTCATTCCTTCAAAGATCAGGCTGTTAGATTTTTATAATAGTAACCAGAGGAGGAAAGAGACCATGTAGAGTTACTGTAGTGAAATTTGACTGAAGTAGAAGATCCATCCATCCATCCATTACTGTACAAAGCAATAAACATGTAGATCTTGGTTACTGTTGCCTGTTTAAAATGTAAACCTGTTTTTTTTCTTTTTACTAATATGAGCATTTATTTCTGTACGATTTATGTTGTGAATGGACCTGTTGGATCAAACCAGTAATATTCATGTATATGGGACCGGTAAAAAAAAAAGAAAAAGAAAAAGTTTTATGTCTGATGATTCAAGCTTGACCCAGCAGGTGTATGTTGCAGGAGGACAGTGCTAATGTTGCAGATCAAATGTGCATATGCTGATATTATTAAAAGGCGTTTGGGGAGGGTCCTTTTACTGGGGCTTGCATGGGCCATGCCATTTCTGTGGGCGGCCCAGTTTCTACTTATACTATTTTGGTAACCTGTGTGTTTATGCATTCTGCAAATGTAGACATACAGTGTAATGTGCAGTATGCATAATCTGCTTATTTATCTTCTGTTTATCTATTGCTTTTCTGATGACTTTGAATTTCTAGTGTGTGTCACTGTTTGCCACATGAGGGTGCCAACGAGCATCTGTGTCAATGTTCTGACTATTTACTATGCCAGTGATATACTCCTGTCTGCTGTGTAAATGCATGTATAGTCTGGGTAGATTACATTTTGGATCGGATAATGTTGTATGAATCTGAAACTGAATGCATTTAGACTACCAAAAAAGATATATTTCATTATAACTCAAAAAAAGAATTCAAGTTTAAACAGGTGACAAATTAAAACAACGTAATCTGCGTCTAAGGGTTCTTTAGCACTAGAAGTGCTCAAAAATAAAAGCAGACAGTGGTATCTTCTGGAAAATGGATATTTGCTCAGCCCTGTGTCATTATTAAGCACACAGCAGCATTGCATTCAGCAGCACTAATCAAAAATCAAAGATAAGAGAATCTCCATTTACATTCAGTTATTAACGGGGTTAAGACGAATTTCTGACTAATGAGCTGTTGCATTGCAAATGAGGATAAATCCTGATGAGGGGGAACTTTTTTCTGTTCCTGCACAGCAAAATCTGAACCAAACTGTGATGCTGCTTGACCCTGTTTATCTAAGGTGACACTAAAGTTTCTCTATTGATCATGACTCCGTGTGTCAGTGTCTTGTACATAAATACTGGATTCTAGAGACCTTGACATCCTAACAGGAGTGCTTTAAAAGACAAAATACTGCACCTTGTGAGAACTTTCACCTTATGATTATTCTGTGTGTACCAAAGTGAGTAGCTGAGACCTGAAGTTAATGTACATGTCGGTGTTCAGAAACATTGATGCTGTTCAAGTCATGTGTAAAGGACAGAAGAACCAGGTTCAACACTGGCCTGCCTACAGAATTAGCTAGTTCCCTAAAAAACACAGTATGGGAGCACCTCCATTGTGATTTATTGATGTATCAATGTATGTATTGGAAAGACTGTAAAGCCTTCACTGGGTTTTAATGTTAAAACCATTCTTTTCATTGTTGAATATGTGTTTAACCTCTTTTCACTACTTTTTGACAGCTTTTCACCATTTTCTCTGCCAATTTTGCCACTTTTCACCGATCTTTTGCCTCTTTTAACAGCCTTTTTACACATCTTCCTCTTTTCAGCAATTTTTGCCACATTTAACCGTGTGTGTTGCCTCTTTTAACCCATTCTTGACACTTTTAACCCCTTCTCTGTCCCTATTGACCCTTTATAACTCATTCTGACTCCTTTTACTTCTTTTTTTCCTGTCCATTTTGCCCCCTTTTGCCATTTTAAGTCAGTTTTCTGGCTTTTTATTCCTTTATTTAGAGAGGAGTATAGTGAATAGGGATGAGAGAGTGGCGGAGAGACATGCAGAAACGAGCCATGCCTGGACTTGAACCGGGGATCACTGCGAACATGGAATGGAGCCTGACTACTGCACCCCTTAATCCATTTTTGACACTTTTTGATGCCTTTGAATTATTCATTAATTCCCTTTCACCACTTTTCTTGCTAATTTTTGCCTCTTTTTGAAACCATTTCTGTCAGTTTCACCAATTTCAGCTTCTGTTAACCATTTTTGCTACTTTTAACCAATTTTCAGCACTTTCTCTGCCCATTTCTGCCACTTTTTGCAATGATTTAATCATTTTCCCTCCAAGTTACTTCAGTTCCTTCTACCTTAATCTCTGGCATCCTGATGTTTGTTCACAGCATGGCTTAGCTCTGAAGTCTGACATTACTGTAGTTCAATGTGCCTGTCCACATTGTTACCATTACCCAAAAAAAGGCAATACTGTTTTATTTACATTTCGAAAAAGGCTCTATTGTACCTTAATGATTTTTTTCAACCATTTTTATTACTTTGATAAGAGTCGTTATTATAAGTCGTTATATTCCTGTAATTTCATTGCTCCATAATATATGAATTGATTGTTCAGACCTCTGAGGTGTGAAATAAGATCATCATCTGAAAGTGCAAGTGAGGACTACAAAAAGGTATCCTGGTCTTACAACATCCGATGTCACTGAGGTTGGATCTGTTTTGTTTGTCTATTTTAAGCTCACACTTGTGCAGAGAGGGCATTTGAAGCACTGGTAGGAGTCGATGCGGTACTTTGCCTGGGGATGATGATGATTTCTACTGGTATCCTGGGTTGCCTGAAGTGAAAAAGTTGCCTAAGTGCCCCTCATCGCCCACACTGTGAGCATGCAGGTTTATAGTGGTGGAGCTGCTGCTAAAGAGCCAAGAGTGGAACAGTTAACAGCAGAATCCTTTGTCAGTTGTCTTCTTTCATTCAAGAGTCTTCAGAAAAGGCGCTTTCATCAAACCACTAAATCTCTTCACATAGTATCAGATAAAAGGCTTGCAGGTGCATTGTATATTATTTTGTCAGTTCATCATTTCACAGATTTCTATTGTCATTTAGTGATTAGACTTCTGACTAATTTTTTTAATAATTATAATTAAATCATTACTTTCACAACCTAAAAGGTAGCATAAATATCACTCTTATCAGGCTAAACTTATTGCAGTATCATATTAAATTTTTCTGTAATTAAATGTTGATGCTCTTGCTGAACCATAGGCCTGTACATTTTACTGTCAAGAAGGCTCAGTAAAATCCTTTGAGAGGTGATTATCAAGGATTTGGGGGCAAAAGTAAAATCATAGTTTAATGTGATGAAATGTAATCAAAGTCGTGTGTTGATCGGAAGATGTTAATAATAATAAAAACAGTTTTTATGTGATAGTTTCGTTATTTTGGGCCGTATTATCAACCGGATTTCTTACCTCAATACTACCCTCAAGTGTACAACTGTAGAGCGTACCCAAAATTTACCTCACCCACAATGCATTGCAGAAACAGCGGTCAGTACCATTTCCCTACACGGGAGGTAAGTTAAGAGATCGACACATTAAACTAATTTCGAGTTATTCTTTGTCGTGGCCATTTATTTTTACGTGTGTCTTTCAATTAACACAAATCTTACGTAAAAGGAATGATATAGTTGAAAATAATATCGTATGGAGCCAGTGTTAATAAATATCTCTGCACCGTTCAGAAATGGATTCTCCCCTATAATGGTAGCTTCCGGTCCGTCTCTCAAACCTTCCTTTTCCTATTGAAGTAGCAGCCATGAGGTAGGAGCTCGGTCGATGGCACAACAAAAAGCACATTTTACGTGTTAAAATCCACATTTGTGAAGTCAACATCACTTAACCAAGAGCATTAAATACCACCATTACCATACAATACGATTATACCTTATCATCAAACACAAACCCTCCTTTTTATCTGACAATGTGCGACACGATGTAGCGAACGGAGAGGCCATATTGCCACCCCGGCTGGTAGCCTTGTGTTAGCGGTGTGGCTAGCTGCAACTTAGCCCCCAGAGACAGCGAAACAAAGCTTCTTGTCACGTTTAAACCCGTGAGACATAAGGCATGCGGTTTGACACACATCTGAGGATGACATTTTTAACGTTATGTCCGGATTGTTTGCGTTACACAGCATGCTCAGGCTCCAGAAGAGGCTGGCCTCCAGCGTCCTGCGCTGTGGCAAGAAGAAGGTCTGGCTGGACCCAAACGAGACCAATGAGATCGCCAACGCCAACTCTCGTAAGTAAAGAAACAAGTCCTCCTTCAGGTTTCCTCTTAAAAGATAGTTTCAGTACACTGAAACATTATTACTGTACTTTACCTGTACTGTCTTTTCACTGTCAGTGAACAGAAACACAGACAGCTGACTTGTAGTAAACTAAACTATCCAAAAAGGTATGTGGTATTTTTTAAACTAACAAAGGCTTGTCCTGCAACCTAAAGTTTGTTCTGAGCATTTCCATGAATAACAAGATATTTCTAATGTATCGTTATGAAGGTAAAACAGTTCTTGAGCATACATTCACAGGGTTGCAAACTTGGATCAGAGCTAAACAAGGTACAGATTTTTTGTTTAAACTGCATAGGATGCATGACTTTATTGTAAAAGCAAGTACTGTGCACCTCTTTTTTCCCCTCAAAAGTAGCCTCCACTCTAAAAACTATACCACAGACCTCTGTCTGATAATTTTATATATTAGGCTATAGAATATGACTAAAACTAATGTATTACAGTTTCTTAAATTGTTATTTAAGGATTATAATAAACTTAGGATCCTCTGTAGGTCCTGTATTGACCTCTAACAGCCCCTGGACTCCACTTTGAGAAATATAATCCTTAAGATCAACAGTGAGATAAGGCAGAGCTTGGAGCTTTATGATAGTAAGAAATTAACTTTAAATCCAAAAGAGAGGCATTACTCACCAAGTTCACTTATTCAAGGATATTTCCTGTTGCTCTCAACAGCTTTAAGAGTCTATAGTCCTTCAAGTTCAGCTCTGTGCTGCACCTGTACCAGATGTGTGTGGAGCATATGATGCTTCTCTCTTATTGCATTTTTTTGAAATCTTCTGGTGTTATTGATGTCCCAAAAAATTGCACCAATATTAGCTGCCACCTTTTGACCTTCTTTTGCATCACTGCAGCAGCATGTTGTGTTTAGTCATGCTCACCTGGGTGGCCTTTTAAACTCCTGTCAGCACAAAGTGCAGAAAGCTTCCGTCACGTCGTCAGACAGGCTTAAGCCACGTCTTTGTTGCTTCTCAATCCGTGTTGCAGCTGTAAAGCTGTCTTTTCTGCGACTTTATCCATTTTTAACCGACATTTGTGTGCCAGCTGAAGACAGCTATCCATAAATGAAACCAAACTTGGGGGATTTTTGGCTCAAAGTACAGGACATCCTGGCTAACACAGGACAGTGGGCAAACATAATGCAGCCATAAATTTTCAACAAGAAGGAACTTGCCCAATGAAGGCAACCAACTTCTCAAACTATTTTAGGTTGTTCTGAATGTTTTTAGTTTTGTGGCATTTCTTTTCACTGGTTTGATGAAATGGTTCAATATAAGAGATGTCCATTCTGGTCGTCATGATCTTGTGAACAACTCTAATGGTACTTTTTTAAGGTTTATTCATAGTTCACAGTAATTTGGCTGATGAATCAGTGCATCCTTGAGGCTAACTAGAATTATTCTGTCTCCAGGCCAGCAGATCCGTAAACTGGTGAAGGATGGTCTTATCATTCGCAAACCCGTTACGGTCCACTCCCGGGCCCGCTGCCGCAAGAACACACTTGCACGTCGCAAGGGAAGACACATGGGAGTTGGTGAGTTAGCCTGTCATGTTTATTTTTTTTTCCTACTTAAGGAAATGTTAATCCAGATGTCTTTGTTCTTGTGTAGAATGTTAATGTACAAGAAAACTTAAGAATTTCTCTACAACTAAAGAAGATGCCTAGGAAATTGTGGAGTGTATTTGACAATAGCCCATGTTGAATAATAAAAATGTATGGATCCAGGTGGTCTGTGTGATACTGTAGTTGATTTGTCCTACTAATGCTCTTAAACAGGTAAGAGAAAGGGTACAGCCAACGCCCGTATGCCTGAGAAGCTGTCTTGGATGCGCCGCATGAGGATCCTGCGTCGTCTGTTGCGTCGCTACAGGGAGTCCAAGAAGATTGACAGGCACATGTGGGTTCAGGAAACTTTTACTCTGTGTTTCTGCTGTTTTTGATGCCAGTGGTCCTTCAATTATACAGTGGGAGGCAGTAAATGCTTTTACTAAAAATGTGGAATCATTTTCTTACTTTCTAAAATTGCTTTGTGTGATTACACTTACGGTTTAATCATGTGATGTTTCTGGCAATATTAACTCACAAAAGCCTACACACCGTTAAGTTACACTGCGGTTAGATTTGAGACATGACAACAATCTTAGGGAAGCTTACAGACAGCCCTGATTTTACACATCTGCACTGTTTACCTTTTAATTGTATACAGTTTGTTTTGTGGAATTGATTTTGATGAGGTTTCTCTCCTGCTGTCTTCTAGGTACCACAGCCTCTACCTGAGAGCAAAGGGTAACGTGTTCAAGAATAAACGCATCCTGATGGAGCACATTCACAAACTGAAGGCAGACAAGGCTCGCAAGAAGCTTCTGGCGTAAGTTTGAAGCCAAACTTTAGGGTTTTTCTTGATTTGATCCTGAGAACTGTTAGGATAAAAATCTTAGGTCCATGATCTACATTATCATTAGTTGGTGGATGTAAATATTTTCCTGATGAATCAGTTTTTTCTCAGGATCATCTTTGTTCTTAATGATACAGAAATTAACTACTTCACAGCAGTGAGTAGTTAGGCTTCATTTTCATTAAACAGTCCAGGTCTATAACATTGAGAGAAAAAAAAGCATTTTCTCAGTTAAATTTAATATGAATATCTGGGTGAAGGTAAAGAGAAAGTGTGTGTGATTACAGTTTGAAGACAGCTCTCTTTCTCTCCATCCGTCCCACAGCGACCAAGCTGAGGCTCGTCGTTCCAAGACAAAAGAGGCTCGCAAGCGCAGAGAGGAGCGTCTTCAGGCCAAGAAGGAGGAGATCATCAAGACCTTGTCAAAGGAGGAGGAGACCAAGAAGTAATATGCCTCTGTCAATCCTGCCTGACTGCCATCTGTCAAGTGCTGACAATAAAAGTGTACATAAAAGACACCGAGAGCCTCCTGTACTTAATTTCCTTATGAAGCAAATGCCTGATGAGTGGGGAGGAAGAAGCTTGATGAATGAAGAGTTAGACAAAGGTCTGAATATAAGTTTTTAAATGAACTTTTTTTTCTGTCTCATGGTTGTAAAGAGGGTTAGAAAGTGTGATAATGCACATAGACTCCATGTCTGTGTCTGTCCTTCAGTCGGTCAATAACTGCAGTGGATTTTCATCCAAAAAAATAAAAGTGGTTTTATTTTTTATTTTGTGATGTCCAAATATGTTTGAGCCCCTGATTATGGAGGTTCTCTAGAAAAAGACTAATTTCTTTAAGTTTAATGTCATGTTTTTGTTAAAATCCTGAACTCTGAAAATCTACACTTAACATTCCCATCTTGATTGTCTTTATTTCAAATCCATCAATGTCCAAATATTTAAAAACACAAATGTAAATGGTGATAAAATTAATATCGAACCAACATGATCTAGTTTGATCCTTCAAGCTGTGCAGTTCAGGCCTTTGTACTTTGATGAGGTAATGTCTGGGTATTCCAGCTGCTGGGAGCTGCTCTTTATCAACAACAGAGGGTGCTGCAGCTTCACTTGACTCTAGTGAGCAGTTTCTTTTGGCTTGTTGACTGTAGCTCTATTTGTACAGGATTAGTAATACCTGTGGACTTTTGAGAATTTGTGAATTACTTCCTGATGTCAGTGTTTGATGTACGCTGATGTAAGATCAAGCACTTGCAAAGAGAAACCGTAGAAAGCTGAGCAGAAACACTGTGTATTAAGAGAGCACATGCTCATGCATGTTTGGATAGCAGAGTTTGAATAAGTAAAATAAAGCCATTGTTACACATAAGCTAAAATTTTACTGAAAGAGAAGCATTATTTATAACGTGAACAATCTCCTGTGCAGCCTCAATGGTTTTTCTTGATCAGAGAAGGCCTAAGAACTTAATTACCACCTTAAACTGCAGAGATGCCAATTCACATTCACATTTATTATTACCTGTGGACCTCTGTATGTGCTGGAATATGGTAGTTAATTTGCCCTGGAATTTATACTTAGAAATTTCAGGCATGGTCAGTTGGCACTTGATTAAAAACACGGATGACCTGAGTGATTGTTACAAATTAGCAGAGGTCCCTAGGCAATACTAATCCTGTACATATAGGGTATATGATGTAACCATTTTCAGTTTTTCTCCTGATGTAACTCACACATGATTTAAGCAACCAGTGCTGAAGTAGTGGTTAATGAAGGATCAATTAGTTGTCAACATGTAATCAGTAAGTGGTTGATGAATGGTAAATCAGTCATCTATTAGGTGTCAGTATGTGGTTAAAACAGGGTAAATAAGTGAACAATGAGGCATCTATTAGGGGTTAACAAGAGGTCAATAAATGGTCAGAGTTATCAAAAATGTTCAGTAATTGTTTTACCAACAATCAGCAAATAGTTTGTCACTAAAAGGTTAAGCGGATAATTAATCTGTAATCTTTTAGTATTTACCTCAAATAAAATAAAGTAAATTCAAACGTATCAAACAGTTGAAAAGCTCAAACACTTGTATCTGTATAGTTGTATTAATTAATTGTCTTTTAAAATGCAGAACACAAAAACATTTTTATTTTGATCAATATAGATTAATAAAGCCACTGGTTCTCTGGCAGGTTGTTCCTCAGTTTAGGATTGTACAGTTAACCAAATATTTTGTTTCCTATCTACCTGCCATAGTGATGGATCCCAGAATCTGTCATCCACTGCTTTGCCTTTTGCAAGTTACTTTATTTGAAGTGAAATGTAGCAAGCATCTTAGAGCTTATTCGCTTAAAGTGAACTTTAAAGAATAACTAATTGAGATCAGCTTCAGCCCACTTCCTTACCTGCCAAAAGCTAGTTATGTGGCTGTGGTCATCATACAAGCAGAGAACTTAACACCACTGCTGTGAGCTGAGGAACTGTTTTACTGATGTAGATAAACTTAGTTTGATATGCCAGTCATTAATGGTATGCTGTGATGTCTTTGGACAGCCAAAACAAGGGTTTGGGTGTAAAAAGAAACCATGCATGTCTTTCAAAACATCGTATAAGTAATTTTTCCTCCCTAAAACTGATCAGTTAAATTCTGTAGTTAGCTGGTAACAAGTTGTTTACTGGTGTTTGCAGACTGCACAGAGAAAATGAAAAGAGGCTGCTTATGTCAGAGGTTTGCTTGTCTGCACATTAGCTAACAGCAGGGACATCACTGAAATCATGCAGAGGATTAGACTGTGACTTCGTTGACTTCACTGCTCTCTCCTGTCACCATAGTCATGAAACCCTCTACGGTGTACAATTATACATTTTTGAGAACATATCCATCATTTCTTACCAAAATATTTCTAATCAATGTAAACATTTTTACATCAGGTGTTAACCCTTTTCCTGCCAGTTCGCATCAAAACCCACATATTTGTATTTGTTTAAAAGCATATAGGGAACTATTTCCAACCCATCTCAGTCTGTCATTGGCCAGTGATTATACACAATAGTCTATTATAAAGTTTTGATACAATGTGAGATTTCAAAAATGTTCCTGACCCCTCCTCTTACCAAAATATGCCCCCCGGTAAAATGAAAAAGTTTTAAAGAATACCTGTAAGTTTTTTTTTTAAATTCTTTTAATTGAAATGAACCTAACAGAACTTTTTTTGTTGAAACAGATAAATCTAAACACACAAACTGTCCTTTATCAGTCGCTCTCCTTCCAAGACATGACTCAGGGCTTTTCAGAGTGTGGTTCTTGCAGATTTTCTTGCAATTTTCTCTTTCTCCAGGAATGACCTGCTCCCAACAACAGCAGGCCAAAGAAGCCCCTTAGCTCAACTTTTGTGATTTCTTTCAAATGAACTTCAGTCCACTGGCCTTCCAGATTGGTCATTCCAAAGATAACCTGGATCATATCATCCATTAGAAATCAGTCCAAGCAGGATGTCAGCTGGCCTGGTATCTTTCCTCTGGTATACCTTGTTGGTCAGGTGTTGTGAGAGGCTGTACATAAATTTACATTTGATTTCCTTGTTTTTGGAGACCTATCTTCTCCTCTCTCCATCAGGTTATCATCCTTGTCCCCTATCTCATAATTTCCCGGAAAGCTGGATAATTCATACTCGGAGCTGTCTTGTGCTGGCGGCGGTACCCAGTCTTCATCAGATGAGCAAACTGGATCATGATCCTCCAGTGGGATAGAGGAGCCTGAGCTTGAACTGCAGGAGCTGTTGACAGGAGAAAAAGAGCAGGCCCGCCTTGTTTCGAGGAGCCTGGGTTCAGCAGTGGGGGAGGAGGACTGAAGGAGAACTGCTGAGGATGACCAGAGAATGCAAAAGTAAAACTCTTTCCCTGCACAGGTAAGAATAGAGCTGGGTATATTGTTAAGTTACAGTGCACCGCACCAGACAGTTCCATTTACATTTTTTTTGTTTTTGCTGTGATGAAATTGATATAGTAAGGCTGGTTATGCTATTGTTGGATTAGGAGGCATGAGTTCATATTGATATCTCCATTTACAGTGCCTATAAAAAGTACCCCCATCCCTTGGATTGATTTTATGAATCGATCATGATTTATATATTTTTTTTCTTTTCAAATACAAAAAACCCTCTTAAAAGTCAAAGTGAAAACAGATTCCGAAAAGTTCCGTCAGTTAAAAAAATATGTCATGTAAAATGAATGACTACATAAATTTTCACCCCCTTTTAAATTGGCTGACCTAATTCAACAGAGGTCCAGCCAATTGGTGCTAGTAGACTCATGATTAGTGAGATTAGGATCCCCTAAATGTAGTGAATGTGTCTCATTTGATTGCAGTACCTGTATCTGGAAGGTCCAGTCACTTGTTAATCAGAATTCATGACTACCATTACACCATGAAGACAAAAAACACTCCAAGCAACTCAAAGAAAAGAAAAGGTTTCTGGAAAGTATAAGTCAGAGGATAGATACAAAACTCAAAGGCACAGATCAACAATAAACTAAATTATATTGACCATGATTGGTTTATAAAATGAATGAATAGGTAAAACATCCAAGGGGGTCAATACTTTTTATAGGCACTTCGAGTCAGAGGAAAACAACGTGGCAAACACAACTGTAATTATAATGAATTATACAAAAAAAAAGTCAAAAGACCAAAAAAGGTCAAATAGGGTAGAAGGGTTCAAATAAGACTCCACACTGTAGATCTGAAGTCTTACAGAAGAGTTTCCATTAAATCAAATTACACTGTCCAGAGCCAAGTTGGAACATGTGGTAATAAATAAAGCCAATTTTACTTTTATGCTTTTAGATCATAGCTCAAGGCATCTGCTCTGCTTTTACTGTCTGTCACCATCCAAAGTAGATTTGTCTGAAAGAGCATGAAGACTATATTAGTAGCCAGCCCTTGGTGGTACAAAGAAGGCACTCAGCTCCTAGTCCATCAATAGTCCATGGGTCTATGTTTTCCCAAGTCGACAGTCTCCCAGGTGAAGCTTTGGCACTCCGTCATTGTGCAGCTACATCAAGAGTTCAAACTCAGTCAGCATAGCATGTAAATTTAAATGACTTTTTCTGTCATCATAGTAGTGCTGCGTCAGGTCATGGTATCCATGTGGGTGTTTACGGAAGGGCCAGAACCCATACACATGCACATTTTCACAGACCTCCAGTGTCAGGCTGACCATAATCAAACCACTGCTCAGCCGCTTTGACTGCAGACCTTGTCTGTGCCAGAAGGACTGCAAATTGATGAGGTATTTGGAGTTTAAATATACAGGCCTCATAGGACTTCCAAGATCCTCAACTGTGTAAGTCGTCTGCAGACACGAAAGAGCGTTGCGTTGATTGGAGAAAGCAGGAAGGGGGAGCATGGAGTTGTCATAGGTATGAAGACCCTCCACAAAATGATGACGACGAATCATCAGAGCCCCAAACCTGAAAAAGGGTATTAAACAAGCTTAGAAAAAACTTTAATTAAATGTATCAACAAACACTTTGCTCTGAATGTATGATAGAGCCTTCATTGTTTTGCTCACTTCTCTCTGAGGATGTTTGGGTTGAGTTTTACAAGGTTCGTCTTCGTGCCCACATGCTTCTCAATACCATTGCCCAATGGAGGAAGATTGCACCTGAATGATCAACAACAACAAAGACAAAGCTTTAGCTCATTATTACATATGATTTAAATTCTGTTGGTTAACATTGTCACCTTATCAGAACCTTTTTTAACCTGATGACGTGTCTCTCCACAGCCACTGTCAGTCAGGATCCCTCCATTCCCAACAACTGCACATGTGTCCCATCTTTTATTTGTGAAAGGATGCTTCTGGAATTATTACCAATGGAAAATATGCTGAACAATCACATTTATTCAGATGATCTTGTTCTCTGTGTCAGTGTTTTTCTGCATCATATTTGCAGATGTTTCTTCATTAGTGTGCCATCTTTGATAGAGCTTTTGCTTATAGCTTGCACAGCGGTTATGACAGTAGTAAGTAGATTTGGTAATTCACATGATTGAAAAACAGAAATACCTTTGTGAAGGTGCTGAAAAGCTCATGATTCACCTTGAGGGTCCTCTTAGTGTCCCAGCCGTAAACAATCTTGAACCCCACTGGAGTGTTTGCCTGGGTAATGATGGCTGTTTTAGAACCGTGGCACCTTTTGCTTAGCTGAGATCTGGGGAACCAGAAGAACTTTGTTAAACCAGGTACAAGAGAGTCACATCAGGTTATTTTTAAGAGGAGGCAAATCAGTGTCAGCAGTGTCAGAAGCTACGGACACAGCACGCAGATTTTACTTCTTTATTCTTCTGAAAATTCAAAATGTCTCTTTTCACCTGTACTTTTAGTGATTATCATCCTGCTTTTGCCAGGTGTGAGAGTATTTCTGCATTATGCCATCGATGACCTTCCTGTTAAACACAGATTTAAAGTTAGGTAATGTGCTGTAATCTTGTGAGCTGAGTTCAGTGTGTAGTAACAGGCACAGCTACTAATTACAGTTTACTAAAAAATTACCTCAAACTGATGTCAAAGTAAAAGGTCCAAATCCATTTAATTGTGAGGGATCTGGTGTTTTTTTTTTACATATTTTCCATTGTCCTAATTGTGACTTCAGCGATGCCTGATAAAGTCAGGAACAAAACAATGAAACAGAGGAAGCAGTGATGGTGTTTGCACTTACACACAGTCATCGCAGTGGCTGAAGGTTTTGGGTGCACTTTTCCTTTCAGGGGCCGGTAAGCTGGGGTCCATGTAGCTATGGAAAACAGGACAGAAGTGTTAATGCAGAAGGCAGGGCAGACCAAGCTTTATAAATGGCACTGTATTTATGGGCATGGTTACTGGGTAACAACTGATTCATTAAATTCTCAATAAATCAATGGGTCGTGATGAAGCACTAAGCACAGGGTACACATAGCAGGAGAGAGGCATAAACAGTATACCAATGAGGGGTGCCAGCAACAGTGCAGACTAGAGTCTCTGTTAACAGACTGATCAGTCATCAATTCATCAATTAGCACTAAAATTACTAATGAACAGGTAATGATTATGTAATGATTCAGTATTGAGTAACTTCCTAATCATCAGCCGAAAGTTATCAGTAACTTTATCAAATTTTATGTGGAGTGACTCACACTCTACCTGCTATCCAGTGGTGCAGTGCAGGGTATATGCGGGTATATGGAGTATACCTACTTATATTTCAGTCTCCATAGAGTATAACCATTAAAGTGAACACAAATTACCCATTTCTACATGGATCACTACACCACTGCTGTTATCTAATGGTTAAGCAGTACAGACTTTATTTGTTTTCTCATAGCTTAATGTTTTGTGAGTTAATCATCAATCAGTGACTCATTCATCACATTGTTACTATGCTAATTTTTGTCTACCTCATCATGACGTGTTACCACTCTGCTTTTTGGCTTTATGACATGAGCGGATTTAAATTCTAAAAACAAAAGTGAGAGTAAAGCTATTTATTACTGTGGACCTGTACAAAAACTGAGCAAGTGTTTTCATTATCATGAAAGGAATAATGGTTTCCTCCTTTCTCCACAACTGCTCATGAATATACATCTGGTGCCTTAAATAATATGAGCATGAATGGAGCAGAATTAAAGTAGTAAAGCAAAAAGTAGTTAGACACTTACCTGTTGTCGATCACGTACCAGACGACAGTAATCAGCAGGCTCCCAAAGCACAGTAGAGTGAACATCATTGAAACAAGTGCCTTAAAAAGTTGTTGCTCCATACCTCTCTCCCTCTTCAATACCAAATGTAACACTGATCGGTGAGGCGCTCTCCTTTTTGCTGGATATTAAGATTATGTTGCCCAGGAAATAAAGGTTTCACCTGTCGCTAGAAATTTAAGCTCCACCTCCTGAAAATGCATGAAAAAGTCTTTCAAAAACAATTCTATTGTTCTCGTGTCTATCACATTGAGACATAATTTAAAAAGAGCATGCCTGCGAGTTATCTCTACTGGAAAACTGCCAGTGAATTCCAGAGAGATGACACTGGATAAAACCCATCAAGTCATGTGATACTACCTTACACAGGGAATCTCAGGATGCTGCTTGTTTAAGTTGATTGCATTCGCACATATATGGCACGATTTATTGACTAGTTGTACGACCTTTGCCCCTTCATGTTTCCCTGAATTCTGTTATCTCATCCAACCAAATTATCTGATTGATCAAAAGGTCCAGTGGTGCCACCAATGTGGTTACTGAAGGCGTGTTTCAAAGCCCATCTGTTGTGGTATTTGATATTAGTCTTTGTTGCTTGAAATCTGCATGGACATAGGGTGATCAAGAGGTGAGTGACAAATGGGGGCTCATCCAGGATTTGAACCAGGGACCTCTTTAACCCCAAGTTTCCCAAACTTTTGCTGACAGACCCAGGGCTGGAGTGGGACTCACTTTTGGCCCTGGAGTTTCAAAGCTCAGACATGCCCAATTTACATCACAACCTTTTACTAAAGATAAACAATAATCATTCAATTAATAATATTATAAAAATAATATTATATATGAAATAAATTTGCACATTAAGCCGTGTAAGCTTCTAGAGCTTTCCATTTCTTTTTGTCTAACTTTTTCGCCAACTTTACTCTAGTTATTATCCAACATTTTTTCTATATTGTCACTTTGACTGTCTCAAGACACGCAGAACCAATGTAACGGTAGTGTTTTCGTGTCAGACGGACATTAACAGCCCTTCCTGCACAACCAAGTGCAGAGAGAGAGAGAAAGAGAGAGTTCTGTTAGCGAAAACAAACAAAACAATGAGGCTCCTGTCCATCCCCTGCAAGTGCAGCCTGTTTAATGCCACTGTAGAGTGGCCCTCATGGCCCTAAAAGCAGCCCAGCCCACTGGGAATTCTCCCAGTTCTCCACATTAGCCACTCTGGGCCTCATTTAGACCTACCCTCATTGCAACCAACAGCCCTCATGAAATCTGACAAGTGTTTTCATTCAGAAAAACTGTCAATCAGATGCCAATCTATTGGATAGGTATGAGGCACAAATGGGGTCAAAAGAAGTGACAAATGGAGGCTTGTCTGGGATTTGAACCTTGGACCTCTCATACCTATGCACTTTCAAAAGTACCATTTGTTTTAATTTATTGTTGTAATCCATCGCTGAAATGTATTATTTTGTGACGTGTGCTGCTGACCTCTTGGCCAGGTCACCCTTGTAAAAGAGATCTCAATCTCAGTGGGTTTTATCTGGTTAAATAAAGGTTAAATAATAAAATACCCTGAGGGCCACAATCCATGACAAGTACAAACGTGAAAAGAATCTTCCCCTCCCTGGTCCCCAAAGACAAAACTCTACAACTGCACGGAAGGGTGTCACCACTTTTAAACATCCTTTCACCCTCATTATGTGAAATGACTCAGAGCAAAACGTTGACACTGCATGGAGTGTAGTTTTAATCTAAGCATAGCTCCATAATACAATACTAATAAAGACATACTTTTAGCATTAATGAAGTACATACTTCATCATCTATAGATGTGTTATTAACTGTATCTTTTTCATCTATAAACTGAGCTATCAATATAGAATTGACCCATACATTTGATGCTCTGTGGGTGTAATTTTAGTCAACCAAGTTTGTCATTGGTTGACTACAGCCCTAGAGTTTCCTATTTTACAAATGCTTTGCTTATGCATCAAAAAGCATTGTTTATTAATGACATGAATTACTACATAAAATTAATACATCCTGCTTTGTAGATTGTTAGTAAACTATTTACTAATTACTAATCCTTACTAATCCTCAATAGTTTCTAATTATCGCTCAGTTTTTCTATTAATTTAAAAATCATAAAACACTATCCTGCTTTGCTTTATCTAACCTAAGAAACATCCATTGAAGCATTTATTAAGACAGTAAAAGAGATACAGAACGTGGTTATATGAGAGTTTACCAAAAAAAAAAAAAAAAAACTAGGTGTCAGTCTTGCATAGTGGTCAAAGTGACTCAGAGACTGTGGGCGATGTCTCCACTTCCTACATCATGAAACATCTGCAGCTAATCAGTCTCTGAGTGGAAAACTGATGAGAGTTTTATCACTTGGTCAAAGCATTCAGGTGAGAGAGTTGCTTTTATTTGGAAGGAGACGGTCTTTTTATGGAGATCTACTGCATCAGCTAAGTACGGCTTGTTTCTGCCACAGATGTACTGAACTCACAGTTAAGATGATGAAAAATGTGTGAAAGAGCAAATCCCTTACTGTATAAAAACCCTCAAAGAATGTGCTCTTCCCAGTTGTGGTTCATTAATAATAAATGAATCTGCAGCTTTTGCCCATTTTTGCCAAAGTTTGTCACTTCACTTTTTTGCTACCTTTAATCCATTTTTACCGTTATCATTTTTTGCCACTTATTTGCCATTGACTGCCACTTTTTGCTAATTTCTGTCCCTGTTTTTTCACTTTTCATCCATTTTTGCCACATATTTGCAATTTTCTGCAAATTTTTTGCTACCTTTGGACACAGTTTTAAGTCATTTTTTAATCCATTTTTGCCACTTTTTCTAGTGTCTGTCCATTTTGTCACTTTTCATCAATTCTTACCAATTTTTGCCACTTTTGTCCAATTTTGCCCCTTCTTTTCCATTTTTTATCTGTTTTGTCACTTGTTTCTACCTTTTTGACACTTATTTGCCATTTTCTTCCACTTTTTGCTTCCTTTTGTCCCTGTTTCGTCACTTTTTGTCCCCCTGTTTTGTCCATTTTCATCAAATTTTGCCACCTCTTTTCCATTTTCGGCCACTTTTTGTCCCTATTTTGTCACTTGTTGCTCCTTTTTTACACTTATTTGCCTTTCACCTAAAGGACACGGTAGACTTTAAAATTAAAGCACATGTAGAGGGCAGGGAGGAGAGGTATGGGGCAACAAGTCTACAAGCCACTTGTTTCAGTAATGATCACTCTGCTGTGTTTTGGGAGCCTGCTGATCACTGTCATCTGGTACATGCTCAACAACAAGTCAGTATCTAACTACTTTTTCCCCTACTACTCTTATTCTGCTTTATTTATTCTCTTATTACTCAATAAAGCACCACATGTGAGAATTGTTTTGAATGTTTACTATTTTTTATTGTACAGACATCACTATTACATGGGTTATCACATAAATAGGAAAGATTATGAAATAAGAAGTATGTTTTAGTATGTTGGGCATTAACACAACTGCAGAGAGGTGAAAAGTAAAGGGAGGCTTTGCAGCTTCAGGATAAAGAAAATGCCATACAGTTACATATTTAGAGAGACCTTGAATCTGTTAATATGTCTTTTTAACATTAGAATCTCCACTGGGTAAACTTTACCCAATGCTGTTTTTCAGTTGTCATGTTTCCTCAATATTTTCTGCATAAATGACAACTACTCCACCCTAAAACAGAATAAAATGGGTGTTTGTGGGTTGTAAATGAATATATTTTGCATGTTATTAAGTTTGTGATGTTTAATTAGATTTGCATGCTGGGTTAATATCTCAAAGTCTCATTAAGAGTTTAAGTTCTGTGATTTTAGGCCTGTTTCTGATTGGTTCCATATCCTGCTCTCTAAAGAAATTATATCCTTCCTTTGACCCTCTCTCCAAACGCTGTGAGGCCTCATGTGACTCTTATCCAGAGCCATGTTTGAAGTGATGGAACAGATAAGTGTTCTGGTTTCTGCTTAATTGAAATATTGAATCTATAAAATACTTGCAGCTGGTCTAAACATATTGTGAAAAAGATGTTTGCTGCCATCTAGTGGTTAAAGTAGCGCCAAAGGTTGAAGATCTGCCAAGGATAGTGAGACAAAAGTCAAATGTTAGTTTATTTGTATTCTTTAAGTCATAATTTTGTCACTATTTGATCAGTTACCATGATTTGGTCTTACTTTTTAGACTTCTTGAATGGATATACCACTCTCAACATGTACAGAGAGCTCTGCCTTTACTGCATTCTGAAATATGACGTTTTCTATAATTAGTTTATTTCTGTATCTTTGCAGCTGATTTAAGCTGATTTCTCAAGATTAAAAAAAAGCAGAAATTTTAATGCCACTGTATGGTTGATACGTACATTAGGTTGTCATTATTAGTACCACGGTGAACCACAGTGAAGACAAAACGTGAGACAGAGCTTCTAAGAACTGCTGTCTCTGCTGTCCGAGTCCATTTTACTTAAGAGCTTCCACTGATCTTGTTCTTACTTCTTCTTCTTTGCTCCAGAGGTAAAATCCTGCAGTACATAACAATACCAACAGTCACATTAAATTTCAGATTCAAATTGAAATTGGCCAATCAACAAAGCATAACTGCTAGATATTCCACAATCAGTTGTAAGTGATATTATTAGAAAGTGGAAGCGTTTGGGAACAACAGCAACTCAGTCACAAAGCAGGAGACCACGTAAAATCACAGAGCGGGGTCAGCGACTGCTAAGACGCCAAAACTGATTCCATAGCTGAAGAGCTCCAAACGTCTACTGGTATTAAAGTAAGCACTGTGTATAAATATGTATATAAAAATACATGTATTGAATACAATGTGGGGTGTTGCCCTTGAGAAGAGTGGGTGGGTTCAGGCTACTTTTCCTTATGTCCCTTCCCACTCAAAGAAATAATAGTGACAATTACTATAAATTAATATCAGTCCAGTTTCTGATGGTCTGGCTGGCTTTTGTAGCTCATTAAGAGGAAGGGTCTCATGTCCATCCCTTTCTGTGAATCACACAACCACAGAACCCACTGTAGCCCTTCTTCTTGACTCACCACTTTGCCCTCACTGTGCAGTAATTGTGTACCCTGTAAAGGCATATAAATGCCGGGCGGCAGATCTAGTTTTTCCACAATACTGAGTAAATGTGCACTATAAACCTCTGTTACTTAATATACCAGACATCTTACTACTTTTCTACAACCTCTTTTTTTTATTATATCAGTCTTTTGTAACATTCTTGCATGAATGTTCAAGGGACATAAAATGCACTTCCAATTTCACATCATGTCAGGCCATTAGAGGCCAACTGGTAATACAAAGGATTGGGGGGGGGGTCTCACATCCATTATAGACCCTGCAGGATGTGTAAATTATGCATGTGGCCCCCAAAGTAAGCATGTTTGCATGATATAATTTAGGTTTGTGCACAATGCTTGTGTATTGACTTATCTTGTTGGTGTCTAGTCGTGTATGTGACCTGTAGAAAAGTCATATGTATCACACAGGCACAGGGGCACTAGGCCTCATGATAAGCAGCTGTGGAATGCATCAAGATCAGCTGGTCTTAACCACCTGACTGCATTACTGCCCTCATCTAGCCCACTTCTTCTGTCCCACCTCCCCCTGCAGATATTAGTGTGTCACAGCCATCGCAGGTGCAGTAGAGGGTGAAGATGAAGGTATCAGCTACAGAAATATATCAAAACAGACTCCCTCAGGTGATTCGGGGGCCCTAGATTACATACAAGACCTCCTGAGACCAGAGGTTTCTGTCAAGCCTCATCAGATGGGCCAATGCGGGGCCATTAAAAATGCACAACACGTTCACATATGTTGTCTTAAGGTTAAGGGTTAAGCCTCATCTGTGGTCATGGGATGATGGGCCCATGGTTATGGATTTAAAGGGGCTAAAGACGCAGTGGTGGGACTGCAGCTAACTATTATTTTCATCTTTCAGGTCCAGATAACCTAAAACCACAAGTTACTTTTTAAAGTTCAACTGTCTCTTATTTATTTGTGTAACCAAAATAGCTTTATCACATGGCTGTTGAATCGAGCAAATATTCCCACTTAAGAAGTAGACTCAATGGTCACTGGCATTGTACAAAATGGCTAATCATTTCAGTCATTCCAACTGATTGTTTCTTTTTCATGGCCTTTTAGGGTCTAAAGAAATCTTTTTAAAATCAAGTCATTTTAGAAAACAGGATAAAAAGTAAAAAAAAAAAAAAATACTGTACTATAGAGCTCATAGAGGTGTTAAGGATGCCACAATAATGCAAGCATCTTAAAGGCAGAAAAACATATGATTTTCCAACCCCATATCGTTGCCATGAGGCTAACAGAGCATTTAACTTGAATTTTAAACCAGCTGGGTGGATAACTGACGTTTTAAATAGCAGATCACACAGGGTCAAAGTAAATGGCAGCCAATCTGACTCATCATGTTTTTCTACAGGCTCACACCAAGGGTGTGTTCCCTCACCTTTACTTTATATTTTGAACACAAACATGTGCCAAAGTGAACATGAGAAGTAACCTTGCAAAGCAGATAGATATGCCCGTTTCCTTATTTTTCACTGGCGAATCCATCTTGCAAAGCTCCCATCTGAACCGTTTGGGCCCAGTTAGAAAGTGACAGGAACAATCAGTGACAAGGAACAGTACTTTTTAGGCACAACGGAGAAAGATTAGCGTGGATGCTGATAAAGCGCCAATTTTATCAGAACTTGATGACATTTCTTCGTTAAAAGAACAAAGAACAGCAGTGAGTTGTTTTCTTTTCAAAAGCAACAAAAGTCGTGTACTTATATGGCTATAGTCGCCATGGTTCGCGTTATTCCTCGGTAGCTGTGCACACACACCTCGGTCGCGGCTACGTCACGTGTTTTGTTGCTCTGATTGACCAAGATGTGACAGAACATTCATCCAGTCACATTCGCAGATTTTTTTTCAAAGCCTCTGCCCTTTCCCAAACACTTAATATAGAAGGATTTCCAGATGGATGTGTGAAACAAATTCATGTAGCATGTCAGGTTACACAAGAACAGGTCCACTGCAAAATTGCCTGAGTATTCAGTCACTGTGAGTTTGCTGCACAATGACGAGGCCAGCCATTGCCCCATTGCAGGCCGAGGATCTGGTGGGCCCCCAAAAACCTGACTGGGCTGGGATGGCTGTGATTTATTGATACCAGTGTATTTGTTGGATAAGCAGCAATGGTGTGCGTATCATAAGTAACAGGACCTCATTTTGAAGCTGAAAAATGTGTCGGACTTTCATTGAGTTCTCATGTTGAAAACATTATTTATATTGTTGGAAAAAATGCAACCTCTTCATCGGTTTTAACACCATTTCACCACTTATGTCAACTTTACCACTTTTTGGCCACTTTTTGCATCTTTTAATCAATTAAAAAAACATTAAATCAACTTTTCTCTCAAGTGGGAAGTTGTAAATCTGTATTGTTTTCCCCATAGGATTTGCATTCCTGATGCCATGATTATTTTGGAAAAGCCACGTCAGTCTGCCTGAAGCTATTGCCGCATCATAATCTATTTCCAGGCATGAGTTATTTTTACTCCTCAGCCTCTCGACTCCTCAAAAACATCCACACATAAACTTTGTATCATGTTACCTCATCTGTTTTCACTGCTATTTACAGATAGTCACACCAATACTGATACAGATGTATGTTTCTATGATTCACATCGTCACATAGCCAGTGGCGATCCTGGAGTCTGATGGGGCCCTGGGCATAAAGGGCCCCTGAAACAATCATGATGTTATAAAAGATCTGGGGAAAAAACATGCAAATGGATGCTTTTTTTCATTCCAATGTTTAGAAAAAAAAAAGAAACATTAAAAGCTACATTGAAGCATATTTAAATGATGAACAGTATAAAAACAGAACACCAAACAGCATCAAGAGAAAGTACAGCAGATGAGGTATGGCTCATTAAAGGGACACTATAGTTTGCATTAATAATGTGTTTCAGGCATTTGGATACCAGGTGACTGCTCTTTAGTATGTGTGTTGATACTTTGCATAAACAATACATCCTCATTAATGACCTGAGTCAAACTCACTTGCCCATCTGTTATCCATACATTAATTTAATAAACCTTTATTTAAGCCTCAAGGAATAATTGAGAGCATGCTTTCATTATCAGTGATGTCGAGAGTACGAAAACAAGATGAACACAATTGGGTAATACAAAGTAAAATGGCCTTACTGTGGCGTAGTATACCTGTGTGCTCTGTGAAGTGAAGCTGCTGGCAATCAAAACAAATCCGATGAATTCTCTTCAAGCTAAGTAGCAGGTGGTGCCTTTTTAACAGCTTTTCTTCCTTCATGCTGTCGTGAGCATACTTGTAAATGTTATGGCGCTATACTATTTGGCAGATAAATCCTTATGAGTGGCTTGTGATGTGTTTTTCCCAGATAAGCCATTTTAATTGCTCCTCTTGTAAATGACATGTGTCAGCTCCTGTTTGAGACCGTTCCCTTTTCCATTTATGTTGTTTTAAGAAGGACTAAATGCAAAGTGGTAGACCAGCTCTTTCTACTGAGCTGAGCCAAATGTCCCACAGATCTAAGAAGAGCTGGAATTCCCATCACTCCGAGGGAGGCTGGACAGTCGTAAATAAAGCAATACTTTTTGTTTACTTGTGGAATACCACAGATCATGTTGGTTGACAGAGTGGTCTTTAATGCATGCCTGTAGGCTTTGCTTCTACAAACCAATCCAGTCTGGATGAAGGCATGCTGGACTACCAATGTATGCAGTCTGAACTATGGGAAATCAAACAGTTTTCAAACAAAGCATCAAGGATGACCACTTGGCATGCAAATGCCCCAAACAAGCACAGATTCTACAAATGCTGAAAATGTCAAAAAAGAAAAACCAAAATGTAAAGCTAGTTAGTTATACTATTCAAGTGTCTCCACCCCATAGTTTTGGCTGGACTAGCAACATTCATTGCTTCATGAATAAAACAATGATTTGATCTCATAAAAGACCATTTTTTTAAAAAGTGGAACATAAACAACTTATCAGATGTTGAAACTGAGACATTTAAGCTTTTTACCATAGATCATTTAAAATTTAATAGCAGAAACACATCTTAAAAAAGTAGGGGCCATTATTAGCATTGTGTAGCATCCTCGCTTTTTTCCACAACATTCTGTAAATGTCTGGGAAGGGAGGAGAGCTGCTGTTTGCTGTTGCAGTATTTTGGAGGGGAATGTTGTCCTATTCTTGTCTGATGTAGGACTGTAGCAGCTCAACAGTCTTTGCCAGAATTTTTTTAATTATAATGCACCAAATATCTTCAGTTGGTGAAGGTCTGGACTGCAGGCAGGCCAGTTCAGCCCCCAGACCCTCCTACTGTGAAGCCATGCTGTTTACATCAATCATGGTCAATATAAATTGGCTTTTTGACAAGAAACTACAGATATACAACTTCAAAAAAAAAACCCTCTTTGATGTCAAAGTGAAAACAGAGCTCTGCAAAGAAATGCCAATTAATAATTATATTTAATGTAAAATGAGTAAAAGCGTAAATATCCACCCCCTTTAAAGTGACTGACCCAATTCAAGGGAGATCCTGCCAACTGGTCTGAGCAGTCTCACAGCTAGTAAAATGGCAATCACTTGAGTGCAGTGAATGGGTCCCAAGTACGTTGTAGTATAAAGACACCTGTAGCTGGAAGGACTATGGCACATGTAAGGCAGGTGAATCTGCTTAGATCAGGCCGTTGAAAAGGGCTGTACAGCCTGACAGAGCTTGAGCAGTTTTGCTAAGAAGAATGGGGTAAAATTGCAGTGTCCAGATGTGCAAGCCGAATGAGACCTCTCCACACAGACTTGGTGCTGTGATTGCAGCCGAAGATGCATCTACTTAATACTCACTTATTCAATTGACATTCCTTTGTAGAAATCTGTTTTTTTTTTTTTTGCTATTTTTTGCCAAAAAAGGCAAATTAGATAGAGCATAACTGATTTGTAAAATCAATGAAAGGGTAAAACACCTGAGGGGGTAAATACTTTTATATGCATTGTACTCCATCTTTTATTTTCATTAAAAAGTTTTGTGTTAAGCTCATGTTGCTTAGTATAAATGTTACTAACAGTATTTTTTGTTGCTCTGTGAAATTAAAGTGTCAAGCCCATGAAAGAAACAAAATGTGACTTTCTTTTGGAGCTCAGCACCATTAAAGTTGGGATCTTAAAATTACCATTGGCAATTATCTACTCCAGTTACCATTGTCTTGCCTTCTTTTCCTCTTTCTTATTTTCTCCTGGATAGATGCATTTTCCCGTGGTGAATTTTACTGGTAAACTTAGATTTTAACAGGAGTAGTGTATGTGACACCTACCAGTGAAAGAAGAGTGAGTTTGTCAGACTCCAGGGGGTCCTTGCTGTCCTGGGGCCCCAAGCACTTGCCTGTCTTGCGTGTTGACAGGCAACACCTCTGCACTTTGGCAAAACCTCTGTCTTATTCATCTGGTAACAGGGTTAAACGTATTGAAAGCACCCTGTTAATGTAAAGACATCACGTTATTCAATACATAGAAATAGCATGACAAATGAAACCACTAAATTCAACAAAAAAAGCCTGACAGGAAATGTATCCTCCATCAGGGGATCCCCGTCATCAGCAGATGTTGAGATGAAGACAAGCCTGCCTCATTCACTTCCTGTCTCTTGTGTGATTTAACAAAAAAAAGCCCTGGAAAAAAAGCAGTTGCCCTGACCATGCTGAAGACACAAGATTGGGGGGGGGGGGTAAGGGGTGCAGTATGGATGACAATCAGACCTTTTGTCCGCCTGTCTCCCTTGTGGTGATGTCACATGGGCTATTCAGATGAAGTTCTTCTCTCCTCTTTCATTATTGCGTGCCACCCCGAAGCATGCTGCATTCAGGCTTCCTGTCAAGAGCAGCTGTGGAGGGTCAGCAGGGAAACACACAACCAGGCTCACTTCCCCTGAACTCTGCAAACAAATGAGAACTGATCAGCCACCTAACACACAAACATCCGCTTTTCCTCCCTGATAGAAAATAAAGTCATCCTTGTTACTTTTACTGTCACTGAATGGCATATTAATCAGTAAAGGTTAGTTCCTAGTTACACAATCATTCATGAGTATGATGAAAAGCATAATATGAGTCATTCACGCTTGTTGACTAATAGAGACTGACGGCATCCAAGAGCTCTACTGTGCTGAGACCTCAGCCCAGAGATTATAGACATCATGATGAAAAGTCATTTTAATGCTTTTGTATACATGTAGACATCACATTATTTGTAAGATCCTGATAAGTCTGGATGGATAGTCTAATCAGGGGAAACTATATGATGATATATGATTCAACAGACCTCCAGAAAAGAAAGGTGTGTGTTTTTGTACTTCCTTGAGGATAAACTGCAATTATTTCTGGGCAGTGGCTCCATTTTACCGCTATGTTATAATTATGGAGTTTCCGTGCTCATTTTTTTCCCACATATTTGTCTACACATTCCTGCTCATGTCCCATGATAGATAAAAGGCCAAGTGTGGGTATGTTTTCTCCCCAGAGGCATGACTCTCAGGGTGTTTTTTTTTAATCCATATAGCCTAGCTTCCATGCTAGCACATCAAACAGTCTCTCTTTATAAGGGCCACACTGGCATCTCCTGTGGTTTAATACAAAGACAAGCATCTCATACAACGCCATGTTAAAAATGCTGAACTATCACTTTGGGTACTCAGTACTGTACCATATTACAATCAATACAATGACAACCCATTTAAGGTAGAAGATTGTATTCCATCCATCCATCCATCCAAGTAAGAATGTATCTCTCGCCCCAGCCATGTCTTCCAGCTCTTCCTGGGAAATTTTCAGGTCTCTCCAGAGACCAAGTCAGGGTTCTGGCTAGGCCACTCTAGGAAATTCACAGAGTTGTCCCTAAGCCCTTCCTGTGTTGTCTTGACTGTGTGCTCACGGTCTTTGTCATGTTGGAAGGTGAACCTTTGGCCCATACTGAGGCCCTGAGTGCTGCTGAACAGCTTTTCAGTGAGGATATCTCTGTTCTTTGTTCGATTCAGACTTCCCTTAACCCTAAACAACCTTCCAGTCCTTGCTGCTGAAAAGCACCCCAACAGCATGATGCTGCCACCACTATGCTTCACTGCTGGGATGGTGTTGGGCAGGTGAAGAGCAGTGCCTGTTCCCTCCAGACATAATGTTAAGTACTGAGGCCAAATAGTTCAACCTTGGTTTCATCCGACAAGATATTCTTGTTTCTTGTTTCCACATCATGTCCAGTCAATTTAATCTGCTATGGGTGGACTCCACCATCTCCATCCTGGAGATGCAGACCTTCCTGGCAATTCTCAATGAGGTGTAGAGGGAGTTGGATGGCGCTGTAAGGCACCAGAAAGTGTTCCAGCTGGTGGCATAGCCTTGCAATGCCTCTCACCAAGGGAAGGTGTTGATGTATGTGGAAACACGTACTATTTTGGAGTTTTCCATACGGAACAATACCACATCGTACTCAGACAATCAGGACTACCCAGTGGAAATGCAGCTATTGTGTCTAAACAGCCAATCCAGTCCAGATGAAGGCATCCCAGACTTTCTCTGTATGTAGTCTGAGCAATGGGATTTCAAATCATTAACCCTAACAAGGCACTCATTGAAATACTTTGAAAGAGTCTATTTAGTATTTACTTAAACATTAAAAGGTTACTTAGACACTAAGTATTTATTTTACTAGAATTAGTGAGGTTGCTTTTAGATTTTGACCTCTACTGGAGGTAGCTAAGACATGACTGACTTCAGAATAAGCAATGGTGATACTACCAGTCTTATCTAATAAATCCAACAGGACACCTGTGACAATCACAAATATTAAATAACTAAGTTAATCTTAGCAGTGTTGAGGCTAACAATAGAAATAAGAACTGATTTATCTCATTTAAGTAGAAGAAAACTGTTATACTGTTGTAAAATGATTAAAATTTACATATATTTCAACATTTAAACCACTTGTTTCCTCTACAATTCCACCAGAAAATGTAAGAAACATCACAAACATTTAAATTAATTCAAACAAAAATAAAGCTCAAAGTAAAAATAAAAAAGGATATAAACCACATAAGTATAATAAAGCTGTTATAAGGTCATAAAACTGACCAAAAGTCACTTGTATTTTACTATCTATAACTTGAGAAGCTCTATAAATCAGTCAGATATACCACCTGATTACTCTTTAATGTTTTACAAAGCAGTGGCAACATACAACTACACTATAGACTTCTATTATCCTACATTATAAAAACTTAATTACCCTTAGTATGATTTTAGAAACTTATCATGGTTAGTTATGAGTTTAGGGCCATTTGTTTCAGACCAAAAGAGATGTAAAACTACATTTTTCAAGTTCTTGAGGCAACAGGAAGTTTAGGATGCTCTGGGTCATTACTGATTGGTTGGATGGTGTGATGTCACTTTCCATGATGATGACTGATCTCTGCACCGACCTTATATGGTTCCTTGCCCCATAAAAGGTTAAGTTGCATCAACACAAAGCATTAAGGATTACCCATTGGTGTCCAAATTCCAAAAACAGATTTAAATCCCTGTTACAGCTTTATGTAAACAGTTAATCAGACCCCTGACTTCCCTCTCCAAAAACACAGGAATGAGGACAAAAAACATCACTTTGAAGAACAGAGGAAGTATTTCTCTCGGAGAAAGTCAGAGATTAGAAAATTACAAAGCCACATTCTACAGCTATAAAGGAGAAGTGTTTTTGTTTTCATAATGACAAATATACTTGAGTTGTGAAGCTGAGCTGCTCACCGCAGTCACCAGATCCTCCCATAGGTCAATAAACCATTACATGAAAGTCTGCTGAGGTAAAAACCAGGTTAAGTGAAGCTTTTGCTTTCCTCACAGCCCTCTTTTTACTCTAACGGCCGTCTAAGCCTGATTTTATTACTTGCACAATCTTCAGTATTGATTTTACCCACGTCTCCATCTGGCAGCCTTAAACAACCCCAACAAGTTTCCTCTGGGGCAAACTCTCATGTCTGCCACAATAAAAACATTCCAAGAGCTCTTTTGTTTTGGATTTGAGTGCATGGGGCAGCGGGGGTTGCTGTGTTGCAGAGCTCTGCTTACTCAACATGTAGTTATACCAGTGGTAATGACTTCATTGAAAGGAGCTCAGCATGGAGTTTTCCACTGGAAACTGGGAACATGAGGGATAAATGCAGGAGGATGGGGTGTGGTCCTCTGTTGTTGGGCTGTGAAAAGCATCCCATATGGTCATTATAGATATATAACCATTATATAAAGTGAAAGAAGAGTTATGGCTCTACTTATAACTACATCTTGTCGCTCTGCCTACGTCCTCTTTCATTTCCGCCTTACAGGTTGTATCCTGTTGAAGCAGACTACCCTTCCCCGGGCCCCAAATACTCCCCTAACCCCCTCCCACCCCTCAACCTTGCTCATTTTCATTGTAAGAGGATTCATACAGGAGTTAATAGAGCTGGCAAAGTGTGACACTAGAATAAAACCAGCTTGCGTGTATGCTGCTGAGTATGATGAGTCACTCTGATTGGTTGGAAAGTATCTAACCTTCTTCTGCTCTTTCTCCTCATTGGTTTTGAACTTGCACACTAGTCAAGAGGCAAACTGTGGGCTAATTCAGTACTGGGCACTCAAATTACTTTGCAATGGGGAGAGGGGCTTAAGGGGAGTAGGCGGAGGATGGCCGGGGGAAGGGAGGGGAAATCAGAGAGGGAAGGGACAAGGAGGGGGCGGAGAGAAGAAGAGAAGAAGCTGTAGCTTTGGGACTTCAGCAGAAAGTGCAGACTAGACACATGAGAGACAAAGAGGGTGACACAGAGGAGAGGATGGATTTGATTACAGAGACAAGACAAGGACTGACGAGCGAGGATACTGGGCTGACAAAGATCCATTTTAGTCTCAGCTGATGGGGACCCGAACAGGAAGAAAGGGAAAAAGAGGAGCAGAGAAGAAGAAGGACTTGTCTGAACAAGAAAGCAGAAAAGAGGTCAGAGAAACTCAGCCTGCTTAACCTGAAAGTCATTAGCTCCGCCCACTCAGCCTAAATGACATGAGACAGCTACCTGGGGTTCACGCATCAAGTCCCAACTTCTCTCAGATACTTTACCTGAGGAAACTAAGACTTTCTGGATAAAAATCCAAGCCCAGGTTTAAGTCCGGCTCTGTGCCCCTGTGGAAAATGTCAGGAAACTTTCAGGATTACAGTCCATGTGTGAAAGGGGTTTCTTGAGTCAAAACAGGCAAGGAGGGGTGAAAGGAAAAGCTAGAGGTGGGGGAAAGTAAGGTAATAAGAGAAACTTAAGAAAGCGAAATATTAACAGTAAACGGAGCAGGGAGAAAGCCTGAAAAAAAACACAGTGTAGGTGTCAGAGAGAGCAGATAACGGGTGAATGCTGAGACACAAGGTGAGGGGGGCTAGCGGGTAAGAGTGAGCCGGAGGGGAGAGAGGCATGAGGGGACAGCTCTTGAAGACACTCTTCTCTCTGGTGATTACTCTCCTGTGTTTGGGGAGCCTGCTGACCACTGTCATCTGGTACATGTTCGACAAGTAAGTGTACTTTCCTTTCCTTCAGCCACAGACCCACTTCAGAAAGATTTGTCAGACTTTTGGACCACAAATCTGGAGCGAGACGCTGATTTAGCAATTCATATTTCGTTTCCACTTTTTCCGTCGCGCGCTTTAGCTGTTTGTTTAGCGAAAATGCCTTGAAGAAGAGTTAGTTCTTTTCTTGCTCCATTTATGTAGGCTATGAGTGTTTGTAAGGGAACAACGGCGTTGTACTTGTTAACGAACGCCGTCGAAATATCACTTTATAACGATATGTAAATTTTACGTCACGTCCACCTCTTTCCTGCATTTAATAGCGCCATGGCAACGCAATTTGATTGTTATTAGCCTTTGTAGCTACCACACTACTCTTCATTGACTTTAAATTATATTTAGGGGGCCAACTATTGATTACTGTCACTTAAAGATACATGGATATTGTAGTCCTACAAGTGTTCACAGCATGAAGTGCTTTTAAACTAGGTATCTTACATTATGGCTCGACTATTGCCCTATAAAGCCATTTTAAAGTAAGAGTACCAGAAAACAGGAACAGTAATGATGATAACTGTAAAAGTAGCACACCGCAGACCACAGTCACGTCAACTCTGTGAAACAGACGTCTGCGGATATGTAGCAAAGGTCTCTTTTCACACTGGTTGTTCATTCACCGTGTTTGAAGATGACACATTCACATCTGCTTTGCCATAATACAGACAACTGAACTGAGACTCTTTTATCATTAGGCTACTATATCTGCTTTTTTGAACATTTGAATTCATAAAGAGTCATTTACAAGCCCTCTCCTATAACAACTGTAGTATATTACAACGTTTGTATGTAATAAAAAGAACAGCACATTCAGACTAGTTTCTTGTTTTCATGTGATACAGACAGCCTTTGTGAGCCTTTAGATATAGGGGTGTAGGACTGCTATCTTTGTAAGGAGGGTCGTCCACAAAGTTACTATTAATAGCCATTTATGCCGGGAGTGGTTCATTGCAGCGTCTAAATACAGGGTCCAGAATGTTGTGTTACACCCCTGATTAGATTATCTGTCCACTGCCTGGCCGCTAAATTTCACACATCTGTCCTGTTTGCCTCCACAGCAATGTGGAGCCCCGTCTACCAGCCCCTCAGAAGAAAAGCACCCCAAAGAACTCTGACCTCTGCAAAGGCTGCAAGTAAGTGCAAGCTCCATCACTGCCCCTCCTGAAGTGAACTTTTTGGTTATTACTCCATCAAGCAAGGTATGCCAGCTGCACATGCTTCTCACCATTTGTTTGTGTGTTTTTTTCTTCACAGGGAGGTCATTGAAAAGGTAATGCAGCGTTACTCTAAAACCTGGCAGAAGAAGGAGGAGAATTACAAAAAATTCAGGTAAAAATGCAATTTAGACTTTTAGAAGCCCAAAAAATGAAAATAAAAATTGCATGTAACTGTCAGTACATGCACTGATCTGTCTTAAGTGTCCGTAGCTTCATACGGCAGATATTTACAATCAGTGTGACAGTATTTCAAACATGAGCTGTTATTACTAAGGCTTCAACTGCAATGCATTCAGGTCCATAATAAGTGCATAATTTTTTTTAGCACATTTATCGTACGCTTTAGCACTTTGGTTAAGCCACTGCAGTGTCTCCTTGCAGCCACAGTGATTTATAAAGGTTCACTGCTGCACCTTAATGTCTCATTTCACTTTAAGAATCTCAAAGACAGCTGAGTCAAAAACATCTGCAGCTTCTGTATCAAACATTTTCCTTTATACCTTTTCAATCCATAACAAGTTCCTTTTTTCTACGTTGAAGTTCTTTTCATAATCTTCAATCTCCTTGAAGTTCCTTATTTTCTTTCAAAATAAAAGCAGGCCTGTATCCAAACAGGAAGTCAATTCCCCAAAGTTTAAGATAGTACAAATTAAGAAATGAAACACAAACACCTTTAGATGTAAAACTGTAATTTCTAAATACTTTTTCCCACACTTCCCTCACAGAGGGGAGTTTTTCCTATTGGACAAGGAAAAGGGGTTTCATGAGACAAGATGATGCATGTTGTTGGTAAACAATTAGCAGCGTCTAACAGTATGACGACAGTTTTTGCCATTATATCAATATGGCATTGAACTGGACCTTTTCACAGTATTAACTGAAGTTCACCCTAATTTATGCAGGTTTAACAGAGCCTGACAGATCATTTTGGGGGTTACAAATTCAACATGTTTGCATGTGCACGTAGTTCACCTTGATCATTTTCAAGACGTTTAAGTAAGGATGTGCCTAAATGTCTCTCGGTTAGTTTAGTAAGTTTAGCTACTTCTCTTTTTTTTTTTTAATCAGTTAAGGCCTACAATCCCAGTCAAAGGCTCTAACTAAACTGTAATGCAGCCATTCCCACAGTTGCCACTGTAGATGTGGTTAATGGCCATTGCCTTGGTGTCAGATTTAGAGTTTAGATCAGCCCTGCCCTAATAACTGTATTTTTAATAAGTTGGCTGTTGTAATTACAGTTTTAACTGTAACAGTTGACAATCAGATGACACTGTAATGACCGCAACATAGAAGCATGTATCACAGATGCGGCCTGTTTACTTTTTATGATATTTGGAGCAGTCAGGATGAGGAGCTGATACACAGACATCACTGGAGCTTTTTGGAAACTCACCTCATTGGTAAGCTAAGTTGCACTTCAACAGATGATTGAGGTTTTGCTTCTTTTACCTCTACCCGTGTGTAGCTGCAAATGGCATCCCCTCTCACTTATTGCACTACTGCACTATTTCACAGTGTGCTGCTAGACTAGAGCGGGCTGTCAGTGCCACTTTTTAATAGCTTTTCTCCTTCATAATGAAAAAATAGGACTGTCAGAGTTCATGTATTAATTGTGATTAATAAAGGTTCAATATGAGTGCATTAACTTTTTGTTGCGATTAATCACACTCTTGCACATGCACTATCTCCCTGCAGCCACAGTGATGTTAAATGAGTCCACCACTGCCTTTACTGTCTCATTTCACTTTAGAGAACTCAATGACAACCAAGTGGACAAGTCAAAAGTCATCTGCAGCTTATGTCTTGAAATAGTAAACTTTATCCTGTTCCATTATTTCCTTTTCATTCCATAACAAGTTTTTTTTTCTATGGTTACATGTCATAATAATCTCATAAGTCCCTTATTTTCTTCAAAATGAAAGCAGGTCTGTATCCAAATAACAGGGCATTGACCACATAAAGCTGTTCTAAATGCAAAATACTGGACTTTCAAAATGGGGATATTAATCAGGATCAACTATAGAAAGTCTGAAATAAATTGCAAAGTTTTTTTTATTGTGTGACAGCCCTGGTGTTTGGAGTGTAGATTTTATTAAACGATTTCTTAATTCACCAAAGATGACCAGCATGACCTCTTGTCCTAAGATGTGGTCTGGGTCTGCACTGAGGGGAATTTCCTGAAGTTATAACAAGGGAAAATAGACAAAAAAACGCAATAATCTCGAGTAAAATGTAATCATACTGCTTTGTCTGACTGGATGTCTTTTTTGACTCACCTCAAGCCTGTTCTGGCTTAGGCCTGAGGGGTGAGAGATCCTGGCCCAGACCTTGCTTCCAGTCATGGGCCTCATCAGGCTAGTCTCGGGCAGAAAATCCAACCTCTATAGGTATAGTGCTTGATTCAAATAAACATTGTCACTGGTTAACTTTAGACTAGTTGACTGAGGGCAATTAAAATTTAAGTTTGGCCTGATTTGAAATGATTCACAAAGGAACATCACTACTTTTAAACACGCGTAAAAGCACTTTTAAGATACATGATGCTCAATATGAAATGGGAAAGGTCACAAAAGCCGATGCAAACTCCAAAAAAACCTGCTGAAATGTCCAATGAGGTGGCCCAGTTTGAATAAATAATAAAAAAGTTTAAAATCTGAATTACATAACACACCTATTTTTATCTTACCCACTGTTTGGGCCTGTTCCACGATGAATGCATAACAACCTTTTGCGTTTTGGTGCCCAACAGCATGCAGCTGGTGCCTTTTTTACTCAATTCTACCCATGCCTCTCAGACAGCCTGAGTCTGGCAGTGTAAACTAAACACTTCTTGGAAGCAGCTGAGTCCATTTGCTTTGTGACATAATCAAAAGAGGGAGCCCAAATTTACAACATGGCACAAATAAAGAGAATACCATCTCCTCTTCCTAAAGAGAGGGGAGCTTGGAAACCCACAGGTCTTTCAGATAACAATTGTAGCTACTACAATGCTACTTTACTCAATGGATGGTTTAAAGGGATGTTGCAGAAAGGCAGAAATAGTAGCCACGCAGTCAAGGTTAAGTTGTTTTTCTAGTCATTTAAATGACTAAGTCAGACTTTTCCTCCCTACATGTTTTAGTTTAGGACAAGCTCAGAAAAGATGAGTCAGAAAGCCCTCGTCTGTTTGTCATGAATAGCTGAAGATGACTGAGTCATCGTGTTAAGCCTGTCCTTGAATGCAATGCATGACCTTAAACTGTATTAGCACAAAATCAAAATCTATGCAGGATTAGATTTCTGCTTTACAAGAATAGGAAGAAGAATGATTAGATACTGAGAAAGGGGAAGAGGAAATAAAAATGTAGGGAAACTTCATGAAATTGACAAACACGAGGCCTAAATATAACACATCCTAAAGTCATGTGATTTTTAGTGAAAGACAAAGACTTTGCTTGAAAGACCCAAGGATGCTTTTACTCTTTTTCCAGCCTTAACAAACTTCTCTTGGCTCCCCAGATCTCAGCTGAACAGCAAATGCAGTGGATTCGAAAAATCCATCATCACCCAGTCCAACACTCCAGTAGGATCTAAGCTTGTTTATGATGGGGAAAAGAAGAGGGTCCTCCAGGTCAATGCTGAGATTTTCAGCACATTTACAAAGGTAGGCTTCTTCATCACTCATGAAGTTTAATGCAACATCCCTTAGGTGTGCTGCCTTCTGTATTTGGTACCTTGCTTGTTCCTTAAATAGTTTACCAAAAGATTCTTCACTTCTTTGACATTTCCACATTTTTTATTTAATAAGCTGCTTTAAAACATTACGTGTAATGTAAATATAGACATCAACTTTAAATGATGTAATTTCCTGCCTTTGTGCAAAACAAAAATCCAAAGTTTGATTGAGGAACAGAAAGCACCTGACTGTTTTAGTGTTGAAACTCATCTAAGACCTAATTTTAGACATTTTCCAATTGGCAAGAATTAGGGCGATAATATCAACCTGTCATAAAACAGCAGTAGAAATCTATTTTCTTTAATTTTGATGAGATGTTTTCATCCACGGGATAAACTTAATTCATTCAGGAACATTCTTGTCATATATTTTACCATTTTATTGCAAAATGACTATATATTTTCCTTGGCGGAGAAGGCTCTGCTCAAAAAATGCTCCCTGGGTTAGTCAAGCATCATGGAGCTCATGGCTAGAAACCTCCACATGGATACACATTTATGACAATGCATATTGAATACAATAAAATAAGTTCAAAAGCAAATAATCCATAGTAGCATGAATTTGAATATGAGGGTGCAACAAGCTTTATGCTATGAAGGAGGAGGCTGGGGTGGAGGTTAAGCTTTGCTAGCAGCAGCAGTAGCATGATGCTTCAGCATTAATGCAAGCAGGGATTGTTAAGAAATTTGCCGTGGTTAAATACACCGCTGTGTCGAGAGACAGAGCTGTGATTGGTTGTGGGAGCTGGAAGGCTATAAATGGGGTTTCTATTAATTTGAGTGTGTTCATTAATTAATGAGACACTAACAGCTTAGCTCATGTTATTATTATTATTAAAAAGAAGAAACTGTCTAATTATGAAAAGGATCCAATGAATAAATGTGAGGGTATAACGCCTTATACCAAATGGATATTAAAGGTGCAAAATTCCTCAAACTTTTTTTTATTTGCAAACAAAAAATATGATGTAACAGCCATATGATAGATAAGTTAGTCTAAAGGGTCTACACCTACGTGAGTGACCTGACATGTGTTTACCATGTTCATCATTGTCTGCATGCCAACTTTTGTGTGTTACAAAACACATTCTCCCCACCCCAAAAGGTTTTTATTTCTTAGAATTGAGGCCTAGTGGTTCTCTGTACTGAGGCTGTTTTCCTCAAAACTGTTGACCCAGCTTCAAATCTGGCCTGTGGATCCTTTCCAGCAAGTAATTCTCTCTCCCCTTGGTTTCCGACTCTGTTCACTCTTATCTCTTCAAAAAATGTCTAAAAGCTCAAAATTAATGTGCTTGGGAAAGCTCCAAAGAAAAATCAGACTGTTCTTAAACTATGAAATTGTTTGCACATGATGTCTTATTGGATGTCCTGTCCTTGTAAACCTGTGCCATTTCTCCCTAATAAACATAAGTGGATGCATCTCCATTCAAGGACAGGGTTGTGAAAAAAATAGTAGACTCACTGGTGATGCCCTGATTCCAAACTGGACTCCAAATACATGAAAATGTCAGTAGGTCTGATTTGGAGGTAATGCTGTAGCACGAGGAGGCTGATATTTTATTTTATTTTAACAGATAAGTTCAACCAGGAGAGACCAGTGACTGATTTAAAGATAACATTTTATTTTACATGTGTGATGATGACTCATGTTTATTAACATAGATGTGATACTGAATTATTGTCAGTCTCTTTGGCGCTTGAACTACACAGGGACATAACGTGATCGAAGGGTGTCTAACCTGAGCGACAGAAAGATCTATCCCCCTATGGAGTCCAGACACTGGTGGTGGTGGTGGTGGTGATGGCTGAAGAAGTCATCTTAGTCCATCTGAACGTGATGGACTTGTAGACTTGGCGGTGACGGGGAGGTGGAGGGCCACTCAGAACCATGCCATGAATGAACTGATGGAGGAGAAAGCCACATTTAAAAGGGGCAGCAGTGATACGATAGGCTAACAATGAGGGAGTGGAGCAGTGCTATTGGATAGGTGTGACCAGGTGATGTGAACAGCTGGTTATGATATGGCAGAGAGCATGAATGAGGGAGTGCATGAAATAGTGCAGGCATGAACTACTAAACCAGCGTGGAGAATATGGTCCTTACTGACTGAACTTGCGCAAAGCTTCATTTGAATGATTTCATCCAAAGAGGGCTGTTATCAGAAAAAGGAAGCATATCATGTGAATAGAAGTAGAATAGATGGATCCCAAATCCCAGGGAGGAAAATAGCATTCTTGTTCTCACTGTGCAAATACAATTCTAGCAGTTGATTTGAAACATGGAGAACAACAGCATCATTACAAATTTGATTGTTAGGTATGACGTTTCCCATGGGATTTCATTCCAGGAGCACCCGTTCTCAAATAAAACATGGGACACGTGTGCTGTTGTTGGGAACGGAGGGATCCTGACCGACAGCGGCTGTGGAGAGGTGATAGACTCAGCTCAGTTTGTCATCAGGTGAGAAACTGTCTGATGTGGTGACAACAGGATTCAAATATTCTACTGCATAAAACAATCTCTTTATCCTTTTTTCATACCAGATGCAACCTTCCTCCTTTGGGAAATGGTTATGAGAAGCATGTAGGCGTCAAGACGGACCTTGTGACGGCTAACCCAAGCATCTTCATGGAGAAGTAAGCAATAGGATGCATGTTATTTTAATTTCATTTTAAAGTATCCTTTTGTCATGTTACAGGTATTTGATTCTTTGGGTTTATCTGACCCGCTATCCGTAAACGTTTGTCCCACACTCAGACTACACCTGGGTGGCCCTCTCAGTTATATGCATTCCCACCAAAGCAAATCTATCAAACATTTTTTATCACTTTTCTTTCCTTTTATCCCTGTATGAGTGCCACCTAAGAACAAAATACTAGACACATTGTATTTGTAGACATACTGTATTTGCTGGCAATGCACTGATTGAGGTGGAGCGTCATGAGCTGTAAGACTGAACAGTTAAGGTTGTTTAAAAAAAGAGAGAGTTGTGTTAACTTAAAAATCTGGAATAGCTATCTCAGCCCTATTTTTCTTATTTTATATTTATATTTTTAGTTTTAGGTAAACAGTACTCAATCAGTATTTTTTAGAATGTACTCAAATTATTTGACAATCAGCCAGTCATTTGCAGAGTTTTCCCAGGCTGCCCTTAGGCTTCTGACATTTTTGCACCACAAGTGAAGTTACTCAGTTAGACATGTTGGGCTGTAGGGTGCAACTATAAAATACAATGGAGGCTATACTGAACATGATTCCTTGCTTAGTCTGCACCTTTTACTTGCAGTAACTCAAGTTGGCATAATTATTCAAGATAGAAGTACGTGATGGTACTAAGGGAAAATAGTGAATGAAGAACATGTAGCTTAGGTTTATGAAAAATACTTAAATATTTTTTGTTTCGAGTTGGATTTAAACATAATTTTAGATTGTAGTGTACATAGTGTAGTAACGTAGGGAAGTCAAGCAATGATTACTCAAAAATTTTTTTCCATTATGTAAAATCTTTGATGTAATCAGTTTCAACAAAAGTTTTGTGCAGTTTCTTCTTCTTTTCTACTGTGAGTATGAACCAGCTTCACAGTTCAGCTGGTTGCAGTGAGGTAAATCTACACACTCTCTGTTTTGCTACATCGGTAATAAGCCACCTAAACAAAACTTTTTACTTATTATAATGTTTATTTAAAAGAGACAGTGCATGTTACTAAACAATACTAGACATAAATACACAGTGTATAAAGAAGAAAAACCTTGATCAAAGCATGAGCAAACTGCAGGCGAATTACATTTCATAAATACAGTTGCACAATTACATAGCTACACACATACAATTTTCAAATAAGCCAAAAAAATTGTTTTTTGGGTATTTTCATAAAAAATGCTGCTGATGGAGATCATCAAAGTAGCAGACATATACAGGAGGTGATGATGAGAGAGAGGTCCTAACATTGTTGTTATTTTAAGATTTTCTTACAGTATAATGAGGACAATTTCATGCTCCAGGTGATCTCATTCAATAGCCCTCTCCCTCTCCTCTTAGTCAGTGTGTACACAATCTGAAATGAGTTTGTGTGGCTTAAGGGGAGCTCGACGTTTGTCATTCAAACTTAGTCCCCACTCCTCTATTATTTAAAAGCAAGATTCCAATAAAACTGAAGTGAGGTAAATTCTTCCCTTCATGACCATGTGTCACAGAGATAATTAAAAATCAAGATGCAAGCCTAGATCCTAATTATAAAAAGGTGCAGCAAATATACAAATTAGCAGGAACAATGGATTAGATGCAAGAAAAGAAATGCTTTTGTAGGAGACCCCAAGACCTCCACCTACAAAGTATTTAATTACAGATGTGTAAAAATTCATACAGGTACACAATACATGAACAAAGGCTGTAGTCCTTGAAGTGGGAGCAGGGCTCCTGCACATCCTTGAAAATGAATCAGCTATGCAAAATTGATAAATTATGTTATGATGCATCAAATACAGTACACTGGTTAAATAGAGGCATTAAATCTTCCAAAAATCATCAAATTTGTGTGATTATAACCAAAAAAATTTTTTCTTAAAATATTTGACATTTCATAACCAGTGTAGCAAATCGGCAAATTCAACCCTGGCTTCATGTCCTGAAAAATCCTGCATGCCTTTCATTTTTGATGTGGTATTGATTTTCCTCAATTCTGGTTTAAAAAAGGTCTTTAATTAAATTAAATTTGAATTTTTAAAGTGTGTAGGAACTCTGTTGGAGGCCGGTGCTTGACCCATAGTACTTTAATACATTGCATCCCCCTCTCTCGCATCCCTGTTCCTGACTTTATCCACTCTAACCCTCTTAACTAAAAGCAAGAAAACCCACCAGGCTGTTGCTAAAACCAAAGCAAAGAAATATTTCAGTCAGAAACACTCGTCATACATTTAACCATTTTATTGCAAAATGGATATACATCTTACTTGGCGAAGAAGGCTCTGCTCAAAAGATGCTCCCTGGGTTAGTCAAGCAGCATGCCTCGACTTTCCAGAGCGCATGGCTAGAAATCCCCATATGGACAGAAACATTTATAACAAAGCGTATTGAATACAATAAAAGTAGTTCAAAGGCAAATAATCCATAGTACCATGAATCTGAGTATGAGGGTGCAATAAGCTTTATGCTATAAAGGAGGAGGCTGGGGTGTAGGAGATTCAGCTTTGCCAACAGCAGCATGTTGCATTAGCATTAATGCAAGTGAGGATTAGAGAGATTTCAGTATTTGATATCATATGATGCTGTGTTGAGAGAGTTGTGATTGGCTGTTGGAGCTTGGAGGTGATAATTGGGATCAGCTGGTCGCCAGCTGATCATGGCTGGATGTATGACTATTGTGTCCTGAATGAACTAATGCTAAGCTTCATTTCTTTAAACCAACATAACCTGTACACACACAATTTTTCCATTTAATCATTGTACTTATGGCGTTTGGTCTATATCTCCTGCTTTTTTTCCTTTGTAAATCTCAATCTCATCCCTACTGTTGTTTCTTCTCTGCTGTTTTTCCAGGTATGGTGCTCTGATGGGCCGTCGCCGTCCATTTGTAGAGAGTCTACATACTTATGGCAGCTCTCTGCTCCTTCTTCCTGCTTTCTCCTACGGCCATAACACTCCTATATGTCTGCGGGCTGCTTACACCATCGAGGACTTTGGAAGCCCAGTAAGGCCCATCTACTTTAACCCCCAGTACCTCCACAGTCTGGCTGCCTTCTGGCGTTCACAAGGCTTGCGATCAGTGCGGTTAAGCACTGGAATAATCATGGCCAGCCTGGCTTTGGAGGTGTGTGAAAATGTGCATCTGTATGGGTTCTGGCCCTTCAGTAATCACCCGTATGGACTCTATGACCTGACACACCACTACTATGATAACAGACAGAGTAAAAAGAAGTTCCACGCCATGCCTGCTGAGTTTGAACTCTTGATGCAGCTGCACAGTCAGGGGGTGCTAAAGCTTCACCTGGGAGACTGTCGACCTGGAAAAAAATAGACCCATGGACTACCGACAGAACAGGCGCAAAGAGCCTTCTTTGTGAAAATCCAGCCACTCATGAAGTCTTTCATACTCTTTAAAATGAATGGACTGGTCATCTGCTGGCGAAGAAATGCTGAGTTGGCCAGTCAGCAGCTGAGACATTTGCACTGATATTGAAATGCAGAAGACTAAGCATCTAAAACTGACTGTATTTATTGTCACGTGTTCCAGCTGGAGTCTGGAGGGACTTATTTAGATTCAAACTGGACCTCCTTTGTGAGGCTCTGGTCTACAGCAAAGTGCCTTTTCTAAATCAGTAATGATGAGTTACATAACTAACCACAGAAGTTTTTGAAACAAACTGAATGTATTGTGAAGAAAATCAAATACCTCCTTACATGAAGATTGTCTGACCTAAACAGCAGCACAATGAATGTGGCAAGTCTTTGGTTAAGCATTTCATCAAATATTTATCAACCTTGGTGAAAATATATAGAACTGCTGAGGGTCAAAGTTTCATACTTGCACAGTTCTTTCACACAGTTGTTCAGAAAGGCTGGATCTGGCTGTGAAAGATCATTTCTGTACTCCTTTTTTCACTCTACAGCGCTGGCACTGATTTAAAAAGCAGCAGAGGGCATGCAGGGGTCATGTCCCAGTAGCTACCTACAAACTGTCATAGCTGTCCTTTAGACAGACACCATAGAAATACACAGGTAACACTATTGAAAAAAGGTGACTTGGGTGGGCTTATGTCACATAATAACCCAGGAAGAAAAAGGTACTGACATTAAGTTTAACTTCTGTATAATGGTAACAAAGAAAACAAGTATTTTCTAATATGAATCCTAAATCAGTGCCAAACTTAAGTCGGATGTATACCGATTTCAAGCTGACTCTTAACAGCCGTGGTGGATTATCTGCTCACACTGTGACTATCATTTTCAATACATGATCATCACACATGATTTATGTTCTCTCGCTAAAGTTGAGATGGACTGTAACAAGTGCCAGTTGAGTTCCCTTTTAGAAGGCTCACACACAGAGGTTATGGTAAGATTTCTTATCTTGTTTTCATGTTTGAAATAGTACATCGACAAAACAGCTCTTGTCATCTCTGCTTCACACATAAACAGCATCGTCAGCAAACACGTCTACTTGCTAAATAATAACAGGTTCTGTTGCAGCGTAACAGTGTCAGCGAATATACTTGTCCGCAGGTAGGCCTAGTTCCTTCCTTATAGGTTGAGAAGGCTCAACAGAAAGGCATTTCTTCTGTTTTCATGGTGATTTAAGATGCTGTTTATCAGTTTACAAATGAAGAAAATGCTCTGAAGTTGGGGATTCTCTCACTTTGTAATTGTGTGCCTTCACACAGAATTGCCTGGGCCCCTGAAAAGACCAGTGTTAGGGCCCTCCCCAGGAAGGAGTTACTAAGATAAATGCATAAATATTGAATCAGCAGTACTGGTGCTAGCCTCTTGGCTAACAAATACCTCCTTTTGAAGCTGGAAAGTATGCTAAAAAGTCATTGTTGGGTTCAAATGTTCCCCAGCAAGTTGCCTCTAGCTCTTAGTTTTCTGGTATCCTGACATTTTTCAAGTCATAGCATAGCTATAAAATCCAACATTAAAAAAAAGGCTTATTTAGTTCAAAGACAGGCGGGTTGCATTTTAAAACTACAGATTAACCAATAATCTGTCATCTGTCAGAGTGGTTATTAATCAGGCTTGAAATAAATTGTGGTTATTGTACATTAACTCTATAATGGGGCATGTTTTGCTAACCCCTTGCAGCCAGGCCCCAGAAAGCTCTCCTCTTTTTCTCCACTTATAGATAGCCTTGCATTTGGCCAAAGTATGAAACATGCCAGAAATCCATCTGACCAGTCGGGAGCAGCCACGGTCAGCCATCATGCCCCCCCTGTACACTGATGATGCACAATCAGGCCGAAAGTTGGTCTGACTTCTAAGTGACTCAGCTGAAAATTTGCTCGGCTTTTCTGTCTCCATTGTGAGTTAATGTAGTGATGGACATTTTGGATAAGCTTTCAATTGTTACATTTAAATCAAGACTTGTTTTAATCTTTCACAACCCTCAGTGTTGCCTTTCATGCCGACTCTTCTAAAGTCTTAGCTGAGATTTTTGTCATCCAGAGAAAAAAAAAAAAAAAGATTAAACTTGACAACTCTTTGAGCTAACTTCAGAAAACTTTTGAATGCTTGTGTTTTTGTTTTTGGGAACCACACAAAGGGAGAGGGAATGCTACAGTGGTTTGAGGAATAAATGTTTATCAGACAGAAAGATCTTTTTGTTATTTTTGTAGCTGGAGAGGAATTTATTTGTCTTCCAAGTAGAAAAGCTTTTTTCCCGGACATCCCAGCTTGCATGATTTAGAGTCCTTGAGCCTTTAAGTGCACAAAACCCGCCAAGATCTGTTCCTAGAATGCAGTATTTCTTCTTAGTTTGTACTCTGTGTTCATCTCATGGATTGAAAACATCACTGATTTATTAAGGTAAACCCTTTAAAGTGCCGTCTTTCTAATTCTTTTCATAGGGATTTTTGATCTGATGTAAATTGCAGTGCCTATAAAAGATATTCACTACCTTGGATGTTTTAACCCTTTATTGATTTTATAGATCAATCATAGTCAATATTGTATGGCTTTTTGACAAAAGTTCTTTACAAAGAACCTTTTTAATGTCAAAGTGAAAGCAGATTTCTACAAATTTAATGTAAAACAAGTGATTGCAAAATATTCAGACACCTGTGTCTAGAAGGTGCACTCACTGGTTAATCAGTATTCCTGGCTACCATTACACCATGAAGACAACAGAACACTCTGAGAAACTCAGAGATAAGGTTATTGAAAGTAATAGTAAGGAGAAGGACACAAGAAAATCAAAGGCACTGATCATCCCCTGGAGTTTAGTCAAATTATCATTAAGAAATGGAAGGAATATGGCACATGTCAAAAATCTGCCTAGATCAGGCCGTCCTCACAATCTGAGTGATGGTGCAAGAAGGCGACTAGTGAGAGAGGCCACCAAGACACTTATGACTACTCTGAAGGAGTTACAAGCTTCAGCAGCTGAGATGGGAGAGACTCTGCATCACTAAAACTCGATCCGAGTTCACCAAAAGGCATTTGGGAGACTTCATGGTCAAGTAGGGGAAACTTCTCTGGTCTGATGAGACCACAATGGTGCTTTTGGCCATCAGACAGACGCCTACCACTGCACATGACCACAAACACACCATTGCCACTGTGAATCACAATGGGGGCAGCATCATGCTGTGGGGATGCTTCTAAAAATCCTTGGAGACAATCTTTCTCGGTCTGCAAGAGAACTACGGCTTAGGCGATTTATTTTCCAGCAAGACAATGACCTGAAGCATACAGTGAAAGTTACACAGAAATTTTTCAGACAACAAGGTGAATGTTCTGTAGTGGCCGAGTCAAAGCTCAGACCTCGACATGAAAAGAGTTATTCATGCCAGATCCCCATGCAACCTGACAGAGATTGAGCAGTTTTGGAAAGAATAATGGAGTAAAATTGCAGTGTCAAGTGTGCAAGCCTGTTTGAGACCTATCCACACAGACTCAGTGCTGTGAATATTTATGCAATCATTTATTTTACGTTACATATTTTTGTTAAATTGACATAATTTTGTAGAAATCTGTTTTCACATTAACATCAAGGAGGTTTTAATGTAATTTTTTTTTTCATCTATCTGCATGTCAAGCTCAAGGTCATCACTGTAGGATATGGACCAGTCATGCAAACAGAGAACCAAAATAACCTCAAAAGTCCCAGTGTTTATTCCACCCATTGTCCCATCCCTAAACCCTAATAGTTGCATGTGTAAACTGTCACTTCAATTACGTCTGTGTATAGTGAGTTCATCCGGCTAATTAGGCCATTAAAATTATGAATTGTTTCCTTTTATAGAGAAATAGCCTGCTGCCACAAGTTGCTATCCCTGATGTTGCTCAGAGGATTCCAGTCATGTCAGCAGTGACCCCGTTGAACATCCAGCTGTAGCTCTCCGCTCATCCCCACTGGCTAGTCTCTCCAGGGAGAGTGTTTTATTTCAGGGAATCACAAAAACATACTCTTCATTTCCATTTTTTGATGTTTATTCTCCAGGCAGTTAGGCTGTGAACACGCTAATGACAACAGACATAGAGAGGAGAAAAAACAAAAAGAAGTCTCACTCCTTGCAGGCACTGAGATTTCTATATTTCTGTATTTCACTATGAACAAGTGATTGTTTTATCAAGGACAATGAAATTTAGAGTCTAACTGGCACTTACGTTAAGCTTGTCATGCATTAACGCCTCACAGACTCGTTTGTTCCCTCGTCACGAGCCGAAGTTCAACTCACTCAATGAACTGCCAAACAATGTGACGCGGCTGATGTGAGCTGAGGTGGCATCTCGTCGGTTTTCCTGTGACACAGCATCAGCCCGTTGACTGTAATTCTCCTGATAGGACTGCAGAGAACCCCTCGATCTCCACCAATCAAAATCAAACACTAATCTCATCCTGACAACAAGAGAAGGACAATACTCAACTTTTCAAGAGTGGGAAGTCTTTCATTTCCTGCTGTCTTCTTTCTTTTTTGTGCAGAGCCCACACAAAAGAAGCTGAGGCCTCATTCTTTGTGCATTTCTGATTTATTTTTTTGTAGGAAAATAGGTCTTTTCACATGCAAATCAACTGTATTCATCAAAGAATATGAAACAAATCTTCGCCAGGGGATACCAGAATGGCACTGAAAGAGTTGTACATTTTACAAAAGGCATAGAAAAACACACAAACACACAGATGCATGTATGAATCAGAGTCAGTACTGGTAATATCACTGGTCTTATCGGCAAATCCCACACAGGAAACTACAAGAAACAAAGGGAAACAACAGGGCTTTGCTTACAGTCTTTCTTCTGAACACAGATGTTGAACAAAGACAGGCGGACGTTGAAGGTGGACATTGTGGTATCCCTGATAAACAGACCCACAAAGAGTTCTTCCACAGTCCTTTGCTTTATTTGGCAGGTAGAAGGGCTTTTAGTTCCAGAGTGTCTCCTCTCTCAGGTGGAGAGTTGTTGCCAAATAAAACATCTTAAATTTGTCTGGTTTTATAAAAATGTTTTCTTGCATACTACGCCAATACAAAACTGAATTCCTGCACACACTTCTTTAGAGTCAAAAGAAAATAGTTCTCTTGTGAAGTATGTACACAGCGCAAACCAGAGGAAACTTTTCACCCTCAGTTTGATCCTTTTTTATTTGCTTTATTAAGCCCTTGTGACATTATGGAGACACAGGCTTTCACAAAAATGCAACAATATGCAGCAAAGAATAATCCCCAATCGCAGTAGTCCTCAGTGAGTACACCCTCGTCACACACAGTTGTTCCAAGCCATTCAATTACAAAAAAAAAAAGAAAAAAAAGAACTGGCCCACACAAATACATAACCATGCCACAGGGTAATTCTTCTGACCTGGATAGCTGCCCAAATTCCTTACTTTAACCTCAAAGAGACAAGTCTGAGCAACATAGCCCAGAAGAGTTTTGGAGACGTAAGGCCAAGCTGCCAGTTATGATAGTATGAGCAGATGGGGTCTTTGTGTGTCCCCATGTGGCATGACCTCAAAACGCCCCCTTCCTTAGTCTATTTAGTGCGCTCTCCTTTGACAGGAAGTTGCCCTCTAGTGGCCTCAGCTGACTTTTACTGTGAAGCAGATGTGCATTATCCATTAAAACCTCTTATTATTTCTGCCTCTTTCATTCTTAACTAGAAAAACTTACACTGACACAGCAACTCTCAGCAGGTCACCTGTGGCTTACTACTAACAGAGCTGCTGATTGAAAAACTTTTCGAAGTATATGACTTCTTGTTCTAGCTCGATGAACAGCAGCAGAGCCAAAAGATGAGCAAACCAATCAGAAAAACTTGTATGTGTCTTTATGTTTATATTATGGAAGCTGCTTGTGGTGGGCTAGCATTATCTTTAGCCATGTTAAATGTTGCAGTTTGTCTTCCCAGTAGGCTTATCCTGAGATGCCGGTTCAACGTTTAACTATTGAATTCTATGTTATGAAAAGAGACAGAGAATTTTGTAACACAACTTCCTCTCTCCCTAATTACAGTGCTCATAAGACATTTAAAAGTGAATATAATTTTAGCAAAACGTTAGCTAGCTAACATATTAGTAGCCAACTGTGAGGGGATAACACATTTCAAAGTACTCCAAGACAGTCTGGCTGCAGACCGTACATCTCTGATGGCCCCTCTCAAAGATCATCATGGGAGATGCTGTATGTCAGAACAGAAATACTCACAAAAACTTTTGAAATAGAATTGGATAAAACTTCTGTTCAGGGTTAGGGTAAGGGTTAAGATAAAGGTTGGGATACAACAAGTTAAAAGTGGAAAACGTGACCTGTAAAACTGTTTAATAAAGCAGAGTATACAGTCTACTTACAGGAAAAAGTTTTTCCTTCATGAAACATTCTTACGCAGAAAATGTAGCTTACATAGCTCCATTATCTATGTAAGCTACAGAGCTAAAGCAGCTAAAGCTCAGCTCACAAAACAGCAAAATAAGCTTCTTTAGCTACTTAACTATGTTTGCTAAAGCTCACAATGCCAATGCTAACTTAGCTACACTGACTTATGTAGCAACATAGATCATGTAGATAGTGTAGCTATGTTAGCTTTAGCTGAAGCTTAAAAAAACGAAAGCAAGCCACCATTTGTGTAACTACCACTAAAATGGGTCTATACATAATTTAATCCTGGATTAGACCTCAGACACTTTTCTCTGTTTTCTTTTCAAAGTTTTGCTCAGTCTGTTATGTTTGCAATTTCATGAATGTAACTACCAAGTTTTGTTTATGAATAGAGTGGAATTATAAAAAAAAAAAAAATCTAAAAGTGGAGGTACGTTATACCGGCAAATGATGACACTGTGAGACGGTGTCTCACATGAACAGAAAATAGCCATCAGAGATGTTCGTTCAGCAGCCAGACCCCTATCAAGTAACCTGTTGTACATTGAGTACATTAATCTGTCAATAGTTGCTTTTTGCTCAAAAGCAATGACAAAAAAAGCCCTGTCTTCCTTTGTCTTTTGCTGCAAAAAGACAATCCCTGTTAAGATAACATAATATTGTTAGCTAATGTTATACTAGTTATGATGTGAATTAATTTTGACTATCACTTTTCTATTAGACTGTTAAAGTTACCTAAGCTAATGTTTAGTTGGCTGCGTTTCTGTTTCTCTCCTACCTGTTAGCATGTAGCTGCATGATAGCATTACACCATGGAAACATAGCCATGAATGTGAGTTTTTAGACAAAAGGGCATCATTATGGTGATATGAAACTTCAAATGTTCATCTATTGTTAACATTACGTGGTTGAGGTATACCGTATTACACATAGCCTGTATGGAATACTGTATGCGTCTGCCCAGTTTGTTGTCATATTGTTGGGATATCAAAGAGCTGTAAAGGTTATCAACTCTGTTATTAGGCCACAGAGCTACAGATTTAAACAAGACTATGGGATGACAATAGAATTGAAACATTCAAAGACAGAAATTTAACGTTTTTGTAACACATGGAATGAGAAGTTAAAGGGTTTTCTATTTTTAGTAATGCAGAAATACTCTGGAAGCTCATTTATGCTCCACGTTTGAAATGTAAATGAATAAGGACAGAGCTTTCTGTCAAATCTATTTACATAGGGAGCATAAATAAGCCTTAACACACAGTCATGTAAAGATTTCCTTTCTTAGTATGTGAACCAGTACTGTAATGAGTTACTTTTAAAGGTAACTTAGGTAACTTTAACCGTCTGGAAAGAAAACTGATAGTGAAAATTTACCACTAGCTAACGTATCATATTTAGGGTTACTTTAGCTAACATAAGGTTACATAAGCTACCATACTGTTAGCTAACATAACATTAGCAAAGGAAGGATTAGCCATCTCAAAGTAGATCTGAGAGTTAAAATGAATTCCTAACTAATGTTGGCTAGAATATAACCATCATATTATTAGTTAGGAAGTAAATTGCTTGCTAAAATTGCATTAACTGTCTCTCCTTTTGTCTTCAGAATGCTACAGATAACATAACATTTGGTTTTCACCACTTTGCTGAATGCAGACATGAGGTTTTGTGAAAGATAATAGGTTATCAATGGCCATTTTGTTAGATATGCTTGTATGCTGCTGATCAGAGTAGCTATCGCTCGATAATGCCTCTGCAGAAGCTCCATATGTACATGATTAAGAACATGGCACATCATAACATGTTGTTAGTGGAAAGTAGCCCCTTTGATTGAAGACAAAGATGCAGCTTTCCCGGCAAGCCTTTTTTAAATCAAGAAGAAATACTGCCAGCCTTCATCATAAATTCAGCTGGTGGATTTAGGAATGAAGACTAGAGTCACTGTGGTGAAAAGCTGAGAATGGTTAGGAAAATATGGCACTTCCTGTCTTTGATCCCTTTAGCCAGTTTTTCTCCACACACAGCTGTTGAGCAACAAAGTTGGAAAAGGAGTACCACTGTTTATTCAAACACAGCCCAAAGAGTCGGTACATACATTAAATACTGATATTGCAACATACAAGGAGAAGTCTGGCTTTTTTTCAATTTAAGTCACTGTAGCCGACATATTATAAAAATATACTATATCATATTTCACATTTTTTACAATTGGAAGGCATTTTAAAACACACTAACAATAAATATCCATACAGATAAGTCGTTTTTAAAAAAAGACCTTGTTTTCTGTTCTATATTTTACAAAAACATATTTAAAAAATGAGTGTTTTCATATAAAACACTTGCATAACATAAAAATTAACTCATTTTTTGAGTTTGACACTTTAAAGTCAATTCAAAAAAGCAACACACACATTTAAATACAAAAAGGTGGCTTTTATAAAAGGGTTGGTCTCTTGTAGGCATTTTTTCCATAATTGGAGTAGCATGGCCACAGTATTCCAAAGCTACAAATGAGCAGGCTTCACTGCAGCCTTGCGTAAAATCTTGGCACTGACACTTACATCACACAAACAGTGTTTGGTCTCAATTTATTGTAGAAATGGCTTTGAACCTTTCCCCTTGATATTGCAGCCTTGTGCATTTGACACTGTAGGTGTAATGCTGGGAAGACTTAACCCGCACAAGGCCTGTGAGTAGAAAAGTAACACTACAGCTGGTTGGAGTGTTGCTGTTAACAGGTAGCAACCAGCATCTACTCCCAGAAAGAGGAAGTCTTGTAGCAGATACCACCAGAGGGCAGTCAACTACAAGGGAAGATGGGACACAAGCGGGGTGCTGAGCCGCCATGGTCAACAGCCATGAAGAGTCAGAAAGAGAAACTGAGAGGTTGAAATAAGGGATAAAAACTCATTTGCTAATACACCTTGCAAAAAAAAAGTTTTCAGGACATTTAAGGTGCAGGCTGGATAAAAAGCAACCTGCTTTATGCATTTTGATCATAATCTTTTTGTAGATTACTTATAAAAAGCACAGTAAACATTTACAAACACACTGTTCAAATGCAAATTCACAGTAACAAGACACTGTGACTGACACCAAAGAGGAAACAGACAGACCATGACAGGACTTAGCCTTAAGGACAATTACATTATCCCTTCATTATAAAGTCATTGCTTTAGGCGCTGACTTATGTTTCATGTTAGTGTATTTATGCTATGACTCCATACAAGGCTGTATCTTTAGCTTGCTAGGGAATACTGATGGCAAGATATCCCTTTGCTGCTGATCTATAATGCATTTCATCTTTCTACTTTGAAGTCCATGAATTAGGATGCCAATGTAATAATGGAAACCATTTTTTGCAGAAGAGTGGCTAATGAGCAAAGCCAAATCTGAGCTCAATCTGATTTGCAATAAAACTCATTATCATTCAGTAATTTTTCCAGAGGTCACATCCCAAAGAGAAGACCAACGAGAGGACAACAGGGGTCATTAATTTGCTCGAGGAGAACGAGACATGTAAACGGACAGACTGTCGCCTAGCAAAGTTTGAGTAGATGTTTCAAGTTAGACAGTGATAGCCCAGACAACACAAATTGTCAGCTGCAACATCACTTATTTTTTACACAACTTAACACACTAACATATCTTCTCCAGCTTGCAGGATTCACTAAGGCACTTTTGTGGTCAAATATCCAAGAGAGATTGCAACTCATCATCCATTGTGATATCTACATGTTTTTTAATAAATGTTTTTGTTTCCGTGATTAAATCCATACAGAGGGCTTCCCCTCTCCTGATTTGCTGCTGCTGCTGTTGCTGCTGCTGCCTCCTCCACTGCTCCCTCCTTTCCCGTGTTTGAATCTATGCTTGCGCTCTTTCTGAGGCTGAGGCTGTGGCTGAGGCTGGGCCTGGATGATGTTACTTTGAGGCTTGTCGTCTTGGTTGTCCCCGAGCTGTTCCTCTGCTCGGTGCTGCTGACTGTAGGCCTGGATGGCCGCCTCCAGCTGGTCATGAGCTTGCTGGATCATGTCTTTGTTCAAAGCCACACGGGCCTCCCCTCCAGTGGGGAAATTATCCTCATTGCTACCAAATTGTTGCTGTTCCTCTTGGGCAATGTTTGCCCGGTTCTGCTTGCACGCCATCTTAGCATTGCTAAGGTCCGTGTAGGGCATCTGCTCCGGCTTTACTACAATGTTGTAGCCAGGTGGAGCTGATGGGGTGTTCCATGAGAAAGGGTAGCCCACGTAATCAGCAGCTCCATCTCCACCCACCCCTCCTTCAGAGCCTGCCTCTTGTCCTGCCCCCCCTACTGAGCCCTCGGCACCACTATTGGTGCCCAGCAAGCCCAGCTGGTACTCATCCTCCTGTGGTGGACAGCGCCGACGGCGCAGAATGTCACAGATGGAACCGATCCCTAAATGGAGCATCTCCCAAACATTTAACGTGAGGCAAAGGACAGTGACTCCATACATGATGCGCAGGAAGATGGTCTTCTCTGTAGGCCGTGACACAAAGCAGTCAACACTGTGGGGACAGGGTTTCCCAGAGCACACAAACACAGGCTTCACACGGAATCCATACAGCAAATACTGGCCTGCAAGGAAGCCAGCTTCTAGCACTGTACGAGTCACCAGCTGCAAGACATACACCCTCATCAGACCCTCATCTTGGATACGTCTGCGCCCATCATGCCGGATTTTAGGTCTGGGTGTGGGTTGCAGAGGATCCCGTGGCCTTTTGGGGGGCTCGATCTCTGGCACCTCATAGATCATCGGATCATCCTCCTGATCCTCCTCTGTCTCCTCGATACCCCGGTGCTGCCGAGCCCCAAAGCAGATTTTCCGAGGCTTCCTATGTGTGTAGCCCCCTCCTCCTGCTGTTCTAACCGCAGCAGCACCAGCTCCTCCTTTGGCTTCATCTAATCGTGCAATCTTTTGGACAGCATAGCCCATGTACATGAGAGAAGGCATCGCCACCAAGATAATCTGGAAGACCCAGAAGCGGACGTGGGATAGAGGGGCAAAGGCGTCGTAGCAGACGTTTTCACAGCCTGGTTGGCCCGAGTTGCAGACAAACTTGCTCTGTTCGTCGTAGTAGATGGACTCTCCCCCGACAGCGGTGAGAACGATGCGGAAGACGATGAGCACGGTGAGCCACAGCTTCCCCACGAAGGTGGAGTGGTTGTGGATCTCCTCCAGCAGCCGCGTGAGGAAGCTCCAGCTCATGGTGTCGCTGGACAGTGGGGCAGACAGTGTCCCTCTCTCACCTGCTCACAGACTCTGGAGAAAGGAAAAGAAGAGGGAGAAAAGAAAAGAATGATGATTAATCAATCAATCCAGCCACTATCAATACTGGTTCTCATCAGAAGAGCCAAGGGTTAGCTTACAGAGTGTAAGCTATGAGTGTTTTCTCAAAAGGCCTGAATCTTTTAGGTTAGAAAAATTCACCTAAGATGGCACTTTGCCAAATTTTGTCCTGTCAGAGGAGATTTCAGAGACATTTTGTCAAATTTTGTCCATTTAAGAGGGCACTTCTGAGGTACTCTGTCAAATTTTGTCTGCTCAGAAGACACTTCAGAGATTCTATTTTAAATCTTGTCTATATAAAAGGCCACAATTCTCTGTCAAATCTTTAGACTTAGATGGCACTTAAGCGGTACTTTGTCAAATTTCGACCACTCAGAGGGCACTTCAGAGGCACTTCGTCAATTTTTGACCCACTGAAGGACACTCAAAAGGGATTTTGTCCCTCATTAGGTGACTTAGATCATTTTTGTCAAATTAGAGGGCACTAAAGAGGGCACTTTGTCAAATTCTGTCCACATGCAGAGTACTTAAGAGGCACTTTGTCAGATTTTTTTAGACATAAAGGACACAAAACAAGGCCTTTTGTGAAAATGTGTCTACATAGAGAATGCTTAGTGGCACATGGTCAGTTTTTTTCTCTTAGTGTGCACTCATATTTATCTATTATGGCATTAGAGAGGGCACTTTTCTCAATTATTAGGTCAACAAGGGGACAATCATCCCCCCTGCCCCCCTCTGAGTCCACCAGTGTCTAATAGGGTCAAAATTTAGCTCCTGGATACTATCAGTTTTGGCTGAATCCTGGATATTTTCCCCCTTTTGGATTTGCCCCTGCTGCTTTTCTTATTTGGGGTCACGGAGAGCTGCAGCCAATCCTAGGTGTCATCTGAAAGGTGAGGCATGCCCTGGATGAGTTGTCACTCAATCAAAGGGCTGACATTTTCAGACATGCAAACATTCATGCTTGCACTCTCACCTAGAGGCAATTAAGACCCCAGCTGGATTTGAGCCAGGGACCTTCTTGCTTTGAAGAAGCAGCACTGAGACCTGTATCAGTGCTAATTTGAAAATGTAATCAAAGCAAGCGGTAGGATTCATGCAGACATTTCCCGTATGGCTGCAGAAAATGTGTTACTCCCCTTAGTTCAGCAACAAAATGTGAAATGGGTTGACAAAATAATTGCCTTAATTATAGTAAGTGTTCCTCTCCGAGCTCAGTCAGTATACCCCTAAAGTAAGCTGTTGCTTCTTGAAGCACAAATACAAAAAAAGCAGAATTTAGAGCTGAGTGCCTAAGTGAGGTGACTGTCAAGTTTGGGCTTTTTATGGAATTAGAAGACCAAACAGAGTGGAAAGAGGATATTGGTATTAAAAAATACCATCAAGCAGCACTGAGAAGGAGGCGAAATAATCCAAATGGGGAATTTGCTATCATCAAATGCGCACACACACACTTTATTTAACAGCCTATCTCTTTTTGAAGAAATAAATCCTCTTAGTGAGCCTTCTGTGAGAGGTGCAGTTTTCAGGATTGTATTAACTTGACTGGTTTGTTCTGGTTGGGAGGTAAATGGCATTGTGCTGTGCCGTGTTTATATATCTGTGTGTGTTTGCACTTGAGCACAATTTAGAAGAAGAACACATTGCCCGATCTAGGTTAGGTCTAGGCTCCAGGCAGTCCATCAAAACCAGCAGAATCAGCAGGTGGCTGGGCACACGCCATTGGAGCGGGGCGTCACACAGCAGACCCACATTATCTCAGGCAGTGAAGCTGAACCCAAACACTTCTGTCCCTCAGGGCGGCTTTGGGGGATGAGTGTGACACCTCCACGGAACTTTTCCCACTTTACGAAGCTGCGCAAGTGCAAGGCTTATTTTGAGCTAGACTGAGGGGAAAATCCAACCATGAATGCTAGCTTGGGTTTAAAGGGCTTCCAATGACGATAACCTTACCAAGCAGGTTGAGAGCTTAGCCGGAGCTGGGAGAGGGAAAAATGCAGCCAGAGGAGGTGGCTAGGAGCTCCCAGCCCTCTGCTTTGTGTCTCCAGTAGGAGCTGAGAGGGTGGGAATATTTTGAAGCAGACTTGCCATTAAACATGTGTCACATTGATCACTCTGACCATATAAGGGCATGCTTGAAACACAGGCGGTGGATGCCAGGAATCTTCTGTGTGCATTACATACCTACAGTAAGAGGCCTGAACTGTGTAATATCCTACCATCAGTTGAAGCAGAGTAGTCCTCGTGATAGTGCAAATTGTGAGCGTCTGTGACCGACATGTATGAGTAAGCAGCAAATGACCAGAGAGGTTGCCACAAGCAAACAGAGTCATAGCAGTGTCCTTCCATGGTCGAGCTCTGTCTGACTTTTCTTGCATTACATCAGTGCATATTTTTACGTAACACTAACCGTGCAGGAGAGTTGTCCTTTTGATAATAATATCCAGATTCACTCACAGACAAACAGCTGACTGCAAAGGCTGAGCAGCTTTGTTTAATAGAACAAACTACAGTGTGTTTTTTCTACCTTAATTATCAGTTTTATTTATATTTTTAATCCAGTACTTAGTATTAAAATATGAGGGTATAGTTGTATGAATTTAGCAATCCATATAAAAATATTGTATGGCACCACTCTCCTTTAATTTATGTACAGTGGTTATACAGTGGATTGTACAGTGGCCCTGGAAGGCTTGTAGAGGGTGAAATGAATACATCAGAATATAAGAAAATCTTTATTCTGTGTGCAAGAGAGCTATTGCTTGGGAGAAGATTTAATTTCCAGCAAGACAATGACTGGAACAGAGATTGCACGGCAGGTCTTCTTGTTCAACATCAGTGCCTGAAATGCTCAACAAAATGAATGGAAACAGAAAACCTTCAAAATCTTGTGGAAAGCCTTCCAAGATGAGTGGAGGCTGTTAAAGCTGCAGAAGCGAGACCAACTCCATATTAAAGTAGATGTATTTGAATATAATATCATTACAGGTCCTGTTGGTGTAATGGTAAAGCTAAATACCTTTGTCCGTATACTGTTTGTTGAGTTACTCTAATTTTGATATCTCAGTAAAAGACTTTTGTTGGTAGGAATCAGTCATCATATGGACAGTTTATGGAAATTATATATCCCTATCTGCTCCTTCTATACATAGGATGCCTCAGGGGTCAGTACTCAGTCCTGGTTTTCTTTTTCTTTATATGCTCACCCTGGGAGAAATAATCAGTCTTTTTTGTTGGTATTGTATTAATCTTATGCCGACAATACTAAGATGTATGTCTGTAAACCCAAATAACTACACTGCAAGAACTTGCAATCTCTCAATTCAGACAAAACATAGCGTCTCATTATTATGTTGAATCCTTTTTTAGGAACTGTCACTCTCCTCTTGGACACACAGCTGCATGGGCTTAAAGCTCCGCCCACCTCAGCCACATATAACCTGGCATTCTTGCTTTCTCATCCAATTTATGTCTGCAGGAGCTAGTGGGGCAGTTAGGGGTAGGAAGCTGACTGTGTTTGTTATGTTACTGAGGTGAGTCACCCTTACAAATAGCAGTGCACAGACATACGGCACGCAGGCTTTTTGTTACTGTCTGTTACCAAGGATGAACTATAAAGAGGTCGAAATGATATGGTGCACAAAAATATCAGATTAAATAACCAGATTAGGTTTTAGATTTAGATTTACTTTTCAGGATCAATAGCTCTGTGGCCACCAGCTAAAAAAGGTCATTACTTTGAAATCATGGGTCATCAGGCTCTCTGATGTCTGAGCCTTTGGCAATGCTTAGAGCACTACCAGAACAGTGCAGGATCAAAGGTCTGCAAGATCAGCTCCTAAGGGGTGATCTCTCCTCATCACAACCTCATGCATTGATTCAAACAGAGAGTCATGATTAGAGTTAGCGTCACTGGAGGGTTCCCCCTTCAGTCACTGGCTTTTATCCCTGTGGATGCACACATACCCAAAGACAGATTCTCAGAAAGACAGACAGACAGACGGTCACACGTGCAACAGCATGATAAAGCACATGGAATAGAGCCACTAAGTCCCTGCAAACAAGCAGACCATGAATATGAGGAGCGCAGCATGGGGGTTAGCTGAGGTGCTCCTTATTCACAGTAGTGACTCATTATTTGGACGCAGCACTCCAGCTGGAGGACCCCCCCGGGCTCAGGAGGAACACCAGGGGAGTCAGCCCACCATGGGACGGACCCAAACTCTTGCAGAAGACCTCTGCATATGCGTAATAATTATCACTGTGACCAGAGATGTATAGAAATGTGCACGCATCATCAAGACAAGTGTCTGCATTTGGAGACTTATGTGCAGCAAAAAGTAAAGGTGCATAACTAGGTGGACCCAGTAAGGCTTTTTAACCACTAATTAAAGTCATATTAACTTTGGAAAGGTAATAGTGCCTATAAAAAGTTTTCACCCACTTGGATGTTTTACCCTTTTATTGATGGTCAATGTAATTTGGCTTATAAAATAAAAAAACTCCTTCATGTCAAAGTGAAAACAGTTTTCTACAAATGAATGTCAATTAAATCAAAACAAGTGTCTGCATATTCACCTGCTTTAAGCCAGTAGATGCATCTTGAGCTGCATCACATCACTGAGTCTGTGTGGATAGGTCTCGATCAGGTTTGCACATCTTAACTTTTTTTTTTGTTAAAAAAAAAAGCCCAACTGTATTGATCCTGATTGATTTATAATATCAATAAAAGGATGAAATCGATACTTTTTTAGGTAATGTAAATGTCATTTCTTTAAAGAACAAGGGGTGCATTCAAACACGTAGTCAGATTGCATAAGTTGCCATGGAGATGAGACTTTTGTTGTAATTTTTTTACAAGTTTTAGCATTTCTTTGTTTCCTTGACTTTGCTGTGAGCACAGTGTGTTAGATTTACACATAAAAATGTAAAGATGAATTTATAAATTAATGCTAATGTTCGTCCCTTGCGTGAAATTTTGGTTATCTCTGATTTTTAGTGATTTCATGCAGCGTCATGCATGTAAGAAGGGCCAGTTCTACAGTAGAAAAGTAAGGGCTACCTAATAAATGTACAAAATATGAAAATATGGTCAAATCAACATTTTAAAATATTGATTTTAAATGCATTATTGTAGAAATTAATATAAATGTCTATGGATGTTAAAAATTCAATATTCAAAGGTTTTCTTTGAAATTGTGCATGTATTGTCATTGCATAATAACAATAGAGTAGGAGGAATGAAAATTATTTTGAAAAGGTACAAATTTAAACAGAAACATCAGTATGTGGTTTTAAAGTTAGCATCTTTTCTAGGGTGAACAGAGCAATTTCTAAATGAATGAAAACATGTAAGTACAATCAGAGTCATTATGGCTAACTTTACAACACAATCCTCCACATGATCACTTGCACGTAATTATGGAAACGTGCAGGGTACGCCTGCAGGGTAAGGCAAAGTACATACAGGCAGAAAAATATACCAGCACTGGGAGGACCCAAAAGATCTCATCTCTGCACACACAAAGGCACACACACACAGCCTCTTTAAAACCAATTACCACAGGCCAAGGGCATTTTGGATAATGAGCATAATGTAAATGTTTAGAAAAGCTCTAATGAATATATGTTAGGATAATGGATTTATCAGCCTCTGGATGAACTTTAATCAAGCAAAGCAAATCAGCATGTACATTTAAAGGCAAACTAAATGTACCAAAGCACCATAGATTTAACTGCATATTAATGTATGGATTGTGGAGTTAAAGCAAACACAGATCGTATTAGATGACCCTAAGTATGTCTTTGTTATTTTAAATGCTGATTTGCTTCTGCTTCTGTGCTATCCTCGCACAGCAAACCCCCATACGGATGCTGCAGCCGCTCTCTATCCGTCAGCTCTCAGCGCGGCTGCTCTCTCCCCCCTGCAGAGTTCAATCGTCAGAACAAGCTCTAGTAAACACTTCACTTATTCTTCCTCTTTTTCTGTATTCAATTATCAGTCGAATCTGACTCTGGGTTTTTAAGGAAATGAATAGTTTTATAGCAAAATTTTCACTTTATGCTGAATGTTTAAAAACTTTCATGTGTCAAATACTTCATCTTTGCTCAGTCCAGTACTACTTTATGGGATTCTGCTGCAAATTTTATCAACCTGAATGATTTCCCTGCTGTTGCTCATTTAAACTGATTATTCCTGACTTTATTACGGCACAAAGCATCCAAATAATTAATCAATTTTTTTATATACAGCCCTTAATAACTCAGTGATGACAGTCAAACAGCACAGTGATATCACCTCTAAGTAGGGTGCTTTAAGACATAACTTTTGTAGTTTTTATTACATTTCCAGTTTAATTAACATTTAAATTGAGTTTCCTTTATTTGAGCTTAAACTTTAGGAGGACATGATCACACCAGCCAGACATCATCATGCACTTTTTTGTCACATGATTGCATTAAAAATGTCACATTTTGCATTGCAGTGACTTTGTGTGTAACGTGTGAGTTTGAAGCTTTCTTTCCGTTTTTGTTTGATGTCTATAGATCAATTCAAAAGGAAATACAGTACACTGTAAAACAAACAGCGATTTTACTCAGAAAGTTGAACTAACGCAGCTTTTGCAAGCTGTTATAAACACTTATTATAAATAAGTTACTTCTACTCCTTGACTATAAAACCTAAAAAACTCAATTTGCTCAAGTTTACTTGTTTTAAACAAATAAACTATTTAGAACTTGTATTTACATCCAAAACAGCTATTTAAGCTCTAGTTGATATGACTCATTTTTTGTTTGAAGTAAACAGTGCTCAAACAATTTTTTTTGTCAATGTACTCAAATTTTTTTTTTTTTTTTTGCCAATCATCCCTTAATCTGCATATTTTTCCCAGAATGCCTTTGGGCATCAAACCTTTTTGTACCATAAGTGAAGTTACTAACTCAGTTAGATATCCTGCCTATGAGGGGGCAATGTTAACGTGAAGTGAACTTAATGGGACATCATCCGCTGGTTCAGTGGGTCACTAACAGCCATTTTTGCATTTGGTTGCTTTTTAAGTTAATTTTTTAGGTTAATTGTTTAACTATTATATATGAGTTCAATGAACTTATCAGGTTTTACAGTGCACTATTAGAAGTATATCTCACTCAAAGGAGAGGCAAACTCAAATTTACATTTGAATCTCAGTTTTGAACACTTAAAATAATTTAAAAGTAGTATATCACACTTAAAATAATTTAGTTATCATTTGTTTTTATCACTCAGAAAGTTGTTTGAACTCACAAAAGTCAGGTTAAGTTTACTTATTATTTTTGAGGCAACAAGTTTCTACATTTTTTTCTAAGTAAGCTTAACTCATTTTATTTTACAGTGTACGATCATTTGAATTTGTTATAAAAATCAATTTTACCCATGGGGTGCAGTGCTCCATAATATACAGGAGGGGCAATGGTAATTTCTTCTTAACTTTGGCATATGATGTCCTTTTTAAAATGAAATAAATCTCCTTTTTGACTATCTACAAATCACCAATCATGTAAAATATCAGTCCATGTAATTTGATTTTCCTTTTACTTGTGTTCATAAAAATTGTACAGTGGGAAAGTTAAAAATTGAGAAAATGCATATGACTGTCATTGTATTTTTGCATTTAGCTTGATTTTGGCTCCTTATACATCTTTGTATAAGTCTTTGAATGCAGAGAATTCCATATTTTTGTTCATTACCAAAATTAATTTAAAAGTAGGTATTGTTTCGTGGACAAAACACCAATAGGTGCATTAATATTCTGTGAAAAATATTAATTTTAAGCTTGATATATTTCATCTATGTCAAACCTTTATGTGTAGGATTACATTTTTTTCACATTTTTTTTACTCTTGAAAAGACAACTTCAACATATTTTGCTTAGTGCTGTCACATTTTTAAATCAATTCTAATTAATCAATCACAGTGTTGAAGAATGTGATTAAAATGTATGCTGACTAATCACACTGTGATGTCCTTACACAGCTGTCAAAAATAGTTTTGTAACTTCAATGAGAACACACATTAGAAATTTTCTATGTTCTTAATGTTCTATAGTTTTATGGATAAAATCCGTATTCTACAAATTACCAACATTCTAGATTGACCCTCTGTCCTGAGTCTCCACCTCTCCTGTTTTAAGAGCTAATATAAAGTTTTGATGCCATTCGGAATCATGTCTTTATTAAAGTTTTATTTCTATTATTATTAAATCTACCAGTCAGGCAATCTTTCTAAAATCATTAATATATGCCATTAATTGTAATTAATTAATTAATCATAAAGCGTATTATTAATTAGATTATTTTTTAATGAACTGACAACACTTGTTTCAATATTTTAGAATTCCTCACTTTGTGAGGTCCTGTATCTGAGACAATAAGCTAAATTTAAAAAATAGTTTCCAATTTATAAAGTTAGGGTTGTGCTGAAAAAAAAAAAATGTTACAGAACATGACGGTTGTAAGCATTTTCTGAGTGTTTTAAATTGTCAAAAGAAAATAATTTAGAAATCAGTAAAAATAGCCTGTGGACTTTTAGGGGTTAATGAACATTTATTTTCTGTTTTATTCAATGAACTTTGTTTTTTCTGCATACAGTCATTTTAACTGTTCTAAACACTCACAGCTCTCTTTAAGAGAAAAACAGATGATCATGATTGAAGCAATATTTTGCTTTTATCATACTTGAATGTCAGTGTATAACTATGAAAGGATTTTTTACTTCACTGTATCTGACTTATCTCTGGAGAAAGTTTCTTAAGCAATGCCATAAGCAAAGGCAGTCTTTAAAATAACAAAAATGGACAAACTATAGAGCTGTCCTTGATGCAGACAATGCCGGAGATTTAATATGCTGTCTTTGTTAGGCTTAATCACATAAAAAGAAAGACCTTTATTGTGAAAATTAGGGACGTGGCTAACGATTAAGTGGGATAAGATGAAAATTTTGCTACAATGAAGTCTTTTGTTTGATAGGAAATAGGAAGTCAATAGCTTGTGAGATTATTTTAGACACATGGATGACTTTGATGTCTATAATAGGGTCTAATTTGAGTTAATTTAACAACACAGCTAAACTAGAACAAAAAAGCTTTCTTTAGCAGGATAAAGCTTCTAAGAAAGAAAACCTTTGAGCGCACTCAGTTCAGGTTGACATCCCTCCGACTGTCCTCACTCCAGGGTCAATTTCCACCTCGTCCTGCACATACTGCGCAGATAATCTGTTCTCTCAGACAGACATCTGTCCATAATCACCCCATGGATTGTCATATGTGGGTTAAATTATGTCTGTTTTGACCACTCAGTGAATTTATAACTGTCTCTGAATTTGCAGAGATGACCGATAGAACGGCGCAACGCCGGCAAACGCTCAACTTAAGAAACACAGGGGGTTTCTCTTATTGTCGCTCCCCATATCCTTCACTGAAGACGGGATAAGCTCCTTTGTTAGGCACTCTGAGATATTCAAATCACAAAAAAAGCATGGCTAAAAGTGGACTTCTTATCAACACTTTGTGGTTGTATTTTTTACTCTATGCCGTAACTTTGTTCAAAGGGTCCTTAAAGTGATTAAAACTCCCGCCGACAGTGACTTTACATTGAGTTCATGGACTCTGAAGGTTATCAGAGCTGTGGATAAACTCCATTTCATAGACTAATCTCCGGCAGACTGTATGGTGCATGCATTTACACACACAAACAAGCATGCATGAAACTTGCTTGTAATAGACTGCAGATGGACTGCAGGTTTTTGCAGAGACACTCTTGATTATAATGTTGTATTATCAAACTTTGGCCTGCAGGAAGTCTTTAGCGAGATGAATGAATGAGCTATTCTTCTTCATTCTGCAAAAAGGGAGTTTGGATATAAAGGAGCATTTCCTTCCATGTGTACGTGGGAAAAACTCCTTCATTAACAGTGTCCAAAGGGAATAAAGGCAATGGTAGATTGGTTCCATATGTTACAGAATAGATCTCTGAGGCAGGAGCAGCCTCTGTGTGCACGTGTGACTTTAATTCAGGAGAGAATACATAAAAAATGTCCCCGTTTGTGTAAAAGATATACAGTAAGTTCTTCAAAAGGGATTTAAATTGGAAAAACTTCAAGCAACAAAAAAGCAGTACAGCAAAGAGATACAGCAGCATACTCACTCTACTCCTTCTCTCCCAGAAGCCAGGTGCTGTGTCCTTTGTCCCTCAACCTGAGGCCCCACATCTCTGTCTCTGTCCCCCGTCTCACTCTGCTTCGTTTACATCCCCCTTAACCTCCTCTGACATCAAACGGCCCCAACCCGAAACCAACGACAACAACAAAAGCATCCCGACAAACAACAACAACCAAAAAAAAAAAAAAAACTGCAAACAAAAAACCCAGGTCTCCGCCCGCCGCCGCTCTCTCAAGAAGAGCCTCAGTGTGTGTGCTTAACCAAGTGTGAGCGCTCCCTGAAAGAGAGAGGGATGAGGGAGGCAGAGCATCTTGCCTCTTTCCCCCGTGGTACTCACAATGGTCCTCACTTACCCCCTTATCCCCTCCAAACTGGGTCATGGTTGGGGGTGGGGGTTGGATGTGTGGTTATGATGGGGATGAGGAGGAGGTGGTGGTGGTTTAATACCCCCTCAAAGGGCAGAGGGGAGGGGGAGTGAGGGACTGTCAGGCAGTGATATGATGGGAGGAGAGGTATGATAGGACGGGCCTTCAGGTGAGGTGAGGAGTGGGAATTAGAAAACTGACTTTAGACCTAAACTGTAAAAGTGCACCTTAGATTTTTCATCTAAGGAGATCCTGAGAACTTTAGATAAAACAATGATCGTGTATGGGAGAGAGTGAGTTAGGATGGGATAAACCAACGTCGGATGTGTTTTAGTGGAAAATAAACTACTGATAGCAGCATCACTGAGACGATTCTCTGTCCTCATAAAGAGGAGCAGGGTACTCCTACAAGGACAAAGCTTAATCTTTCCTATTTCTTTAGCAGCCTCCTTCAAAATAAAATAATGGCTTTAATTCCAGTACACTCACTGTTAAAGACTGGGCCTGGATCCGACTACACTTGACCCCAAAGTCTGGCTCATTTGATCAGTGTGAAGTGAACACAAGTGTACTGGACTCAGGCACTGTGCCCAGTACATAAAAAGCTGGTCTGGGGCACGATTCATGTGAGGTCAAGCACGGTCCATGGGAGATTTGAACGCATCTAGTAACTTACTGAAGGAGGACACAGGGATGGCGTATAGTCAGGGGACCAAACTATCAAGTAAGTTAAAAATGTTTGATTAAAAGTTTACTTTAAGTACTACAGAGGATCTGGACTGTGAAATATGATTTTTCCAAGAGAACAACAAGAGAATAGATCTCTAACTAGGTTGTGCAAGTAAAACCACACCTTTAAAATCAAGTAAAAACACAAAAAAATGACAATAGAGTTAAATTTAACACTTCAAATGTCTACAGTGGTTTACACTATATACGGTTAAGCTGCACTTTTAAAGTGTTAAATATTTTAAAATATGATGGAGCATATGTGGGCCTCTTCTGACAAGGAAAAAGAAGAGTGAACTTAACTGCAATGCAATGCTTACTTATGCATCCTTAAGTCACGGGTGGAAAGTCTAACTCAGTGGATAACTTCACCCATGGTGCAAATGTGTCTAACAGAAAAAAACACTATCCACTAGAAACCTGGCCAAAGAATCCCAGCAGAGATCATTGTACAACAGGCAATATTTAAACATATGTAAAACACGTCTAAACTCTCTGCCAAAGGGTGTGATTGGAAACTCCACCCACACACACCCAGATATGAAACCACAGTGGCAGGGCTTATATCAATCAACTCTTTACAAAGTTGAACTAACACTGTTGGATCAACTCTCTAATAACTTTGAGAGTAAAACTCAACTCTGAAATGTTAACCTTAAGATAGCAACACTCCAGCAGTTGCTGTGTCCAACAGCTGTTTTGGGATGTGATGTGGAATCATTTTCTTGCTAAGTGCTGAAGTAGTCAACAGAGATGGAAAAAAGTACAAGAATATTGTCTATCCATCTTCTTTAACTTGGGTCAAGCAAGACATTTCTCTCAGCAGCTACATTTTCCAGTTCCTTCTGTGGAATTGTACTCAGGTAAAAGTATGGCTGCTCTGGATAAAGCTTACCTAAATAGAAGTAAAAGTAATAATTTCAAAATGTGCTCCAAAAGTACCCAAAAAAATGACTCAATTACAGTAATTCGAGTAATAGTAATTAGTTAATTTCCACCCCTGGTAGTGATGTGATTGGTAATTGTTTTGATAATGATAAACTTATCAATGCTCTTTACTATCTTACTGCGTGAATGATACAATTAAATGACAACAGATTTTTTTCTTTTCTTGATGTAATGTATAAACACATCATGAAACTGTATTTAAATTCACCAAAAGGTTAATTTACTGAGCCAACCTTAAATGCATCATAATATAACCATCTGTCAGCTTGTCAATTTCACCACAGATTTCTAACGGGACTTGCTACAAAGGTATAACTCAAACTAAGCTACATTTAAACAAAAACTAAAGCAACCTGGTTTTTGAAGCAATTATTCATGTAAGCATGCAAACAGATTTCTGTTCAGTTACAAAATCCAGCTTTTCTCAAATTCTGGTACCCCAGAACACATCAGTATTTCCAAGATTAGAGATAAGACAGTTGACTTCACATGAAACAAAGAGGGACATGTCAGTAAATTCATAATTCAAAAAACTTTTTATTAAAACAAGAAGAAAGACATTTCGCAAGATACATTTTTTTCTGTTTTATAACTTGTTCTTCTAGAGAGCCAACAGGAGCCATGTGGTAGGGTAGGTAGTTTTGACATTGTCATTACCTGGGGCTTGCACACACAAAACCTGGGTCTGGTTCTGGTATAGTCTGTTGAAGGCTGCAATGTTGTTTGGGCTTTGATGGCTATGTGGTTGGATTGACAAAATAAAAAAAAACAAATATTAGATATTTGTCTATTTTGAATAATGAAGCTGACATCTATCAAGGATTCCTTGCAAATATTTTTCTATATATGTAGGGGTGCAGATGGAATAGTGGTTAGGTTGCACCCCATGTACGCCCCCCTCCCTCCTCATCCCTGTTTCCAATTCTAACCTCTGTCCTCTTCTCTCAGTAAAAGCATAAAAGCCCCCAAATAAAGGGAAAGTTCATGAGACGGCTTGGAAAAACAGCTTACAGGAGGGAGAACACCCGAGCACCCATGGGATAACATCCCATGTCAATAGTGACAGTTTAACAGCCACAACCAAAGTAAGCAATGACCTGTACAAAAAAATACCCCCAGAGTCGGTGAGGGCAGGCAGGTTCAAAGGTAAGTTAATTTTCCCCACAATCAAGAGTGATTGGTCTCTGAGCAGGATGTGAAGCATTCAGAACAAAAGGCACTGAGTCCAGTGTTTCATAATATGAGGAATAATTGATGCCCAACATGCTAACTGTTATGGATGCTTGTAAATTTGGGTCCCTAAGGGAAGATCGCCATCTAAAAAATGTAACTGCTAGCTGTATAAAATGCTGTTAGAAAAGCCATTAGAGGATTTCATAAACCCTGTCTTATGTCCTCCATATAGCTTCTTGCAGAAATGTGGACACTTAGCCATAATCCTCCTCCTCACTTTCAGCTTCGGCCTGCCCTTTTCTCTCCATCACTCTGCTTTCTCTCTTCCTCTAATGCTCTCACATAGAGTCATAATCGTCCTGCACCAAGAACAATAAAAGATGTCCATTTGATACTGTCCAAATCCAAGCGCCAGTGCAACTCGCTGAAATTAGGACTGCATGCTATCTCAGCCTCTTTTCTTATCTGCGTCTTCAGAGCCGACCAGTTGCTATAATCAAATTTCACAGATCATGGGCTGAGAATCAAGGGGTGTAAATCCTCTTTAGATTCATATCATGTCACTCAAAGTCCACGGCTTCTGTTGGCTGTGTTCCCCTTTAATGTACCACCATCGCAATTTGGCCTTTGCTTTTGTGACAGGGTTAAATAGTGGGATGCAGTTTTTTTTTGGTAATAACCTTGAATAATTTGACATTCCTTTTTCCTTTTGATGTGAGGATTTTTACGAAGAACTCCCTTTAGTGATGATTCTAATGCTGCTGTCTAAGATGATGATCATACAAAACTATCACAGAAATAAAAGCATCAGACATAAACTGTGAGCAAACACATTTAGGGAGCAATGATGGCAGCTATTTACAAAGCTACGTCCTTTCTCTCTGTGGCTGTTTGACGACAAAGTCAAAAGTCCAAAGCTCAGTTTTGCGTTTAAACTTTTAATTTATGATTAATAGAGACGGGATCGCCTTGTGAGTCACTTTTCCCCTAGTTTGTGAGCTTGTTTATGCCACAGTCGAGGTCATTTTTGCAGACTCAGCCAGTGCAGGAGGGAGAGATGATTTATGACTTTCATTTTGTGCTGACATCAAGTTGAACACCTCTCCGTTACTGTCACTGCTGGTCATGTACACAAGAGAGTAAAGCTCAGTGGTGGAGGTTTTAACGGCAGATCAAGAGGTCCACAGTCTAAATCTGGGCGCCCCTATCGAAAGAGCAATTACAAACCAAACTGCAAGCAATGCAATGTATCTACAGCACGCTCCTAGGTTACAGCTGGAAAATGGTTGATGGATGAAGTTCCACCTGATGGGCTTGGCAGGTCACAGCCCAGGTTACAAACCAAACAGGAGAGCATTTGAGAAACCTAACATCCCTGGTTTCATACACAGGAATTATCCTTAAGCTAGATGTGAGGGGTACTGAAAACGGTAGACTTTAAAACAGGCTGATTATGGTTACCTTTATCAACAATACAATATGCATAAGAAATGGAGGAGCAACTATGATTGGAGAAATTCCAAAATAAGTTGTGGTTGTGCATTTAAAAGCTTCAGAAATGTTCCAAGACAGTCTGGCCGCAAACCACAGATCTCAGACACCCCCGTTGCAGACCACTGCCGTGAGACGTTGTCTCTGTCACAAAAGAAATGCATGCTAAAACTTTCATAATCGAATCGAGTTTAACTTTCAGTAAGGGTTAAAGTAAGGATTGGGACACCAAAGGTTAGAGTCAAAAAACTGACCTGCAAAATATGACTACAAAAGACATAATACAACCAAGTAAACAGTCAGCTTACAAAAAATAAGCTTGTCCTGCATGAAAACACTCTAACGCAGCTATCATGGCTAAGGCTAAAGTAGTGTTTGCCTAGTAGGTAATGTAGCTAAGCAGCAATGTAACTAACATAGCTAAATCTAAAGCTTACAGAGCCACATAAGCTAATGAAAGTATGTAAGCTACATAGGTAATGTAGCTATGTAGCTAACATAGATAGCATAGCTAATTCTAAAGCTAACAAAGCCATGTTAGCAATATAGATTACATAGCTATGTAGCTGAACCTAAAGCTGATGAAAGTACGTTAACTATGTAAGCTACAAGGGTAATGTAGCTATGTAGCTAACATAGAGAACGTAGCTAAATCTAAAGCTAACAAAGCTTAGTAACTTAATGTTACATTTGCTAAACCTAGATGGAGGCTCGCTTTATCTTTCTTAGCATTAGCTAAAGCTAATGTAGCTACATTGTCTTATGAAGTAACATTTAGTTACTGACTTTGTTAATGAATGAAGTCAGCAAATTATATCCTTTTCTTTGAGACAGATGCGGTGTCTCATCATAGTGGTCTGCAAGAGGGGGCATCTGAGATCTGCGGTCTGCAGCTAGGCAGCTCTCAGAAGTTTTGGACAACAAAATAGATGATTAAATATCAGAGAAATATTTCTCATCTGCCTTTGTTGAAAGGATAGTTTTGTATTTTTTAAGTGGGGCTCAAAGTAATGAGCTGCAGAGGGAGGATCTTATATGGTGTGCTTAAGCAAGTTGACTTGCTAATGGAAAAGACCAATGCTTAAACTTTTCTCAGTACAGCATAAAGTTACTTCAGTGTTGTTTCTGTACCTGATAGTCGAGGACAGAGGCCTGACATTTTCAGATTGTCCGTCCCTCTGTCCATCTGGTTCATTCTTGTGAGTACGATATCTTAAGAACAACTTTTGTTTTTTAAACGCTGCAAAAATGTTCACTCTAACTTTGGCATGGACTGATGGGATTTTGGAAGTGAAATTTCAATGCCACTGGGCCACATGCTCAAGTAAGAACTGATTTGATCATAGTCACTGGGTCATAATTATAGGATTCATTCTTGACTTGTGAATATGATATCTCAAGAACCCTCTGAGAGATTTTGTTCACTTTGCACAAATGTCCACTCTGTCCATTCATAGTGTGCCTGATTATAATTTTGGGGGTCAAAGCTCACAGTCATTGGGTGTTCTGTTCATCCCCTACTTAACAATGCAATATCTTAAGAAAACTTGGACGAGTTTTCTTCAAACTTTGTAGAAATATCTATTGTGATACAAGGATAAACTGATCTAATTTTGGAGGTGAAATGTTACCGTCATTGAGTCTCACGTTCATCCCTAGCTTGGCGACACAATATCCCAGCATAATTCAAGGAATTTTCTTCGAACATAGCATAAGTGTCCACCCTTACTGAGAATTGGTTAATTATGTTTTGGAGGTCTTAGGCAAATGTTTATACCTGGCTAAGGAATAGAATATCTTAAGAACACAGAGATTTTCTCCAAACTTTGTAGAAATGTCTACACTGACTCAAGGATATACTGTTTAGATTTTTGAGGTCATGGTCACTCAGTTTTATGATCATCTCTTGTTTAGCTACGCAATAACTTAAGAATACTTGATAAGATTTTCTTTAAACTTAGTAGAAATGTGCTGGATAAATGTTTAGATTTTGGAGGTCAATATATTTTGGCCTTGTGTTCATCCCTTATTTATAACCCACAACAGTAATCACACTGTCAAACAATGGTAACCCCTATTGGAGGCATACAATCGACAGGTGGAACTTCTAGTTTTCTTTCTTAAAGTTAAGTAGGCTAGCTTCTGTCCTGGCACTACAGTTGGTCTCTCCTAAAAAGGGCCACACTGACAGATATCTCCTGTAATGTAGGTAATAGACTTTCTATTGACACGTACCTCATGAAACCCTGCTTTAAAAATACCAAACTTTTCTTTTAATTCTGCCAAATTTCCCTCAAAAGAAAACTTTTGGTTTTCTTTTTTTTCAGTTTATTGTTCCTCACCCCAGGCTAAACACACTTTAAAAAACTGTGCTTTTGAGGTCAAGCTCTTAAACTTTGGATCCCTCTCTCTTGGATTATGATCTGTGGACTGTGTAAACCTTTAAAGCACAGATCAAGAACCATTTGTTTAGACATTCTTTATAGTTAAGTGTTAAGCTCATTCTTTTGAAGTTTGACGTCCATTGCTCGTCCTTTATTTGTGGTCTTAAATGTGATGCGCTTTGTTGTGTCAGCTTTTGAAATGGGCCATATATATAAAGTTGCTGACTCACATATTTTGTCTGTGAACTTTAAATGACAGATTCGCAGACAGCTGATAATATAAAATAACTGAAGAGGAAAAAGTTGTATCAGCTGATGCTCATCCATTGGAAAGATTTATTTATTAAACAAGAAAGACTCGGGGAAAAGTGGAACTGGACAGGGGGATACATGTCCATCACATCCTCCAACTTTAGTTACACTTAAACTGGTGTGAACGCAGGCTGGTTTTCTAGTAGGGAAACTACAGGGTCTAGGTTCAAATTTTAACAATGCTTTGTCAGTTTTCAAGATATGAGTCAAAAGAAAGAAGGGAGAATCTTTTGTCTGATGTCTGTGGCCATGAGGAAGAGAGGTCTGGCTGGCAGTCTGAAGGCTGCAGGTTCATATCTTACTTTGGCTTGGTCATTTTTTAAGAACTGAGTCTAAAGAAAGTAGGGAAAAACTTTAGGAGATGAGAGCAGGTGTCTGTCTCTGTGGGCTTGGGAGACAGAGGGCTGTCTGGAAGTCTGAAGGTTGAAGGTTCAAATCGTAATATGGCTTTGTCAATTTTCAAGCTTTGACTCCAAATGAAGAATGGGAAACCACTGGAAGACCTTTGCAAGTGTCTGTTTCTGTAGGCTGGTGAGATAAAGGATTGCATGGGAGTTCTGAGATTGTGTGTTCAAATCTTACCATGGCTTGGGCAGTTTTCAAAATTCTCCGAAAAATTATCCGACTCCAAATCCAGAAGGGGAAACCACTGGAAGACAATGGTATCTTCTTTCTGCAGTCTGGGAAGATATAAGAATGCATGGCATTCCAGGGGTTGTGGGCTCAACTCTTGCCAATACATGGTCAGTTTTCAAGATTTGAGTCTAAAGGAAGAACAGGGTTCCCTCCAGGATTTTTTGAAATAGGGCTCAAAGTGAAACCTCTGGAAGAATTCAACAGAACTTTTACACCAGAGTTCTCACAGATAACTTTATCTGTCTCTGGGAGAAGGTTGTGTGTTCACTCAGTGAATTTTAAAGTCCAACATCCTAAATGAAGATGATAAATGCGCCAGGAGAGAATCCCCTATTGTGACAGGTACTGGGGGTTCAGTAGACTAGTACTGTATACTCACACAAGGGTGTGACACAAGGGGCCGTATCCCCCCTTGTGTCTCGTGACACATATCAGTAGAGGTTATGCAACAAAAAAAGGGGGGAGAGTTCACAACTATTGTAGTCAACTAAAAGAGTAGTTATGCTAATTTAAAGTTTACCGTAAGTACTGAGTAGCTGTACAGTAAAATCTAATCTAAAAGTAGTATGGGAGGTAGAGCCTTAAATTTTACAGACCCTTGTCATCTGTAATCATCCAGGGGCTTCAGAAGGAAAACATCCTCTCTTTTAAGAGTAGGGTTAATGCTTTCCTAAATTTTGATATAGCTCAAACATAGTTAGGGCTCTTATAGGCTTGGACCACTGGTTATGTTACTACAGGCTTGGACAGTACTGATCTCATGGCTCCACTCTATCTGGATAAATTTCTGTCTCATGCATGTTACTCAGTAGTTTTTTTTACTCCCTTAGTTGTTGATAAGAAGCTGAGTAATGCTTATTTAATTGCAGTCCGAGTGTGTAATCATTTGATCCCCATTTCAAGGATCTTTACAATATTTCAGAGCCGGCTACAGCTTTGCAAAAAACACACACTCATGCAATACTGGAGTTGAATCTCCTGTTTAAAAAATACATTCAAAGTGCATATAAGCAGCATTTAAAAGCATGTCTTTATGAGTCAGACATTAAACAGACTGCTCATAGATGGATTGACGAGATTGGGGTTGCTTAACTCCCATAATCCCTCAGCCTGTCTGCATAAACCAAACTAATTTGGCTCATTTGACAGTGCATCGTCCTTGTAAACATCAAAGCCCTCTTAAGAAGAGGCTTGAGTGACAGATTTCAGACGTCTTCTTGTCCTTTTTAAACAAAGTGGTTCCAGTGGAGCCGTTATCTGTTTCTGGTTGTGGACTGATGGGTTGTTATTAAGCCTCAGGCAGCTGTGTCATTGGAGATTTGTGGGAAAAGTCCTGGGAAATGGTGCATCTCTTATGATGGAAACAGTATATTTGAGTGGTCAATTTCCTCATATACTCTCCAAATACTGGCCCATCTCAGACTGATGAAACTCTTCACCCTCCCTGGCATCTAAATTTCAAGCTCTAGCCTTAATAGGATTAACACTACGGCATTACATTACTGTAAGTCTCCAGTTTATTTAATGTTTAGTCAGACTGTGACTGAACTTCACCACCTCTCCTGCATATTTCCTATACAGACTCTCACCAGTAAGTGTTACTGTAAATGACGTGAGTGGTGTAAATATTAAAATGACAACAGACATAAAGTTACAGTTTTACAGGGTCAAAGAGTGGGACGGTGCCTCCTGCTCTCCTAGCTGTGAAATAAAAGTTAAAGGCAGTTCAAGATCATTTTTAAGAGGATTATTTATAATATATTTATAAAAACACCTGAATTTTGTTTTATTTCAAGTCAGTAAAAAGTGATTCAAGATATTTGAAATGTTTGTTTCATGACAGAAAAAGACACATAAAATGAGCAGTAGACTTATTTGGTAAACAGGACTGGATGAGGATCTCCCACTGGAATGAGACCATTTGGCCTTGTCGCATGCACTGCAAATATTCACCGGCCAATTATTTGACAGCACTTCAGGAGTAAAACACTGGCTATCTTCTTTGTTTAAACAACATTTTTTTCAAGTGCATTCAAAACCAAAGCAGTGAAAGCATCACTGCCATTAAATATCCCCTGTTTGTTTAGAGTTGAAGGATTTAGGTCAAGAGCTCATAGATGCTTTATGATAACTTTCTGTCTACTGAACTGTTGGTCATGACTTATCTGCCTCTCTGTGAGTTCTGATTACATACCTTGAATACTATGAATAAACCATATCAACTGACAGTCTCAAATTTGACTGTAATATTAGTAATTATAAGGTAACAGTTGTAAAGTTTCTTCCATGTTTAGTTGCAAAAATCTCAATATTCTCTTTCATGCTTGTAATAAGTCTTTGCATTCAAGCATGGAGGGATTTAAGTTATTCATCTGTATCATTTGTGCACTCTTTACTGTTATTTTCACTTTATCACATCTGCATGGTGCTGTTGCCTCACAGAAACAAGGACGCTGTTTGAATCTTGATTGGACAGTGCCTTTCTATGTGCATGTTCTTCCTGTGCACATGTAGGTTCTTTCCAGGTACTCCCGCTTCCTCCCACTGTCCAAAAACATGCTCTTTAGATAAGCTTGTGCAGTTGTGGACTGATGCCCTAATGTTAAAAAAAAAAAAAAACGCAATAAAGCGCCCTCCCAACCCTGACAAAGCCCCTTGAAATACTGTATATACCACATCTCTGTTGACAGCGTCAGTGGAGCTGACATTCTTCAAACTCAAGCTGATCAAGACCTACACTGTAAGGACAAAAGTGGTCTTGACTGGAGATAAGAAGCCTAGCCCAAACCCTGAAAACAGCCCCATAACATTATCCCTCCTCCACCAAACTTCACAGTTGGCACAATGCTGTCAGGCAGGTATGGAATCAGCAGAGCATTGGTAACTTTTACATGGTCTTGGCTGAGTTGCTGCTGTTCCTAAATGCTTCCACTTCTGATAATATCACTACAGTTGACCATGAACTTTCTGGCAGGGATGAAATTTCATAAACTATCTTATTGCAAAAGTGGCATCCATCACAGTATGATGCTTGAAGTCACTGAGCTCTTCAGAATGACCTTTTTTATCACAAATGTTTGTAAACGGAGACTGCATGACTTGGTGCTTGATTTTATACACCTGTGGCTACTGGTCTGATTGTAACGCCTGAATCAATAACAGGTGTGGCCAAATACTTTTGTCCATAGAACGCCCACCTCTCCTCCACTTTCAAGTCCTCTCCTTTATTTTGAATGACAGTAAAATAACACAGGTAGTATGGAGAAGAGAAAGTATGAAAGGAGAGGGTGAGAGTCAAACTTAAGGTGTTTGCTTTCACAGAGTTGAACCTGTAAGTTGAGGCTTCATTTAAAAGCAAAGTCATCTCCTCTGTTATTTCCATGTATAGAACTAGAGCACAGACTAGATTTTAAGTGCCCATGAAAAGCCTTTAATCAGCAGACTTACATAAGCTAGGAAACAGAAGTTGTCACATCCTCTTGTGTTCAGTGACATCCACTGATCATTGCCCTAGCCAACAGTGTACAGTGTTTGGTGTCTGCCTGGAACGGAAACCTGTAAACTTTCAGACCTGGCTCGTACACAGTTTGACACCTGTTGCTGTACTCTTATATAATCTGTTATATGCCAGTGATGCATAGTCTCAGTGTTTGGACTCAGAGTCCTGCTGGCTTCATTTGAGATGTTCCAGCCTCTATAGGGGACAAAAACATCATTATTATGACTCTGTGGCTGCAATAAACACCATACAGAAACCGAACTGTCTGCTTAGGCTGAGGGGGCCGGGATGCTATTGTAGACTAGGGGTGTCATAAAGTTAACTACAAAAATGAATAACAAGAGCCAAAACAATCAAATTATTTTCCCTAAATAGCTCAGAGCTAAGAAGAAACCAAACCACTTCTGTTTGAGCATCCTACATCTGCCAAACTCTCCTTAACTTTTACAAAAAGTTGTCACAACTTTGAAGTGAAATAGTTAAGAACAGGAGGCAAGATTCAACATTTCTATTACTTGGTTATACCCACTGAACCTCTGTAATACAGCAGATGAGAAAGAATGAACTATTTAGTCATCTGTTTCAACAATGGACTGTATACTGAGGAGCTTACAGCACTTTATCGATTTTCTATACTATTGCACAGATACTCTGTAGGGTGGACTTATCAGGTTTTTATCCAGTGAGAGGGCACCAATCAGGGCATGTTCTCATGTTTTATCCAATATATATAGGATGATCAAGAGGGCACCTTGTCAAGTCTACATTTTTGTCATCTGTGGGAGCACCCTAGAGGGTACCTCACCTTGCTTCATCTACAGTAGGGCATCTTTTATGGCATTTTTTAACAATAGGGTGCCAGGGGCAATCATAGCCTCTGCCTCCCTTTTGAGTCCACCAGTGTTGTGGTCTGCACTGATGCCGACATAGAGTATCTGTAGAACACCTTACATTGTGTGTCATGGTAGATTAGAATGAGTTTATGCAGGATATGGAAGTCATACGCCCAGCCATGATCAGCTGACGGCCAGCTGATTCCAATTATTGCCTCCCAGCTCCCATAGCCAATCACAGCTTTTTCTCTCAACACAACAGTTCATTCGAATATGACATCTGTCTCACTTATCCCTTCTTGCGTCAATGCTGATGCACCATGCTAGTGCTGCTGGCAAAGCTTCACCTCCTCCACCCCAGCCTCCTCCTTTATAGCATAACGCTTGTTGCACCCTCATTTTCAGATCCATGCTTCTATGAATCCATTGCTTCTTAACTAAGTTCACTGTGTTAAATATGCATTGTCATAAATGTATCTGTTTGACTAACCCAGGGGGAATCTTTTGAGCAGAGCCTTCTCTGCTAAGTAAAACTGTATATCAACAACAGTTAACAGTTTACTTCAATGAAGGGAGCCTCAGTCAGCTGTGGATGTGACTCCAAAAAATGTAACTGTGTTGGAGTTTGACCCTGACAAAGGCCTAGTGGGCGAAAAGATTGAGTTTGTCTTCATATATAGGGAGATATACAGTGTTTAATTGCAATATCGCCATTGGCTTTCCCCTTTAGCAGACAGATGATACTGTATAAACAAACACATACAGTAGTTTGCGTGTGTAGATCATGGCCGGTTGGCTGGATGGCTGGCTAAAGAGGCTAAAAATAGCCCACCATTAACATGGCACACTATAAAAAGGATGGCACACTAAACAAACAAATCAACCAACCATTTCATGCAGTTGATAGAAATCCTCTTAATGTATACCAAAAGAAAAAAAGTTTCTTCTTAAAATGCAAAAGATTCTGTGTTAACAAAGAGGCTTCAGCATCTGTTAAAACTTCATTTTCAAACACATGAGATCTGTGATCAAGTTAGCAGTCTTCCTCCATAGGCTAGTATATAGGAGCTCATTTGCAGAGCATTTCACTGCAGATTAACAGGCCTCTAGTGTGACTCCGGGTGCCATCCTGTGTTTATATGCAAAGTAAACATTACTCTGTACAAGTGTTATCATGCTGTGCAGCATGTTTAAGCCGTCACAGCAACAAATAATAGAGAAGCTTACATATGAAGCACGTCAGCCTGGAGCTATAGGAGCAAACACACATACTCTATTCTTCAGATGCTCATTATAATGGTGCATCTTTAATCTGGTCTTTATTTTTTATAACTGTTTGGAGTTTAACTGGTGCATTTTCAGAATGCAAAGACTCTTATAGATAAGGTTGTTAGATCCCTGTATATGATCACTTTAATATAAACATTTTTCCATCAGCTCTGCTGATGTGAGGCTTGCATCCAGCTGCATGGCCAGGGAAGCCAATTCCATGAAGTTAACTCCACAGTTTTTGCACTTACATAAATGCCAGTCGAAGTTCAGAACTCTTCAGCTGTAGAGTCAGAAGAGCATTGGTAAATTTTACGTAACATGCCATAGCAGTTTTCAACCTCAGTTTGTGATTTTACGTGGTCTTCCGCTTCATGGTTGAGCTGCTGTTGTTCCTAAATGCTTCCACTTTCTAATAACATCACTTACAGTTGTGTGAGGAATATCCAGCAGGGATGAAATTCCTCAAACCGTCTTATTGCAAAGGTGGCATCCATCACAGCACCTTGGTTGAAGTCACTGAGCTCCTCAGAACGACCCATTTACTATCACAAATGTTTGCAAATGGAGACTGCATGGCTTGGTGCTTGAGTTTCTACACCTGTGGCAACAGGTCTGATTGCAACACCTGAATTCAATAATTGTTAGGTGTGGCCAAATGCTTTTGTCAATATAATTTATCTTTTCCTATTTTTCTGGCATATTTTGGGGCTTTAAATTTGTTTCTTATTTCCTTTAAACCCCATCAAATGAAGTCCTGTCTAAAAAAAACCTGTAAATGTTCTTGAGCTGGCAAAGCTGTGTCTATCTCCATCACATGTCCAGACATACGGCTGAGCCACATTTCATTTCTAACAAAGTCTTGAACTCATCAGCCTTCAGATTCTCATCTCTAATTAGAAGAGAGGAGATGAGTTAACCTGAGGTGAGCAGAGGCTCGTGCTGCTCGGAGAGCATGTGTACGTTATCGTCCATAATCAAGCATGCTGAGATGAACACACGTGGAAGCACAGCTATCAGCTACCACCCCGGGCTCAGGCTCACCTGCACACTTTAGAGACTCATTAGAGAAGGAAGGAGGAAGAGTCGCAAGGAGGAAGGAGACAAGGGGAGGGAGTGGGGGAAGGAGGCACAGGGTCTATGTGTGAATGAAGTTAATGTATTGAGTTCAAATATAGGATGAATTCAAGATTAAATCTGTCCCAGTAACATAGTTAAAGGGCAAAAGCTCCTGGGGGAAAATGCCGCTTGGTGGTTGTGTCAGTAAATATATATGTGTGTTTAACTGTGTGTGTGAGTCAGAGCGAGAGTGAGTCAGAGTTAGATGTTTCTTGTTGTGTCTTCAGGCAGAGATGGAGCATGTTAGACGTGTGTGTGTGCATCTGTGTGTTTACATGTGTTAGTGCATGTGCAGAGCACCTTTGCCTTTGGTGGTAAGTTTAGAGGGCAGAGGGGATCAGGATGCATTTGTGTGTTTATTTTTAGTTATTATGTTCGTTCAACACTAGAAAGACTACAGTGATATTTTCATTCATTCTTTCATTTTCATTACATAAAACTTTGCTGAAAAGTTACAATGCTGCTGGTCTTTGATTTTTCTTTTAACTTAAAATGTTATTTTTGCACAAAAGACAAAAAAAAAACATGATCAGTTGTACCTAGAAAGTCAACTGGCAGTCATGTTGACTGCATGGATTTGGCTGCACTTAAATTCATATTTTTCTGCAGTGGTAGCTGAATCTTCAGGATTTTCCAGGCTCAAATTAAGGCAGATGTGGAACCATTCTGGTCACGTGCAGATGTGCATGCCCCTCAACTGGCTCAGGCATCACTTTTTACAAGTAATGTATTTTGTATTTTAGGAAAGTGTTGCCCACAGGATTTTAGGAGACTTTGGTGGGGGAACTGAACTTTCTAGGGGGGGTCTGAGGGCATGTTCCCCTGGAAGAAAAATATTTGCATTTTAAAGTTAAATACACAAATCTAGGAAACTTTTGGAGCAAAATCACAAGAATAAATCTATGGAAAATGTTTTTCTCTTTAAACAACTTTGTACTTTTGTACTTCATCCACAGATGCATTAATTCTGGGTCAATCGGCCAGAACTGTTCCCTATTCTGATCTCCTTACAAAGCTTTTGGATGACACCAGCTTTTGTCCTTAAAAACTTAGAATTAACATTCAAAAGCTTTTTAAAAATCCTGTCTTTAATGGATGTTCAATTTTATGCCCAAAATAAAACATTGTGTCAACTTTTCATCTAATTTCCATCAGAAAAATGTGTCACACCGTTTATTTCAATTTACCTTAATTCCCTAAAAAATAACAGTTTTCATGACGTCAGAGCTCTGCGGGCGCTTCGTTACCTTATATGCAGGAAAAACCATGACCCTTCTTGCTTGCCTCTCACAGAGTAAGATGCCTATTGGACCAATTTTAAATGCTGAATTAGACCAGGATGAGGAGGTTTAAGGCTGTTAATAAACAGGATAAATGAGCTGCTCTGTGGTGCTGATCAAGGGCTGATTCACATGACCATGCAATGACACCGTCTCTATCCAGCTGTTGTGTAGAGAGGGACACCAGAAAACAACTGTTTTGGCTCACCTCAAAATATTTCAAAATGTAATTTACAAATTAAAGTTCATTATTTTAGTGCGTAAAGGTGCAACTAAACATAAAAAATTGGCATTTAAAACTAGTTTGATTGATTTTTCTTATTTTTTAAATTTTATTTTAATAAATAGCTTAAACATCTTATTCACAAAAACCTCTGAGCAGATGGCTCTGTGCTGTTAGAGTGGAAATACTGGTAAAGTTGATGACAGTAGTATGGGTGGGAGCAGCACTGCAGTATTAATCAGACTAAACTTTGCAGTGATCAGGACAATTCAACCCCCAAAATCAATATTTAATAAAAGTTTTGATTATATTACTATTACAGAAGAGGATTGAAACATGTTATTATTTCTGAGAGTGTTCAATGAATTATGAATTGCAAATACAGATGTTTTTATAAGAAACGATTACAGTTTGCCAAATGTGATGAGAAATAATAATGAAAAATGTCCATATGATTTAAATGTACATAACTGTGTTATTTCATTTTTAACACAATAAAGATATTTCTGTTTGTGTTGTTAATCTATTATCAGAGATTACAAAGTTTCTATTCTGGCAGTCAAAATGACCTCTCAGGATCGTTCTAGTTGGTCTGTACTTCCAACCTTTCTAGCGTTAAACCTCTGAGTGTGTGAAATCTACCGAACATGTGTGTTACTCTTATTCATATTATTCCCGTTCTCCAGGGAAGTGGCCAGTGGTTCATTACTGTGTTCACTCGTCTGACAGATCTGTTCCTGAGGCGACTGCTGCTGCTAAATATCACACACCTGGATGCACAGCGTGTGCCGCTCCCTCTCATCCCGTGTCTTCTAAGACCCTATTACCATGCTAATAATATCCAACAAATCACATCGCACTTTCACCTTGATGAGTCTCCGTCGTAGGAGGCCCATACAGCACATACAGGATTAGGGATGACTTGGTTTACCGCTGCGCATCTTTAATACCACAGGAGCTGAAAATCCGGGCAGGGGGAAGACAGATGAAGGAGAGGAAGTTTTTCCCTTTTAAAACACCCTAAATATATATCCATACCACAGCTGGTTCTAAAATTATCCTCTCGTGAATGTGACTTTACAAAAATAGGATGGATTTGGTGTCATTTTGCGTTTGCATATGGACAGATCTTGTGGATTTTGGCTTCTATATCAGGAAAAGAGGGCAACTGATTCAATTTTATACATGCATGTGATTAACATATGCTCAACAATCACTCTGTTTCAACTGAGGAGAGACGGCAAAATGTCTCCTTTGTATTTAGTTATGGCAGACCAAACAGTCACCTTAACATAAATAAGACTGATCAGGATGTCTAGATTTGGTCTAAAGAAAGGTAACAGTGTTAGCAATGTTTACTACAAAATGATAAGTACATACAGTATAACCTCATACAATATGTCATAACACAAAAAGACTTATACTATGGGACTTTCTTAAAAAAAAAAAAAAAAAAACAAGCAAAAACGGGTCTGTTAATTTTTGTTTATTCAGTTGTGAATTGACGAGACACCAAACTCAGAATCCTTAAGTAAGAACCTATTCACTCAAATACTTTAAAAAGTTTGTATAGAGATTTTTTCCCCTCATAAATGTATGACCTGACACCTGAGCCCTGAGCGATTTTGAACCATTTTGTCTCACCTGGACTTATTGTGTTAAAAAGCTTGTAAAACATTAACCATATAGAGCCCAGTCAAGCTCCAAATGTCCTTTTTTTCAGGACAACCCTGGCTTTGAGAGTGTGCTGCAGTACTATAACTTCAATTTTTAAAGGGTTAAGACATTATAAAGACAAAAAAAAAATAGTTTGTGTAACAGATGGTAAACAATAACAACAATTGTTGTGTTCACACCAGATGCAAACGATCGGCTTGTTGAAGAAGGAAGTTTACTTGTTCAATTCACTTGATTTCGAACCAAAATCTCACAATGTTCACATTGCCCAAGGCAAACTAACATCTACTTGCATCTTTCCATTGACTTTACATCTAATTTACCCAGGGAAATGAGATTAGTCACATTTGATGTGAACAAAACAGACATTTTTTTTTTTGCACCAACTTGTTCTCCCATCTCTTTGACACAAAAAAGTGAAAAAATAATCATCCTTTGTCAAAAAAATTTCAAAATATTCACATATTTACAAAAAAAGTTTGCATTTGCTTTTTTTGTGCCATTTTTCAGAGCAGTTCCTGTCTGCAGTGACACAGAGGGCCTCATTACAGCCCCTCTGTCTCTCTTTCTCTTCATTATGAGCTGTTCTGGCCATCTCCTTCAGAATATGTGCAGTTGACAAAGTAGGATGCCACGATGGAACAGCTGCCATTGTTTAACAATGGCAGACAATATGGTTGAAATGATTGAAAAATGGATATAAAGGCATCCAACATCAGGGTTACTGGTGTGGATTTAATCTTTAAAGACACTGGAAAGTCACCCGAGTTCCAGGCTCACAAGAAACCCTCTGTAAGGGCTACAAAGGCATGGATAACATCATTGGGATGGCAAAACAGGGGTCTTCCAGAGTGAAAAAATGCTTCAAAAGTTTTTTTAACTTTTGTAACATGTGTCTCTCCTTGTTGTATATGACAATGTTGGTTTCAGAGGGTTAAAGAGTAAACTGTCATGGATGATTTTACATTTTCACATAATAAAAGGAACTAAAGAAACTATTATGAGCTTCCTTCCTGGTTAGGGTGCTGTACTGTTTAAATACACAGAAGTCTTTTTTTTTTTTCATCAATATGGACATTTCGGTGCATTAAGTCCACATACTGTACCTTTAAGTGGTGCTTATGGCAAAGTTTTAGGAGCAGAACCACATCTACAGTATGTGTGGTTGATGTATTAAAGGAAAAGCACCAAATGGGTGAATGCTCTTGAAACTGATGCTGTGTTACATTAAACATGTCAAGCTTTCATTGAAATTTTGAAGGTAAAAATGGGTGCATGAAGTAACTGCAAATTTCTACAGTCCTCTTTTATCTGCATCTTTATGCAGATCTTTCAGAAAGTATCAGCAGCCAGTCTGACAGCTCCATAAATGAAGAGGATGTGGCTGCAAAGGCCTGCTGCATTCTCTGGCCTCGCCTGTGTGTCAGTAAAGGACTTTGCTAACCCACTTATGCAGCTGGATTTGCATCGAGTGAATTGAAGCGAAAGATTTAAATGGCATCAGTCTTGCTATTAAAGCAAAGCAAAACATCAGACAAACAGGGAGGAGCAGCTCTCCCTCGTTCCCTCTCTCTCTTTGTATGTTTATGTGAGTGTAGAGGAGCAGTGGGAGCCCTGTCCCTTGCCTCTGCCTCTGTGTGTGCAGCAGCTGCAGCTTTCAGCCCGGGTCTACACTGTAGGGGCCTTTCTGCTGTCTGAAAGACTGATAGATACAAAGAGCAGAATGGTGATGCGACATGACTCAGAGGGAAGCGCTGATGGTGCGTTTCAAACACACTCATTCGCCCTCTGCACGTTTCAATTCAACATGTGTACTATGAAGTGAAAACAAAAGAGAGCACTCACGGGTCAGGGATTCAAAGTTGGATTTTCAAAATAAGGGTTGCATGGTTAGGAGTGTTTTTGGGGATGAGGAGATCTTAAGGTCATCATAGTGTGGGTCGATTTCACAACTGGCTTCAGGGTGGGAATATCTTGACTGAATTCGGAGAGAGTAGTCCAACCCCCACCTCAGCCTTCCCTGATGTGAGGTCTTGTGTCGACCTCTGTGCGGCACACATGAGAAACTCGGATACAGATGCTGGCCTACGCTTGATGCACACATGTAATATGGGGAAAAAACCCTGTAAGCAAAGCAATCAATTCTCACACTATAGAAACAAACAGGCACGCATGTGCACGCTAACGCACAGAGGCAGCTCCACACGAACGGCCCCCACGGTCTAATGAGACAAAAATTGCAGAGAGAGAGTGCATGAATGAAGCGGCTTGTTTCAGCACATGGCACCGAGCGCCAAACGGAGACAAAGCTTGCATGCAACGTGCCCATTCATAGTCTGGCACCAAGGGCAGAAAACAGAGCTCGCTCTCGAGCCAACACAGTATGGAAGTATTATCATATCTGAAAGAGGGCCGAAGGGGGTGGAGAGAGGACTCAGCACACTAGTATCCCCTCATTTCCTCACCATCCCCCTCCTTCCTCCCCCCACGGGCCCTCGCTGCTACCCGCCCCCACAAATCCCAACACGCCCTCACCCTTCCGCCAACCTTCTCTCATTCTGCTCTTGTTACCGTCCTCCGTCCCCCATCCCCCTCTCCAAAAAAAATCCTTCCTCTTCCTCTTCATCCTCAGCCATAAGGACAAACACTCACTCTTTACACGTCACACAACTCACATCATTCCACATCATCATAAGAATGGCTCATTAGAGTTGGAGGTCATGTATGTACAGTATGATGCATGTTTGCCTGTAACCACCTACAGCCAAGCATGGCTCCTGTGGAAACAAGAGTCGGGATTCACATTTGACCTTGACTGCTTCATAGAAGGCTGTTATAATTGAAATCTGAAAATGTTTTTACCATCTATTATAACACTTGAGAAATCTGGCTCTTTTTGAGTTTTCTCTGGCTGATATATCTGATGCCCCAACAGAACAGGTAGATCTACTGATGTCTACTTTATCCATTAAGGGTGTTTATTTGACTCCATATGTTTATATGCACAGTTAAGTGCACAGCTCTATTAGACCATTTAATTGGACAATTCTCCTTGTATCAGAATACACCCTTGGGGATAATCTATATAAAGACAGTAGTATGAGCCACTCAGGCAATATGCCTACTGTCAGCCCTTCATCTGGCTGGTCATGATAGGTCTGCTGGACTAAGTCATATGTGATAAAACTCGCCTCCATGCCATGTAAATTAGTTAACCCATGTATGTAGACATCTTCCAGTGATAATTGCAGTGTACAGGTCCATTTAGAGCTTTTAATACACTAACTTTTTTCCACTTCCCATTGGTTCCTAACCAGTGTCATTCACTTCCTGCCTCCCATCTGACATCCAAGCATCAGGATCATGTGACTGCAAACATTCTGTTCCTCTTCCTCACCCTGGTACTGTGAAGCATATGCAAAACACTTGTTTCAGGCTAACCGAGGAGTACAAATGCAAGGGTAAATCAACCCCCAACTGCATTAGCTGCATTAATCAGACCATGTCAAAGACTAAGAAAGAGGCAGAAAAATACAGTACAACTTGTTGCAGCTTAAACTGCACAAAAAATAAAGTATGATTTTGTTAAATCTTCCACCAATAAGATAAGAGTGTCTGCCTGGAGTAGTTGGATCATCCCTGGGTGTCCTCGGCTTCACAGCCAACACTTACATTTCTTTGGTTCAGATTTCAAACACTGTGTGTGGTTTTCTGTAGAGAAGTGCATTTTACAGCATCTTGCAAGCTTCCACTCCAGTTGTCCCCACTTTCTGTTTATACCCAACTCAAGAACCACTTCGATGATGTCCTGGTTCACAGGCCAGACAGAGCAGCTTCGCACTTGGAATGTGTGTGTGTTTAAAGTCCATAGGCAGCCATTAAGAAGCACACAGAGAGGCGATAACGGCTGCCAAACAGACATGACACAGGTGTACAGCTCTGAGTTTTGCCTGAAGATCAAACATTTTTTTACGTCTTACGTCTAAAGAAAGAGTCAGGAGGCTGCAGATTTTTCTCTCATTTTTTCTGTCCTTCCTTAGTTCAGATTTTATGTTAATTTTTCTGTTCTGAACTTTGAAGACTCATGAAGGGTTGTATGTTACACTTTGTGCTTTAAAGTAATGCTTCTCAATTTGTCTAGCCATTGCCCCCACCATCACCTCTTTAATGATAAACTACAACCCAAATCTTATAAAATGTCAACTACTGAAATGAGGGATGTACAATAACATTAGCATAATATTGATATAATAGCTTAAAAAGTTACTTATCTGTATCAGCAGATACTAAAAATGTCCTGATATCAACCACATATAGTGCATTTCAAGGATGAAATCACTGGTGGTTATTTGAAGAAACAGAGTATGTGGAATTTGAGGGTGAGCTAAATAGATGATTTACTAAAAGAAGTAAAATAGATGGTTCCCTAAGACAGTAGTTCCCAACCTTTTTCCTTTGAGCCCTCCCTACTTGTATCTAAGAAAACTTGAGGCCCCCAGGACTGAAATGATTGATTAGTGGCCAAAATTTACATAAATTCAATTTTTTTGTGTAAATCAAACAAAGTAGCCCTAAACACAAATTATTTTGCCCAACAACCATTGTATGAATTATTTATACCATGATTTTTGTTAAAATGTGCAAATCTAATTTTAACAAACTCAGGGCAGACTGAGTCTCGCGCCCCCCCCTAAGATCTCTGGCGCCCCCCTAAGGGGGTCCCGGACCCCAGGTTGGGAACCAAGGCTTTAAGAGAAGCACTGAACAGTACCGCTCTCTTCTTCTTCGGTTATTTAATGGCTGTTGTCAAACATCTTTCAGATGCACTACTGCCACTGTCTGGAACTGATTCAAAATAATAATAACAAAAGGTTTTTTAAAAAAATATAAATGCAGATAATAGTGGCATGAAATCTTTTTTTTTTCAAAAATAATTCCCCATTCTTTAGCGTATAAGGTGAGAATTATTGTAGAGTTTTGGGCAGAACCAGTTATATATCAGTCTTTTAAAAAATTAGTCCAGAATTATCAGCATATCAGACATCAGCAAAAATCAGGTATCATGTATCTTTAATTTAAATTAAGTCAATGAGAAATGTTCCAGTTTGGGCTTTAGGAGGGTCAAAACAGAGCTAGGACAAAACAATTTGTTTGAAAAATGCACCATTAAAAAAGCCCTGGGAGGATCCATGCATACTTTTTCAACATGCAGATTTGGGTTTGTTTTCTGCATATCTCAATAAATTCCAAAATATCATGAGATTATTGTTTTATAAATCCAATGATAATACCAAATTTAAATGCACAGGAAAAAATACATGGATAAAATCCTTTTGTACATTCTACACTTTTTGCCACTGTTTTGTTTTTCCATCCACAACCCACAGGAATCAGGTACACTGGCCACTTTTGGGAACTAAGTTATATTAGACTACTCATTTCATTCGTCTATGCAGAGCATGCATACTGTGTAGTATTGCATCATCACTGTGTTTTTGTGGCTGTAGCAGAGAGCACACGCACCATCTTGATCTGGTATTGTGTTTATTTTCAGAGAGACACAGCAATGATGTGAAACAAACTGCTAACAAGCTGAGAAAGGTACAAACAACCCCCTACAGAGTAGAAAGATTTACAGACTCCTGCACAGAGGTCAATTACTGCCTGCATGCCCGCACACAAAACGCTCACTTTCTGCACTTATTGATGAGATTGATTTGTGGTGCTCAGGGGTAACCCTGCCAGCTGATGTGTACAGGAACTGATTAGGGAGCTGATTTATCGCTGTCCGTGAATAATGGCTCTCAGAGCTCAGTGAGACCGACCCAAGAGGAGAGACGCTTGGGACGCGTGGCAAAAAGACAAATGGGTTAAGCGAGGTAAAGCGAGACGGATGGAACGAGATGAAGGGGGACATAAGAGCATTAGGCAGCTCCTGTGCTGAAGCCTGGCTTTACTGTGAAGCTCATTGTCTCGGGCCAAAGAGGACCAGAGACCTGCCAGCAGCTCGCCTCCCTAAGGGCTGCCTCTGCTCACCATATAGATGACTTCAAACAAGGTATTAAACAGGTCTCTGAGGGTGTAAAACAATGAAACAACACTAACAAGTGACTGTTTAACAGCTGCTCTTAAAGTCACGCCTTCCTTGTCACCTTACATTTCACTACGATGAGTTTAATAGCTTAACATCGCTGCAGCTGGCGTCAAATTGGCCCGTAAAGCTACACGATACTTGGACATCTATTTAGGCTGTGACAATGAGCCAGTCATTTAGCAAAATGCATGACTTCCATCTAAAATTAATTAGCACCGTATAATGAAATGTGGCCCATGCCCTGAGGCATCGGCTGGATGTTTAAATCAGACATGTTAGCATATAGCAAACGCTGACTTCAGGATCTAATCTCCATGATTGTGCATCATATGATGGCAGCATCCTCACTCACATACGCTTCCAGGAAGCAGAGCACACAGAGGCCAAATGCCACTGCCAGCCGAGGTTGAATTTGTTTACTTCAGATAAGTAGAGACATCCTTGCCATCATAGTTACTGAACGCTGAGATGATGATTTTGGCTGAGCTCGTGAGGAGGAAGGGGGATGTCTGTGTGCTGAAGGCTCATGTTGGCATGAATATGTGTGCATTAACACAATAATGTGCAGCCTTATAACACAGAAAACTGTGCCCTGGTAAGGATTCAAAGCTACATAAATGCTAGAAAAGCTGTAACTGAATTTTCCTGATGACATGGTTCAGATTAGCACTTTTTGATCCTGACAATGATATCAACTCTAATATCAACACTGATACCAACGTTTCTTCATTCATTTATTTAACTGGAACACATGCAATGAACATTGCTTTGTATGTAAAATATGAAGATGTCATGTTCATGTTTTGAGCCATGGCTAATTTGCAACCCTTGCCTCTTAGGATCAGCCAATACCATTAAAGATGACAACACTGGTACTGGCCTCAATCGCCTCCAAACAGACACCAAAATCTTTACCGATACTGATACCAAAACTTGTACTACTAATAAGCCAATAAGAATAACATTACTGTGCTGCTTTATGGCGTTCGTAACTTTCAGTGGTCAACTTTTCGTGGGTTGGCTCATGTAACTTTCGTGGGAGGGGCTGGATTTGCTATGGAAAAATTTAACAATTTCATGAAGCTCAGATGGAAAGGAGGCTGAAAGGCATCAGACAGGCAATGCTGTGAGTTTTTTATGTTTTATAGAAATGTTAGTCAATATATATCAAAAGGTATTTGAAGAATATGTTCATGTCACTGTAAGATGTAAATCTTATGGAACAACAGCAAACACTGAAAGGTAAACAATTGCCTGATAATTTGGGCAAGTTTACAGTAGATTAAAGAAAACTTATAGCTACTTATTACTCTGTCTTCATTGGCATTGGTTTTAATGAATGTATGAATAAATTAATTTTTTTATAATTTCAGTTACATACAACACGTGTATGTATAATTTGGTGTTTAGTTACGAGTTTCTACACTAGAAGAGAACACCACAATGACTGTTACCAATACGTATAACAACAATGGATAGCAACACTGATACCAATACTGATACAAATATCAATACCAACACCCATACCAATACCTTCACACCCATGGCAACACTGATACCAATTTAGATACCAATACCAATCAGTCGTTCAATCAATCTTTGTTTGTACAGCGCCAATTCATAACCGGAGTTATCTCAAGACACTTTACAAAGGGGGCAGGTCTGGACCGTACTCTGTGATATGGCCTATTACAATAGGCCAGTGTTAATCATTAATCTTACCTATACCCTGTGAGGGTAAAGACACTGCACTAGCAGTATTCAGCCCCATTACAGTGGAGACATAAACCTTCCCTATTATAGAGCAGGACTGTCGAGCAGACCATACCGATGTTAACAGCTCTCTGCCGAAGCTTGGACAGGCCAAGTAGGAGGGGTAGAGGTGGGAGAAAAGCAGGAAGATGAGAGGGACAAGAGAAACAACAAAACACCAACAGAAAGACAGATTTATGGCAGTTTTGATCATAAACTTATTTCCAGTCTGTGGGAAATTGAAATTACTTTATTGATGATGGTAGCAATATGTGAAAGATTAGCACTGACGGCTTTGATTGATAGAAAACAGAACAATGCAGTATTAGCACTACACACCCACCAACACTTATATCAATGATGAAATCAATAAGACTATAATTACTGGTTCTATTACCAGTAGACACCCAGAAACTGATATCAACATTGATACTAGGACCACTGATCTCTAATGTCAAGAATGGTAAAGTTACTGGAACAATATTGACAACAAACACCAATGCCAATATCAATACCAATCACGCTACCAACACTGATACCAGTTTCCTTAGCAACGCTAATACTGATAGGACAGTATAGAATAAATCTTTATTGTCCACCAGTGGTTGAAATATGCCTTAAGTACCCCAGATACATTCGGCAGCATCAAACATTCAGGCAGTTAAAGGACAGATAAACAGGATAAAGTTCCCAGAAAATGAGAAATCTGCTCCAAATAATAAAGAATCCACATCAAACTCAAACAAATCCAATAAACAATGGAGAGTATCTGCTTCTGATACCAAAATACCAATAATAACACGAGTGCTAATACCAAAGATTGACACCAGGAGCAATTCTTGTATCAGAATTGATATTAACAGATATCTGTAACGTGGCTAATGCTGTTTCCAATACCAACACTGATAGCAGTAGTGATATACACCAATATCAACATTGTTACCAAAAAACACTAACAATGCTGGTATCAAACAGTACTATATGTAATTTCTGATACCAACACTGTTGCCAATATCAAAGCCAATACCAATACTTCCTAGAATTGAGAACTGATATTTAGAAGTACCTCAGATTTGTTGTTTTGTAAGCTTTAAATAACATTATACTCTCTGAAACCTGTGGACTGTTTCAGGCTGCTGAACCCCTGAATTACACCTGCAAATAAACTGATAATAATTACTGCATTCTAAGTACTGGAGGTTGAGAAACAACTCTAGAAGTAAAAGCATTCTGTAACACTCAGACATTATAATTTCACTGTTCAGATTGTATAAGGCTGTTACTGTTACCTTGTCCGGTCAAAATACCGTAAAGAATGTGAATGTCCTCTGGCCTACAACTTTTATTGCTTTTTTAAAATGTGCAACTTGCACATCGCTTTACAATTTCCAGCTTTTTCATCAGCAGTTGTCTGTCCCTCTACCCTCTACAGAGAGCTGGCAGAGGTTAAGCATATAGCTCAAGGATGCTTTCACAGATCTTCCCAGTTGTGAGCTGACACCCAATCAAAAAAAAGCACAAATGTGCTGGAAGACTCTGACCCTGACCCCGTTTCCTTTGACAAATCCACAGGACATCATTCATGTTTATATGCAGCCCTGGCTAGGCCATGAATGACACAGGGACAAGGATCTCCCAAGCTATTCTGCTTTAATATCCGGGTAATAAGTCAGTGTCTGAGTGCATAGCATCCATCAGTCATCACCCACTTTCCTTTGACTGCTCCATGGACACCATCATTCCACGAACACGACTCGCCTTAAGGAGCAGAGCAGGCTAAATGAGGACCCTGACTGCATGCAGGGCCAAGGTTTATCAAAGGATAGGGCTGCGAGGGTGAGTTGATACAGAGTCCAACGAGAATTCATTAAAGTGCTGCAAAGAGTGCCACCATATAGCAACTATCATGTCAGGATAAATGGCAGATTAAGAGGTGGAAGTCAAGGGACAAATGGATCCTAGAGCGCTGTATGGACCTAATTTTAGCACAAGGATATCTGTGGCAACGTCTGTCATCTGGTCAGCATTTCAGTCGATAATTATGCTCGAGGTGTATTTGGGAAGCCATAGAAGTAAGAGAGTAAAATAACAGAATAAACCTACAGATCACAAATGTCAGTGAATAGACAAAGAGTCATTCGTGAGTATTCTTTCGCAATAGCAGAAAGTCATCAGTAAACAGGGTCATATTTTGAGCCTTATTGCCTGTGTTGCTAGCATTAGCAGTAGCACAGTTGGTGCTTCTGTTACAAAAGAGATGCTGCTATGGTTTATACTGTTTTGCTCTTCATAAATGGATTTGCAGTGATATTTTGAGCTTTCTAAGTTTTTTCGGTGTTCAAAATATGCACTCCACAGATAACTGTTAAGAATTATTTGGACCAGAGTAGTTATTTAGCACTGAATAACATGTCTCTTTTGCAGTCCAGGTGGGGATGGGACCAGTGGAGCCAGTTACAGCTGATAGTTTCCCACCCAAAAGCAGCCCAAAAACTGCCAGAATATGCAAAAACACATACAATAGTGCACTGCACGTAAGTTTTAGTCATGTTTGGGCATAAAAATTAAGCCGGAAGTAAGGTGTAGATGTGGTGAGTAAGCATGCCTGAGGGTACCATCAGGCGAGAAAGAGGACTGACACAACCCAGGTCATGCTCTGAATGTCCTTGCATATTATCCAGGGTTTGCGAAAATAACACGGTCCACACCTAAAGGCTGGAGTAAAGGGTGGATGTGGCAGACTAGGGTACAATCCAGACAGGTAGTAAGGTTTCCACGAGCCTCTGGTCATGCTGTGGATGTCCAAAGGGCCCGTAGACCACCGGTGGTCTCCAGGCGTATCACCAGGTGTGAAAAAGCCCAGACAACAGCAATGCCCATTTAGCCTGACCTTGGCTGCAGAACAACACAGGTGTGTCAAGATTAGGGTAGTTAATGTTGACATGTTAGTGCTCATAATTAATGTGAAAAAAATAACAACAAATTAATCATAAGTCCAAGTTTGACTACAACTTTCTCCCATAGTCCTAGAGCGGATAGTTATGTGCCTGGGGGTGAAAAGGTGAAGGTGACGAGACGGTCTGCTTAACGGCAAATTTTGATTTAAAAAGCTGCTGAATGTAAGTTTAAACTAGAAGAGCACTCGGATAGCACAGACCATCGCCATTAGCCCTATCTCCCAATAGTACAGAATCCTTTAAAAAAATTCCTGGAGCCAGACGGTTACCCGGATCACTCCCAAAATCAAATCAGTTTTTCCTTATGCCATTTCTGCCATTTCCTGAAAAATTCATCCAAATCTGTCCATAACGTTTTGAGTTATGTTGCTAACAAACAAACTAACTAACAAACCCTGCCGATCACATAACCTCCTTGGTGGAGGTAATAAAACCAACGTTGTGTGTTAGCAAAGAACCTGACATCAAAACAGCTTTAAGCCGTGGATGTAAAGCTACACTTGTGCAGCAGACCTGGATTTGGCAACAAAATGACAACAACTAAGCTCACTAATAGCTAATGGGTTGGCAAAGATTTACTTCCTTAACACATTATTGCAAAACAACAAAAATGTGTCTGTATTGATGCTCATAAACTCAGACACACATATGCAATCATAAACATACCCTCATAGCCAGACTCCCATGTCCAATCACTGGCATGACTTCCTGCACATATAGGCACCTGCACTGACAGATAAGCCCCTCACAAACACTGCTGTCAATTTGACTCATTCACTGGCTTAAGGGGGAATTTCTTAATTGCCATAACAGTCATTTTTCAGTGAAACAGAACGATTAACTCATAATCCAATCTGTTACAATACAGTTAAAGACCTGCCCAACTCATCATGTCAACCTCCTCAAGCCCGTTTTAACCCACAATCCAACCATAACCCACTGGTTTAGGCTGAAAACCGCCCTAAATATTGGATGGGACCAGGTGGGATGGACATTGTGATGTCAGATGCAAAGGTTATCACAGCCACAAAATTTAATCTATGAATTTCCAAGTGTTATGAGAATTCAGTATTGAAAATTTGGTATTTAAGTTTTATTTTGGGCTTTTTTTAAAAAAAGGCAAAATCCTCTAACTAAAGCAGAATTTCCCTGATGGCTAAATAGCAGTTTTCTTTCATCTTATTTTTTCAGGAAGAAAATAAAATTTAATATGTTGTGTCAATTAAAGTTCATAAAAAGCAACATGATAATTGCTTCATTTGCAGAACATGCATTCATATGCATTGACAGTATTATACGACATGTCTCTACAGTTCCAATTTGTTTCTTATCTTGACACAACAGTTAGACTGGAGATTTGCATTTTCCTCCACTCATTCTGCTTTTTTATTTTGAAAATTTCAACGGCCCGCACTTTCTTTATGCCATTAGTGATTGAGGTAAATATTCTGTGAGCTGCCTTATATTGAGAGTCATGGATCGAACTGGCAGTTTGTTTACTGTTTAGAGATCAAAACATGCTGGAGACCACAGAAAGATGAAATGGAAGCTCAAAGGAACAGTGAAGGCAAGTCAGCGCAAAGCTGCCAACATTAAGAATTGATTCACAGTCGCAGCCAAATTCAGCAGATGGTGACTGAATGTAAACGGAACTGAGCAATCAAATTTCCCACAAAACACTTAAAGGATGCAGAAAAAAAGGGAGGAAAGAAAACTTGAAAAGGCGTACAAGACCTGGAGGAGCAGAGAAGGAGACATAGTGAATGACTGGAGAACAAAAAAATCTGTTTTGTAGCAGTATGTTCTCGCCTACGGTTACACTTGTTCCAATGCAACTTTAATCATGCAATCATGCTTGCCATGTCAACTGACAGCCCCGCTTGTGCAAAAATTGGATTTCACTCACATTCCTACTGTATCCAAACACCCAGAAATGACAGAACCCTGGCTCACATTGTCACCAACACAGTTTGGACGCCGCCCAGCCACAAGGAGAAAAAACAACAACGCAAAGAGTAGACAAAGGACGGAGAGAAAATAATGCAAGAACAGATTTAAACACATGCAGGAGCTGCACAAGAGCTATTTCTGGCCACATTTATATATGAAGGAAGGTGATGTTTATACAATCAGACTGTTTTGATTAGTTTTATTTGAAAAAGTGCATTGGAATAAAACCACATTAGAAAGAAGACATCCCAGAATAAGATGTGACTGATTAAGAATTATAAGAGAGCATTGCCTGCATAAATCGCTCGTTTCCAGCGGCGAATCCTACAGGCTCCCTCACAGTTTATAAAACAACCTGATGAAATCTCCAACATTACATTTAAGACCACACAGAGCTGTGCTTACATTTGCCTACATCACAACACAGACACAGCTTAGACTCCTTTGTTGAAGGCGAAGTATGGTTTCTGTAATAAGAGATAAAATAAACATGAGTGTAATATGTGGGGCTCAGAATCTGAGTTGCACGTTTCCACAGTTGAGGGTTTACATTTAGTCCCATTTGATTAAATTTTGGTCAGCATTTGTTTTGCTAAAGCCATTCAATATACATTTAATCACAATCTCAGTCTACAGTATTAGCTTTTATTTGTAGTGACAGAGTCAGAGCATCTCTGTGAAATTTTACCCATCTTTGGTACTTAGCACCCATTTTTGCCACATTTTAACCTCCTTTATTAAATTTTTTCTGTTCATTTTTGCCACTTTATACCTATTTTTGCTACTTTTGAAATCCCATCCCCTCCTTTTCAATCCATTCTGGCCACTTTTCGAACCCTTTCCACCTCTTTTTCTGCCCATTTTGCCACTTTTAACCTGTTACCACCACTTTTTACAACTTTTTTTTTTTTTTTTTACCAATTCAAACCAAATTTGACTGTTTTGCCCGTTTTCTCCAGTCTTTACCGATGTTTGCAACTTTATGCCAGGGGTAACCCTGTTGATCAATTTCTGCAACTTTAAACAAATTTTTGCTACTTTAAAAATCTCTTCACCACCTTTCCCTCATTCCTACCACATTTATGCCATTTTTGCCTTTTTTCAACATATTGTTGCCTCTTGTGCCTAATTATTGCCACTATTAACCACCTTTCACCACTTTTTATGCTCATTTTTGCCCATTTTAACCAAATTTCATGACTTGTTATGCACATTTTTGCCACTTTTGTCCCATCTGTGCCACTTCTGCCTATTTTTTGCTTCTGTTATCTAATTTTGCTACTTGAAACACAACTCTTAACTCATTTCTGCTACTTTTAATCTTTTTCAACCTTTAAATTCTGTTTTTTAAGAAAAGGAGTTCACATTTTTAAGAAGGCTATATAAAAATTTGAGTGGCATCATGCAAGCGGGTTCAAACTCAAACTACTTTATTTGCTTTTTGCAAATCATCCCATCTCTCCTATGACCATCCTAGTATCCATAAAGCCTAGCTGCAAAGAAAGATGAGGTTGGAGCATTGATTTGAAATACACTATTCTACTGCTGCAGTAACCATTTCAAACCAGAGCTGTCCAACCAAAATGCACCTTAAATAATAAGAAGATGAGGCTTAACGAAACACAAAGGAGCTCTAACAGCCAGCTCAACAGTCTGCAGATAGAGATGCATCAGTACAGCTCCAAGCTTACAGTACCTTTTATTTACTCTGCTCTATGGGAAAGTATTTGCTCTGTGGTCATCATGAAATCACATTGTGGTTAAGTTTGTTTGGCTGAAAAGTAAACAGACACTCCATTTACTTCAGGGTTGTTTCTGACAAAGTGGCCAAGCAAGACAGGTTTACTGAATCAGACCACAATGTCATTGTCAGCCATGAGAGGAATCCGGCATCTGAAATGATGGGGATTATATTCAATGAATGAATGAAATCCTCAGGTTGAGTGTGTGAGACAGGTTTGCTGACCTCATGGGATCATGTTATCATCCGCTCTGAGGGCTGGACAGAGAGGTGGGCTGAAGCTGAGGGGTCCTGAATGCTCTCCTGCTCCATACAATAGCAGTGATGAGATCCAGAGACGATCTCAGTGTGCCAGCTGAGGAAGCTGCTGCGGCTCTTCCCTACGGCCTGCACGTACACTCACTAAGTTATTATCATTCCCAGAACAAACACCATTTTTATGTAATCTTTATGTAAACGCTCTGTCTTTAGGCTCCTTTAGGAGACAGACTTTTTCCCCCTTTACTACGCTCAAGACGGTCCTGTGCAGCGGAGGGCCCAGACCAATAATAAACAGAGAGAAAAAACAGAAACAGCACAGAGCTATTTAAAGTCAGGCCTTAAGCACTTCTGTCAAGTAAATCTTTTTTTTCCTCTTTTTTTGTGCTTTAGACGTAGAGTCTCGAAGTGTTAGCCTGTGAGGCTATCATCAAGGCTACACTTGTAGCACGAAAGCATCTGTGCGCGCCTTTGGGCTTTTTCCTCCCCGTCACACCATAGTGGGCTATGGCTCAGATAATCCTGAGGCCTTGTGGTCATGCAAACCCACTCGTGTATGAATGTTACTTTGTTTAAACATGACTCCAGGAGAAGAGACGGGGAGGAAAGGACGCCGCTGTCATGGGAGACACGTCACGTGTTGGTGATGTAACAGGACAGAAAAAAAAAGAGGTGGGAGTCACTGTGTTGGTATTTCGTTGCCCCAAAAATATGGAGGCGAGAGGAAGCTGACAGGTTGTATGTTGGGGAATTCCTCGAGTCACTCGTAGTAAAGCTTAAACATGGAAAAACTATCCAACATCAGGGCATCATGCATTCATTTTATCCTGAACTTTTAGCAATAGAATTAAATGTTTTTAGATTGATTTAGGGCAGTGGCTCCCAACCATTTTTGCTTAGAGGCTCCCTATATGTACCTAACAAAAGTGGCGCCCTCCCAGGACCCAAGAGAGAAGAAAAAGTGACACACTGCCATCAAAAATCAACATAGATTTTAATTGTTTCACTGATAAAACCCTAAAAAATGCCTATGCATGGTTTTCTTATCAAAAGTGCTAACTGCTTTATCATGATTTTAGTCAGTATTTATAAATCTAGTTTTGGCAGCCTCGGAGCAGACAAAGCCTCGCACCCCCCCAACAAGATCTGTTTCTCCATTAGCCATTTTGGATATGTTGTAAACACCGCACAGAGACTTCCATGGCCTCTATTTTGTGTCTTGTCTCGCCTCAAGATACTCTCCATCCTGCAGGGAAAATCATGTGCTATCTGAGGCATGTGTCCAGGAGAAACTTGTCTGTTCTTCCTCAGACAAAAAGACAAAGATTTTTCTGCTTTTCTCTAAAGCATAAGGTTCAAAGTTGTTTAGGGCGGAAGTAAACGCTTTCTGGAACACTATATGGACACTTTTAGGGGCCATTTTTAGTGACCGGGAGGCATTCCGGTCCGTTGCCGAGACACATTTCAAGGTGAAGGAGCAGCAGCTCTACTTCGAGCTCCCTTGGATGTCTGAGCTCCTCACCCTGCACCAATCTGCCTGTCAATCTTGCAAACCTATTCTTGTGAACAAGACCCTGAGATACTTGAACCCCTCACTTGGACCAAAGATACCCTCCTCACCCAGAGGGAGCAATGCACTGCTGTCCAGCAGAGAACCCTGGCCTCGGACTTGGAGGTGCTGACCTTCATCAACATCATCACCATTGCAGATGTTGGTTAAAGAAATCACCATCCAAACCTACCTGGCCCTATGTGAAAAAATAACTGCCCCCTAACTAAATCATGAAATAATTGTGATTCACCACGTTTCAGAAAGCTGGTTTTAATATCACCTGCTACGTCTAGGGCTGATTACCAGACTGGTTGAGAAGAGAAGAGATGAGAAATCTCTTAAATAGAACCTGTCTAACAAAGTGAAGAAAGATAATCGATCTCAAAAAGGAACACGTCATGCTGCTATCTAAAGAAATTCAAGAACAGATTAGAAACAAAGTTACTGACATCCATCAGTATGGGACCAGTCACAAAGAGATTTCTAAGGCTCCAGTGAACCACAGTGAGAGCCATTATCCACAAATGGAGAAAACTTGACCAAAACCTATCAAAATTACTCCAACAGTGCATCAACAAGTCATCCAGGAGGTCACAAAAAAAAACCATAATGACAGCTAAAGACCTGCAGGCCTCATTTGACTCAGTTAAGGTCAGTGTTCATGATTCAACAATAAGAAAGAGACTGGGCAAAAACATCTGTAGGAGAGTTCCAAGGCCAAAACCACTGCTGACCAAAAAGATCACAAAGGTTCATCTTTGGGAAAATATTCTGTGGACTGACAAGGCAAAAGTTGAACTCTTTGGAAGGTGTATGTCTCGTTACATCTGGCATAAACTAGCCAGCAGGGGGAGCTCTAAATATTTTAGCTTCACTTATGGAGAGGTATTCTACTGTCCATACTACATGCAATCCTTACAGCTTAGAAAACTTTAAAATAAATCTACAAAATGATCTCTAACTAGAGTGACACCCCCTCTTATGGCTAAACCTCAAACCCACTCTGGTTCCTTCCTCTAGTAAAACTCTTGTTAAATCCACTCTGAGGTTTGAGGTTGAAACAGGAGACTGTATAAACACGACCTCAGAGCATCTTAGTGTCTGAAGAAACATGTTGTATATGCAACAGAGGCTAAAAATAACCCTATGTCCGCTCATCTCTCTCCAGCTTTTTATTACTGTGGACCCTTGTATTTGCTCAATTGAATGAAATTATTCTGTAAGACATTTAAAGGGGCCTCCGCTCTGCAGGTTTCCATGAGGGAACATAAACACAGCACACATTTAGGAGAGTGGCTAGCCTGCTGGCATGCTAACATGACTCATTATATTTGTGCAATAAAATGAAGCTCTAATAAAGGCAACAAACAGCACGAAGCTTGCATTTTTGATGAGCTAAATAATTAGCTCTATGGCCCAGTGATGGAGGTTGTGACCTTTTTCAGTATGGCCAGTGAGGGTGAGGGTCCGTGGAGCTGACACAGCACTGATGAAATGGGAGTAATATGAGAATTTGGATACGGTGAATCACTGCAAAACCAAAAAAAAATAAAACAAAAATGTCTTCATTGCAGAATTGTGTTCACGCGATCCTCCCTGTGTCGTCTCTTACTTTCAGTCCGGCTCCGCTCGCATTTCTGTGTCTGTGTTCGTTTGTGTCCCTGCCTCAGTGTGTGGTTGAGTGTGCCCTGGCGAGGCGGTGGTGACAGGGTGTCGTCCGTGGTCCGTGAACCTGGCTGCTCTGCTTAGCTCCGCCGCTGACAGAGAGCGAGGGGGACATCGCCCGACCATGGCTAACCCCAGCTTGGCCAATCAGGCGTGAGCGCTCGTGGCCGGATCAGCGCGCTCCCTCCGCTGTGTGCAGCGCTGTGGCACAGATCCCCTTATGGATTCTAATAGATTCTCCACAGAGCTCTGCTCATCACTCGTGTGTGTGTCTGCTCAGATAATGAAGCAGCCTGTGTGTGTTTAATGAAATCTCTGCGGCCTCCTTCACTGCACCTCTGCTGATAGAGGCTCGGAAGATGACGAACAGAGCCAGTTTGTCACAACTGTAACTGCTATGGGTCCAAAATTTGAGTTTTGTTGCAATACCAGAAATACAGGACACAGATGATTGCTTTCTTTAAGATTTTTTCCTAAAAGTCTCTTTAAATCTGTTAAATCCATACAACTCTCCAATGATAATCTTAATGATATAACTTCTACAGGGTTAGCTGCTCCGGCAAGCTGACACAGAGCACCACACCTAGGAAATCTCTGGGGCTTTAAGGAGCACTGCCAATTGAAAATATCTAAGTTGCTAAGAGACTTAATGGAGATGTCCAAAAACAGTTTCTCGGTAAAAATATGAAAACTTTGCACTCTCAGTGACAGTGGTACACTCAAGGTGACGCCAGATGCTTCTAAAAACACTACATTTTTTTTTGGCTGGAGAACACTAGAGGACTGATTTTCACCACACATTATCCCAAACAGAGATAAAATACAAATAATATTAGTAATTGTTAGCACCAAACTGTTATTACTAGCTACAGCTAGTCTGGAAGGGGTTTGACGTTTTGGATCAATAAATGTACACAAGCTGTTGTCTCGGACTCTCTTCATCAGATATGGTAAAGTTTGTCAGTGCGTCATTTAGTTAAATCCAGGTGTAGCACCTCAGGGCCTTTAAACATTGGTTTAGCCTCTACACATATATATACAGGTATTTTTTACAAATAAGCTACAAAACAGGTAGCCAGGCCTAATGACCCATAGCCTTTCCTGTTTGAGATGCTCAATATTATCAGCATGGCATCAGTACACTTACAACAATAGTTTTTATATTTGCAGTATGGCTGTCAGTAAAATAAACTTTTTAATTGCAATTAATCCCAGGATTTCTACAGTTAATCGCAATTAATCGCATTCTTTTTTTTACATTTAAAAAATTCCACTATTTTGCATTTTAAACAGTTTAAGTGTCATTAATAGATCTTTACAGCCTTAAACTAATGGACTACTGACCAGCATTTATAGGTAAATTGAAGAATTCACCACGGACAGAAGAACTTGTTATGGATTGAAAAGGAAATAAGTGAACAGTAAAAAAGGTTCATGTTTGATAACACAAGCTTAAGGTGACTCTTGACTTGCCTACTGAGCTGTCTGTGAGTTTTTAGAGTGAAATGAGACATTAAGGAGCCGTGGTGGACCAAAGTTATTTTGAAAGAAATAAAAAATGCAATGATGACGTTAAAAAATGTGTGCACGTACTGAAGATTGTAGGTAATCGCGTTTAATGAGATTGATCTTGACAGCCCTAATTTGTAGGTATGAAAATTCCTGCTTAATTTACAAGTACGACATTGAATGTGAATATTAGCTGTAGGTACAGATAAGTGTGGAGTTTTACGCAGAACCAAGGGATCCATGTCAACTATCCTTTTACTCGGTTCATTCTTCAACCTTAGTGTGTTTTAAGAACTGAGGTTTTAAGTCAGAACTGCATTTATATTTTGTTATTTATAGCAATATCAGTTAAAATAAAGTTATAAATATCAGCATATCAGATAGCAGTAAAAATACAATATTGTGTATTGTGCCCCTCTACTTCCTATCGAACACAGCCATGCTTATTCAAGAATAGTCACATGCAAATCTATTTATTTTTTGGAAGGCATCTGGCAACCCCTTCTCAGTGTCTCACAACCCCCAAGGGGGTCCTGACCTCCAGGTTGAGAAAGGTCTAGACATAATTTTGTTGCCTTAAGTAATGATAAAACTTTATACAGTGACACATATTCATAAGAAAATGTAAGGATTCTGTTTTTAACAGTTATTGATTATGACAGCATATTTGGGTTGTTGGTCTACACTTTAAAACTGCTCCTTAAATTAATCACAGCAGAGCGAGTGCAGACAAAGTCAACCAACAGGTATGGTTCACACGAGCACATCCAGCTGTGTAGAAGCCTCCATGCTTCCTCCCTCTGCCTCAGTGCAGGGGTGTAACTAAAGAAACGGATGGGAAGGTTGTGTCATTGGAGGCTGACAGTGAATGAAAGGCAGCCCTCGGCCTTCACTCCTGTCACGTTGTGGCTCCGCCCCCCCGGTGACCCGAGGGAAGTGGCATAAGACCTGTCAGCCCGTATCACAGCCCGGGCCATGACAGCCGGGCTCATATGTAAATGTGTCAGCAAGCGCAGATTCATGAGTCTGACGTATCAGTTTGAATATGCATGCTCAACACTGACTGGAGCATAAACAGCTCCATCCGGATCTGTGCATGCACGTGTTTCCAGGCTAACAGTGTATATGTCTGAGCTGATCCCTCTTCGTTGTAGTGACATTCCCGGTGGGAAGGAGCCTCACGACTGCTTTTATTTGCCAGACTGGCCTTATCTCTTCATGAGTCCAGGCTGGGTGGAAGTGACATCTGATTTCATCCACACTCAACAGGGGTCTCTCCATCCGCCTCCACATTTCCCTGCTGTATATTCCTGCTCTGACGGAGAACATGCACTTCTCTGTTTCATGTGATCATTAGTAAGTCATCTATACACTGTGGGCTCTGGAAACTCAGGATGAGTCTTTTTGTTGGTTCTTGTGGATAGATTACTACTTATTAATAATGAAAAAGAATATTTTTGCAGTCATAAAGTGGTGCTTATTTGAAAGAAAGTTCAGAAACTTTATCAAGGTAAACTTTTGGTCCATTCTAGGTCTATGATTAAAAGTTATTCGGTAAATATGAAGTATATCCATCATTTTTTACAATGTTTCTCTTATTCTAGCTTCTAAAATTTCAGTGAATTACCAAAAAAATAATGTCAAGGCCACAGTGGATTCTTCAAATGGCATCTTTTTCTGATCCCTGATATTAAAACATAAACTCCATTAAACATTAAGTCCATTTGAGGCTAGCTGTAAAAGCTTTAGAGGCCCATTAACACTGATATTAAAATGTCCAATTTTAAAGAAGAAATTCTAATGTGTAGAGGCTGCTACAGAAACAGTTTCAGTCTGGCAGTCAGGAGGCTCACACTAGAAGAAGTCAGTATCAAATTGTAATTTTAAACATTAGCTATTGGAATTTTTGAGATAATAGCCGATCAATCAATCAATCAATCAGTCAGTTAAGCAGTCTTTAATTTTTTAGCGCCAATTCATAACCGGAGTTAGTTCAGTAATTTTCATGAATTATTAATGGAGTTTCTATGAAGTTTTAAGGAATTATCATATAATTTTAAGGGATTTGTTTGGTGTTTTAAAGAATTTGCTTAGGAACTTCCAAGCACGTTTATGGACTTTTGGTGATTTGTTTGTATATTTGGAGAGTTTCATTGGAAGTTTTGGGGTAAGTTTGCAAGGAAATGTATTTGTAATTTTGGGGAATTTCAATTATTTTTTTAGGGAATCTTTGAAATTGTAATTCAATTTCATGAAAATTTGGGGAATTTATTTGTACATTTTGGGAACTTGGGGGGAGGGGAGTCCTTTAAAACCTTAGGAATTGAATGGAAATGTCATGGATTTTTTTTAAAGATGCTTCTGGGTAATTATTTCTAAATGTGGGGGGAATGTAGTTGTAGATTATTGAGAATTTGATCACAAATCTTAGGGGGAATTTGCTTGAAAGTTTTTAATGATTTTTTTATGGTATCTTTTATGGTTTTTATGATATATGTTATTAAGAAATTTTGGGGTAAGTTTTATGGGATCCTTTAAAAATCTGGAGAACTTTCAAAGAAACTTTAGGTGATTTCTTTAAATTTTTTGAGAATTTGTTTTTTTCTGATATATAATCTCCATTAAAGTTCAAGTAATATCCTTAAATTGTTGAGAAGGAATTTATTTGTACATTTATAGAAATTTAAAGGTTCAATACCTCTAAAAATTTGGGAATTTTAATGGAAGTTTCAGGAAGTTTTTATGAATATCTTTGGGAATTTTCCATCATCAGAATGTTTTTTTGAGAATTTGATTAAATATTTTAGGGGGAATTTGCTTTGAAATTCTGAGCAAATTGCTTGAAAATTTTCCTGAATTTTATGGCTCATTGGGGGGCTTTTTAGGGGTGGGGGTATTTGGGCTTCATGATGAAGTTTCTCTAAAACATTTGATATTTTTAGAAATTTTGGTTACTTTTCATGGGATACTTTTACAACACGTTTCAGAATTTCCGCAAAGGTTTTTAAAATTTGTGTGGATTTTGTAAAGGGAAATTTCAAATACAGAATGTTAAGTTGAAATTTTGTTCATACTTGGTCTTAACAAGTCCTTATAGTCCATCATAAAATTGAGAAAAAATGACTCCATCCTACCTCTTTTAATGACTCAAACCATTTCTTACTGAGTGAAGACCCACCACAACTGATCATCTGGCTAACGCAGCTGAAACATGTGTTCAAAAATTAATCCAGTGCTTTATTTTCTGCAGAAATAGGAACTTCAGGAGATTTGTGGACATGGTTTTTGGTAAAAACTCATTGCTTTTCAATATTAAGGCTGAGCTTTTATCACAAATAAGTGAAGAAACTCAAAATGCATTCCAAACAAAAGCTCAGGTTTCAGGAGGATATGCACACTTAATTAGAGCTCAAAATGTTGAATGGACCACCAGTGCCATTTGAAACCCACTGTCTGTTGACACAATCAATCAATAAATGGAGTTTTTGTCAACCAGGTTTGTGTCCGTTGTTATTTTAGAAACAACAGGTTAGTGTGTTGCATGTGTAATGATTGTGTATTCTGATTAATGTTACCGCTGTATTGTACTGATTTAAACTGCAAACTCAAGAGAAGAATAAACTGTGCTGAAGCTGAAGCTTTAAATAAATAATTAATTTTAGGTGTCACTCAGTTAAGTGCATTTTAAAGATTTTTTTAGGTCTTTTAGCTTTTTTCTTTCAGTAGGACAGCGGACATAGGAGGAAGCCAGGGAACGAGAGAGGGGAATGACCCTCGAAAGGAGCCGCAGGTCGGATTCAAACCTTGTAGGACCCCCTTGGAAGACTAAAACCTCCACAAGGGATGCTACCAAGCTGTTGGCCTTCTGCACCTTGAGAGCAATGCTCATCGAAGCCATCAAAGTTTCTGCTCCTATGCATAAATGCGTTACACCCCGGTTTGATCCAACAGAAGTATATGAAGCAGTCCTCACTCATTCTATGTGTTGCACCGTGCATCAACATGCTGCAGCACTTTCACATGGATGATATATATCCTGATGTAGGATCACTTTGTCTCTACAGCATCAAAAACCTCCCTTCCATTTTTGGCTGTAAAAGACTCAGACATCTGCTGGGGCCTTCATGTGACACGTGCACTGACACAACTGAAACATGGCTGTTCATAAAGGGTCAGGGCCGACTGCGGGGCTCGTTTTCCTGAGGAGTCATCCTGAGTCACAGAGAGCACGACACAACCCTCCCCCGCTTACTTGCTGACTGGAATATTCAGAGCCTCCCCTAAAATATCAGGAGGCTCGGCTTCTCTCCACAAACGCACACTAAAGACTACAATCATTGGCTGTGTAACAGATTTATCAGCTGATTAATTCAAGGAAATAAATGAAGGTCAAACTCTATCAATTATTTCTCACAGCATGAAGCTCATTGTTACTAAATTTAATGACAATTTAATTAGAATTCAGTCTGAAGGCTCAATGGGATATCTCGGCAGCTTTCCTTACATTCTCATTCAATCTAAGATCAAACTATTCTAGCAGAAAATTACAATTTACTCACTCCAGAAATAGTTCAAAGCCCTTCCAAACTGTACTTTTAAAATACCCCCCCTCACTGCAGCAGAGGCATACTCTAAGTATGGGGAGAGAGATGTGTAAGGAGTAAAAGTGGGTGCATCTGATGGCCTCTAACAGTCTTAATCACCTGGTAATTACAAAGTGAGTGCATCACCCTCCTCCTCCTCTGCTCCTCTAAGGTCGTTTACAGGAACTGGCAACCAGAAAATACAGCGCTGAGTGTCACGCAGAGGGAATCCAGACTAGTTGGCAGGCATAAAGACGCTGTTTTTTTTCCCCACCGCACTCAGAGGATTAAGGCTGGCAGTGTGCTCACATCCACTAAACAAGATATAGACATAATACCTTGATATTTTCATGTTGCACAAAGTAAGTGAGGAGAGGCTGCAGCACCTCCAACATGTTCCTCAACTCATCCACAACACCTCCTGCACCAAACACTCACTTTTCTTTGAAAAACACTTGTTTTGAACTGCTAAACACCTGCACCTTAAACACAAGTGGGAATGTTTTATGTGTAAAAGCATAAATTTTACCTCGTACTGTACCGGCTTCACATTCTGAAGGGAAAAATTGGGAAAAACAGGATGCAAGTTACTGGAAATTATTCAAAAAAGCAGCACGTGAAGCATGTAATTGACTTAAATACAACCTGCAGACATTTCATTTGACAATTATGATAATTGAAAACGCCTGATTAAATCGCAGGTCATTAACATAAAAACATTTAAATAAAGCATTAAGGTGGGGAATTTAGAGCAAATCATATTCTGGTGCTGTTTAGAGATTAAGATTCTTATGGTTGAAATGGGGCAATTAAGGATTCAAAACCAGCATCTCTGGATGATGCTGCACTCTGCTCTGTCTGAGCATTCACTCTGAGGTTTTCTCCACAAGTTAGGACAAAATCAGCACTTTAAAGTGCATCTAAACATGTGAGCATGTTGAGTCTGGTGGGAAGAACACACAATAGAAGCATTTGTCTAATTTCTAATGAATTATCTAGTTATTCAACCATCTCTGCTGCTGGAGGGATTGTGGAGAGTCTGTGGTTGCTGTGATGCCATCGCCTCATTCTGCCTATCTGAAAAGAGGCGACAACAAATAACTAAATAATTCTGGATTTTACTATCAATATAACATTTACCTCCCTCTACCCCACAAAAATCCCTGACAGACTTTTAATAGAGACTTTCCTCCTAAAGGTGCTGCTAGTAGCTGACAAAAAAGGCTGTTTCAAAGTACTGATGTCAGAAAAACTTCCCGTCTGCTGGAGTTTTGTGAAGCATTGTTACATTAATACATCTTTTGGAGCAGATGACCTTTTCTACACAACTCCATAAAGAACTGGAAGAGAAACACATAAAATAGTGAATATTAGGGATGCACAATATAATGGGCACAGTACTGGCAGATTTTAGCTTAAAAGTAAATGATCAATATCAGCAGATGTAACAATTCCTGGCTATATTTACAACCAATATTTTGGCTATAAAACACAAGCAATTGTGTGCATAAGTTTTAGGCATTTAGGGCACTAAGGATTCATCACGGGGCCCAATGTGCCACAGTTTGAGGCTGGGGGGGCAAAGTTGAGCTCAACACACTCAACAGCATCTCTTTAGTCTCTTTGACCTTTGCACCGCCAGCAGATTTCAGGCTCTTGGGACACCCAGGGGCTCCTGGTAACCCTCCTACCCACCCGAGTGACACCCAATGCTGTGCTTACTCACATCCACCCCTTACTCCACCCTAAAGGTGTAGAATATGTTTTTGTTTTTCAACAAATTGTTTTCCCCTTGCAAGGACATCCAGATCACGACCTGGGTTGTTTCAACCCTCCTTCCCACCTGATGGTGCCCTTAGGGGGGCTTACTCGCCACATCTATACCTCAACTTTTGGTCCACACATGACTAAAAGTCCTGCACAGTACGGTATATGTGTTTAGGCAGTGAAACAAATCTTCAGTAAAAAAATACCGTACATACTTTTGTGCAACTACTTTTTATCCTTCATCAACAGTTTATTCCACAACCTCTCTTGTGTTTTCTTTTTTCTGTATGTAACTTCTTCTTGTTGTACTTTAAAATGCCTTAAAATAAGAAGATTGGGGGCGTGCAGATAGCCTAGCTGTCTACAGCGCGACCCATGTACGTGGGCGGTCCAGGTTCGAATCCGGTCTGTGGCCCTTTACCACAGCTCTATCCACTGTACCAATCTATTGAATAAAGGCCCAAAAGCAAATAAATAAGTAAGAAGATTGATAACATACATCCATCTAATTTCACTTATATTAAGCCACATTTACCTGGCCGATTAATTGATAGAGATATGCATATTATTTTACTGTAAAACACAAAAATTAGACCTTTATTGCTTGTATTAAGGTAAGATTTCTGCCAGTGGGGTTAAAAATTACTATTAGTGTTGTAATGAGATGCATTATTTAAATTAGTTACTTCATCTTATTACAAGATATTCAGAGAGTGAAATTAGATATTCTTATGCCCTTATTTTTGTGTAACAGATTTAAATATAATTTGGCTTTTCTTAGGTTCAAGTAGAGGGGGCCTCCTAAGAAAACGGTTGATAACCACTGTGTCAGACAATTGCGCTGAATATAGGATTTCTGTTTGTTTGTTTGCTTGTTTTGTTTTTTCTTAATTCCAGGAGAGTTTAATACATTTGGGCTGACAAAATTTATAGACTGCACAAGAAAAAGACTTCTGTGGCTCAATTTTTATCTATTTGGGTTTAAACATAATACAAATATTGCAGCATTTTGCTGAAAAATCTCAGCTTCCATAATCTCGTTTAAGGTATTTCACTTCCATAAAATGAAAACTTGTGTAAAATAATGCAAGAAAACCTTTAGATTAATTTTTCATACAAAAACTGTTCATGTTTTAACTAATGAATAGCTTAAAACTAAGTTTGGACTTACCATTAAATTACATTTTACATGCATCCCAGTCCTGAGTCTCAGTAACAGCTACTATTGGATACTGAAGTGGATTGTATTTCCAGCGATGGCAGTAGCCATGCTGAGAAAATCACAAACTTTGGGTCAACTTAGCATCAGTCAAATAGGAGGAGCTGAGCTCTACATTAAACCTCTTGTCAGAATCACAACACATTTCTGGCAGTCAGATTAGCTTTACTCTGTATTACAAGTAACTTTTATCCATCATAAATTCAAAATAAATGAGTTTAAAAAAGACATTAACCACTACAGTTTGTGTCTATAAAGACCTGGGGTCTTAGGCACAAACTGGAAATGTGCACATGTAGATAAGCCAACTATTTATGCATCTATATTCTACCTTAAACAGTCAATACAAACAGCAGTGAATCATGATGGTACCCAGAAAAAAATAAACATTCTCACAGCAGAACTGAGACGCTGGTGAATGAACTGTTAGTTTGCAATTGCAAGAGAGATCACAAACAAACTACCACCACACTGCTGCATTCATACCTCCTCCTGTCACGCCACCATTCATCATTATGAACAGGTAATGGCACCCCCCGCTGATTCCTTCACATAATATCAGATCTCTCCTCTACTAAATGATATTATTTTAAAGTTTGATAGGTGTACAAAAGCAAAAGTGTATATGTGACTTCTGGGGCTGCCACATGGTCTTGGCTTGCCCTCCGCCAGTCTTTCACATTTTTGTTTGGGTATGTTATGCTACTCCAGCTTGGCTCTGTCCCTAGTCTCATCAAGTTCTCACCTTATCAGCTCTTCATCAGGTAGAATGAGGAGCACCTGTGCTGTGATGAAACTGTGCAGACACTGGGAATGAATGGCTCCCATGTGTACTGAATAGCTGATTGAAAGAGAATCTGAAGAAGTGTCTTTTTCTGTTCCTGAAACCATGATGCTTCATGCAGCGTGTCCTTAAAAATCCCTGAAGAGATGCCAGCAGATGTTCTGCATCTCTAATGTAATAAACCTTTATTGATTAAACCACCAGGAGTATGTCTGCAGCTTTAAACTGTAAAATGAAAGAGCTAAAGAACACTTAAGTAGACTGAGTGTGTATTGATTTTCAATGCATTACTGGCCATTTAGACTTTTAGAGGCTTTTTTAAACTATTACACATGGTAAGCGCTGAGGTGTGCATCTGCTCCAAATGGATGACAATATTTATATGCTGTGAAAATTAACGACATTTCTTTATGATGTGAAATTATCTGGATGGATACCAGCAGGCCAATATCACATCCATACAGGAATCTACATCCTTAATGGTGTTGCACTGACTCAATGTAATAATTGTTATTAACTGTAATGAACTGTAGAAACTGTAGTATCTAGATTTGAATATGAATGGTTAAACAATGTCTTGGTGAAACCTAAACTTAGGACATATATTTCAATCAAGCATGATTATGGTACTGAATTTTATGTTAAAGCTAATCTAACAAGAAGTCAGAGATCTTTGGTTGCCCAGTTAAGAACATGAATCCTTCCTCTGGCTCTCAAAGTTGGCAGGTTTAAAAACATCCCTGAGGAGCAGAGACTGTGTGAACTATGTGATTTAGGTGACGTCAAGAATGAATCTCATTTTCTTGAATCTCTCATAACCTTCTTGGCAGAGGTAATAATAGTCATTATAGTAAAATAAAAAAGGAAAAATAAAATTTTAAAAAATAAGAGAAAAGGGGAACAAAAAGGAGAAGGAAATTTCTATTTGGGATTCATAACATGTTCTTTAACTGGCTGAATTGTTCACACCTGTGTTCTTAAATTGAAGAATCCCAGGTGCCCCTAATTAGCATATAGAGAAACAGCATTTTCATGCCCATATAAGGTCGTGGAAGGGCCATATGGAGTGAGAGGAAAAGACACATGATATCAGTGGAGTTCAAGTTAAATAAACCATTAAACAATTGCAACACTTTGATAGTTCTCGGTAAACTTAGCACAAAAAGTAAGGACATTTGTGTTTGGCACATTATTTCTTTGTTGTAACATTGCTTAAATCTTATTCCTTTGGAAAGCCTGTTTATTTTCCTTTTAAATGGTGCCACATTTGTAAGGAACATGCATTTGTGGGATGAGCAGCAGAGCTGAGTATGTAGGTTGCGCCCATGAAAAATTTGCCAAATCTTCTCTGCTTCTCTTCTCTTCTCTATTCTGCCATTGACTCTTGTTTGGTGTTTGGTGGATTGGATGATTGAAGTTTGAAGAAACAAGACATATTGGTAATTTAGAGTGCTGATGAGTGCAAAATCAAACATTTGATCCTGTTACATCAGCACTCAAATGTTCATAGTGGTGCTCTGGAGTGTTCTTAGATTTTTTTCTCAGCTAAGAACAAATCAGAGAGAAGAAAACTTTGGTAAATATCTTCTTTAAAACTGAGTTAGAGGGTTTTAAGAACAAATGTCTTCTGAAGACTGGTTGGTGAATGAGGCCCCAGGTGTGCCCACAGAATTGACTGGGCCCCTGAGAAACCCAGAGAATGGGCCCAATGTGGTTGTGATTTATTGATATCAATGAGCTTGTAGCATCAGTAGCATTGGTTTTAGCATCTTGGCTAACAGTTTCTTCATTCTGGAGCTGAAAAGTGTCGAGCTATTACTGGGATCTGATGCTCAAATTTTTAATAATGACACCTTTAACCCCTATTTATCACTTTTTCTGCCCATTTTTGACACATTTTTTTCCACATTAAACCCACTTTTGCCTCTTGTAATCAAGTTTTTCCCATTTACACAACTTCTAACATTTTCTTGCTACTTTTAACAGTTTTCACTACCTTAGCCAAACATTTTTGCCACTATTAACCCATTTGTTACTTTTAAACCGCTTTTCATCATTTTTACATCAATTTTTCTCTTTTTCTGCCTTTCACAACCTATATTTGCTGCTTTTATCCCATTATTTGTGTCTTTTGACCAATTTTTGCTACTTTGTATCAATTTTTGCCACTCTTTAACCACTTTTCACCAAACAGTTCCAGCAATTTTTGCCACCTTTAAACCATTTTGCCTTTTTTAAAAATTATTTAATTATTTTTTCCTTAATGTTATTTCAATTCCTTCTACTTTCTTCTGTGGTGTCGTGCATTTGTGCACATCATCGCTTAGCTTTGATGCAAACATTTCCAAAAAGAGGTCATTCTGTTTGAAGAAAGGGGGGTTTACATTTTGAAAATGTAATATTATACAACAGCATAAAAACTCTCCCTTTATCCCCCCTTAAGGGTGGCCTTGTGAGGCCCTGTGTGTTTTTGTGTGTTATTTCAAGACCTGTAGTTTAAAGAATGCATCTATTATTTGTGGTAAAATCAAATATTTCTTTGGTACTTCTGTTTCTAAAACCAACGAACTGTCACCACAAGAGGAAAAGATCCATTCTAGTAAAGTAGAGACTTGGTTTTCTTTACAAAAAAAAAAAAAAAGATTTCAGAAATATCAGCAAAAATCCAATACCCTGCATCCATTTTTTTTAATTGTCTGAAACCTCCACTGCAGGGGGTAGGTGTCTATGAAGGGAGTAAAAGCAAAAATCATGAAATGAGTTACTCTTGATCGTATAAAGAAAGCGGGATGATATTTTTGTAAAAAAAAAAAAAAAAAAACACTACTCACACTGTGCACGAGACAAGACCAACCAAGTGTTAGCCTACTGCTTTGTCCACATGGGGGCTCCAAAGTAAACACATACAGAAAGTTCCTCACAGGAGCTTTAAGTACATTTTTAACATCTTAAGCCAAATGAAATTGACAGAAAATAGCTGATTTCAGGTATTTTTCTGATAATATATATAATGCAACTTTGCATCTTTTACTGAAGTAAAGAACACTTTCATCAACACTGTGGCTTTTTCATGTTTTAAAGCCTTCATTGGGTAGTTATCTGTTATGTCATGTTTTCATCATGTCCTTTTATACGTCAATACATCTCTTCTCTCAATATTGATCGCCTGCTTTGTAAGTTTTGCCCTTTAAATATTAAAAAGACAAATTTAGGCTCCTTTTCCTTGGCTGGACTCTTTCCGGATCACTTGGGAAGCACTAATGCCAGGTTTTTGGTTTTATATACTCTATTGGATGTGTCATTAATCAACATCCCAGCCAGCTTAGAGGCTATGTGACATTTCTCCGACTTTTCTGGGACGTCCTCTGATCATTAAATAAACATCCATGCACTATTTATCACTCATATCTGCCAAGTCAGGAGATTTTCTGGTCTCAGTGTCTCCGTCTGTGTAGAACACGCTGTGTATTTTAAACAAGAAGAGGACAGGAGCACATTGGTCATGATACGAGCTGAAGTGATGGGGCATTTCCTCGCTGCCACACAGAATCTGCTCCTCATCGCTCTCCCTCGCAGGGGTCCATCTTCCCCTCCTCCCATATTGTTACAAGTTCCTCCTCCAAGAGTGGAGTAATAGTCTTTGGAGGGAGATGAAGTAACAAGGTGGGGTATAGGATGGACTATCTCAGGGGACTAATTTCACCTATAGGAAATATTTATCACTCTGTAGAAGGCAGGAATGGGAAATGCCAAAAATGCACTTACAGGAGGAAGAAATGGAGGGCAAACGGAGGCAGATACGCTCCAACTGGCAGCTCACCAAAGAATAAATTCTGAATAAATACATTGCATCCATACGTTAAATAGAAAGCACTAAGCTCTTTGTGCTGGCAACATCCCAATCCATCACAATGCCTTTACATATAGTGAGCATTTTCAGGGGAGAAACTCATTTCAGTGGCTCACATTTGAAGCATTGCTTCGCTGGCGTTGACAAATGCTCCGCAAAGAAAGCAATGTGGCACATTTCAAAGGCAGCCGGCACAATGAGAGGGTTTCTCATCACGGTGAAAAATGCCCGGCACAGGTTAAACGCTGCGAGCTGGAGGAGGGTTTCCTTTTGATATAATGACCTCAGAAATGATGAGATAATCACAGAATCAGGGAAATGCATGTGTGTAGATATGCTTGCCACATGAATAGCATTGTTTGTATGAGAGGTGGCAGGCTTTCAGAGCTGAAGCATCATGGGTAAAGGAAGCAGCATTAAATAACTGACAGAATCATGCATCTTAAGCATGGATTTGACATTTTATAAAGCATAATCAGGCTGCTATTTATCTCTAAAACTGCAATCATGTTGTTGTCTTTTATTAGCACTTAAAGAAATAAAGGCACATTCCCTCTTTTAAATACACACTTCACAGCTTACATCCTCCTTTTTTAAAAAAAAAATGATTCAGGCTTTTTAAGCTCTTTTCAACAAAATCACCAATTTAAACCCTCAAACTAAAAGCTGCATGTTTGCAAAGCCTTACAGCTCTTGTCAAATGTATTCAGAGTTAATTGCTCTCAAGAGTTTACCAATAAAGTTACTACAAAGTCAGAACGCGCCCCCACTGATCAGAGCAGCTCCTACAGGATTTAACCAGATCCTGGAGAGGAGATTCCCTGCACCACCCCCCTACTCCCCCTCCTCCTTGCTGAAATGGTTAAAAATTATGAGGAAAATGCAGCTTTACTGTAAAATAAGCAGTTTAAAGCTATAGCTGTGTGTGATTGGAGGCTGATGGACGGGAATATTGGGTGCAAATTAGCAGCTTATGTCAATTAGACGCACCGGATGCTTCCCTTCCCAAAAGCGTGTTTGCACAGTGAAGTTGCTCTCTTGTTGCTTACAGCTTGGCCTTTACCAACATGATGGAAAATAATGATTACTAAATAAATAGAAATAAAATTAGTTGGAAACTGGCATGAAATTCAGCTTGTACGTTCAAGTGTCTGTGCGTTATGGTGCCAAATGGCGCGTCCATGGGCCGCGATGTTCACTCTCATCCAAGCTTTAAATCAGACACATACCCAAGAAAAATGGAGATAAATGTAATTTCTTCACAGTGCTTTAGGAGGGAAATGTTCTTACCGCTCTGCGAGTCTGTGAAGATGCTTTAAGATGGAAGATGATGCTGTGTTCCGGGAGGGGAAGGTCGTGCTGGACTTGGTCAGCCCAAACTTGAATCCCGCCGTTGAGGATCAGCTCCAATAACCAGCCAGCCGCGTGCTTGGCTGATGTGTTTGGATGTGTATTATTTTATCTCATAGCATCACTACGAGATGTGGAAACTGTCTCTGTCCATGTCAGCCTCGCCGCTCTGGAGAAACGTCGATCAAACTATGTGGTCTGCTGCGTAAAACCGGTGCCAAAATTCCTGCGGGCCCGTTCCGTTACAGCGATGCTAGACAATAGTCTGGTCATTTTGGCACGAGCTGAAGCTCCTCCGCTGCCTCCGACACCAACATCGACTGATCACCTCCAAATCCTGACAGCTAGTTTGGTCATATCTCTGTGCGTGGCTCGGGGAATCTGCTGCTAAATATGTCAGACGCTCACATGTGCCAGTTGTCTCCGGTATTGTCTCTCGGATCCCTCATCCTCCTCCTCTTCTTCGCAGGAGGAGTGAGCAGCGGAGATCTGTTGATCAGTGGGGGTCCTCCTCCACGCAGCCGGGGTCGTGCTCTCGTATTTATCAGCACCGGGATTCTCCGCCGTGTAGTCTGACACCAGGGCTCGTTGAGTGACAGCTGGATTCCCTGAAAGCTCGGCGACCCGTCTTTAGCAGGGAAGCTCTGGAGCTGGGAGCCGCGCGCACGCGTCACTGACAGTGCGCGCGCACGGTAGGTCACACATCGCAGATCCACAAACATCTGGAAAGGAGAAAAGACGATTTTAACCAAACATTGACTTTGAATGTGTAGATAATACTGTGCTTCCTCTTAAAGCCATCACTGCATCTATATTTTTTAAGCCCGCTTCATCTGGTCATTACGGTAAAAGAAACAATGGGATTTTAATGGTCAATGTTAAAAGAGCTGCGTTTAGTATTCGCTTAATTTCTCCTTTTTTAATAGGAAGTAATCTGCTGAACTCCCAGTTAGCAATTTACCATTTCATGGGAACATTCAGCTGCTATAATAGTAAACAGGCGTTTATGGAGGCAAAACGGGCAATTTGGAGCCCTCTGCACCTAAAAATAACCCCCAGAAAACAGGACAAAAACAAAGAAAGAAATGAATGTAAATCATTTTATAAGCTAAAAACGCAGTCAACAGCCAGTAAAATGAGTTGAAGGAAACCAGGTGACAACGTTGTTCTGATTTGTATGGAAGCCCAAAGAGAAAATGCATCATTTGATTTTATCTATCTTTCATTTAATAATTTATTTGTTCTATAAATACGGAACTATGTTGCATTTGTGTGAGGAATGCAAATAGCTATTGATCTGTTTCTCTGAGTAAATGACATCATTATGTCAAAATCACAACAAAGTTTGGGATCACATTATTTTAGTGGGTCCTAATTGCCCTGCGATGCCATAGTAATTAGGCTATCTAGTAATCTGTAAAGAATTAGATTTACAAAGTAGTCGTGTCTAACACACAGAGACAGAGCGGAAGTTTGTTAGAGTGCTTCTTCTTCTTCTAAGGTGGTTGGTCACAAATCAGGATGAACAGAAAAAAAATCATTGTTTTTTAACATGTGAATGCAGCATGCTTCCATAGAAAACAAGAAAAAAAATCAAGATCTAAACATTTTTTATTCCATTATCGCAGGATAGGAATGTGGGTTTACTCATGAGAATTAGTTAATTTCAGTCGCTTTCTAATGATCTTGAGGAAGCAACTAGAAATCAGTCGTTATCTCAGGAAAACAGAGTTAAATAGGATGTATGTTCAGTAAGTGTGCTCTGGTATTTGGTGTTCCTCAAGGATCATTACTAATACCACACAAGTTCCTATGGAGTCCTCAGAGCTTCATTAAAGGGCAGATTTAGTGGAACTGGATGGAAAGTGACACAATTTGTTGACCCTTGACAGAAGATACCGACTCCACCATCAGACTTGATAACATATTTTCCAAACAAGCAACGCTGAGCACACAGGATCAAATTAATGAATGAAGTCTGAGATTCCATTCCTTATTGAGACACTTCCTGTTGAGAAATAATGGCCGTGCTTGTCTGGAGCATAGTTGGTCATAATCTGCTAAAGTGGAAGGCCTGGAGAAAGGGAAACAAACATGGCTGATTGGAAAATTTAAAAAAAACTGCTTCAGTGTAACAGTTCAGGAGTGATGTTGCTCACATTTTCCTTCATCCTGTACTTGTTCTCTTTGTGCAGCCCGCTCAGGTTCCCCTACGCTCCCTCCATCAGTCTGTGGGCGTAGAACTCTGAGATGGACTGACCTCTGTGATTGCACTGTGATTCAGTATTGTTGCTCCTTGTGGGGCCCTAGGGCGCAGGAGTCACACAGTCATGTGGTTCTGGGTCTTTTTTTTTTTTTTTTTTGTGAATCCGCTTGCAGCTCTGACCTTGCTGGACCTCAGATTGTCACCGACCTGCAGGGCTGTGATGGCGCCCTCCTGTGTTTCTAACATGTATGATGCTCTGAGATAATGAGGGACAGAGAAGGAGGGAACGTGAATGTTTGAATGAGGGAGAGGAGGTTTATTTGTGAAATACAAGAAGATTTAAATTCTGATCTCTAATCAAAAACAATATGTACATTATTTAGAGATTTTATTCAAAATAAAAACTAAAAACCACAAAGGCTTAAGATTTTTTTGTTTTGTTTTTTAAGTATTTTATGCCTGTCATCATTCAGCTTCTCTGTGTGATAATTTTTGATCTTTTTGGTGGTAATTTTGCTCCATTTTGAGACCTTTGTTTCCTTTTATAACTGGGTTCACTTCATGGCCGTTTATTCTGATTTTACAGGGTTGTTTTTATTTTTTGTAGCATAATTTTATGATTGTTAACTGTTTTGTTTTGTGTATTTTTTTTTAATGTATTTTTCATCTTGGTTTCATTTTTCTTGCAACTGTACTATTCTTCTGTGTAACTGCTATTATACACTGTCTTAGTTACAGTCAGATTTAATGTATTCCAGCAAGCTCTGATTGATCTTAAACTAAAGCTAAACCACATTAACACTCTGAGACCAACATTTGTTGTTCCAGTGATGCTATCCATTAGCCATATAGGGACTTTTATAGCAAGCCTGGAACTTGGGTGACTTCCTTGAGTCTTGAAAGACCAAATCCACACCAGTAAGTCTGATATTGAACATCGTTTACCCATTTTTTGTCCATTTTTTTTTATCCTTTCTGCTACAAATGGCTAATGCTATCCACCATATTGTCTGTTTTGTATCCCAAAATGCCTTGTGGCTGGGCTGACAACCAATAGCAGGCTTCAAACTTTGTCAAACTGTGATTGTATATTCTGGAGGAGATGGCCTGAATAGCTCATAATGGAGAGAAAGAGAGTCAGAGAGCCTGTGATGTGGCCCTCTGTGTCACTGCAGACGGGAACTGCTTTGAATGATGACACAATAAAGGCCAATGGATAACAATGTAAGGACTTTTTTGTAAATATGTGAATATTCTGAAGACTTTTTGTCACAGAAAGATAATTTTGTTCACCTTTTGGCTCTCAGGGGATGAGAGAATGAACTTGTGACTGTATCTCATATAAAAATCTTTTGAGTTTTCAGCACACATATTCTTAAAGCCCAGGTTGTCCTGGAAAAAAGGATGCTTAGTGCTGACTGTGCACCACAGGGTTGATGTTTTACAAGCTTTTTTTTACATTATTTTTAGTCTTTTTGTATCTTTGTATTGGTGTCGTGTGTGATTGTCAGTAAATATTGCATCACTTTGTTTTTCTTTTGTGGCCTTCTTGCTGTAATTTTGAGACTCATTTTGGGAGTTGCATATTTTTGTGCAAATTCTATGTTATTTTTCATCATTTTATGGTTGTTTTGCTTCCCTTTGTTTTTTTGCATCTTTGAGGTTATATTGCCTCATTTTCTGTTCTTTATGGTATCTTTGTATCACTCTGTGATGATGTCCCATTGGTGTAACTTCTTTTTCTGAATCTTTTTTGCATATTTGTGTCCTTTTTCTTTCTTTTTTGCAATACGATTCTTTGTGTGATTAAATGCTTTGAATTTTGTCATGATCTATTATCTGGTTAATCATGGTAGTTTTTTGGGGTTAAATCTCTGTCATTTTGTCTCTGTAGTTTTGAATCTTTTTGTCATAAATAAGCTCTTATCTTTATTTACAGATCTTCTTTAGGCAAGTTTTTTTGTTGCACATTTTATACTCCTGTAATCTTGGATCCTTGAAGCTGTTTGGCACATGTGTCTTCCTAGCCATTCCACTGTTTTTTCTAATGAGTTAATGTAAAGAAACATGAAGTCACTATTCCTAAAAGTCAGCTATCAGGATTCAGAACTTTGTCTCCACTTTTATCCATCAAGCAGACTATTATCTATCACTGCCTTGTATAAATGGCCACTCCTTCACTTTAAGCACACTGATTGAACCCTCTGTGCTTGCAGCTCCAAACTTTCGGCCTGAACGTGGACAAAGGTCTGCTGGTGATGTTAGCAGGAGGAGACAAGTGTGATTGAGTCACAGACACATGACAGAGCCGGAGCGGTGTGTCGGTGCAGACAGAGACAGGACGAGATGAGGAAGGAGAGGAAAGAGCTGAGGAGAAAGGTGACCGGTGAGTTGGTGGAGAGCAGATGGAGGTGGAGAAGATAAAGAAAAAAAAAGGCCTGACTTTGAAGAGGAGAGCGCCCCGAGCCGGCCCTTTACTGGGCCTCCTGTCTATATTTAGCACAGGGACCACAGATTGTTAAGATGGCTCCGGGGCCTTGTGTTCAGACTGGCAAGAACTGCTGCCATCCGTCTCAGCACCCGGGGCGAGGCACGACCCCGACTCACGCCAGCACAAGAGGAGAGTGATGGAGGGATGTCGACTTTCCACCACACATGTGCAGAGCACAGGTGAGAGGATAGAAACCCTGCAGAGTATGTGTGTGACAATACCTTGAAGAGTGTCATCACTGTTTTCTGCTCTTCATCCACCGGTCCCCGATCTCTTCATTTCTTCTTCCTCAAAGCGTTTAAAAAGGGCACAGATTCCCTCCGCCATCATCTACCCACGTCTGCTGAGAAAAACAGAAACGGGTGGTGCTGGAGAGGATTGACATTCACTCCAAATGTCACAGCAGCTCAAGCCATATTTGACTCTTCTTTTCTCTTTATTTTTTTACCTTTTCCCATCTCCAACACCTCCAGAATGGTTTGGATGATTGTCAGCGGTGACCTATGAAGGACTGAGCCGCTGAGACACCACAGTCCCATCAGGCCACAGTGGAGAGTAGCTGTATGTCTTCAAGATCAAATACTGCTCAACCTGTGGGCTGGACTGATGGTCAGTTTCATCTTCCACAGAGCTCAGGCTGCTGATGGCATTAAATAAAGATTACAAAGCATGGTAGAGACAGGCTGTAAAGATATGCTTCATTTTTACTCCTTCTGTTGACATTCACACATATGACCATGCTTTAAGATAATGCTTTATTCATCAAGGGGGGAAATCCTGGGGAAAAAAGCCTTTTCCTACCTAATGGTAAAAGGTAAATGGAAAAGAGCTTGTATAGTAATCTACCTGTTGTTTGCACTGCAGCTCACACATAGCTATTCACACACTGATGGCGAAGGCTGCAATTCTAAGTGAGTGCAGTACCTAGGGACTGAACGTCCCACCTTCTAGTTCAGAGTTCACAGACTCATCCATTGAGACACAGTCCTAGAAAAGTTTGGATCACGGGCACTCTACACAAAAACCTAACAAACAGCAATGAACACCAAACTTGACCAAACACCAAAAACCAACTTGAAAGTTAAGTTATTTCTTAATTGCCATCTTTTGTTTTAATTGGACTGGATGTTAATTGTCACTACCATGTACAGTAGTTTATATTACGTTACATATTTCAATCTCCTTCCAGGTCTTCCAGGCATGTCTGAGGTCCACCTTATGGAGGTCTTCCAGGCATGTCTAACTGGTTGCCATCTTATGGGGGTCTTCCAGGCAGGTGTAACTGGTTACCACATTGTGGACGTGTTCTTGGCATGTCCAACTATTAGTCACCTTGTGGAGGTGTCCGGACATGTCTAACTGGTGGCTTCTTTGTGGAAGTCCTAATCTAACTAAGAAGAGACCTTGGGGCGGATGCAAGGATTACATATCCTGTCTGGCTTGGGAAGACCTTGAAATCCACCAGGAGGAGCTGGACAACAACACCGTGGAGAGGATGTCTGGGTTGACTTGCTTAACTGGCTGCCACCATTGCCCAGCCCCAGATAAGCAGAGGAAAATGGATGGTTATTTTATATGTATATGAATTTTCACTATTAAAACATTTTGTAATGTTGTTTTGCATCCTTTTAGGGTTGTGTATTTTTAATTTTACTATACAAGTTTTCACAATCTGTCATCATTTTGAGCACTCTCTGGTGGTTCTATATCAGTTTGTATTCTCTTTATTTCTGGGGCCACATTTCTCATATTTTTTCAGTGTCAAATCAGTTTGTTGTAATTTTGTCAACTGTGCATCTTTGTGTCCTTTTTTGCCTGAGTTTTTTTGGAATCCTTCTGGTTATTCCTCTTACTTTCTCTATGTAACGACTAAATTAGCAGCAGTTATCTTGGTTTGCTATTAAGACACACCACTTTAGTTTGTTCTTGTAAACAACTTTTTAAACCTCAGCTGCAGTTCTCCTATTGCTCTGAGGTGTTTTTATAACAACTATATCATCTTTGTGAAGTTTATCAAATATATTAGCAATATTCACTGGCCAGCCATAACATGATGACCTGATTCAGTCAAATGCTTTCCAGTACAATGGTGCTACTTCAAATCGGAAGTGTCAATCTTCATTTTTTTGTTAGAAAGAAAATTAATAAATCTACTTTACATTAATCAGTGAAGTCAAATGCATCAACATTTCAAAAACAATCAAGTGAGTTTGCCTAATTTCAAATCAAAAATCTTGTTAAATTTATTTCAAGCCACATGCAGGGAATAAGCCCAGAATAAATATTTTTCAAGAGATAAAAGAGCCAATAAGCAAACATTTCTGTCAAGAGGTCAGCAGATATTAATTCTATTTAAATTAGATTAACTAAATATTTTAGTTATTAGTTCTCAACTAGTGGGTCACTGATGTGTGCCTGGGGGGAAAACGGTGGCAAAAAGTCTATGATGACATTTTATTTTGAAGAAAATGTCTCCTTTTCTTAGTTTTATGACATCTTTAGTTCCATCTCAAGGCCACATTAGGGCCGATTTATAAAATAAAAAAATAAAGCAGATTCATTTCAGAGAAAAAACACTGACATTTTTGAAACCATAAAATCAGAAATTTACAAGGAACTGAACTCAGAGTTTTTGGATTTCAAAAGTTTTACAGTTAGGACAAATATCTCAAAAATTTGAAGACTATAAAGATGTACATTTACAAGAACCCAAACTGAAAACAGTGGTTAGATACCCCCAGTTTACAGAAATGTCTCTTCTAAGTCTAGATGCTAACGATAAGATAATGATTATGGGCCAGAATTTGAAGTATGTCTTTATTGTTCAGTCCAATGTTAGGATTATCTTCCATGCAATCACTATTTTTTTCCTCTATAATCTCAAAAAAGTTTTGGTTCTGGTTAATTTCTGACTTTTTAAAATCAAGAACATTACATTTCGGCTCCAATACACTGTCAGCAGTAACACGCTGTTATGATTTTCAAAAATTAAATAAATGTGGTCCATGAGTCATAGATGGAAAATTGTGGTGGGTCCTGACTCTAGACCAGTTGAGAGCCACTGATTTAGGCAGTAGTAGTCACATTTAAGTTTCTGAATTGTAGAGATGCTGGGTGCATACTGGAGTGCATCGTGTTGTAAGGTGTTCCTAATATTTTGCAGTAATGCGACGAGTAAAATGTAGAAGGATCAGTAAAGCAGAATTTATGATAGCTGTTTTATTGTTAGGTATTCATCTGCACAGGTGACTGGTCAACCAAAAGATTTGCCTTAAGCTAATGTCTAATCTTTGTGTATAAATCTCCTCTTAAATAAAATCATGTAGTTGAGTTACTCCAGTCTTTCAATAGGCTTTCTAGATGCCCTGGAGACTTCATGTGATTTTAAAAGATGAAGCGCAAACTTCGAATTTTCAGCAGAAGTTTTTCGCTTGAGTGTCATCTGTCATCTTTGACGAACTGCATCGTTCCTCCTACTTTTTATACCGATATGTGATCCCTGACCTTTGGTTCCTCTCCGCCTGCCTCCAACGATCCGGCAGTCTGTCCATCAGTCAGCGCCCACACTCGACCCAAACAGACACACCCATCACTCAAAGTATCAGCGGAGCTCAGATTTAACACGAGTCTAAGCCGATCTGCATCTCAGCTTCACAAACCTTTAACTGTAGTGGCACCGTGAGGATTTAATGCTCCAAGAATAATCAACTATCTCACCTGGAAATAAAACAATTGATTTATTCAGACTTAAACTGGAACAATGACATCCAAAAAACCACAAATTTCCAAGTTTTCTTATTCTACAAAAACAATAATTTGTACATGTTCAACAAAAGTAATAAAAATACAAGATGAAGCACAACAACGTTCAGAAAATTTTGAATGCTGCCCTTTTCTTTAAGAAAAAGACAATGACTCTCCTGTGACAGCAAGGGCGAGGGATTTTTAGCAATCCAGTGATTTTCTTCAGATCTTAAAATTGTTGGTAGGGGGATTTCTTCTAGAAGAAACATTGGGGACTTCGATTAAATTTAAGGTAATCTGACTATAAAAAATGGTTCTTTGACCATTTTTGACCCCAAAATCTTGTAAAAAGGTGAGGTATGGTTTTGCTGATGAGAGACTATTGGAGGTTTCTTTGTTTTTACACTCTGCAGTCTCACATGGGGTAGTTTAACACCACATCCTGTTTGGCCAGCTCCAACAACATAGGATCGTCGAAGAACTTGCTGATGCTCACATCCTCGCTCAGACCCTGCACGGCGAAAAACAAGACATCAGTCAGGAAAAATTAGACATTTACTGCCTGTACAAACGCAAACCCTTTGTCAAAAGGCTCACCTTGCGCCTGCGAGTCTTGATCATGAACTCTCGGGCAAGGTGAGGAGCAGGCTGAGGCTCAAGAGGTCTGATGACGATACTCTTGTCCAGAGGATCACCAGGCACAATCTGTGGGGAGAAGGAAATCTAATTAACCCTGAAAAGTGGAGGTAGCTGCAGCTACGCTCCCATCATGTTAGCCAAGCATTAAATCATTAACCTTGCAAAGCAGATGGATACGCCCGTTTCCTTGTTTTTCACTGGCGAATCCATCTTGCAAAGCTCCCATCTGAACCGTTTGGGCCCGGTTAGAAAGTGACATGACCAATAAGCGACGAGGGGCAGTACTTTAAAGTGCAGCAGAGTCGTGACGTAAACAAGCAGCAGCAAGAGCTGGTGCAGTTACGGAGGAAGAGAATAGAGTGGATGCTGCTAAAGCGCCAGTTTTATCAGAACGTGGCGACAGGTCTTCGTTAAAAGAAGAACAAAGAACAGCAGTGAGTTGTTTTCTTTTCAAAAGCGACAAAAGTCGAGTACTTACATGTCTATAGTTGCCATGTTTTGCGTTATTCCTCAGTAGCTGTGCACGCACAGCTTGCTAGCGGCTACGTCACGTGCTTTGTTGCTCTGATTGGCCCGTAGAGATGTGACAGACAGAACATTCACCCAATCATACTCCAAGGATTTTTCAAAGCCTCTGCCTTTTCTCAAACGTTTCCTATTGAAGCTTTCCCAGATGGATGTGTGAAATAAATCCATCTTGTGTGTCAGGTTATTAAATCATGTCATATTTGAGCTTTAACAAACTGACTAGACACTTCTAATAACAGCTCTGACCTTTTCACTAAATATGTGATTTGTTTGCAGGTCTGTCGCATTTGTCCTGAGTCAGGAAAGTGTCCATCAGCGTGATGGAAAGAGCGACGCAGTCACTCCTTCAGCGTGTGGCCAGTGCAGTCAACAGTGAGATGTTGGCAGGTTCAAGAGTGAAGAAGCAGAAAGTATTCACAGGCTTTTAAAATGATTCACTAAATCCATTATCCTAAGCAGCTCGTAGTTTGACCTTCACAGAGTGATCTCATTGTCGTGGATAGATGATGCATTCAGAGCAAAAGAAAAGAGGGGTAGAAGAGGAGAGAACTTGTTAGGAAGGCTGAATCTGAAATCTGCAGAAAGGAGTGGACTGAATGAGACGTTCCTTGCCTCGGGGAAAGATTAAACCAGGAGGAAAAGGGGAAAAAATAATCAATGGAGTGGCTTTGGTGCAATCAACAGATGGATGAGAGCAGCTAACAACTGTAACTCAGCGCTGTGCTGTTAGCATGCCAATACTGGCCAAGCATAAGCAAACTAATGAGGGGAGACGTTATGGTCTCTTGAATTTAATGAGGAAAACACAAAGGTTCAGAGACTGTACTGTTTCTTATTTTCTAGGGCAGATGGATCAATATATGCTATCAGGAGCTGTTTCTTTTAAAGCTAAGAGAAATGGTTGAAAGGACATTAGACCACAGAGGAAGCGGGAAAGCAGTAGTGGGTGGTGGTCTCAGATTTATAAACTTATATTTCAATACTTAATGCATGTTTTCATCAATACTAAAAGTGATTTGAAGCATTGTTTCTGTTCTTAATTTTAAAGACACTCATTCCTTCAGTTGTGCTGCTTTCAGCACAGCCTATTGTATTTACAATTTTCATCCAATCAGATTTGTCCATGTCGTCTATAAATTAAAACAGGCCTGCAGAATTTCAGATGAATCCCTCTGCAGTTGAAGTACATGAGAACATCATTGCTGATCGTCAGGCATCGACCAATCAGATTTTGAGTTTGGCATTACGGGTGGATTCCATGGTCTTCAAATGGGCTCTGCTCTACTTCCTCTTACGTGTGCTCTGATTCGTCAGTAGGCCGGGCTAATGGTTCTGAAACTAGTGAGCAGCACATCAGTTTAAGTTAAATTAATGTCAAGGCTTTATTAGGATGTTGAGATTTTTAATGATCTTGGCTGTTGTAGATTTTTTTTGTGGCTATGTTTTTGGCTGCCCGCTGAGGGCAGCCCTACAGATGGCTGTGTCCGTGTCTGTCTGACTGAGTAAGTGAGTAAGTGAGTGAGTGAGTGAGTGAGTGAGTGATGCTACTTTGAGTGCCCTAACATAACAGAGGTGGGTTTGCTTTGACTGAATGCTGTCGCTAATGGCTGCCTCCACTGTGTTAACTAGAGCCATACATACAGAGTTGCGCTATGGGCGGGGTTTAGTGGGACTGAAAGCCCTCTAGTGGCTGCCTTCACTGCTGTAAATACCTCAGATTTAACTTTGGCCTCTGTTTCACCAGAACTGGGCCACATTTCTGTATGTTAAAGAATAAAAATCACCCTATAAGCTTTTCACGTAGGGAAAGATGTTTTCACTCCTCTGCTGACATGCTTTGGCATAACCGTGATAGTTGGGTGGGTGGGTGGGGGGGGGGGGCTTCTTGTGTGAATGCTTATGTACACTGGCTGCTTGTGTAGTGATTAGCTCTGAATTAGTCACAGCAGCACTTTGTCAAAACTGATTTGACAGATTTGATCCCCTGAGAATTGGGGGGGGCATATTCCAATTTTTGCTGCTTTTTCCCTATTTTGGCAACTTTTTACCAATTGTTGTCACTCTTTAATCATATTTCACCACTTGTTACTGACAACTTTTGTCTTTTTTTTTAACTTATTTTGCCAGTGGTTACCTTTTTGCCTGTTTCTGAAATTATTACCCACGCCGATGAAATCGGCAGGGGGTTATATAAAGGGCTCTGTATCTTTCTTTGTTTGTATGTGTACAAGATAACTCAAGAACGGAAAGTCGGATCTTCACCAAACTTTCAGGGAATATTGGGATAGTGACAGGGAAGAATCGATTAGATTTTGGTGATGATCCGCAAACCTGTTCAGTTTTTCTCGGATTTCAAAATTTTGAACACCATAGTAATCAATGGGAGCGTAAGTTGTCATGATGACGTTATTACAGGATGGTTTCACTGAGGTAGGATGACATAGAAGGCCCAGATGTAAATTGCATGGCTATTTGCACTAGTAAAAGGGGACTTCTTCTGTTTTGAGGATGCTGTAGGAGCAGCAATGTGCAAAAATAAACCACATCAGTGATGACAGTAGTTCAAACCAGAACTGTCTATTTCAGCTGGAACAGAAAAATATCAGAAATCTGAGAGTAAATCTGATTTTGGGACTGCTATTGAGGGTTTGCTTGAATTTTTGTGTGGAAAACAAAATCTGCTATGTGGTTTGAATGTAAAAGTCCTAAAAAAACAACCAACAGAAACATAAATATACTTCTTTTCTCAAAAAAAAAAAAAAAACAAAAAAAAATGTAAAACTTTAAGTTAATACAAGCCTGAACAATTTGTTCTTCTGCAAAACAAAAGTAAACACTGGTTGTCATTTATTCTGTTGGCTCCCAAAGGATCGATCTATCGCTGTAATACATCTTTCCTGCCTGCGTTTAGACAAGCGTGTAAATAAATAATTCATGTCTACCATCTTGTTGAACACTTCTATTTTTACCTCAAGGGGGTAACAAATCTGTCAGTGGGATCAAACACGTTAAATATTTGCAGAGTTTCCTCTTTCAGACGACTCGCTTTGCTGTAAACTATTAATCTTTCCCAAGTGGAGATAATTTTCCCTGACACAGCTCTGCAGAGTGCAGACACTGACACACGTCACACACTAGGCAGGCAGACACACAGACGGCCATGTTAGACTTAAAACTTAATGACTCAACACTCCACATCAGAAGTGGTTTATGTGAAGTGGCAGACAAGTGCACGAGGATGGTGACTTTGTTGCACGAGCTGCCTCTGTTTGGTGGATGTGACATTTGCTGCATGCAAGTTTGTTAACAATAGAAACGTTCACTTTGTTGCTCTATTCATCTGTGTGGAGCTGTTAGTTTAAACGTTGTAATTAGGAGCAGTGACAGTGCTTGTCATACTGATGCAAGCAGGTCAACGTGAGCTAGGAGCCTTTTTTACACAACAGCTAACATGTGAATGTAACACAGAAAAATTAAAGTGGCATCTCCTCTTATCGTTTCAAAATTTAAAATGTTCTCCTGTTACCAATCAGAAATGGAGCTGACAGATTTATCAACAAAAAAGCCACTTTTTATTGAGTCCTTTTGCTTAAAACACATCTTTGTATTTCTTCCCTTATTTTTTTCATGTTCTAATGTCAATTTAAGATGCATTTTACAAAGGCTTTTTTAAAATACGACAAGATACACTCAGCAAGTACTAGGGATGTCAAAGCACAGTGGTATGATTAGGAATGTGGAGATGCATCAGGCTAACATCAATATTGGTCAGTATTGGCCATCAGCCAAAAGATATGGCATGGACAGATATGATATTCCACTGTTATCAACTGTGTCTCATTACTATAATGCTGTTAGATAAATTGTGATCTGTTTTCACAGTCAAATGTGAGAGAGAAAGTTGGCATACTAGGAGTCTTACACTGAAAAGTGATGGAAAAACAACAGCATCTGCTAAATGCAGCGCATGCCACCCACTCCCGCCCACACCCACAACAGGTGTGTCCAATCCTGCACACATTCTGACAATCCATGCAAAATATTCAGAATAAGAGGCAGTGCATGAAATTAGGATATTAATGTGTTCGCTTGAGCACCAGCTTGACAAAGTTTCCTCCCTGAATGAAGGAGAAAACAACCATAACACTCACAGCGTTGTCATGCCTAAAGATACCAAACATCGATGAAAGAGCAGCTGGAAGTCTCAGCCTGAATCCCTTGGTTATGGCTTAGTAACAGTAATGTCAAAGTAAAATGTACCAACCTTATCTTCACATCATTTATTTTTAAGTCATACAGAAGTGGAATTGTTTCCTGATCTCTGGAAAAAAATGCAGCATGAGCACTACCATCAGCTGTACCAGACAATGCAATTAGGCAAATTTGCATGGAAAGAGTTGTATTTCCCCACATAACGACATAATGGCTCAGCATCTTTGCACACCACTGCTGCAGTTGTTGTGTGCATCACACAGTAACTACAGTTCTTCTAAATTCTTGTTAATTTATCTCATTTGTGCGAATACTTTTTGTCAATATTCTAACTCCTTACAAAATGCCTCGTTCTTGCTTTTCAGATAGAAATATATCTAAGTGCAGTAACACTGAAAAAAAATAAGATCTTCCAGAGTCAGTCATAACAAGTGGGCAACTGATCACTTTTAGTGAACTTTTTTTAGGAGGAAATATCCCGTTTATACATCCACTAAAGCTTCTGCTTTATAAAGAGATCAAAGAAATTTCAGCTGAAGGCAAAAATATAACTTTGAGGCAAAACAATGGCTAAAACTTTAAAATGATAAAACAAAGATAAAGCAAAAAACAACATCACATCTCTATTGTTTCTACTATTTAAGCTTTAATTTGAATTAATCTACCCAATTAACTAAAAGTCTCCACATGTTGAGCAACGCTCCGATAACACAAAAGATGAGAGTTAATGATACCAACTGTATTCATTTTAATATCTTCCTGTATTTTCATAATAGTATGCGCTGCTTCAATTCTCACACTATATTGGGAGTATTTTTGGAAATTTGGTGAAAGTTTTGATTGAAATCTGGCTTGAGTATGAAGGATAACAGCCTTGTTTACCTGCCAGTGGTGGAACACAGACAAAGCGAAGGCCTGTCCCTGTGTGTGTGTGCGCAGGTCTGTCTCAAAGCCGAAGGAGTCGATTGCTGGGATAAAAGCCTTGATGGTGTAGAGAGGAGAGCCCGGAATAGGGGCATCCTGTGTGACATGACCTCTGAGAGATGACAAGGACAGGATTACATTTTTTTTCTGCGTTTTAAAAACAGCCACTGCATTCATGTTGAGTTTAAGGAAATGTGAAAATCCTGCCCGACTTAATAACACAAATATGCCCACCTCCTTCGAGCCAGTACTGTATAAACCGCAGACACACAATCAGCTGGAGCCTGGACCTCCACAAAATAATAAGGCTCCATCAGCCTGGGAGTAGCCTGTAAGACAAAGACTAAATATTAGACAAATGACAGGACTGAAGACACTGTGCGGCCTGTTTATGCCCATCTGACCTAAGATTTATGACGAGAGCAGAGACAGAGCCAGAGGAGACGAGGACAGAAGCCAAAAATGAGACGAATGTTATCACATCACAATTAGAAAGAACACACGTCAGCGAAATCCCAAACTGTAATCACGTTAATGGAGCATTAAAGAAAGTGAGGATAAAAAGAAAAGTCTGGAGGAAGTAATGGTGGAGAGGAGGAGAAGATGGAGTGAGGGGAAAAGGGGTTATGATCTCACCATGAGGAAAGCAGAGTACACCACTCTCCTGGCTGTAGGGATGACCTGACCTCCTCCTCTGTGGAGTGGCTCCTGAGCAATGACGGCATCCAGGATCTTAAACTTCACGTTTCTGATGGCTAAGAAGAAGGGACAAAGAGTGATTAATGGTAAAGAAACACTGATTTAACTTTTCTGAGGGAATTCAGATCCAACGGCTGCAGTAAGATGAATAAAAGTGAGGTTGATGTGGAAGTAGAAAGAGTGTTGTTTTTGGACCATTGTCTGCATGGGACATTAAAGAATATCACTTCTTTCTTTCCATCTTCTTCTTGGCAGATTTTTCAAACCCCTACGTGCATACTGCCCCCAACTTTATTGGTGCTCAGGTGCAAAATAATGTTACTAATGTGAAAGATGATGAGGAAATATGGGGTAAAGGGGAGGGAGGAATCATGCTTGGACTGTACATACATGCCTTATGTGGAAAAGCCCTAAAAATACATGTTTTAAAGTGAGAGACATATTTTTAACTTACGCTCATCACACAGGGGTCCCTCCCTCGTTCCCCACTGGAAGCCCTGAACGATGCTGTCTTTGACCGAGCCCAGCAAAGCCTTGTCAACCTACAGAGAGGAAATTTAAAAATTTGAGTTAGGAACAGAAACACAGTGTCCAGTATGGTTAAGCACAGTTATGAGTCTTCAGTAGCCTAGTATAATCTGATTAAGAAGCATTAAAACAAGTGCACTGCCTTTGAATAAGAGTGGAAATTCAAACTTTTACATCATAATTTTGACACAGCAGATAGAAATGCTTTAAAACTGACACACATAGTTTGACCATGCAACAATGGCTCTGTTTGGTGTTAGTAAATTATTAGTACTTTAATTAGTCTTAATAATTAAAGATTCAAAGATATGTGTAGCTCAGCTGCTAAGAAGAAGCAATTAAGCAAAGTGATTAATCACAACAAAAATACCATTTTGTTTGATAGGATTATCAGCTTTTTGTGTTTGTAAATTGAATATTTGAAGGTCTTATACTACTTTTGTTATTAACGGTATTTCAAAAGAAGCTTCATTTGACAATGAAAGCTGAATTGGACTTTTGTATAATAATGAAAAAGAAAGAATTCAAAAGATGTTTACTTAATCAATTAAAAGCATTTAAAAGGGTGTCACTAATGCCTTAACAGTTACATCCCCTATACTGAGGCTAGAATCCTCTGAGCAGGTTGGAATAAGGATGGATATCGAAATCTGGACAGTTTACTGGTCCAATCACATCTGCTAAAGGCCCATTCACACAGGCCTTTTTTCACATTAGGTCATATTTTATGTTCTTCTGTTTTAGTAGGGATGATGTGTCTCACTCTGACCATAAGGTTGTTGGTCAGAATGGTGTGAAAACACACCATTAGAGTCAGAGTTTGGATAAAAAAATGTTTGTTGCTCTATGTCTTAAGGAGGCAAAGGAACAAGGAATGGTGTGTCCAGTTCCATCTTATTCCACCTGTTGTGAGGGGCCGGTTTGAGTTCGAATTTTCCTGATGAGGGGCGTGTATTATTATAATGACTCCCTTTGTGACATAATGAGCACAGATTCTGAAGAAACTGTCACATTTTGTGTTTTTTTAAGACATTGGATGACAACAAACAAAGGACTTGCTTGGCTTGTTTTACATGTTGGAAGTCTGTAGATACTCCAGATACCCAAATATATGTTGGAAAAAAACTAAAAACAGGGATTTCCATGATTTAACCCCTTTGAAAAACAAAATTTAAAGGGGCTTGTGCTCAAAGACACAAATCAGCAACATGAGTATTGGAAGATCACTTTATTATAACCGTTTTAGCAACAAAAAATGACCAGAATTTGGTATTTTAATCAAGAGTATAATCAAATGATGTTGTTGGCTATAGATTTGAGCTTTCACCCTCCATGGCTGTTATGCTGCCTGGCTGGTGCAAACTCACCTCAGAGGGCAGTGTGTCGTCTACTAGGATGTTGGGTCCTGTCGTGTCTGGCCCGAAGGCCCAGATGGACCTGGCAGCCAGCAGATCCCAGTCATATTTGGTCTGGAAGAACTCTCCCAGCTTCTTCCTGTCATGATGAGAGAGAGCAGCCACTGGTTGAAAAGACTTCTGCACATTATGTCAGGTAGAACATTAAGGAGATTGGTCGATCGAGGGGGCACGGGGGTTAATGGAAGAGAAGGAGTGTAGCTAAGGTTTGGTTTAATGGTGTGTGAAGTATGTCACTTCTCTGGCACCGCTGCTCCTTGCTGGCACCGCTGGGTCCAGATGGCCTCAACGGATGAGCTGAGGACTGACAGGAAGTCATTCTGGAGCGAAACACACACTCATGGCGTGCATGGTGCGTCACAGGGACGGGAAAATTCATGCATGCTTTTAGTGCATGATTCAATTACTGTAAGTGGACTGATCAATATACAGAAGAGGGTTTTAACGAACACAATGTACAGAAGGCTGTCCTTAACTTAAATCCTGGACGGCTATTTCTTAATTTCTATATGAGGAACGACGTCAGCAGGGAACGCTGCTCCTATATTTCATAAGTTTGTTTTAAACATATAAGGTGAAGGAGAAATCTGTTAGTTATGTCTGTCTGAAGAGGTCAAAGTGGGTCATCTGGTCTATGACTTTCTAAATTTGTCCTGTAACTCCACAGCTCTAAAAGTCTGCATAACTTAAGAAGAAAAATAATTTAAAATAGAAATAAATTTGAAAAAGACAGTCTGATTAGAAGCAGTGTTATAAAATTGCAGCACCAGCTTGTCGCTTCCATGACTAACCTCAAAATTGAAATTGATGAAAGAAACTTTAGGGAGCACACACCTTTAAATTGGGCGACACACCTATTGATTTAACAGAAATAAATCCACAAATCCAGTAACTGCAGTAAGTGATGATTTCAGCCCTGGGCCTCTCTATATCTCCCTACCTTCTTCAAAAGCAGCGTTTAATTAAATAACCAATCCTAAGTCTTACATGGCTGCTCATTTATCCCTGCAAACCTGCAGGAACATGAGAATGAATGATGAGTCTGCCTGGCTCTGAAATACAGAGAAATTAATAAGGCAGCCCGCTTATCAGAGTGAATAATGGAGAGGGGCCATTATATCATTTCAGTTAATTAAGAGATCAATTAGAGTTCTATACGTTCTCGTGTGATGGTCATATTTTCATCGTCATACCTGTTCCACGTGATCTGCACCACTTCGTTCTCGATGTCTTCAGCCAGCCCCTTCTCCAGTGGCTCTGCGATCATGGTAATCTTGTTCCTGTCAATCACATCACACAGCTGTCAGCCACTTTGTCTGGGATATTCAGCCAGAGGGGAAAACCTCTGATATGTCTTCTAACTGTGCATAAATTTAACTCCCTGACAAGAAAACAAAAATCAAAGAAACAGTTCAAGCCAGAAATCAGAAACTTTCACTTAAAATTCATAACTGAGAAGAAACTTTTGACGCTTACAACATTAAAGCTGGGGATGCTTTTTGACCCTGTACATGATCCAAGAGATTCAAAATATGATGTCTGGTACTCACTTTTTGTTTGGCGTTTCAGCAAAGCACTTTAGTGATGATGTTTCCACAACAGTTTCACAGAAAGTCACAACTGGATCAGCAACCTGCAGGAGAAAACCAACATTAAAATTATACAGAAGAGCTAAAGAACTCATGTGTGATGGCTTTAAACATTGCTATTTTAGCTACAAAGAAGTTTGTAGGAAGTTTTAAAAAACATTACAATGATATACATAGAAATATAGAGGTAAAAACCTGCAGAATGCAAACTTTACTATACCGTTTATAACCACTGCATATATTAGTCAATAAATATTTAAGGGAGGAAAATATGTTAATAGTTTTCAGTTGAATGTTACAAAGTTCCTTCAAGAGGCGCCTCATTCAACTGCCAATCAAAAACCTTCTTATGAATCAAGAATCGTTGTTTCATCCCAGCAATAGAGGGATGTTAAATGTCTATATTTACATAGCTCTGTCTGTTTTCTCCTTATGATCATGACCCATAGCCTATCTAGGTATAATTGTCAGCTTATTTGTACCTTCAATGCAATGCAATTCTGAAAATAAGAAAACAACTTGCGCGCTCTTACTCTCCTTCCTTGCTCGTATAAATACAAGGTTAACCATCCCCCTTTGTAGAGCCATTGGAGCAGCAGCATCTCAGATGACCTTTAAATCTTCTAAGTTTCACAATGGCTCACAATGTTCTGGGGAAACGCTTCAAAAGTGTGTGAGAATTTTCAACAAGTGAAAGCTGATTCTAAAACCTAGCCTTGTCAACAACATTTTATTTAAGGGGTATGCATAAGACTGACACAACACTGTCATAATCATGACATGACACCGATCATTCACATGAGGAGGGCTTTATGAATGTTGTCAGTTATGTCACCTCTAATGCAATAAATTAAGAGCATACCCACTTCTACACATACCGCTACACCACTGGACATCCCAAATCAAGAGTGGAAGTTTTCTGTGTACCTTGTACTCTGTCTGGTTGCCCTGTAGCTTTTATTTCTTTCCTGGAAAGCCACATAAATAAAAACTGGATCTTAGTCCACTCTCCCCTATTGTTTCAAGACTTTATGCCCGGCTAAAACAGCTAGCTAGAGCATCAAACAATATCAACTTTACACTAAAGGTAACTGACTAAATTACATCATTCAACATTCATAAAGCCTCTTTGTCAGTCTTATGCATGTTCCTTCAAATAAACATTATTCTTTGTCTTACCACGATTACAACAAGTAATATGGCTGGCCACTTTAAACAAGTAACACAGATCCCTCATTATGAACCTTCTGTAATGTAAATGGGCATGTGTGATGTTGTTATAAGGTCCCCACAATGCAGATGCAATGAGTCAGAAAAAAGACTGATCAAGTCCAACAATAGAAAAAACTCTTAATTGAAGTCTAATAGACAAATATAATGGTTACGTGATTTAAATGAATCAATAGCAGAAAAGAAAGGAGAGTTAATTCAGGAGTGGACTGTAAGCAAAATCTGACCAATCAGACGCTATTGTGTTAAATCCTCAGTCAGAGACAGCTCCGAAAATTTGTCTATTAACAAATCCAACAGTAAGGTAACTTACTTTAATGTCGATCTCTGAGTACATCTTGCGCAGGTCGTGCATGACACAGTCCAGGTAGAGTTCTCCTGTACCCAGAATGACATGCTCACCAGACTCCTCCACCTGAAAGACAAGCACGTACAGATTATAAAAGCCTCCATTACAATTTCAGTGATCAGTCGATTCATCTGTGAGTGGGAGTAATTTCAGTTGACCAGCTTTGACTTTACTAAACACACAGGTTGGAGTATAATCACATAAACAAACTGGATTCTGTAGAAATCTAACAGAGAGCTGTCAGAGTGGGGGGGCTGCTGTGCACAAGGGAGCAGCCAACAATCGTACAACAGTTCTCTTGCGGTAACTTACTTTTGTGGTTAGAGAGGGATAACTCTTGTTGACCTTCCTCAGGCCGTCCAACATCTTGGGCAGCTCTGAAGGGTTGACAGGCTCCACTGCGATCTTTATGACTGAAGCTGTGTTGAACTTAAGTGGTCTGAAAATTTGAGCCTGTGGGAGAAAATGCAAAATTTGACTTTTAGTATCTCTCATTTAACATTTTAAAGATGTTACTAGTGTTATGTCTCACCTCCTCATTTCCTCTGGGCTCAGTGATTGTGGCCGTTTTCACAATCGGCTGGTCACAACCTTCGATAAGAACCCAGTTGCCAGCGGGAACTCTGTTCACTTCAATTTGGTATCTAAAAAGTTGATAGAAAAGTTAGTTTTAAAACATGCAGAGATTAATTTCTGACTTGAACAACTTTGGAGACCAAAGCCCCGCAGCTCACCTGGCGACAGATATCCATAGTCGACCCACAGTGCAGACCTGGGAGTCTTCTTCGTCTTCAAGGGTGTAGTTTTCTCCCAAAACCTTGACAGGCTGGCCCGCCTGAATGGTCCCACTCAGCACCCTGCCAAAAGCATGGAACTGAACCCCATCCTCAGTGCTGTACATCTTAGTGGTGTGGCACATCAAAGGACCCTGAGGCAGGAGATGTGAGGTGAGCGGGAAGGAACGATAAGAGAGGGACAGAAATTAGGGCAGGAAAGTCTTACCGCTGGAATGTAACCTTTCTTCTGAAAATTATATAATAAGGCTTAAGGAAGAAGAGGGAAGACTTCTAAATGTCACCTGGAAACTGTGATTAAAGCCAGCATTGTTTAAAGTTGGCTTTTAACACACTGTTTATTATAAACTAATTCACACAGCTAGTTAGCTTCATTCTTTATGATCAGCTGGAGCAGACTGCTGTAATCTGCTAATATACGGTGGATGTACCCATCTATAAACACAAACTATTCAACTTCTATCACACTTACATCAGGATCACACTCTGCCATGGCCTCTCCCAGGTCTGAGTCTAAACCTCCTGTGTATGTGTGCTCTATCTTGGTCCTAGCACCCTCTTGAGGTGACGGGATGTGTTGAACACACATGTCCACAAAGCCTGCAGAGAAGAGAGTCATGCTTAACTTTAAATATTTAACAAAGAATAAGCATTTCTCCTCTTATTCAGTTAGACTTCATCATAGTTACATTAAGAAAAGACACTCAAGGTGCCTCTAAGAGACTCTGTACTGTTATTATAAAGACATAAACACAGTGATCAATATGTGGTAGAAAAAACATGAAAAACGTGGTACAAATTTTAGAAACAAGGTGGATAAAAAGACTTGGGTTCATACCGGTGAACTCCCCGAAGAAGCGGTTGCAGACCAGCCTCAGTAAAGGTCTGATGTTCAGCTTCAGTTCCTCTTTGGTCAGGTGGATCCCCAGCTCGTCCAGAACTCTGGGGAGAGACGTGTCACAATCCCCAACCACCTAGAAACCAAGACGATTTAAAATCATTACACTCTGAGGCCAACAAACATCTGTTAAGGCTGCCATGCAGTGTTGTCATTAGGGCTGCCAGCATTAAAACACTAATTAGAAATTAATCAGGGTCCATAGTTTATGCATCCGTTTTTCTGCTTCATTGTCCTTTTCAGCAAACTTTGGCTAAACCACTGCCTTGTGTTCCCACACATCTACCTCTTTACTGCTCTCTTATTTTCATTTCGATCCAAAAGTTGCTTTTTTCTGAGTTTTCTTCCTTGATCTATCCCAAATTCCTTAAGTTCCTTAAAAAAGGCAGGTCTGTATCAAGGTTTAAAGGTGGTAACAGTGTGGGATTTTTTAAAATTTCTAATTCTACTTTGTTTTCACTTTTTTTCCATTTTTAGTTTAGTTTTGATCCAAATTTTCTGCTGTTAATGTTTTGTTTAAAAAAGCTAGCTTAGTTTTCTTTAATTTTGCAAAAATTTTTTTTTTTTAGTTGACTAACTTAAGTTATCATTTAAACTCTACTGTCCAAATGTGCGTGTGTGTACTGCTACTTACTCTGCAAGTACCTGATCTTAAATCAGTATTCTTTAGCCATAAATTCAATGTATAGCCCAGAAAAAACCTTTTAGCACATGTTGCCTATTGGAAACTTTAGGTAACAGTATGTGTTAGACACATGAATGAATCTTCACCTGCAGATTTAGCTTATCCCGTGTAAATGCACCGCATCACACACTGACGTCAGGGGAAAATTCACAAGTTAATAAAGATCCACAGGTAATACTAATATCATGTGAACATGCTTTAGTCTCCAAAGTTACACCTTTTTTGTGTTAGCAACATATGGAGGCTTCTTCTTATCACTGATGTAGCCAAACAATCAGAAAGAAAAAGTTCTGAATGGCACTGGAACTCTTTACAAGCTTGAAAACAGCAGCAGAAGTGGACTGATACTAAATGGGAAAGATGGCACTATAACATTAGTATTCAAATATTCATTCAAAGTTTGGACATATCGCAGTAAGTCTGTGTGGGTGAGAGAGTGCCAATGTCTGTGTGTTTCAGTAGAGGCAAGAAGGAGACAGTGAAGCAGACTGCCTTAATAACCAGTCCCCAACAGTGTTGATCTCTCAGCTGGACAAAATAGCATTTAACAAAATGCTGTGACTTTTCTGACTTTCAAAGACATTTTCAGTTTTCAAAGCTACATTTAACTTTTTTTACACTTTATCTTTTGTGTAATTAATTAATTTAGGTTAAGGCGTTATTTTGATAGCCCCATTTGTTTCACATTTTCATCAGTTATGCACAGTATACCAACCTGAGAGAGGATCTTGTAGAGAGGCTCTAGGACAAATTCCACAAAGCTGCGCTGAGAATTACTGCTGGGAGCTTTCTTTGTGAACTTGCGGCTGAATGGAAGAGAAGGAAATAACAGAAACAATAGGAATGTTATAAAACATGGAGGATAGCTAAGTAACAAATGTTAATATGATGCTGAAATCCCAACTATTACTTACGTTTTGGGGTTGAAGTAAATGTCTCCCCAGAGCCTCTTGGCAAACTCATTATAGTTGATGTCACCTACACACACAAAGAGAGGAATTACTTTTACGTATTACAAACTGCATTAAGTATTAAAAAAGGATGAGCTTGTCCACGGCTTACCATAGGTGTCAGCGTAAATCTTTGCAAAGGAGCCGAGAGTGAAACAGATGCTGTACTGAGAGCTGGCGAAGCAGACGTTTCCAAGCAGAGGAGAAACCACCAGGTTCTCATCAGTGGAGTATGTGCTGAGATAAGAGAAGAAAATCATTAAAAAGAAGACAGTATGGCTAAAAATGCAACTCTTCCTCCCATTCTAAAATTCAAACTACTCTCTATTAAACATCAACTAACTGCAACATATGCAATTTTCTTACAGCATTTCAAATAATGGGTTTCCTGTGTTACCTGAGCAAACCATTGACCTCATCCACAATGTGACGAAGTTTATAATAAGCATCTGTGGGAGGCAGTTTGAGCTCCACAATAAGCCGGTCCACCTTGTTGATACAGATGGTGATGGCCATACGCTCCTGAACCGCATGTTTGATCAGACGCTCAGTGTTCAGCATCACCTAGACAGAGGAAAACAAAGATCCAGTGAAGCCAACTGAGCTACAAATGATGCAGAGAGAGTGCAGGACAGGGAGTTGGAAGGAAAAAACTCACTCCTTCAGCTGCATCGATGAAGAGGACAACACCGTCTGAGATGCGGATGCTGGATGTGACCTCGTCAGAGAAGTTCACGTGGCCTTAGAGAGGGAGGCAATATTTCACATCACTTATTGTGCAAAACAAAAAAACAATCAGTAAACAAGTCAGCAGGTCAAGATGTAATACCTGGTGTATCCATGATGTTGAAAAGGTAGGATTTGCCTCTAGAGTCTGGCAGGACCATTGTGACAGGAGTACTTTTGATGCCGACTCCTCTCTGTGGAAAACATAAAGCAGAGATCACCTTTTAAAGTGTAATCCCTTAAAATTAAAAGTACAAACGGTCATTCAACTTCCCTTCTTTTATTTTTAAATGGAGCCGTATTGTCTTAATCTTATCATTCAGTTTCTAAAACCTTACTATTCTGATTCATGCCAATCCATCGGATTTTAGGGTGCAAAACAGCATACATAATGACACAGTTCCAACAAACCACTCACCTCTTGTTCTGTGAAGAGGATGTCTGTGTATCGGAGCTGAAAAACCAAACAAAATTGAGTTTGTGATTCCAAGAACAGATTTGGTTAAATAAATTAAAGAGATGCTCCTAAGTTATATATAACACTCACATCAACATCATCTCTCTTCCTGATTTCTGGGTGTGTCTGTTCAATCAGGCAGTCCACAAAACAGGTCTATGTAGAGTACAAAAAGTAAAAATTTAGATACACAGGAGTCATTCAGTGTGTTACAAACTTATATTTTTTCCAGCTAAGGACCATATGTTAATGTGGATAAATGCCACAGAAGCAGCTGGCAGAAGCCAGAAGGTAGATGCTAACCTTGCCATGGTGAAGGTGACCACACAGGGTGACGTTACGGATCAGCTCAGGGCTGTCCATCAGATCAGCAAGGAATCTGCGAGGAGACAGAAGGGGTATTAGCACTTTGACAACATTGAATAATTATAGGAATTACTGATGTGAGCTGGAAAGAAGGTCTATACTGTATGAGAAAAACTGTGACACTAAACAGCATGGCACTTACATATAACACTGAGCATTTGGGAGGAGAGCATGATGTGCATTGGACAAAGAAATACTGCTGTGTGCTTATTAGCTGTGGCAATACAGTACCCGTGCCATACCGTTTTTTGCTCATGTCACAAAACCCTGTAGGTTCAATGTAATCTCTCAAAAATCTTAAAAAATAAATAAATAAAAAAAATAAAGAGGAGAAGAAGAAAGGTCTATAAATCATGTTTATTTCCTCTCTCTTTTCTTCCTCCTTAATCTGTGTGAAAGACATGAGGATTCACATACTTCATCAAACTGGTCAAATGTCTTCATGCTGAGTGGCATGTGCACAAAATATGCCTTTTCTCCTTTACCATTATTAATCACACCATCTTTTTTTGGCTTTATTTTGGGCAATTTTCATATCACAATGACAACAAGAATATGACTTCTTGTGTAGCTCTATAACAAAATCACATGATCAATTTCAGTGACGTATTGGTTACAGCTCGGGTTGGCTTTTCCATCTTCGGGCATATAAGGCAATAAGTCAAGATGAAATGCAGGTGACTTACTCCATATCATAAACAGTGGCTGGTAATTCCTGCTCCATAAGAGTGAACTGCCTGTTTTTCACTGGCTTGATGATAGGCTCTACAGTGGACAGAAAACACGGTTTTTGGCATTTAGCTCACCAGCATGACTTTAAACACCAATTTAAGTATGAGAAAGAATGCAGCTCTACATATTCAGGCCACTTATTCCTTTGTGTCTACCTGTAAGAGGCTGTGTGTCCTCCTCTTGCACAATAGTTTCCACTTCAGGACCATAAACCTCTTCTGCTGTTGGATAGTACTTCTTGTCCTCGTGCAGGACCACCTCCATACCCGGGACATCGTCGTCAGCATCAGCGGGTTCATCATCGTCATCATCATCACCCTGCACAAGGAGAGAGCTGTTGCTGTGACATGTACGCACAGACCACATAAGGCATCTAACAGTACGAGCTTATATTGATTGCTCAGACTTTGCTATATGAGGATACCTCATCGACATCTCTGTCCTCTGCATCCAGGTCATCATCATCGTCATCAGAGTCCAGCTCCGGACCAATGTAGTTACCAAACTCATCATACAGATCAGCCTCCATTTTGTAGAGAACTAGAAGGGGTAAAATATGTTAATGAATACTCTGTACTTAGTGAATACTCTACTTTTAGAGTTCAACTAAAATGCAAGGTTTCAAGATGTTCCCAGATGTGATTTTAAAGCCGTATTATCTTTTTCTGTTTTTAACAGTAATGCAATAGTTTATGTAAATCAGCGTTTTCACACTTTTTCTCGATTTCTGAACAACCTGCGTTGTTTTACAACAAGCAGACATGTTTCTTTATTTCTAATTACTGACCATGCAACCAAACACAATTTAACCAGCATAGTGTGCATTATTTAGACTTGTAATAAGTGAACAAAAGTACTTACCAACAACAAAAACTGATGCAGTAAATTTAAAAAAGCTCAAGCTAACCTTTGTTATGTTTGCATAAGCGTTACAAACGCCAACATTTGGGTGTTCATTAAAGATAACAATACTGTCGGGAAGAAAATGCCTACAGCTTTATCTAAGATTAACCTTTAATAGCATCCACGGCGAGGATGATATGAAAAGTTAAATAGTAACATGCTACAGCGCTAACTTGCTGAAATGAATGACTTCATAGCGACGTTTCAGTTACGTCGTTGTTAAACTAGCGTTATGAGCTACATAGCTTATCTGGTTAATCTATAGAGACTGAAAAACCTACTCACCTGTGTTCTGTTATTATACAAAATGAAATATATATTCCGAAACAACTAAAAAAAGTTGGGTATTTACTCAAATAATAAATATTTCCCATTCACCGCCATGCGCATGGCATACAACTTCCGGTTCTTCTTCTTCTACTGCTATGAAGACGGTGAGCATTCATCAGTCTACTCTCTACTGCCACCACTGCAAGGAGTACCCCAATAATTTAATTGTTGATGCAAAAGAAGTGCCAGATTGTTACAGATTGTCGGATTACTGATAATTCAGAGAGAGGAAAGGCTGCTTTTATTTAACCAAAATTATTTTTTCAAAACCAAAATGCAAAAATAAGTTGTCAATTTAATGAGATAGACGCAGAATTTAATCAATTTCAAACCACGTTTCAATGCAGTAAACAAGAAAATTATTTATTTTGAAATATTCCAGTTAGATCTTTCATTTTTTTACAAGTGCATATGAAAAACATGTACAAAGAAAAATATAGGAAATTATTTCTAGTTCATTTCAGTAAACTAAACCAATAATAATACATTACAAGAGAAATACATGAAGTGGACTGAAAAGCTTCTGGAGTCCCTCAAACCATCAGTGCTCATGAAATGAAAACTTCATAAAAGGAATGGAAAACTTATGACCAAAAAACTTTGGCATAATTAATACAAGGTCTGGGCTTCCAAGATGGTTTTAAAAATATGAAAGACAGTATTATTCTGTATGTCTGAGTGTGTCACTACACCAGGAAGGCACAAGCCGATACACATTGGTGTATTTCTAATGTTTCTAGCCCTATGAATTAAAGGCCTTTTAAATTTTTCAACCATCTTGAGTGCCTGGACCTGGATTATTTTTGCCAAAGATTTTTAGTTGTGAGTTTTCCATTCATTTTATCAGAGAGAAATGTTTATATTTAAAATTTTCATTAAAAATTTTGTAATTTTTTCCTCGTGTTGTTAGTTTATTGCTATTTCACACAACTTATGGGTGACATGTTGCCCCTTGGCAGCCTGTTATCCATCCTTGGTCCTTGGGTCAGTGGCATACGCCAAGAACAACTGTCAATCTACATCAGTATCTTGGACCCTTGAGTTGTCACACAATAAAATCATGACTTTCATTCACTGATGTATTTATCCATATATCTTTTTTAACTACAGTGTATTATTTAACAGAAAAAGTCTTGAATCAATGAATTCTGATTATAGTTGTCTTGATTTAAAGAAAAAAAAAAAAAAAAAAAGCATAAAAATGTGCACCAGTTCCACCAAATGTTATTGCGGGGGAGTGAAATGTACTGAACGTGTTGTAGCCCAAACTTAGGTATAGTCACTATTTTCACACCATCCTAAACACAAATGTAGATTTTTTTAATGCCATCAAACCAAACCAAAGACCAAGACAGAAATCATCCAGTTCCACCTAAAAATATCCTTTAGTGTGAGCATCATTCGATATTGTTCTTCAGTATTGTGAAACCAATGTGCCATAATTTTCATTTAGAAAAATGTCCCAATGTTAAGTTATAAATTGGGTCAGTGTAGATACAATAACAAAATTTTCATGTTTCATTTGCTACTGTCTATTACTTCCACAATAAACCATCATGAATGTCAGCAGATATCTGATTTTTTTGTTTTGATCCAGGGCAAAGATCAAGGTCTTTTGAGAAAACACTCAGGGCTTAAGCCCTTTAAGCCATCCCTTACTCTGCCTATGGATGTCATGCCTGTGTTTCATAGTTAACACATTTTCAAAGTGAAAAGCAAAAAAACAAAAAAAAAAAAAAGAAAAAAAAAAGAAAAAAAAATCAAGGTGGCTGTAGTTATGTATCTTGGCCACTAGAGGGCACTAAACATTCACTTTATTATTGAGTCATCAAAGCCATACTACAAGAGCTTATGGGGTATTGTTCATTCATTAATAGTATTAATCAACAAACTAAAACCAGTGTTTATTCCATTAAAAAACATTAAAGTTATTGATTTTGAATCAATCATATAAAAGTGATAAGGTTTGATGATAAATTCAGACACAGGCAGTGTTTCAGTTGATGGCTTTATTCCTGCTGGTGTTTGTATGTTCTTCAGTAGGCTTGGCCTACACAATAACGACACAACAGACAAGTGAACACACCAACACACTCATGACATACATCAGACACAAACTGAGATTCTAATCGATTAAAATATCGTTGATTTGTTGAATGCCCTTTGACATCAGATGCTAATGTAAGTCTGATTTCATTAATGAGAATACAGTTTCATTTTTCATAGTCTTAAAGTGCAGTTTGTAGAAAAACACACTTAGGTTATAAGTCATCTGGTAAGGAGAACTGTCCATAGCTTTCTAAATATTGCTCTTGAAGTACTCAGATTGGTTTCCCTGCTATTCTAGAAGCAACCCAAGACCCGTTTAGGATGTTAGTTATACAAATTAAAGCCTCTAAAACTCCGAACTTACAAAGATATATAAGCGTACATATAAGCATTAATTTATATCAAAGCATAGCTAGGGCTGATTGATTCAGGTGGTGCATAATCATTAACCTGCTGAAGGTAAACTGGCCTCTGACCTCTGGACTAAAACGTGAGAAGCTGAAGGCACGTGCAGGTAATATGACTATTTTATTGCCTTGAAGGTTTTTATTTGGGGCTATTTTACCTGAGAATCTGACTAAGAGTGTCACTTAGCCCCATTTCCACCTCCTCTGTCTCTATGTGTGACACCTCTATTCTACAACGTGCCTCCTTAACCTCTGCACCACCTCCTCCGCGTTCACCCACGGGACCGTGACCGCCTTGAACTCCCCGGGCATGGCCTCGTGGATCTCTGTAATCAGTCGGTGCATGGGGAAGTCCCTCCTCGGGAAAGCCACGTCCCGGGGCCCAAGGGAGTGTGCAGGGCAGAAGTCGTTGGCTCCATCACCCACGTAGAAGACCCTCTGGTACGGCCGGCCTCTCTCCTGCGTCCTGCGGGCCACGTAGTCCCTCACCACCACCTGTTTGCACATGTTGTCAGGGCATCGTGGGCAGTCGTGGGAGTGGAATGGCCGCATCACGAGCCTGCCGTCTTTGTTGAAGGTGGCCGGGTTGGTGAAGATCCGGTGGAAGAGTTGGCGGGCCCCCGCGCGCCGGAGCCACGACTCGATGAAGAAGGTGTTGGCGTCGGACACAAGCACCACCTCAAAGTCCTGCTGGGGCCGCGTGCGGAGGAACTGGAAGAGGGTGATCATGCCAGGGGTGGCCGGCATCTTCTCCATGACGTTGCGGATGTCGCTCTCCGTGACGCCCTGCTCAGCCAGGTAGGCCAGCACGCGCTGCATGTACTCGTTGTAACGGCCGGGCTGGTATGTGTCCTTCAGCCAGCCGGGGAGGTACTGCCCGGGAGCTGCCTGGACCACAATGTCATCGCTGGTTTCATCCACGATCGTCTCATCGAAATCGAAGAAGATGAGGAAGCGCTTGTCGTTGGAGATGGAGGCCATGATCTCTGCACGCCTGGTCCTGGGGGGCTCTCTGTCGCCTGGGGGGTGGGGTGGGACATAACAGCAATTGAAGATCGAATCCCCCATGACTGATTTATGCCACACACTTCTTATAAACTGTTGCCAAGTGGCATCAAATCTCCACTTCACACCCCATGAGAGGCAGGCCACGAGATGGAGGCTACTGGGGATGGATTTCTGGGTGACATAATATACGAATAGGGTAAAAAATAGGGTAAAAAGAATTAAAAACTTGTAAGATAACACATTGATAAAATAACCATGATAGGTTCTAAAATTTTGAGATTATTGCAGCCAGCAGCTGTGCAGCACATCTGCAAATCTCTGACCTGACTTTCTGCAAAGCTAAAAAGGGAGGAGGGAATTGTGGGGTTATCCTGCTGCAGCAAGAGAGAGAATTAGGAGGCAAATTGGATTATTTGCATTCTACATTAATGTAAAATGGGCTACATGCAGATCCTGCAAGCAAGCCAGCACACTGAGGATAGCAAATGTGCACGAGCAAAGCAGGGCAGTCCTTTATCTTTTACTCAAGTGTAGCCTAAACAAGTTTCTGTCTGCATACCTGTGAGTGGAGGCGATGTCAGAGGTGGATGTCCGCCGAGCTCACGTGTTTTCCCGCGAGGCGCCCTCAGGCTGAGCGGGTGGTTTTTGTCTGCATGGGAAGAGAAACAATGCAGTTTTCAACAAGAAAGAATCTCACAGAATAACAGTCACGTTAAACAAACATTACAACAGAGACATGGGCTACTTGAAATTTCAGGGAAAACAGTAATTCTACGGCTATGTCACGAGCTCCGTTTGAACTTGTCAGCTCGCCTCTCTTATCTGCACTAACCTACACCAATATCAAAACAAACAGCAGCAATAAGCTCATGTGCGGTAAAACTGCAACTCTTTCGAAACTGAGAGTCTTACAAAAACAAAGAAAAAAGGTATTACTGTTGCTCTGCCGCTGGTTCCAATCCGGTCCGGTCTCACTGGGAGTAGAAGCAGAAATTCGCCGGTTTGCCGGTGGGACGCGCACTTTTATGTGACAGTCCAAACCACCAGAGCCATCTCACACGTGACCGCGCCTACTAGTCCGCCCCTTTAATAACAGCCCACTAAGCGCGTGCATGGCAGTTAGGCTACTTTCAAGGAAAGAAAGGGGGAGAAAGAAAAACAAGACAGAAAAACAGACAGGAACTGCTCTGTTTCCTGAATACCCACAGGGCTGTGTTTGTTAGCAAAGTGGATGTGTCAGTATTTGTTCTGTCTGTGTTTTTACACGTTATTAATGTATGTTTCCAGGCTGTTATAGCTCATACACAAAATGTATTCATAAAAATGCACTGGAAAGATTTACAAATGAGAAGAATAAACACTAACAGCCAAGAAAAGATCTGCAAATTTGAGTTAGAAGCAAGGAAACATTATACATGGTGCCAAGTTGTATCCAGTCACAGGAGCATAATCCTGAGTATTAATCAAGATTAGTCAAATATGTCCCATGGTGTGATACAATAGACCACAAGAGTTTAAAATGTGTTTCACATACAGTTTTGAGCCTATTATTAGAGCAACGGCCATACAGTCAAAGATTCCCTCCATCAACAGGCTGATAAGAATTTGGGTCAGTTTCAAAACAAGGTGTGCTTTCAGGATGACCTCAATAATATGAAGTCTGATTATAGAACAAATCAAAGATTTAATAATTCAGATCAAACGTGGAGGATTTCCCAGTATTTAAAGCTCCTGTGAGGAATTTTAAGCTGGTTATGAAACAGACTGATTTTAACACTGATGTCTCTTTATGACCTCCAAAAGCAAACTAAATCATCAGAAAAAGAATAATTTCCCTAAAGATGTTTGTAATACCTGAAACTCCTGTTTATGTGGGGTAGGTGTCAGATTAGCAGTGGGAAAAGCTTTAGTTTCACATTTACACCAAGAGACAAAAAAATAATGAGTTGATTAAAGGTTTGTTAAAAAGCACAAATTGCACTTGCTAAGTAAAATACAACAAATAACAGGTTTAGCTTTGTCTATAGGGGGCGCCAAAGTCAGGACAGGATACAAGCTTTAAAATCAGCCAGTTTCACATATGTGCTCCTTGAAATTTCAAGACAATTTCAGGCAAACTACCCTGAAAATCTTAGTAAAAAGTTTATTCACATAAGCACCTTAAAGCAGTAGACTTTGTGGAAGTGGAACCCAGGCAACTTATTGATGTTATGAGTTTAGCCTTTATTTCAACAATATATAGTTCAGCATGTTCACAGTATCAAAAATGGTAGCACTTTACTTCAGTGGTAATTACCTAGTCATGTTAGAGAAATATGTTTAATTATCTAGTCATTTCTCAAGAATACAGTAGCAATTGCCTAGGGATAAGTTTGTATTTTACAGAGTAAAACCTCTGTAATATTAAGGAAATATTTACTGTAATATTGTGTTAATTATTCCACATAATACTGCCCCAATTCTCTGTTAACTGGGTGGTGTTTAACCCTTAAACCTGGTTATGTTGTGCCAGTTCTCTGGAAATGAGGTGATATTTTAGTAAGTAATTTCTTAGAAATAAGATGGTACATTTCTACATCAGATGCCTGATTTCATTATTTTATTTATTTTGGTTTATAAGAGTGAGTCCATTCTGAGTAATTTTCAAGTCAATTTAGAGTTAGAGTAAAATAATCACCTAATTACCAGAGGATTGCCATAATATTACACAAATTGCTTATCATTTATTCATTATAAGGTAAATACTTCCTTAATATTACCATATTTTAAAGTTTATTACTCGGTCAAATTAAAACTCAAATACAAGGCAATTCTTGAGAAACTAGATATTTACGACTTATTACTATAAAATTACCAGGTAATTAGGGCCCACTAAAATAAAGTCCCCAAAAAGAGCAGAAGAACTACATTCTAGCAAACAGAAATATAATGAAGCAGTTTCACTTCCGGACAGAAACTGTGCCAGTTGTTCACACAGTCAACGATCACACGCCAGTCTTAGGACACAAAAGCCACCACGCCCTACCGCTTATTTTCCCTGAATTTCACTAAATAATCCTCGCCCAGTACCTCCATCAGCTCACCTGATTTCAAGTGAAAAATTTTCTAAGGGCCTAGCAGAAAAGTGCCATTAAAGTCAGAGTGAAACAGGCTGTTTTCACAGAAATTTGGCTTTGTGCAAGTGTGACAGCTTGAAAGTCAATTCCTTGCTGCAGAAAAAAACCTTTGTCAATACTTTCTACAACAAAAATTCACATGAAAAAGACAACCAGATGAGATTATTCTTTAAGAAGTACAAAATCAGCCAGGTTCAGCTTTGTCCACAGGGGTTGCCAAATCTGACACAAACTGAGTGTTTTCATAGGAGCTTTAACTACAGTGAAACCTGAGCTCCAGAGAGGGATGTCAGCTGCTTGTTTCGCTGCAATTCTCTACATCAAACATCATAAACACAGAAATTAATGAAGTGAGCAGCAACAACCAGAGCAGTGAACGCTCCCTCTGGAAAAAAAAAAAGAACAACAGCGTGAAGCCCTCCTCTCCTTATCTCCCTGCTGACAGACACAGCCTCCTCCCTCCTCAACCCCACCAGGCGTAATGACTAACAGCTGGGGTGGCGGACTATTTTCAAACCCAAATGGGATGAATGCAGATGCACAGACAAGTGTGTTATTATCTCCAGTGCTGGTGAAGTGAGCCTCGCTACCTGACCACCCACTCACCATCAGTGAGTCACTCGCACTTTTTCTCGCTCGGATACCTTACAGGATTACGTGACTCATTGCAGGGCCTCTTAAAAAGATGGAGATAGAGGGCATGCAGCGTTTTAGGAGGATTTCTACAAACAGTTTAGTCGTGATGTGGCTTTGGAGGAGGCAAACTACAAATGCAGTTTGTACTAGAGCCAGATGTTTCAATAAATTTCTTCACACAAAACTGAAATATCTTTTCAGTTTAATATTAAAGCTCCTGTCTGGAACTTTGACTTTGTCATGTCTGGACGAAGTTTTTCCAGTTTCTCTTAAATCACCCCAGTATATGAGCTGCAGTACACTTTTGGACTCACAAATACTGAAATCGTTTCCATTTCATTAGACAAAGTCCACAACATTCAGTTTCTGTGCACCTGTGTTGCTTTTCTTGTACCACCTTTTTTTTTGCTGAATTGAGCTTGCACATCTAGTAACAATAGTTGAGCTCTCAGCTTTCTTTACATGCATGGTTATGACCTTACAAGGGAGGAAAATTGGTTAAAAAGTACTGTCAACCCCTGCCAGACTGACAAGACTGGTCTATAGCTCCATCTAAACTGTAATGCCAGCACCCGCCACTAGTAGCCACTCTCAGACCTTCCCACCCACAGAATGTGCACCCCCTTAGTTGTAAATTTATTGACGTTATCAATGCATGTGTGTCGGATCAGTACCATTGGTGCTAGCATGCTTCATTTCTGATAACTAAATTACTTATTTGTGCCAATTTCAACCCATTTTCTCACTGATTTTACCACTTTTTAGCATCTTTTTCATCACCTTTATTTGCAATTATACCATTTTGCCTCTCTGTAACTTAATATCAGCTAATTTTGCCACTTTTTCAAACTCCTCACAGGAGCTTTAAAATATGGTTGACCTAAAATGATCTGGTTTTACATTAAGAGTGAGGCTGGGCATTACCTAACATGAGAATCTGTGCCAAAGGTTATGGACAGAAAAGAGCAATGACCGCACATACCGCTTAGCCAACTGCAAAACTCTCTGATCAACTGCTAGACAATCAGAATTTATTTAAAAAGGACTTGCATAAGTTATTTTCTTTGCTCTTGCACATCAAGAGAGAAGGAAGCAGTCACAAAAGGGGATCTAAAACTTCCCTTGTCATTTAAGTGCAGTGACGGCACAGCAGCTGACTTTTGTGCTCTTCATGTGCAGCCAGCAGACGCTGTTTGGTTACAGGTGAACCCAGTGAACCCCAAACAGAAAAACAACAGCACTCAGCTAGAACTTGGCATGAAAGGTGAGTGAAACCAAACTACATCACCCTCTTTCAGTTATTTTCTTATGTATCTCATGTAATCACCTGCCTGTGTTTTTATATCTAAATCTTAAACTTTACAAGTGAAGATAAAAAAGACACATCTGTGATAATCATGGCTACTTGTTTTTACTTTCAAAGTTAGCAGTCAGTTAAATGTACATTATCAAAAAAGGCCCAACTTTTTCCACCTCTCCCCACTCTCCAGATAACATACAAAAAAGGACAAACCAGGACATTATAAAGCTGCACATTTTGTACCAGATACAATAATAAAATACACAATGCTACATTAAGTGGTTAAAAATACAAAGGGGAAAAAGTATATTGATTTTTTAAAACATCTTTAAAGAACATACAATGTTATTTTATCCTAACTAGCCAAGGATTTTAGTAGAAAGTGCATTCTATATAACAAAGAAAGGAGGAGGAGAATCTTTCGGCAAACAGGACGTGATAGAGAAGAGCTCCATGAATGAAGATAACAGAAGAATGGATATCAGACAGTTTGGAGGGGCTAGTGTAAAGTCGCCAAAGCAAAGACTTTCACTTTTAGGGCGAGTGCCCACACTGAAACTAAGGTGTTCATCATTTAACTTAAAGAAATGTCCATCATTTGCTCTGGTTCACTCCACACTACCCACTTCCAACCGGGATTCTCCTCCTTTCCTTGCCTAAAAACATCCACTCAAGGTAATTGCCTCCATCTTTTTTCCCATGCAGCTGTAACTGCACTCTGTTCCACAATGCATTGTCAGTCCCTCCTTTTCCCTGCGCCTCTCCTACGCAGCAGTAAAGTGCAGAGAATACACACAAATGAAAAAGGCTTTAAAATCAAAGAAAAAATATGAGACAAAAGATTCATACTGCAAAATGCTGAAGCACAGCAGTGAAACCAAGGGGGGTGCAGGGTGAAGCAGATAATGTAGCGGTGTAAAGACCAGCAGAAATGGCAGGATAATTGCAGGTCTCAAATAAAGAAGAGGGGCATCCTAAACTAGTGAGTGTAACCACTTCAGACTGAGTGGTACAAAGAGGATGGTGTTGAATTTACTGCTATTGTCAGCCTCAGATATCCCTAAATAATACGCGTATATACGGGGCACACTGTGTAAAAGCAGCTTTTGGTACAAGAGCACTGGGGACGACCAGACACACATACTGGTAGAGGCTAATGCATGCACTCATTCTCTCACGCACTCACAATTGTCAATGCTACAACTAAACACGCATCATAGCCATCTCTGCTTCCTTTAAACAAAAAAACATTCACACCATCGGCTCTTACATTAATAATGTAACTCTAGCGCTGACTTGATCACATATTTGCTTATCTATACATGAAATTCAAGGTATTAAAAGTTGTATCACTGCCTTTTATCCTGACATTTCCTATCATGTGCTAACAGTATATCTACACTGCAGAACCATTCATTAGCTTAAAACTGAGCAAATTATCATTAAAAAATAAACATGAATGACTCATTTCTGCGTAGGCAACATTCGACAGGTTTAGACGTGTTTGCCTGTATGGATCAGTATGTCAGTATGATTTAAGAAAAAATACACCAAACTGGAATATAGGCTGAGAGGAATATGCATATTGTCCTGTTAAGAACTGTGATGAAAAAGGTCCCAGGTGTGTTTACTGAGCGTGTTAAATGACCTTTAACATGGTAACCCGTATCATTTGGACAGCAGCCAAAGGGAGGTGGGGGTAAATCCTGATGGGGCTATGAGTCGGGCCCCTCACAGTGGCAGTATTTGACAGTCATCTAAAAGCATCTGTTAACCAACAGTACTGAGAGCTGAGGTTGCACCGGTCACAGCGAGTGAGCCAGTGACCGTGTGGTCTTCGTCTTTCGTGTGTGTGTGCTTGAGTGAATGTGAGGATGAGTGTCAGCATATCCTGCATAACTTGAGTATCTTCATCGTAAAACATCAGATCAAATCTCAAAGCCGCTGTAGAAAAGCCAGGCTGGCAAGACGTGTTCTGTATAACACAATACATTGCTATTTTGTACTAATACACATCTGAAAATCAAATGGAAAAGCAAAATTAAGAACTATTTTTTTTGTACTGGAATGGAAAGCACCGTTGAGAACCATGAGATGAACCCAGAGTTTCTAGATTCAGACATTTACCAAACCTTTTGTCCAAGTTCCTTTAAAAAATACCACCCTCTAAGGTTGTCAGAATCTTCGATACTTCAATACAGTAATAATCTGATACTAAAGTACTGAAGCCTTTAAATAACTTCAGCCATATTTCTAACTGAAGGCTATCAAAAGCAAGAGAGAACACAGTCTAAATTGCACAAATATTTCACTGAATTTGTGAATTTTAGACAGCGCAGGATTTTGCCTGCAGTTTTTGGTAACTAAAACAAGAAATTGCCTTCTATTTGTGTTGTCATGGTATCAAAACAGGTATTAATATTGTTAGATTTTCACTAGAATCAAATCCAAGCTTAAAATTCTGATATCATGACAAGCCCACCCCCTCCCCTCTCCACCCCACCCTTACTGTAACCTCTGGCACTACTGCTTTTGCCTCTCTTGCAGAAAGAAAGCCCTAGCCTTGGCCTTAGGACAGACAAAAGGTTCATGTTGAACCAGTTCCAACATTCATTAAACATTTGTGTCAGGGGGCCTGGGCTCTGCTGTACAGAGAGGAGGACAGGTTGAGTATTGCTATGGGGAGGACCCGCACACAAAGCAAGAGTCCGGACCAGTGTTCGACCATGAGTCGACTTGACATGAAGAGGAAAGTTCAATGACACTGATCTTTGAAGCCCAGGAAATACATACATTAACTTCCATCAGCAGCTTTCGGCGAATACAAGAAACTTTACACCTGTGGATGTACAACACAGAGCTCACACAGAGGTCATCTTGAGTAGACTTTCTAAGAAAATGTACACCAAAAATAATCTAGAGGTTGTTGAATCTTTGTCAGTTGAACAGAGTATTTAAGTCCAAGCGTGTGGAAGTCTAAACCACACTGATGTGCAGGTTTAGATTGAATGGTTTAAACCTGTTCGAAAGGAGCACCCGACCAGACTGAGATACTGAGGCAGGACAAAGAGAACGAGAGGATCAAGGCGAGGTGAGCCGGAGCACCGTTCAGTGGTGCTGCGGGGCCCCGGGGCCTTTGTCAGGGGGGGCCATGTGGTGCAGGTAGCTGCTGTCTTCGTGCCCACAGTGGTTTAAGGGCTCACTCTTAAAGAGAGCTGGGGGCGGGGGCAGGTGGGACACTGGGGGCACAGCCAGGTGGTGGTGGGGGTGGGGCGTGGCGTGTTGGGGTGCGTTTGGGAGGTGTTGCTGGGGTGTCTGGGGCAGTGGGTGGTGGTGAGAGGGGGTTGAGTGGAGCTGAACGTGGGAGAAGGTGTGCCCCACAGGGCCTCGTGGAGGTATGGATGCTCCTGTCTGGCTGAGGCCCAGAGGTGCTGAGGTGGTGGCTGGGGTGGTGGCCGAGGGGCCGGGGCCAGAGGAAGGGGAGGTGAAGGTGTTGGCAAAGATGCGGACAGGCACAGGGGGGCCGCTGGTCTGCAGAACGACAGGGCTGGTGACCCGGAAACACTTCTCTTTGTGTGCTTTCAGCATGTTGGAGAAGCGGAAGCGCTGGCCACACACCTCGCAGGGGTACGGCTTCTCGCCGGTGTGGGTGCGACGGTGGCGCTTCATGTTAGGCCGGCTGGTGAAGCTCTTCCCACAAATCTCACAAATGAAAGGCTTCTCTCCTGCACAGATTCAAAGACAGACTGATGAGTGGGGGAAAAACATGTTTCTACTCACAACAACATGAAAGCTTCACAGAGAAAAGGTTCTGATGCATCAGTCACATCCTTTTCTAGCAAAAGCGATTTTAAATCATCAGCCACTCACAAAATGACAAAGTTAACTTTCTCCCTCTAACCATTTCTCTCCACAGAGAGCAATAGCTCTCTTTTAAAAATGCTAATAAGTTGCCATCTTGTATTGAGAGTCTCTGCTGTCAACCCACCCACTCCACAGGAAGCTATTACAATTCACACTTTGAGGAGAAGAGATGTGAAAGTGAACAACAGCAGCTCTGTAGGAATGCCGCTCTCATTAACCTCCCTCCATGGAGCCACTGAATGTGCCTGCTACCACCCACACAGGCGTCTATTAACAGGCTGCTGAAGGGCTCTGTAAATGCCTCGTTCTGGGATGTTACATGTGAAGATGCACCAAACAAACTGAATATCAAAAGGTGACACTCAGCGTGCTTGTCTTCTTTAACTGTTGCTCTTTACTCACTACAGATCATGAAAGATCTCTGTACGGTGAACCAAACGTTTGGAGTTTGCTTTAAACACGTCTGCGTCTATTATAGAGCAGTGCTGGGTGTGTCTCCTACTGTAGGAGGCTAAACTAGTTCCTCCTATCCAAGGAAATTCGTGTAATTACACCTCACAAATAGAACTGTGAGGGCCGACAAAGTAGTGTGTCCACCCACGACAGGCAGGGCTGGAGAGAACGGTGAAGGACGTGCAGGCTGCACTGCTCAGTTTGGTTTTAGAAATAGCAATGCAGTGGGAACAGAAAATCAGAGGGATAGAATACAGCATGTGTCGGGGTAGTCATTATAAGCCACAATGTATGCAAAGCCCTCTTTGATGTAGAACGTCCCCATCATTACAAAATCTGGGCAAGGGCTTCCTGCTCTTTGCGCTGTAATGTTAAGGTTGAAACATCCCATGGCTTTCTTTTTATAGTCAGTGCATGGTGAACGCCTCGCTGGACCAACCCAGGAGCCATTTTAGGCAGAGTTTTTATTTCTAATCTTTTGGAAATAAGTCTCATCTTTTCTAAAGTGAAAATGTAAGGCTTTGTTCTGGTAAAAAACACCATTTGGACTCAACTCAGGTTGGAAATGAACAACAAGGAGTCCGTTAGGAGGGTTTTATGTCCTTATTTACATGTAACCAAAGGAATGGGAAGATCAGGCACAGTACACTTATCCCAATCTTCTTTGTTATTCACTATAGCAAGACTGTGATATTTAAATGTAGATCCTGGAAAGGAGATGTGCAGAGAAAGAAGGGATGGCTGGTGCCAAAAAGGCGAGACATAGTAAGGCTCTGCTGAGTGAGTGTAGTGATTTTCCCTTTTTCAGACAATATATAAATCAAAGACTCTGATTCATTTCTCTTTCAATGCTCACCTTCAGTTATGTCACTTTCTCACTTTCAGGTAAGTTGGCCGCACAACTTTAAATCAATAACGTTATTCACTTTAAGTCCTAACTCCACTCATACTAGTACAGAGTATACCATTTTCTGAGTCTAGCGTACAGGTTTCACTTATTTTGATTTCTGATTTCTAAGTAGAAAGATGCTCTTAGGTGTTGATCAATCCATGATGGTTAATTGTGAGGTGTTTCCCAAGCAGGAAAATAAACAGGACTGGAACAATAGCCTGAAAACTAGAGTTGGGTTCAGTACACATACTCAAAGCATACTTATGCATTTCACAAACATGACTCGATATTTCTCACCTGTATGCGTTTTCATGTGCTCATCAAAATACTGTTTCATGTTGAAGTCTTTGCCACACCATTGGCACATGAACTGCTTGTGTCCGATGTGAATGCTCATGTGGGAGCGCAGCTGGTACTTGTATTGGAATCGCTCGTCACAGTTCTGCAGCAGAAACACATAACATACATGCAGCACGTCAGGATATGTCACTTTGTGCCTCTTTCTGTGTTTTCCAACTTTCAGGATTTGAAACAATCCGGTTTCTTTTGAGAGTTAAAAAAAAAAAGCACACATAATTGCTGTAGACAGCGACTTCAAATGACCTACTTTTCAATCCTTTACAGAAAGTAAAGCAGGTCAGTGGAACTGGTTAGGCATGTATAGGGGGTAGTGCATTGACATCTGTTTAGATTTAAATATTTCACTTCTGCTGAAACTGAGAACAAAGTCATCATTAGCGCCAAGACATCAGCTTGTTCTCATCTTGGAGAAGGTTCTTATGAACCTGTTCTATACATGTAAGGCATAACATTCAAGCAGACGGCTAACGATATTCTGGTTGGTAGTGTATGTAAAGGCACAACACATTTGCTTTCAGGTCTTTTCTTACAGTGAGATATTAGTGATCTCCCTGACACCACCTGGATAAATAAAAGCCTGTGGTTATTTCCCCTCCCTCACTGAAATCCATAAAAGACTCCAAAACCAGAAGAATGGCCTACACATAAAATACACTCTTAAAAAAGCATGTAATCATATGTTACAGGGTTAGAGGACTGAAAACATTTCATTAAAGCAGCTCCACCCATACACACATGTTCCCAGAGAGCCGTCCATTTGAGCTTTACATTAAAAGATCTTGGGTGGGAGTTACCCCCCTCAATCTGTCAACTTCCCTTGATTTAACCAGTCACAACATGTATAAGATAAACTGTAACCAATCCTTTTAGTCTGAAATAATCGTTAAAATCTTCCCACACAAAATGCTTTTATAAGAGATTTCAAAAGCTGTGAAACATTGAGAGTTTAGTTCTACATTTATATACAAAATGTGTGGTTTGTTAATTTTTGACATGGTCTGGCTGAAGCTCGTCTGCTGAGTGCTGATGACATAACTGTCCGATGTATTTTCACACCACAGGAGGAGGCTCCCACGTCTGAGAGACACTCTTCTGGTTAAAGACGTGAGGGAAAATATCTTGAGGCTCTTTTTACAGCATGGAAGCACAAAACCATCAACAGTAACCTTCAGTTATTTCAGAAACAGCCAATCAGTTTAAAGCTTAAAATAAATGATCAAAAGGCAAGCAATTACATGACGAAATGATAATTAAGAGTTTGTCTTATGATACAGAATTAATACTGGCAATAATTCAGTATGTCAACATTACAAACAATCTGAAATGAATTGAGTCTTCAAGGCTGTTTAATGAGGAAAATAAATGAAACGATGCCTGCAGAGAAAACTTTCACTCACAAAAGGGACCGACAGGCTTTTGCACCTGCTAAACCAGTGCAAATTAGTCAAAAAGACTCAATCTTATCCACAAAATGCACACGCAGGGTTAAATTTAAAAAAAAAAAAGAACAGTCTGTGCTCTGACTATGTTTACTTTTACCTTTTTTTAATAATCTATTTCAATTTATTTTACCATTTAAATATTATTCATGTTTTATCTTTTATTCTATGAACTTTGACCAATCTTGGTTGTTTAGGTATGCAAATAAATAAAGTTGACTTTATCTCACTTTCTACCCATTAATTGAGCTATTTAGGAAAACAAAATTAAATGAGATTCACACTCCATTGGACGCAACCCGGTGTATCAGTTTAATTGTTGACCTTGGTAACTGGTGACTCTCAGCCAACTGTGTTCATGGAAGTGGAGATCTTGCAAATGCCTCTTTGTTTATCCTTTTTAATCTTAATATTTTTTATTATGTTAACATATCTTCATCAGATATGTATTTAATAAAAAACTAAACTAATACAAATAGCCACGGATGCACTCAGCTGAAAGTCACCAGTTTACATGGTCACTTTCTGAACTGTAACACCAATCCTATTCATTATTATTTTTACAGGTTTAAATGTCAACTTCTAAAACAAATTATCTTCCCCAGCTGGTTTGATAGACATGTTTGTTTCTATGTGACAATAAGACATCATGAGATGAAGAGAAATGTTGTCTTGGTTTCTCAGTTTGTCTTTTAAAATCTTGCCTTTGCTAAGGTGTTGACTGTCACACCTCTAAACTGCCTCTACCACACATGCACATACTTTACTTTGCAATTGTGCTGCTACATGGTTGACACACGCACCAACCCAAAGCTTTGGATGTGTAGCAGCCACGATTGTCACGTCCTCAAGTATATTTCAACTCTTAGGTTAGAAAAATAAGTGTTTGATGAAAGTTGCTGTGCTGCAGTATTTAAAGCGAACTTTCCAGTGATCACAACAGCAATTCTGCATCTATACCACATAAAAATAATCTAAAACTATCCATTAATACAATCTGTAAATATTCTTTGACATGACTATTGTAAGAATGATTGTTTTTAGCTTCATTTGAGAGATTGTCCATTTCTCCTTTTAAGTATTTATTACTGTATTCAATGCACATTAGGGTTCCTACACTCTGTTAAAACATCAAGACTTTTAAAGACCTTAACTGAGAAAAATGAGGACTAAAATTTCTGATTTTATGCAGTATGAAAAGTCAGTGGTATAGGACAAATATGTTTTCTAGTCACAAAACCCCAAATCTGATAATTCCTGGAACATTTAATGCTGCTATTGTATCAATGCACCATATACTTATATGTACGATATAGTTTAACAGGTATGCTGGGCTGATTCTTAAGTTTTAACAACTGAAAAGGAGACTAATTTTTTTTTTCCAGAGAGGAACTGTCAAAATAAAGGTCGCTGTATAAAGATTTAGGTGGGTAAGTTGGTAACCTGGAGGTTAAACAACTGGACTTTATATAAGGCATATATAATCACAGAGAGTAATATTAAATCAGAAGGGGGTATGGGGTCCTCCAGAGGATATTTTGAGCATTTAATAATTTATTACCTGCATTCTAATGAATATCTATGAAACTTTTGGTTGTAAAAATTCAATTAGAAAACAAAACTATTGATTAAAGCCCCATAAAGGGATTTAAAAAAGCTTCATTTTAGGTGTACTGTATGACAGGTCGATGTGTTTTGAACCAACAGGCCAAATTTCTGTCATGAAAAACAATTCTTATTTTATAAAATAAAGCCTCGAAATCATGGAGAATAAGGAAGTAAAGTCTGCTCTAGGATGGTGTGGATATGTCAGTTACATGAGCTGAAGCCACACCCACTCATGAGAAATACAATCTTAAATAAAAAAAAAAAAGCTTCTGATCAGAGCGTAGATGTCTGGCTCTGTGCTGGAGCAGAGACAGGTTGGGGATTACTGTTTCTGGTACCATCACTCTGCTATGATGATTTTTAATGACCCACAGGCCACCATGGTTGATAGATTTGGGAAATTAACCTCACAATAAACAAAAAAAATTGCTGGCTGTTAAATTTCAGCAAAGGCAGTAACTTTGATAACAGACTGTACGGAGATGAACTGCTCTGAGATAGATATCATTGTAGTGTTAGGGGGCGGGGTTATTCCTTTTCAAGGCTGGTGATCTGCTCACATAAAACCCAGCAAGGAAAGAGGTGAACAACTTTCTAATTGTCAAAATAAAAAATTAAGTCACACGCAGATCTCAGTGTTCTCACATAATTACAGCAACCTTATTCCAACATATATTTTGTGTTGAGACACAAAGTTTGGATTTAACTTTACAGGGACTTTAATAACAGAAAGAGAAAGCTATTTCTTTCATAAATCTCAAATTCTGAATGCATAAATGCAAAAAAAGAGATCAAACTCAAATCAATTTAGCTAGGAAACAAAAATTAGATATGTCATGTTTGTCAACCCAGCCCTCTAAAATTTAAAGTAAAAAATAGACTTTTCAAGGCTTTTTATGGCCTTAAATTTCAACAGTCCAATCTAAGACTTCAAGGATCAGCAGGAACCCTGGGCCTGAAGCTGATGGAAAACAGTATTTAGTTTCTTATTTTGTATGCAACAAAGTGAATCTTGAACTCAAGTAACCAGGGGCTTTATCAGTCCAGGGCTGTTATAGACTCAACACTTCATCTAGATGTGGAAAGGTCAGGATCTGTAAAATATCCAGGAAACAAGCGTACTTTTTTCTTATGAGTTGTCCTAGCTTCCTTGGTGTGAAAGATTAGTTTAAAATGGTAAAACTCGTATTTGCCAAAACTAGGCCACACCGTGTAAGCTTAAAAGTCTCCCCTTTCTCTCCCAGTTCATCCTCATTATGTGGACTAAACTGTGCTCAGCATGATAGCACAGCTCCTAACAGAGTAAAGGAGCAGATAGCTTCTCTCTACATTCAGATGCAAAGCAAGTGCAAACCGCACAGAGCAAGAGAAGACTGTAGTCACGTTTGGGCCTGAATATCATTAGCACTCTAGGCTTTGTGAATTTGACCCTGAGACAGAGCAGAAAGTAGAGTAATGGATGTGCAGTTTTTGAAGCCATGTGTGACAGAAATCCATTCTCAGTGAATCCGGCGCCCAGAGGAATCGAGGCTACTTAGAAAACTCGAAGTATCCTAGAAGCAGTGCACCAAGAAGGGTCAATCTTATGTCATCAGTGTAAAATGGCATCAAATTCGTCAAGCCAAGGAGCAAATGAAAGCCTGGTTTAAAAAAAATGCAAAGAAGAACAAACAAGCTTCCTTGAACTTTAACCTGTTAGGTAACACAAGCCAAATAATAGACACCACTGTATGACTGCCGGATGATAAATCTGTTTATTAAACATCAACATCACTGACGTTGATGAAAGGTTTGCCTTTCTAAATCATATATCCCCTGAGAGACAATCCAGTTATCAAGCAGTACAGTCAAGTACAAACAAGCTTTTTGTCATTGTAATACTAGCTTTAGTCTGGACAAATATAATCATTGTGAGCTAACAGCTAAAATCTGATTATGAGAGGTCACTCTAGATGTGGACTACACAGCTATTAACACTAATATGAATTGCATTAACCAGTTATAGGGACAGAGGTTTATTGTAGGGAAACTTACCTCACAGCGGAAAGGTTTCTCTCCAGAATGCTGGAGTGAGTGAACTTTTAGAGACATGCTGCGTTTAAACGATTTCCCACAAGTCTCACAGGTAAATGGCATGTCCTTTGTGTGTGCTGGGTTAAGGAAAGGAGATGGAAAAGGGAATGAGACAGCTCGTTCAAATAAAAATACCTATAACATAGTACATTATCATGCTTTTGTTGCCATTTTCTGCAGTACTGATGACAGATCAGATGACAGTAAAAACTGTTAAAAAAGGACCCGACTTACCGACCATGTGCTTTCGGACATGAGCCATAGTGTAGAACTTCTTCTCACAGATTTCACATGAGAACTTCTTTTCCGCATAGCCATGCACAATCTTAATATGCTCGTGCAGTGACCACAGCTTCTTAAAAGACTTGTTGCAGGAGACACACTAAATGATAAAAGAAAAAGAGAAAAATACATTAAGATTGTGAGTCTTATTGCTGAAAAATATTTAGCACATCTTAACATTGAGGCCACAAGGTGTGAACCAAATTTCTTTCATTGTACTAGAGCTCCCTCTAGTGGGGGAAATTTGTAATAGATCAAATTTCCTGAATTTCAGCAGGAAATCTGATGACAGTTCAAAGACCGAAGCGCTTTGATGCCATTAGAGAGAGAGAAAAAATAGAGGCCATGTTGTATTTCTTACATTTTAATGTTAGTTTATTGCAGCGTAATGGCAAGGTAAAAATTATGTGTTGTAAATGTTATATGTTCATAACCTTGGTGGCATTTATCATACAAACACAAACCCTGTGTATAGGGAGAGGCAGGCCTGAATAAATACCAAAACATGGAGCTTAAAGTGATGCCCAGAAAGTCTAATTGCGCTCATCCTTTTAAAGAGTCAATTATTTTGTTTTGCTTTCTCCCCCATGCCTCCTAGCAAACGCTGTCTGAGCTATCATGTGAGTGTTGTTTTTTCAGTCTCTCTCTTCTATCACTGAACCAGCAAAGATCTAGAAAGAAAGAGCTGTCATTGACCCCAAGATCTTCTTTGGGTTTTATCTTTGTAGAGGCTAGAAGTTTTATCACAGAGAAATTCAGAAGTCCGCCTGTGACAACATTTCAGAAATAACCTCACTGTCGTCTGGCCTATCTTCAATTTAAAGTTTAAACAAGAGTCGAAGTCGAATGACCACTACTGAGAAAACCAAGAATTTTATCTTACACTCCTAATTTTATTCATATACATTTTCTATAAACCATGTTACTAGGTAATATGCATTTTATTTGCTAAAAAGGTAGAAGAATCTACTTAAGATTAATCTAACAAGGGCCACATATATTTGCATCATGCTCTCAGTTATCATAATGACTGACTCATTCTGACTTGTTATTAATATTACTGACATACAGACGTGGTGAGGTTAGAAGCTATAATTTAGGAGTGAACTGAATTGCAGAAAAACCATGTCAGTAAAATTTAGACTACAATAATGTGAGAAATATCCTGTCTCTTAAACAGGTAAGCTGCCTCATAACTGTATTATTTCCTCTTCATTTAACTGAATTATTTACTCGAAAACTTGTTTTTCACAGTTGGAGAAGGTTTCAGTGGGTGTTACCAGCTACAAAGGATGGGAAAGAAATTTTTCAAGTGCAGATGCAAATCAAGCAAAACCCAAAAGGGGCTAAATCAAGACATTCAAAGCAACTACATTACCCCAGGGTGTTAATGATGTGTCACGCTGTTTCAGTTTTAGGGAAGTGAAATCCATATTGAGCCCACATCTAGCATAAAGAAAATTTAAGGCATTCAAGCCTCAGCTGCTGTTAAAGCCCCTGACAGACCAACAGATACGCTCTGCAGAGTGAACATAGCTGCCGTTTTGATTTTATTACAGATCTCAAACTTGGAGAGGAAAAAAACAAAGGTTTAACATGTTTACTGTATGCTGAATTAAGTACAGTGGCATGAGTAGATGATGTTCAGTTATTTACCAGGCTAGAGCAAAACTTACTGCTGACTGCAATCAGACTGACCTGTTTTCCATCACTATGCTAAGCTAGTGGTAGCATCAGTTATGCCTCACATGGACACTTTAACTAAACACACCTATTTAAACAGTGATGGCAGTATTGCAAAAATTCATTTCATGGCAGAAATTTTACCAGCGGCCGTGCTGATACCAGATTACTGCCCACCACTAGTCTGTGGTATTAAACAAGGTCAGAGAAGCAGCTGTAAACATGGTAAGTCTGTACACTCACGGCCCCTCTGCCAAAGCCAAGTTAAATCAGTGATAAGCATGCCTTTTCTTAAGTTAAATAGTTTTTTTCTTTTCTTGAGTGCTGTAATAGTGAACACCCACATCAGGAAATGTGGCATTTTCAGTTGTAATGTGAAACATCTCAGCAGGACAGAAATGAGACTTGAAACCACCAGTGCAGTTACAAAAACTTGAACACAGAGAGACTAAAACAATTTTTCTGAGATTTTATGCACAGACATGGGTTGAGTGAGTCATCACAGGCTTGTTTTTATGCCAGAATTATTATTAACTTAAACGCATTATCTCTTTTTATTTTGTTTTACAATACCAGGATATAATGCTATTACAATAAAGTGGAAAAAGTGAGATAAATTTTAGGCCACATCAACAAGCCTTGTATAGCCGTGTTTCCAACAGGGGGTCTGATCTGATTCAGCACGGTTTGGTATGGTTTATTACGCTAAACCCCAAAATAATTTGCGTTTCCACAGACACCAGCGCTCTCACTTGGTGCATGTCACAGACAGCGCGAGTCTGCTGGTCAAGCCGCAGAGTTACAGAAAGTATGAGTGACAGAAATCAGTAGGGAATAAGCAGTAAACAGCTTTATTTCAGCTGAAAGTGCTTTAAAAAAAAAACTACATTTTAATGATGTTAACAGCTGTCAGTACAGATCCTCAGCTGATGGAATACAGTACAGAGACGGTTTGAGTCGTAACGCTACATTAATATGCAAATATATCTACTCTAGAACAGTTTATATGACAAAATATGAAAGTTTAGAGCTGTACTGTGAGAATTCGCCACATTAAAAATAAAGTAAAAGTTCAGCTGGTGTTAAAATCAAGCTAGATTAGGACAGAAATCCGGGATGCCCTGATCTCGTTTTAAAATAGTCTGCTGCCTGAAGTTTTACAAACACGTTCAGCAACCACAGAGCGATGTTTTCACAGGTTACCTAACATAAGAAGTAGATTCATAACTAGTAATAGATGAGAATCAACTGTTCTAAAACTTCAGCATTAATTTAGTTTCTCATCCATCACAGATGGATCAGGCTGATGTGAGCCTTTGGGGTCTGCTTTGTGTTCTTAAAATCAGGTCCAGATAAACGTCAGGAAACTTGATTTGTGGCCAGATACCAATATCCATAGACTAGGAAACAGTTTGGATCTCCGTCCAGTCCAAATATTTCCCATTTAGCTAGATATTAGTCCATTTTTCTCCCGTTTTCGCCCACTTCTCACAGCGCAGACTTCCGTGTTTGCAGCCCTGAGGCGAGCAGCTGAGTTGCACGCTGACGTGACGTCAGTGCAGCCCCTATTGTTGTGTGTGTAGCTCCGCCTTTTTGGTACAGATAGGTAAGATTGGCACCCCTACGGAAGGGTGCCGAAAAGTGGGACGGTACGGGTCGGTTTTTTGGGACCCTTTCCAAATTTTGCTCTATGGAAACACAAAAAAATGCATGCCGTTCCGCAACGAACTGAGCTGGACCGCTTGGTGGAAAAAACCTATTAGTTATAAATCAATATTTTGGCTAAAGTCACTCAAAGAGATCCCACTGTTCAAACTGTTCTGCACAAAAACTTATTTGCACTATTATCTCATTAGAAAAACAGTTGAAATTAAGATATTGACTGTACTTATAGGGTATAAGAAAATGATTTCTTTCAGACAGCTTAGCTACCAATTTCATAAACACAGTATGTGGAGGTGCACTTCACTACTAATAAAATAAGTATTAATTAAAATAGTCCCAGTGCTGCACAGTTAGACTAACTGGAAATGCAATCACGATGTCAGGCTGTGCAAATACATAACATATGAAAGGCTGCAATAATCTTTGTATAACAAAGTACTGGAAAGGTTTTGAGTTTCCAGTATTGCCACAGCATTTACACTTTGTAGAAGTGCGTTTATTTTCAAAGAAGGGAATTTTTTTTTTCAAAATTAAGTTATTTTAAAGCAGTAGTAGCAGAACTTAAAACTCCAGGACTTGTAATTTTATTCTGCCACTAAATACTAAAAACTGTCATCATCCTCTGCATTTTCCTTCAAACCAAGCAAGCAGACTGATTGTATCATCTATATATTATATGGTAATTACAATAATAATTACAATCCCAAATTGTAGTATTATGTAACATAATCACAGTTGGACATCATTAACAAATTGTGCAGCACTGATCTCTACAGAAATATGTTGGAGGAATAGAAGTTCTCTTTACCTGGATGTTCTTCTCACAGTCGGTCTGCTGGTGTAAGGCCAGCTCACTCTCCAGGACAAACTTCTTGCCACACTTGTCGCAGATCTGCATCCGTCTGTGTGTGACGTTCATGTGCTTCTCCAGGTACCAGCGTGTGTTAAACACTCGGGGACACTTCTCACACGCCAGCAGCTCCTTCTCCTCCACCTCTGCTCGTCCTCCGGTTGCCGTGATGCCAGCAGACGATGGGGCTGATCTGGCTGACCTACGCTTGCTCTTTGGAGGCTCCATGCGCTTCCTCCGCCCTCTGGTGGTCATTCCTCCAGAGGCTGCGCTCAGAGAAGTTCTGAGGCTTTTCCTCCGTGGCTGGCTTGGCGCTGCTGTGCTGCTAGCTCCCCGACAGACTCGTTTTGACCTCGTTCTTCGACTCTCCATCTCATCTTCCTCGTCATCTTCTTCCTCTTCTTCATCAGGGCTGTCTTCTTCTTCCTCCTCCTCTTCTTCCTCCTCCTCTTCCTCATCCTCATCATCCTCATCGTCGCTGCCGCCTCTGTCAGAGTCGTCTGCTGCTGTTTCTGTTTTGTTGTCGCCCTTGGAAACATGAAGCGTCTGGTTGTTCAGGTTTACCTCGACGATGATCTGCTCCCGTTTGAAGCCCTCCTCCTCCCCGTCCTTGTCCTCATCCTCCCCCTCCTCTTCCTCCTCATCTTCGTCATCATCCGAGTCATCAGAAGTGCCGTCGTTTCCAGCCTGGGACAATTGTGTCCCCAAGGGGACCTCCTGCCCTGCTCCTCCTTCTCTGAAATACTGCTGATGTTGCTGTGGAGTCACATGTGGAGAAGGCAGCTGACCAATGTTCTGATCTCCCACGGATGGCTTTGCTGCCATTTTATTGTCCACTAACACAGAATAAGGCTTCCCACCAACCTCCCTCTTGTAAAGCTTGCTTGTTAGGTCCAGATCTGGGTTAGGAGGGTGAAAGTAGGGCTGGGACACCGGAACCCTGCGTGCGTCCTCCTGTGACATCCCGCCGAGGCTGGGGATGGAAACCTCTTCCTTAAGGCTCTTGCAGGATTTCATGAAACACAAGACCAAGGAAAAGACTTTATAGCAGACTAACCTACTCTATCAGGAGGGGCAGGGGATGCCACAACAATCCCCCGCCCTCCTTCGAATGAAGAGGCAGGAAGGAGGGGATGAGGTAACCAAGAGTCAACCTGATTCAAAAAGAGCATCCATGTTGTCCAGGGTAGGAAATGCAGTTGGAAAGACATACAATCTGCTCCAAGTTTTGTTCCATATGCTCAAATATCAGACAGCAAAATCCAAAGCTCAAGTGTCTTTGATGCTGAACATTTGAAGATAAATGTCTCGAGTTATTAAGTGAGATGCAGGCGACTGACAGATTCACTTTCTCTTAAAACTGCTCCCCTGCAGAGCGCCGGAGTCTTCAAATTGCAGAGCAGGTAAAGACGAGCTGAATGGCAGAGGTGAGACGAATGCCAGGAGGACTTCTGTATGTTGGTTGGAGAGCCATTTACAGTGCATCACCTATGAGAGAAGAAATATGAAGATGAGATAAAAGGAGGTGCTCTTCCGTCGTCTCGAGAGACCTTGAACCGAAACTAAAGCCATATTGTCGTGCTTTCAACACTGAGCAGCACATTTGCCCACAACTGTTTCAGTGCAGTGTGTAGGAGTCAAAACCACAGTGCTCACAAATGAATGTTTGTGGATTACAAGCAAGTATTGTAAATATGTCCTGGCCACAACTGAAACACCTCACTATAAGAGATATAGCAAGCATAGTTTGCTTTCTAGGGTGTCAAAACATGACAGATTTTTTAAAAGAGCATACTTCAACCAAGCTTTATGTGGAAGTATTATGAGCATGTCAAATCTATTCTAGTCAAGCTTGATAAATTAATTTCAATGATTTAGGAACTTTGCAGAATCCTACACAGAAAACTGACTGAACAAAAGATTGTCTATTTTCTAAACAGCACACACTATCTTGCACTCACACCTCTCATTGACTGTTGGAGAGCATAGTGTAACCACAGCTCAGGAGCGTGTATTGCAATCTAACCACAGGAAACTGTATTTCAACCTTACATGGCAGCCTGTGCAGTTTGGAAGCTGCAGTAATATCATCATGTTTATGCAAATTAAAGAAAAAAAACAACAACAAAAATCTTTCTTCGGGACCCATTTTTATGTATGTTTTTAACTTTCAATGCCGACTTGTACATGGTTGACACTCAGTCGACCTCAAACAACCTCACACCCTTCTCCTCATAATGAGAAGGCAACAGGGCGGTTTGTTAACTAGAAAACCTCCCTAAGCAAGAAACAAACAACACATTTCTTTTCTTGGAGGTGACAAACATCCTATCATCTTAACCTTTGCTAATTTCTTATGCTATCTCAGTTTTGACACAAACCACTTCACCAGCATCAACAGAGCAAGTATAAATAGGCCAAGAGGGACTTACAAATTTTAACAACATCCCACCAGACCCGGGAAAAGTACTTTGTTCTTGTTTTTAATTTACAGATGTGTAACATGAAGGGTTTCTAAGAGCATCGGATAAAGCAGCGAGACAGTGTAAAGGAGGGATCAAACTCTCCATGAGATTTGGAAACTGCAACCACAACTACCAAAAAGCCCCCTTTTTAAAAATCTTTGATATTAATTTTTCAGTCTTAAGCTCTCTTCTAATGATCCTGATAAAGTTGCTTTCTGTGACCACTGAACTAATTCTCCTTTCTATACCTGCGTCTTGCAGGACAGCTTAATATGCATACTAAAGCAGTTACTAAAAGCTGCACACAAGCACTGATTTTGCAAATCAGAAGTAACAATTTATGCAGAATTGGACAATCTGCGTGCAAAGACACACCTGTCTTCCAGTGAATGCAGACTGATCCTTTCTGAGAACTGGACAGAAGCTCTGAGAGCATTAAGACCAGGGAAAGGTGAGCTCTGCACTGACAGAGCAACCAAACTCACATGGCTGTCTTAAACACAAAGCCTAATAGATTATCCCGTGTCTGAATGACAGAGGAATATAAATTGCTTCTGCCTGAACCTGACTAAGCATGCAGTGGGTGCTTAATTTACCAAACATTTAAGTTTGAAAACTCCTAATATTAAGGATGTACTGTGTTTGCTTGTCTCATTGTAAAACTAATCAAAAGTTCTACATCTACTGCTGACACTGTCAAAAACTGCACTTGAACAAATAAACACACACTGTGGTTATGTAACCCATATTGAGTAAAATCCTTCCACCCGCTTATCATTTTCAATGATGAGTCATTTCAGAGTTTCACTCAGAGTGAAACGACAGTCTTTTGATGTGGGAAAAAAACTAAAGCGCAGTCTTCTCAGTATCGCTGCTAATTAGTCTACACCCTAACCTTGTCAGATCTGGTGGTCAAACCTACAGAAATCATGATCATTTCTGACTGGTATTGGGCTTAGATAGCTTTCAAAGATGAACTTTGAAAAAATGACCCTCTCTGTCAGCCCATTTAAGTAATCCAAAGCATTACTAATGCTTTGCAGAACTTGCCAAGAAATCAAAGTACTTCAATACCCAATTTATAGGCTTCCTCAATTAAGCTGAAGAGGCATGATGAGGAAGTAGAGTTCTATGAATATAGGGTTAGCTGCAAAGCCAGACGTATACCACATAGATGCATCTTGGCTTAAGATTTGAGTGACAGGATGGGAGCTTTACCACAAATGCAGCACACAATTAAAGCAGCAAGAATTACAAGAGCAAAGGAGATGAGCCCCTCAAAAGTGGTCAGAATGTGTCATGTTTACCTCTTATTGTGCAGCAGTGCTCCTCAAATCCATTCTGCCTCTCAAGTCCAAACTTTAATGAGCTTTTCCCCTTTGCAGCTCATGGAGGACCGTGTGAGGGTTCACATTCCTCACTCTGTCCAAACTCATAAGACCTTAAACAGCTCACTGTGTGGTGCGCTGCGGGGGTGCTCCATGCCTCTGTAGGTATTTGGCCTTAAAGCTCATAATCAGGTCATAGAGCAGTACCTGGTGGTTTTGGTCAGCTATAAATCTGTCAAGGTATCATAGAAATGGTAGACAAGTATCTCAGCCTCTAGTTCTCTCATACCAAGATTCTTTATTGGCATCAGACTTTGGCTGCATTCACACAGCAATACTTTAGTGCTAAATTCAGCTTCTTTTTACTGTCCGTCCATATGACTTTTAATTATGGCATTATCAGACTCTGGTGTGAACTGGGCAATGGTCCTGAGCTGACCCACATGAGGAAGAGAACAATCACAGAGGCATCACACACAGAATGCTATGAAGAAAGATGATTTAAAAATAGGCCAAACTGGGCCCTCCTATATGGTTTCGAAGGGATGATATATAATTGTTATGATAATTAATTTATGAAATGAGTATTAATTTCAGATTTACTGTGCACTAAAGATGATACAATAACCCTTGTTTGTGCATTCAGACTGAATTTAACTCGGCAATTTTTTCAGCACCTGTGATGATTTTTGTCTAGCATATTTTCAGAATTCTTTATATTTTCTAATGTGATAGCTTACTCTGAGTTTGTCAAATGTGATGATCCTCTGATGGCAAACATGTCCAGGCAGACTAAGGATGAACTAAAGAAGAACCAGCATGTATCTGATTTGGATTCAAATATGAAGGTGGCCCACAAAAACAAGATTTGGTTCACTTTTACCTGCAGTGTGGTTGCAGCTTTTTGACTTTGGAATATCACCATAGCTCAACTACGTGCACTGGACCTGTATCCCAAATAGGTTTAGGACATTTCAGCGTAGTTTTGCGTTTAATTTGCACAAGGTAAATACTGACATATAAATGAAATATGATCATAAGTGTCAGGTACAACAAGCTAACTATTTCTTGCAAACGTGGCTAAGTGCGACATCAATATTTTTAAAATGTTTTGGCTTATATCACCTGAAACAGTCGTTATTTTATGGATAACGACTTTCCATATGGCCAGCATTTTAAACACATAATGAGTAAGGGCTGCACCGTGTGTGAAGCGAAGAAGGGGTTAAACCAAAAAGGCAACATTGTAAACCAAACAGCAGTAACACAGCAGGCCTAGCCAACTTAGGCTACTTAGCAAGCTAGCCTCACACTCCATAGGTAATAACCTGCACACACATGACAAGCTAGCTTAGCTACATTAGCTCACAGTGCAGCCATTACATATTTAAGAGCGGTTAAGGTTCCTAAAACTAGTGGGAAAACATAGAAAATCATGTTACATTGCACAAAATATACCAGTCCGGTTCGCCTTTGTTGACATGCATTGGCTAACAAAAGATAAAGCACTTTCACTTTTTTTAAAAAACAGAAAACCGCCCAGATTAGGGCTAGTTAGCTTACAGATAGCATCAACGTCAGATGTGTAGCATTAATGTTACACTTAATTTCGATGCTGCACTTTGAAGTGGGAAGTGTGACAGTTTTTTGACCCTCGTGGAGCTATAAGACAAGTCGATGTTACGCACGGCTATCGGTACATCTTTCTCCTAGCGCATGTTGTAAAGCCCGGTTTTTGTTATCAGAACTGTGACTGCCGTGCAGACAAACCCACTCAACTCGACACTGTCACAAAGTCAGTGCTAGCTGAGCTCACGGACAATTCTCACGGTAGCCCCGTCTACCGGCAGCCGGTGACCTGCTCGGGCTTTCCTCAGCAGCCATGATGCTTGTCATTCACGTAATTGTATAAATTAAAACCATACAGCGACATACTGTAGTCGGTTTGCTTGCTTACCTCCGTCGAGAGCGACCTCCCTCTTGCGTTTGTGCAATCAGAGTTGCACAGATTCAGGGTTGCACGCGCACTTCTCTCGCTCGCTCTGCCTTTATAATCGCGGATGTGCATTTAGCAATGACAACAACAGCGATGCTTTTGTGCAAAATGTGGAAGATTCAATGTTGATGTGCGATAAAGACTGAGGAGAAACATGCTCACCGGTGTCTTCAGCCCCGCTACGTGGCCCGGCCAAGCTCTCGCGCGTACCACTGCCGTCCCGCGCTCATCCCAGGCATTCAGGCCGCCGTCTGGGCAAGCGCGCGGCAGCGTGTCTGGGTCTGGATTTTTTTTTTTTTTATGTCTCCCTTCCAAACCAGACAGGAACGGCGCGCGCACGCGCTGAGCTGAAATCCTTGATTGATGAAATAATAATGAGAACACACCGAGGACCATTATATCTTTAAAGAAACAACCATGACTGTGTCACGGATCATAAATGAAAGTATCATGTTTAAATTAAATATTCCTATTTTGTTATGACGATCTTTTGGTGGGTACGGAAGCGGATTAGGGCCATTTTCGAAGTAGAAAATAATTTTGGACAAGTCTAGATGAAAGTCGAAATGACGAGGAAAAAACTCGAAATTTTGAGAATAAAGTTGAAACACGATTTCAAGATTAAAGTCGAAATGACGAGAAAAAAAGGTCGAAACTCGTTTTTACTAACAGCGCTTCATATACGCTGTGCGTTTATGTATCAGTGAGAGAATCTCTTTATTTTTAAATCCAATAATAAAGTATAATTAAACATATCTATCGAGGTATAAGGCATACTGTAGAGACAAGCACGATTCTCCGTTATTGTCTTAAATATACATCAACAGGAGCACAGCACCGCTCGTGTCTCTCTTCCTCATGTTCTCCGTCTGATCACCTGCAGAGACGCACAGGTGACAGACTCAACCTCGTTACGTAATGGGAGAGCGAAGGGAGACTGATCAGCCCTTTTGATGATCAGAGGCTGCTGCTGATTACAAAATTTAAAAAGAGGCAAAATGGAACACTTTGTCACGTGTTGTATTGGAAACTCTTGTTATTGTCTGATACAGAAAATGTTACCTGCAAAACGCCATGTCCACGATGTACATTACATTTGTGTATGGAATTTAGAAATAAAAAAAAAAACATGTTTTTATTGCTGCTTTCATGCAGCGCCTCCATGCTTCCTTTCAGATATGTCAGTAGATTTATTTATATTGATGTTGCCTATCCCACCACAACAAACACTGATCAAGTGTTTGTTGTGGTGGGATAGACAACAGGTGATCAGACGGAGAGGAAGACGAGAGCTGTTGTCTCCTGTTGATGTATGAGTATTTAAGACAATAACAGAGAATGACTGTCTCTACAAAATGCCTCAATGAATACGTGAAATTATACCGTATTACTGGATTTCACAATAAAGAGATTCTCTCATTGATACATAAACACACAGCGTCCATGATCCGCTGTTAGTAAAGACAAGTTTCGACTTTTTTCTTGTCATTTCAACTTTAATCTCGAAATTGTGTTTCAACTTTATTCTCAAAATTTCGACTTTTTTTCTCGTTAATTTGACTTTAATCTCGAAATTGTGTTTCAACTTTAATCTCGATTTGCCCAAAATTATTTTCTCCATCAAAAGGGCCCTAATCCGCTTCCGTATTTTTGGGGGGAAATGGACACAAGTCTCATTAAAATTTGGTGAACAACTGTCATTTGGGAAGTTACTGCACTAATGGTTGTAAAGGGAAACAACATTCAGACTATATTCTTACATCTAATGAGCTAACGAGAGATTACCATTTTGATTGCCAGTTGGTTTATCTTGATCATGTTGGTGCCTTTGCAGCTGTGATTGTATTGTCATCATTATTCATGTTTAAATTATGATTTTAACAACTGTATGTTTATCCTGTTCGTACTTTTATCATTGTAACTGACATTAATTTTTAGTGTTTGCCTGTGTGGACCTTAGAAAGAGTAGTTGCTACTGTGGTAGTGACTAATTAGGATCCAAATAAAAAACATCTTCCAAAGTGTACATCGGATCTATTTAACAACAAAGGATAAGGGTTATTAAGGTGTATCTTTATAAAGTACATAGAGTAATCCTACTGTGAACCTATTACCTCTTTGTGTACAAAATTTAATAAACAAAATTGTGGGGAAAAAAAAGAGTAATCCTTAAACAAAATATACCCTCTTATCAAAACAATTTTAATGATTTCATGTTGCTAGTTTTATTAACTGGAAACTTTAGCAGAAAATTAAAAGCAATCAAAGTCCATTTAACACATGCATGTAGCCACATATTCAGGCTACTAAAATGTAGCAACAATGAGCCATGTCATTGACTGCCTTTCATCGAAAATCCAAAAAGGGAATGCAGTAGTGCTGCACCCCCAGGTGGTGACTGTAATAACACTCAAGAGAAAATTATGCCCAATCACTTCTGAAGCCTAAAAAAAGGACCACTGGAAGTTAGAAAGACAATTTTATTATTGAGCCAGGCCTTTTCTGATACATACACTTTGCTCCAAACAGACTAAAGACACAGCAACAACTGTAAAGAATGAAGGAACATCCTCTACGGACAGGCACATTCCTATTGATTTGGGGTTGTAACATACAAAGAAAGAATAATTAGCTAGAGAGCAGATAATCCAGAAATTGAATCCTTCTTTTCAATGTGAACACTCAGAGAATTTAAGTCAAATGAATTAGTCATCTCAGTGAATCCAAAGGAGTCATCATCAAGGGCCGATATACATAGATACACATTTTGGTCAAAACTTTACCACCCATACATAACAGTGATGAGTGTTATCGACATTGCTGACAAACATCTTATCTTAATGATTCTCATTTGATGAAAAATCTCTCAGATTTTATCACATGCAGTGCTGTGATTCTGAAACAATGAAGCAAAGACATATCTCAAGAGAATTTACTGCATTGTCAATTCATTTCATACAAAGAACTATATATTTATATATATTACCCTCCACTTTCTCACACATGGTGGACTTCACATATGCTTCCATATAGACCTCTCACTTTGTCTCCCACCAATGCCGCTGTCAGCAGAGCCCAGTCCAATGATGGTTAGAGAAAGAGTGTAAAGAATGTGTGATAAGTTGGGAGTCCTTTATTAAACCATCCAACCAACCCTTTCTGAGCCTGCGAAGGCTGGTGACAGCGAGAGTGGGCTGGACATGAGGTCAAACCTTATCACTGCGGCAACTGTAGCAACGTGCCCTGTCCTGAAGGCAGGTAAGTGACATTACGGGAGCGTGAGAGCTGGAAAGCGATGTCCTCGGCTGCCTCAAGCTTACGCAGCTCTACCAGACCATCACCAGCTTCCATCAGGGAGTTGGCAATGAGCAAAGCAGCCTGGGAATCACCCTCTGCTGAGATGATGGCTGCCTGCTTCTGTTGCTCTGCCTAAAAGCATAAAATGAGATTATTAGGCTGACTATTTTCACAATTCTTTACTCATATAGTCCACACATTTTAAATGGAGCGGGTAAGGCTATAATATGATGACATGTTAAAATACCTTTTCTACAATGAAACGGGCCCTCTCAGCCTCCTGCTGAGCCACCTGCTTCATCTCAACAGCTTCTGTGAACTCTTTGCCAAAAGTCAAGTGTGTCTGCAAGAACACAAATACATTTGTTACAATGGGTTATCTTTCTAAAGGGGCAACATAATCATTGCAACAAAATTTGATAGCAGGGGTCATACCAGTGAAACGTCATCCAAGATAAGACCAAAGGTAGAGGCTCTTTCTGTAAGATCCTCGCTAACCTGCCTGGACACAAGCTCTCTCTGGGTGATGAGCTCACCAGCATCAAAACGTGCCTGTGAAAAAGTGAGACACAGGGGCTCATGAGTAAAATCATCAGCTTATAGGCACTAATGTGCCTCAACTCCTGCTGACTGATACTCACCACTACAGCCTTTAAGACCTCTGTGGTGATGGATGGCAGCACCCTTTCATCATAGTCCTCGCCAATACTGGTGAAGATGCGTGGTAGTTGGCCAGTCATCGGCCGGAAGAGGATTCGCAATGTGATGTTTACATTCTGCAGATCTGCAAAACAATGATAAAAAACAAATCTTAACGCACTTACGTCACGTTAGTAAATCAAAAATTTCCTTCAACATTTCAAATTATGTGAGCAGTTTATTGAGAAATGTGTAAAAACATAAACACTTATATTTAGACGTCAACCACTCCTATTTATTCTCATCTCATAAAAGAAACATGGCACTTCCAGTATATTAATAGCGCCCTCAGAGAGCCAGTTCAACTGCCTGGCCTCTAGGAGACACAAAGATTTTACATGTGAAAAAACAGTAAGAGAAGAATAGGGCAATTTTAAACGTAACTACCTTTACTGCCTGTGATGACAGGCACGTTGCGTGGACGGGAACGGCAATCGAAGATGATAGGTTTCTGAACCCAGGGAATAAGAAAATGAGTCCCTTCCCCAACAACAGCATCTTGCACTCCTCTAAACCGGTCGAATATCACAGCCCGGTGCCCTGCATCAACTGCAGCAAGAAGAGAGTTAAGAGTGTCAGAGGTCTGTAAGGTATAACAGCTTGCAAACACTGCTCCTATAAGCCTCCCATTTTTCCCTCAAAAGTGAAGTCATTTAAAATGTTGAAATGTACACAACATCAAAAAAATCTAAGACACACCATAGACCAGCAGCTAGAAAATCAATCAAAAAAGCATTTGACAAAACATTTCATCCAAAATTGGCAAACATTGTAACCTGAAGATTTCTGTTTTGTAATTGGCCTTCAGAAATTAAACATATAAAATATATGTCTGAATGTTAAACAAATGTGATGAAAGTTTGTCTTTATTGGTGACATTTCCCCTTGTGATGGCTATTTTTTTCTGCCCATTTCCTTCGTCTAACTGAGTTCTTTAAAGAATTAAGTTTTCAAGCACTTCACACGGATTTCATAAATGACAATCAAGATTTGCCATTATGTCTGTTGATGATGCAACACTTTTGCTTTAAAAACAACCAGTGAATAAGTAGGTATTTTCATTTATAAACTCAGGAAGGCACAGAATCATTGACATCAGTTTTTACATCAAACAGTGATATACTATTTGCATTAAAATAAAACATAAAAATATAACAACTTTCAAAATGAAAAAACAAAAAACAAAACAAAACAAAACAAAAAAAAAAACGGAAAAAACAAAATAAAAAACAAACAAACAAACAAAAAAATAACAACTACTTATTCTATGATCACCAGCACCATTGTTGGGAACTTAGGCTAAAATAGTTTTAGATTTTATTTAGTTTTTACCTTTTGTTTTGAATTTCAGTTTAGTTTTAAAACTGTTTTACTGCTGGTCTGTTAGTTTAGATTAGTTTTTATTCAACAAAAATACTTTTAGTTTGTTAGATCCAAAAGATATCTTCACTTTTCATTTCATTTATTCAGTTTGATGTATATATACAAATCAAGACTTAAATTTATCATTGTATAATCATCTTCAATTAAATAAGGTGATTTTACCTGCTGAGTAGATTTTGTCTCTAACTGTATTTAATTTATTTAGCACAGCATTGAGTTTTAGTTTTCCTTTTAATGTAAAGCTTAGGTTTTAATTTAGTTTCAGTTAACTAAAATAATTTTTATATTTTTGCTTTGATTATTTACAGTCAGTTTACAATAACAACCGTATTGGGAGCACATTCAACAGATATTTGCACGCTGAATGATGAAGCTTTTACACACTGTTCATATTTGCTGTTGTATATACTAATGTGCATGTTCAGATTAACCTCTAGCTCTGGACTATACTGCACATCCATGAACATGTGTAAATGTGTATGCTTTGTGTTTTGGTCAGGGTTTTGTCATTTGTATGTAGTTTTGTGATTGTATTGTGTTATCCAGATTTCTGTATGATGGTGTATGTTTGTACGGGATTTTTGTTTGTTTTGTATTGTCACAGGAATAGCTGCTCCTATGTAAAACAAGCAGACACCATCACTTAAACAGTGAGGTTCAATTTAGGTGGTCAAGATTAAACATTACCATCACAATACTTGAGCCATATAATGTTTTGTATCCAGTAGATTACCCACCATTGAAAAGCGCAGAGTTAACTACACCTCCGCCAATGGCAAGGGCCAGTCCCAATTTCCCAATAGACTCAAACAGCTTGGCCATGACAGCAATCTAAAGACAGGAGAAAGGATGACGCAATCAGCTCACATAATCAGCATTAGTCCGATAAAAGTAAACCATTTTAGTGTTACTGGTGGCGCTAAGGACGTCTAAATCCCTTCCACTCCGTAATAATTGGCGTTGGCCTTGGGCTCTGAGAGATGCCAAGGCTGAGGGAGTGAAGCTAGCATAGCTCACTGGTTAGCATTAGCTTTGAAGCTAACTAAATGTGAACTGAAACAGCTGGCAAGCTAAGTCAACAAAACCGCCGATATGAAATTCCACATGTACAATACTACACGTAAATTATTGAAGCCACGTGTAATAAAGGAATTAAGCATGTATGGGTAGAGTGAGAATGACACGCCGGGTGTCTGCTCGCATGTTATTTCTAGCTGTACCATCTAAAGTGTCTGCTCGTGCTCGCCCCACTCAACGCTTTAACACACCGTCATTAATACATACAAATACACCTCCACTTCAGTTTAACAGCAGCTATGCGCACATTTGGCTGCACGATAAGATACTTTAAGTGGCAAAAAACTCACTACATGTTCCACTCACCTCAATATTACGCAGACGTCTGTGACCTCCACCGAGCACGACGTACAACACATGAAATATCTGCTCTACGGCGCATGCGCGGCGCACGTTGCGACGTAGCTTCTGATTGGGCCAAGGACATATCTCTTCTTCTACGGCTTGGAAGTGAGTGGTTGGTTGAGGCAAGGATGGTAGGTACTGCCACGCATTGATTAAAGAGCTGACTGGAGTACAGACAACAGACGCGTTGATTTTTCGCTTAAAGGTGAAGTAAGCTCGACTGTACTTTCATATCTTCCTTTAATTAATGCCTTTACATTAGACATTTAACAAAAGGGGTTAGGAGTTTTAAAGTCTCATCCATTACTAGTCCGAAATTCCTGCAATGTTGCATTAGCCAAATTATGGATAACAACGGCAGTTGCAAAGAAATCCCTGAGTTAGTTTCCTCAAAAACAAAGAGAATATTTCAACCTAAGGTAAGTCAGCTTGTCCCGACTGATGGACAAACTTCAGCTATTTAGCAGTCTGTATACAGCAAAGGTGGAAAAGTACACGACTACTGTAGCCTACTTAAGTAAAAGTACAGTTACTCTGGCTGAATATCACAAAAATATAGATCTCCAACCAGATTGTTCAGGTAAAGTCACACCTCTATAATAAAGTCAAATACACAGCAATCATAATTGTATTAATCAAACTCATATTTAAATTTAACTCTTTAAAAATGGTCTTCGTCCATACTATATATACACAGTACAGGTTTAAATTCTTAAATATTTTACAATAACAGAGATTAAATTACCCCTGAACCTTATTGCAAGGCAAAGCATACTGATGAAGAATACCACTATGTGTCATTTTGGACCACCCAAAGTCACAGGCGGAAACTCTTACTCAGTGGATAACTTTACTCATAGTGCAAATGTGTCTCACATCAAAAACAACGATCCACCAGAAACATGAAGAGAAATCCAACAGGGATCACTGTACAACAGCTAACATCCAAACACAACTAAACACATGTAAAACTCTTCTAAACACTCTGCCCAAGGGCATGTGAGGAAAAATTACTCACACATTCCCCCAGATTTGAAATAGCAGTGAGTAGGGCTTAAGTAAAATAACTATTTACAGATTTAAAATAACAGTGGCAGATCAACGCTGTCAAATAACTCCAACGATCAAGACAATTTAGTTAAAAATTATACTGAGGGAGTTAAAAATCAACTCTTAAAACTTGCTGTTTCTGGATGTGATGTGAAATCATTCTCTCTATGTGCTACTGCAGTCAGTAGCACAAGAGTATTGTACTCAAGTAAAAGTATTCTTACTTCAGTAGAAGTACTGATTTCAAAATGTACTAAACAAAGCACAAGTACCCAAAAACACTACTTAGTTGCAGTCATCTACTTTGGGCCTTCCACATAGATGGGGGGGGGGGTTAGTTAATGGTTTGTGTTTTCTTGCTTTCAGAGATAAATAAGGCTGGGGAAAAAAGTCGTTGTGGACACTTTGTAGACAGTTTTGAGAATTTATCGATATTTTTGCTTCGTTTGGCCTTCAGCGTTAGGGATGATGGCGGAGTCATTCAAGGGTTAGTGTTTATGCATTCAATAGCCTAATAGAAAAGATAGCAGAAAACCTGGCTCCAGCAGCTGGGGCAACAACATTCAACAAACGCGCGCGAACAGCACTCTGTTCACTACTGGTCTGACTGGAAGGTTACTGTGGGTTATGCTTTTTATTTGCAAAGGCACGGCACGAGGCCGCCCTCTCGCGTAGATACGACGAATCACACTGTAATTCATAGTTTCACTTTTCCTCCTCGGCTTGGGGAGTGTGACGGACTCTGTATGATCGCGTCAAACCCACCAAAGGATTAGTAAGGTCAGTGTTTATTACGACTCCTATCATTTTAAAGCTTTATTGTGACCGCTGGTTGCAGCGTCTCACACAAAGAGGACGTAGGTCGATTATACGTGATGCAGATTGTTAGTTAAGATGGGTCTGATTTTTTTCTCTACTTCCTTGTCACTGATCTCTGCAATGTGGCTGTCTCTCTCACTTCTACGAATAGTTTATTGACATCCTGTAACGCCACAAAGTCAGTTTTTGCTGTTTTATACATTGTAGATGCCTGCAGGGCTGGCCATACAAGACGATTAAGCGAAATAACATAGTTGCCATGTAATGTGTTTGCGTAGGACATGTAGTTTACAAAGACATGCAGAATTTGGGGTCGTTAATGTGTTTGGTAAATAGCTGCCAACGTCAGAGGGGCAAACTAATGAGGAAAAGGAACAAGGGGGCGTCAACTTCATAATACGTCACAAGTTTGTGTTACTGATTTCAGTTTTTCCCACTCTTTCCCTCTTTCCTTTTGCACAAGGGAATTTTGACATAAAAGCAGACATTTTCTTTAAACATTTCATACACATGGTGAAAAATGTATTTTGTTCATTGGATTATAAAATGGATCGACTGAAATTAAAATGTATGACATTGATGAAAAGGTCGGAAGGGATTTGATTTATGAAGAACAAAAAAGACAGTCAAAACTGAAAACAACTCTCAATCAAGTACGAACATGACATTAAATTCCTAAAATAATAGGGGTGAAAAATAACATTTCTACTAAAATCCCCTTATGGGAAAATAAACATACCAATAAAAATCTTCAATTTCTGACATGGTATAGGTATTGAATATCTTGATATCTTGATCACCGTTATATTAATGATACTTTCATGTCCTTTGAACAGTTAAAAGATAAATATGACATATATTTCTTTAATTTGGTTGTTTCTTTTGTGTAATTTTTAAATCAAATTTACTTGTATTATTATGCAATGCTGGACTATACCATTTGGACATTTTTAGGGTGGTGCAGGGTCCCCCGAGTATTTAATTTTATTATTTTATAGAAATTTCATTCTGTTAGCCAATTCATTTAGTTGCTTTTGGTTCAATAATGACACCAATTACTAAGAAAAAATAAATAAGAACACACTTTTCATTGCAGGCTTCCCAAGGGCCCCTCCCTACTGAGGGCTTGGGTAATCGAACCCCATGAATGGGCCCTCCCCAGTTGTAATTTATTTAAGATATCAGTACATGTGTGTTGGATCATTAGCTTTGCTACTAGTGTCTATGCTAGCAGTTACCTCATTTTAGGACTGAAAAGCGTGTGAAATTTGATTACTGTTTCTGCCCATTTTTACAACTTTTTTCAAACTTGTAACCCATTTTGACTCTGTTACCAATTCTTGCCACTTATAACACATTTTTGTTTCTTATTTTAACTGCTTTTCACTCCATCTAATGCCTATTTTGTGACTTTTTTTTCCCACTTTTTCTGCCAGTTTTTGCTGTGCAAACTGTAGTTGTTAAGGTATCTGAAAGTCACATTTTTTAGTGATGTTGATGTAATTGCTTAGTAACCCCCAATAGGTGGTGTTAAATCATCAACTACGTCCCCTGTCCTATTTCCAAGGGTGGGGTCTTTGAATTGTGGCCTGAAACTTCAATATTAAATGCTTCCTAGAGAGGTGCTGTGGTTTATCGGTTTGTTATCATTACATTGCTTTTCACACTCACAGATCTGGACATGTGCTGTACTGTGTGTGCTGAACTGTGTATTGTGAGTTTTCCTCACAGCAGTGTTTGTGTTTCTCCCAGCAGATGGCAGAGCGGGCCCGGACTGTGAGGGTGAGTGGTCTGCCGACAGACATTGAGGATGACAGGCTGAAAGACAAGCTTTTAATCCACTTCCTGAGAAGAAGAAACGGAGGCGGGGAAGTAGAGTCTGTCAGCATCGTCAAGGCAACATCCGAGTGTGCCCTTATCACCTTTGAGGACAGTGGAGGTCAGTAGAGTCGCCGTGTGCATGCCTCTGCATATGAAATTAGGGAAGGGGATTTTGATGAATACTTAATGACTCTAATACAGAGACAGGCTGGTGTGAAAATATTTTTGGATAGTTGTTCTAGAAATGACTTTAAGATAATAATCTCCACATTGCTGCAGATGCTTCTTCAACTTTCTGCTTTAATTTTGCAAAGTAGTAGTAACATTTTGCACTCTGTTGGTTGTCACTACTGATTTACATTCAGAGGGATTGCTGGCATGCAAGTCAATGGAGTAGCCAGCAGTGAAAGAGCTTAGTCAGGATTCCTCACAGACTAAGATTGATTTCCCTCTGGTGATCCTTCTTACACAGTGGCACAGAGAGTGATTCAACACAGCCGACACATTTTGGAAGTGGACGGGAAGAGGCACAAAGTGACTGTAACTGAGCATTGGGAATGTCCTGATCCAGACAAGGTATGTTTATCTAAAATGCTGGGAAATATGTCAACAAATGATGAATTTAGACCTAAATCAATTTTTTCTCCTTTTGGCATCACAGGTCATCCTAAGTTTATCAGCAACTGTCAATTACAGTCAGCTTCCTGGGGGATTGATTGCACTGACAAGCATTCAGAAGAGCCATCCTGATGTCAAGATAAGCTGCCATGCCACTAAGGAGTTGTACACATTGCGGGGGGCTTACTCCAAAGTCCAAGCTGCTTTGGTGCAGCTGCTTGGCCCACCTGGAGGCTTTCAGCCAGTGGAAACAAATCATTCTGATCAACCTGCAACAAGCAGCTCCTTCACTCCTCAGACAACGCATAAGCCAAACATTCAGGACTTAGAAGATCACGGCAAGAAACCTAATAAACAACGAATACAGAAAGAGAAAGATCGCAGAGTCAGACCTCCTAATGAGTACAACCCAGCCTCTTATGGACATCCGACACTTGGTGGCTACAGCTGGGCAGATCCCGAGGGTGAGCATCCCACCACACCAGAGGACTTCTCTCTCATAGTTGATGCAGACATGTTCCAGTATCTGAAGAAACATTGCCAAAAGGAATACCAGAAGATCCTCAGAAACTACAGTGTGGAAGTGGTGGATGTGACCAACCAGGGCTTGACTACTCTGTTTCTGCAGCTTGAGACAGGAGGGGACGAAGACGGTCGAGGTCAGGAGCGCATGAAGCTGGCAAAAAAGGCAATAAGTTGGCTTTACCAAGAGAATGAGACCAAAATACGTAGAGCCCAGCTCCCTAAAAACATCCTGTCCCCAAGAGGAGGTCTGCAGAGGGCAGTGGAAAATTTAAGTGTCAGACTTCCAAAGCTTCTTCTCAATGAAGATGCGCAAAACATTTACATTATTGGGAGCAGTAGTGATGTGTCTGAGGCCAAGCAGTTTCTTCTCCTAGACCATGGAGAAGAAAAAGAAGACTTATCCAGCCTTCTTCGACATTCTCCTTATGATTCACCAGGTACTTCGACTCATGCTGGTACACATATGCTTCCTGCCATTTCGTCCTCTGGTGTAGATCCAGTGGATGATCGGTTGAGCTATCTGCTGAGATCAGAAGAAGATGATAGAAAAGATGAAGGAGCCAGGAAGTATAAACTAGCAGCTCGATTTAAGGATTCAGGAATAGGTGCCTTAAGCAGTCGACCAACTGACTTTAGCTTACGAGGTCTCTCGTCGCCAAATAAACAAGCACATGTCGGGCCAGTTTTAGGGCGTAATGTTTTCTCAGATGTTCCAGGTGAAGGAGTCCCTAGAGCACAAGCCCAAAACACAGGAGGGGACATCTTGTTCAATAATGGAAATGCTTTGAGTCCTGCTAGGAACAAAACACCCCCAAACTCACATTCAACCGATACTCAACCCAAGAGTATTACAACGCCACTAAGCGGAGGAAGTTCTTCACGTCCACCTGCAGGGTCTGGATCCAGTCTAAGGCGGGCAAGTAGTTTCTCTGGAACGCCTCAGCAGAAGGCTCAGATTGTGGGACAGAAGAGTCAAGAGGACCCTGGTAAGACCAGAGGCAGGTCATCTAGCTTTAGCAACCAACCAGGTAGTCTCAAACAAGAAGTCTACACTGCAGAGATTACACTTTCCTCCATAATGTGGCAGCACATAAAAGAAGTCTACAGCACACGAGTGGACGACCTCACCTCTGATGTCCAGGCGAAAGAGACCAGCTCAAGGGGTGGTACCGATGTGACCGTCATCTTAAGAGGGGCAAGCTGGGCTAAAGTGACGTCATGTCAGCAGGGTTTACAGAAGCTGCTTGATTCAGTTGGTGTGGACTTTTCCCTGCAGGAGCTGAAACTGTCAGAGCTGGGCATTACTGACAACTCTGATGAGAACCTATTGGCTTGCTGTGCTGAGGCTCGTAGCCAGTTCAAGAAGGTAACCTTCCACATTTTAAGTAGCAGTTTATTTCTCTGCGGTCCCAAAAAGTTATGTTCTGAAGTGAAGGCTTCACTGCTAGAGGTGTTCTCTGGAGTTTTGGCCCCAAGTCCAGATGACTCAAGTAGCACCTCTGCCTCCAGCTGGTATCCATCTACATTTTTACAAACAAATGAGGGCCTTGGAGCTGGACTGCAGAGTTACAGTAGTCCTCAAGCAATGTTAGAGAGCCAAACAAGCCCAGCTGATGTGACAGATAGTCGTCAAGAAAGGACAGCAAACCATAGAAGTTATCTCCAAGAGACGGAGCTCACAAATGGGTCGATCACCCAAGTATCAGTGAAAAAAGATCCTGTCATCAAGGAAAAATTGAAGGTTGTAACTACAACAGAGATGGAGGTTAAAACAGGAAATGAGAGGAGTGCGAGTCATTTAAATGGTGAAGGGTCAACAACCAGCACTGTAAAGGATAACAGAGAAAAAAACACCCAAAAGGACAGTACACAACAGAGCCAATTTGAGTTCCACGACACCCCAGAGGAATCCAGGTTGGCCACAGGAGGACCAGAATGCATCTGTCTGTGTGGGAGAAGCGACAAGCTGATGAAAAAAACCAAATGTGGAGCTACCTTCTGCTCAGAGTGCCTGGATGCAGTACATTCACAGTGTAAGGTTTGCCATAAAGCAGAGCAGACACCGTTGGGTTCTCAGGGCAAAATGGAAACATCCAAAATACACCTCAGCCTCCCAGGTCATAAGAGAGACACAGCGATCAAGATCATTTACATCATTCCTGATGGTATCCAAGGGGTAAGAGGCTTATTCTAGATTTATCTGATTGAGGCTTGTCACGTAATAGTGCTGGTTTAGCTTTTTTTGTTGGAAGAAGAAAAAAAACCCTGAAATATTATCTGTTCAGTATAAGCCATCACTTATCCTGACTTAAACCACTTAGAAATGCTACAAATAAATATAAGAGGGTGCAGTTCTTTATGATTTTAAAATTCTTTTACTTGATTTTACTTTTATGAGAGGTAATGGGCTAGCTTACACATTCTTTTTGGTTGTGCGCTTTGCTTTCCTATCAGGAGAGACACCCTTCTCCAGGAAAACCCTTTAAAGGAGGGGTATTCGAAGCTTTCTTTCCTGACTGCGAGGAGACAAGGAAGCTGCTGCCAAGACTCCAGAAAGCCTTCAGGAAAGGACTCACCTTCACAGTAGCAGAGAAAGCTACGGGTGCCAAGGTCATCTGGGACTGCATCCCACACAAGACCTCCGTACATGGAGGCAGATTAAGGTGAGTAGGGGAATTTGCACAGCTGACATTTTCTTCTGAGGGTGGAAGGCTAATCTGTTGTGACATCATGCTGCTGAGTTCAAGGTTGTTTATAGTTACCCCGCCCCCCATATAAAACTTGATTAGCCTATGATACTTCTAACAGATTTATCACCTACTGAAAAGACAATGGACGGTGGAAATTGAGAGGTATATTCAGTGCTTTAAATGGGACGGTATGCAGCGGTACGCAGTGCCGGCACTTCTAAATTTTGCCCTTTGGCATACCGGGACTTCTTCCAGCAAACGGTCACTTCTCATCAGTTTGCCGGTAGGCTCTCCTGTCCTCTCCACAGCTGACAGCTTTAATGGATGATTCATGACAGTATGTAAATACATGCATTATGTTGCACACGGCGCTCGTCCCGCTGTGTACCGTGACATTTTTATCTGTACGCGAATTCAGGTGAACTCACCTGCCATTGTTGAAAGGAAACCAGAGATTAAATTGTTCACCTCTCCTGGACAGTGACACAGCGCACAAGCGCAGCGCCTCCTCTACCAAGGAGCTTGGTGCTCCGCTGACACCTGTTCGTACTGCCGCTGAACGAGATATCAACGCTAATAATATTCAATAACAGTATTCAAAATGACCGAACAGACTGTTGGTGAAAGGATTAAGGGCTGTAGTTTTACTTAAAGAACAGCTGACTCATTGGCAAAGTCAGCTCACAGACGGAGCAGAGACTTAGGGTGTCAGTGAGGATAGGGGCTGATTAATCTCTACATTTGGTTACAAAGAACAACGATTAAACTCACTGCATTTGATATTTCTATTTTATCAAAGAGCCTTTTTACTTTTTATGTACAGTATATTTTGGTTTTGTTTTTCATATTGTTATTTCATGTTTTTTAAAGATCTATTTAAGGGCTTGTTGCCTTTATTTGGAGAGGATAGGACAGTGGAGGGTGTAGGGAATCATGAAGAGAGAGTCAGGAATGCTAGGACTATGAATCACTTACACTAATAGGCTTACTGACCACAAAATCATCTATTTCAATGTTGTGTCTAGTGGGGAAATAGCATTTCATTTTTCTTATTTTATTTAAGGAGCTTTATTGTTTAATTGTGTCTTACCCACAAACGTAGTTTATTTTTATTAATTTTTCATGTTCATGTTGACAATGATCAGCTTGCTGTTCATAAAAGTGACACCGGGACATTTGATCCTTGTGGATTTGACTTAGAGGTGACTGTTTTTGTTATTTCTTTGTAGATTAAATTAATTCAAATATAAAACATGTATTGCCATTCAGCTAAGTTACTACTAAGATATGTTTTTTGCTCCATATCACCAAAATTAGTTCTGGGATTGTGTTAGAAGAGAGTACCGGCACTTATTTTTTTTCCATTTAAAGCACTGGGTATATTGAACCGTTATTCAAAACAAAACAGCCCATTTCATAACCAGTTAGCTTACCATTTGACACCAGCTAATGTTAGCTACCATTTTGATTAAAATTAGATTACCCTCTTGATTTTCGATGTTCATTTCATTCTGTTGATTAACAGTATAAAATTTGAAAGCGATACATTTTTAGCCCATAGTATTTAATTGATTTAAGAACTTGGAACTTTCAAAACAGCAAGGCATTAAAACAATATTTCTCCACTGAGTGTTACATCAAAGGACCATTGCAGCTGCTTTAGTATTATTCACATCAGTAACATAGTTCCATGCTGAAATACTCCTGTATATTTACACATTCTGATACAATAGGTAGTGGTATGCACATAGTTGGTTTGCAAATCAGCAGAGGGGAATCAAGAAGAAGCAACCAGGTAATTGCTTGCTTGCTGTGCAAACATGACAAAAATGGCTAAAATTTAAAGGGGACTGGCTGCAGACCATTCTTTTCTGACAGCCACTGACAGACCATTTATCTGAGCCTTGCATATCTCAGAGAGGAGGTGCCATAATTTGCTAGTACAATGTATTGGCAGTTTTGGATAAAAAAAAAAGAAAATCAGTATGTATGTAACAAATGTTATTACGTGAGACATTATAGCTAAGTTTAGCTTAAGCAGTGTGAGCTTTAGAAGACGTAACTTAAGCTAACATAGCTATGTAGATAACATCTGCATAGTTTATATAGCTGCTTGTGAGTTAGCTTTAGTTCATAGTTAAATTAGCTACTGAACTCCTTATATTTATATAACATAGCTTTAGCAGCGTTAGCTTAAGCAAACATAGCTAAAGCTAAATTAGCTATGTAGATATGCTTAATGAGCTCAGCTTTAGCTACATTAGCTTGCTATTGTAACTACATAGCTTACACAGACAATGAAGGATGGAGGATGAGATTTCTTTTGTTTACTTGGCTTTTCTAAAAATTTTGTAATCTGGTTTAGCAGGTCAGTTTTTTACCTTTAACTTTGGTATCCTAAAGGTTACCTTAAACCTAACCCTAACCAATTTAGGTTAGGGTTAGGTTTTAGGTTAGGGTAATTTGTTTGTATTTAGAACATTTTGGCATTTACTTTCATTCTCAGATTTATGGTCTCGGATGAAACAGTCTGTGAAAGTGGCTGTCAGAGATGAATGGTCTGCAGCCAGACTGCATTGTTAGAACTGCCTGTACTAGGGATGCACAGATCCAGCAGCATCGGTACTGACCCTTATAACAAATATTGGCTAATGGCAAATAATTTTTTGCATGAACCATTGTTATTGTCAGATGTTTATCTTTTGTGACATATCAATGTATGACTGGCATTTAGCACACCTAACTGCTAATTTAAAGAAGAAATTTGTAATTTGCCACAATATGTGATCTGTTACACAAACGCTGATCTGTCATGGTCAAACATGAGAGAAATGTTGGCATTGTTGTAGTGATTTTGGCACAGTTGGTTGTGTTTACATTAATCAAATAAAACTGACTTAGAGGTCAAGTCTGCTTGAATCCAGACCCTAATGTGAAACCACCCTAAGACATGCAGGATTAAAAGGCAACATAAACCATGTGTGTTTTTTTGTCTGTCTCAGCAGCGGTTACCCAGATTCCTCTTACTTGACTCGTTTGTCTGCGGTGTTGACCTCCAAAGGGATTGAAGAGACATCTGTGAAGTCTTCAGAGTAGAATCAACCCGAGACGGAGTTTTTAAGTTGTTTTATATACTGTATGTTAATTGTTTTTGGAGTTGCAACCTTTTGATCAGTATCTGTATGGTAAGAATTACCAGGTTATAATGGAACAACTTGAATATTGAAGTCTAATGTTGTATATATTGTTTTATAAAAGTTTTTTTTACTTAAAATACAGCTATTTTTGATTCTTTGTTGTGTAAATTTGTCTAGTAATATTCTGTATACTGTTCGTTATTCTGTATAGATAAACATACTCTTCTCTGAGGTGTTAAGGATGACCTAGATCAAGGGAAACAGGAAGTTTTTGTAAAGTGTTGGGAAAGTGTTGGGAAGTGAAATAAATTAGTTTTAAAAGCTTTTACATCTCCATTTTTTCAGACTAGGTATATAAATAAATCAAATCGCATCTCCAAACTTTTTGTTATGCTTTTTTTATTAGTCCTGGAAAACATGTAAGGCATATGGTAACATTACACACTGAAGCATTACAAGCTCTAGAGGCCATGTGGACAACATGGCACCACGCAGTAAACCCAGAGTCAAGCACAGAAGCAGCATCAATTCAAAGGGTTTAAAAAACAAAGTTGAGACAAGAGTGTTTGCAACCAGGAAAATAAAAACACAAAGAAGGAGAACTAGCTTGGAAATCAACCTGTTGGGTATGCCGTGTAGAAAATTACCAGTGGTGACTGAACTCTAGCAGGAGGTGTGTGGAGGGATGGATGAGCGTCTGAAGCATTCCCAGAGATAGGTTAAGGTGTATCATGACCGTGCCGATGCTGAAAGTGAGGACAGGTGGCACAGAGGGGGGCAGTGGATTGGCTTCAGTTGGCAACTTTACACGACTGGAAGGGTGTTTCCCTCCCTCACACCACACCACTACATGACTACTTGACTATCGTGGAAAGAGACGGCAAGCTGTACAGAAACATATGCTCTAACTTCAGGTTGACTAAACATGCATCTGACTACTTTACATGACAAGCCCAGCCAGGTTGTACTCTCGTAGCATCTCTGTGATGTTGCTGCTTTGAAAATAAAAACCATAGCTGCAAGACGATGTGGTTGTTTGGGTTCTCAGTGTGGATGAGTGAACACAGTGGCTCTGAATTTGGACATTATCCATGGACTCAGAATACTAAAGCTTGCATTAAAACATGGAAGGTGCGCAGGAAAGTTGGTGTGACAGCTTGTGCAGTGAAACAGAATGGCGTGTCTTACATGAAGAAAACTGCTGTTTGGAATGACCTGAGAAACCATATAAAACAAAATTCACCTCAAAGCTAAACGGTGGGTGCCTGTGAGGAACATCAGCTGTACAAGACAAGACAAGACAGAAGAGGAGCTATCGGAGACGCTCATTGTCTTAGAGCTTTCTTCAAGCCTACAACCATGAGTTTAAATCAAAAACGGCAAAGATTCAGCTTTTTTGTTGTTACTTACACACTGTTTTCTCCTGTGCATCTCTTTGAGTTGCTAAGTACTCTTGCATAAGTGTCTGGAATGACTTCGAAACCACTTACAGATGACTTTTGCTGCAGCTTTACCATGATAGTAGTGCTTAAAGCCATCCAGCAAACTGATTGAGTTCATCTTAAAGGCATCTTATAGCTCCAAGGGAAATGTAGTGAGAAAGAGAAAATACATAATCTGTTTTCCACATGCATGCAATCTAAAATTCCAGATGTCAAAGCAATGTTTGATTTGAATGAATGTGTATGGAGAGAGAAGAAGGTGACATAAGAGGCCGGCTGCTGCTGGACTGTAACTGTTGCAGCGGCCAAGAGGCTCTGTGAATGCAGCACGGGAAAAGAGGAACGTCTCGAATAATCCTGGAGTGAACCGAGATCAGCTGTAAACCAGAAACGTTGCATCAGGGGCAGATCTGGTGTGAGCTTTGATTGGCCAATAAGCTTGGGTTTTGTGTAGCTGCGTTACAGTATTGGCATCCCTGCACAGCTGTGTGAAAACATCTGCTTCCTCACTTGTGATAGCTGGAACTGAAAAGGGAAACCCATAGAGAGGAATAGCATGGACTTTATAATTGGAGGAATTTGGCAAATCTGTGTCTTTTGGAGGATTTTTGCATCACAGTCTTGTTCATTTTTCCTGTGATACTAATACTATGATTGTAAACACTTTTGAGGATTCAACCTGTTGCTGTTGATATGATGTGAGAGCTGGTAAACACAGTGAAAAGGGTTGATATAAGGAGCGAGGTGCCTCGGGTTGAGGTTAGCTGCGTGCAAAGAGAGAGAGAGGCACAGTGCAGGCCTATGGTTTAGCAAGACTGCAACCAATCCACAACTACAACTTGTTTGTAAACTGCAACAAAATGTCCATCAGCACCCATTGACAACATTTTTTTGTTTTAATTTTTCTTTCAGGTTGATGGAAATGCATCCAAAAACAGAACTGTCATCATATTTTTTATGCACTGTTAATATTCAAAGCATTGACAGAGGAATATACAAACAATTTTGGCACACATGGTTTGGACCAACAGAAAATCACATTTAAAGGAGTGCAGGCTGGCAGGTCCCCACATAAAGAGCATGAGCTTTGAACTTTAAACCCTTGGATAAAAAACAAACAAAAGGAAATATAAAGGTAAAATTAAAATAACATATTAAGTAAAACATCTTTTTTTTTCTTTACTGAAGCGTTTGTTTCTCACATGGCACTCGGAAACAGAAGCACCGTCCACAGGTTCACAAAGGGAGCCCAGCAGATTAGAACAGAACACTAACCAGAGGCTGACAGGACACAGTCACTCCCCACACCAGCGTGGCACTCGCACTCCAGCCCCTTTTCCACTCCATGTTTTATCTCCAGCCGTAAAGGATGGATGAATGCTTTGATTTTAGCTGCCACCCAGGAGAAGTTGGCCGAGCAGGGATGTGAGTACGTGTGTTTTTATGTGTGTGCCACCTGTGCTTTCAGTGAGGCTTCAGCAGATACACTTGGGAGTGCATGATGGGAAACAGGGCTGCAAACCTGGAGCAGAATCAAAGCCTGCGTGGGACTGGAGTGCGACTGCCATGCTCGTAAGTGCATTAAGATCAGCGAGCAGAGTGCAAAATACTAATACCAACTGTCCTCGTAACGTAGGCCTCTTTATCAGACAGGAGGAGAGATGGGACGGGGGGCGAGGGGGGTGGGGTTGGAGCTACATAATACTGTAGCGGGGCACTGTGAGGAGGGGTCGGGTCAGGGTGGGTGCTTTTTAAAACCTGACAGACGACCTGAGGACGCACACATCTTCACACACAATGGCACACCACACAGCACATGAGGGAGGCCACTCATGCTAACACAACAACTTTTTTCTGTTTTTTTTCTTCAATTTTTTTTTTGTTTTTTACAAAGTCACTAGTCCCCATCTGAGTCTGAACAATGCGGCCGGGCTCACAGACAGGTAGGTGGGCAAGCAAGTAGGTGGGTGGGTTGATAGATAAATATCAGATTTGATGTAAGGTTTAAAGTTAATATCCTCGATTTGTGATGAAAAACTGGGGGCTGTATTGAAAGGATATTACACCACTCATACTGGACATTAGGGGGAGCTGTGCTCTGTTCAACAAGCACATACTGGCATTACTAGACTGGACTTTTTCTTAAAACAGACTAACTGCTTCCTCTAGTGATGGGAATTGTGGCTCTTTTGGGTGATCCGGATCATTTGGCTCAGCTCAAAATGAAGATCCGGCTCTTTTGGATCCCAAATGGCTCTTCATTTGGTACCAGTTTGGCTTAGATCAGCTAAATCTAACAATGATTTGACATTTGATTGATATTTGTGCTTTAATCTTACGCTTTTTTTAGTTACTGAAAATTACATAGGCCTGCTCATTTGGTGGCTCGTAAGACACCCCTGGTTTGAGACACTGACGTTGAACCATCAAGCCTTGAAGTATGGTGGAAAAAAGATCACCCCTGTTCCCTCAAAAAACAGCCTTAAAACAGGTCTGGATCCTGTTCTTCACTTTAAAAAATCTGACTCGTTCATGAACAACACATCACTACCTTCCTTCAGCAGAAACCCTTTATGAATTCTGCAACTCCTCGACAAATGCAGGCATAGGGAGGCAGGAAAGGGAGATGCAGGGAGAGGGAGTCAGAGAAGCAGGCCACAGTACCTCCTCTGACGAGCCTGACGCCTGTTGCTATGCCTACCATAGAGAGGGAAATGGAAAGAGAAGGGTGAACTCGGTAGAGGAGAGGAGGGGAGGCAAAGTACGGACGCCAGCTTGAATTGAATCTCTCAGGTCAGGGAGATCGACAGGCCCTGGGGTCGCTGTGAAAGGAGTAGAATGCCACAAATGCCTCCAGGAGGAAGAAGATGAAGACGAAGAAAAGAGCGGCATTCACCTTCTCAACTTGCTCGTTTCAGATGCTTCACTGTCCCTGCATGACAGTGCCCCTTTCATCAAATTCAGTGTGGCTATGTTTGTATGTGTGTGGCTTGTTTGAACAGAAACAAATTCTCTCTTAATTGGCACCGCACACTTCTTGCCAACAGTTGGTCAGCTAGAAAAATCTGTAACTAAGGAGAAGGAAGCTGAGCAATGATTTCTGCCTCCCTATTCAGCGCTGCACAGAAAGGCTCATTATGAGGGAGATTCATATTCAGGCAAGGGCAAAACTGCAGGGAAATCTGATGGGAACACATTATGAGGCTGTTTCCCAAAGCTAACAAAGTTAGCCATGTAGCATTGAGACTTTATTTGAGCTAACGTCATGATTTAAAACATGATGTAAATATCTCAAGGGAGGAGAGGCAGGAGGCACCAGCCAATCACAGGCATCTCTGACTCATCCTTTAAGTGACATAACCGAGTGTTGGACACTAAGAGAGCAGCGTGTGGGTGGGTGTGGTTCTCCATTTTAGCCGCCGCTCTTTGTGCCTGTCTGTGGGTCCGGCCCGGGGGTGGGCGGTGTGGGTGGGAGTGGGAGGTGGACTCAGCACAGTGGGGGGGAGGAAAGGGGGGAAAAAAGAGGAGGTGGCAGGTGGAAGTCAGAGCAGAACAATTTAGCACAGTGGGAGTCGAGGGGTGATGGTGGGGCCGGAGTGGGAGCAGGGTTGTCAAAGAAACAGTAATTCATCCGAGGCCTGGCCTGTACCCACAATCCTCTGGGGCTCCCACCAGTCCCTATAGGTGATCAATTTTCAGGAGGATGAGCTGAAGCAGTTGCAAGTAATAACAATTATTTCTATTTTGGATAAAGGCGATAAATAGGACGGAGAATGGCGGTGAGGAGTGGGCGAAGCTTGGCCGGAGTAATTACTGCCATAGAGGACTCATGAGGGTAAGGCTAAGGGGGGAGGTGGAGAGATGAAAAATCGACAGTGGTTTGATAAGATTGTAATCTAGCTTTCTAACTCCCATCCTTACCTACCCCCTCCCACTCCCACCCCATGCCTCCCCCACCCTCCCCGACACCACACCCCCTCCTCCAAAAGAACAAACTCCCTGCTGGTCTGCTCGACTTTCTCCCCTCCCTTCTCCCTCACTTCTCCTCCTTCTTGGCCTCTTCTTTCTTCTCTTCCTCCTTCTTTTCCTCCTTCTTGGGCTCCTCCTTCTTCTTGTCATCCTTCTTCTCCTCCTTCTTGGCATCGTCCTTCTTCTTGTCCTCCTTCTTCTTGTCCTCCTTCTTCTTGTCCTCTTTCTTGTCTTCCTTCTTAGGCTCCTCCTTCTTCTCCTCCTCCGGCATGGGCTCTGTGGTGAGGATAACTTTGCCGATGTTGTTCCTCTCCTGCATCTTTCTCATGGCGTCTCCCACCTTAAAGGGGAAAATAAAGAAAAAGGAGTTACAGAAGTCAAGATGTATGATACAAGGACAAAGACTATTCAAATCAAATATGTAATGTAAAATAAGTTACTGCATAAATATTTACCCCCTTCAAGTCAGTATTTAGTAGATGCACCTTTGGCTGCAATTACAGCACTGAGTCTGTGTGGATATATCTCAATCAGGCTTGCACATCTGGACACTGCAACTTTACTCAATTCTTCTTTGCAAAACTACTGAAGCTCTGTCTGACTGCTAAGGGATCGGGCATGAACAACTTTTTTCAAGTCCAGCCACAAAGTCTCTCCCGGATTGAGGTCTGGGCCAGGGCTAGCTGCCGAGAAGCGCCCCCACAGCATGATGCTACCACTGCGGTGCTTCACAATGGAGATGGTGTATTTGTGGTGATGTGCAGTGTCCACCAAACATAGTGTCTTGTCTCATGGACCAAAGAACTTTCTTCCACTTGACCATGGAGTCTCCTACATTCTTTTTTGAAAACCCTAGTAATCTGAGTTTTCTTCAACAGTGGCTTTCTCTTTGCGACTCTCCCATAAAGTTCTGACTGGTGAATAACTCAGGGAACAGTTGCTCAGCTACTGAAGCTTGTAACTCCAGAGTAGTCACAGGCATCTTGCTGATCTCTCTCACTAGTCTCCTTCTTGCACAATCACTCAGTTTGTGAGGACGGCCTGATCTAGACAGATGGTATCCACCCCCTGACTTATACTTTTCAATAACCTTTTCTCTGAGTTGCTTGGAGCATTCTTTGTCTTCATGGTGTAATGGTAGCCAGGAATACTGATTAACCAGTGACCGTACCTTCCAGACACAGATGTCTTTATACTACAATCACTTGAGACACAGTCACCTTATTCAGGTGAGCCCTGTTTCACTAGCTATGAGACTACTAGCACCCATTGGCTGGACCTCTGTTGAATTAGGCCAGTCACTTTAAAGGGGGTGGGTATTTATGCAGTCATTATTTTACCCCACATATTTGTATTTGAAAAAATCCAAATTATATTGACCATGTTTGATTTATAAAATCAATAAAAGGGTAAAACATCCAAAAGGATGAATACTTTTTATAGGCACTGCATCCATATTTATTGAAGACCTCTCTCCTTCTGTGACTTTAATCTTCTATTTTGATATCACAGACTGGGCACAAATTTCACAGACTCTGGAAATATCACAGTAATATTCAGTATATGAGAAACTACATTTGTCTGGATGAGACTTTAATAATCTTTGAGGGGAAATGAATGTGTTGGAGCGACAGCATGCACAAAAAAATGACAGGGATGATAAATGAAAGGAAAAGCATGTCATAAAACTCTTTATTTATCAAAATGTATGCACTTTGAACACAGTCAAATGCTCTGGTTGTTATGAGCTATTCTTGTGAATCATGCCCTCAGTTAATTATTATGTCAGAGTTTTAAAAAATGAAGTTATGTCTGTGATGTAACAGAAAATCACCTTTAAATTGATTATTTTTGTTGTAATCACTCCTTTCTCACCAGTATGAGTCCCCTGCAGATAAACTGATCAATTATACATGGCCATCAAAGCTCATTACTGATGGAGAGCTTTTCAGTTTTTTCAGATCTGCCCTTAGGCCGAACTTGCACACCCATATGTGCAATATGAGTGTTCAGTTTTACTCTTTATACCAGCTCAGAGAGATCCTTTCCTGATGACTTTTCAATGCAAATGTTGGAAGGGAACACCAAACTCTGTGTTCTACGCAAAAAGATGCAGTGGTGTGCACAGGGGATGGCAGGGGCAGACAGACCCCAGGCCGAATTGCTGAAAAACACGCACTAAAGTGCCCTCTTGGGAGCCAAAATGCGTGTTAATGGGCCCACTTGGAAGGCAAAACATGTAATAAAGTGCCATCTTTGGAGCCAAAACACACGCTAAAGTGCCCTCTCGGGAGCAAAAATGCTTGCTAAAGTGCCCTCTTTGGAGGCAAAACTCATGCCAAAGTGCCCTCCTGGGTAGCAAAACACACTTAACTGCCCCCTTGGCTGGTTAAAAAATGATAAACTGCTCACTTGGGTGGCAAAAAGGCATGTTCAAGTACCCTCCTCATTGGCAAAACACACTAAACTGCCCTCTTCGGTGAAGAAAAAACTCTAAACTCCAGGAAACCATTAGGACCAAGAAATATTATGAAACATTACTGTTGCAATGACTTTTATGTTAGGCCCTTTTTTGATCTATATTGAGCCAAAACTATATCTCACAGAACCAGTTTGGATAATCTGGTGCTAATATGGTGTTAAAATGCACTAGAATACAGGAAATGGCATCTACTTAATTGAAAATGTTCTGGCACATTTTCGTATCTTCTGGCGCACATCTCTGATGTGTGCCAGAAGATACAGGTGAATCTACATTTTTCAAGGAGCCGCTTCCGGCATGTGTCAACCAACATGGAGCAGATCGACCCAAACAAGAAGGCACGCACATGGCTTTCAAAATAAAACACCTGGTATAGACTGCTGATTGTTTATTCAACATTATGTCAAACAGGAAGCAAATGAACAAAAATCAACCTTGGACAGGCGAATTGAAGCATTGTATTTGTTTTCCATTCCTGTTTGACCATGTGATCTTATGATCCACCTGCTCTGTGCTGAGCTACGTCGTACTCTGCCTCAGAAACAGACCCAGTGGACACAGACTTGCACTGTCAGTCAGAGACACCGAACTGGGAAAAAACTGTGCTTTACCCTTTGGTTGTCGACTGGCGTGTCTTAACCCAAAAGAGGGTTGTGGAACTGTTTTACGTGGGTCGTGGATCTGTGCCTGGGAAATTAAAAAAAAATGTGCTGAACTTTTATTTTTAAGGAAATGTTTCCTACAGTACTGTACACATGCAGTTTATCAACACTCTAATACAGTTGGTGGCAAAAATGCACCATTGCTGCTTGGGGTGACTGTGGCTCAGTAGGTAAAGTTAGTTATCCTGTATTCAGAAGGTTGTTGGGAAGCTTTGAGTAGTCAGATGACTAGAAAAGTGCTATAAAAGCCTAATTCTATTTATCATTTAAGAAGAAAAGAGATCATGAAGGGCTGCAATTATGACTCAGTTACAATTTATTGTGCAGCCCTAGTGTGGAGTCCTGGGTTTCTAGACTGTGAACATACCCCCACCCCCCCTCCTCACTATTGTCTACGTTGTTTTGATTTGTTTTATTTTTTGTCTGTGTCAATGTGTATTTTTTATTTATGTATTTATTATGTTATGGTCTTGTCCAATGTCTTTTTATTATCTTGTGCATTAAAGAAAAAAAAAAAATTTAATAAAAGAGAGAAGAAAAGAGATAGAAATTGTTTTTATGCAGCCAGTTTCATATGGAAAACCCACATGAAAAAGGACACTGAACGTATGAAATATGTTTTGAGCAATTTGGGGACAGAAAGGGGACAAAACTTATTTTATTTTATTTATTTTATTTAACTTAAGTATTTTGTCAGCATTTTTAAATGAAACAATGCTTATGAAAGAAAAGTGTTGACTGCTTAAAAGACAATGTTTGTACTGTTGTCTTGTGATGCTGATGCACTGATGCTGTTTTCTGTGTCTTAAGCCCAAAGTGCACCATTTTTCATTCAATAAATCAGAGTGGTTAACTCTTTTTGGAAATTTGGGTCTCAGTTTGTCATCACTGAAACTTCTTAAGCCATCGGCGATCATTGACTCACTACATCTAGTTGTGGTAAGAGATAAACAACTTCCAGACAAGATTTCCTTTTCGTTTGCACACATTTTTACCATCCACTTAGCAACACAAGGGTATAGAGCAATCCTGCATGATAAACACAGTCAGTTCTGGTTCATTAGCATGCATTCATCTGGTTCTGTTAGTCACAGTTTAACTGTAAACAGTAAGTTACACAGAGATTCAGTTTAATGAAAGCTGTAAAGACTTCATTTACACTTAAATGGGGAACACAGAGAATCTTGTGATGCTGTAGTTTGGTAAAATTTTCACAAATTACTGAAATCTTAATCGTTTGGGTCATTAGAACCATATTTTTCACAAGTATCTGGTGTCTGAAAATTGAGGAAAGGAGTTCAGAGGAAGAGGAAGCCTCCTCAATGAGAGGAAAACACATGAAAAACTGCTTTGAGTTTGCAAAAAAGCACCCGAACGAACCTCAGACTGAAAAAAAACAAAAGTCTTTAGGCTGATGAAGCCAAGATTGAACTGTTTGGCCTCAATTCTAAAAGTCATGGCCCCACTTATCACCTGCTCAGTACCATCCTAACAGTGAACCATGCTGGTGGCAGCATCATGCTGTGGGGGTGTTTTTCAGCAGCAGGGACAGGGAACCAGTTGAGGGAAAGCTGAATGGAGCAAAGTAACAAGACAACCTCAATTAAAACCTGTTTTGCAGTGATCAGGACCTCAGACTGGGCAAAGTCAACACAGTAGTGGCTTATGGACAACTGTGATTGTCCTAGAATGGCCCTGACTTGAACCCTATCAAAAATCTTCAAAAAGACCTGAAAATGGCTGTGCATTGACCCCCCATCCTCCCTGGCTGAGCTTGAGGGGATTTGCAAAGAAGAATGGCAGAAAAATTCCCAAATGCAGGTGTGCAAATCTTTTTGTGCCATATTCAAAAAGCCTGGAGGCTGTAATTGCTGCTGAAGGTGCTTCAATGAGAAAATGAGTAAAGGGTCTGCATACTTTTTATATTTTATAAATTTGCAACATTTCTAAAATTCTGTTTTTACTTTGTCATGATGGGACTGAGTGTGGATTAAAAAGGGAAAAATGACTTCAAAGGATTGTAGCATCAGCCAAATGTTTCATGGAGATGGACAAAAGAAAGTCTTCATTTTGCAGTGATTTCTGTTCCAATTTGTTCCCATCAACCTCAATCATCATCATAACTAAGAGAAGGGACTCCCAGCCAGACCAGCCCCACCCACTCTTGACCACTGCTCTCTGTCCACTGTCTGCTCCAGCCTCCATCGGCTCCCCCTCCTCCCCTTCTCTCTGCGTGAGAAGCAGGCAGACCACCTAACGACCAATGCCACGGCAACAGGGCCATCTCCTAGCAACGTGAAGCCTGGCTGAAACGTGGCCCTGACGACTCCGACACGCGGGAGGGGGGGGTTGTGGGAGTTTGAAGTGGAGGCGGGAGGTGGAGGGTAAAGAGAGAGCAACTGGTGGAAAACACCTCAGTGAAAGAATCATCTTGAATGAAAGTCGGAGAGGGAGAGTGACCACTCTACCATCTCCACCCGTCAACCTCTGCCCCCCTCCTCCCGGCAGCACAGACTGGAGTGTGTGCTATTTGTGGTCACAGACAAGACCATGATCCTCTGGGGCATTAGCGCAGATATAGATAATGATGCACAGGATAACCACAGGATGGAAGGATAATGCTAATTTCCATATATCAATATCACCGAGCATGTTTATTGATTATGGGAGCAGAGAGAGGAGCAATAATGGAGGAAGAGCTGTGATGGATGGAGTCTGGGTGTGGCATTTTAACTCCCATAATCCAACATTAATCCAGCTAATTACTAAAAAAAAAAAGATTTTCCTCTGTGTTCAAAGATAACACACCCTGAGATCTACCTCTTTCTTCCATCCGTCTCTCTTTTTTTTATACGTCAGGGCCCCTCCCTGAGACAGACACACACTCCGACTAAAGGATGTCACCATAGCAACAAGAGAGAAAAAGCAAAAAAGATACACTGTGCAGAGGGAGAAGGAGAGAATACATGCAAGATGGAGAGAGCCAGAGAGGGACTCAGCAACCTAAAGATGGAGAGAAAAAGAGAGGGATAAAAAGAGCAGACAGATGGAGAGGGAGAGAAAGAGCGTCACATGGAGGAGAGAGACAGCGGGTGTTTCTCTCAGGCCAAAAAAAAAAAAAAAAAAAAAAAATGACCAGCTCTGACTTTGACAACAGAAGATGTCAGGCTCTGACTCCCGCTTTCCCTCTCTGTGTTTCTCACACTCTCTCTATTCAGATCTGTTTTCAGTGTTCATTTTGTCAGCAACAAGCTGACTCTGTCTGGCTGAGTGACTGATGCCGGAGGAGACACAGAGCGTCTTGTGGACAAACTTCGCCTGATGAAGAGCGAGCCACACCCAGCTCCTGCAGATCTCACTACAAATATCATACAAGAACACTCCTACCTGTCTGTGACATGACTACTGGGTGACCAGGGATGTAAGCACATGGCGTACAGATGAGTGTAATTCAGGTGTAAATGTACAAATGTCATGATGAATCATCTGGACACATCCAGACCGAGGAGCACAGAGATGCTTTTGGTTACACAACATCAAAAATCTACATATGTGACCTGGTTTATGCTGAAGTTACAAGAGAAAACAACAACAATACAAAGAGGTGGAATATAAAGAATATTTCTTAAAATTATAATGCCGTTATACTTAGATACTATTCAACAGAGGGGGTAAAGGAATAATATACAGATGATAAAAAGTCTGTTTTTGGCTGGAGTTAATCATCAAATATGCCTTTTAAAGTAATTGCATTGATATAACAGATTGCCAGATATACCATTGTCTGGGTTAATACTTCATTCTGATTGGCTGCAGCAGGGTACAGATGGGCTAGTAGGATTAAGCCCTCCCGTTCTTTTACAAAAAGGATGAGAAAATTAAGCTTCAAATTACAAACACCAGAGTGTTTAAAAAGTTGGTGAAACACAGCAGCAACAAAATTGAATAGGTACATCAAAACACGCAACTCCTTGTGTTTTATAGCCAAAAGCACTGAAGTATCCTCTTTTATTCTCTTACATGGTGTAAGTTAGTGGCATCTGTTATGGCAGGCCCTTTGACTTTCTGATCATTTGAGTTAAATTTGAAAAGCCAATAGACCACTCAGTCTATTAACATGCACAATTAAGTCACAACAGTCCTCCACCGATCTGGACTTTATGGCAGAGTGGCTACACAGAAGCCTCTCTTCAGTGTAAAACACATAAAAATCCCATTTGGCTTTAAGATGGAGTTTTTTTTTTTGCAAACTCCTGGATATCGCTGTACTTTGCTTCACTCGGTTTTCCCTCAATCCTGACTAGTCTCCCAGTCCCTGCTGCTGAGAAACACCTCCACAGCATGATGCTGCCACCACCATGCTTCACTGCTGGGATGGATGTATTGGGCAGGCGATGAGTGGTGCCTTGTTTCCTCCTAACTTAACTGAAGCCAAACAGTTCAATATTAGTTTCCTGAGCCCAGAAAATCTAACTTATTTCAATCTGAGTTCTTCAGGTTCATTTCTGTAGTCTCCAAGTGGGCTTTCATGTGTTTTGTACTGAGGAAAGGCTTCCATCGGGAGTATAAGTACAAGCGCATGTCTCATTACCCTGATGGAAACCTGGCTCAAAGAACAGGACCTCGACTCCGATCTGGAAATCGACGGCTTCGGGGGGCCCCTACGCCTGGACAGGGACTCCAGTGACCAGTAAATCACTTGGTGGAAGCTTATGTCTTTACATTAATCAAACTGGTATAAAACAGTGGTTGTCAGGGAAAAACTTTGCACTCTGGATATCGAACTCATGTCTGTATCCCTTCGGTCCTGTTACTTGCCCAGGGAATTCCTTCAACTGTTTGTGACTGTTGTTTATATCCAGCTGAAGGCTAATGTTGACATAGCCATCCAGGCTATAGTCAATACCGTGCAGCGGCTACAAGGGTTTGCACTGGATGCACCAAACCTTGTCATGGGGGATTTTAACCATAGTAAACCTGGGAGGTCTTTGAGTAATTTTTACCAGTATGTGACTTGTCCAACGCATCTCACAAAAACTCTGGACCTGTATTACGGTTCCATTAAAGACACTTATAAAGCCTTTTGGAGAGCCCTTCTCAGCATATCCGACCACAGCGTTGTTTATTTGGTTCCGTCTTACAAACCTGTCCTGAAGAGGAACAAGGCTGAACGAAGATTGGTTCTGGTCTGGTCGGAGGAATCGACCCAGATCCTCCAGGATTGTTTCTTTTGCACTGATTGGGACTTATTTAAAAATGTTTCCACTGATCTTGATGAATTAACTGATACTGTTATCTTAGATCACCTTCTGTAAAGATCTGGTTATAACCCGCAAATCAATTTCTATCCAAATAATAAGGCTTGGGTCTCCAAATCCGTGAAGAACACAATTATTCAGCGTAATATTAGTTTCAAGCAGAGTGATATCACTCAGTACAGAGAGCTACAGAAACAAGTTAAAACTGAACTTAAGCTCGCAAAGCATCAATATAAGGATAAAGTAGAAGGGATGTTTATTTCTGGTAAATCATATCTGGCATGGGAAGGTGTCAAATCTATGATGGGTTCACAGTCCAAGAGATGCACAGTCTCCCATTATGGAAAGCCTGATTTGATGCTCTCCAATAAATTGAATCTTTTTTTTTTTTTTATCGTTTTGATACTCAGGACCCTTTCAAAGAAAGGAAATGTTCTGACCCCAACAGCATCGGAGGCCGTATTTTTAAAAATTTTGCAAAAGAGCAGGTGTCTTTTGTTTCATCTTTGAAAGGTCACTTCACCTCCACAAGGCCCCTGTTATTGGGAAAGACTCAATAATTGTTCCAGTGCCCAAAAATAATGCACCGAAGCCACCCAGTGACTTCTGACCAGTAGCCCTCACTTCTCTTGTGATGAAGTCTTTTGAAAAAATTGTAAAAGATGAAATTCTTAAAACTGTGGAGGCAAATCTGGACTCCTTTCAATTTGCATATATAAATCAGGTAGGGGTGTCGAAGATGCCATTGGGACCTTGTTAAACCTAGTCCTGACACATCTTGAGGGTGTAAAAACATTCGCTCAATTTGTTTTTGCGACTTTTCCTCAGCTTTAAACTGTATACAGCCTCATATCTTAGCAGCCAGATTGGAGAGCATTCACTACTTAAACTCAGGTGTGATATGTTGGCTGACTGATTTTTTAACTTGTAGATTTCAGCTTGTGAGAGTGGATGGCATCTTGTCAGATACTCTTTTGTCCTCCACTGGATCATCTCAAGGGTATGTTCTCTTACCTCTTTAATTTGTTTTGTACACTAATGAGTGTTAGAGCCACTATGACAACTGTCAGATCATTAAGTTTGCGGACGATCCCGTTATTGTGTCCCTTCCCAGCACTGATGATCCTGACCCCAGTCCTGTTGTGTCTGATTTTGTTGACTGGTGTACATCCTAAAATTTCAGGTTCGACCCTTACTGACCAAACTCAATTGTTCAAAGTTAGGATCCTCAAAAAGGCCCAGGCTCATCACAGCCATCCTTATTTTCTGAGTTTAAGCTGCTACCATCCGGTGGCAGATTCAGCCTGCCGGCATGCAGGACAAATAGGCTTAAAAACTCTTTTGTCCCTGCTGCCATCAGCTTTCTAAATGGTTAGCTGAAGCCTGTGTTATTTCTTATTATGTGTTATTGTTGTATTGCACACTGCCTCTTGTGCTTCTATTTATTGTGCCATTTATGCTGCTTTTATGATTGATCTGGATGTATGTCTTGACTGCTGGCTGCGAAACAAATTGCCCTTTACAGGGATAATAAAGTGAACCTTGAACCATCTAGCCACGCTGCCATAAAGCCCAGATCAGTGGAGGGTTGCAGTGATGGTTATCCCTTTGGAACTTTGTCCCATCTCCACACAGGATCTCTGGAGCTCAGTCAGAGTGACCATCTGGTTCTTGGTCACCTCTTTTACCATGGCATTTCCTCCCAGTTGCTGAGTTTGGCTGAGCAACCAGCTCTTGGAAGAGTCCTTATTGTGCCACACTTCTTCCATTTGAGAATTATGGTGGCTACTGTGCTCTTGGGAAACTTCAGTGCAGCAGATTTTTTTTTGTAGCCTCCCCAGACCTGTGCCTTGCAAAAGTCCTGTCTCTGAGCTCTACAGGCAGTTCCTTTGACCTCATGGCTTGGTTTTTGTTCTGATGTGTATTGTTGGCTGTGAGGCCCTAGGAGAGAGGTGGGTGCCTTTCAAAATCATGTCAAATGAATTAAATTTACCAAAGGTGGACTCCAATCAAGGTGTAGAAACATCTCCACCCTTCAGCTAGTTTCATTTCGTTATTACTGGACCTTTTACCTAGATCTTGACCTGCTAACAAGCTAGTAAGCAGCTAATGTGCTGGAGATATACTGATCTCACAGTAAATCATGTGTACATGGACACATCCTCACTGCAATACATCCACAGTATTGGTTTGATTTATTGACAGTCCTTTTCCTACAAAATGAGTCCTACATGGGAGCAAGTTGCAGAATGCACATGTGTGGTAGAGCCAGTGCGGAGGTGGAGAAGTTCTGACAGTCAACACAGCAATGGAGACAACAATAGATGAAAGTTTAAAGGGGACATATTATGCAAAAATCCCTTTTTCAGGGTTTTCTGACAAAAATATGTGCCCCTGACCTGTCCGCAATCCCCCGTGGGCAGGTTTCTGCAAGGCTAAGAGGGATTCCTCCTCTTTGCTAAAATGTTTCTAAGTTCTGTGCTCATGGTGGATTAATATTGGGTCTTTAGAAATAATAAATGAAGAGTGCAGTCTAGACCTGTCTAGACTACTTTTCTTTGTAAAGTGTCTAACCCTTGGGCAATACCAGGGCTGCAGATATGACTTATTAAAATTTTTGATCTAGAAGCAAAACCTATGAAAAACTTGGTAAACTGGTTCCATTTTAACTTCTCAAGCAAATGATCATTGCACAAGTGGGCCATTTGTGGCGTCCATTGTCTATTTTCTATGGACTTCCTTGAAGCATCTACCTGATGTACAGAAGAGGACGGTTTCCACCTTTGCACTATCCTTTAAAACTTGACAACGGACTTCTTCTTACAACCCAGTCACTAACCAGGCACAAGCTACATAACAGACAACTGCTAATCATGGTTTAGAGCCTCAGTGAGACACAAACCTGCTCCAGGTGCCAGGTTGAGTCAATGCGGGGCTTGACTTTGCCCTCCTTGTACAGATCCAGGATGGTGTTCATGGCCTGGCTGATGAGCTCCATCTCTCCATCCAAGTAGCCCAGGTGGAAGCCGCACACTGACTTGTTGCCCTGGATCAAACTGAGTGTGTGGATGGAGAACTGATGGTACCAGTTCTTGGCCACAGCCAGGAGGTTCTTCTTCTGGCCTGCGAGCATGTTAGCTGCACCTGAGAGAGGAGGAGATGGGGAAAAAACATCAATTGAAAAAAAATGCATGGTTTATCTTGTAGCAACATGTCAAATCAATCCCTTCAGGTGCCTTGTGTCATTTTTTCTTTTACCCTTGCTTTCCATGTACAACTACACTCTCGCCCACATGGTTCACCCTGTACACCTCTTTCTCACTTCAGCTCCCACTGTCACTACATCCTCTCTCAATCCCATCTCTCTGTGCTCACACATCCTCCCGCTCTCTCTGTGTCTCTCTCGGGGGAACCAGGGGACACAAAGCACGCTGTGAGAGAAAAGAGGGACCCAGCTTGCTACATTCAGACACATTCCAGGTTTTCATGTGGATAAAACACCCATTGTTCTACTGTGCATACTTCTGATAAACTGGAAGAGGAGCAGGCAGCACACAGGGACTGGAAGGGCGGGGCGAGGTTGGCTTGATGGGGGCAGTAGAGAGAGAGAGAAGAGGGTAAATGGGCGAGGGTCGGGGGCACCATGCTGGGTAGGGGAGTTTTTGTGCTGCATGCAAAGGCGAGGCCCTGTTCTCCATGGATGCCGACCCCGCCCACTGTCCCATGCATGCTGGTACCAGATTGGCATCGCAGCAGAGCGAGTGTAAAAGGCCTTCCCACGGATGACATGCAGCATACTGAGGACATGAACCTCTGCTGAGAGGTCACACGGCCTACCAGGAAGACGCTTTATCCAGCGGCATGATGGGAACTCGATATCATGCTCTGTTAAAATGACTGAAGATACAGCTATGTTTTCTAAAAAAAAAAAAAAAAATCCAAAAATAGATATATGTACAGAGAGGAAATATCAAATTAATAATAAATATAAATGTCATTCTACATCTAAAAGGGAAGGAAACATATATTTTTAAAAAATCAAACCATAAGGTGACCTTTGAGTGTCCTATTGTGCCGTGCAGTGCTGCCAGCAAGCTTGATAAACCAAGTTTGGCTTTTAGAAATTACATAAGAGGCTCTGGTTTAAAATTGAACAGTCATGCAAAGCTTAGTTGGAGAGATTCATACAGCCTAGGAGCCAATTTTTTCATTGTGGAGGTTGAGGCTTCATTTTTATTTGGCTTCAGCTCATAAAAGTGGTTCTGAATCTGGAAATTTCATGTGGAAAACTGCTGTGATCAGTGAAATTGTCAAATGTTATTCCAGATTTAGCATTTTCTCAAAATCTTTTTGGATTAAATTTCTCTTTTCCAGCTGTTGTAGAGAGAGGCTTACCGTAGGTGATGAGTTTTCCCATAGGCTTGAGCAGGTTGTAGGCCTTATGGGTGTCCGATCCTCCAAGAGGGTCCAGGATTATGTCCATGCCTGAGACAGGAGAAAGAAGAGGGGGACACAGATTACAGGTCTGGATTAAGATAGAGAAGCCTGCCAAGTCTCCTCAGCAGCCCCCTCTGCAAGCCAGAGTTCACTAGGAGTAGTAAGTGCAGCCAAGATGTGCCATGTTTACACTCAGAAGAACCTGTACGCATGCCAAGAATGGAGAGGAGGAGTGTGGGGTTAGTTCCGTTCAGTTTATTGTTTTCTCATTCCTGTCACTGATAAAACAGGAGGGATAAAATGTCTGTCTGTCATTCTTTCCTGGGTGGAGAGAATAACAAACCAAACTGGGACAGATTGCAGCGCATGGCGACCTCACTATGAAGCTTTCTCTACCGCTTATTAATGTCTGGCCATGCAGCCTCAGACTTAATGATGTTCCTTTGTGCCAGAGGGGACTCCTCAAATTGGGCTCCCTGTACTTGCTCCGTTAGACCCTGCCTCTATTGATTGCAAGAGGCTCACAGCAGGACCCTGCCATGATCGCAGCACAGATGAATTAACAGAAAGCCCAAGACGGAGGGGAAAGGTAGCAAGCAGGGCTTCACATTGATCTGGCCTTCTAATTAGATACATTCTGTCCAAAGTGTCAGCTCCGGCTTGTCCTATCTGTCTCTGAAACGTCTGTCTGTTTCGCTCCATGTCACAAAGAGGATGGAGAGGGACTATAGATGTAAAGCATAAAAACACTGCTCATCCTGCTGGAAACACAGAAGAAGGAGGATCAGGAAAAGCAATCAGTCACTGCCTGATGGGAAAAATGTCTCCACACATGCTGTCAGTCTAGCAAACATGGCAGCCAACTCTGCTGACAATTGTGTCATAAGAAAAAAAGAGCATGAAAATTTATAATCTCACTGCTCATTGTACAAAACTAATTAACAAGAGCTACTGTCAGACTGTGTTCAGCATATTTACAAGGTGGCCATTTTTCCTCTGATGTCACACTAAGTCCTCCTGCTGGGTTTCCATTGTGTTGAAAGTCTTTCTAATGTCTGAAACGGTTACATTTCCATCACAAGGCTGCAGAAAATAAAAAATCACAAGATTTACTCAAAGCTTAGAGTAAATAACACTTTTGATATTCAATAAGGTTACAATGAACCACCTCATGGCTATAATTTTTCCTTTAATTTGAAAATCCTATGTGGGCTAAGAGGAGAAAAACAATAACTGCACACTAAATCTTGAATATTAATTTACAATTCCTTCAAATTTTTATAACCCTGTACAAGGACACCCATAAGGGCCCAGCCAAATGGGGGGCCATGGAGATCAGCAAAATCATGGTCTACGTTAAGATGTGATAACCATATCTTAAATCTAACCTGAATTTAAAAAAAACCCTCTTATCAAAACCCTTCTATAGTACAAATCTAGCCTTTTTTAAAAATGGAAACCTCTTTCCTTAAACAGAATTATCTTTTTATTTTTAATGTTGACAATGCAGACGGAAACACTGAAGTAAACCATTAGGAATGTATTATCAGACTTCATAGCTGAGCCCTGATGTACACAAACATCAGGATGCCGAAATATAAAGTAGCAGGAACTAAGACATCTTTGAGGGAAAAATAATGAAATAATACAAAAAAGGGTTAAAGTGGTAAAAATAGTGAAAATAAGTTGTGACAAGAGGTCAAAAGAGGCAATAATGGGTCATAAAAATGCAAAAATGGGCCGGAAATTGTGAACAGCAGCAAAAATGTGTTAAACAGGCTAAAAACAGGAAAAGATGGTTCAAAAGTGGCAAGAATAGTTAAAAATAGGCAGATAAAATAGTGAAAAGGGGTTAAAAAGTGATAAAGAAGTAAAAATGGGTTAAGAAGGGGCAAAGATTGCTTACAGAAATGAAAAAATTGCTCTTCTGTTAAAAGAATGTGGTGAAAAAAGCTCAAAAGAGGCAAGAATGGATTACAAAAATGCAAAAATGAGTGAAAATATGTGAAAAGCAGTTTAACAGTGTTACAAAAAAATTATTAAACTGGCAAAAAATGGCAAAAAATGAAAATATGGGTCAAAAGTGGCAAAAAAACAAAAAATAGCCAGATAAAGTAGTAAAAAGGGGTTAAAAAGTGATAAAGTTGTAAAAAGGGGTTACGTAGTGGCAAAATGGGTCACAAAAATGCAAAAATGAATGGACAATTGTGAAAAGCAATTAAAAAGTGGCAAAAATGTTCAAAAACAGTGATGAAAGGCAGTTAAAAAGTGGTAATCATAAACATCAGAACCCTGGACACACTTTCTGCTTCAAAATGAGGTAACCGTTAGCCATGAGGCTAGCACCAATACTACTGATCTAACACACATGCATTGATATCATCAATAAATCACCACCGGGGAAGGATCATTCTCTGGGTTTGTCAAGAGGAAGCCAATTCTGTGGGCAAGCCTGGATTCAGTGTATGATTTTGATCTTGTTTTTTTTTTTTGACACTGCCGTTGCTTACTCCTGCCGTTTATTTATTTCTGCCTTTGTCAACCAAACTTGGACTGTATCAAATGACTTGCCTTTTCGACCCCACCTTGTCTCTTGTCCTGTTTATTGTGTCAGTAAATTCAAGTGATATCAGTGATAGAAAACAGATCAGCCTGAAGTTTTTAAAACTGATCAGTTATAAATGCATATCTCTGTATATCTACATTACAAATATCAATTCCATCACACAGCTGACTCCTGTTTCATCGCTTTTGTTCTAGTGGAGATGACTGAATTTCTCACCTTTGGGGCTGATCTTACGGACTTCCTCCACGTAGTCCTTGGTGCGGTAGTCAATGGGATGCGTAACCCCGCCCTGGCTGATGGTCTCATGCTTGCTGGCTGATGCTGTGCCAAACACAGTCACGTCCTTCACCGTCTTGCACAGCTGAGTGGCAGCGATGCCAACTCCACCTGGAGAAAGACAGCATGAGTTACTATACAGACACTTTTATGTTTTCTTCTGCTGAGGGAGTCAAGCTTAGCTGATTGTGAAATTCAGCTGAACAGAACAGGCATTGAAGGCCTCCAAAAATTCCCATTACACGCAATTTTCCATGGCAGGTAAATGTGATTTCCATTATTTGTTGTCCAAAACAAGGCAGTCAATAACAGGCAGTCAATGTTTGGCTCTAGGGTATGTACAGAGCGAATTAAATACAATCACATTATCCTGATTGGCCTTAGGAGAACAGATACCCACACACGGATCAACAGACACAAAAATCCAATTTTAGAGAAAGTAGCTATCGTAGCACATCTACATTTTTTGGTTCCCGTATTCTAGACAACCTTTCTAAAATTCCACAGGACACAAAAATGTAGCCGAGGGATCTGTTTTGTTGGGAAAGGAGACATTCTATCTTAAATGACAATAACACAGCTCCTTCTGACTGCGCCAGCAGAGAACAAAATTGGCTACATGGTCAGAGTGCTGTGAGACCATGTGCTTCAGTGGATGTTTCCCATATCTCTGTTTGTGTTCACTGTATTTCAAATTGTGCACATAGTTGTGGCAAATGCCTCAGCCAATATTTGCGCAGACAGCCGGAACAAGAAGTAATAGGTTACTGATAAGCAGGGGCTACTCTGAAATGCAGGCGGACTTAAGGACTTGAACTGAAAGGTTTCCATAAAGGTCATCTGAGTCTGACCGAGTACAGAGCACATCTTATCTGATACAAGAGAACAAAGAAACACCTGCATTTACTGCAATGCTACAGCTGCTGTGCTTGGACATATTTGAATAAAATGTATGATAAACCCTATGCATACAATCCCAAACACTATCAGGTAGTAAGGAATGAGAAAGGCACTTTGATTAAGCTTGAAGAAAGCAGAGTCATATCTCTTAATGTTAGATTTTTTTATCTACAACATTTCTGGTTCTATCACATCAAAATGAAGCAACAACCTCTGGTGCTGAAAATTGAAGGCATACCCTGCAGTTTCTTTAGTGACCACCTGAAGCTGAAAAAAAACAAAACACGATGATAATATCCTTTTAAAGATAAAAGTACAGGGCACTGATGGTATGTGGCTATGTCTGCACACCTCAAGTACAGGGGTACAGGTGTTCACTCTCTCTCTCCAGTTTCCAACTCTACCTACTGTAAAATCAGAAAAAGTCTGGCTGCAGACTGTGGATCTCAGACCCCCCCCCTTGCAGACTGTTGCTGTAAGATGTCGTCTCTATCAGAATGGAGGTGCCTTAATTTGCCAGTACAATGTATCTCCAGCTCAAGATTTGTTTTTAAAACTCAACTTTATTCATAAACAATGTCTGACAGTTGCATTCATGAAATAGCTACATTGCTAACATTGCAGACTGAGTAACATTTCATAAATAACATCTATACATAATAAATTATGTATAGACCCATTCTGAAGTAGATACGTGAACTGTGGCTCGCTTTAACTTTGTTAGCTTTTGCTAAAGCTAACATAGCTACACTAGCTACGCAGTTAATGTTATTATGTAAGCCAATGTACCTAAGTTAGCTTTAGCAACATGAGCTTTAGCTGCAAAGCTAAAGCTCACATAAGGTAGCTATGTAGCTACATTAGCTTTGCAGCTTAAAAAGTATAGGTATCATTAGCTTTGTGAGCTTTAGCTTTAGTTACCTTTGCTACATAGCCCTGTTATTAGCGTAGCTTACACAGCTAACCGAGCTACATGCTAGAATTTTTTAATGAAGTGCAAGTTTTTTTCCTGAAATTAGTGTTTACTCAGCTTTATTTAACATTTTGTAATCAGGTTTTGCAGGTCGGGTTTTTAAATTCTAACTTTTGGTATCCTACCCTCATCTTAACCCTTACCCAAACCTTACCAAGGGGTCTTGCAGCAGACGTATCTATGGCCCGTAGCCAGACCCCACTCTAAAAGTCTTAAAAGCCCAGACATATATCCTAAAAGAAATAGAGAGAGAAAAAAATGACACATAAAATCTCCAAACTGCCTACATTTTAGACGCCTTAAAAGCTTCTCTGTTTGTAGCTTCACAGAAGAATTCATCCTTGATTTATGCTGTAATCAAGCTAAAGATAAAGGTGACATTTTAAACTCATTCATTTTTCCTTTGATTTTTTTGGATAGCTTTGCACCTCTTAAAGTCATTTTTGCACATCTAAAGTAGCAGGATGAATGGTACAGTTATTTTAGTAAGTTTCTTCATCGCTGTCTCACATGATATCAGAAGTATCATCTCTTTTATCTTTGGTACAGTAAAAACACTGTACTCAATGACACAGGGTAACCTTTTGTGGTTTTATCTTAATTGTTGGATTTGTTTTTTTCTGAGCCACTGAACCGTCGAATGGCAATTTCCTCTGTAACGTCTTGCAGTTAAAGGCAGAAGCATCACCAGCACTGGTACTGACAGAAGGAAAAGTTAATGTAGTAACACAGTTAATGCCAAATGATTCTCAGTTTTAATATCAGACCAAAATCAGTCAGTTTAATTATACAAAAGGATGATTTCAGGGCTTTTTGCTTCCCATTGAAATAATCTGAGAGCCTTGTAAAAAAATGTAAGGAAACAACTTGAGTATTACCCTTCCACTTCCCATAACATCAGATTTTTTTGAAACCAGCTAAGATGATGAAGCACCCTGCCTGACTTCCATCCTGCCTGCTGACACTGAGGACAGGACTAATGAGATAAAAACAAAATCAAGGCTGCGTGTTGCTGCTGGATGTGAGCATTGTTGCTGCTGCATCATAACAGCTCCATCTCTTCTCGTCCTCACTGAGAAACCAAGTTTGCGTTGCCAAGGAAACCTGGGCCAAATTGCCGGCAATGACTGAGCAAAGGGAGCCATTTTGTTTCATTGACTGCTCTTCCTTTGGGCATAAAGAGATTCAAACAGAAGGACAGTCTCATGCTGTCGTTGGTTTATGTTTGAAAGCCTGGGTTGGTGCTTCCTCTTAATGAGAAAGTGGCTCTTTTTATTTTTAAGGGCAATTTGAGGGGTGGAAGTGCATGTTTTTGCCTTTCAGACATGGACTTTTATCCAAATGCATGAATGCTTGTTTAAGTGAGGCAGAATGGAAGCTAAAACATGAGTAAGTGATGAATATGTATTGTCTGAGCCAAGGTTAAAAGCTGCTTTTACTTAATGGTGCTGCAACCCTCACATACAGATGTGAAAATATATCCAAGAGCATCCATTAACCCGGCACACTTACAGCCAGACGCTCCTTATTAATATGTAACTAGACTCAGTCATAAACAAAGAGATTCCCCCTGATTTGTCTGATATATAAAGTCAGGAAGTATACAAAAACTTCTGCAACAAATAATTATTTTATCTTTTAATGATCGCTGGATATCTGTACAATCTGTAAATTTAATCATGTGCAAAAATGTAATCTCAGAAAAAAAAAAGGTTTCCCAGTGCAGTAAAAGGTACCTGTTTCTAAATTCCCTCAAGAACAAACTCCTGATCTCATATCACAAGACTGCCAAGCTGTGCCAACAACTTCTTACAGACTTATACCCAAACACACACATCTATACATCCATACACAGATCACAAAGCAATGAGAAGCTGGCTGCAACCTTGTACAGTCCTGAATAGCCGCTGGTATCAGCTAATCTTCACAAATACGCACACAGATTAAAATATTAACCTCTGTTTGACCCACTACTTTGTTTCCTTGGTTTCCTGATGTAAGTTTTCTCCATCTATATCTACCTCTATGGGCCTGATTCATCATCTCTCCTGGTGGGTGCAAAACCATCAAGAAAACAGCTTGAGCAAACTCTATCTGCAGATAACAATCTCATATCTAGCAAAATTCCTCTAAATTGTTGACACTCAGGAATTAGAAAGCACCAGGAATCATGCACCTTTCTATCTTGTTTTTCTCCCTTCAGCAACACGATACACAGAGGGGTTTTGTCTTCCCTTGAATCCTTCTTTACTCGATTTTGGCACAAATTGGACTTGGCTTCAACGACACTGACTGCGAGGAGCGAAGAGGAATTTTTCCCCAAAACACAGCGGATTCCAGACTGACACTAAGGCCCCTGTTACTGCTCCACACCCAGAGTTGAACAGCAGGGGTCAGCGAGGACAGCGGAACATAAAACAACATTTAAAAGACAACAGTGTGACGGACAACACGGCTGTCTTATCCTGCATGGTAAATCTCTGAGGCAACATTTACTTTACAATGATATAAGAAAAATGTCGTCTTTTGTGGTGCTTTGGCTGTTCATTTGCAAGACAACAACGTTTAAGGGGCCTGAAAATGTTAAGTTTTCGAAATGAGACCTTGCAGAGCTGAGGAAAGACTGTTTATTTCTCTTTTCAAGGGTGCCACATTTGTAAGGAACATGCATTTGTGGGATGAGCAGCAGAGCTGAGTATGTGGGTTGCACCCATGAAAATTTTGACAAATCTTCTCTGCCAATGTCAAACAGCTTATTTTGCTGTTGCTATTGACTCTTGTTTTGAGCTTCTGGTACCCCCAGGTACTGCCAATCAGGTGCTTGATTGGCACGGGCCCTGCTACAGTGGTCAGTTGGTGTCTGCTCCAAGAATTGGCATGCCATGTTTGACTGATCTGGATAGGACCTGTGTGATAGGGCAACTTCAAGCTGGTGTTCCGCAAAACCAAGTTGCAGCATTGTTTGGAGTGAGCCCTAACACCATCTCCAAACTGAAGGCCAAGTTCAATATAACGGGGGATGTCAGAGACAGGCTGTGAAGTGGGTGTCCTAAGAAGATGACACCCCAAGAAGACTGTTTCCTCACCTGTCAGCACTTAGGTACCATAGGCTGTCTTCTATAGATTTGCAGTCAAGGTTTTAGGATGATATGGCCCAAATGTGTAGGAGACGTGGAGAATGCTATGCTTATTGCTGCACAGATAGAGTAACATCTTTTGGTGAAGGCAGTGTGATGGTGTGGGGCGGCATCTCCCTCACTGAAAAAACAAGGCTTGTCATCATTGGAGGCAAAATTAATGCAGAGATATTGAGATGAGATTCTACAACCAGTTGCAATCCCATATCTCCACAGTCTGGGACCGAACTCTATCCTCCATGATGACAACGCTCGCCCCCAAAGAGCGGGGTTTATCAGAGACTACCTCCAGAATTTGGGATTGGAGAGGATGGAATGGCCTGCAAGCAGTCCTGACCTCAACCCCATTGAACACTTGTGGGATCAGCTTGGTTGTGTGCGGTTCATGCCAGAGTGACCAACACATCCACGTGTATGGTTCTTCCACACGCTACCAAGGCTCCTGTTCGTTAAATAAATAAATTGTTAACATGCCAATATGACTTGTTTCTTCAAACTTCAATCATCCAATCCACCAAACACCAAACAAGAGTCAATGGCAAAATAAGCTGTTTGGCATTGGCAGAAAAGATTTGTCAAAATTTTCATAGGTGCAACCCACATACTCAGCTCTGCTGCTCATCCCACAGCTGCATGTTCCTTACAAATGTGGCACCATTTAAAAGTGAAATAAGCAGGCTTTCCAATGGTATAAGATTTATTGCCAAGAAGCATCTTTACAACAAAGAAATAATCTACCAAACACAAATTTTCTTTCTTGTTGTGCTAAGTTTATTTCCACTGTCGACCCCACAGAGACTCATCCCATGTCTCTGAGTTCTGTGCTGTTTTCTCATGCGATTTCCTCTGAATTTATTTCCACATTTCCTCAAGGACTTTCCTAACCTATCATTAGCTTGCGGTCACAGTGGCTGACAAAGAATGAAACACAAATGCGGACCAAGGCATCTCTTTTTCACCCTGACTTCCAGTGGTTTCGTTACAACACCAACAAACTGAAATCCAACCAAATAATGAACATTTTATTGCAGCTGGGTTCTGATCTGACTCCTGTAAAACTGATAGGAGCTGTGGTTTCCAGTTTGTGAACGTGTACTCCTGAGGTATTACTCTGGATTATGTAACCCTGGTGTTTTTCTGGGATGACTCTGTGTGTGTGTGTGTGTGTGTGTGTGTGTGTGTGCGCACTGTGGGCTTGGAGAGCACTTTAATGTGCTCTTTCTGATAGAAAATTTCTCGCATGCAGCGCAGAGGAAGCCCATTTTTAGTTACTGGGTGAGTGAATGGAAAAAAAAAAACATCCTCTGTTGTTGTGTGAAGGTGGTCCCTGTGATTTCCTGAGAAGAATTCTCACTCTGCAAACACAACACAGAGAAAAATGCATCAACAGTTTTGCACAAAACTTTCATTTTAAGCCCATATGCATTTGCAAAACTGACTTCCCTGCATTTCTGAAGGTTAACACATGCACACAAACAGGTGTTTCACATACACCTGTGACTGTTTGTGGTGGTTAAGGGTGGGGTGGCTGGGGTCACTTGTCAACGACTGCAGCAATGAGAGCGATGTGATTGGTGGGTGAGGCTGGAGGTTGCCCTGGTTTCCCTCTCCTATCAGTGCAGCTGATCTGCCGCTGGCGATGCCAGGCCCGGGGAACACAGAGACGGTTCAACCGCGAAGCCCAGACTCGCGCTCGGTGGTCAGACTGAATTAGCATTCACTAAAGTAGGGTAAGACCTCCTGAGAAGACAGACTGGGGAGGAGGAGAAGACAGGAAAGCATTTCACCATAGCTCCCAGGGACAATGGATCTATAAAAGTGAGAGATGTAAGTACACTTGAGCTAAGGCTTGCTTTGTTAGCTTATGAAAAATGGATGAGAACAATAATCTCAGCGGGAGTCCTGAGAGAAATAAAGTGCATAAAAATCCATAGTTCCTCACAGTATAGTTGCTCACAAATTTCTTGCAATAATCCAGCTAATAAAAATGAATGATTGCCCTTCTGCAATCGACTGAAAATCTATACCAGGATGAGCTAATAACTGAACAAGACCGAGAGATCCTGCTACCTGTTACACCTGTGATAAGCACCAGTATTATACATCTAAAGGGATTTTAATGGAGAGAAGGTACAAGCCTGAAAAGAACCTTCCTCATACGAGTTATACACATATAGCAGTTAAAGCTAAAGTGCTTCCCATCTTTAGCACTGTTATTTACACGCAATAACATATTCAAAGCAATAAAAGATAGGAAATGTTGCTGGTTTCAACAACCGTAATGGGCATGTTGGCGTGGCCCATGTGTGGTGGCTGCTGTCCTAGAGGAGGTCAGCCCTGTATGGATATGGATATGCACATCTAATTTTGACAACGTCAGAGCAGACAGGGTCTCATGACCCCCCTAGGGATCTTGGGCATCCCCCTACGGTTTGCAAAACCCCGGGGTGGGAGTCACTGATTTAAAAGATAATTAAAAAACCAATCAGTGCAAAATATTTGCAGCTACATACATAAGAGAATATAGAATGTCTAACTTTTTGAGATCACTTTTGGGCTTCTTATGTACTTATGAGGAGGACAGGAATATGTAGAGCGAGAAACAGGGATGGCAAAGTGGGAAATGACATTCTGTAAGTGGCCTACAGATGGGGGCCTTCTCTTCAAGGGCTTTACTCACTGTACGTTGCACTGGACATGAGAAGTGACTACAACAGATCTACTATGAGTCCTGTATATTAGCTTAAATTGCTTTGCTGGTAATGTTAGTGGTGAGTTTAATTTAAAAATCAGGTGGAGAGTTTGGTGTCATACTTTGCAAACCATTGGGGCTTTTCCGCTGTGACTTTCAGTTGCACCAATCCAAACCAAGCTGTGCCCAGAATGGTCCTGCTCTGCATGGAGCAGGGCCCAAGCGCACCTGCCCCTCCTCCAAACGCGCTGTAGTGATGTCACAGCGGTTCATCATCATTTGGGGGGACCTCGCAGACGTATTTAAACTTAGAAATACCTGCCAGATTACCAATAGAAGAAGAAGAATTAACTGAAGAAACAACGATGGCTCAACAAAAAAATGCTTGCTGAAGCGCAGCTATTCAAGACACGTCCTCAAACAGTAGCTCGGTTGTACCTTAAGTAGAGCCAAGCCACTCAATGTAATGAAAAACATCCAAAAGGCAACCCAAGTGAAAAAAATGGCACAAGATTATGTCACATAGCGCTCTTACGAAACCAAATGAATGAAGCACAAGGTAACATCATGTCTGAGGTTTATGTTAGCACTATATGTTTAGCAGGAAGGGAAAAAAACTTAATTGCAATGAAATTTTGTCCTTTTGGTAGCCATCTGTGCTTCCTTTGTAAATGGTAATTTCCTTGGAGGAATTAACCTCTAAATTGCTGAAACTGTTTGATTTTTATGCCAATGATCAAATCAGCAGATAAAAAAGATTAACATATAACCTAAATATGTCTCAACCAGGCTTAACATAGCTCTGCTTCGATATTCACAGAACATGTTTATGTTTCTGAAAATTTAACAGAGTTTGGATCAGACCCAGATCAGATTCCCAATCTCCTCCCAAAGAGTCACATCTTCCCACTTGTATTTCTCTTCTCATATAACACTAAGTTCTTTTATTTCTACCACGATGGTAGTGTTTTTCCACAGAGAAGCTTTAGAGTATTTTATGGGTGTTTTTAGCGAATAGAAGTGATGAATAAGCACATTAATGAAATATAATTGCAGTCAACTGATCTCCCATTTGTAAAAACCTGATAAACTAATTCAACATTTATTCAAACAGGTTTGTTCTAATGAGATCAGTTTGTAACAGCATACACATGGAGTGGATAAAAAAACCCCAATAACCCTCTGATTCAATGGGGAATTATTTTTGCTGCAATTTCTTTCTGATTGCAAAAAAAAAGAAGCATCTTGTTTTTACCAGAGCCTTGATGATGATTTCAGTGGCTTTGAACGTGCCATGGTTGTTCGTGCCAGACAGACTGGTTGAGTTTTAACAAACTGATAATCTGCTGGATTTTTCACCACAACCTTCTCCAAGGTTTACAGAGAGTAGTCTGAAAAAAGGAAACTTAACAGTGAGCAGTAGTTCTCTGGGCCAAAATACACTATATATGGACAAAATTACTCAGCCACCTGACCATTACACCAACAGGGATATGTATTTTAATATAGAGATGGTCCCCCTTTTTGCAGCTATAACAGCCTCCACTCTGGCTTTACAGGCTTACCACAAAATTTTGGTGTGTTTTTCTGGGAATTTGTGCCTATTCATTCTGTAGAGCTTCTATGAGGTCGGGCACTGATGTTGGACGAGAAGGCCTGGCTCTTCATTCCAGTTCATTTCAAAGGTGCTCGATGGGTTTGAGGTCATGGCTCTGTGCAGGCCAGGTCAAGTTCTTTTACACCGAACTCATCAAACCATGTCTTTATAATCCTTGCTTTCTGCACTGGGGCACAGTCAAGCTAGAATAGAAAAGGGCCTTTCCCAAACTGTTGCCACAAAGTTGGAAGCATAGCACTGTCCAAAACATCTTGGTATGCTGAAGCATTAAGAAGGCCCGTCACTGGAGACAAGGGGTCCAAGCCAAACCCTGAGAAACAGCTTCAGCTTTCAAAAATATCACTTACAGTTGACCGTTGAAATATCTTGCAGGGGTGATATAGTCTTGTGCAAGGGTACTATGTCTGAAGTCATTGAGTGTACCTTGTTGATGGCAGAAGTCAGACAGGAATGACCCGGCTGGTTTGAGCTGATAGCAGATAGAGCAGATAGGCAACAATACCTCAAATAACCAGTCCTTATAGCCAAGGTGTGCAGGAGAGCATCTCTGAATGCTTGAGGCAAATGGGTTAAAAGAGCAGCAGACCAAAACGAGCACCATTCCTGTCAGCTAAGAGCAAGAAACAGAGGTTATGATTCACAGAAGTTGATAGCAGATCGGAAAAGCATTGCCTGGGCAGATGAGTCTCAATTTCTACTGTGACATCTGAAGGGTAGGGTCAGAAATTGGTATAATAAAAGCCAGCCAGACCACCAACAATGATGGCACATTTAGGGTCACTTCCATCACCTGTCCTCCTCATTCTGATTCTGTTTGGACCGTAGCACATTGTCTTGACCATGTCTGCATGCCTAAATAAATTGGTTGCTGCTTTGTTGAACGTTGGTGGAAATGCTGTACAATCCTGACACATCTGAAGCACTCACATGAGATGAATTGATCACAAAGGGCTCCCATAGCTCCACCTAATCCATATTATAAATTCCACATCTGCAACACAATGGATGACACTTGATGTTGGCCTGCAGTCACAGGAGCACTCATAAATAAAACCAAAATGGACGTCATCACTGGACGCAGAGGAGCCCCATATGTATGCAGGAATGTGTGGAGTGGGTGTGGTGGTGGTGGGGGTCTGGCTCGGGTTCATAAACATTTGGACCAGTTCAGGGAGAGGTCAGAGGAAAGGATGTTGGCCAGGACACAGAGGAAGACCCACGAGATACATCCAAATGTCACCAAACTCTCCCCCCACGCCCCAAGTCCTCGGGGAAAACAAGGAGAAACTAGCGTACGTTACCCAATGATGAGGAGTGGTGAAGGAGGGACGTGGGGGGGCTCACGCAGATGGAGTGGAGGTCAGCGAGGGCCAGGAGGGGAGGAGGACGAGGAGAACGAGCAGGACGGAGGAAAACGGAGGATGCAGATGTGCGGCATGGCGGGGAAGGGAGGCACGATGGGAGGAAATACAACAAGCTATTGTTTGGAATGAGAAGACAGGAGCGGAGCCATGAGAGAGGCAGCTGAGGACTGTTCGCTTCTCCACACAGATGCACACTGGCCTTGTTTTAAGCTAAGTACCAGTCAGGCCTTCTGCTTTACTGTACTTTAGAGGAAATGATGACAAACGAATGAATCTACCCATCATGCTCCAGCATAGTCCCTTTGAACAGAGTTCAACATGTGGTTTTGTCTTATACAGGTGTCATTTTTCAGCATTAATTAAGAGCAACAACCTGATTATGATCAACCAGTGCTAGAAAGTTTTCAACTTATCTTTCATCTTCGCAGTTAAAGATTTTAGTTAAAAACAAAAATACCAAAATTGGACGCTGATACAAAAATGATATAGAACAAATACTAATCAATAGCACTTTTAGTTTAGTATCATGTTTATACTCTATGTACTAATCCTGCTTTTCCACCCTGTGGTACTGACTCGACTCAACCCCTATCATTAAATTTTACCTGTACCTGGTTCTATTTTTGCATCACCTTTGACATGCTTCCAGACGAGCCGCGCTGATACTCAAATGTGACTTCAAACACCACTCAGTGGTCAGATTATCATCACTGGGGGATGTCACGGGAATCAAACCCCTGTTGTCATTGGCTTTGTACTGCAGTAAAACTTTACTGTAGTGTATTTTGTCTCGCTGCTGTCGACCATCTCTGGAATAAATCTTGTCTCGTTGCTGTCACAAAAAGTTGCAAACATAAAAACCAAGTAGTCTCAATATATGATACAGATCATTAACTGTATAAGCTAAGATGTATTGATGCTATTGATACTGATATCATATTGATATTACTGTGCATCCCTAATTGTAACATTATAAGGTAAACAATGTTACAGGTGAATATGATCGTCTCTTCAGACTCTGTATCAAACTGGACAAATGCAAGATAGTCTGGCTGCCGACTGCAGCTCTCAGCCCCCCCCTCTAGTAGACAACTACACCTCAAAAATTTCAAAATAAAGTTGTCCTAAAATTCTGAGTTAAGGTTAGGGTAAGGGTTAAGGTAAAGGTAGGATACCAAAAGTAAGTAAAAAAAAACCCAAGACAGCGTGGCTGCAGAATGTACATCTCTGACGGTCACTGTCACAGATGTCGACTCTGTCAGAACACAAGCGCCTTAAATTCCACTTTATTCATTAACAAAGTCTGGCAGTTTCATTCATGAAATAACCACACTGCAAACATTTCATAAATAAATAAATAAATATAAGGTAAGAGGTCTAATCTAGTATTAAATTATAAATAGACCTGTGGTAGCTACTCCAACAGGGTAACTTTTTAGCCATGTTAGCTTTAGCTAAAGCTAACATAGAAACGCTAGCGATGTAGTTAACATGATCACATAAGTTCTTTAGCAGTTTGACTTTTAGGAAGCATAGCTAAAGCTAGCATAGCTACATAGATATTATCTTGTAGCTTATGTAGCTGCTTTTGTTGCTTAGCTGTAACTACTTTAGCAACACTATCTACTTTAATTCAAAATTTTATAAGTAGGTTTCGCAAGGCAGCTTTTTGACATTTAACTTTTATGTTAACAACCAGACTTTGATGATGAATAAAGTCTGAGCGCTGCGGTCTGCAGCCAGCCCCTTCTCAAGAAAATCAGCCCATGTTGTGACCAGAGCTGTTACAAGCTCACATCACATCACTTATGTTTGTATTTCAGCCATGTTAAATAAGCTGGATCATAACTTTTAAAACACTGTTAATTCATTAGTAAAGGTGTGAAGAGGAACTCAGCACTGGTCCAACATTTTACCACTTTACTCCTCTATAGTTGCACCTGGAACCAAAGAGCTCTCCTTTTGCACTTTGCCGTCACTTGAGAATGAATAAAATATTGCAAAGTATGGTTTAAAATGTTTCTAAGCACAAATGCAGCATAACAGCAGATTATGTTACTACCACTTATTTACCGCCATTCAGCCTAGGTGGGATGTTGGTCTACTCTTAGAAATATCTGACGTGGCTCTTGAAGAGACAGTTCACTGTTTAGAAGTGGGGTTATGAGGTACATGATTGTGCTCCAACCAAAGAACTATCAGTATTTTCACTGTTTCACATACACCAGCACATACGTACATATTTGTCTACCTGATTGGCTGATCAGGGAAGCTGGCAAAGACACAACGTAAAGGTTAAATCACAAAGTAAAGGTTAAATCAAGAGTTTAAAAATGTAGAAAATGTTTTTTATTCAGAATAATTTTGATTTAATTGTTCACAGCATTTGTTTGACTAAAGAGAAAAGAGAGCTATGTTTTACATTAGTCACAGAATCACAGGGCGAAGAACCACTGTGGAATTCTTAGAAATCTCACCACCTGTTGAGGCTTTTAGATGAATAACATTCAATTATTAGGATGAACGATCTGTTAAGTAGATATTTCAGAGGCTTTGGGGTAAAAGTCACCCAACAGTAATTGAAAGGAAGACGGTGTTTTTCCAAATATGATTAAGTTGGTTGATTATATTTTAGAGTAGAATAAACAGGTCAACCGGTGATGATGAAGTCCCTGAAGCATTTCCTGAAGAGATGCTTTGATGAAAAGATTAATAATATGCACCACGTCTTCTTGAACACAGAGTCTTCTGCGGCTACAAAACATTTGATCTAAAAAGGCCTTAAATCATGACCCTGCGACTGTCTGTCGTCTGTACCACTGACTCCCACTCCTGAGATGAAAAGCTTACTATTTTATCTTCACACACAACATAAACTGATCCAGCAGGAATGCAGAAGGTGTGTAGGCATGTCTAACACATAACATCTCTACTTTTTCGAGGGATGTACGGCTTCATGTGCAATCACAGACTTCTGAAACAGACAGTGTGTCCACACAGTAATGCTGGGTGTGGTTTCATTAATGTTCACTGGGGCTGTGGGTGGGGTGAAACAGTAACAGCCTATTTTAATTACCATTTCACAATCTGAACACAATGAAAGCTCTGTAATCAGATGTGTTACTTAGAATAGATTTTGACTAGAGTCTTGGAAAATTTAAAGAAGGAATTTTTGCTACATTATGCATGGTGGTTTCACACATTCGTATGTCATGTAGTGCAGCCAAAAAACAGCTACTATGCAATGATATGAATACTTCCTACTGTCAGACCTTTCATCTGCATGACTGAGGATGGAAAAAACTTTAGATTAACTTAAACTAAAGGGGTCAGGGGTTATTCAGATAATAAACTCAATTGAAAACATAAATATATCTATGTTAGACTTTTTCTTGTGTATTTTACTTCTTAAAGTCTACTATATTAATGGGAGGAAAACAGATAAAACACAACCTTTATATGCAATCTTCAGGTTTTATAAATGCACTTATCTGGGCAGTAAGCCAAAAATAAGATGTGAGAAATTGGAAAAAAAAATCCCTGAAAATGCTGTCTTTTTGCTTTCCTTTTTTACCATCACTGTAAAAACCAAGATGATCTTAAAATGATACTGAAGAAAAAAAAATAATGATAGAAAAAGGAGGAAACATCATTTTTACCAGACAAACATATTGAATTTTGATGTCTTAAAGCTCCAGTGTGGAATTTTTACTTGGCACTGAAACACCATGAAATTGACATGGATGTCTCTTTACAACTTGCATTAACATTTGTGACTATTAACAACAAGACTGATAACTTCTATGTGGTTGTTTTACTGCTTGTAACCATTGCTGATCCGGTAGGTGTCATACTAAGAAAAACAGTTTTTACTGAAGTTTCTAAAGATTTACAAAGAGTGGTATGTATGACCAGGGAACAGGATACTGTTTTTCATCAGAAAATGTAAGTTATCCAGTGTACAGGGCTGGACAGAGAAGAAAATTCAGCCCTGGTATTTTTTGCTCAAACCGGCCCCTCAAAACAGGTCGAATGCCATTAATGGAGACACCAATCCTTCGCCGCCCTTCATATGTAGAGCTATCAAAAATTTCCTCCCCAAACTATCACATAGCTCAGCAGTAAGTGGCAGAGATGTATCTAATGGTGTGGTTTCCCTTTTCTGACTGAGTACTTTGTGGTCAGAGGTGAGTATGGTGGGCACATCATCCCTACTAAGTAGAAGTGCATAATAAGCAAGCGATTACTTTAAAATAATCTCTGCTATTATAATTATATTTTTCATATTAAAAAAAAGGCCTAAATGTCATATAAAATGGTTATAGTAAGAAAATTACTGATGAGTTCAGTAAATTTAATGAAATAATGTAGATAAAATATTAAAATATGCTGAATAAGATAAGATAAGTTACAGTTTTGCATTGACCCTCATCATCACACTAATGCTACTGTAATATCAGTTTAATAGCAAACTGCTCATGGGTGACATTCAACTCTTGTATTATTATTTTTTACTTCTATTCTTTTAAATCTATATACAGCCCTTTAAAATGCTTTATAAATAAATTGTTATTATTATTATTTCTATTATTACTATCACTATAACAGTACTCAGACTTAATGTTAATGAAAATACTGGCATAGGTGTACTTGTATGGGGTAAAGTCTGAATTCAAGATAAATACCTCCAGCAGTCCATTTTGTCCAGGCCTTTTCACCCCTGGTGATAGTCCCTGAGACTAGTGGTGGGTTTTGGGCCCTTGGAACATCCACAGGGACCAAGGGCTCATGACAACCCTACTACCAGCCCAGAGGGTACACTAGGCTGTGATTACTCACCACATCCACCCCTTACTCCACCCCAGCAGTGTGGACTTTGTTGTTTTATTCAACAGAAACATTCCCCATGCCACTGGTAAAATGCAAGGACATCCAGAGCACAGCTAGGGTTGTGTCAATCCTCCTTTTCACTCGATGGTGCCCTCAGGTGAGTTTACTTGCCATTACAGGCCTTGTTTCAGCCTCAATTTTTCTCCAAAGCATGCCTTAAAGTTCTGCACAGCGCTGTATATCCACATGAGAAAAGTTCGCTGAACAGAATCAGGATTTGGCAAAATTAAATCATGTTGGTTCTTGCCCATCTGTTAACACTAAGGAGACAGGGCTTAGGCTCTTTAGGCTTCTACGGCCAGTCAGCCTGGGGACACTAAATATTTGGCTTTAGTCCAAAGCAGCTGTTGCTCTGTCCATCTTAATATACTTGGAGTACAGGATCATAATCTCAGTTAACAGTCAACACATTTGATCCTTCTAATGAGAAAACATCAGGAACACAAACAGCTTCCCAGCCTTTCAAAGCACGTGCACATCTCTCACACTGGTAACACCTTTTCCACAACATACAAATATGCTAATATGCTAATGCTAACATAAAAAGCTTTAGGAATCTCAGCGGAGCAGCGACTGGTAATGATTTACACATGCAGTGAATGGCTGAGTGAGTGCAGTGAAGCAGACTGTTGAGCAAATGTTTTTGTCAGAGCCTCAGTAATGTGCTTTTACAATCCTGATGTCCGGACAGCCGGCGAGCCAACACTGGCAGCCCACCACCAGAAACCAGAGACGCCACCTCGACCAAACCAGCAAGGAAATGTGTCTCTTCCACCACGCTTCCACACTTTGATTCCTCTTATAGCCCGCTGAAAACAACATGTGTGACATCAGCTGGATGATATGATGAACACAAACAGTTTGGATTCCTCTGCAGACCAATGATCCCACAACTATGACAGTGTTAGCTGCCTTTTATCTCCAGGGAAGCTGCATAGTTTAATGCTAATCTTACGAATGGTCTGCTGCATTGTTTCAGGGCTAAGGGAAACATCCACCTGGATGAGCTGTTTCCCTAGAGCTCTGTGTCATTTTTTTGTCTCCCAGAGAGAAAACAGGCTCAGGTTCCATTATGCTCTTACTTCACTTCCTCCCGCACATTGTCCTGGATGTGAGGGATTGCATTCTGACTCCCTTGGCGCCGAAAGAGTGGGAACGAGAGAAGTGAAAGCTACATGCCGACAGATAGCAAGGGAGAAACGGCGAAAGGGAGCTATTTCTTTTGGCTAATGCACTCCCGGTTCCCTCCAGCTGCCCTGATAGAGAAAACAGAAAACAGAATACATCACACCCCAAAACAGGTGCTTTAACTCCCTGCATCCATAGCTTTCTCGCTCCCACTCACACTGATCTCTGACCCTGCAGTGCAGGTGGCAGGTGCTGTAGTGGAAGTGCTGGTGAGAAAGCCTGAGCTGTGTCTCATACTAATGAACTGAGGAACTTTCAGGAGTCATAATTCATACAGAAAATAAAATGCATAAACAGGAGGCGCAGGGCAGGAGGAATTCTTCTACTGTAAACATTCAAGGGCATTTGCCTCTTTGCCAAAAAACAAGCTTTGAATCTTTTTGTGTCAAGCCTCTGCGACAAATTTTAAAGCGTTGAGCTTCACAAAAGGCTTGAACATTTAAGCTTTTAGCATGGATTAGCGCTGGAATGAAACAAAACTGATTAAATGTGGTTTTCTGCTGCAGGATTACAACAGAAATCCTAATTTCACTCTTGAGTTGCTGATATTTTTCATAGAAACTACAGCAAATTAGGTTAAATAATGCGTGTTTTAGCTTGTACATGAATTATTTACATATTAATTCATAATGAATTCAACAGTTTAAATGTTCTTGTTCCATCAATTCATGAAAAAAGACTGTCATAAAATAAAATGGGGAATATTTTGCTCTCCTGTATGTGCATGTAAGCTTCATTCATGTCTCTGTATCTGGTGTCTTACCTGCAGCAGCATGGATCAGGACGCTCTGATTGGGCCGCAGGTTGCCGAAGTCAAACAGCATCATGTAGGCGGTGATGTAGTTCACGGGGAGCGCGGCCGCCTCCTCGAAGCTCATGCCCTCTGGGATTAGGAAGGTGTGGCTGGCAGGTACCACGGCCACTTCCTGCCACAGGCCGAAGCGGTTCAGCACCATCACCTTATCACCCACCTGGAAGAGATGACGGGAGGAGGTACAGGGTGAGAGGAAAGATAATGCCTGATTGTCTGTACATATTTCCAGTAACTGTAATTTAACACAACCTAAAGCAGCGATCCCAACAGAGGGGCAACCATGCCTTTGTGGCAACTTGATTAGTGGTCATTTGAATAACTCATGCTTTCTCTACCTGCATGTATTCGGATGGTTTAGCGTCCTGCTTCAGCAGCCAATAGGCAGAGTCAGGAAGGACATCAGTAAAGTGATCAGTAAACTGTTTGTCAGTGGCTTCCACTCTAACATCTCTCTCCTCTCTCCCTCCCAGGCCTCCACCTGCTGATTTGGTTTTGTTTGCAATCCACTTACATAATAATGATTTCTAAACTTTAATTTTTGATCAGTTAACTTTCTTTAAAACTTGTTTCATGTGTGACTTCTTTCTTTGTAACTTACTTGAGCCTGTTTGTGACATATGGGGGCTCGTCTGGAACAACTGTGATGGACAGGACGTTACGTCAAGGACTGCTACTTATCCTTCTGAGACCTGAGCTTTAATTTGTTATGCATTTTTGTTACCACCTACTTATTTCGGATTAGTAGAACCTTGTAAGTAAAATAACTAAACATTGTAACTCATCAATGAGCAGTTTAAAAAAAAGATGACCTCAAATGAGGACAGTGGATCTATTTTACTGTGTAACACAGTTGATTTTAGCCATGCATCTCTTCTTCAGGTTTGGTAAAACTGAAATAATTGAACTGAATCAAATCTCAAAACAAGCTTGCTCCAGAGAAGAAAGAAACACAAACAATATCAGTTAATCCGACCTTGGTCGGCACAAAACCTCCAGTTTTTGTTGTTCAAAACTTCTAAGTAGAATTAGGATTATGCTGATCCAGAAAATCAGGACTTCCTGATACCAGTGAAGGACTGGATTCAAACTGGAACATACTGTTACAGAGAGACTGTCCTACTGGTAAAGGTTTCAACATTTTACAAGGCATTTGCTATCCTAAGACATGTTTGAATAGTTTAACTTGAATGCTGCCCTGGTACAGTGATATTCTATGACATTAGTGTCATAACCCAGTGAAATATGAATCCTTTCCAGGCCCAGTCACTCGTTAATCAGCAACTTCTGAACAACAAGCTGCATCCAAGTGTCTGAGCAAGCGAGTGGAATAACAAAGAGACTTGACATCTATTAAAAGGTTAACTGCATAAACTAATGGAGCCCTAGCAAAAGCATACACTAGAGAAGTATATTTTGCATTCGAGTCTTGTTTATTTCTCATACAATTCTGCACTCAGTCAGTCATCCTGCTGCTCATTTCCTGCTGTGACTGGATGTGTTCCAGCATCCATCCTTCCATACTATTTATGATTAGAAAACACTCACTCTGACTTAGAAATTAGACAATTTTTCTTTTACACATAGCCTTAAATAGTATGTACTTTGCATGTAAACACCTTAGACTTTGTCATAATGTTGCACTTAAACTCTCATCATGTGTCATTCTCAGTCCATAGCTCATCTGGCAGCGTCCTCTCCATGCCTTAAAGGTGATCTATAGTTCTGTCTGCAAAGGATTGTAGGCCATATTACCCAAAAAGGCTGTTGTAACTTGTGCACTGCAAAAATACAGCATGATAAAGTTAGACATCCTGGTATTTTTGGTATGCACGGGTACATGCGTTGGGATATATTAAATCTTTTTCCTCACTAAAATAGTGAGATAGATGGATTATATTTTTATGTATTCTAAAGTAATCTGTCTCACTGCCTTTATTGGAAAATAATATTCCCACAGTCTTTTTGATAAAACTTTCCCACCCCTATCTGCTTCTAGTTCATTGTATGTAAGCTCCTCTGTATCCCCATCACCATCTTGTTTTTGCATTTCCATCAGTGCCATCATTTCATCAGCCTTAGCAGAAGAAATCAGTCAACTCCACCACTAACACTGGACTTCATGCAAGGAGACATCGTGATGCTACTCAGCAGCAAAATATGTTGAGATTAGGACCTTTTTTGACTTTTATTTATAACAGAACTTTTTTGAAAATGTATTAAAAAGAAAAACTGATATATCACACTGACATAAGTATTCAGACCCTTGACTCAGTACTTGGTTGAAGCGCCTTTGGCAACAATTACAGACGTGAGTCTTTAATATGAAGCAACAAGCATTGCACACCTGGATTTGGGGATTTTCTGCCATTCATCTTTGCAAATCCTCTCAAGCTCAGTCAGGTTGGAGGGGGGCTGTCGGTGGATGGCCATTTTTAGGTCTATCCACACATTCAATAGGGTTCATGCCAGGGATCTGGCTGAGCCCCTCTAGGACATTCACAGAGTTGTCCCTAAGCGACTCCTGTGTTGTCTTGGCCATTTGCTTAGAGTCATGGTCATGTTGGAAGGTGAACCTTCAGCCCAGGCTGAGATTTTCATTGAGGATATCTCTGTACTTTGCTCCATTCATCTTTCCTTCAACCCTGTCCAGTCCCCCAGTCCCTGCTGCTGAAAAACACCCCCACAGCATGATGCTGCCACCACCATGCTTCACTGTTGGGATGGTATTGGGCAGATGCTGTGCGATGCCTGGTTTCCTCACAGCATAATGTTTATAATTGAGGCCAAACAGTTAAATCTTGGTTCCTTACAGTCTAAGAGGCCATAAGGTGCTTTATTTTGCTAACTTCATGTGGGCTTTCATGTGTTTTGCACTGAGGAGAGGCTTACGTCTAGCAGCTCTGCCGTTGAGCCTAGATAGGTGGAGGGCTGCAGTGAGGGTTGTCCTCCTGGAACTTTGTACCATCTCCACACAGGATCTCTGGAGCTCAGTCATCTTGATCACTTCTCCTACTAAGGAGATACTACTCAGGTTGGCTGGGCAACCAGCTCTGGGAGGAGTCCTGGTTGGATCAAACTTCTGTGGCTTGCAACAATTCTGTCTCTGAGATCTGCAGGCAGTTCTTTTGATTTCATGGCTTGGATTTTGTATGCGTTGTCAGTTGTTGGGCCTTCTAAAGAGAGGTGTGAGGCTTTCCAAATCATGTCCAGTCAATTTAATTTACCACGGGTGAACTCAAATCAAGGTGTGGAAACATCTCAGATATGATCAGTAGAAATGGGAGGAATCTGAGCTAAATTTCAAGTGTTGTTGCAAAGGGTCTCATGAAGCTGCAACATAACAAAATGTATTAGTAAGGGCAAATGTATGATCAAATCGAAGCTTTTTTTGTTTTGTTTAGTAATGCTAGTTTAAATTGTGAATTCTGATCAAAATTAACAGTTTCTATTTCTACCATTTGTTTTTAAAATATATCTATTCAAATAATTACCAACAATTGCTAAATATGCACTAGTATCTAATCAATTCTTATGATGTGTAATAATAATGTAATATTGATTGATAGAGTTAATGCATTGGAGCTTAAAGCTCTTGCGAGGAAGTTTTAGCTGCTAATGAAACAGACTGAAACTAAAACAGATGTCTCTATATGACCTATAAAAGCAAACGAGACCATCGGCATGGGGATTGATTATTTATATATAGTCACAATAAATGATTGCAATGGCTGCCGCAGGGTAGGTGTCAGGCATGATGCCATAAAGCCCTGTGCACATTTTCTAGGCCAAAGATTCTCAGTAAGTCATATATTTGACAGTTATAAACGAGGGTAAGATTTTAGCTCATGTGGAGGACAAAGTCAACAAAGAGATAAGAGGTACCACTTAAGCTGTGATTCCACCAAAGATACAAAAATGACGGATCTGTAGCTTCCCATTTTTAGGACCCTTCTGCTGGGGTACCAAGGGTACATATCCCATCTGAGAGAGTGGAGCTATATTAACTGTAGTCTGTTGATTGGTCGAAACACTCCAAAACTTCCAGTGTGACAGTTAAAATAATAGCGAACACTAAACATATTATACTTTGTATAGAGCTGAACAGTGTTTCTTACTCATTTTGTCATAACAGAAAGCGTCAGATTCACTACAAGTGCTACTGCAATGACATTGGCTGTGGAAACTCAATCAAGATCAGGGTTTGCTGTAAAAAACATTTCCTTTCTGTGCAGTAATTTTCACACCTAAGTAGTTTTTTTCATACACTCATGTTTTGACTGCTAATTTCCTGCATTCTTCTTTAGAAGAGTCCTGTGATGTTGCTGTGACATAGGGTATCAGCTAACCTCATTCAGGTTTAGTCGCCCCATACAGTGCCTATAAAAAATATTGGATGTTTTACGACTTTATTGACTTTATAAATCTGTCATTGTCAATAACCAATAATTTTGTTTTGCTGACAAAAAAATACTAAAAGCTCCTTAATGTCAAAGTGAAAACAGATTTCTACAAAGTAATGTCTATTAAATAAAAATGTGTCATTTGAAATAAGTGACTGCATAAATACATAATTAAACAAAGGTTCAGCCAATGGTGCTAGAAGTTTCAGAACTGGTAAAATAGGGATCACCTGAGTGCAGTGAATATGTCTCAAGTGATTGTAGCACAAAGACAGCTGTGTCTGGAAGGTCCAGTTACTGGTTAATCAGTATTTATGGCTACCATTACACCATGAAGACAAAAGAACACTTAAAGCGACTAAGAAAAAAGGTTACTGAAAAGTATGAGTCAGGGGATGGATAGAAAAAATTCCCAAGGCACTGAAAATCCCCTGGAGTTCAGTTAAATCCATCATTAAGAAATGGAAAGAATATGGCACATGTGTTAATCTGCCTAGATCAGGCCGTCCTCACAAAATGAGTGACCGTGCAAGAAGGAGACTAGAAAGAGAGGCCACCAAGACACCTATGACTACTTTGAAGGAGTTACAAGAGTTCAGCTGCTGAGATGGGAGATCACCACAAACACACCAACCCCACTGGGAAGCATGGTGGTGACAGCATCATGCTGTTGGGATGCTTCTCAGCAGCCAGCCCTGGAGGGCTTGTAAAAGTAGGGGGTACAATAAATGCTGCAAAATATATGAAAATCCTGGATGAAAATCTTATCCTGTCTGCAAGAGAACTACAGCTGGGGTGAAGATTTATTTTTCAGCAAGACACTGAACCAAAGCATACAGCAAAAGCTATAAAGAAATGGGTTAAAGATATAGATTGAATCTTCTGGAGTATCTGAGTCAAAGTCAATACCTCAATCCAATAGAAAATTTTTGGCTGATTTTGAAAACGGCTGTCCACATCGTATCCATGTGCAACCTGACATAGCTTGAGCAGTTTTGCAAAGAATGGAGTCAAATTGCAGTGTCCAGATCTGCAAGTCTGAGTGAGACCTATCCACACAGACTCAGTGCTGTGATTACAGCCAAAGGTGCATCTACTAAACACTGACTTGAAGAGGGTAAATATTTATGCTGTCACTTATTTTACCTTACATATTTTTATTTAACTTATATCAATTTGTAGAAATCTGATTTCACTTTGACATTAAAGAGTTTTTTGTAAATTGTTGTGTCATGAAAAGCCAAATTATATTGACCATGACTGATTTATAAAATCAACAACAGAGTAAACATCAAAGGGGATGAATACATTTTCTAGGGACTGCAATCTAATGCAATTTGGGTTGTTGTGTTTACAAAACTACAACAGTCACCGGTATACTCTGAAGACAATAAATGTGATGCCATTAATGAGATACCCTGCTCATCTTGTGACAAAACTTAGGACAAATAGGAAGATGTTTCGGCACAAGAAAGAAGGAACATCACAAAGAAAGTGAAAGGGGAAACATCTGGAAAGTGCACATGATCCATCAAAGAAAAAGCTGAACAGGAGAACTTAAAATCAGCCACATCAGACCACTGCAAAGGGAAAATCACATTTAGGACTGGTAAAATGCCAAGCTTAATCGCCTGGAGAGCAAAAAGTACAACTGCTATATCAGGAAAGCCATCAAGATTCAGAAACAGGCCCATAGGACAGGGAACTGGGAGCATGGGGCATGGTCATCTTGTCATTCGAGACCGTATACCTTCATACAATTAGCTGATACGGCGAATCCCAGCAACATCATGTGATTCTTCTGAAGAAGACCGCAGGAAGTTAGCAGTCGAAACACGCCAAGGTAACAAAAAAATCCTCATCTGTTTGGATTATTACATGCCAAACTATACTGAATCAAACTGGACTGCTCAGCTGGAATGCACCATTTGTCCACAGGGGGCACCAAAATCAACACAAACCACAAATTTCTCTGGGAGCTTTAAATGACAGACCTATTAGGTTATGTCTGGAAAAGACAGACCTTATGTCACTAAAGAGGGGAAGTGGAAAGTGATGAGCAATGTTTTGCAATCACCCTTTATATAGACAATGGCTAGAGTAAAAATAAACCATAAAGGTTAAACTCTGTTTCTGAAGACAGTGGCATGTCTACGGGTCAATACTATTCACAATACTAGCATTAAAAAGTAGAGTAAGAGTTCAACTTTTAAGACTTAACTACATCTGATTTCTTTAGCTTTAACAGGATCAACAGGCAGCTTTGTACCCCAGGAGGTTTAACAGTGAGATCCTGGTGCTTCCTGCCATCTGCAGCTCAACGGCTTCTTTGGCGCTAGCGGAATGATGCGAGATGTGCAGCAGGCGTAGTATGATTGTGGTTTTTTGTTTGCTTACAACAAACATGCAGCCACCAAACCTGGAAGGATTGACTATTTAAGAATGTGAGAAAATAGGGACACACAGTCGAGTGAGTGAAGGAACTGTGTTGACTCTTTTAAGGATGGAGGCTCTGCAAGAAGCCACAGGCGTCGTTCTACGTGCTGCTCACCACATTCTCTATCTTCATGTTCTCTGTGTACCTTATCAAAGCAGGATCCTTCGATTCACAACTGTCTCAATCAAAAACAGCAGCCTCAATCTAAACTTAACCCTCACGAACCAATCAGAAGAGCTGGCTCAAGGGACACAGGAAACAGAGTCAACGACAGCATTATAACTCTCTTCCTGTTTTCTTCCTCCCCTATCGATGCAGCTCTCCCCTCCCGCCAGGTTTCCATTCTTCTCACTTTTTCTCTTCCCTTCCTTCTCTTTCACTTCCTGGCTCTTTTTCCTCCGAACATCTTCCTTCCCCCTTCTTCCAGTCTCATCCTGTCTAGGCCTTTCCTCCCCTGTTTCCTCACTCAGACTTGCTGTCCTCTTTCTTTCTCTTTTCTGAGGAGTGTCCTGCATCTCCTCTTCTTCTTCCTGATCATCAGCGAGACAGGACAATGGGGCCCATCTTCTCCCCTGGCCTCTCTTCACTCATCAGAGACCCTGCCAGATTCTTCCCCATGGCTGAGCATAAGACAAGCTCTCTCTCCTCCTGGGAACAAACCCGCTCCACCCGGACCTCTCTAATGGTCTGGAGGGAGCCATGCGCCTCGCTGTCTATCCACTCCAATTAGAGAGATCTCCCTCTCTCTCTCTCTTTCTCTTTTCATAGCCGCATCTTTCAGTCTGAGGCCCGGTCATTTGGTTTATTTTCAAACGTTTACTTTTCCACCACTTTTTCTCCCTTTTGTTGCTCGCACTCCCTGATTCCCCCCTTTTTTTGACTCTTCAAACTCATCGCCCTCGCTGCTGTAATTGGGACTACAGAGTGGCACAAATCGATAGACGGGGGAGTTCAGGCTACAGGAAACACACACAAATATGACTCACATGTATTCAAATGCATCTGCAGCTATTCTTCTGCGCCCACGTTAAAGCATGTGAGCTACTGACAGTCACAGAATAACACATTCAAGGCCGAGCGAGCAAGCAAAGCGAGCCTTGTGACAGTTCTGTTACAACATCTTTGCTGTTTGACACACAAACGCGCACATCTTGCGTTTCCTCTCGCTGCTTTCATGCTGCTGCTGAAATGTAGTCACAGTCGGGGTCAGGAGTGTGGTACAGGAGGAGGGAGGGGGACCCTGATGAACAAAGACACTTCCAGTTAGCTGTATATGAATGGACTTAATCAGATGGTGATTCAATTTTAGACTATGCTGGCCTCCAAGTCAGCTCCTTTGTGGCTTTGGCATTTCATGATCTCAGCAAAAAAAGAACCAAAGGGCAAAGAAAATTTCTGATACAGTGTTCCTGATGAAGGTTAACGCCCACATAAGCTGCATGACTCCTGTGAATATGATCAAAAGGAAACATAATATCTCCCAGAGAGAGCAGAGGTGTTATTGAGATTTAACATGGTTTATATGGTCGAATCAAGGCCACGCCCTGCTCTCATGCATGTTACATGCAACCTTTTCCACTTGCCTGCACCTGATTATGCAAATTAGACCATCATGCCCACAAAATATCACTTTTATTGTTCTCTTTTTTGCTTCTAAAGCAGCTCCACTTAAATCTTTAAGACTTTTGCAACCAACAGGGGTCTTATTTCTGCTTTTGGCTTACTGTGGTGGTGAGGGCAGCAGGATAGAGGCATCAACTGATAGCAGAATGAAGATTTAAGAGATTATTCACGAGGAGGAAGGATAGATAGTAAATGAGAAAGAGGGATGGAGGAAATACCAGACTGACAATGTGGGCCAGAGGGAGGTAATTGAGAACATATGGGTCAAATAGGACCAAAAATCACAGAGGATGACAATAAAATAAAAAAGAAACTTTGGATATTAAAAAAGTGCTGACGTTTGGTAACAAGGGAGCTTGGGTGTAATATTTCCCATCTTCCTTTGCTTTGCCTTTGCTTACTCACTGAAACTCTTCTCCCCTGCATTCCCTCTGAGGTCATCTGGGGTGAGGACACTGTAGCATTCAAATCTATTGCCCCCACAAGGCATGCTGGTATTGCAGCAGCAACTGGATGCAATTCAAGAGGATAAATGAGAAAAGGATGGCAAAATCATTTAACCAAGAGAACCCAAAGCCGTGAGATAAAAATCAATCAAACATCACTTAGGCACTCATGTTTTTGTTGCATTATTTAATAACATGTCATGATTGTGTTTGTAGCTTAGGGTGCAACATTTGGGGAATAAACTCAAAGGCACACCCGTTACTGTGTGGTTGCATGCACATGTTGTGTATCTGTGTGATTGTGGGTTTTAGGTGCAGACAGAGCTGCAGTGCCAAAAAATTCAGTGCCATCAGGGTCAGCACATTCCCTTCTCTGCTGCCAAAACATTTCAGACATCTCCATCCATTAGCAAGATTGGCTCTTAATTCTATAAGCTAAGGACCGAGAGGGGATGTGGGAGTGCAGCCTTGATGATAAGATGTGTGCCTGACCTTTAAATCCAATCTACATTACTGACAATGTGGAAAAAAAGCTGTAAAGTCAACACAGGCTCCTCTGATTGGCTGACCTGTCACCAATCATAGTCTCATTACTCTGCATTTTATCCCCCATCCATATGGATTCATGCCTCACAGACATATGTGCCACTCCCAGCCAGATGTACTGACTCGGCTTCTGCATCCCACAGATTCTGATCAGCGTGGTGTTAAGCACACATATTAACAGGGCTGGTGTGAGAAAATGCGGTGCTGTTACAACAGTGTGAATCATTGCTGGCTGATGTGTAACATTTTGCCTTTGTTGTTTAACTGCCTCTCAAAAGGCGTTAACATGCTGATGCCACGCATCCAGGAGGCAGACGTATAGACTGTGACTCATCATGCAATAGGAAGAAAGAAAAGTGACAATAATTCTTCTCACTACTTCAAACACTGTGGTTGGACATAAAAGACAGCTCTTTAAATGGCTTTTTGATTGTGTAAACTTTCATGGTGACATATTGATGGCTGCATGTCTTCTTAATACAACAGAGGCAGTGCGTGTTGACAAAGAGGGCGCGTGATGATCCGTTTCGCACATCATGCTGTCAGATGCTGCCTCGCCCTTTCCGCTCGGTGAATCTGTGCGCCACCGTCGCTCCCGGTAACAAAAGGCGTCGGTGACTTCGGTTTCAGCTACCGGTGTTAAGTTAACCACATTGGAAGCGGTGAAACAAGCCTTTCCTTTCAAAATAAAACCCTTTATTTTGAAAAGCACCTAACTCATTGTCATTTCAGTTCCTTTGCAATCAGGAAACAGGGTAAAAATTTAACTTCTAGAAAGGGTGAAATCCTACTCGGTTTTTAAAAAATCAAATAACTTGGAAACAAAATAAAAAAAATGTATCACCACAACAATATTTTCCTTTTGGTTTCCCATGTGTATTTTCCAACTCTAGTCACTGCTTTAACGTCGAAGGCGGAAAACTCTCTCTTCCGGTCTTATTTTAGCTAACTTGACGCAGCCCCTCGCGCCTCGGTTGGCACACATCAAAGCGCAGAGCGGCGTAGATGCTGCAAGAGTGGAAAGCATCCAGAAGATCTTGCAAGTGTCACTTAAGTCCTTACATTTAGAGCACTCAAGAATGGGCAGTGGCCGCCTCTTCATCTTAGGGACTATTTTTTGATCCTAAAGTGGCTGGCACAGACAGAAATGTTTGACAGCATGGGAGACAAGAGGGGTGACGCCTGCTGCTAATGCTGATTCTATTCAGCTCGTCTCTAACATACCAACGTGCTCCTTTCTCAAACATAAAACACATTAACACAGAATAAAAGGCTTATTTCTCTTCACTTGGAGACAACAAGTGCTGCTTCTTTATGCATGAGTGAATGAATGGACCATCCTCCATGACAGCTAAAATGTTTCAATATTTTATCTGATTATTTTTTAGCCTGCTGAAATTTTATTGACATATCAAAATAACCAGTCGGTATTGAATTAATGAAGTCATTTAACTGGCTGATACATCAGCTCTAGCACTCCCCGAGCAGCGAGCACAGCCTGACACGCCCATATCCAGATGTAGCACTTCAGCACCAAAATCGAACCAGACAATAATTCAAGACTTAAACAATGAAACACACACTCAAATGAAGTGAAAAGTGTCAGAGAGCCATGTGTGCTTACTTTTCTGTCCGTCACTTCTTCCCCCACAGCCTCCACCAGCCCGGAGCACTCCATCCCCGGGGTGACCGGCGGGGATGGCATCCGGTCGTACAGCCCCTGTCGAGCCATCAGATCGGCGAAGTTTAGCCCGCATGCCTTGACCCGAACCAGGACCTCACCAGCCTTCACCGCGGGCTTCCCTTTCTTCACCTGCAGCTTGACTTTGTCATAGCCGCCGTGGCCGGTGAGCACCAGGGCGCGGTACGTGAACGTCTCCTCCTCAGGGACCTTCTCGGTGGTCGCCGCGGGGGTGGCTGCTGCCTCGGCGGCTGCAGCAGGAGCAGAGTCCGCCTTGGGCGGCTCAGCTTTGGGCTCCTCAGCGGGTTTGGTTTCCTGCTTCTGGTCCACGGCGTTTTGCTGCTGGGCAGGTGCGTCCTCTCCAGACATTGTGCAGGGAGCTGAGAGACAGTGATGAGTCTAGAAAATGACTTGAGAAGCTGTTGGGTTCACTTGTTGTGCTTTAGTCGCGGTGCACAGGCTTTTCTGTTTAGTTTCTTTTGTAAATAAAAGAAAAGGAGAGTCAGAGCTTCTTCTTCAGCAGTCTTGCATGGACACACAAACCCCGACAGAGTGGGCTGCTCAGTGGCCAGTGGCTGTCAACGCCGCGCTCTGACAGAGAGTGCGAGTGGGACGAGACACAGGCAGGCTGGAAAACACGGAGAGCTGATGAAACTCAGGGATTGGCGTTTGTGATTGGATGGCTGTGGTTTGGGTAGGGCCATAAGATTAAGCATATGTTGCATCAAGCAGTGGGGTGATTTGCAAAAACTAAATGCGGAACCAGAATGTGCATTTAAAGCCAAGAGCACATCTGCTGAGTCCTGCATGTTCACAAAGAAATACTTCACAAAGGGAAAGTTTGTGATTTCACAAAATAGTTAAAAGAAGAAAGACACACTTGATAAGAATAAAGAGCCATTTTTAGATTTAGTCTGTGGAAGCCCCAAGAGGACATGCATCATTAATTTGCACAGTTTTCCAGGAATAACCAGTAAATTTAACACATTTCCTCAGAATCTTTACTTGAATAATACTCTACCTCAGGATAGTGTATTTTTTCAGTAAAATGAGTTTTCTCTAGATCTTGAGAAATTAACTCATCATGATAAAACCAACATTGCTGTACTAAGATGATGAAATAAGTGTGTTGGGATCCCATTAAAACAACCAAAGTGTACTTGTAATCACAGGTAAATGTAGTTAAGTAAAATACAGTCATGTACATATGTTTTAGGAATTTAGGGCCCTAAGGAATGGAGAGGGGGATTAGAGTCAAGCTTGGCTCATGGCAACCCTACTATGGGCCACGGTGGCCATGCTTACTCACCACTTACTCCACCCTAAAGGTGTGGACACTGTTATTTTTTCAACAGATAATTTTTCCTGTGCTCCTGTTAACATACAAAAACATCCAGAGCACAGCCAGGTTGTGTTAATCCCCCTTCCCACCGGATGGTGCCATAAGGCAGCCTACTCGCCACATCTACGCCTTATTGCAGCCTTAATTTTTGCCCCAAACATGCTTAAAAGTTCTGCACAGTACTGTATGTCCACTGAGGGCTTCAGCAGGAACTGGTCCTGAGGGGGGTGTTAAAGCTACAGTGATGTTCTTTCTCTTTGGTGCCCCCTGTCAAAATGGTACCTTAAATCTCCTTACTTGTCCTGTACATGAGTAAGTGTTTCAAATGGACAAAAATAAATCAACAATTTAAAAAATAAACTTTTGGTCTGTTTGTGATATCTACAGATCATAAAGCACTTGTTGTTCCCCTGGCATGCTTTGAATCAACAGGAATATTTAATGAGTTGACATTCACTTTCTGATTTCTGGCTGCCTACAGCTGACCACTGAGGTTTACGGCGCTGGCACACTTAAAGCTGGAGGAAACGTCTGTTTATACTGCCTGTTCTACAGTAGGATTTGCAGGAACTTTGGGCCTGTGTACAGCTCATTGTTGTAACTTCCCCGCACAGGCAGCTTAGAAAAATATGTGTTAGTGTTGAGGTCAGGCCAGCTTTTGATTAAACGATACAACCTGCTTTGTGCTATTCAGGGTTGGTGCCACAGGGCGGTTTGACCTCTCCATTTAGAGCAACAACACTTGTACATGCAGGGCCACATAGAAAGCTCCGGCAATGTCTGTCCTGCTTATGTGATTACAATAAATAGTTAAACTTTTCTGATTCTTATTTTCCAGCTGATGGAGAAGCCCAGTGTCCATTCAGAGAGATGCTGAATGACCACAGGAGCAGTGGTGAGACACCTTGTGGCTGTAGAGTGCCACTCAGCACTCTTGAGGCCAAAGTCAGCATCGTCCTGATCAATATCTCACGGAGGCTTAATGATGTAGCATTCAGACGTGTATTGATCTCCTGTTGGACGGAGGTAAGTGTTACGAGGCAGGTTGTCTGATCTTCAGTTCAATCTTAGGATAAATCAGTATGCTGTGGGTGCTTGCCTAATGAATCTGTTACTCATTCGCGTTCACTGGGACAGTATGGTATATATGTCAGGAAAATGACTTTGACTGATGGCTGGAGTCGAGAGGAAAGGATTGGGATTTAGCTGCAAAACTTGTGTGTTTCAAACAAGAGGATTTGAAAGCAAAAGCAGGTTTAAAAGAAATTAAGCGAACTGGCAGCGGTTTAAAGCAGCACAGAGAGTGGTACAGCCTCGGACACCTGGTGCAGATCGGAGACCTTCTCTATTGTCTAAGTAGGTTACTTGATGCTGCTCAGTGGTTTAATTTGGCCTGGATAAAGTACTCTATGTCACCACTCTGCCAGGCAAATAGACCGAGTCTGCTGGGAGTCTGAGCGGTCTCTGAGGATGTTTGTGTCTGAAATACAAACACATGTGTGCTTCACCTCCCCTTAAACACAAATCAAAAACACAAATCAGAAGACAGAAGGGAAGAAATACTCAGGTATTTTTGAATTTGGGTTCTGTGAGGTGATGTTGAGTGTTTTAACCACAGGAGATGTCAGTCAGTGTGTGGCCCCTTTAAGGAAAGACTGGCCAGAGTGACAGCTCAGAAGCTAAACAGTTACACAAAAAAAAGGGGGGGGGGGTGTTCCAAGTAATTTAGCTTATTTGAGAAAAACTGAGCCAAACTGATGTCAGGGTAAATGTACTCTATATTTAGACAATACTTGGTGCTTTACTTTTCTTTCTGCAAGCTACAGGCACAACTTTGATGCAACATGTACCTGTTCACACCAGCCAGGATTATAACTCTGGTTTTATGGAATTATAATTTATGATGAAAAATAAATTCTAAGCTGTTGTACAGTGCTTAACAAATTTATTAGACCACCTGTCATATTTGTCTCAGAGACCATCCAGCATCACAAAGTGCTTTAATGCGGGCCCTTTCATTTTCAGTGAGCTCTCCACGTTTTTCCATTTTGAACAGGAATGAGGGATTTAAAACTGAATTCACCCAAATTTGAGCCGGCTCACTGGGCTTCTCTGAGGCGTCAGAAATTAATCAATCATAACATTCAACCACTAAAACTCATTTTTCTGTTCAGGAATGCAAGTGAATAACTATAATTTGACATATTAATCAAGAAATAATAATGTGCTTTACTATTTTTTCAGTTTTTTTGTAAATCAGTAAATTGTAAAATTCATGGATAACAATAATAATTATATTTTAGCATTAAAAATAACATTTGGGTTAAAGAGCTTCTACATATTGGTGTATTAACCACTGCAGAAACATAAAAAATGATTTTGGTAATTACCAATGCTGTTAATTTAGGGCAGCTGTGGCATAAACCTGACTTTGGGTGGTGATCTAATAAATTTGTTAAGCACTGTACTGTGTGAGTATTGAGCTTAAGTTTCAGCTTTGTGCTAATTATCTAACATTACAGAATAACATTGTCAGAACTAGAAAAGCACTCGGAGAGCGCAGACCTCCACCATTAGCCCTATCTCCCAATAGTAAAGAATCTTTTAAAAAATTCCTGAATCCAGAGGGTGATCCGGATCAGTCCCAAAATCTAATCAGTTCTTCCTTATGCCATTTGTGACATTTCCTGAAAATTTTTTATCAAATTCCGTCCATAACTTTTTGAGTTATGTTGCTAACAAACAAACTAACTAACTAATAAACCCTGCTGATCACATAACCTCCTTGGCAGAGGTAACTACATCACAAGCAACTTAATGTTTGTAAGATTCCTATTTAGTCATATTCTAGCTGCTTAACATTACCACAACATCACATATGGTCAGTATCAAAATACACTATATAGACCAAAGTATTTGGCCACACCTGTTAATTATTGAATTCAGGTGTTTCAATCAGACTTGTTGAGATAGCTAATGAGACATGTTTAATTTTTTTAACCAGGCTGTAAATCAGTTTGTTGCCTGTGAAAAAAAACCCCAAACGGCTTTTTAACATGTGTTCAGACGGAACTTCTGGTGTTCCTGCAGCCAGCCTCAAGTGGACACTTGATGTATTGCAATTTTTTGCACTTCCGCATTGGCTTCATTTTTCAGGAATGGAGGTTGCCGCTTGGTCCCTTATCTCCAGTGAAAGGTAATCTTAATGCTTCAGCATACCAATACATGTCAGACAATGCTATGCTTCCAACTTTGTGGCAACAGTTTGGGGAAGGCCCTTTTCTATTCCATGACTGTGCCACAGTGCACAAAGCAAGGACTATGAAGACATGGTTTGATACGTTCAGTATGGAGGAACTTGACAGGCCTGACCTTTACCCCATTGAGTAGCTTTGGGAGGAACTGGAATGGAGATAGTGAGCCAGGCCTTCTCGTCCAACCTCAGTGCCTGACCTCATAAATGTTCCACAGAATGAATGGGCACAAATTCCCAGAGTGATTTTCCTCTAACTGGATTGCCAGTCTGGTCATCCACAGATTTGAGTTCAAAAAGGAATATTTCAGATTTTATCTTCAGTTTAGGAAACCGGATGAAAAACACTCCCTGGTTACAGTGGAGATGTTTTGAGTCATGTTGAAGTGAAATCAAGGTTACAATTTCTCTGCAACATGCTGATTAGACTTAAAACCAGTGAAAGTGTGTCTAACTGGAGCATGGGGTCTCTGAACAGTGGACCAGCAAATCAGTCAGAAAACCAAACAAAGGGTCAACTCTGTATTAACATGAACAATACATTTCTGTTACTTCAGTTGTACAAAACTGAAGACAAAACAGCCCCAAGACAAGTACTGGCATATGAAATTTGAAGCCAAAACATAAGCAATTGCAGAATTGATGGCAAGGCCCCTTTCACTTACTGAGGCACACATTCAACCTTAAAATGCCAATGATCATTCAGGTGAGTAGCTTTTATGAGTCTGTTTGGAGCAGACTGTCATGTTTACAGAACGTATAGGAAGTATTTGTTACATTTCCTATTGCGTTCTTCTGCTTTGCTAATCTGGTTGATAACACTGCCAGGAGAAGCATTTTGTTAACACTGCTGTCAATCATGATATCACATCTCATCTGCCCAGTGTTGCACCAAATAAAGAATTAAAATTAAACTATACAAAAAAATGAACACTTGGTGAAAGGTCCACATGACATTAACAGAATCCAGGTATTTTAACTTTATAGCTTCATAAATGTCATCTCTGTTCACTTAATTGACATCCACTTCACCCTCCTGTTGAGGGCAGCAATATCTTTCTGTCAGCATTTAACAATATCTGGTTATTCTTAACACTACCTTACTATATTGGTTTATATTTCCTTCCAACTAAAGCTAAACCCTGTGGACTGTCAAGAAAATCCACTGCACTGCACACACATATGCTGCATCCATTTGCAGCTGTTAAATTAAATTACTTACTTTAGAAGAGCTTCTGCCTTTGGTCTATAGAATGGGTGCATTTTTTCTAGCAAGTTCACAGAAACTCAGAGCTGCATACTGGCCAAATCCCAATTCTGGACTGGCTAATTATGATTAAATGTTTATATTTGACATTTTTCATTTACCCTTCTGCTGAGTGATCTGGATGGCTTGTTTGTACTGTTTGGTTCATTTGTGCAGAAGCAGCTCAAACATACTGATACACAGGCAATGGAGAATGCAGATCACTACACCCACCTGCTGGCAGAGAAAGTGGACTGTTGGTTAGTCAGCAGTGTAATCCGCCCACCATTACTGTAAGCACTCTTGCATTTATGCACAAATGTATGCTTTGGTAAATATGCTGATAGAACTGGGTTCCTAGTGTTTACCTCAAAAGTCTAATTCCTTTTAAACAATGAGCCAGAGGTGAGTTACAACAGGCTGAAGTCTAGATTGAAGAGAAGTTATTTTAATTTTTAATGATGATTCAAGTCTTTAAGACAGGATTTGTGAGCTTTACAGACACATTTTCTGTCTTATAGTATACTGCCCCCTGCTGTTTAATTAGCTCAAAGGGGTACTTTAAAGGATCAGTACGTTGAAATTAGTTGGCATGCTGTGTAAAATGTAAATGTAATGGTTTACAAATCTCATAAGCCCCTATTTTATACACAGTAGGATATTAACAATGTATCAGCTGTTAAAACTAAGATATTTCACCATTTCATGAAAAATATTAGCTTGTTTGTAATTTGATGGCAGCAACACATCTCAAAAAAGTTGGGACAGGGCAATAAAATCCTGGAAAAGTAAGTGGCACTAATGAAAAATAGCTGGAGAAGCATTTTGAAAATAATAAGGTTAATTGGCAGTAGGTCAGTAAAATGACTGGGTATAAAAGGGGCATTTTAGACAGGCAGAGGCTCATCAATCAGCAAAATCTGCAACTAAAAATTATGGAACAATTTCAGAAGAATTTTCCTCAATGTAAAATTGTGAATACTTTGGTTATCCCACTATCGACAGTACAAAGTATAATCACAAGATTCAAAAAATCATAAGAAATCTCTGTGAGCAAGGGACAAGGCTGACAGTTGATATTGGATGCAAGTGATCACTGGACCAGAGGGCCCTGCATTAAAAATAGGCATGATACTGTACTGGAAATCACTACGTCCAGAAATCATTTTCTGTCAGCACAGTTCACCGTGTCATCCAGAAATGTAAGTAAAAGCTGTATCATGCAAAGAAGAAGCCATACTGTATGTGAACAGGATCCAGAAACACTGCTGTCTTCTCTGGGCCAAAGCTCATTTAAAATGGACTAAGGCAAAATGGGAAACTGTTCTGTGGTCAGACAAATCAAAATTTCACATTCTTTTTGGAAAGCACTGATGCTGTGTCCCGCATTGTAAAGAGGAGAGGGACCATCCAGCTTGCATCTCTGATGGTATGAGGTTGTATTAGTGTGCAGCTTACACATCTGGAAAGGGAATATCAATGCTGAAAAGTATACAGAGGTTTAAGAGCAACATATGCTCCCATCCATATTACGTCTGTTTCAGGGAAGGCCTTGCATATTTCAGCAAGACACTGCTAAACCCCAGCAATTATCACAACAGCATGGCTTCACAGAAGAGTCTGGGTGTGCAGTCCAGACCTTCTGCCAATAGAAAACAGTTGGAGCAAATAAAAAGTACATGGCAAAGAAGACCCAGGACTGTTGAGCAGCTAGAATCCTACATCAGACAAGAATCGGACAACATTCCTCTCCCAAAACTCCAAAAACTGGTCTCCTAACTACCCAGATGTTTACAGACTGTTGTTTAAAGAAGAGCAGACACAATGGTGAATATAGCCCTGTCCCTAGTTTTTTTAGATGTGTTGGTGCCATCAAATTCAAAATGAGCTGATATTGTTGATGAAATGGTAAAATGTCTGAGTATCAACATCCGATGTTGTTTATGTCCTATTGTGAATGAAATATGGGGTTATGAGATTTGCAAACCATTTTTGTGCAACTTTTTGGGAATTGGGGTCATACAAAAAAATACACAAACACTCAAAGTTTGAGAGCTTCGGACAAAAGAATGTTGAGCAAGAACCTATTCAGAGACAAGGATAACTCTGGGACGTGTTTTTCTCTTGTTATGACTTAAATACTCACTGTTCTCCTTGTCATTAACTTGTCATTTGACATCAAAAGATGAATATGAGACAAGAGACCAGCATTTTATTTCCAGGTATTCATGCTTTGATCTGAAACATAACTTAGAAGATAGCATTATTTGTAACAAAACACTGAATTTTCAGGTGAGCAAAAGTATTGGAACAGATAGACTTAAATAAATTTAAAGTGAACAAGACTAAATATTTAGTTGCAAATCATTTGCTTGCAATAACTGCATCAAGCCTGTGACCCACTGACATCACCAAACTTTTACATTCTTCTTTTGTGATGCTTTTCCAGGCTTTCACCGCAGCCTTTTTCAGTTGTTTGTTTGGGGGGTTAGTCCCTTCAGTCTCCTCTTTAGCAGGTAAAATACATGCTCTGTAGGGTTCAAGTCTGGAGATTGACTTGGCCAGTCTAACCCTTGCCGCAGATGAACTCCTTTATTATTTTGGCACTGTGTTTCGGGTTATTATCATCTTTCTTTAAACTGGCAGACAAAATGTTTCTGTAGACTTCTGAGTTCATTTTGCTGCTGCCATCATGTGTTACATCTTCAATAAAGACTAAAGAACCCGTGCCAGAAGAAGCCATGCAAGCCAAAGCCATGACATTACCTCCACTGTGTTTCACAAATGAGCTTGTGTGTTTGGGATCATAAGCAGATCTTTTCCTTCTCCAAACTTTAGTCTTTCCATCAATTTGGTAAGGGTTAATCTTTCTCTCATAAGTCCATAAAACTTTGTCCCAGAATTTTTGAGACTTTTCTCTGTACATTTATGGCAAACTCTGCCTCTGTACTTTTGTTCATAAAGTCTTTTACAAACAGCAGATGGTGATACCTTCACTCCTGTGAACAGTAGATGTTATATCTCCCCCCTGCCCTCTCGAGGTTGTTGTTGATGTCACTAACAGTTGTTTCAGGGTCTCTCTTTACAGCTCTCATTTCTGTTGTCAACTACTGTGTTGCTGTTACTGCTGTTACTTCATGCACCAGTGGTTTCTTGCTTATTCAGGACATTTCAAATGGCTGCACTGGTGATGGCCAATGTTTGTGAAATGGCTCTGACTGATTTTTCATCTTCTCTCAGCTTCACAATTGCTTGTTTTTCACACATAGACAGCTCTCTGGTTTTCATGTTGGTTACACCTACAACTATAAATGCAGTCTGCACAGGCAAAACCCAAATCTGAAACTGTGCGTAAGCATTGAGCAATATTTATTGTTTGAATAATCAAGAGGACAACACCAAGGTCAACAGGACACACCTGGGCAAAAAAACACACCTGTCAGTCCCATGTTCCAAAACTTTTGCTCACATGAAAAATGGGTGGGTTCAAACAGAAGGTACTATCTTCCAAGTTGTGTATCAGATCCAGATGGAAATACCTGGAAATAAAAGCCGAAATGTTGATCTTGTGTGTCATATTCATCTTTTTATGTAAAACCAAAGCTTTGCCAGTCGACAGCAAAAATAAAGGAATTGGCCTGATTGTTACAATACTTGTGGAGGGGAGTGTACAGTTGAAACCAGAAGTTTACATACACTATATAAAAAGGCACATAAACTTTTTTTCTCATCAGTCTAACATTAAATCAGATTAAACTTTTCCTGTTTTTGATCAATTAGAATTACCAAAATTATTTCTATTTGCTAAATGCCAGAATAATGAGAAAAGGATTTTTTTAGACAATTTTTATTACTTTCTTCAAAAGTTTACATACACTAAGATTACTATGTCTTTAAACATTTTGGGAAAGCCCAGATGATGATGTCATGTCTTTGGAAGCCTCTGATAGGTTTACTGACAACATTTGAGTTAATTAGAGGCACACCTGTGGATGTATTTTAAGGCACACCTGAAACACACTGCTTCTTTGTGTAACATCATTGGAAAATCTAAAGAAATCAGCCAAGACACCAGGAAGAGAACTGTGGACTTGCACAAGTCTGGTTCATCCTCGGGTGCAATTTCCAGATGCCTGAAGGTGCCATGTTCATCTATTCAAACAATTATACGCAAGTATAAACACCATGGGAATGTCCAGCCATCATACCGCTCAGGAAGGAGACGGGTTCTGTGTCCCAGAGATGAATGTGCTTTGGTCCAAAAAGTGCATCTCAACCCAAGAACAAAAGCAAAAGACCTTGTGAAGATGCTGGCTGAAGCTGGTAAGAGTGTGTCATTATCAACAGTCAAACAAGTCCTGTACCGACATGGGCTGAAAGGCCACTCTCCCAGGAAGAAGCCATTACTCCAAAAGAAACATAAAAAAGCCAGATTACAGTTTGCAAATGCACACAGGGACAAAGACCTTGATTTTTGGAGACATGTTCTGTGGTCTGACGAAACTAAAACTGAACCTTTTGGCCATAATGACCATTGTTACATTTGGAGAAAAAAGGGGGAAGCTTGCAAGCCTGAGAACACCATCCCAACTGTGAAACATGGGGGTGGCAGCATCATGTTGTGGGGTTGTTTTGCTGCAGGAGGGACTGGTGCACTTCACAAAATAGATGGCATCTTGAAGAAAGAACATTATGTGGAAATACTGAAGCAACATCTCAAGACATCAGCCAGGAAGTTAAAGCTTGGGCGCAAATGGGTTTTCCAAATGGACGATGACCCTAAGCATACTGCCAAACTGGTTACAAGGTGGCTTAAGGATAACAAAGTCAATGTTTTGGAGTGGCCACCACAAAGCCCTGATATCAATCCCATTGAAAACTTATGGGCAGAGCTGAAAAGGCATGTGCGAGCAAGGCGGCCTACAAACTTGGCTCAGTTACACCAGTTCTGCCAGGAGGAATGGGCCAAAATTTCTGCAAACTATTGTGAGAAGCTTGTAGAAGCATATCAAAAATGTTTGACCCAAGTCATACAGTTTAGAGGCAATGCTACCTAATACTAATGAAATGTATGTAAACTTCTGACTCTCAAGAAAATAATAAAAAATTGTCTAAAAAATTATCTCTCTGATTATTCTGGCATTTAGCAAATAGAAATAATTTTAATAATTTTAATCGATGAAAAACAGAAAAAGTTTAATCTGATTAAATATTAGACGGTGAGCAAAAAAAGTTTATGTGCTTTTTTATATAGTGTATGTAAACTTCTGGTTTCCACTGTAACTGTAGTTATCTACTCTTTTTATGTACAATTTTATAGGCTTTACTTATTTGGGATTTTTAAACTTTTGTCATTGTTTTTTTTTCTGTATTTGGCTCATTTTAATGTTCTAATTTTATTAATGAATTCCTTTAAAGTGTTGCCTTTTATCTCTGTCTCTTTTTTATTTGAATTGTCTCTTTTTAAGTCATCTATCTTTTCAATTGTTTATTAAATTTATTAAACATTAGTCTCTAAACCCTTTTACCATTTTACCTTTTTGTCAATCACTTTGACATGCAGTTGCAGTTTGTTTGAAGGTACTATATAAATAAAGTTTTAATTGATTTATCATTTTGTGTTGTTCTGATGTACAGCAGACATATACTGTATCTTGTGTTGTATTTGCATGTCTCCTTGTTGTTTGTCAAAAACGTTACTGTGCTGCTTCCTGTCTGAGCAGGGTCACTCATGAAAAGGGATTTTTTTGATCCTTTAAAGCACAGGTGTCAAACTCAAGGCTCGGGTGCCAAATCCGGCCCCGAAGATTATCTCATATTTCTGTTATAACTGGCCCATCAGTATGAGGTCTGCAGATTTCCTCAAGTATAAAAATGTGAACTTATCCTTGATGATTTAAGATATCCTTGATAAGTCATAAAATCTAAAAAAAGTAAGGAATAAAATATTTAGATAAGAAGTCAGGAATGTGGGAAAATAAATTAATTTGTGTTTTAATTTCACATTTTCAATTTAGCGTCTCACGATTAGGACTCAAACTTAGGGTTTTGACTTTTAATTTCATACTTTGAGCATTTCAACTCATAATTTTGACTTCTCCTATAATATTTTGAGCTTTAAGTTTCATAATGCAATTTTTTAAGGGATATTTTGACCTTTTAAATGATTATTTTGCATTTTATCTCATATTTTCAACCCCAATCTTTGACTTCATAATCCCACAGTCTGACCTCTAAGACTATATGTAAAATTTTGAATCATATTTTGACTTTTAATTTCATGATTACAAATTTCATTTCATATTTTGACCATTAAACCCATTATTTTGACTTCTTTCTAATATATTTGCCATTAACAAACATTATTTTTCAATTCCATTTTCATTTTTTTAATCTTTTTGAACTAATAAATTTACTTTTCTCAGACTGTGAGCCTTTAAACTTATCTTTTAAACTTTTTATATGTCAAAATCATTTCTCATCAGTGCTAAGTTTTTTTTTTGGGGGGGGGGGGGGGTTGTTGTTTTTTTTTTGTATTCTATTACCGGTGAAACAAGGTTGACAGTTTGTGGTTACAAAGGTAACCCTGTTAGGCCCTCAGGTTAGTCCTGAATCCGCAGTCCGGCCCCTGCTGTGATTGAGTTGGACACCCCTGCTAAAGGGTTAAATGAAACATGAAAGCAATCTTACAATAACATAAACTATATCAACAGAGGAAAAACAAGGGAGATTGAACACTTGTAATACGTTGTGTCAGTGTGTGAAGGATAGAAACAAAAATCTTTCTGCTGACTAAAGAAAATTACATTTATCTTACACATGTAACATTATAGTAAGTAATAACAGCTGTCTTTTTTCTGTGTACAGTATTAATGTAAGAAATTTCAAGTCTAACAATGAATGTAACGATGGTTTTCAAGTTTGGTAGAAGACGTCTCTACAAAAGTACAAGTTTTGTACACTGTTTAATGTGTATTTTTGTAATCTAACTTCATTTGTTTTGAAGGTTTCTCTTCTATATCATTGTATTAAAATACTCTCTATATTTTCATACAGTTTATCTGCAGAATTTACTCTTGGAGCAATGCACAAGCATTCAAACTTACCTGTCCTGTAACTGCAGATGTATCAAACACCTATCACTCTAGTCTTCATTCTCAGCTGATTTTGTCCAGAAGGGGGCAGTGTCGGCCTAAAAGGGGAGAAAACATGACTCAACAGAGGTGCACGTGCGGCCGCGTCATTTAATTATCTCATTCACAAAACCAATAACTCCTCAGCAGGGCACTTCCGAAGAATATTATCAAAATGTACCGCAATTTGGCACATAAAGACAACCCAGTCAGCCCAGACTGGCTAATTTGATGAACTATTTTATCTATGTAGGCTGCTTTTATTGAATCTCCATTTAGAGGTCAGACGGCACTAAATCTGGTGAGTAATATGCTGAAAATGTATGCTGATCTCACGACGGTAATTGGAAAATAGGCCTTTAGTGACTAATTATCAAAAGACAATGGCGCAGAAGTATTTAAGATTAATTAATATGCAAAAATGCAATTATGCTTGGCTTATTATATCCATATGTTAGACGCACTAAAGTCGCTTAAAAGTAACATTAATATGTGCTAAGAGGGACTTGGCGAGTTTTTAACTCCTTAAAAGTTTATTTTGAGAAATTAATAAGTTGTAGTGTCCAAAAGACACACCACGGATGTTTTAAAGCAGAGCTAGCTAAACACAAGTGTAGGCTAACTGTTGCACAACGCCAGAGTCAAAATACTGTCAGACAGGATGGTAAAATAATAAAATGATATAAGAAATGATGAAATATTAGTTAAAACATAGGGTTTAACTTACAGTTGCTTTGGCTGAATACAATTAAAAGTACTGAAGCCCAGCAAGGGCATGCATCCATTACTCCGTTTTCCTGAGATGACTAAGATAGTTGGGTTGTTTTCTCGAGTTCTCGGCCCACTTATCGCGATATTTTAGAATAACGCTGGTTGTTCAGTGATAAGGAGTTCATGTCAATAATTTTTACAAAAATGAGAGAAATTACGTGATATAAAGGAAAATATCTAGGCTTATAAGGGCCTATAGCTAGTGTAGCCTTGTTTGTATATAACCGTGCATATTTATATAGTAGGCAAATCATTAAGTATGACAAATATAAATATTAAATCACGTTTTCATGTTGAAAACTCGGATATTTTGTCATTCTGTGACGTCATATGATGTAGAAGCGCATGCATTAAGTCTTGATCGGTGCCTCTTCATTTCCCACAGGAGCTGCAGCCTGCTCCAGCTGACTGATGGGACTCAGACGTGAATATTAGGAGGGCGTGGCCAGTAATCAAAGCACCAGTTTCCAGGGAGGGCTCGCGCGTCCTCTCTCTCCCAGTCAGAGTGTGTCAGCGGGACCTGAGAGCCGCGCGCGCAGGACAGGAGCGGAGCAGCTGGATAAGACGCACCGGATCGGCGCATGTATACTCTCAGACATTTTCCTGTGATTCTGCCCCGTCTCTTACCGGAGGCTTGATGCGATCCGCACCTGCATCTGGCGCACACCCCTGACCGATAAACCATGGACAGTCTGGGCAGCCGCTGTAAGATCGTGGTGGTTGGGGACACACAATGTGGGAAGACTGCGCTTCTGCACGTTTTTGCCAAGGACTGCTATCCAGAGGTGAGTCCATTCAAAGTCTGAAGTGAAGTATTTTAATTTGAAATGACATGAGGAGTCTATGAATGAAAGGGAGCACCTACATTTAACTGTTAGGCTGCACAATTTTGTATTAAGTAACTTCAGAACTTGTTCATCAACCTGCTTGATGAAAGAAATGCCAAAAAGACAGAGAAAACTGTAAATAATGCCTGTAAAATCATTATAATAGCCCAGCAGTGTCTGAGCTGGAGTTTTACTGTGTCCGTTGCCGAATTTAAAGGTCTTCACCTGCATAATATCACCTTAACACATCCCCATGAGGCTTCGCTGAGGTGTACCCATCATTTTATCAGTCTGCTGCATTAATTTAAGTCTGATATTCCCATCAGTCTGCTTCCATGAAGCCTGTGTTTGTGTAAACACAGGATTACAAAGTGCCTCTTAATTAAAATAAATCCTTTTCATTTCAGAACTACGTGCCCACTGTATTTGAGAACTACACAGCCAGCTTTGAGATCGAGAAACATCGGATTGAGCTCAATATGTGGGACACATCAGGTAAGACTATTCCATGCTAACCTCTTATATCAAACCCATCCAGTCCCAACCCTGTCACTGAGCCTCTCTACAACCGTGGGATGCTTGTCTCCAACTTTTCCAGCACTCATCTCTTCGACAAATTGTTTTGACCTTGCCAACTCCATGTCTTCTTTCTGCATTTTATTTTAAGCTGAGGACTTCTGTTATTTATGATGTTGTCTTTTCTAGAAACCTCGGTGCCACTCATGTCTCTGGGTGTCTTGTGTTTGCATTCCTCCCTGTGCCTGACACTGTGTGTGGCTGGCTCTTCCCAGGCTCCGACTGGGGTCGGGTGGCTGTAGGGGGGAGAGAGGGGGTGAGGGCGTGGATAATGGAGACAGGATGTGCCTGAAGGCACTAGTGACTGTAATTACTCAAAGTGTTTTTTATCAAAGTTTGACCAATGTCCTGCTATGCCGTCTAATATTACACCAGATATTTGGTTTAGTTTTCTTCTTTTTGCCTCATTTTTAGATGTTCAGTGTACTCTGCTGTTTACTTCATTTTAAAGTTTTTTAAAGCTTCTGTTAGAAGTTTTTATCCCATGATAAAGCAAAGTAAAATAGATAACTACAACCCTTTTGGATGACAAAGGCATAAATATCCCCAAAATAAACCTTTTAAAATGCTACTTTCACACATTCGGGGCTAAATCAGAAAAAGTATGGTTGTAGTGCAAGTCAGCATACAATGTGTGTCATGATACTGGGCTCATGAGACGGTTTAAGCACACTTTTCTATATTTTGGAATTTTCTTTTTTTTTAATATACCAAATCAAAGTCCTTTTATAACTAAATCTGATCACAGTATTATTGGTATAATATCAGAATCTGCAGATATTATCTTAATCGGTATATTGGCTGTAGATATTGTCCTACAGTAACTGTCAATATCAGCCTATTTTGGCTGTGAATGTTGGCTTATATCTGCTGTAAATATAGACCTATATTTGCTTTAAATATCAGCCTATCTTGGATGTGAATATCAGCCTATATCTGCTTGAATATCATCCTATATCAGATGTAAATACTGTCATTTCTAGGCTGTAAATATCGTCCTATGTTAGCTGATAAAGTTGTTATTTATCGACTGCAAATATTTGTCTGTATTGGAGGTAAATATAGGCCTATGTCGGCTGTAAATATTGGCCTATGTCAGCTGTAAACATCGGCATATGTCAGCTGTAAACATTGGCCTATGTCATCTGTAAACATAGGCCTATGTCAGCTGTAAATATCAGCCTATGTCCGCTGTAATTATTGACCTATGATGGCTGTAAATATAGGCCTATATCTGCTGTAAATACTGACCTATCTTGGGTGTGAATATTGGCCTATATTTGCTTTGAATATCATCCTGTATCAGATATAATTATCATCATTTTTTGACTGTAAATATCATCCTTTGTTGGCTGTAAAAGTTGGCATTTATTAACTGCACATATCTGCCTGAATAGGCAGTAAATATTGGCTTATAGTGGGTGTAAAAACTGGCCCATGTCAGCTGTAAACATAGGCCTATATCGGCTGTAAATATCAGCCTATGCAGGCTGTAAATATCCGCCTATATTGGCTGTAAACGTAGGCCTATATTGGCTGTAAATATCGACCTATATTGGCTGTAAATATAGGCCTATGTAGGCTGTAAATATCAGCCTATGTAGGCTGTAAATATCAGCCTATGTAGGCTGTAAATATCAGCCTATGTAGGCTGTAAATATCAGCCTATGTAGGCTGTAAATATCGGCATATGTAGGCTGTAAATATTGGCCTATGTAGGCTGTAAATATCGGCCTATGTAGGCTGTAAATATCGGCATATGTAGGCTGTAAATATCAGCCTATGTAGGCTGTAAATATCGGCATATGTAGGCTGTAAATATTGGCCTATGTAGGCTGTAAATATCGGCATATGTAGGCTGTAAATATTGGCCTATGTAGGCTGTAAATATCGGCCTATGTAGGCTGTAAATATCAGCCTATGTAGGCTGTAAATATCGGCATATGTAGGCTGTAAATATTGGCCTATGTAGGCTGTAAATATCGGCCTATGTAGGCTGTAAATATCGGCCTGTATTGGCTGTTAGTACTGGCCTATATGGATTGTTTATATTGACCCTTATTTGTAGTATATATTGGCCCATATTGACTGTTAATAGCAACCTCTATTGGCTATAAATCTCGCCCTACATGGTTTGTAAATATAGTCCTTTATTGGCTGTAAATGTCAGTCTATATTGACTGTAAATATCAGCCATATAAACAAATAAGTTTCCTGGTGTAAGACCAGACCAACAGACCTTCATTAGCTGGACTTCTTTTTAGGATAACTTACATTTGTGTCTTTGATCATTCTTGAATTTATAGTGTGTTTTAAGGACTTAAGTCTTAGGTCTGATATACAATTATATATGTATGGTCTCAAATTACTTATTACATATACCATCCCTAATTTTTGTCAGATTCCTTTTTAGGTTTTTTTTTTTCAGTTACTGTTGTAAAATAAGAAAAGCTGAAGGCAGAAAGCACTCTGCAGGTTAAAATGAGTTTTCCAGTACATTTTTCTGTACATATGTTTTTATTTATTTGTATAGCTTTGTTTTTTTGCATTTTTAGGATTTTCACAACCCTAGCAGGTTATGCTACCACTTTGTCTAAAGCAGGCACCAAATCAACACAGACCAAAAGTTTCTCACAGGAGCTTTAATAATAAATATTTCAGAGTGATATTTTCCGAATAAGCTCAGCAGGATTTTTTTCTTATGGTTTTAACTTCAGTTTATTGACTTGCAATCTTGCAAATGTTGTTTCAAGAGCTACTTCCTCTCTAAATTACACTTTTGGGTATTAAAAAACTGCACATGCTGTTGCTACTACTCTTGCAACTATGGGGGACATCTTCTTAAACATTGCAGCGCTGAGAGGAATTCATGTTAGTAGTGTTGTAGCATCAGAAGGGGACTTTCCATGACATCCTTGTCCAGTCAAAGACTTATGGTGTGACTCAGTGTAGAAGTAGCTTGGCCATCAGGCTCTCACTCTCATCCCAGTTTAGTCAGCACAGATAAATTATCAGCTCTCGGCTCCCCTTAGATCTGCATCTCATCCTCTCAGGTCAAAGGCTCCTTCAGCTATCAGCCCGGTGACATGGCTGCCTGCTCTAAGGACTCTATATGGGATCATCCCAGAGGGGAATTCTGTCTTTTACCGTAAACATTCCCAAACCTAAAACTGTCTCTCCGGGGGAGAGGATGAGAGAGTTTTTTATGTAACACAGTCGGTCTCACAGAGAGAATGTTGTTTTTCCATGAACCGCATCATGACCCGGAGAGTAAATCTGCTTCAGCCTGTCAGTCAGGGGTCATAGTCCTCTGGGGCCCCAGGGCTGGCAGAGTCCCTTATCTGTGGGATGTAATGATGTAGTGGGAATGTAATGCTTGTGTCCATCTTTAAAACCCTGAACCACCTTTGGCTGTCTTTAATCCTCAGCCTGGAGTCGCCCACCCCACAACAAACATGACGTCACCCAGCCCACAGGGCAGATGTGTGCCTCTGCATGTGCAGCTATTCACAGATTCACAGATGTTCATATTTTCTCACAACAAGAAAATAATTGGCTCACACTAGGATGAAAAAGAGCTTTCATCTTTAACGAAAACCCCACGCCTGCCTTTATTATTCTTTTTCAGACTGTTATTGCTTCACCCTCCTCTTGCCTTCTACAGCTCCCTCTTTACAACCTCTGTTGTAAAGAGGGAGCATTCCTGATACGTCCTTTCTCATTACTTACATTCCTTTTTTAAAATTTTATCCCAACCTCCAATCAGTTGCATTTGTGTCACCGTTTCGAGATATTGATAATTAATGTGGCAAAAGTTAAATCACTTCTATTTTCATGTATGATTTCTGCTGTTTGGATGAAGTTACTTGTTATTATTGTTATGGCTGAAGTGTTATCATTAGCTATTTTTTGCATCATAAGATAAATTATTTATCTGTATAGGTGAAGTCTTTCTATTAGCAGTTCAAACTTCACATAACAGCTATAAGACAGAGCCAGTGTAGACCTTAAGATAAAAACATGTTAGAGACAAGAGGTAAGGAAAGACTGAACATAGAGAGAGATAGAACCAGAAAAATTTACTACACAAATACACCAAAAATGTGAAATTTTGAATAATGATGAATCAATTTGTAGGTTAACTGATCAAGAAAGTTGAAATTAAAAGATACTAAACCTCCAGATGTTGTCAAAAGATACTGGTCTTGAGGGCAGGTTTGTAAAAACTTAAATTAACTCATATTTATCACAGAGGTTTTCACATTTCATTCTCTTCATTCCCTTTTCTGCCTATTTTTGCCACTTTTATTTGCCATTTAATCAATTTTGCAACCTTTGAACCCATTTTTGACACATTCTGTCCACTCTTTATCATCATCCAATTTTTTGCTACTTTAAACACATTTTGCTACTCTTAAAATCCCAATTCATTACCTTTTCCAATTTAAAACAATTTTCAAAACACTTTCTGCCCATTTTGGCAATTTTGACCCGTTTTTGCAACTGATATTTGCAATTTTTCTTCAATGTTTCATACTTTTTAAAAACTTAATTCTGCTACTTTTAACACATTTCTCCTACTTTTAAAATCCCACTTTACTACCTTGTTTGCCCATTTTTGCTGCTTTTAACCATTTTCAAGTCTTTTCATCACCTTTCTGCTCATTTTCACCACTTTTGGCCCATTTTTCCACCTTCTGTCTACTCTTCTACCTCTATTAACCAATTTTTTGCTGCTTTTTACCATTTTTTTGCCTCCATTAATCTATTTCACCAATTTTTAATCCTATTTCAACACCTTTTCTGCCCATTTTTGCCTATTATTTTTATCTATTGACCCTTTTTGCCACTTTCAACTCATCCTAATTCTGTTTTAAGAAATTAGGTTTTCATTTTTAAGAGGCCATATACTACTGCATAATGAATAAGGAAGTATTTTTTGCTTCAGTAAGAGTGGTTATTATTCAGGTCAAAAAATGAAATATAGTTATCACAGCATGTACCATGATTTTGCTTACCTCCATTTGGCCTGGCCTTAAAAAGCTTCCCCCTTTATCCCCCTTATGGTCAGCCCTAAAAATGGCAATTTGGACGTATTTTGTTATTATGGCTGTAAAATAGTCAGGAAATGCCCTAAGTCTGAGAGCTTTGGTCCCTTTTCCCAGGAGTACTTGAACTTGGCTTTTCAACATCTGGTTAATGATTATTGCACATTATATGGAATTGTCAGCAGTTTAAAAGAAGAAAAACACAAAAGCAGATTTGTTTTTCATGGCTTTTATGAGAAGAAATTTTGTTATTGCTCATGAAGTTTTGATTTGACATTTGAAATGTGAACCTGTACATGTTTAGAACAATCACTAGTCATTTTTTGAGTCTAGGACTCTGGGTGTGCAAAGCACAGTGCAAAAGATAACTATATACATAGGCGACAGTGCAAATAAAGGTGGAAAAATGCATTCTCAGCATTCTCAAGTAACATATTGTTATTTCACATGACAGACATGCACAAATGCCACTATCTAACACTATTTTTTGAAAACAAAACACCACTCTCGCTTGCTCTCCTTTTACTCTCTTCCTTCACTTTCCTTTCTCACTTGTCTTCTGCCAAAGCTGCCGTTTTCGCGGTGCTGTTCAACATTACCGTAATATATATACCACATATCATATATTGCTGGAAAGCATAGATTCTCAGCTCTCTGTCAGCGCTGGAATTTTTTAGATTGAGAAAACATTCGAGGAGTTGCAGTGTTGAAAATCCATGTAGCGGTTTCACGATACTTCTGGTGTTTTGCTATGGTGTTTTGCTATGAATGCCCACATCATACGGTTGTGAGTACCATAATGAACCATATATGTGCCCACAATTCTCAGCTTTCCAATGCCGTTGGATTTTTTCTGATCAGACAAACTTTGACAGAGTTACGGTAATAATACCCCGGACATATAAAACACAGCGCTGGCGCCGGGTCAGTGGGTAAAGGGTTAATGTGGGAGCATTTGGATTCCCTTGCCACTGTGGTTTCCTTTTCCTACCCTCTTAATCACACCTTTCCTTCACTGTGTGACAGAATCAAAGAAAAAGTGCATGGCAAAAGGCTTAGGAAGTACTTTTTTTTTTAAATCTGACCCTCTCTTTTCCTACTTCTACCCATGATGCCTTAAACAAAACTCAGCCAGCTTACCTTAACAAATAGACCTCACAGGACTTCCTGTACCTGCTATTCCCAGAAGGTATGAGAAGAATTGTGCTTTGAATCTTTCAGTTCACCATGACATTTGCATCACTCTGCTGCCCTTCTAAAACACCGTCCATGGCCCTTAAACACACAGCTGCTGTTTATTTCTGACAACCCTCTCCACATAAAGTATTGTCTACCCTTTTAATTGCAGCTGAAGTCTGCCTGCTGTGGTCTGGCTCTGCTCACAAAACATTATTGATCGCTATCCGAGGCGAGGCTATTTAAACAGCTCGCGTCTCGCCAGGCTCGCATTTCTCCGACACGGTTTGGTGTGTTTTGCCGTTAAAAACGCTCCCGGCGTTCATTGTAGTAGTGAGGAAGTCAGGCATTGATTCGTTTGGTCTCATTAAATTCTGGTTCCTCTACAAGCTCCGGTCCTGCTGGATGGGTACGGAGAGGGGTGAAGTGTTTATCTGAGCGTGGATCGCCGTGTGTGAGCTCTAAATGAATGGGTATTTTAAGAAGCAGAAACAAAGAGCTCTTTTATTTCTGGGAACCTGAGGACAACTTTTAGCTGTGTTTGTATTCTGCCCAGCATTCAGCTCCAGACTATCTGGAGAATTAAATCAATTAGGAGGTGATTGAGTGGAATTCAAATGAGGAAAGCGTTGTAGTTATGCTCCATGAGTGATAGATGGAGTCGTCTGTTTCTCTATGGCGTGTTTTCTGTGTCATAATTGAGTTTTCAAGCAACCCCAGCTGTTAAGCAGTCAAAATGTCAGCGTGGCTCAGTGATAACTAATCTGAGAGCCATTAGCGATTACTGTCGACGCTCTCGGGGCATGTTGGTCGTCAGCCAGTCAGAGGTTTTCATAGAGCCGGAGGCACTCAAGCACTCTAACCAGATATGGTGAAGATGCCTGGGAAAGATTCCCTCCAGCCTCGGCATCACATTAAAACTCCACTCAGAGGTTGGCCTGCTGTTTTCTTACAAGTCCAAGCTGTGACAGGCCGGGTTTCCCCAAACTTCTTACAGCAGTACACTCACGTCTCGCTCTGTTTCTCTTCTTTGCGGCCTCTCTAATTCCTGACCTGATTCTCACATTCTGCTCAGTCACGCTGGAGTTGCACTTTCAAGTGGCAATCCACAAGAATCTTGTTTTTCTTTCGGTTTTACCCAACATCTTTGCTACTAATCGCTCATACTGTGGTGTTTTCTTTCCACTGTGATCACTTGTCCTTCCAACCACATGTCCTTAACTCTGTTACAGAGAAATTCTGACAATAATTTAAAGTATCTTTGCCTGATTATTGTTGTTTGCCATACTATCCCTTTGTAACCACCCAGCTTCCTCTCTGTTTGTCACAAAAGAAGTTTTTTCTGCTTCTGCTGGGAACATGAAACACTTCACTTGGTGTGCAGCGAAGGATTTCTCCTCACATGGGGCGTTCAAAACAACAAAAATAAAAGCTTTTATGAACTGGCTGCAGTTTGAGGCTCTATTGTGCTGCACAGTCAGTGAAAGAAAGCACAGAAATGTCGAACCAACTGAAAATGTCACAGACGAGATTCTCCAATTCAGAGCCATCACTTCTAAGGCTTTCTGAGCCAGTATCCTCTTAATCTGTGTCTGTTTAAGTCACATTAAGGGACTCCTTTATGGCTCATTCACATGACCAAGCTGCGCCGTTTTCACTTTCAGATGTGTGATTGTTTATGACCTACACAACAGCATGACAATGCAAAGTGTGTTCAACCACTCCCAGCGCCATAGTCACAATCCTTCCCAACATTCCTGGTGCTTTTGTGCTCTTAATTCCACATTCCCAGTGCACTGGACCAGCATGCAGCATCCAGAGGCCTGTAAAAACAAGCTGAGGTCTGTGGGCTTTCTTTTCCTCAACATTTTCTGCTTGATTAATCTTTAATAGAGAATGAATGAACTGCAACCACAGGAATAAAACCAACAGACCCCCCCTCTCTGCCCTCAAACCTTCATCTCCCTAGAGCCACAGGATGTTAACAAAGTGCTGTCAGACCAGAGCAGCGAACACGCTAATCACCGGAGATTAAATTATCTCATCCACTATTGTAGATTTAAACGATTAAGAAGCAAAAATGTGTTTGTCCCTCGTTTCTCTGAACAGTTCTCAGCTCCAGACTGAGACGCCGCTGAGAGGGCTGGAAAGGCAGCTGCATATAAAAAAACGCAGAAAATAAATACACCTTTTGTTTATTTTTGTCAGCGTCCTGAAGGGAGTATGACGACATCCTTTCATATGCTGTTCACAAGCCTGAATGTATGTATGCGCCGAGCCTAAGCAGCTCAAAGTGGCTCCTGCTCTCTGCCTAACCCGCCCAGGGCAATAACTGCCTGAACCAAACCTGTTTTGATGATGCAGAACAGGCTGGAAGGCACTCCCCTGCACTGGGGGAGAGTAACGCCTGCATGACAGTTTCGGGTAATGAGTAAACAGAAGATAGTGTAAGGATGGTGAAATCCTGTTACTTAAAATAACTGTTTGTGGCCTTGTAATTAACAAACACAAACAGTGAGGGAGTCTGGAAAATATCCTCTTTAACAAGCAGTTTATCTGTATTTAAGATATGACTGATCAAGTGTCAAGGATCTTTATGGTAACATGAGAACGAGTAATGTGCCACCAACTCTCAAAATCTCAAGGAGACATGGGAGCTTTTTTGTCTGACTAACAAAAAGGAAGATAGAACACATTTGTAATGGTTATTGAAGAGTTTTCAACTGGTGAAGTACCATAACTTTGCATGGGTTCCCTAAACAGAAGGCCTTTATGTGTTTTTGGATTACTGCTGAAAAACTGAGCACCATGGTGAAGAAGTTATGACTCTTCAATAAGACAGTATTCACTAATGAACGACTTTTCTAATTTATAAGTGTAAACAAGATTAGCCAAAGCACCGAGCTAATGTTCGGCTATAAAGAACAACTCCACAGTCGGTTGACTTTAGAGTCACTATCACTAAGATTCCAGCTTTTGCCTCTCACTCTTTTCTATAAAAGACTTCTGAAAAGTCAGAGTTCTTTTATAGTGTTACACATGTTGGTACCAGTAGCAACACATCCGATTCTCACCAAACCGAATTACAACACAGATACCGATACTTCATTTCAATACCCTGCCACCCCAAATGAAAGGCAAAAAAATCGTTTGTGTGATTTATGTGTTAAGCTACACCAGCAAACAGGGGAGTTTGACAGTTGACGTGCCACGCCAGTTAAGATGTGATAAAGCTAACAATTTCACAAGCAAAGATCTTTCTGGGTACATTGTAGGTAACAGGAAAACGTTAAAATCTCTTAAGGCTGTGCTTGCAGGTTTTCGGCTTCATGACGGAGAAAAGCTGTTAAAAGTGACTAGCCTGGTTTGTGTCATTGTGTCGCCCAGAAGTGGCCACTTGCAGTATATATTGGGTCAGATTTTCAGTGGCGCCAGCTTGCATGCACTTTGTGATGATGGCTGCACCTGCGGCCATGACAGTGAATGTCTCAGCATTTCATAGTAGTTTATTGGTTGCACCAGTTTTTAGGACACAGCCAACTTTTTAGATGATAAATGGGTATTAAAAGTGCACCTTATACACTGGATTTTACAGTAATTTATTTTTCAACTTTGTGTCCCTGCACAAGGAAATGTTTAGTTATTTTTGAGGTATATGTCGTTGAAAGCGTGGGAGAAATAATGTAAGCATACTGGGTATTACTTTATGCGTACAGTTTTCATATATATGCATATAAATAGGTCATGGCTATTTGTTGGCCATGAAGAAATTCCTTCCTTAAGTCCACTACTTCTTACTTGTATGCTGTACAGACAGACATGTCTAATAATGTAGGACTTCTCTTATTAGCTGACTTATCCTCTCATGCCATCACCAGTTTGATATCAGTACTGTGCTCCCTTATTTTTGTACAAGTGCAGCCTGAGAGTCACAACAAAAGCTGCAGACTCTGAGTCATGAGGCATTAATAGACATGTCAGGACGTATCCCAGAACAAAGTATAATCGAAACCGCTCCAGTCAAATGCAACCTGTGGACAACTGTGTTTGTTCTTGGGGACTACTTGCACAGTTTTGATCATGGCAGAAGTGGGTTTGATCCATCATTTCAGCAGCATCATACAACCTGTGATGAGGAGTTTAAGTCGATTGTATTTGATGCTCATAATGGGAGAGAGTCCCCAAACACTCTGAAGCTGTTACATCAAATAAAAATAAATGTGCAATATAAGAAAGGAGTTTTAAACAAAAAGCCTGACTCTCAATCTAGCACTGAGGCTTGGGAATGTTAGATATACTGTTCAAATCATGCTGTATGCTTCACTGAAGAGCTTTTAAGGCGGTTGCTAAATATTTTTTACACTCTCTGCTGCCTCTGAGGGTCTTCTGTCAGGGGCAGTCAGATCTGGATGAGAAAGGCTCTGTTTCAATCAGAGGCAAGCCTTGAATCTGGTCTGGTCCAAGAGGGGTCTGGCTGCAGACCACAGATCTCAGACACCCCCTCTTGTAGACTGTGAGATGCTGCTTCTGTCAGAATAGAAGGAATGTAATTGGCTGGAACAATGTTTTATATGTTTCCTTTTTTTTTGTGTTTGTTTGTTAATTCAGCTTTATGCATAAACAAACTTTGCAAATATTACAGATTTAAAAACTTTTAATGAATAATAAAACAGAAAAAAGTCTATCTAATCCACAATAAGATTGTGTATAGAACTGTTTTAAATGTAGTTAAGTGAACAGTGGGTTGATGTAGCTTTGTTAGTTTTAGCTAAAGCTAAGTTTAGCTATATTTATAGTTTACGTTACTTAGTAGGCCAATGCAGCTATGTTAGCTGTTGCTTAAGCTGATGAAGCAAAGCCACCATTCGCATAACTACTTCTAAAACGTGTCTAGCTTAAGCAAATGTAGCATAGTGTAACAATGCCAATGTAGTTTTGTTTTATTTTTACTTGTAGCTACATAACCTATGTAGGTAGATTAACTATGTAGCTAATGTACTTAATTTAACTCTGAAAGCTAGAGATTTAGCTATGTTACTTACATAGCTTAAGTAGGTAACATAGCTATAGTAGTTTTGCTACCAAATGTAGCTAATGTAGCTTTGTTAGCTTTAGAAATAGCTATTAACTGGAGTAACTGATTTTATTTTTAAAGTTTTGTTGTATATTTCTTTGCTGAACAAGATGGCGTCTGGCTACATTTTTTCACGTGTGTAGCCTGTGCTAGTAGTTCTAGTAACATCTAACAAATTCTGTGGGCAGTGTCAGCATATTAAGAGCGCTTGTATTGTTTTTTATATCACTGGTAAGTCATACTTCACTTCAGAAAGTCAGGTATGCTGGTTTAGCTCAGTTGGTAGAGCTAGAATTGGTAGGAACCCATATATAAGGCTTCATTCCTCGATACAACATACGAGTTCAAATCCCGGGCCTGGGACTGTTGGATCCATGTCTTCCCCACATTTTCCATCATTGTTTAGTTGTCCAATCACATAAAGGGCAAAAGCCTGTAAAATAATCTCAACAAAGAAAGCCAGGTGTAATATTTTGTAGGAACACTGTGCACAAATTAAATTCTCCATTTTCTCTTTTGTGGCTTTAGTTTGATCACAGGAACATAATGTCCTTCAGCTTGGGACTGCCATGTAAGCTGTTTATAAAGGTTGAAAATACATTCAAGCCATTTTTTCATGCCAGACTGCCAATCTCCCCCTGACAGTTACTAGAATGCCTCTGAAGGTATTTTTGGACACGGGCAGGGGGGCACCACTCTGTCCTCTGGGGCCTCTCAACCCTGTCAGCAGAATAACAGAGAAAATATTTCAACTGTTTTGTGGCTTTTATCCCCCTGGTGTCCGGTTTGAGATGAGTCTGATTGCTCTGTTTAAGGCTGCGAGTCATGATCACAGGGATGACAGTTAATAGAGACACAAAGTTATTTTACATAAAGCACAGGGCAGAACTTTTAGGTTTATTTGGGCCAAAGATGAAGTCAGGCATAGACGTAAGTAAGCCAACCTGAGGGCACCAGCAGGTGGGAAGGAGGATTGACAAAACCTGGGTCGTGTTCTGGATGTCCTTGCACATTACAGGGGTAAGGAGAAATCTGTTGAAAAAATAACAAAGTCCGCACCTTTGGGGTGTAGTACAAGGTGGATGTGTCCAGGAGGCACGTCCTAGGGTATGGTCTTGGTAGGTAGAAGGGTTGCCACAAGCCCCTGCCTGCTGTCTCTGAGCGTATTGGGTTGAAAGGGCCTGAACAAAAGAGATGCAGTCAAGCTTGACCTTGGCTGCCAAGCTTGACCCTAGCCATGTTGCGACACACGTGTGTTGATATGTGTTGAGCTCGACTCTGGCCACCTCTTTCCCAGGGTTGTGGTACATCAGGCCCCATAATTAAACCTTAGTGCCCTATATGCTAAAACTTATGCACAAGACTGTATAAGAATGAAACAAAACATTGTGTGGTGAGGTTGATGTTCAGTTTTGGTGCTATCAGTTCTATGATTAGTGAGATTTAATTTTAAGCGAGGTCTTTAGTCATTGCACAATGAAAATGATCCTCAATAGTCATTCAGTCAGTTTTTATTTATATAGTCTAAATCAAGGGTTGGCAACTAGTGGCCCTCCAGCAAAAGCTGGCTTGCCAGCAACAATCTGGGCCTCAAGATTATTTTGACAATGGCTTTTATTTTTTTTTTATCAATTTGTCTCAACAACAGTGCCAAGACAGTCAGTGACAGATACAAACATTGACACCAAACATTGCGGTGCAGACAGCAGACAGTGCCTGTTGCTGAAACAAAGCACTGCCACAGTGAAAAATTGTCACCAGAATCACTTCTTCTTTAGCCTGAAAAAGGACGAGGCATTTGTTAAAATCTTCACAATATGATTTGGCTACAGAATACATAGTGACAGGCTTAGGCTGGAGATATACTTGCAGCTTCTGCATACATGAATGCATCACGACTGCCACGCAGTCCCTGCATTGGTTTGATACGCTAGCTGTGCACATCCTGAAAAATGAATGCTTCACAAGAAGGCAGAAAAAACATTGGCTGAAAGGCTTAAAGACAAACTTATGAAGGAAGTCTACAATTCTCCACATCTTTAGGGTATGTAATTGTCACTGCACAAAGACAAGCATGTCTGTCAAACCAAACAATGGACAGGGGGACGCTGCAGTGGCTCAACTAAAGTGTGCTGAAAGGATCTAATGAGCATGCAATTAAAATACAGGCACTTTTAATAGAACTTCATTAGTCCTGATTAACACTAACAGTCCTAGAATAGTAAGACCCTACACAGACTTTTACAAGAACTCTTTCTGTTCTGATGCATTTCAGTGCAGTTAACATGGTCCCTAATTAAACCAATACACCAGGAGTGTTGTGCCCATGCAGTAGATGGTGTGTACTGACCACTAGTCATTTGTCTGAGGTGATCTGAGATTACTAGTCTTGGCTATTGATGTTTATATTATATTGGTTCTGAGCTTATAATTAACTTTGTGGTAACCTTCTCAAGTGTCCATGTTTGTAGTTTACATCCAACACATCAGGTAGTTGTACACAGCCTGAGCTCTGTCAGGGTATCCTGAAAAGCTCAGTGTTGCACTTCCTTGCCTCTTTCTGGAGCATATAGGCTACTTTGAAGGTGTCATGGTTTTGCTGTCATATATTGTATTCCTTAAAATTTTGTTTTATTTAAGATACATTGGCTTTGACTAATGAAACTAGGTTGCATAGTTGGACATATTGGTCCAAGGCCAAATTTAATCCTGACCCTTGCTCTAAGCCATAACAACGCTGTCTAAAAAGAGGGGAAAAAAAACTTTAGATGATTAAAACTAATATTTTATTTCCATTAAGTGTCAGCCATTTTGGAGGGTTTTCTTTTAGCAATATCTTGCAGATACTTTACTGCATGCATCACGATTTCTCCAGAGCTATTCTGATGCATAAATGCTTAAAGCTCATTTTTATCTACAAGTGCATGCAACACATTGAAACAACTATGATTGTTTTAGCATTACAAGAACAATTCCCCCCCTTGGTCTGTCCTCTCTTCCTCTGCAGCTCTAAATGTCTTCTATAATGACACCTTCATGCACAGCACAGCACTCCTCTGCACCCAGAGAGGGATTGTAGGACATTATAGAAAGTCTGCAGGACAAACGGCGGTGCTGGCTGCTGGGCAGGATATTTTCAGGAGGGCAACCAGCTGTGCTCTATCCCTGGAGATTAGCACTCTGCAAACATGTTAAAGAGGAAATGTTGAGAATAAGTATGCATATGTAGGTGGAAGAAAGGAACTGTGTAGGACAGCATGGCATAACTTCTCTGGAGGTAGCTATCTTTCTTCTTCTGTGATTTATCCTTCCCTCTTTCTTCTCCTTCATAGATGTTGTAGCCCATTAGTCTCGGCGGCTGCTGAAGCTCTGCGCTGAGGTCGCCAGCAGTCAGGGGCCATGTTAAGCAGGGGGGTGGGCAGAAGCACTGCATGGAGGGCAGCCAGCCACGCTGACAGGAACACACAGGCTGTAATTACCACACCGAGTATCTGCTCTCCTCAGTGACACGGCCAAGCACACACACTCTCACACAGACACCTATACTGAAGCATGCAAACCGTCCAGAGCCTCCTACATGTTCACCCGCCCATAAACAATTAAACAAGCCAGAGGATACAATGGCCCGGCCCTCGTGATCTCTTATCTCTGTCCGAGGAGCCTGTAAATGTGACTATGGATACACGTTTAACAGCTTACACACATTCCTCCAGCACATCTCAGCCCCCCGTGCACCGTCAGCTTTCTGCTGAGCACCCGGCAAAAGTGTATAATCTGCTTAAAGAGCATGTCTGCTCCTGAACGCCACTGCACACAGCTGATAGGCTGTGTAAGGCTTTTACTTAGTTAATGTGCCAATGGAATAATCAAAGTGATAAGTTATTAGGGACTGAGCATTAACCAGACTGCATTAAGAGGAGTCTTTTGGTTAGGTCGTGAAGAAAAAGAGCTTTTAAGGCTTCTGATGAGCTCACAGTCACTCAGATTACAAGGCCCGCTCTTAAGCTTCACCATGTTAGCTGCGAGCAGAGCAGAATGGAGCTATTATAGGGAGTGACACAGAATAAAAGGATAAAGTGAAGATATGAAAGTGTTTGGTTGGCAGGCAGTCAAGATGTTAATGCTTCAAAGAAGAATATAGTTTATTTAACAGTAAGAAAACACAGTAAATGCACTTATTCTTACTGAATATTATCTCAGTTTTCTGTCATTAAGGCATAAAACTTATCAACAATGCACTTTTTTTTTAATGCATTCATACAAATAAAGGACCAAAGCTGCAACAGGTGTCCAATAATGAAATTTGTGTATTTTCAGAGTTTAATGTTCTTTAAAAAGCAGACAGCAAAACTTTACATCCTTATTGTTGCGTTTGAACTATTTAAGTTAGAAATCTTTTAAAACTTTAAACTCAGGAAAAAAAATGTATGGATCTTTGGCTGTAAATGTCTGAACCACATGAAGACTGGATGTGGTGGTGATTGGTAAAAAGCAGGTTGTTTGTGTTTTAGAGAACAGTCCACATCTGCATAAAAGCATGCAGTCTAGAGGGCTTCACAAACATGCAGGAAATAAAAAACAAAATTTGACAACAGTAGATACAATCCTAAAGTCTAAAATAAGAAAGAAATACTATAAAAAAGGTCTTAGAACAATATTTTAAAAAATGAAAAAATTAAGAAGCAATGTTATAGTGTTTTATAGGCAAAGCCCATAAAGTCATAGAAGTGAATTAACTGTAGATGATGCTAAATTCACATGGGGAAATTATGGATCATCGGGCAACCTCTCCTATTATTTTAATTGTTTGGCAGTAGAAGACAAGAAATGTAGCTAAATCTAAAGCTAATGAACCTATATAAGCTATGTGATTATTTAGCAATGTAGTTAAGTATAAAGCTAAAAAAGCTAATTTAGCCACGTAAGCAATGTAGCTAAATCCAAAGCTAACAAAATTTTTAAAGGTAACATAGCAATAAAGTTCAGTCTAAAGTGAACAAAGCTAAATTTGCTACATAAGCAATGTGAATATATCAAAAGCTAACGAAGCTATGTTAGCTATGTACTTAATTTAGCAATGTAGATCAATCTAAAGCTCACGCAGCTATGTAAGATATCTACATAATGCAGAAAAGTAGTTCAATCTAAAGCTAATAATGCTATGTAAGCTATATAAAAAATGCAGGAATGTAGCTTAATCCAAAGCCAATGAAGCTATGTAGATAACCCTGCAATGTAGTTAAATCTAAAGCTCCTGACGCTATATTAGATATTAAAGTAATGTAGCTAAATTAAAACTAATGAAGCTATGTAAGCTATGTAGATAATGCAGGAATGTAGCTAATCTAAAGCCAATGAAGCTTTGTAAACTATGTGCTTAAGGCAGCATTGTAGCTAAATCTAAAGCTCATGAAGCTATGTAAGATATGTACATAATGCAGCAATGTAGTTAAATCTAAAGCTACACAGCAAAATTGCCAGTGTTAGATTAACACCGAGAGTGTTAAATCTAACACTAGAAAAGTGTTTATATGTGTCCGCTCTTTTGAGTGTTAATTTAACACTTTTCAAAGTGTTACTTTTTTTTACACTGAACCAGTGTTACTGCAACACTGTATGGTGTCAAAAATTTACACTGGTGAACACTGAGTTGTGTTGATAGTACTCGACACTGGCGTCAGTGTTAAAAAATTAACACTAAGGAGTGTATTACAATTAGTTTCAGCAGGTGTAAAATACAGTGGATAGCAACTGCCCCTCTTCCACCAACCTGATAACAAGACATGTAAGTTCCACAAAATGGGTGTTGGTAATCAGACACACCTGACAATGTTGACTGCCACCTCACTTTGTGAGGTATTCCACAGCAATCAGGAAGCTATGAGGCAGACTCAAAGACAAAGATTATCCTGAGATGACAATCTGCTTTCACTCCACAGTTATAAATAGGCAAACACCACAGCCAAGACTTGACCAACCTAGAAGACAGCTACACTCATGGTGCAAAAGTGTTTATGCATCAAAAACTTAGGAACTCAAGATAATTCAAGAAACATATGCAAGTGAATCCCAGCAGTGACCCCTGTACAACAGGCAACATCTAAACACAGCTAATCATCTAAATACATCTAAAACATCTGAAACCCAGCTTAACACTCTGCACTAAGGCATGATGGGAAAACTCTGCCCTCCAGATTTGAAATTGCAGTAGGTGGGGCTTGGATCAACTGACTCTCTACAGTGTTGGAATAACACTGGTTTATTTAACACTGTCAAATAACTCCAACACTGAAGACCATTTACTCTGAATGGAGTTAAAATAACACTTTGAGTGTTAAAATCAACACTGAAATTTTTAACACTGAGAATTCAACACTCCAGTTTTTGCTGTGTAATGATGCTAAATTAGCTGTTAACGCAATGGAGCTAAATTAAAACTAACAAATCTGTGTAGTCTTTGACACAGCAGTGTTGTTAGATCTAAAGCTAACAAAGCTATGTAAGCTATGTAGATATCACAGAAATGTAGCTAATTCTAAAGCTAACAAAGCTATATTATCTCTGTAGATAAAGTAGCTACCAAAGCCACCAAAGCTTAATTGGCTATGTCAGCAAGAGCTACATAAGTAACATAGTTATTTCACATATATAACTGCCAGGCTTTATGAATAAAGAGGACTTTCAAAAAGTCTTTTCTGTTCTGACAGAGAGGATGCCTCACAGTTGTAGTTTGCAAGATCTGAGATCTGTAGTCTGCAGTCAGACATCTGTTAAAAAATCTTAATATACCATGTGGAGAAATTTAGCAAGCCATGGGTTAGTGTTAATCACCTTCCAGGCAAGATTTCCCTTTCCATGCGGCATTCACATCTGTAGCATAAACACTGATGTTTTTTTGTCCAGATTATTCTCAGAGTAACTCCCTTTATTTCAGACATAGGTCTGAAACAGAAAGTCATCCAGTCATTCAGAGTCATCCAGGATATTGAGATTTCTTTTTGCAGTAAGCAGCAATATATTTGTGCTGTCATTAACACTGCTGCACTTTTACGGCTGGGTTAGCATTTACTCTTTTATTGATTTAATGTGTTAAATAGAGGATAAAGTAAGTAGGTAAAAAGGAGGAAATGAGAAGACAAACATGAGACTAATGGATACGTGTGAGTGCGTGTTTACATGTGTGTGGGCATGTGTGTAACCGAGTGGGTCTGTGTTTGAAAATTCCAACAGCTTTGACCTCTGACCTTTCCTATTGTTTCTCAGCTGACCAGAGGGGTAATGAGGGCTGATAAAGGGATGCAGGGATGGGAGCCTGGGCACAATGAGCCCAGAGAGCGCAGCAGCTGCTTTATCCAATAGGAAAGCAGATTGGGGGAGTGAGGGGTGAGGCGTGTAAAAGCACAGGAGGTGTGGGGGGGTGGTGCCCCCGGAGCGTGTTATAGGAGCAGCAAGTGTTGGTGAGTTTGAAAAAGTAGGAGAGGGGACAGAAGGAGGAGACAGAAGGAGCAGTGTACATCTGTGCTTTCCCACCCCCCCACCCTCCGTCACCCACTCCTACACCCTTCAAGGCTCTTTGTCGTGAGTAAGATATGTCAGAGAGGCGCCCATGGGACCTGACCCACTGAGGTCTTTGGGGATGCAGACACAATAACGCCAACTGTGGGACACTTTAAATCCACTGTGCGCTCCTGTTACATGTTAACCAGTGAGCTACATATGGCACTATAAACTTGATGCAGTGCTTTTGTCTATTGTTTCAGACATGGAGGAAGCAGGCTTTAATCATCTGACCTCTGTCGTCATTGACCTGAAGTAACACGATCTACCTCACCACGCAAAGAGTCCATTCACACAGTAGGAAGTTATTGATCCTAAATGGACAGACTTCAAGGGCAACAACGGAAGTGGGAGGTTTTTTTACTTTAAGTTCTAATTATTTTGTCCATAATTAATTAAAAAAACAATAGTTTAATAGTTTAATACTTCTTTTCTAGTCAAAGGTTTAAATTGGCCTGAATGCATTATGGACAATAATCTCGGTCTCCTTTTGTTGTATAGAAGTGAAGCCAAAATACTGAGTTTAGTACAGCTTTAAATCTACTATGAGCGATTGCATATTTTAAATGGGATTTGACTCTTTTTTCATTAAAGTTGGTTAAAAGTCAAACGACTGTTGGGGTTTCCGTCCAAATATATAGCAAAATATAAACATATTTTTCAAAATGTAACATGAGCAAATGCAAATGTTTGCATGAGGCCATCAACTTTAATAACTGGCCACTTTATTAGGTACACCTGTTCAATTGTTTGTCAATAGAAATAGCTAACCAGCTAATCACATGGCAGCAACTCAGTGTATGACAACGAGTTCACTGTACTCCAGTGGCCTCCACAATCACCAGATCTCAATCCAATAGGGCACCTTTGGGATGTGGTGGAACGGGAGATTCACATCATGGATGCGCAGCCGGCAAATCTGCAGCAACTGCGTGATGCTACCATATCAATATGGACCAAAATCTCTGAGGAATGTTTCCAAAACCTTGTTGAATGTGTGCCATGAAGAATCAAAGCAGTTCTGACAGCAAAAGGGTCCAACCCTAATAAAGGTGTACCTAATAAAGTGGTCAGCTGGTGTATGTTTGTCAATTTCTTTTCTATAAGGGATAAGACTAAGACTAGCTGAAGAATAGATCTTTGATGACTTAAACTCTGAAAGCAATATTTTTTATCAAGTAGACTTAAATGTTAGTTTAAGATTGAAATAAATAAGCTGCCAAAATTAACATTATTCAAAAAATGTACTTTTCAGAATGAAAAGTTTGCATGTTTTAGATCTGAAAATTCCTCCTAACACCTGATCTGACAGCTTTTAAAAATTTAAGTTTAACAGGTTGGGGTTTTTTGAAATAACTTTCATCCCTTCAAGGCAGTGATTAGTTTCCTTTAATATCACTTTGATATGATAATCAGGCTGCAAGCATTTACTTGAGGTTTTAATCCTTCGATGTAAAGGTGTGCATTATTTCAGGTCAGTGTTACAACTGATAAAAGTAAATGTACAGCTGTTGATGACATTTATATAGTCACATACTGATACATCACAATATGTATTTAATTGAGGAAAGCAAAGGAATACAAATAAGGTAATTTTTAGGAATAATGTGTCTTTTTTGTATAATTTGGTGCTACCTTTACTTGTTATCCTGCTTTAATGATTAACTTCTTTTTACTACTGTCTCTCTTTTCAGTCAGGAACACTCTTGTCATTTTACCAGTTTATTGTAAAATGGATATACAAATTTACTTGGCGGAGACAACTCTTCTTATAGATGCCCCCTTGCTTAGTCAAGCAGCATGCTTTGACTTTCCAGACAGCACATCACTAGAAACCCCCATAGATGGATACATTTATGACAATGCATACTGAACACCTAAATTAGTTCAGAAGGAACTATGAATCTGGATATGACGATGTGACAAGCTTTATGCTATATAGGAGGAGGCTGGGGTGTAGCAGCAGCAGCTGTGTGGTTCATTGATGCAAGCAAGGATTAATGAGAAGTACTTCATATTTAAATACACGCTGTGTTGAGAGAAAGAGCTGTGATTGTCTGTGGGAGTTGGGAGGTTGTTTTTTTAGCCAGTTGATCTCTGTATATATTGCCCCCACTGATGTCACAAGCATCAGTCTGATGTCACAGTATTCAGCACTAGGGATATTATAACATGTTGGGACAAGGATGTTGCTGTATTGATATTTTGTGCAACAACCAGCACTCTCCATTTGTTTGGACAACTTTTACAACACAAGAGTCACAAAGTAATGCGTCCAAGCACTAAACCAGCTTTGTGCTCCTGTTGTGAATGCCTCAGTCATCCATTCAGACAGGAAACCCACCCAGGGAACTGTGTCTCTGTGTGTTTTCTCCCTGTCCACTCCCTCCACTGAGAGCAACAGAACCGGCTGCAGCAGCTTTGATCAGCCCACTTCAAACACAAACACTGACTGGTTCTGCTGCTCCAAACCCTCATGCTTCATCCCTCCACCCCCTTCTCCAAACCTCCAGGGGAGCGAAATCCTCTCAGCATCCGTCTGCAGCCCATCCGTGCGTAAGGGGATACAGAGAGAGAGGCCATCTTTCACCTCAACCCGTCTACCCCCCACCTGCACCTTCACTCACACACACTGACAGATCCCATCATTTATGGATGACTTTATTTATAAACAAGATCCAGTGCGCTCTCTCTCTAGCTGCTGCTGCTTTTGTGGAGGTGAAATTGCTCTTGAAGTGGTGCCATGTCTCGGCGGTGGCCTCCCTGGGGGGGCTGCAGAGTGGCTGCAGAGATGGATAGCTCAGAGATATAGGGCTGTGTTTGGATGGTTTCACACTAGAAGAAGTGGAGTCGATGGAGCAGACGATGTCCTTTTCCCACTCACAAGTTTTTCTTTCATACATAAGCCCCGTGTAGCTGCTGTCTGAATATTCTCACTTCTTCTCTCATATCAGTCATGCAGCATGAAAAAAGGAGCTGCGGTCACTGTTATTACAAGTTTTAATGAAAAATCCTCGAGCAGGAGAACAAGTTTCCAAAGGAGGGGATGAGATTGAAAGATGTGTAGGAGTGGAAATAAAGGATGTGATGTTTTACACAAGAACAGGAATAAAAAAAGATGACTTGAATACTGTGGGAGCACATGTGAGGTGATGGTCGTCTTTTAGAAAGGCTGGGAGCTTTGTGGGAATAAAGGCAGAGCAGCATGAAAATCACCAATATTTAGTCAAAGAACTAGAGTGGAAGCCGAATACAGCCAGGAAAGGTTTTTGGCCAAGACTGTTGAAAATTGGACCATAAAACAGCAGCTTAAAGTTATTTCTGTTTTGCAGTTGCTGGTATCCTTTTCCAAATGAATGTGCAGTTATTAAGCTGCAGGCTAAAAAACCACAGTGATTACAGTTGTAGAGGATTGTTTTCACACCATCAGTTTTAAACTTCATTAGAGCTTAACTATGTGCAGGAAACTTTTTTTATTTTGCTGGTTTTCTGGTTAAGAATGGCATCTTGGTAACCTGGCAAGCCAGATGGATGTGTTTCACACATCCATCTGGCTTGCAGGATCAAACATCGCATGCAGGATCAAGTTCTGCCTACATAACCCTTTGTTTATGTAGGCAGAACTTGATCCTGCATGCGATGTTTGGTATTAGACTTCCTGTCAAATTAGCGAGATATTATCCAATATATCCAATGCTGGCCATTGCTAGTGAGACATCCTTCAATGAAACATATCTGTGTTGTGACCAGTTATTGAGACCTTTCTTTCAAAATCAGAGCACAATAAGAGGAATAAAGATATGACCCATTTGTGTCACTTCCTGTTGCTACTAGGGGGCACTATGATGAGATGTTTGCATGTGGGTGTGTTCAGTATGATACCATTGTCTTGCAAGAAAGGGCTGAAGATCAAAGAATATTTTATAGCAAAGTTATAAGGAGTAAAAGTCATTTGGCACCATCACAAATTTCTTATTTTAATATTGAGATGAAGTTGGTGGACTTCCTGTTGAGATTTGGGTATGGCTCCAAGAGGCTTTTTTGTAGGTCTTATGATGACCCATATGCAGACAAAAAATTATAAGCCTAGGCTGAATGGTGTGCAGGGGCTGAATATTCAGACAGAAAATTTTATTAAACAATCAGAGGCAGAAATGTTAACTTGCCAGAAGGGGCGCTGTGACAAAGTAATGATATTGATGTATTCAGGATCAATGCAAGACCATTCCTGTGAAGTTTGGTGATGATTGACATAAGTTATAAGGCATTATTGGTGTATTTTCACTGTAAAAAAGCCCAGAAAATATGGAGAAAACTCACAGTTCACACAACTTAAGATCTCCAGGCTGTCCAGTATGAGCAAAAATAAATAAATAAATAAATAAAAAATAAAATAAAATAAAATAAAAAAATAAATAAAAATCTGGAGTCCATCAGCTAAAATCCCTCGGACTAGTTTGCCAAAATTTGACACTTAGCTGTTTGTATCGTGCTTCTGGTAGATTTTAGATGATGGTCCAAAGAGACTTCTTTTCATCTAACCATGTGTACTGATCTTCATGCACGTAGCTCTTTCCCAGTCACCTATCTCATGTTTGGCAATGGACTTGCGCGATACCACTAAAATCTGAAAATTTTTGAGTTGAGTTGAGTTTCTGAGCATGTTAAAGCCCCTAAATTAGTGATTCTTCAGTCAGAAAAATAACTTCTAGAGATGGTTGGTGCTCAGACTCTAATAATAAAACACCAATATAAACCAAAGTCCCTTTTAAAATAAGTGCATGCTTTCTAAAATAAATTTTAAAAGATTGTGAATCAAAAAGCTGCATAATATGAAGAACAGTAATTGTTATACTTCCCCACCCTCCACCTCCCATAAAATCCAGAATATATGTCATTTAAATTCCAGAAAAACACATGCTGCTTTGATGGTCGCCCAGAGGAAAACAAGGTTTAACTTGTGAAAACAACAATGCAAAGGAGTGCTCCCAGTAGTTACCAAAACAGTGTGTTTGAGGTGTTCTTTGGCATGGGATTCATGTGGTCAGATAATTTAACAAGAAAAACTCCAAGGCGTTCTCTCAAACACTTAAAATGCCTTTATTTTTACAGTATGGTTAGGTTTTGGCATCAAGCTTTCATCAGGAAGTCTGACAAACAAACCTCCTTTTTAAGGTTGAACTTGTCTTCCTTCTGCAGTTTCTGTGCAGCTGTGAAGCCCTTTTAGCTCCTTCTGTTTTCACTGTTTGGTGTATGGATAGACACAATCAGCCTGGCTAAACAGACAAATTTTGATACTAAATGAGTCAACGCAAGATTTACGAGCCAGTTAAACTATCAGGTTTTTATAAACACGGGCCTGAATTCCTGGATTATTGCTCTTTTAAAACTGTAATAAAACCTCCTGCCACTAGAAGCTGCTGTAACGTGACTGAATGCCTCTGACTTCCTACCGGAGCTTTCTTGGACGTAAACACAAGAGTGTTTAGCATGTGGCTAAGTATGGCCATGTCTTGAGGTATAAAATGGTTGTTGTACCTATCAACCTAAGTGATGAGTGACCACATTAAGAACAATGTTAATCTGCCAGGAGGAATAAAGGGTGTAGGATAATGTACTAAAAGAGCAGCTGATTATTGCCACTATAGCCACCTGTGGATATCTTAGGGATAAATAATGTCAGGGTAAGAGTGAGAGGAGAAAAGACTAAGCACAGATTGATTTCACATTCTTATTTTTATCTATCCTTAAAACATCAAGACAAAGGAAAAGACAACACTATGAGAACAGACTATCACTAAATATAGGTCTGTTTCAATCCTTAATGTGTTTTTTTCTTTATTAAAGTGACATTGATAAGTGCTACTGCTTCAGTTGATTAAAAAAAAACTTTCAATATACATTTTTGTCTAACAGTCCATATTTGAATAATTAATGTATCATTATATCCATGTTAACCGAGCAACATGGCATTATGTCTGTTTCGTATTCATACATATGAATGCATCCAAAGCAAAACATAGAGCTTTATTCTCTAGCTAGATCACTGTTTGAGTCTTATTTATAATGTTGGTTAATTCAGGTCTCCTCCTGAGGCTGATCAGCTGATCAGCCTTTGGAGAGTGAAACTCCTTTTTTAGATCCTCTAAAATCTTCTGCTTTTACATGTTTGAGTTATGCAACCGGACAAAAAGAAATGTGACGTTGAATCCAGTCCAACACTGATTAGTCTGAGCAAAGAAAGAGGTTATGCAAAGTACAAATCATCTTTTTTTTTTTTTTTTTTACCTTTCTCTGTCTTATTTTTACAGAGCTGTTTTTGGAGATTTTGTCCAAACAGCTCACCGCTGTTGTTTTGACAGGACTCAACACTTCTGGTGTGACTCAGAAGAGTCTAAAAAGTTCTGGACGTGCACAGCCAGCAGTCGTCTGCAGCTACTTCACTTCCTCACAGAAACAAAAGCCGAGTAGTGTTTGTGTCGCAACATCATAACGCATAAGCATCTCTAAGGAGTCGAGGGTGTCACTGAAGGGTGCAGCACTGCAGACTGCCTCAACAAATCTGGAGTCATGTCTCAAATAGTTTGAAGGGAAACACCAAAGCTGAGACGTGATTGGTGTTTTTCTCTGAAACACGACAGGGAATAAATAGATCAACAGAGGAAGTGAGTGACAAAAGAAGGGTTGTGATGTTTAAAAGCGAGGCGCAGCGTGAACCAGAGCCGTAGACAGACACAGAGATCAAACGACAGGAGATGAAATGCGTCACTGTTTCTCTGGCGGGGTGTGCGTATGATTATGAAAGCGGAGCTTGGGGTGAAGAGGCGCTGAAAGCGGACATCTCCATCCCCCCTGGGGCCGGCGTGAGACAGACAGTGATGCTGCTGTAAGTTGCTTGTACTGTCAGCAGCACGGTCGGCCCTCGGCTTTGCGGCCTCTGATTGGTGGCAAGACTCTGGCATTAACTCCTCGCTGGTGGAGCTCAGAGCGGATCGCTGGAAGGTGCTCATCGCCCTTCAAAGGCCGTCCTTCCTCTAGAGGGAAAGCACAAGGGGCTTTGATCAATATCCCCCATGTGTGAAGGCTGCAGACATGGAAGGTTAATGGCCATTTAACCCAGTGTCACCTCCACTGTCCCAGCTGTGCACTAATGTCTTTGAAAAGTTGACACAGCTATCTCTATTACAGATCAACAGCTCTATCTGGGCGCACGTCACTGTGAGTAGGTTATAAAGTACTGCACATAGACTACAGGCTCCACTGTGTGAGCAAACATTGAGGTATTAGGACGTCTGTTTTCAGCTCCTTCATGCAAAACTGCAAATTGACTGCCAGTTGAATAAATGTTGTGTCAGATGCTTTTGCAGATTGCACAAAATCTGGCCGAAATGTTCTAAATATATTACCTGAATCTTCAAATACAATCCAAATGTCATTACTTAGTAGCATTAATCTGAATATGAGGGTGTAACAAGCTTTATGCTATAAAGGAGGAGGCTGGGGTGGAGGAGGTTAAGTTTTGCCAGCAGCAGCATGCAGCATTAATGCAAGCAGGGATTAGTGAGAAATACGTCTTATTTTAATGCACTGCTGTGTTGGGAGAAAGAGCTGTGATTGGCTGTGGAAGCTGGGAGGCAGTAATTAGGACCAGCAGGCAGTCAGCTGAGTGTATGACTACCGTGTCCTGCACAAACTAACGCTTAGGCTTAGTTGCCAAAGCATCATGTAATCAGAAACACTTAATTACAAAAGATAAGTATTCATGATAAAGAAATAAAGAATAGTTATACATGTTGGTTTTATATCTGTATTATTATTAAATAAATAGATTGATTAATATTTTATAACATTATAGTTTGTAATTATAAAACAGGTGTAAAAATATGAAAATGGAAACTGGAAGACAGCCCATGTGCAGCAGATCCTGTGCTGCTCTGACTTCCTTGAAAAAGATCCCTGGGTGCTACTGTGGCTATTTGATTCCTCAAAGGAGCCAGTTTTCACAAAAATGCTTGTGAAGGACAGCAAAGAGCTTTGGGAAGGAAATAGTAGTGTGTTATCAATCTTTGACTGAAGCAAATGTTAAATCTTCTTTGAATAGATTTTAAAAAACAGGTGGGAACATCTTTTTAAAGGTGACCACAGACAACTTTTTAGACGTCTTTTCAATAGAAAAAGTGTTCACATGGTGCACTTTGGAAGAAAACTCGGCCATGAAAACTTTTGATTTTAATTTTAAAAAGAATGATTGAAAATATCTGACTTTGACTGATAGTCACATTCTGAGGAATGCAAGTTTTGAAATCATTTTGATGTAAAATCTTGTATTAACTTGAGCCAAGTGGCCCTAAAATTCTTTAATGTCTTTTCAGAAATAATATAGATGTCCCAAAGTGTGTTCCATGAGGAGAGTCATCAAAATTCCTTGGAGGAGATTCTGCATTCAGCAGTGCTTTGCAAATGACCATGTGCACAAGGAATAGCATGGGTTGTTCTTTTCGTAAAGATTGAACAGTTTGAGAGCATAGTTTGCTCATTGGTGACTTTTAGAGGGGCCAGTACTTTGATTTATGATATGATACAATACAGTCGATACAATACAGTATGATTGATATGATACAATACACTTTATTACCCCCTTAGAGAAATTTGTTTTGGACTCCAAGTGCTGCATGTGTTTAGCTGCAAGATAATAATACTATAAATTAGAACATTAAAAATTAGTCATCTTGAACAGAGTCAGGCTAGCTGCATCCAAACTTCATAACTGGCCAGGTTAGCCTGCAGTGTCCACATGTGTGTCCAGTGTTCTAACCGTGCTTTTGCCCTTACTGACATGTACCTCGCCAACTGTGTTTATAGCTGAAGCAACATAGTAGAGAGAGCAAGATCATGTGAGAAATACAAGTTCTGGCTAGAAATGTAAGATGGAAGGGAGAGATTATCTCCCATTTGCACAGCAAAGATGGGACCATTGACCATGAAGCAGATCAGAGTTTGTCCACAGGGGTTCCCTTCTGCCCAAGAAAAAAATATTTTCCCTGGTTCAGCAGTTAGGGGAGATGCCAGCATTAAACTGATTGAATCCAATAGACCAATGTTTGCCAATATTAGTTGAAACCAATGTTATGCCAGTTCATCGGTGCATCCAGGATAATATTTCAGGGCTGTTTTCAGGGTTTGGGCTGGGCCTCTTATCTCCAGTGAAGGGCAGTCTCAATGCTTTAGCATAACATGCTATGTTTCCAACTGTGTGGCAATAGTTTTGGGCCCCTTTCATACATGGAAAACAGGAAGTTATTTCACCTGCATTGAGTTCAAAATGTCAGCCATGAGGATAAGGTCACTGGGTCCATCTGCATTAGACTGTATTGGAGTCTGGATGTGGGACTGTAGAAGAAAGGCTTCCTAACAGGTTTATATTCTCATAATAAAACATATGCTGTCTCTTACTGCAGAGTGGTACACCGGGTCAAAGTAACTGTGCCCTTCTTTCAAACAGAGTCTTGGCCTCAGTCTCTGTTTACCTCAGTTTGTGAAGAAGAAGAACACTGATTTAGGAGAAGCCATAACAGTTCACAACACAGACCTGACCGTCAGTAAAGAAAAGTCTGCTCAACCTCCTAAAGGATGGAGCACCAACCCTCTTCTTCTCTTGTTCATCACCTCTAGCCGTCAATGCACCGGAGTCATTAGCCTCCACGATCCCCTCGCTCTCCTCCTCTCTTCATCCTTGCTTCCTTTCAGGGGCTCACAATGAAACCATTTGCATCCCTCCAGGTTGCTACGATACTCGGCCACCCCGACTTGAAATGTTTTGCCTTTGCTTTGAAGGTGGATTTCAAGAGGAAAACAGCTGCATGGGAAGAAAAAAAGACGCAGTGTATGCAGGCCTGAATGTGTCGTGATTCTAAGGTTGCAGCTAACACAGTCACACTGTTTTTTTTTTTTTTTTTGTTTGTTTATTTGGCGACATTTCAGAGGGTGTTTAGGGGGCTACAAGGTAGCCCTTGTTTCCTGTCTTTCTTTGTGTGCATGCCTGTTTTTCGGAGTCTATGTGGCCTAATGAGGCTGTTAGTCGCTGTTGTCTCCCTGCCATATGTGCATGTACACATGAGAGGGCCTTGAGGCAAAGACTATTCTCTCACTCAGACTGGTTAGCTTTTCAGTGGCATTTGAAATGAGCATGTAGTGAACAGAGAGAGAGAAAATACCTGCTGTGATGAAAGAGATTAAGGCTTTGTGAGATGCTTATGCTCTCTCACAACTCACAGATTACCTGAAGAATATTCTGGCAAAGAAAATGTGCCATTTGTAAGGGAACTTTTATTCCCCATAGTCAGATGGCGGCCAGTTTCATTTACTGTCACATTATGGTTAGGAAGCTGAAGTGATGTACCACTGTGTTCCAGGTTATAAAGTACCAGAGGTGGAAAAAGTACAAGACTAATGTACTCATGAAAAAGGACAGCTACTTTGGTTAGAATTAACTTAAAAAGAAGTAAAATTACTGGTGCATAAATCTACTTAAGTAAAGTAAGAAGTATTTGATTTAAATACTTCACTGAGCACCTAATGCTATAAAGGAGGTGGCTTGGGTGGAGGAAATTAAGCTTTACCAGCAGCAGTGCGGTGCATCAACATTAATGCAAGGGATTAGTGAGAGGTATGTCATATTTAAATACACCTCTGTGATGAGAGAAAGAGCTGTGATTGGCTGTGGAAGCTGGGAGGAAATAATTGCCGTCAGCTGATCATCGCTGGGAACACCCTTCATTGCTACCTAGTATAACTGTGGCCCACTGATGATGAATATGTTGTTTAACTTTGAAATATGGCAAGCCTCTAACCTGATTTTCACTATTCATCATCAATGAAGTTGGTAAATTGAGATGCTCTGATATGCAGGTTGTCAGATCCTCTACTTTAATCAACTTTGTTAAGAGCAGTACGTTGTTATAAGCACATTGGAGCGTTCTCCCTCAGGCATCAAGTCAGGAGAAATTGGCCTCTGTCTCAATATGGTACATTGTTAGTTCTCATTAAAGAGAAACTCTCAAAGCAAAGGGTTTAAATTAGCTGATAGAGAGCCGTCATGTTTCAGGCGGATTACCCCTATGGAGCAGTCAAAGTGTCGGGGGACACAAGGCCCAAATGAAGTCATACCACAAAGCCTCCAGCCTTATTACTGTACATTAGCGCTCTGCTAAGTTCTTGTCCGCCTTAACATCCTCTGGGATATTTCTGGCTTTTGATGAAGCTCGACTGACGGCTTCTAAGGACTTCTTTCCTCCTACTCTTGTCACCTCTGCTCGTCGGAGCCTCCTGCGCCACGCTGCTGTTGGCTTAGCGCTAATTAGCCCTGCGGTAATAAAGAAAGAAATCCACTTTTCTCTGTAAGAGATAGATAGCTGGTGCTAAATCAGGCTAATGCTAATGCTCAAGGAGGAGGACGTTAGGAGAGAGGTGTTTTATGTTACGGCTGCTTTGGCACGGCGTGGCAGGGTATCGTTCCACGCCAGGCGCGATGGTTTTTAGAGGTTGCTGCCAGTGGCGTGCTCCCATCCATCTCGTCCGGCCTCTGTCTGAAATTCAATTGACCTTTTGTTCCACCTCACAGTGAATGGGCACAGGCCACCTCCACCCATAGCCAACCCAGAGCTCTCATACCTCTTTATTTGATCTGTCCTGTCGAGTCCAGTGCTTTCATTACAAACCCAAACACCCACCACTGCGCTCCCTCCTCCTCCTCTCCACGGCTACAGCTGCTTTTATCTCCTCTTATGTCTTTTCACAGAAAGGGAGAGCCGCTGCATTTAAGGAGGTGGAGGTGATATATTTTACAATCCTTTTTTCTCACTTTCTGTCCCTGCTCATGTTCTTGACCGTTGCAGTGATTGTTTTTTATGAGTGCCTGCCCTGCTGGTTTTAAACGTAGCACTTTTCCACCTCTCCGTCTTCCTCTGAGGACTTTTTCTCTCTGACTTTGTAGAAGTGCTGAGCGAGCTTCCCGTCGCTCAGGGCAGGAGAGCTCTGAATTGCTGCGCTGAGACGAGGCCTGCTGTGACCATGACCTGTCAATCATTTGGATCTTTGGGATTGACAAATTGATCCCAAAGGCCTCATCCCAGCTTCTAATTACATCTTTAGTCAAACAAGCAGCGTAGTCTCAACTTTCCTACGCCTGACATCCCCTCCCTTCATCTGGATTTTGATTTTAATTCCCACTCGTCTCTCTTGATATCACTCACTGCTGCACCTTGCCCTTACCTCTGCGTCAAAGTCATTAAATCTTTTCTGTCCCCTCTGCACCTCTGCATGCTTGCTCTCTTTTCTTGTCCTGCTTTAACTTCAGTCCAGGTCTGCAGCCCTGTAATACATACTAAAGACCGACTTCAGCAGCTACAGCACCTCATGTGTGACCGCTACCAATCAGAGCTTGCTGTCGTACAATGTGTGCTTTGCTGACTGCTGAACTCTGGGAGATTGGGCTTTTTGGGAGTGTGTTTGTGAGTGTAGTCAGCCCTGCTTTCAGCGGTGCAAAAAAGCAGCAATCTTGTGTTTGTAAAAAGAAGAATCTAGATAACATTGCAGTCTTTACTAATGATTAAAGCATATTTTCTAAAGATTTCCCATAGATGTTGGCAGCATTCGGAGAACCACCTTGTAAAAGTTTCTGACCACTAGAGGTGGTGGCATTGTCATTTTGTTGATGCACATGAGCCAAGCCTTCAGAAACGATGCCAGACCAAGCAGCAGCTTTGAAATGGTTTCTTTGGTTGGAAATGCAAGTCATGTGTTTGTACACATAAGCCCAGATACACTTTTTCTCACAACAAGCATTGCAAAAGGATCTGCTGTAGACACAAGAAAGAGAATTACATGATCACATTCTGTAGCGAAACATCAAGCCCTCCAAGCTAAACATCTTAAAAGATGGCATGATGGTTCTCTGCCTCATGACTACGAGATGAAGTCAAGAATTTCTTTGAAAAGAAGAAAAATATTTTAAAAATGTCTGAGTTGTCCTGATACTGATAGCAGAAACTTAATCTGGAGTACCTTTATGGAGCTGCTCCACAAATCATCAGGTTTTAAGGTTGTCAAAAATGTTACACTCATATTTTTAGGAATGCATACATTGAGCCAATGGAGTGGGATTAGAATTATGAATTGGTTTACAAAGTTCTGACCTTTTACTTCCAATATAGGCCCACAATCCCAGTCAAACGCTCTGTCGAAACTATAAAGCAGCTGCCCAACACTCCTGTAGCTTTAGTCAATGGCAAGTGCATTGCTTCTGTAATGCTCAAAGACAAATGTAAAGAAAAGCAAACTGATGGCAGTGATGGCGTCTCATAGAAACGGTGTGGTTGCATGGCAACATTCATCACAGGAATGTGGATGTTAACCTGCAAAGAGAGTCAAAAGTAAGTGGGGCTACCAATGCTAATTATAGCCACATTCTGCAAAACAAACTTCATGCCGTTTACTAACCCTGGATTAGGATGAGAATCTCTTTTTGAAAGAGGTAAACATGATGGAATACGAGCCATATTCCATTCATCAGGAAAATGCCCTGTATGTCAAATTACTAGTCAAGCCCTGCTGTTTACCCACTGCCACTGTGACTTTAACAGTGCTTAACTGTTCCCTGAATGCTTTCTTAACTTAAGATCAGTTGACTAAACACATTAGTAGTTTGTATTTAACTAAAATTGAACTTATTCACCAAGGAACATCACTAATATATTTAGACATGTTCAAAGACATGTAAATGTCTTCTATTTTAAATGATCACTTTAACTGAAAAGCAGTGAAACTTTTAAAATAACACTTATTTCATGGGACAGCTATGTAGGAGGCAAATGAATGTTTTAAAAAAACTGCAGACAAATTCATTTAGACTGTCTAGGTTGAACAAAAACGGCATTGTTTTAGAATTAAATATGTTGGTACAGTTTTGACAATGTTCAGAAGTTGGCCTGCAAATTTTGGTGATTTAAAAAAAAGAAATTATCCCATTAGGTGCCTAGAACTTCTATTATTGTTGCCACAATATCAAAATAAGTGTGCTAGTATCATATCATAATAATTCATTACATAATCCTGAGCTTGCAAAATGTAAGACTCCACTGCTGTGCTGCCAAAAATATTTCAGTCCTTCTGAATTACTACCCAAAACAATACACAGTATCTAAAATAATGTGAGTAAAGGAATGTACAAATGTTATAAGAACTAGTCTAATGGAGGCCCAAACAGCATCAGTCTGTTGCGTTCATCCTGGGATTTTGTGTCAGGGCAGCCTGTTGCATTGTTCTCAGTGGGGAGGGGGCATGTCACCATGGGACAGGCAGCTGAATAACGGGGGCTTTGGGCCGCGTGCAGCTATTGTGGTAGTCTCATTCCATCATTAACAAAGAGAACATAGCAATGCTAAAACAGCCTGTAGCACCATTGTGCAGACTCCATTTAACTCTCCAGACAAAGGCATGCAGAGTTTAACGGGCTGAGCGCCTATTGTGCTGATCTGATATGAAGCTCAGTAACAGCATGGTAATCTATCATTTATCATGTTTAGCTTATGTGACCTTCAGGCAGGTCACCTTTTATTGACTGTATCTAACATGTTTTACTCATATTTATTCTCATTTCTTAAAATGATGCTCGTCTGCCACCAGAACCGAGTTTTCTTGATACTAAATTTTCACCACCATCTTGCTGTTATTGCTATCGAAATGAGGAGTTCAGGCCTGTACCAGCTCCCAGGGGTGGTAGGAGGGCGGGTGCCCTGAGCCGAAAAACCACATTTCCAAGAAAACCCAGATATTTTTACAAGCCTCCTAATGAGAGCTGCGAGAGAGCAGGACTGCTGTTACAAAGAGTCGACTCCGCTTTCAAATTTGATCAAGGTGCAGAAATTAAATGTGAGGCCAAGGAGAGTCGTGTTAGGAGCATGTGATTCTTAAAAAATGGGAGATTTTAAACAAGGACCATTAGCAGGAGAGACAGGAAGAGGGATGAGTCCGGCGAATTAAGGAGTTCAACCTTTAGTTTGGCCTTTGTGCTTGGCATTCACTGTTGTTTCAGGATGATAATGGATTGTGTGCACAAGTCTTACGGTCCCTAGCCCTCTATAATTCACTTTCTAAATGTGTAACCCCTCGACATTCCCTATAAAGCACTTTGATAAAGGACGGCTGCAGCTGTGCGAAAGCCCAAAGGGACAAACATGCTCAAATATGTGCACACGACTGTTAAACTTTACACTCATTAACATGTTTGGAGAGTGTTTAAGCAGGAGCATGTCCAAGTTCATGTCACAGCCTCTGCTTTAATGGGATAATCCATGTTTTAATGACCTTTAGATCACCTTCCAGGCATGTGCAGCATGTTTTTAACTGGCAGATGAGCCATATGGTCAGGATGAAGGACCTCATGGGGTTAAAACCGGCAGAACTTCTCAGAAGACACTGTGACCTTATGCCATATGTTATTGTGTGTCCGCAGGTTCGTCTTATTACGACAACGTGAGGCCGCTGGCGTATCCTGACTCGGATGCGGTGCTCATCTGCTTCGACATCAGCCGCCCTGAGACTCTGGACAGTGTCATAAAGAAGGTCAGTGTTTCTTATTTCATCTCCTCCTGCTCAGCATTTAATATCTGCAGTGACACCAGAGAACCAAGCGGAAAAAATGCAGTTTTCCCCCCGATCAGCATCCACTCAGATTTCTGTGCCAGCAGCTTGCATTTTCACAGCTCAACAATAGAGCGAATCAGCACAGAGGTTAGGGCCCCTGCGTTCCCTTTATCTCATCAAAATGTCCACGGGTACTTGACCCTGGTCTCTCCGAGGAATGGAAGGTCAGAGTGAAGAATGAGAGGAGACGCGCTGCAGCCGGGTGGGTTTGAGAGGAATATCAGATACGCAAATTAGCCACAGCAGCCACAGCAGTCATAACAAAGAGAGGCTACTGCAGAGCCGCGTAAGACTGCCTCTTTGTAGGTATTTTCAATGTAAGCTTAATGCAGAACGGTTGGACTATAGTGATACTTTATGCTTTTAATGGCTTTTTATGGCTCAGATTAGGGATATGTGTGACAAGATTGAACAGTTTTGTGTCTTCAGCAGAATTACAAGGTGGCTAGAGTAATGTATTATTATTAATACTTCATATTAATGATGGTTAATTGGACACCTATCGTCCATGGGTGACTTTTATCAGAACTATGTGAATTAATGTTAGCCACCTATCAGTGAAGTCAGTGTGTGCTGTAGTATTACTAAGGCTTGATAAACTTCCAGCCAATAAGAACACAGCACATCAGCAGTGCTAACAGAAATGTAGCACAGCATGGCATGCATTTTTTTGCGTTTTCATTAAGGATGGGCAGTTAATCGCAAATTACATTAAATCACAATATAGCCTGATGCAATTTTTTGTGTCAAAATACCATTTTAAAACTTTTTTTGCAGCAGAGATGTTATGTTTTACATTTCATGCAATCATTCTAGTGGCATATTTTTAGATAGGGTACCAAAAAATCCTATCTTTTTCATTTTGTATGTTTTTTTTTGTTAAATATAAGAATTATATAAAAGTTATCATTCCCTTTAGTACAACAGTTCAATTTGCAAAGTGACTCAAAATCATCACAATTGGATATTTTTTCAAAATTGTTCAGCCCTAGTTATGAGGAACTTATGAAATGATAGCATATTAAATCACAATTGCAACATTGGGTAGAAAAATCTCAATAAGATTATTTTCTTAAATCATTCAGCCTTAGTTTCAGCAAAAGTTTGAAAGGGTCCTAAAAAACTGACCCGTACCATACCACTTTTTTGGCACCCATCCATAGGGGTACCAATCTTATGGTATCTATCCATCCCAAAAAGGTGGAGCTACACACACAACAATAGGTGTTTGCACTGACTTCACGTCATGTGCAAAACAAAGCACTGAAGTGTGCTCTGTGAGGAGTGGGCAAAAATGGGTGAAAAACAGACTATTACCTGCTTAAATCTGCATTATTTGGACTTGAGAGAGATCCACACTGTTTCCTAGTCCATGGGTATTGTTATATGGGCACAAATCGAATTTCCTGTTGTTTAACTGGACCTGATTTGCTGTCTTTGCTTTGCTGCCTGTATACTAACAATCACAGATGGAGGAAAGCATTGGAGCTGCTGATCTTTGAAGAGCATTACATGTAATTGGTGTCAAGTTAGATTGGCATAACAGCTATAGCCTTGTACAAGTATATTCAGCACATGCATGTTAAAGTTAACATGCATAAAGGATCCAAGGTCAGTGGCCACCCTAAGCAAACCAATTTGATATGGTTTTCCTGCAGATGCTGTCATCTGTGCAGTCTGAAAATAAAATGTAGCTCAGTAATGTCAAAATGCTTCCTTCAGCTTGATTAAAATGACTCAGTTATCAGTGTTTTCTGAGTGCTTTCTTACCTTTATGCCCTGGCGTATTAGTCACCTAGTCTGACTTAAAATGTCACTGTACTGTCTTGAAAATGAGTCACTAGGAACATCCCTAGCTCATATAATGAGATGTTTTAATTTAGCTTATGTAGGACTTCTCATGCAGTGTTTGTGTTTTTACAGACAGATGTTGTATGCTTTGCACATGCAGCCACACCCAGCGTTAAGAGTTAGTTTGTTTGTCTGTGTCACGTAAAACAGGCCTGCTCTTTCAGCAGCGTCTCATCTTGAAGCCATGTGTGAGTGTTTTTCTTTGAAGCTCTCTCCCTGTGAGGCGGAGGACGGTTCCCACGGCCAGCCTGTTGACTCGTGTAGTGGTCTAAGGGGAGCGACTAAAATGCTCCTGTGGACTTTGTAGATCTAACCCGAGACACCTTTTCTTATAAATCCACAAGTATCCCACAAGCCCCAGTGCCCTCTGTCAACAGGGGGAGCAGAGCTGCCGTCAAGCCTTTGGTTTTCCCATGAATCCCTTGGCGGGGGGTTGCCATGACCCCTGACTCCTAGCTGTCGCCCGAGTAATCTCTAAAACTCAGGGGCACATGGAAAACCTGTCGCACAATCACCGTCCCAAATTAGACTCTTGACCTCTGAAAATAAGCAGGTCAGCGAGGTTTCAGGGTGACAGCTGGGGGAGGAGTGAGGCTTAAATATTCAAAGCATTTGATTTGATGTTACTGGAAGAATAAGGACAGTCCCAGGTTGTTTCCAGCGTGGAGGATGAGTGGGCACCTTGACATTCTGCACACAGCATGTGGAATATTTCAGTGCTGCCGGCTGCTGTCATGTATTTGTGTCGCAGGGAGGAGACTCGGTGTTGGTTCAACTGAGTTTCAGAAGTGACATTTAATCTCAGGATGGTTTGAGGAGGAAGACTGTTCAACCTTTTCTGTACAGAAGCTCAAATAGATTTGTTGGCAGAGGATGAGATGAAAGTATAACACATATAACCAAGTTGGCATGAGTAAAGTTTTCCTATATTCACAAGGATTTTAGGTGTAATAAAACTTTTTTTTTTAACATTAAAACAGTGAACATAGCATGAAATTAGATTTGGTTACGATTGCATTTGTTTAAAAGTCTTTCTCTCAGAGCTCAAATGATCGGCCAAGGAGATTAAAAGTTTAGAAAAAATGTTTTACTGAGAAACTACTGTGCTAGTCTGTGAATCATGAAGATAAAATATTTTTATTTGCTTTGTGAATGAGAAAGTCTTTAAAATATCTTTGGATTTTGTAGTGTTCAATGTACAAATCTGCTAAAAGAGTATGATAAAAATGGCATTTGCATTTTCAGTATTTTTTCAATATACTGATGAAAATGCATTCAAAATAGCAAGATATCTAATGGGATTAAAGGTGCCCTGAAATTTCTACATTTACAAAAAAATATAGACAAAAGTGGCATTTCTGATTAATGTTGTAGGCAATCTCAGAATGCCTTGCAAGTAGTTTGGAGGATTAGCCAGAAAGGCCACTTTTAACAGCTTTTCTCCCTTATTATGTGAGATTCTTCAAAAAAAAAAAAAAAAAAAAAAATACCCCAGTATTTAGTAAATACTTGGTCTGTCTGCAATAATGCATTAATCCCAGTTAATCAAGGTCCATGATAAGTGCATTCATTTTTTTCAGTCCTGATTAAATGTATGTTTTATTGCAGTGGTTCTCAACTGGTGGGTCGCGACCCAAAACTGGGTCTCAGAGAGCCCATTTTAGTGCTTTCTTCCCGGGCAGATATTAACAAACTAAGAAAGGCTTTATGGTTTACTTTTCAGTCCTGGACCACTCAATATAAAAAATACACTTATGAAAGTATCGAAGAAGTGATACACTGGACAACCTTGATTAAATACAAAGTTACTGAAAAAAGGCTTCAAGTCCCTGTAAAGTGCTAAAAATAAATCTGTGTTTTAGGTTTTGTTGTATGACAGGCCACTGTGTTATGAACGACCAGGCCAAATCTCAGTCATGACAAACATCTCTCAGGTTTCAAAGTCATGAAAAATGAGTCCGTAAGATCTGCTCTAGGATGGTGTGGACATGTCAGTTGAATGAACTGAAGCCCCGCCTACTTTTGAGAAATACAATCCTCTCTTTTAGAAAAATACCTCTGATCAGAGCGCAGCTGCCTGGCTCTGATCCAGAACAGAGAGACAGAAGTTGGAGATAAGATTTACTGTTTTCTGGCACAAATCTCTCTATTATGATACTTTTAATGTCCCATAGGCCCCCGTGGCTAAGAGATTTAGGAAATTTACCTCACAATGAACAAAAACACAGCAGTAGATGGCTGTTATTTTTCAATGAAAGCAGCGACATGGGCTAACAGACGGTACTGAGATGAACTGCTCGGTGATTTTATATATCGTTGTAGCGTTGGGGGGGGGGCGGGTTAATTCCCTATTAAGACTGTTGAAGTCATGGGCTCAGATATTTGCCCTGCTCAAATAAAACCAAGCCAGGAAAGAGGTGAACAACTATTGGTCTAAATCAAAAATTCAGACACACATAGAGCTCAGTGTCACATGTTTATAGCAACCTTATTTCAACATATATATTGTGTTAAGACACTATATTTGAATTTCACTTTACAGGGATTTTAACAATTGTGCAGGACAGCTCATTTTCCTAAAATTTCCAAGCTTAACTTCTAAGCCTACTTCTAACTTTTGTTTTTTATTCGAAATGTTAATCCCCCTGAAGCTCTGGTATTCAGTGTCTGTGGAGCCAAATCTTGTCGATGTATCTCTGTCAATTCAGAGAAATATTCTCATATTCAACAAAATTAATGACCTGTGCTGTTCTTATCATGTCTCTGCAGTGGCAGGGGGAGACGCAGGAGTTCTGCCCCAACGCCAAAGTTGTCCTTGTCGGCTGTAAGCTGGACATGAGGACTGACGTCAACACCCTGAGGGAGCTCTCCAAGCAGAGGCTCATTCCCGTCACCCATGAACAGGTGAGAACACGAACATGATGGAAATCAAGTCGGTATGACTGAAATATGAGGAGAGAAGAAGAGGGGGGTAGAAATAATGAGAGAAGGTGCTCTGGGAAAAAAAGCAAAACAACGGATGGGACAAAGATATTAGAAAGCAATCTGGTGATTATACAGGATATTTTTTCATCTTGGATCAGCAGTGGCATTTTCTTTGGAGGAAGTCCCACAGGATGTGAGTGCGGCTCAGGAAACCCAATCGAGCTGTGTGGACCCCTCGTGGGACATGTTGCTGGGGTTGGCATTTTGACCGAAATTTGCTGACATGCCATGTCAGGTTTCTTATGATGAGGGCAGCAGTGGGAAGCATTAAGTGGACTCGATGTCTTGGGACATTTTTCCTATGCTGAAATGAAATATTCATGCAGATTTAGGAATTTTGAAACTGCGGGACAAATGGGAAAGCAGACATTGATAAACGAGCGAGCCCTTTTATCGCATTCTGCTGTGACCTCGGAGCTAAAAGAGGAGGGAGTGGGGTGGGAAGAGGGAGGAGATGATAAACCGTTCTGTAAATCTGTGAATTTTAATCGGCTTTTAGCGTGTTCATTTTAGCCGTACAAAAAGTGGAGGGGCTTTTTTCACCACCACACAAAAGCCCCCAGAACAAAGGAGGCTTTTTTCATGGCTGTGTGAGAGCGCACTGGATGTTAAAAGCATGTAGCCTCCAAAAAAACAGGGAAAAAAAAGCCAGTTCATGTAAATAAGATCGATAAACAAAGGATGGAGTGGGGAAGCTCAGCGCTAATGTAAAATAGCTGGGGAGCGTTTGTTGTCAGGCCTACATTAAGCTATTGTTTTTGCTCATTCACAGTCTCTGTTGTCATCCGGGGCCTCTATGGTTTGTCCCTCTAACATACTCAGAGAAAGTGTGTCACACAGCTTCAGCTAAAGCTGTGCACATTTAACATTCTGGAGGTCTAATCCAAATGCCTGCCTTGTTATCCTGCAGCTGATCTTAAATTGAATTCCAACACAGCTGAGGAGTCACCGCCGAGAAGTGACCACTGGTTGAACTCCAGACGTTTCCGCACTAATCTGCCTGAGATCCAATCGAGCCTTTCCGCTTGTCACCGCAATCTCTACCTCACCCCACCCTCCAAACGCCAACGCTATCCCCGGATCCGAATCTGCCGTTCCACCTAATGAGGACCTCATTGCTTCTTATACGTGGCTCAGCGCACAAGCCGTGATAAAAATCAAACAACGTCTGCTGGGAATGAAAAAGCTCTCTGTGTTTGAGAGCATGCTGTTGGAGGGTCATGGGAAATGCAGTGCTGTCTCATGTGTTACAACCTTTACATAAGTGTAGGTGCGATCACAGAGCAGGAGGCAGGAGAGTGTTCTGTAGAGAAGCAGAGGGAGTTTAGAATTAAATTTGTCTCTGATCTGATCTCGAGCAAACAATTTACAGTCTTAATTAACTGAGTATATTGTATCATTACTCTGGGGAAGCTCTTCTGCTGGAGGACTTCTGTTACAGTTTAGTCCTTTTTTCTCTAAACAGCGGCACAGACTGTGTAAACACTGACTCTCTCACCTCACTCTAAGAAGACAGAGCATCTCCAGGAGATCCAGTTTGGATCAGAATGTTTCTGGGACATTAAGGGCTAACGCACATTAGGGCCAGTTGCCCGCTACCATGCTGCAAGTGTCACCCCTCCAAAACCCCCAACCCTCTGGCGACTTGCACTTGCATTGCTCCAAGACCAACTGGACCAAAGCACAGTCTTGTGCATAAGCTTAAAGGGATACTTCAACATTTGGGAAAATTCACCCACTGCCATAATCCCTATAGTCTTAGTAATAGGTTTGTTTCCTTTAGTTGTCGGTGCAAGCTGTTTTTAGATCTGGGAGGCTGATATGCCAGCTGCTCAGCCAACACTATGGAGACCTCCGGTATTTCTGGCTTTCCCTCATCAAACTCATCAAATACACAATCCAACAACTCCAAAACGCTCTCGTGGACAAGTTGTGACCTGCACATTCACCAGGCTATGAAATAATCATGGAACATTATGAGACAAAGTTGTTTAAGAGTAAAATGCAAAGCTGGAACTACACTCCAGGCATGGCTGCTGGGTGGAGTGATTTCAAAAGCGCACATTTAGTGCAGGTACTTTCATCAACAAAACTTGAGAAGAAGCCGTTTCTGCTACGTCCAGCCAATGATACTCCAGGTGAAACCAGTAAGTAACTACGGCACTGCCTGAGGTGCTTACTGTAGTTTACTCAAGAAAGTAGTTCCGAGTATTTGCTTCATGTGTCGTTATGTTACATAATTATACGTTATTATTTCATAGCCTGGTGAATGTGCAGGTCACAACTTGTCCACGAGAGCGTTTTGGAGTTGTTGGATTGTGTATTTGATGAGTTTGATGAGGGAAAACCAGAAATACCGTAGGTCTCCATAGCGACCAGCTGGCATGTCAGCGTCCCAGATCTAAAAACAGCTTGCACCGACAACTAAAGGAAACAAACCTATTACTAAAACTATAGGTATTATGGCAATGGGCGAATTTGCCAAAATGTTGAAGTATCCCTTTGAGGTATGTAGGGCACTAAGGATTCATCACAGGGCCTAATGTGCCACAACCCGTGCTCGAGAGAGGGGGCTGGTGGTGGCCAGAGTCAATCTCGACACATGTTGAAACGTGTGTTGCTCGGCAGTCAAAGTCAAGCTTGACAGCAGTTCTTCAGTCCAGGCCTTTTCACCCCTTTGTGATACACCCAGAGACTGCTAGTAGTTTTGGGCCATTTGGACATTCACAGCACGGCCAGGGGTTTGTGGCAACCCTACTACCTCACCTGGATGGTAACCTTGGCTGTACTTACTGGCCACCCCCCTTTACTCCACCCCAAAGGTGTAGACTTTATTTTTCAACAGATTATATTCCCATGCCCCTGGTATTACACAAGGACGTCCAGAGCATGACTGGGGTTGCACCTGATTCGAATTCGAAACATTAAAAACGTTCAATAATTACAAACAAAAATCCTGTGTGTGGTGAGCACAGAGGACAGCCGAGCACACATGAGCAGAACTGATACGTGGCACTGGGAATAGCCAATTAGAAAGCAAGCAGACTGAAGGAGGAAGTAAAATGCAGCCATCAAAACTAAAGCAAGCATGAACCATAAAGTTAGATGGACGTCAGAAATGGATGAGCAACTTGTTGATTTGTGGCAACAGTATGAGCGTTTGACAACGTTTAGTGTAAAATACACTACAGATGAACAAAGGAGCTGGACTGAAATTGCTACAGCAATGGACTTAGCATGTAGCTAACCACTAACCACAGTAGCTTCTTCATTCTAAAGTCACATTTGACCCCCGTGAGTTGGACGGGATTTTTGAACAGACTGTTAGAGCGCGGTGTGCTGTGTTGATCCTCTTTTTCTACATTACTCTCTTTATGAACAAAAACAATCAAAAAAAGTGATTATTTGTCACCATGTCTGACATTTGTACACTTCTTAATCACCTGAGCAGCCATCTCATCATCCAATGATTAACGAGGCATTCAGAGGGGAAATCTAAAGTTCAAAGGGCCATGTACCCTGAACATGATTCAGCACACCCCACCACCTAGACATGAATGCACGGCTCACAGGGGCAGAGATAAGTGGTAGGGTCAGGGGGTGTATTGGAACTGGGAGTCTTACTGTTCTCTGTAAAGATGTAGTGCCTGCTTGTGCATATTTTATAGTTAAATTTGTGAAGCACTCACATTGCACCTTGATCTAAAGTAAACTCATGTCTAACAAAAGTACTAAAAGCCTCAGGAAACAAAAGAAAAATTTGTTTTGTTAGCAAGACAGCTAAAACAAAGCGATTGACTATAATAGTCAGGACAAAAGCAGAAATGTTTTGTGTAGTTGTCAGAAAGTTTTCCATACTTGTGGTTTTCTTTGGGGTTATATATTATGTTTAGTCTCCTCTTTCCACTTCTTTCTCCTGGAAGGTCATTTTAATGTCGGCCTGCATGAAATGAGTAAAATATGCTATTTGAGATTTCATTGTTCAGGAATGAAAACACAAAATTAAGGAGTGTATTTGCTATAATTCACATTATTTATGTCTGTCTGTAGTAGCGATGTCTCACAGGATATCTGTGCTTGCAACATGTTTCTTTTGCATCCAAAGTAAAACCAAAACTACTTTTTCTCATCACTTAACAGAAGCAATAAAGGCTTTTTGCTGTTATTTGCACACTTGACAACCTAAATTTCAGAGCACTTCTCATCTACTGTTGCAAATTAACAATAAACAGCTTGCAGCATTTCCCCCTCCCTTCAAAGTAGCCACCACTGTTGAGAATTATAACATTAGCTCCACCCTGTTTGGTTTTGAATGGTCAGTAATGGAGAGGAAACATTTCTTTACTAATACTTTTTCTTACAATGCTTGATGTTCTCTGAGCACTGGTTTAATGAAGATATTGGCTGTCTCCATCTTCTCCATTGTTTTACAGGGCAGCACAATAGCCCGACAGGTGGGTGCAGTGGCCTACATCGAGTGTACCTCCAAGGTTTCTGAAAACAGTGTCCGGGACGTGTTCCACGTGACCACGCTGGCATCCGTGCAGCGGCCACACAAGCCACAGTTAAAACGTAGCAGTTCCCGCAGAGGCCTGAAGCGAGTTTCACAGCTGCCCCTGCCTCCACTGCCGGGCCGGACTGAACAGATGGACCAAGCCCCGGCCATGAGGAAGGACCGGGCCAAGAGCTGTGTGCTCATGTAGAGACCCATTATTACAAATATAAATATATGTAAATACAAAAACACAGAATATATAACAGAGGAGGTCTATTTATTGTTCTTTTTTCTTGTATTTTGAGTTTTTGCACTGCAGAGGAGTGAGGAGGAAACAAAACGCTGCGCTGTGGAAAGAAATGTTTTGGATTATTTTTTCCCGTTTATTTTTTTGCTGCGTGTGCATATTTTCCAAGCTGTTCCAAGCTGATATTTGTGTTGTTTTGAAATGATGACAAATTGGACAAAACCTCTGGATGTGATAGTGGAAGTGCTGCCTGTAGTCCTTGGTATTAGAAAGGAATTAATTTCTTGAAGCAGCTCAAAGAAGAGGAAGACATCAAGGAGAGAGAAGCACGTTGAAGCAGGACATCTGTGGATGAAGCTTGTTTTCAGAGGCGTCGTTCCTCTGCAAACATGATCACCGACTTTCTATCTGTGCTGTTTAAAGTTTCTTCCTGTTGCCATATGTGAGAGGCAAACCTGTATGTACAGAAATGCTGAAAAGGGATTTTAGAAATAAGAGGAATGATTGCTCAAACCAAACATTAAGAGCTGGAAATGAGATTTTGTAACAGAAATATTGTGAAGGTCTGTGTGAGCATTACTACCACAAGTGCATTTTTAAAAAAACACAACATATCTGGTTATTTTACTTTCATTTAAGACTTTTTTTTCCTCATCAACTCCGACTGTGTCAGTTTGATTCACTAAAGTTAAAGCTGTTGTTGCTATTTTAAAGATGTTTCTTTGTGGAAAATAAAGTGGTAAAATGTTAGGGCTATTCTGTGTTACTTTCACTAAAGCGGTCAATAATCTATCAGCTGATTGTGAAAAACAGACAGCAGCACTTTTCTAATTCAACTCTGTTGGTGCGTTACTTTTTCATGAGCAACCCAATCCAACCTCGAACGGTAGTGTCTTTATGGAGACACTATACATTTCAGTCATAATTTTGATTCCAGAACTTTAACCATGCTTTAAACCCTAAAATGTCCACTTAGCCATCCCCAATGCCTTGTGGTTTTCCAAACTTTACACCAACCACAGCCTTTGATACAAATATGAGTCAACAGCGGTGCTGATGGCTTTGCAGTTAGGTAATGCCTCATGTACACAAGCAGCCTGTTTCAAGTCCAAATTATGGCTCCTTTCTCATGTAACTTCCCACTTTTTCAGCACTGTCTAGACCTAAAAATCCCACAAATGTAAAAAAAAATATATACAACACTGTGCAGAACTTTTAGGCATGTCTGGGCCAAAAATCATTGCTGAAAAGGGCGTGTAATGGCAAGTAAGCCTGCATGAGGGCAACATTGGATGGAAAGGAGGGTTGACACAACCCAGGCAGTGCTCTGGATGTCTTAGAACTTCATGTGAAAATGATTAAAAAAAGAAAAACAAAGTCCACACCTTTAGGTTAGAGTAACGGCAGACATAGTAATTAAGTACGGCCTAGGCTAGCTTCCAGATGTGTAGTAGGGTTGCCATGAGTCCCTGGTCGTGCTGTGGATGTCCGAAGACCGCTGGCAGTCTCCAGGCATACCACCAGGGGAGAAAGGCCTGGACAAAAGAAATGCCATCGAGCTTGACCTTGACTGCCAAGTGCTGACGTGTTGAGCTCGACTCCGGCCACCCTTCCCTCCAATGCCGGGTTGTGGCACATCTGGTCCTGTGATGAATCCTTAGAGTCCTTCTTGCTTAAAACGTATTCACATGACTGTATATGTGACAGCACTGATCTCAAGTATGATTGAGTCCCGTCTCCTACCAGTGGGTTGATAAAATGCATGCAACCAGAGAAAAAAGCAAAACCATGCAAATTTAATAAATCATTATTTATCTTTACGTGAAAGATTCAATATAAGACAACCACAATATTGGCCAAAGCTTGATTGATGTCAGCTGCATTATGTGGACAAAAGTATTTGACCTCTCCTGTTCTTTATCAAATTCTGGTGTATTTCCAGTCAAACCCGTTGCCACAGGTGTATAAAATCAAGCACCAAGCCACTGAGTCTCCATTTTCAAACATTAGTGATACCAAATGGGTCATTCTGAAGAGATCAGGCACTTCGAGGTTGGCACTGTGATGGATGCCACCTTTGCAATAAGATGGTTTATGAAATTTCATCCGTGCTGGACATTCCAGTCATCTGTAAGTGATGTAATTAGAAAGTGGAAGTATTTAGGAACACCAGCAACTCAGCCATGAAGTGGAAGACCATGTAAAGTCACAGAGTGGGTCCAACGACTGCTAACGTGCATGGTGCCTGACTGCATTGTGACAACTGTGAAGTTTGGTGGAGCAGGGATAATAATATGGGCCTGATTTTCAGGGTTTGGCCTAGGCCCCTTATCACCTGTGAAGGCCAATCTCTATGCCTCCATCTGTGTGGCAGCACTTTAGCGAAGGCCCTTTTCTATTCCAACATGACTGTGCCCCAGTAAACAAAACAAGGACTATAGAGACATGGTTTGATGAGTTGGGTGTAGAAGAACTTGACTGGCCCACAAAGAACCCTGATCTTAACCCAATCGAGCATGAACTGGAATAGAGATAGTGAGCCAGGCCTTCTTGTCCAACATCCAAGCCTGACCTCATAAATGCTCCACAGAATGAATGTGCACAAATTCCCACAGAAACACTCCAAAATCTTGTGGAAAGCTTTCCAAAAAGAGCTCCATATCAAAGTACATGTATTTTAATACAATGCCATCACAGTCTCCATTAGTGTAATGGTCAGGTGGTCCAAATACTTGTCTATATAGTGTATATTTCACAGGATTGTTCCTAGTGCTTGGTGTGCAAAAACACCACATTAATAAGTAATCGTGTTAAACTTAAACACATTTACATCAGGGTGGCTCTAATCTTCATGGCAGATTAGGGAAGGTAAAATCACTCTTCACTCTACAAAAAAATCTTCAGAATATTGCAACTCGTTCAGCATTTTTTGATAAAGCTGTGACAAAATCAAGCTACACTTAATGAAGAGACTGCAAAATGTTAGAGGAGCTGCCTTCTTCCTTTAATGCTATTAGCCGATTATGTGATTTGAACACCCAACCAAAACCCACGATTCACAATCCTCATCCTTTTCTCCACAACCTCCCTCCTTTTTCTCTACCAGCAGCCTTAAAAGTCATATCTGTAAATAACCTTCCTTTTCTTGTTCTAATGTCATCCCTGTGCTCTCATGCAGCCCTGCAGACTGAGGGATGAGTCAGTCTTTGAAGGTAATGTGCACACTGTGCAGACCCCTTGGCTGGCACAAGTTAAATTGAACTGCAGTGCAGCCGTAGTGCAGACATAATGTAGTGTTTTTAAATGACTGACTCCATACAGCTACAGGAGCTTCAAGTCTATTCAGTGTGACAGATAACATGACGTGCGCTCTTTCATCCGAGGAGAACAATTTGACCATCAACTTGATCCCGCAACTCCAGAGTTCTTTTATTTCCAGAGCCGTTTCTTTGAAAAGAATCCATTGGTCAGCTTGGATGTCGACAGTTTCTTTTCGGAAGCAGGACTTTGTGTCTGACATGTTTTTGCGGTTTGAGCTGATGAACCCTGACAGCATTTAGGAGGAGGTGAGAGCAGACAGGCCCATCTACTGTAAGTCCAAACACTGTGACAGCTACTGAAAGCTTTACCTTTAGATCTGTCAAGGTTGTCTGGCAACTTAACTGTCCTGACATCCCTGCCAGACAATAAACTATTGAGGAGATAAACTCGAGTGATGGATGAAACGTCAGAGAATGTGGCATAGAAGAAGAGGGAAACAAGCTAAGACAAGAATCTAAAGATAGAGAGATCAGGAGTGCTTGGTTGGTTCTGAAAGTTTTCCAGCTTGTTTTTGTTGCAGAGGACAAAGTCTGTAGATTGGACGTGGATTTACTCGTAATGGAGTCATGAAAAAAGGCGTCAAACATAGCATTCCTCTTCATGGCTAAATACTGAAAAGTCATAAATATTCTCAGCCAGTGGGGCAGTTTTAAAATGATGATTTCTTTTATGAAAGGGAAAAAGTCATTCAAATGGTCCTATGTGAACATGACCTCTAAACCTAATAACTGGTTGTGCCACCCTTGACGGCAACAACTGCAAGAGTTTGTGATGACTGGCAATGAGTCTTTCAGACTGCTGTGGAGGACCCACTCTACTTTGCAGAAATGTTTCAAGTTAGCCACATTTTGGGGGGGGGGGGGTTCTGAGCAAAAACGGCCTGTTTAAGGTCATGTGTAGGACCTGCTGGTGTGTGTACGATCATTATCCTGCTGCATAACCCAAGCGCTCTTGAGCTTGAGGTCATGAACTGATGGCCAAACATTCTCCTTCAGGATTTTTTGGAACAGAAGAGAATTCATGGCTCCATCAGGCAAAAGGTCCAGGTCCTGAAGCAGCAAAGCAGCCCGACCATCACACTACCACCACCATGCTTGACTGCTGGTATGATGTTCTTTAATGAAATGCTGTGTCTCTCTGACCTCAGTGCCCTGTGGTGTACAGTGTCCAAAGATTTAAGACATTGAGAAGATGCATGCATGTACAGAACATCACCATAACCAATCAGAGGCTTAAAAGTGGCAGAAACAAGTCTTTTATTTGCTTCAAAAGACACAACGAAGCTTTAGATTTTTCACAAGTTATATGAAGCTTAAAAGACAGTGACTCATGTAAGATATTTTCTAAACTATCCATCCAGAACTTATAAATTTGTGGCAAATAAATCTTTATTTGATGCACACTTAAAATGACAGCACCTCGAGGCCTCTTGAAGCAAGAGACCCCAGGCATTGGCCTACCTATGCCTGCCTGGTGCAAAAGTAAAACATATAACCTTAATTCCATTAAAGGTACAGTTTGTGAAATAGGGAATACGATTGGCATCTTTAGCCCAGTTCAAACCAAAGATTCTCGATGCTGGCAACAGTTACAGCTGTCTGAACTGGGCCATTCAGCTTGAATCAAGCTGTCTTATGACGCCTGCAATTCAGTTTGTCATGTTTATATATTCAGGTGATTAAACATTAATTTAGAGAGCTCTACTTAAAAATATAATGCTTATTTTTGACCAATTTTGCTGTAGCTAACTGCAACCATACTAAATATTAATCACTGTAAGATAATCAGCAGTCAAGACACCTTGCAAGTTTGCCTCCTGGCTACTGCTGGGAGGTTAATAAAAAAATCAAAATCTACATTTAGAGCTTCTAACTGACATTAATCTGCTGTGCCGGTTATTTCGATTTATTTCCTTGTAGTTCTCTCTCTACTAATACACCATTCCCGACTACTGGATGAGTAGTCACATGACAGGTGGCCAGGTGTCACAAGGCATGTAACCTACCTAGAAACCCCCCCAAAAACAAGAGTAGCCCTGTGACACAGCCCCATCCTTTCCTCTACACAGAAGCTCCAAAACTAAAACACAGAGCCAGATGTGAAACCAAATCAGTCAGTGTTTCCTGTGAATGACCTTGACTATGTCACAGCCTGACGGTCCTCGATGCACTGGCCTTGGGATCGATTTCTGGTCTCGGCGCATGTTTGTTGCATGTTTCCCAATTCTTCCTGACTCTCTTCAGCCATCCTGTCAAATAAAAGCAAAAATACCAATATATAATCTTTTAAAAAATACTATTGTGCATGTTTTAGTGTGAAGCACAAGTGAAGACAAGGATCAATATCAGTTCAAGGGACTTTCAACTGGACACTAGAGTCATAGAGGAGCAGTAGGAAGGTGCTACCCCAAGCAGGAAGTGAGCAGTAGAAATGAGGCCGAAGCCCACAGCGGGGGCACGAGACCTGCTGTGCCCCCACAGTTTGGTCTGACACTTAAAGAGGATTAGGGCTTGTGCTGCCAGTGTGTGTTTGTAAGTCTCAGAGAGGGGCAGTGGGCAGCATCATTTCCATTGCACTGGCCTGCAATGCCCCATCAGCCTGCATAAACATCAGAGGAAGCACTCATGCAGATGCTGATACAGACATGTGTTCCTCTCACCAAGATGAAGACAAAATCAGCTGCTGCTGTGTTTGTAAAATTAGACCGGCTTTGGAGTTTTATCTCAACACTCTCCTGCTTACAGGCAGGTTTATTACAGCAGGATGTCGAGCCTCGATTTCAGCAATCTGATCAGCCGTTTGCCCTTTACCGTCGAGACGCCAGGAGGATTAGAAGTACCTTTGTGGGTTCATGCTCTGATTCTGCATCCTTAAGTTTCCCTCCTCCGTTCTCTGACAAGCACACAGAGCCCAGTCATCTTATCCCTGATGTCATCCACACAGGATGTACACGAATGCACCACGTTCTTGGCAAATTAAACAACTTGCAGACGGCTCAGAAATGGCATAGAGCGAGAGAGACAGAGACGCAGCAATTGACAGAAAAAAAACACTTAGAAGATAGAGTGACGAGCAGCGAGAGAGACAGTACCCAGCCCGCCTGCTGACAAAAGCCTTCAGAGCAGAGCCACAAATTGCATCCAGTCATGAGAGGATTTGTAATGAGAAGCAGCATGTGACCAAGCTGAACTCGCAAAACACCCGAGAAGAAGCTATCTCCCATTCACAGTGCTAGGCATGACCATCCATGTCCAAATACCTTCAACAGCATATTAATCTGATGACCTTTCCCCTGTTAGCCTTTAACATTTCCAACTTTATTGTTTCCTGTTTCCCAGCAGATGATTTCAACATAGCAGAAACCAACCTGGGCTCCTCCCCGGAGTGGTTTAACAGTAAAAACACAGACTGTGGAGATTAATTATCCCACGGTTTAGTGCTTTCTATACTAAAGTGCTGCTAATTAAAATCTGTGAGAGTGTGCTTTCTTTTTATAGGTTATGTCTTTGTGTCTGACTTTACTTCTGAGACAGCGTCTTATTACAGAGGGAGGTATTTTTATGTCTCTGACCATCAGTCAGAGTTATTGATATTTTAGGAGGTAGTGTTTCTTCCATTATGTGTTTTCAGGTGGAATCAAACCCACTGTTTCCCTCAGGGATTGAAGGCTTGATTCACCCAGCCTTTTCAACAAAGGTCTGGAGAGGCCTGGAGAGGTTTGGCAATGATATTCCAGTTCTTGAGCTGAAGTTCCAAAGAATTATAGACATCTAGGAGGATGGCAGTGGAATAAAAACAGTTATCTATGATTGTGAAGGAAAAATCCTGAAGTTTTATCAAGAACCATGCTGGGTCTATAAGCTGTTTTAAGGACTCATGCTGAAACAGGTGCATTCAGGATGTTTGAGAGGCATGGGTGAGAAATATACAAAAAAAGTCATAAATTACCATTAGAGTGAAATAGTAAGAAACCCTGATTAAGATTAAACATTTTTATTATAATACCTACACCCCTGTAATATAACAGATGAGGAATTATTCACTATTTAACCATTAACCTCACCAAAATACATGAGAGAGAGCAGTGGTTCTCAACTGGTGGGTCGGGACCCAAAAGTGGGTCACGGAGCCCTTTTCAGTGGGTCGCGAATGTGTTCCTGGAAGTAAAATTGCGTAAAAAAAAGTCAATAAAACTCTGTCAAAACAAGATTTTGTTGCCTCTCATCTATGATTTGGGACATGTTTTCCATTTCTAAGGTTCAAACTGGGTTATTTTTCATTAGACAAACCTGATTAGTCAAAAAAGATCAGAAATTTCAGTCGCAATTTTTCATTATGAAGTTGATAATGGGTCCCGAGGCTCGAACAGTTGGAAACCACTGCTGTACTTTTACCCGTCCAGCTTTACTTTGATGATATAAAATAACATTTTATCAGTGGAAACAGGATATTTAAAAGGGTATTGAGCGCGCTAGGGCCTGGCTTTCTCCTGATATTATGCTATTTATTTATATTTTAAGAGAAGGACAATAATGCGCATTGGATTGTGGGTAATTCCTGCAAGTGGAGGATACACATGTGCATCCTTGAAAATTCTCTGTTTGAAGGACTCAGTCTTTTGAAAAAGTTCTAGGATCCTCGAAATTCCTTCCTTCGATGGCAGTGGATGGAGTAGTATCCTTCAAAAACTGCCGTTTGAGGATCCTACCTTGGCCTTGAGAAACGGCTAGAGACTCAGATGAACGGTCTGTGAGATTGGCCATCAGAAATGTATGATCTGCAGCCAGACACTTCTTGAATCCAGGATGTAATCATGTATCAGCATGTTTGAGAAGTAGTAACATGAACAGCGGCTCGCTTTAGTTTCATTAGCTTTAACTAAAGCTAACTTAGCTAAGCTAAGCTAGCTATGGCATTAATGTTACTACATAAGCCAATTCAGCTAAGTTAGCTTTAGCTAAGTTAGCTTTAGCAACATGAGCTTTAGCAGCTGTAGTTAAAGCCAACTTGGAGATGAAGACGTACGTAGCTTAGGTAACTACTTTGAGTTTAGCGTAACACGTAGCTTTGTTGTCTACTTACATAGCTCTGTTAGCCGTGTAAGCTACGTTTGCTGCATGAGGATGTTGTCATGTTAGAAAAGCCTTTTTTCCTTAAAGCAGACTTTTTATTCAGCTTCATTAAATGTTTTGTCATGAGGTTTTTGGTATAACCCTGACTTTAACCCTTCTGCATTTCACACACTTCACACATATCTCTGTGCTGACCGACAGCGTCTCACATCAACAGTCTATGAGAGCGACTATCAGAGATGTGCACATTTTTGTCAACTAAGGGGGCAACTTAGAAGGAACTTCGTCACGTGTTGGCCACTTAGAGGCTAACACAAAGAACACTGCATCAGATTTTGTCTCTTTAGAGGGCAACAAAAAAAAAAAAAAAAGCAATGTGTTAATTTTGTCCACCAAAAAGGCAACCTAGAGGACACTTTTCCATGTGTATCCACCGTCGGGGCACCCACAGGGCACCAGGGGAGGCAACAATCCCGTCTGCCCCCACCCCTAAATCCACCACTTCTGTGCACATGTTGATTATAGTGAAAAAACTGTCATTGGAGCCCTTTGGCTATCGTAGTACAAATCCTGCCTGACATTAGTCAAGAAGCTGTGTCTTCCTGGACCTAAAATCTCCCTAACATAAGGTGGGTGAGGAATGGGCCAGAGGAAACATGAGTCCCTCCTCACTCTGATGGATCGCCTGTTTCCCTGCGTATGACGGAGAACACTAACCAGGTGTGTATGGTTAATTATGTGAAAACTCAATGGCATGTTGAGGCTGAAGTACTCCATCACCTTGCAAACAGCTGCTCCATATTGTGGGACAATCTGGCAGATTAAATTGTCATCCAGGTTTGAGGACTAGAGTCATCAAAATCCTGATAGAGACACATCAGCCTTTATGACTGCAGGCTTTATGGGGGTTTGTATACTTTGACATTTGGGGAAATAAAGGGATTAAAATATTAAACAATAACAAAGTCAAATAATAAAATGATTAACGAGCTTTTAAAAAAACTGTTTCTGGACATGATTGTAAATCTCTGATACTGTGACCTTAATACAGTTGGATTATCATCCATTTAAACTGTGTCTCATATTTTTATGTCGCTCAGGGAAGGTCAATAAATCCCAACATCTCCAGCCCGGCACTCTCAGCATCTTTGTTTGCAATTTTCACATTTGCTGCAGGGTGTCTCCCATTTACATAGTCTCACATTAGGGAGATACCCTTTTAGTTGTTCGCTGTCTGGCTGCAAAGCAGCTGGGCTGAAGCCTGTGGGGGTTTAGTGCCTTAATAAAGGTCACATCACTGCCAAGCACAAACAGAGGGGAGAGCATAATCTATTCACTGTTGCCAAAGTGGTTAAACTATTTTACTTGTTCCTGTTTCACCTATGAAGGGAACTTCTTAAGGGGGTACATTCATATCTTGAAAAATGTCAGGGATCTGAAAGTAAATGTCACCACGGTAAAAAGAGCTAAAGTTCATTTTCAGAAACCAGACAGATGCCGTTGAAGAGTAAAAGATTAAAAACTAATAACATTTTTTGGTAGGCTGCTCCCTTAGTAAATATAACCAGAGCAATACGGTTGATATGAACATCATTTTCATGAAATGTTTTATAAAGAGGCAGCAGCAGTGAGTCTTGGTTTTAATTCCACAGTATTAGTAGCTAACAGGCTAACGTGAAGCTAAGTGCTGGTGTTTATGTTAACAGCTCAGGTTTACTATCAGGATCAGTTTTTAGGGTCTGTGACTCGGGTCAGAACCTGGGACAGAAATATCTAACCTGCCAGGACAAGCCTAGTGAAACAACATTGCTCTTGTACAGCAGAGTAACTTATGATATGATTACATTTTAAGCTAATGTTGAGTTAGCTTGTAATATACATGTGTTAGCGTTAGCACACTGTTGGAATGTTGGTGGGCAGCGGAATGGTGGGACATCACAGTGATCCGGAATGTTCCAAGATCAATGGACATTCTATGGTCTACTACTATAAAACCAAGGCAGCCTCATTAGTCCTTGTCATTATCAGACAAACTGGCCTTAGAGCAGACCGTTTTCACGTTCAGCTATCATCGTGCGAAATTACAAAGAAGAAAGAAATGGATGGTATGTAACAAAATTTGCAACCTTGATAGTTCGTACGTTAAACTACTGTCTTAAACAGGATTTATCTTTGACAATATTTGAGATTAATATATCATTTTATACATTTAACTCCATAAATGTGTTAAAAGTGTTGTGTAGATTTTTCAAAACACATTTTAAAAGTGTTATTCATCCCAGCTCAACCAAAGAGACAAACTGTTGAAAAATACCTTTGCAAGAGCCACAATCTAAGTGGTGAAAAGTGGCAAAAATGGGTTAAAGTGGCAATAAAATAAGTTAAGGGGGAAAACTGGAAAAAAAAAAAAAAGTGGCAAAAATGGCAGAAAGTGGCTTCATTTGTGTCAGAATTGACAAAAAAAAAATTAGGTCAGGTGGCAAAAATGGTTAAAAAGAGGGAAACATGGCAAAAAATGAGTAAACATTGACTAACCTGGGTAAAGGATGCAAAGAGTGGCATAAATGGGGGGAAAGTGGCATTTAATGGCAAAAAGCAGCCCAAATGGGTGAAAAGTGTCAAAAAATGTTATAAGGGGAAAAAATTGCAAACAGCAAAAAGCAGGATTAAAGAGGCAAAAACGTGAAAAAGGATGTAAGTGCCAAAAGTGGGCAAAAAGCGGTAAAATGGATTCGAAAAATCGAAAAGGGGGCAAAAATTTGCAATTAAGGGCGACGGAAAAATACAGACATAAAAAAAATAAAGGTTGATAATTAAAGCCAGCTTTGTAAGCATGGAAACAAACTGATTAATGGATAATTTCTGAGGACAATTTTTCCAATTTTAAGGTTTTCTGGGGGAATAATATTTCAAATTGAGACATAAAAGAGCCACAAATCATCACAAAAGAGCCAAGCATTGAGTATCACTGCTTTAAAGTGTTAGGAATGATGATGATGAAGAAATGTAACTTTAGCTGACGTAGGTCTATGGGTCCAGCCTTAAACTCATCTAACTCATTTGTTCTCACAGCCAATATTTGTAGCTGATAAAGGCAGATTTTTATAGACAAAGTATCAGTTGTAAATATCAACATAAATTTTCATATGTCGTATATATTGTGCATCCCTAATCTTAGCTAAGTGACAATACATTACTTCCATTAATGTGATAGTAATGGTTCTCCCTCATGTCTTTCTGCCTTTATTCAGCGCTACCCAGGAGAAGTCTTCGCCTGCAGGAGGCAGGTTATTATACAGAGGAGGGAACTCCAGCAATCAGTTACAAGGAGTCCTTGTTCAAGTAAGTAAACATAATGTTTCTTGCATATGTTCACTACCTGCTCTTGGGTATTATTATTACATGAATACTCTTACCCCATAAGCATACATACTGAGCAGTCAGTTCTAACTTCTGTTTCATCTTTTAGGGTGTTTCGAAAGAGGCACAAAAACAGACACAATGCTGCAAGGAATGAGGACTTTCACGATCGTGATGCCATGGTCGCTGACGTCCTACAACAGGATGGAGAGAGGAGACAAAATGATGGTAAGTACTTTCTGCAACCCTTAACCACATCATTTTATAAATCAACGACTAGTTTAACGCATCTATTTTTATTTGCCAGTCATCTTTAATCATCTATTTGTTTCTGTTTACAGCAAAAGAATGTAGCAGCTCTCTGTGGATGATGTTCATGGGCTTCTTTTTCACGTTCATGGTGTTTCTGATGTTTGGTAAGTAACACAAACCTTTCTGCTGGGGGTGTAGGGTTCACTGAGGTCACAGTTTGGTTGGGGTCACAGTTTGGTATGGGTTCAAATCACTGATTAAAAGGGAAACCTCCTGATTTGAAAGAATAGAAAATACAACATAAAATGCTAATTAAAATATGTGCATTTCAGAGCAATGTATGAATTATGATGTGTGCTATTACACTGTTGATGGTATAAAGCTGGTGCAGTGGGGACTTGTGCAAAATCCTAACTCATGCATGTCAGCTAAGGACCACTGACTTGGGGAGCCAGAGCAGAGCGCTTAAATAGACGCTTGGAGTTGTTGTTCTCTACTTTCACATGTTCATGCAGCCTTTAAAATGTATTATCATGGGTAATATCTTTGATCCTCTCTGCATTCACATCTGGAGGCTTTTTAAAAGCAGAGTGGACCCTGGCCCACAAACTGTCACAGTTCAGAATGAATACAAATACCTTTACACCCCTACTACTTGTTAAAGACATTTTAAGTAAAAACGTGTGACAGCTGCTTTCTTTTCAAGTCACAGCTTCTTTTTGAAGGCATGGTATTGATAAGAGTTACCTTTGTAACATTTTGTTTTTGTACCTTGCAGGCATGGCGTTTGAGTTAAGAAATGTCAAACAGGAACTCAGAACACTAAAGGAAAATGTCAACTTTGGAATTCCTTGGGTTGACATGATCCAAAATTATGCATTGGAATCACAAGGTAAGTTACCTTCATCTAGTGGTTGACAATATTATTAGGCAGATATTTTCCTCTGACATTTCACCATAGGGTAGTAAGCGCACATATTTCAAGTGTCAGGTTGGAGGAGGCACTATCAGTGCAGGGGATTTGATGAATCTTTAAAATAATCACTTTCTGATTAATCCACAGCTTAAAATGTACAGCTAAGCAGAAAATACCAGTATTTAACACTTCTTAGCTTAAATAACCTTTAATAAGTTTGTGTGAAATGTAAAGATTTCCAGTGATAATACTGGAAAGGCTTGGATATTTAGTTCACAGTTATGCTAACTGAGGTTGACTTATTGTTAGTGTTAGCTCTTCTCTTGACTGATTGTAGGCAGTGATATATTTTTACTCTAAAGTCATGTTGGAGAACAGCTTATGTTAACAGTCAACCATTTTTAGTGATTAAAAGTAAAATAAAAAGCAGTGAAGTGCTGACATTACCAGTTGGTAGTCTTATACAAAACTACAGACAATCATAGCTAAGAGCTATAATTTTGACAACATAAGTGCAGACAGGGCCCTGTACCTATCCTGAGATCTTACACCCCCCCCCCAAAGGGGTGTGAGACCCAGGTTGGGAACCAGTGCCTCAGAGGACTATATCTGCCATGAGAATATTACATAAAAAAAAATCACATTTTTCACATTATTGTTGAGTTTTTTGAAACTTGACTCCAACCCTCAAATCTTTAATGTGTTCATTTAGGTGCCAGAACATTACAGGATTTATCCTCCGATACTTACTGGCCCAAGCAGAACCCTGGCTACCTATGGAACAAAATAATTCATTGGTGGTATTCAACCAAGAAGCGAAGACAAGTGATTCAGGTTGGTACAAACAGCCATGTTAACAGATTTTTCTTAAACAACAATGTAAAATAACTTTATGAACATTTAAGGATGATGAAGTGTTGATACTGAAATATTGTACTTTTATTTTTTAGGGGAGTTCACTATTACATCCTGGAGAATGCTGGCCTTTTGAAGGAGATAAGGGGCATTTAGTCATTGCATTGTCCCATCCAGTATTTGTCTCACATGTGACCCTGAGTCACATTACAAAGGGCCAGTCACCAGGAGGAACAATCAGCAGTGCACCGAGGGAGTTTTCCATCTATGTAAGCCAGATATTTTCCATCCTATTTATCTTATAAATACATTTAACTAGTTAATATTCACACCAGTCATAACAACATCAAGTTTAGCTGATCCCTGTCATTTTTTCTTCTTCAGGGAATGAGGACATCGGATGAAACGGGTACCTTCTTGGGAGGACAAACTTATGACCAGGATGGAGCCGCTCATCAGACGTTTGCGATGCCTGTAAGTCTCGTATACGTCATATACTGTTACTTTTAGGAGCATGCATTTTTAAGCAAACAGTTTAATATAGAACAAAATATATAACAACAAGTGTTCTATGCAGACATCACGTCCTTCGAAATCTTATCAGTATCTCTGTTAGTGTTTTGTTGCATTTGCTTTCGTAATTCAATGCCTGACTCTCCTTTTGTTTTCTATTTTTCCCCTGTGAAGACTCCTGAAAAAGGCGTGTTCAGATTTGTAAAGCTGAGGATTCTAAGCAACTGGGGCAACTCTGACTATACCTGCCTCTATGGGTTCAGGGTGCATGGCGAGGTTCCAGTTGCTGCCCGTGAATTCCCCTGAGAAGACAACACATAAACTAAAAAATAAACAATAAAAAAAAACAAAAAAAACAAACAAATGATCCTCTTCTGCCTTAGATAGAGAACTTCTTTTCTGTTAAACATTAGTGCAGCATTTGACTGAGGTAACCATCACATTTAATAACAGACTAAAACTATCTATTTGAAAAACAAAGAGTATTAAGTGGGTTTGTATTATATAAATTAGATTCTTCTCTGTTAGTTTGGTCAATGATATTTTTTGTCCAAAGTAAGTAAAAAGTTACACAAGGTTTAACTCTCGGACCGATAATATAAACGTTATAAATGCTCTCGCAAAAGGGTGACAGAACTAGAGCCTGCAGGCCAAGATCAGCCTGTGATCAATTTTTAATTGGTCCACAGCAAAGTCTTAAAATAAAACAAAACAAAGACCGTTTTAGAGCATGCTGCTTTTTGACTGCGTTGTTCTTAGTTTGAACGCTGCAGTGCTGCTGTGGTAAGACTGAAGGATTAAAGCAGAGTGTGTTCAGATATACACAACCATGAGGAAGAATTCTGGTTCGACTACAAACACTTGACAATAGTTCTATGTATAACTATAAAAAAATGATAGACGATTTGACATCGTTGTTAATTTATGAAAAAATAACATACATTTTTGACTTTAAAAGTTATATATATAAGAGAACCAAAACTTGAAAATTTCATGCTTAGCACTTGTTAATGTAGGATTTTTAGAACCTTCTTTGAATACTCTTGTCAAGATTTAAGTCCTTTAAACTCAGAAATTGCATATTTTTCTTGTAAATTTCTCATTTTAAAACTCAGAAATTTTGAGTTGTAAATAAACAACTACATATATATTCTCAAAATTATAACTTTTTTCCCAAAAATGTTCACTTTTTTGTTCAAAAAGTGACAGATTCTCTTCATTTTATAAATATATATATGTGTGTGTGTGTGTGTGTACATCTACTTTTGACAACCTCAGAGCAACCTTGCCCCTCATTATTATATGTTTGGGAACTAATGCCAATTTACCACATAGATACAGCCATTTGTGCAAAAAGAGCTCCAACCAAGAAATATATCCTATGCAATGGATATAAGAAACAATCAGGTTATATACATCCATCCTTCCCAAGAGGGTTTTTCCTCAACTTTATCACCTGAACCTGCCATGAGTCACCTGGCAAAAATCATGGGTCATGGGCCATCACTGACAACATGAACTAGCAGGGTACCTTTCTACACTCTACATGTCAACTCAGTCACTGATTTCAGGTTCAAACAGCTCCTCAGCTTGGAATCAAAAATGTGTAATTGCCATGAAATACCGCGTACAGCACTGATGGCAGCAGCACTTTAGATAATTACTATCTCTCTGTACACCTCTGAATGTAAGAATAAGCAACACAGGCTGTTTAAACATCATGTCAGCAAGGAAACAAGCTCATCATCCACTGGATCTCTGGGGAGAAAGTCTCTGAGCCTCAGGCAGGCTCAGTCCAGGTGATTAGAGAGTAATAAAACCAGAGAGCACTTGTGTGTCGTAGAATGGGATTGTCAGACGGGCTAATCTCAGACTCAAATCCCCCTCCTGCACACATGAGGCAGCAGGATTTCTTACACAATATGAGCTGGGTTTGGACTATTAAACCCGCATTAGAGCAAAAGCCAGGCATTTGGTTAAATTCTTCTTTGACCCTGCAGGCATCTAAGGTATGCTCCATTATTTATCATCAACAGTAAAGAACAAAACCAGTGGTTTTAGAAAAGCACAGATCTGAATAAAAATATAGTCAGTGCATGATCACCAACAAGCCAACAGGATGAATGATAACAAGATCATTGCAGAGTGTGAATCTGACCCTGATCTCCACATGAGTTTCTTTAGAGACGCTGACGTCATGGCAACCATGGCGGCGATGCCTCAGAATGTTAATGAGCTCTCTGATGTCCAAGACATGTTGCCAGTTACCTGGCAGAGGTGAGTCACTCTATAAAAAAATAAAAATAAAAATCACAGGAAGACAGAAAGTGCAGCATGTTCAGAGGAAATGGCTGAGGAGAAAGACAGAGAGAAAAGAATAACAAGAGATGGAGGTGGTGGGGAGGGGGAGACATGGATGGGTTATTGGTACGGAAAAAGCCAGTGAGCCGTTCCTAATCAGACCTGTGCAGCCCTGATCACACGCTCCAGCATGACGTACGGATGGGACTGTGGTAAGCTTGCTGCTGCCCTCCTCTTCACTCTGTCTTATCAAGCTCTGCTTTGTGAAAGGTCATTCATGTTGTCCTGACCTGTTGCTCGGGATGCTGTGCTGCCTCCAAAACTCTTTAAACTTTTAAGTTTTAGTTTAATTTTAATTTGCACTTTTAATAAAATGCACAACATCAAAGTTATTAACAGGGCAGAAGACCACAGAGCTTCAAGCTATTACTAATACATAAAGTACAACTTAAAATAGTTCAGATACACTATATGGACAAAAATATTTGGCCACAGCTGCTAGTTATTGAATTCAGGTGTTTAAATCACATCTTTTTTGCCACAGGTGTATAAAATCAAGCACCTTGACATTTGCAAACATTTGTGATACAAACATCCCTGCTAGATATCCACAGTCAACTGTAAGTGATATTCTTAGAAAGTGGAAAAGTTTAGGAACACCAGCAACTCAGTCAAGCAGAAGACCATTTAAATTCGCAGAGCGGGGTCAACAGCTGCTAAGGTGACCGTGTAAAAGTCGTCAACTCTGTGCTGAGGAGTTCTGAATTTCCACTGGTACTAATGTAAGCACAAAAACTGTACAGCCAAGCCGCTGTATGCATGCCTCACATTACCAAGTACGATGCCAAGCACTGGATGGAGTGGTGTAAAGCGCACCAACACTGAAATGTGGAGCAGGGGCAACAGGTTCTCTGTTTGACAAATAGGTGACTCTGGGTTTGACCACTACATTTTGGACAATGCTATGCTTCCAACTTTGTGGCAACTGTTTGAGGAAGACGCTTTTCTATTTCAACATTACAGTGCCCCAGTGTACAAAGTAACAACTATAAAGTCATGGTTTGATGAGTCTGGTGTTGAAGAACTTGACTGACCCCTACAGAACCCTAACCTCAACCCCAATGAGCAACTTCGGGACAAACAGGTCATTATTACAGACCGGAAATTGTAATGGTCCTAATCTGGACCCCTGTGGAGCCCCTCAGAGGAGTTAGGGATTAAGGGAAATGCTTACTGTTACTTTCAGTGAGCAGGGCAGCTTTTCAGGGACACATAACCATAACCGCCCCTTCTTTCCTGTTAAAATAATGAAGAGAAAGCCGAGGGTTAGTCTTACTAAATCAAGATACGCATGATATGCATGCAAAAGTTGATCTGAATGTCACAGGTTTGTCTTTTTAGGCTGAAGAAAGTCTTTACACTAGTTTGGAATAAACTAGAAAAAAAAATCTGTTGTTTCTTCTACAGTTCCCTGCATGTGGTGACACTGCTATCATTCTTATAAACACGCCCACTCACATACATCTACAAGTGGGCCAGGCCTGCCCACAGAATTAGCTGGGCCCCTGAAAAACCCGGTGAATGGGCCCTCCCAGGTTGATTTACTGATGATATCAATGCGTGTGTGTTGGATCAGTAGCATTGGTGCTTTTCTACTGTTTGCCATTTTGCTCCCTTTTTTTTGCCACTTTAACCCCTTTTTACCAGTAACAGCAACTATTAACACATTTCCACCCCTTTTTGCCACTTTAAAATCATTTTAAATCTATTTTATAACTTTTACCCCTGTTTTGCCTCTTCCTTTGCCACTTTAAAACCATTTTTTGCTACTTTTAACCCATTTGTTTGCCCCGTATTACTACTCTTAACCTATTTTCATCACTTTTTTCTCCATTTTTATCACTTTTTGCCATTTTTGCCAGTTTTAGCCTATGTTCTACCCATATGACAACTTCTAACATATTTCCACCACTTTTTGACACTTTAACCCCAGTTTTGCCATTTTAAAACCATCATTGCCTCTTATTTCAACTATAAACCAGTTATGACCACTTTTCAGCCACCTTCTACCAAGTTTTTCCACTTTTTTCCATTTTTATCCCATTGTATCTTTTTTTTTTCAGATTGTTGCACCATTTCATGATTATCTAATTATTCATCCACCACAGTTGAGTCACTTTCTTCTACTTCTTTTTCTGTTTACTACTTTATTACCTTAAAAGGTCATTCCATTTAAAGAAGTGTGGTTTACATTTGAAAAAAAATTCTTTGCTCCATTGCAGCATTAAAAGATAAAACTCATTTTTATTACATTTATTAGTGTGATTATTACTCAGGTTGAAAATAAAATACGGTTACCACAACTTAACTTTGCAATGGACCAGGATTTTGCTGACCTTCATGGGCTCCTATTTGACTGGCCCCAGAAAGCTCTACCCTTCATTCCCCCCTCATGGGTGGCCTTGATTGGCCGAGGCTGATGACAGGGTTGACTGTTGGACGTGGAGGTGTACATTTGGGGAAAAAAAGTTCATGTACAACACATGTTTGAGTTTCTGAGCAGAACACAAGCTTTAGTAGATATTTCTGGCACAACCTCACCAACTTCCAAAGTGCATGAAGAATGAAGAAAGTCTTGGAAGAAACAGAAAGCTCCAGTAACACTTGTAGCTCAGAGAACAGCTCATTCAAGTTGTTTCTAAACTACAAGTGTTTCTGGAGCTTTCTGTTCTCTCCTGGAACACATGCTTGAGTAAGATCCATGACAAAGAGCTGATATCAACAAATCCAGAGGAAGTTTGACTTAACACTCTTTTTAGAAATGTATTATTTAAAAATATATTTTCAATAAGGTATAATCTGAGTTCTGTTATACTATTCATAATTTAGCATATGAAGGTTTTAACCATTTGTTCATAATATTATGGATTTTAATTTGTTGATTTTCATGGACAGGATCTTGAAGTGCAGACAAGGGGAGGAGGGTTTTTGGTTGGTAACCTTAGACTTTTATCTCTGCTTTTCACTGATGATGTGGTTCTGTTTGCTTCTTCAGCCCAGGACCTGCTGCATGCACTGGGGCGGTTTGTAGCTGAGTGCAAAGAGGTTGGGATGAGGTCCGTACTTCATGGTATGAGGCCATGGTTCCCTGCCAGAAAACAGTGGGTTCAAACCGTCAGGTGGGGAAGTTGTCTTTAGTCCAAGTGAGGGAGTTCAAGTATTTCAAGGTCTTGTTCATGAGTGAGAGTAGAGCAGGCCTTGAGATCAACAGGCGGATTGGTGTGGTACTATGGCAGACGTTGTACCGTACTAGCGTGGTGAAGAGGGACCAGAGCTGGAAGGCAAATCTCTTTACCTATCGATCTTTGTTACAACACTCACCTATGGCATGAGCTTAGGTCATGACTAACAGAATACGATTGCTGGTTCAAGCAGATGAAATGAGATTCCTGAGGAGGGTGTCTGGGCTCAGCCTTGGTGATAGGGTGAGGAGCTCGGACATCTTGAGGGAGCTTGAAGTAGAGCCGCTGCTCCTTCACCTCGAAAGTGGCCACTTGAGGTGAGTCAGGCATCTGACCAGGATGCTTCATGTCGCCTCCCTGTGGAGGTCCTCCGGGTGTGTCCAACTGGAAGGAGACCCCTGGTTGGACCTAGGAGGGATTATTTAGCTCATCTGGCCTGGGAATACCTCAGAATCCCCCTAGAAGAGTTGCTGGGGAGAAAGAGATATGTCTGGTAGCAGTTTTAGACAGACACGGTTCTGGCTCTAGTTCTGGCACTGGCTCCGTTCTGGAGTCTCAGAACCTTAGTGCTTTCTGCTGGACTAGCCAGTGTTCACACCAGGACTTTCTACCGCGTTACTCAGGTGGTTTCTTGAGTGTATTAATCATACAGTCTGGTTCAGGTGAACCCAGCCTTCGCCAATGCGTGGATTTGGCATTTAACTTGCTCTTCCTTGTACTGCTCTCAATCATCATCTGGAATTCTGTCAATGCCCAGATCACAACCAAACATGTTGTCTCTTTAGTAGACCACTTTTTCTCCGTTTTCTGCCCCTCTTCACAACCTAGAATATGACATATCCGCTATGATGTCACGGTTCAAGCTGAGAACCAACTTTTCAGGTTCCATACCACTTTTTTTTTTCAGTTTGAACATGCTGGCTGGTTCGAAATTGGGTTTGGGAACTGGAACCAGCACGGAGCCCTGCTGGTCTGAAAGGCTTATGGGTGAACTTTCTTGGCCTGCTGCCACCATGACCTGGCCCCAGATAAGCAAAGAAGAAAATGAAATTGCTATTTAAATAACTTTTAAAGTAAAATATTATCATCAAATGTATCAAAAGCTTTTAAAAGTAAAAAAAATATATGGATTCACACTTATGATGATTACAACAACACCTGTTGTGAAAGACAAAACAAGATTGAGTCGTGCTGCTTGTCTCCTGTTTATATAAAAGAGTGCACATGCCAACAGTGCATAAATTCTTTCTGCATAACACTGAACTTTGTATTGGCTCTGCAAGAATGGCTGTGTATTAATCTGCTTAGTTTTTAAAGAAATGATGGCTGCGTAGGGCGACTGCTCTGGCTGCAGTCCAGTCGTGCTCAGCCATCGTTGCCAGTTTTCTGTGGCGAATCACCAAGTTGGCAGCCGACTCAGAGAAAGAAACAGAAGGTAAATTGTTATATGGACTGCTGCTGCAGTTGCTTCTTGGAAGTTGTGCTGCAGAAACAAGCAGCATGAAACTGGCAGGCTCAGACTTAAGTCTAGTAAAGCAGAGAGATTGGCACCCCAGGACCATGACTGCAAATTTCCTGCATGCTGTTAATGCATGTTATCACATACTTGCATGCACAAAGGCAGAAGGCTGTTTCACATTCTGCTTAACTTTATCATGAATAATAATTGTATCTGTCAGCTTGTGTCTGTCTGATAAGAAAATAATATGGACCTCATTAATTAAATAGAAATGTATTGTTAAGAAACAGTCCACTAATTAATAAAAAGTAATTGGAATGCTTCCTTTCAGCACTTTGCACAAATTTGGAGGGCATTTAATTGTATGTGGGTATTTTAACGTGCTAATTTATAAAGTTGTTTATTTTTGCATTGAATGTGTATGTGTGCATCAGCGCCTTTGCTTATATTCACGTGTTTGTTTATGCTCTTTGGGAAAGCATACATTTCTTTCTCAGCAAAGATACAAACAGATGAACAAACAGCGAGAAAAGGAGGGCCGGCCTGGAGGCTTGTTTTGTGTGCATGTGTTTGAATGTGTATACTTGTCTTTGTGAGAGAGAGAGTCAGAGGTAGAATGACAAAAGCTTACTTACAGCCTGTTTAGGTCCACCTTCTGAGTTTGCTTTTGGGGTTTTGGTGCGGACATAACTCCTGTTGATGGCTGAGTTGTGGCAGCAAGATGTGTATTCTCCTTCCTGCACAACATATAAATCACTGCCTCTCCCTTTCAGTGAATTTACACCACACACACAAACATCGCCCTGAAATAGCACAAACCAAAGGAAAGAAACCTCCGACCAAATATTTCCTCACCAGAAAAAACACATTTGCAAAATGTTCCCTTCTTCTTGTAGGTATTTTTTTCCTCAGTGGTTGAAAAATAGCTCGATTCAAAAATCCTGTAAAAATCCTGTGTATTTTTAACATATTTCCCTCTCTTATACAACAGATGTACACTATTCTTAGCTCCATATGCTCAACCACAGGTTTGCACGTTCATGTAACATGAAAGCTTTATCACACGGCCTTCATGATAAAATTTTCAGTAACCTTAGAAACCACCCGAGCTGGCTCCAACAACCTGAATGCCATCCCGGCTTATAAATGAGTCCTACATCCCTGGGGCAGGCCTGGAGCCAGGGTCAGACTCCAGCCTTGCAAAGTTAGAAGACTGCGCTGAATACTCAGAGCCGCAGCAACACAAGCGTAAAGGCATTTCACACCGGGGAGATTTCCTGCGGCAAAACAAGTGCATGTTAAGGTTTGTTGGCTTAAGCTTGCAGCCATGAGGATGTGTGGTTTTGTAGGAAGTGCAGGTACAAAGCTGACAACTGGTCAGCTAGAGGAAACACTCGTGATTTTTTTAAATTAGTGGTTTAAATTCCTCTGCTGCGCTGCTTTTCTCTGTTTTACAACACTTTCATGTGTAAGGCTTTGTCCTGCAGGCAGGGGCTTTTGTTTAATCATGTTAAATGTAAATTCTATTGTGAGCAGTTCAGTGCTTCTCATTTGTTATTCTCCATGAGGAAAATGAAAGTGTACAGTCATTAATTTCAACATAAAAACCTTTTTCTTCATAAACCCATTTTCTAAGGTATTTGCCCAAGAACAGCTATACATCAAGAATATTTTTTAGTAATACAACCTCAATTAAGAAACAATGCCCTTATTACGGTAATTACTCAGTTACGTTGATAATGTGGTAACAACATGGCGTTGTTTTATGTGCTACATCATCTTAGTTGGGATGCTTGCGTCATTCATCAGTCTCTAGATATTTTTGCTCATTGTTTTTCTTGTCCGTTTTCTGTTCACCTCACAACTACAAATCACGTTTAAAAGATGCATTCTCAACCATAAAATCTTCATTTTCTTCAGCCGTGTCTGTATACCTCCTTTCCTTAGCTACCGACAAGACAGGCTGGCTGCAGATTGTAGATCTCATATGCCCCCTCTCACAGACCAATACTATGAGATGCTGTCTCTGTCAGAACCTAAGTGCCTTAACTTGCAGGTACAATGTATATCCCATTTTAGATTTTTTAAAATTAAATTCATTTTTAGTTACATTCATGAAATAACCATACTGGAAAAATTACAAATAAACATTGCATAAATAAAACAGAGAAAAAGGTCAGAGGTCTAACAAAGGGGAAAACATGTAACGACTTGTTTTAGAAGTAGATAAGCAAACAGTGGCTTGCTTTGGCTTTGTAATTCTTCAGCTAAGGCTAACATAGCTATGCTAGCTTTGTAGTTAAAGGTCACATATTTAAAACACACATTTTCAGGCTTTTCTAGCAAAACTATGTGCCCCTGGCCTGTCCACAATCACCCCAAGAATCAGAACCCCCTTTCTCCACCTTTCACAAAATGTGTGTTAAAACAAGTCGTTCTCAGATTTTCCCCTCATGATGTCATGAAGGGATTACAGCACTGCCCCCAGGTTCCGTTGGCCCTCCTCTCCTGATCCTCTTCAGGATCAGCAGGAGAGCCACATCCACTAAGCCATAACCGTTTCTTGAGAAGGGCGGAGTCAGGGGTGGAGTCAGACAGCTCAGTAACATTTAAAGCCACAGACACAGAAACAGCTTGTTCAGAGCAGGGCTGAGACAGAGGGGTTTTTAGACATGCAAAAATCAGATACTGGAATGCTTTTCAGCTACAAACTTCACAGGCATGTTTTGGGGACCTCTGAGACCAATATTAACTTGTCCTGAAGGGGTAAAATATGAGACCTTTAATGTTACTATGCAAGCCATTGTAGCTTAATTAGCTTTAGCAACATGAGCTTTAGCAAACATAGCTAAGGTTAATGTAGTTATGTAGACTGCATAGATTAAGTAACTATGTAGCATAAGTAGCTAACATTAGCTATTAAGGCTAATGTAAGCTTTGTAGATATGTTAGTATAAATATCCATTAGCTTCATGAGTGTAAAATTTTGTTACGTTAGCTTCGAAGCTAAAGCTAAAAACTAAAGAAGCTCATGGATATTTACATTAATGTATATACTATGCTCACATTAGCCTACGTAGCTAACCATAGCTTTGTAGTTAAGTTAGTATTCATATCCATGAGCTTCTTGAGCATAACCTTTTGCTACATTAGTTGCAAAGCTAAAGCTGAAACTCAAGAAGCTCATGGATATCTATACTTATGTATCTACAAAGCTTACATTTGCTACTTAGGGAGCTTTATATGTTAGTATAGATATCCATGAGCTTCATAAGCTTTACCTTTTGCTATGTTAGCTACAAAGCTGAAACATAGCTACTTGAGCTATGCCAGCTGCATTAGAGTGCTTTCATAGAGGAGAAGCTTTTTTCCTGTAAGTAGACTGTTTAGTTGCTTTAATCAAATGTTTTGTAATCAGATTTTGCAGGTCAGGTTTGTAACTCATACCTTAACCCTTAACCTAACTTAACCAAAAGTTTAACACAGTCTATTTTTAAAGTTTCAGCATGTATTTTAGTTCGGACAGATGCAACTTCTCACAGTTGTGGTTCAGAGCCATCTTCTGGTCAAAAATTGTATTGCAAAGTGCATTTTTGGTCAAATAGATTTAAATTGTTCTTATTTGTATCATTTTAAAATGTAAGGGGTACTGTTACATCCCTAAAGTAGACACTCATTGAAGGTTTTGCTTTCCCTTTAAAATCAAAAGTGACTGTATACATTGTATACATATGAAACTAAAGGTAAATCAAAATCACTTTGGAGTCTTTGATTGTTTCCAGTGAAATATGTCAAGCACAGACATGTGTCCATGGTGGACTTTGCTTAGTTTTGACAGTAAAGGCTTCAGTGTTTCCAGCTCTCCTCATCCTCATATCTGACAATAAACTACAGTGAAGGAAATCTCTCTTACCTCTACAGAGAAATCACTTGCCAAGGTAAACGGCAGTATTTAAAAATGGGTCGCCTGTTTATAAAGGATGTAAAGTTAAGCACATTATGATTGTATACATCCAGCACTTGCATTCACAAAGTCTCTATGCTTCTTCTTCTCCACCCTTTCTCTTTTTTCTTCTTCTATTCTCCTTTAATTCAGTCTTTATCTTTCACTCGCTGATTACTTCTTCTGCTAAGACAATGGCACAGGCGCTCTCTGAAAGGCCAGTCATGAGGCGAGATGTGTAAACCATGCCATCACCAAGGAAATAAGCCTGTTTGTGATTTAATTTTAGATTTTCAGACTTAATTACTTGTCTGAGTGTGTGCTGCAGGAAGTGTGTAGATGTCTGTATGTGTGGCTCTGTGCAGCCCAAGACGTTTGTATATAAATGCGGGAAACAAGAGCATTGTGTAAATCATCTGTATAGTACAGGCGTGGGCACTGATAACGATGGCACTTTAAGATGAACAGAGTTACTAAGACAGCTTGACTTCAGTCTGTCTCCTGGAAACAAAGACAAGAGCTGTGCTTGTGGAAGAAATGTATGTTATATAAAGGAAATCGGCTTCTTTAACATATGACACTTTGTATTTTTTAAAACTTCGGTACTAGAGATATTTGACTCAATTTGGAGGCTGAGAAATGTGTGCAAGGGCTGTTTTTCTCTAATCAAAGGTTTTTAAAACACATTTTCATGTGTCTTTTTTGGACAGTACCAGGAGGAATACCCATAGTGTTGAAAAAAGAAAATTTTCACACAGTCTCTTTGTTATTCACAGCATCTACTCAATATAAACAGAGGTGAGTGACAGACGTGTTGCTGAGCGTAGGGGGGTCCTTCTACCATCTGCTCAGGACCCCTGTAGCCCACTCACATTCACATACAGTTATGAGGACTAGGTCACTGAATCTAACAGAGGAGGTCAAACAGCAGCAGAGGACACGACGGGTCTCCGGTGACACTGAGGTTCATCCTGAGTGACAGATGAGAGTTTTACAGCAAACCTTATCAGACAGAAATCATTCTATTGACATAAAAAGTAAAGCTAAGAAAAAATGTCTTCACTTCCTGTGGCACAGAAAATATTATACTATGTGCACTCATATGCTGAACATTTCCTGAATCAGTCTCCCCAGGCCATTTTGAACACAAACCACACAAACACCTCCAAAAGCACAGTGCAGAGAGAAAAGATGACAAAGCAGCAACGATACAATTGAGCCTTGAGCCCAACATCAATATCTCCTATTGATTTCCCTTTTGTGCTGTCACAGAAAAATGAACCATTTCACTATAATAGACCGTCCTATTCACTCCTCTGCTCCCATCTCTCTTCATTTTCCTCTACAGGCGTTTATTGCTGAGGCTGAAAATAATAATGACATAATAGCTGTGTTTTTTTTTTTTTTTTTCTTTTTTGAAGGCTGCAGATCAGGGTCAGTGTCCCTGTCAGAGGAGGGGGGTGTCTCCATTTCAGCTGGGTCAGTTATCTTCCTGGGTCACGGCCCGCCAGAGTCAGGGGTCATTCAGGGTCAAGGAGAAAAGTCAGAGCATGCAGGGACAAGCGCTTCTCTGTTCTCAGTTCTCTTCTCAGGCATTTCTGTGTCTGTTCCTTAAAAATAAAGTGTTTCCTTTTAGAAAGACTGTTGGTTGGACTATTCTCTTGGAAAATGTTTATTTCAACTAGTGTAAGTTATGTTTCGACATAGTTCACTTTCTGTTCATCAAGTTTTGACAACAGGCTACATCTGACAATGTTGATTTCTTTTCTTGACTGAAGTCCACACTCAAACATCACAGTGGTAGGTTTTAAGTAGGGACGAGGCCACGGTATTACAGTTAACCATCATTATTTAATACACTGTGTTCTTCTGTTCTCACTCACAGTTAAGGAGGCAAAAAATTACTTTCAGCAAAACCCACACAAACTCAAAACAACGTGTCAGCACCTGAGATGCTTCGGCAGCATACTGTAGGCTCTGCAATATTAGCTTTACAAAGGCAAAGGGACCAACCAGCAAACACTTAACCGACGGAGGAAACATGTGAAATCTGCAGTGTGGGGAAAGCTTGGCACCAGATTATGATTTTGGATGGGCCCAAACTATTTAAGAGGGGTCCTGCTGCAGAATGCACCTCTCAGACGGCCCCCCTTGCCGACTTTTACTGTGACTCTGCCTCTGTCAGGACAGAGTGACATAACTTGCAGGTACAAGATGTTTCCCGTATTAGAAGTAGCTGTGTGAATGTTGGCTCACTTTAACTAAAGCAGTACTGTGAAATAAAGCTAACATACCTATGCTAGATACAGAGTTTACATTACTCTGTAGGCAACGTTAGCTTTAACTTTAGCATTAACTTTAACAAAAGTAGCTACAGTTTATGTTTCTATTTCAGCTTTAGCTCTACCTACACTGGCTACATAGCTTTATTACATACATGGCTTATGTAGCTATGAGCTGTGTTAGTATTTTCATGCCGACTACCACTGTGAGACACCGCCTCTGTCATGACAGAGTAATGCCATTTTTTAGGCGCAAGATGCCCTGTATTAGAAGTAGTTGCGTTTATGTTGGCTTGCTTTAGCTAAAGCAGTACTGTGAGCTAAAGCTAACATAGCTACGCTAGCTACATAGTTTAAAATACTCAACTTCAACTTTAGCAATGTGAATTTTGACAAAAGTAGCTAGAGCTTATGTAGTTTAAGCTCTTGCTACATTGGTTACATTACCTACATGGTTTATGTAGCTAATGTAGCTTTTTGCTCTAGCTTTAGCTACATTATCTGCATTAGAGTGTTTTCATGTGATGACTAATGTGAGATGCCGCCTCTGTCATGAGGGAGTGACGTCATCTGCAGGTACAAGGTGTTTCCTGTATTAGAAATAGTTGCACTAATGTTGGCTCACTTTAACTAAAGCAGTACTGTGAGCTTATGCTAACATAGCTACATAGTTTATATCACTACATAAGCCAAAGTAGCTATGTTAGCTTTAACTTTAGCAATGTGAACTTTAACAAAAGTAGCTCCAGCTTATGCAGCTACGTACTTTGGCTCTATCTACACTGGCTACATAGCAATATTACATATTTGGCTTATGTAGCTAACGTAGCTCCATTAGCTTTAGCCTTAGCAACATTAGCTGTGTTAGAGTGTTTTCATGTTGGACAAGCTTTTTTACTGCAAGCAGACTCATGAAGACAAAAGAATACTCTCCAAGCAACTCAGAGAAAAGGCTACTGAATGGTATGTCAGGGATGGATATAAAAAACATTCCCAAGGAACTGAGCATCCCAGAGGGTTACGTGAAGTCCATCATCAAGAAACGGAAGGAACATGGCACATGTGTAAATCTGTCTAGATCAGGCCTCACAAACTGAGTGACCATGCAAGAAGGAGACTAGGGAGAGAGGCCAACGAGACACCTCTGACTACTCTGAAGGAGTTACAAGCTTCAGCAGCTGAGATGGGAGTGACTCTGCATACAACAACTGTTTCACCAGTCAGAGCTTTATGGGAGAGTGGCAAAGAGAAAGCCACTGCTGAAGTAAACTCATTAAATCTTGAGAAGAGTTTTTTAAAAGGCATGTGGGAGACTCCATGGTAAAATGGAACAAAGTTCTTTGATCTGATGAGACCAAAAAGATGCTTTGTGGCCATTAGACAAGACGCCATGTTTGGCTGATATCAAACACTGCACATCAACCCAAACACACCATCCTCACTGCGAAGCACAGTGGAGGCAGCATCATGCTGGGGGGATGCTTCTTGGCATCCAGCCCTGGAAGGCTTGTAATGGTAGACGGTAAAAATGTAGAAAAATCCTGGACGACAATCTTTTTCCTATTATTATATAGAACTCTGAATTGGGGTAGGATTTATTTTCTTACAAGACAATGACCCAAGCATACAGGAAAAAGTGACACAATAATGGTTTAAAGACAAGGTGAATGTTCAAGAGCAGCAGAATCAAAGCCCAGACCTCAATCCAGAGAGAATTTGTGGCTGGTCTATAAAAGGCTTTTAGACTATCCACATGAGCATGACTACTGAATATTATTTTCACTCCAGTTCTGTATTGCTCTGTCCTTTCTTGACAAACCAGGTGAGCTTTGCTGATCTGATATCACAAACATAATTGCATCATTATGGGCCAGATCTACTAAAGGTTTGCGTGTATAAAAACGTGTGCAAACTCATTGCACACGCAAAAAAAGTACAAACTGATTTACTAACAGTGTGCGCTAAGGGTTGCGTCTTTCAAAGGTGCAAAATAGCGCAGCTGCATCCAGTTGGTACGTTCGCCGCAATGAATATGCAATATGGGGCATTCACATGCAGTTGTGCGTGTACTGGGAGGAGAAAATGTAAATATATTACTTTAGCGCACGCAAAGCGATTTATCAAACCTGAAAGCAATTTTGCTCATAGAAACTGTGTCTATATTTAACACGTCTTGAAGGGAGGTGCAAACAGTTTGTATGCGTAATTGCGCACACATGGCTGCAGTTACTGTGGCAAGAAGGAGACATCAAAAGATGAAAGAAGACACAGAGAACGAATTTTTAACCTTCGTGTGAACATTTTTGGAATGAATGAGGAAACAGTCATTAAAACATATCGCTTATCCAGCCTTGCCATTTTGGAGCTGTTGGAGGAACTCAGAGCGGATTTGGAGAAGAAGTCACGCAATACCTGCAATGACAAAACTCTTTGCAAGTTTCCATTTTTTTGCATCTGGGTCATTCCAGTGTACAGTAGCTATTACAGCTGGAATTTCGTAATTACGTTTTTCTGATGTTCTGTGTGAAGTTGTAACGATTAACTTTTCTTAAGCTAGCAAAACACACACAAGGGGAGATTTTTAAGGAAAATAGAAAACCTTTTAAAGCAAAGAATATATTAAAATGCAATGAACAACAATTCTGAACAAATATAATCAATAAATCTCTCAAGAGAACATAATGAGCTCAAAGCGCTTCCCATTTAATTAACACCTCCCCAGAACATAAGCGCACGCCATGCGTAATCTCAAATGAAAAGTAGGTCACAACAAAATTAAAGATTTTATCTCAGTCTTTATAATTTCATAATAAACTAAAAGTCCAAATCTAATGAAAACAGCAAGCTCGTTCTTATCTGAGCACTTTTAAGTGTCTCTTAAGTAGTTTTTAAATGTCTATGATGCACATAAACGCAAAGGCAAAAGTCTATAATCCACCATTCTCCTCAGAAAAAAAACAATAAATCCACACAGCAAAAACCCCCAAAAAACAAAAAATATGTGGTCGACCGTTAATTACTGGTATACCATGTAAAAAATACAAAAACAAGAAGATCTCATCAAAATCCACGAAGCAGAATCCAACAGGGAAAACTCTTTTTCTTCTCCCCAACTCCCTGAGGGCTTCTTTGCTGTAGCTCATTTAGTGTTTATTGGCTTTATCCACAACACCTCTAACTCTGTAAGGTCGAATTTCATTTTGCGCGTTCAGCTCTCCAAACTTGCCATGCTGCAAACCATGAACACGCAAAACCCTCATTTAAATAGGCGTGTCTCCAACACATTTGCACCTCTTGTCATTTCCGATTCACTCTTATGGCGCTTTTCCACTACACAGTTCCAGCCCTACTCAACTCGACTCGGCTCTACTCTACTCTACTCGACCTTTTCCACCAGCCCTAGTACCTGTTGTCTTTTTTTAAAAATGGCGGGTTTGATCCCTGTGTCGGGCGTTGCGCGCATGACTCTTCGGTGATGACATTCTCTGACCAATCAGTGGCAGACCTTTTAGTATCGGCTCAGCTCGCTTGGAACCAGGGCAGAGCAGGTACTAAAAAATAGTATCTGGTACGAGGTACCGCTCCCGTGGAAACACAACACAAACCGAGTAGAGTCAAGTCAAGTCGAGGAGAGTAGGGCTAAAACGGGCCGGAGGAAAAGGGCCATTAGTAAATCATCCGCAAACCGTGGTCCAACCCCAAACGCAAAATTCTAGTTTGCGCACACAAATTAGTACATGCAAATTGAGATCTTAGTAGATCCGGCCCTATGTGTACAGCCACAGCAGAAGCAGCAGAGGTTGGAATCTGTGTCCAGATCCTCCGCAGGCCTTCAAGTAGACACTTGAAAGACACAAGCTGAGGAAGCAGACACTCTTGGCTGGAGGTTTGATGAGTGTTTAGTCGGCACTGGTGGGTGTTTGATTGGTATTCTAATAGCACAGAGGCTGCACACTGATCAGCTTCCCCTGGAGAGATGGAAGATGTGAGAATAAAATCAAATTAGCTGGAAAACAAAGAGGCGCTGCTAAAAAGCAGCCACATCTCTGCTGACTGGCAAACAGACAACGACCCTCCCACCACCAGCTCTCCTGAGAGGAAGAGCCACGCCCCCTTTCACAAAGAAGCCAAAAACGAAGACTTCAAAGTGGCCGCGCACAAACGCCACACACAGGGTCCCGTCTGATACATCTCCGGTCTTGTGAGTGAAGGCCAGGTGCACTCAGACTGGGGTCTTTGGCAAAGAAAAGAAGTCGCTGCGTCTGTCAGTTTTGATCGGCAGCCAATCAGGGGCGGTCCCTCCTTTGAGATGGACATTTTGGAGGATCAGACCACCTCCCAGATTGGCTGAGCACCTGCTGCTCTCCAATATGCCCACCCGCTCCCCACGGTGTCACAACAGGCCTCTCATTCACACTCCCCAAGCCCCCCCTCCCTCTCTATCTCCCTCTGCCAGGTGGGAGCAAACACATGCCCGCTGTCTCATAAACACGGAGATGTGCCAGCGTTGCCCGGCTAGCTTGCGTGGAGCCCTGAGAGACGTCTAACTATCACACAGACTGGTGTTGGAGCCAAACAGTTCAGGGAGGAACTAACAAAACAAATCCTACCTCAAAACCACAGACGCACAAAAGCAGCGCATACACATTTAGAATAAATCACACAATAGAAAGAACAAAGCTAGGCAAGACAGAAAAATGGCAAAGCAAGAACTAATGGAAGATTTTCAGCATGAATAAACACAATACTGCAAATCTTCACACTGTATTTATGGACGGAAGGAAGGACAGGGAAGCCAAATAAGAAATTGCTTTTCCTCTCTGTTTTTTCATCTCCTGCAAAGAGGCAATGATGACCAATATGGCTGACCATCAAACCACAGTGCCTTCCTGCAAATAGCCGTGTAATGTAGGCAGGAGCGGCATTAGGAGCCGCCACCAAGCTCGAGGCCGGCTGATGGATCCAGAGCGGCTCCTGGGTGATGACAGACACACGGGGGAAATCAAGCCAATCACTCACTCCCAACCTCCTTCACACATCCCAGTCCTACTCTTTTCCTTTTACCTCTAAATAGCCACACTCCATCTCTTTTCTTTTCTCTCTCTCTGTCTGCCGCCTCCGCCATTGATCTATTAACCCGGCCCCTCTCAGCAGAGGAACCGGGGCAATCTCCGTCTGGCAAAACCAATTCACCAGACAGTGTAATGCTCTCCACTTCAGCTAAGCTCCAACTGAGGCTCTTCAGCTGGAAATTACATTTTCACAGCTTGCTAACACTGAATTAATGCCAATTATAATGGCTGTTTGAGATGAAGATGCAGAGGGAGTATTTCAAGCAGCAGAAGCATATTTTTTTATGTTAATATCACTTTTTGACAGTTGTGATTCGTATTACAAGCAATGGACAACACTTGTTTTTCTCACCTCTTTCTCTCCGTCTGATGGAGTTACACAGGTCGATTGCAATATTGGAGATCAAGGCAGAAGCAGGGATAGAATGAGGAAAACTGAGGAAAAGACAAAGTGCTCTTGTGTCTAAAAGAGAGATGGAGCACAATTTGAGAGAAAATGATGGCACTTGGGATGGAAGTTTATAACGATAAAGTACTCTGCTGGAGGAAAGTCCCCTTAAATCTGAGCGGCTTTAACCACCAAGAGATGCAATCTCTCCAAATACAGTGCCAAAGTTCTTTTTACATAGTGTGCATTTAGACATAGAAATATATTTACATACACAAAGAGCAGATATAAGACAATAAAGCAACAGGTAATGCTTTATAGGTCTCAGAGTTTCCACCTGGGAGACTTTGAAACAAACTTTGCCTAAACATCCACACACTTTGGAGCATTTACGTGCTAGTCAATAAAATAACAGCAGCTCCCTTTTGCAGTAACAGTAAGAGGAAACAGAATTTCAGGACACATGATAAAAAAACATCCTGTCTTTTAAATGGAGTTCTAAAGCACCAGTCATTTACCAGCAAGCTCTGTGCAAAAACTACTCTTTATTTTCATGTTTCAGAAGAAATTATGAATAAAGTAAAGCATTTATTTGCAAGCTCACTGATCACTTAAAACCAATCACCTGCCTACTCTGCTGTCTGCTATGAAGAGAAGCACTGTACGTGTTGTGAAGTGTAATTACAAAGGCTAATTAAACTGCCAACTAATAAGTATTGAACACATCAGCTTTGTGAATTAAACTAGAACTACTGCCAGGCAGTTACACTCCCCTCCTAAAGTATTGGAACTGTGAGGCCAGTTCCTTTATTTTTGCTCTCGACTGAAAACATTTTGGTTTGACATCAATAAATGAGACAAGAGATCAACATTTCAGCTTTTATTTCCAGGTGTTTACATCTGGATCTGATACACAACGATGAAGATATCACCTTTTGTTTGAACCCAACCATATGTCATGGGAGCAAAAGTATTTGAACATGTGACCGACAGGTGTCATCTTATCAAGCCTATGACCCACTGACATCAGCAAACTTGAATTCATTTTCAGTCTCCTCTTTAGCAGGTAAATTGCTCTACAAGTATGAATATTGACTTGGCCAGTCTAAAACCTTCCACTTCTTGCACCTGATGAACTCCTTTGTTGTTTTGGCAGTGTGTTTTGGGTCAATAAATTACTGCATATGAAGGATCTCCCAATCAGTTTGGTTGCATCTTTCTTTAATCGGCAGAAAAATGTTTCTGTAGACTTCTGAGTTCATTTTGCTGCTGCCATCCTGTGTTACATCATCAATTAAGATTAATGAGCCCGTCCCAGAAGAAGCCATGCGGGCCTAAGCCATGAAAATACCTCCAGTGTGTTTCACAGATGAGCTTTTATGTTTGGGATCATGAACAGATTTATTCTTTCTCCAAACTTGAGCAATTCCATCAGGTAAAGGTTACTCTTTGTCTCATCAGCCCACCAGTCCTCTGTGAACAGCACATTGTGAAACCTTCACTCCTGCCCTCTGCAGGTTGTTGCTGTTGTCACTAACAGTTGTTTTACTGTCTTTCTTTACAGCTCTCACAATATTTCTGTGGTCAGCTGATGCTGTGTTCCTTGGTCTACCTGTTTGGCGTCTGTTGCTGAGTACACCAGTGGTTTCTTTCTTCTTCAGGACATTCTAAATGGTTGTACAGGCTACAGCCAGTGTTGGCTCTGATTAATTGCCAGCTCTCTGGTTTTCATGCTGGTTACACCTCTAACTATAAATGCAGTCTTCACAGGCAAACCCCAAATCTGAAACTAAGTGTAGGCATTCAGCACTATTTATTGTTTGAATAACCAATGTAATGGGGCACACCTGGGCAACAAAACACACCTGTCAGTCCCATGCTCCAAAACTTTAGCTCACATGAAAAATGGGTAGGTTCAAACAAAAGGTGCTATCCTCTAAGTTGTGTATCAGATACAGATGTAAATACCTAGAAATAAAACCTGAAATGTTGATGTATTGTCTCATATTCATCTTTCGATGTCAAACTCAAATGTTTTCAGTCTACAGCAAAAAAAACAAACAAACAAAGAAAGGAATTGGCCTTACTGTACCAATACTTTTGGAGGGGAGTGTATATGCCTCAGTGAAGTATCCAGTCACTGTTCCAACACCTTGACCTTTCAAGGTTCAATGTAAGGATTTTTAAATTGGTTAAAAATGAACTAAAATATTTGTGAGATTTCATCAAGCAGCAACCTCCGGTCCTGAAAAATGAAGCCAATGCAGAAGTGCAAAAAATTGCAATACAGCGAGTGTCCGCTTGAGGCTGGCTGCAGGAACACCGGAAGTCCCGTCTGAACACCTGTTAAAAAAACAGTCTTTACACAAGAAATAAACTGGTTTACAGCTTGGTTCAAAACACCAAATGTGTCTCATTAGCTAATGTCTTCATGTGCTCTCACTGTATGGGGGGGTAAATTTTTGTGTACCACAATGATTTAGATTATATTTAGAAAAAAACTCACTTTGGACTGATTGGCGCGTCTCTTTTTATTGACAGATAGCTCGACAGGTTGTTGCTACCTTTCTGTCAACCAGAATGCTAGCTAGCTAGCTGACAGGAAGTCGAGCTTAGTGGGCGGGCCGTTAGGTTGACCCAAAGTTCAGTTGAGATTGGATTTCAATATGGAGCCCGCTGCAGATTGGCTTGAAAAGCAGTTTGAGTCCACCTATTGCAAGCAGATGGCTGACATCACACAGGGTTTGTCCAATTCTTTCTACAGTCTAATGCTCTAATGCTTGATTTAGACTGAAACATTACAGTGAAAATGACTCAAATTTGACTAAAACTAACTTAAATATGAAGACTAGGGATGTTGCAACACCATTTCTTCCTTCCCAATATGATTCCAATACCAAGGTGTTGGGTATCGGCTGATACCGAGTACTGATCCGATACCAGTGTGAACTTTCTGGACTGACTGTGCAGAGTAGAAAATGATTTTAGATCTGTATTTGACTCAACAAATAGAATCACAATGTACAGCATGTAGTCCACTACAAAGTTAAGTAAACTACTATATCAAAACAAAAATAGGATCCCTTTGGCCAATCTCAGATGGTAAGTATTGGCATTAGCAGGAAAAAGACCTGATAATGGCATTAGTAGCATAATCTATGATTCAAGTCTCAACCCCTCTGGTTTTATTTTAAATTAGCCCACCTTAAACCTCATATCTAGAGTCAAGCTGCAAATTCAAAACTGGCATTTTGATTTTGTTTTCATTATTGTCAATCTGCAAAGGAAACAAAATGATAGTGAATTTTTCCATAAAGTCGCAGATTGCATTTTTGGCCAGTAAATTATAATTTCCAAATAGTTCATAATCATTCCACTGATCTGCCACATCTGCCTGCCAGTCGTAAATTCTGGATGGATTTTCTATGCAAATTTTATGCCAGTTTTGTATCAACTTGGAAGCTCAACATGGCCTGGGTGAAAATGAGGTTGCAGCTATTAATTTATTGTGATTACATTAGAAAATGTTTAATTCAAACCGTGTATTTGTCAAAGTCTGCTGGTATTTAATTGCAGGTTGCAATCTACATAATTTATGCAAAATCACATTTGCAAACCCTGAATTTTTCCTCTAACGAGCTGGTTTGGTGTTTCTAAAACAAATTCTTTCAGTGATTTTACTTTCTGGTTTCCTTGACTGTTAACATCGGCCATCAGCTTCGTTCTGATGCTCCTGTCATTTTCATGAGCCATTCATGTTCAAGGCCCTTGTCTTGTGGTGTGATGTGTGTCTGAAATTAGAGCTGAAATATCACACATTGAGCAGTTGGAGTACCACAAGAGAAATGTAATTCCCAACGATGATCACACCTGTCACGGACACCATCTGGAGCTTCGACGTCCTGCTCTCAGATTCCTCGCTCGCTCAAAACCCTCTCTCTGTGTGTCCACAACCCTCACCTCCACTGCTTGTGTGTGCTTTTGATAAATCATTTATCAGCCAAGTCGAGCAGGTCATGCATCATAGCCTTCTCTGATGATGGAGACGCTGCATATTTTACCTTAAAAATATCCAGCTGGTGTGAGGGATGAATAGCAATGAAACTGATGTGGAGTTACTATGCGGCTCTACGGCTGCCATTAATGAAATGCTATGCTAAAAAAAGCAATCTGCTAATAGCACAAGACAGAGTTACATTAATTGTTATGCCCCAAAGATAGAAATGAAAAGCTGTTTTCTTTAAACGCATTAGCAGAGCATTATGTTTGTGTGATGGCTTGTCTCTGGAGGCCATGCTCTGGATGTACACAGCTCATTAAAATGTGCAGCAATAATGGGACCAAGCTTGATTATCTGCTAATGACATGTTGTCTCATAAAGACAGCAACGAGCTACAGCACAGGGATTAACTCATGTACAGCACTAAGTGGACGAAAATATTCATTTTCTTTGTCCAAATGAGTGTTGCACTCCGGGAAGATGACCTGAGCTCTGTATGAATGTAAACAGAAACCAGAGTCAGATCGGGTCACATCACCCCAATGGACACCAAGAAAATATCTTCTCACACAAATGTTATAAGGCTTAGCAGATGGTACCCAAGGATTCTGTCATCAGACGAGTCTACTGGAGATTAAAGGCTTGCTGCTTCAAATGATCATAGCATTACAGCCATGTTACCAGGGCTTTCACACAGACCCCAGCGAGCTAAAAGGCAGCATGGAGCAATCTACTTATAAAATCAAGGGGGCTAAGCTTGTTACTTTACATAAAGTTGAGCTTCACTTCATTGAAATTTAACCCTTAGAGAAAATAAGCATGCTAAGCAAGAGCAACGAGGCAAAAGAAACTTTTAGTATTAAAGCCATGAAGTCAAAGGAACTGCGTTCAGAGCTCAGACACAGGATTGCAAGGAACAGATCTGGAGGAAGCTCCCAAGAATTGGGAGTGTCATCCACACGGAAACAGCGTTTTGGGAGGCCGTAAACACTACTTTTTTAAATTGGGTCCCAGAGTGAACAAATCTGTAAAGACTTACCGTTTCATCTGTGTGTGGACAGCCAACCGCATCTTTTTTGAAATGATTACTTCACACATAGTGTAGGCTACTTACCCCTCATGCGCATATCGAACCAAAACAACAATGGCATATTACAAGGATGTGTCTGTGCTGCAAAAGCTATGGCTTATTAAGACAAAAAACGGTATTTACCGTTTCATGTCGAAAAAAAGTTTTCTGTAAATACGGGATTGTTTCAGGAAATGTTCGTGTAAGCACGGAACCACTGAAAACAACTGAAAACGCTGTAGTATATATGCCAAACCTGTACGTAGGGCTGTATTGCTGCCATGGAAATACACCAAAAGAGAGATCACAGAAAACTGCCACAAACTTTCTTCTAGTTGCCCTCCTGGTTGTTCTCCACGTTGGATTCAAGAACATCTGGTGTATGCTGTTCTCAGTGGAGGTAAAGGAGTATCAGATTTTGCTGTAAAAGCCATAATAAGCTCAGTAGCTTCTGCAACTCGAACACAACCCTGTAATCCGCCACAGTTGTTTTGGTTCAATATGCGCATGCGGGGTAAGTGGGGTACACTATGTGTGACATAATCGTTTCAAGAAAGATGCGGTTGGCTGTCCACACACAGACGAAACGGTAAGTGTTAACATATTTGTATATAATTTCAAAAAGTACCGTTCACGGCCTCCCAAAAGGCTGTTTTCCTGTGGACGAAACGCCGATACGACAAAAAACGCTTGCGTATTCTCCTGAATTCGTCTCCGTGTGGACGGGGCCTAAGACGCTTCTCATCCCAATGGATTCTTCTTTCTGTTTTTTTCCCCCAGTCTCCTTTAGAACCAAAACATCTTCAAGAACCTCAAGTTCAGTTGCCCTCTTGATTGCCTCAGTGACAGAGAACAGGTAAAATAGAAATTGTAATTGAAACTCGGTTAATCACCCAGTGCTACTCCTCAATACTCGTACAACAGTACTAGAAGGAAACAAGCATCTGAATTTCTAAGAAATTGTTAAAAATGTGTGCTACATTTGAATGGAAACCCCTCTATGGGGTTGTATCACACACAATCTTTGGCTAATTGTAAAGTCTTACTCCAGCCTGCATATGCATGGCACACTAACAGGTTTCTGCAGCCGGTTCCTGTTGGATGAAGCACAATGCATATCTATTGACTGAGGGGCTGCGGTGGGCCAGTGGCTGTCTGCCCAGGAGCAGAGGGATGTTTTTTTTCCATGTGTGTTTTTCAGTGTGTGCATGTGCACTCACTTGCTCTTCCCCTTACACAGAACCTCTATTGTGATGTTTCTGGCCATGTGTGGTAACATTTGACTGGGAGCTTCTGCCAGCTCACACTCATGAGACTTTAGGAAGAAAAAACTGCATCCTGAATTATTTGTTTGAATCAAAGTATTGGGTGTCAAAATGCAAGGATTCAAAGTCATGAGGAATGAGATTTTTTTTGCACACTTGCACAGCTGACAAGCATTTAAAACATTACTAAGTGGTCATTTCTGATGTGATTATAGATGGCACCTTATCTAAAAGTCACCAAATGCCTTTTAAATGTCAGATTATTCTGTTTGCTTTTGAGGTGTTGCATCTTTAGTAGAAGTCTAAGGTCTGATCATCATCACCACATCAGCGGTGCGATAAAGCTGTTGACATTTGGGATGTTTCAGCTGTCAGACATTTTTTGTTTGGAGAGCACGGCGCTGTGCGATGGAGTACCACCCTCTCCTGTCCTCACAGCACTTCACCCATGTCCTGCCCTCCTCACCTGTCAGTCATCCTCCCCCTGGATGAGTGACAGCTCTGTCAGCAAGTCAGGAGAGATGGGGAGGCTGAGCGAGTCCAGTCACATCTGTTGTTTTACAGGCAGCCTGCGTTTAGCCCCGGGGATCTCATTATAACCCGGCCTGTCGACAGAATCGCTCATGAAGCACTCAGCCACACAATACATACACAAACAAGGTGGAAATGTCAGCATGTGTTGCTTGTGTTTGTTTGATACAGGCATGTAAGTCTAATCAACCTGCCAATGAATATGGAGACAAAAAGAGAAAATGCAAGGAAAAAAATGTCACCTCATTCCGGCACATGCCAGGCAAACAATGTGGACACTTCTCAGTATTCACAGCTTGTAATCTGCTGCACAGCTGTCGATCTGGGATTAAACTTCGCCTGCAAACAGACACTAAAGGTGAGCAAACGCTGCCTTCAAAGTCAAAAGCAGCAGTGGTGAGGTAGCGAGGCGCTGCTGCGGCAGACTGCCCAGTCACAGCGTCACTTCTTGACGAGACAAAGTGGGCTGATTTGCGTCACATTACTGAATCTCACTGGCATGGTGGGCACGGTGCTACATGCAAATCACCCATGTCTGATTTCCCCGTGTAAGTGAGTGGATGAGTGAGGGGTGAGCAAGGGGGAAGAAGGAGTGAGAGGGATAGCATGGATAAAAAAACAGCATGCATGCTGGGATTTGTATATTGATGCAAGCCATTGTGTCACTCTGGCTCTCTGTCAGGGCAGGTTGCCCATTTACTCCCCGCTGTTAATTACATCCTTGTTCACACACAGACACACACTGCTTGCAAATACACTGCCCTATCTGCAGCTGTGTCCTTCATTTAAATAACAGATATGGCTCTCTTCTATTTGACCAAATAACAATACCAAATTAAAGGACATTTCCTGGGTTTTACAATTATGTTTGCATAGTTTTGTGGTCAATTAAACATTATACACACATCTTTTTTGTGGCTATCAGACATTGTTTCACTACTACTTTGCTTGAAAGAGTGTTTATATTCAGGCACAGCTGTCTGAATGCCTTTAAGGATTGGATGAATGACAGCCTCCTTCAGATATACACAGATAAGATAAAGGTCTTTTTAACTGCCTCTGATAGCAACACCTCAAAAGTCAGTAAGTGGGGTGAAAAGGTGGGAAAAGTGATAATAAAGTGGGTTTAAACGTGGCAACGTGTTCAGGTGGAAAACATGGGTAAGAAGAGGGAAAAAATGGTTGAAAATTGTTCCGAATTGATGAAAAAGTGGCAAAAAGATTGAGATTTCAGCTTCAGAATGAGGCAACCGTGAGCTAGGATGCTAACACCAATGCAACAAGCATCGATATCTTCAATAAATCACAACTGAGGAGGGCCCATTCCTCTGGTTTATCAGGGGTCCAGACTATTCTGTGGGCAGGCCTGCTCAGTCCATCCTGGTTTCCCTAAAGAAAAGTGTTAAATGTTTGCTGGGATTTCTATAATATGAGGTAATGAACAAGTACTTGCAAATCATAATTACAAAATTATTGAAAAAACAAAACACGCAAGCTACAGGTGTCCTACTATGTTATTTATCATCTTCTGCCCATCAGCACTTTAAATCCCTGCTTTGAATGAAATAACAAGAGATGATAATACAACCAAGGGCTATAAACTGTACAAATATGAAGAAAACATCAGCTAGGAGCATCATTGCATGAAGGAGATGGCCCAAATGTTGTTCAGCCATCGTTGCCAACTCCTTCACAGACCAAAACAAGCTACTCTGAGACGAAATATTTAACAGTGGCATAAAACTCCATGGAAAGATTTCAGTTCAACAAATGCCATCGGTTTGCTGAAGTCTTCTCCTTCCACAAACTTAATGCGAGCAAATCTACAGTAACAAGTTTTGCTATTAGCAGGCTAATATCTGCTTTGGAATCAAAAAAGGCATGTGCTCTCTGGTGCTAACTGGTTTGGTTTTGCATTTGGATTTGTATTGGGAATGCACACGAATACAAAACAAAGATCCAGGCATTCGGGGAAATCTCAGGTCCTGCCATTGAATCTGTGTTTCACACATCCATCTGGTAAACCTTTCATAGATGGCGTTTAAGAAAGGGCAGGGTGATTGGATGAATGTTCTGTCCGTCACATCTTTAAAGGCCAATCAGAGCAACTAACATGTGACCTAGCTGCTACCGATGTGCGCCCCTACTGAAGGAGTAAACTCCATAGAGAATTGCATACAAGAACCATGGCGACTGTAGACATGTCAGTACATGACTTTAAAAGAAAACAACTCACTGCTGTTCTTTGTTCTTCTTTCAGTGAAGAAATGTCGTCAAGCTGTGATAAAACTTACACCTCAGCAGCATCCATGCTAATGTCTTCTGCCATAATTACACTGGTCTCTTGTAGTTGCTTGCTTATGTCACGACTCTGCCACGCCCAAAAGTATCGCCCCTCGTCGCTGATTAGTCCTGTCACTTTCTAACTGAACCCTAACAGTTCAGATGGGAGCTTTGCAAGATGGATTCGCCAGTGAGAAATACAGAAACGGTCATATCCATCTGCTTTGCAAGGTTAGCGCAGGCCTGGATGATGACAATCAGGAGGCCAGAGCAGTGCAGGACCAGGTTGACATATGCTCCCGTACCTGACCTGATCTGATTCACATGCCCCTTGAGAGTTACTGTTTACTTCCATGCACCATTCATTATTTTCTTCCTGTTAATTATTTCTAACTGAGTATATACAGTTAGAGAGCTCACACACCAGTACCTTAGATGAAAATAAGCAGAACAATAGTGAACAACTGCTGACTGACACGGACAGTAAAATAACAAACCAAATTCACAAGGCGTGCAAAGCAGGGGATGACCATAAAACCCAGTGACCTTTGACCTCCAAAATCAGTTCATCCTTAAGTAAGAGTGGAAATCTGTGCAAAGTTTAAAGAAAACCTGTCTTGCGTTCTTGAGGTAGCATGTAAAAAAGATGGACAAATAGATGACTGGACAACAAGCCCCAGCTAGTGCCGGCTGAGAGGCATAAAAATAACTTTCCTTGTGGAGAAGGAGAAGGGAAAGGTGAACCTTGTAAGCTAGCTCTTAAATGTTTGTTGTGTTTCCTGAGGAGGCAAACATGAAACCTTGAAAGGAATGTGTATTATTTATCTGATGTAGTAGCAAGATCTTTACATATACACTCATAATATCCTTTGAATTCAAACCCCATCCTTATTCTCTACACTCCCTCTCAATATCCATTAAATAATTGAGTGCACTCCTCGCTTTTAGTGAGCAGCACTGACCCGTGCTCCCTTGTGTCTGTTTTATTGAGACACCACTGCAGGCTAGGAAAGTATGTCAGTGTTTTTCCTTTTTTTTTGAAGCGTATGAGATTTTCAGTCTCGTTGGTGGGTCAAGATCAGGAATGGACATTAAAATTCATAAAGGAGTGTTATAAATCCAAATACACATCTGTAGCGAGGAGAGAAGGGATGAGACGTTAAACCTAAGAGCTTCGGGTCGACATGGATGGAAAACAAGCCACAGGCCAAGGCAAGGCCGTCGTCTGCTCGGTTGCATCATCTGGGTCTGCCAGGGGCGTTATGTCCACAACCTGCCAGTCACTTCTAAGACTCAGAGAGAGACATTATCCCTAAACATGTATTCTATCATAATAGCAAAACAGTGGTCAGATCTGAAGCTTTGATTGTTCTGTTTCACTCCTTTCATCTGAACCCTCCCTCGATAAAACAGAGTTCTGTGTTGCTGATGTCTGTTGTGCTCCCACTACAGCAGATTAACCTGCTTGGCCAAGTGGAGAGAAAAACTTCCAAGAGCTTAAAATCCTACTTTAAAAAGAACTTTAATCCACAAGAATATCTTAACAGTGTACAGACTAAAGCTGTCCTTGATCTGATGAATAGCTGCGAGGCGAGCTCTACCACACTTTCCCTATTTTTAAAATAATCTCCGGCTGAAGGCTACACACCAGCGCAGACAATCCTTTTTAACCAGCATCTCATCCGGCCTCTTGTCCACCCTTCGACATCATTTAAATACTCCCTCTTCTCAGGAATCTTTTCTGCAGTTTCTTGGCTGATCACCTGGCTTTGGAATTATTGAAAGGACTCAGGTCGACACTGTATGCTTGACTTTAAGGCCTTTGCATACACCTTTGCAAACTGTTTGTGTTTTTACATCCAGAATGACTGCACTCCTAAAAGAAATACAGTCTTATGTTTATCATCTTTTTACACTGACTCAAAAACTTTTGCCCGTGATTATTTTATTCAAAAGAGGTTTGTTTTATTGCATTTTGTTGCATCTGTTCAAGTTATGCTAATAAGTGACTGACTATGCAAAGCTGTGGTCTGAATTAAACAGAACTGATAAAAGTTAAAAATTCAGTGCCTTGTACTGCAAGTTTTCACAAGAATTCTTCAATATAGACTCAAAGTAATGACCTACTTCCTGTGTGGTGCTTATGCTGTCTGTCTAAATGGGCAGGACACGGCTAATTTAGGTGGTGAGTATTCATGTGATCAATGTGGAGCAATCAATGAGAGCGACAGTAAACTATGCAGGGCTATGAACGGTAAAGATTTTGAGTTAGTCATCATTGAAGGTAATAAAGAATCTGAAACCCTGCAGCAGCCGGGACAAGGACCTGAGACGATCAGAGAGTTATAGTGGACTTGATGAGTGGGTAAATCCACCTATGACCAATTGTCTGACCAAGTGGAACTGAATTCAACACAGAATTATGTCATGGTTGATTTTTCATTAAAATTCACTTTGGGGTCAAAGTTTAAGGCATTTCATAAATGGTCGATTTTTTGCTCAAATTCAGTGACAGGTCAGTGGTCAAGATAGTTGGATCAAGCTTTGCATTGTTTCAATAATGGTACATTTTTTTTGCTGAAATTCGGCGACAGGTCTGCAGTCATGATGTCTCAGTCAAATTTTGGGTAGTTTCAAAAATGGTTGATTTTTCTCTCGAATTTGGCAACAGGTCTTCCATGACTTACAGTGCTTAACAAATTTATTAGACCACCTGTCATATTTGTCTCAAAGACCATCCAGCATCATGAAGTGCTTTAATGCAGACTCTTTCATTTTCAGTGAGTTCTCCACGTTTTACCATTTAAACAAGAATGAGGAATTTCAAACTGAATTCACCCAAATTTGAGCTGGCTCACTGGGCTTCTCTGAGAAGTCAGAAATTAATCAAGCATAACATTCAACCTCTAAAACTAATTTTTCTGTTAAAGAATGCAAGTAAGTAACTATAATTGGACATATTAATCAAGAAATAATAATGCACTATTTTTTCAGTTTTTTCATAAATTTGAAAATTCATGGATAACAATAATAATTATATTTTAGCATTAAAAATATCACTTGGGTTAAAGAGCTTCTACATATTGGTGAATTAAACATTGCAGAAACATAAAAAATTATTTTGGTAATTACCAATGCTGTTAATTTAGGGCAGCTGTGGCATAAACCTTACTTTAGTTTGTGGTTAGGGTGGTCTAATAAATTTGTTAAGCACTGTATGTGTTGGTAAGGCAGATGGCTAGAGCACCATCTTACTTCCCCATAGCTGGACATTCATGCTCGGGGCGTCCTGGCTAATTAGCAGCAGAGTGGGAAGAGCCATCACTGTGAGGAGGACAGTTCTGAACTATCCACAGTGGATGCTTTTGTCCTTCTTTGGGACTACTCCAAAAAACCACGATGGTTAGATTTTACTGTTTTAGCAGAGGTTACAGTTGAGATCATCAGTCTATGTGGACTAATATTGGACAAACAATGGTAAGACTCAATTTTCATTGGAATGTGGAGTTCAAAGGTGGTGTCTAGTTAATGAGGCACTGGTTTGTTGTAAACTGCTAAGCTATGGTAGCGGCTAATATGCTAACGAGCTAACAGTGCTAATGTGGAGTTAAGTGCTGCTGCTGTTGTTTATGTGTTAAACATAGGCTTATATTGTGCAATATTGTTGTGACTGCATGTGTGTAAAGAAAAGCTCATAGTTTTCATTATGCTTGTTTAGACAAATTTGACGGCATAGCTACGTGTAGCCCTCTGCGTTGACGCTGACCCCTATGCAGTAGCCTGCGTAGCACCTCCAAAAAATTCTAACTACGCGTCTTGGCAACGTGGACCACAATGGCTGTGACTGGTCCGCTCAAAACATTGTTTCCGGCAGTTGCCGGCAGTCGACTCGTTTAGTGGTTGTACAGACCACCTCCGCAAGCTTCTTCCCTGTTGCCTGTGCTTCAAAGAATTTGTTATCGATATCGATGAGCTCCAACTCCAAACACACGCGCTTCACCTCGGAAGATAAACAAGGATTCGGATGTGACCCCTCTGAAACCACACACACACACACACAGCCACACTGCCCTAGCAGCATGGAGGTGAATTGCAGAGTGACGTGTTCCCTCGACGTAGAACTTTAAATGGTTAACGACAGCGTTGCGTCAACACAGAAGCATTAATCAGGCTTAATTGGTCACATGGCTATCTAAAGCAAATGTCTGGTAGTTGTTCTAAATGTCTGTAATCCATGAGGACTGTTGGTCATTTTTGCGAGAGACAAAAAAGTCTAGCTTTAACTCTGGTCTAAACTAAGAAGTGCAATATCAAACCCAAGATTCATGTTTAAATGCAAGCCATACTTCCCTTTAATTTTTAGAATTTGCTGCTGGCCAGTCAAAAATGGATGAAGCCTAGGGTTGTAGTTTGAACTCCCCTGTTATATAATGTGAAAAAACCCTGTACAGAAATGATGTAGAAAGTATTTTTTTTATCCACTTGAATCTATCAGTATAAAGAAATGATCTGGCTCTATGCAAATGTGAACTGTAAAAGACCTTTGTATCTGATCAAATATTCAAATTAAAGCCACAGATAAAAGGTACACGGTTTTTATATTTGAATACGAGCATTGCTGCAATTCACTTTATTAAAAAAAACACAGATGGAGGAGACAGATTTGCATGAAATGTGACAGCATGTGCATTGAAGTGTGCTGTTTTTATCTCGGTTGCAATCAGCTGTGCAAGAAGAAGCAGAAAATGTGTCCATATACACAAAGTCAAGAATATATACAGATATATAGAGTGTACAAATGCTGAATGATCAGGCACAGGCAAAGATAAAATTCAGAAGGATGAAATGTCATTAGAATAGTCTTATTCTTTGAACAGGATCTGTCGTCACAGAAGCTGTGAATATGTTAGGTGGTGCTGCTGCGATGAATGATCAGTTTGATTCTTATTCATATTCTAACATTTTTCAAAAAAGAAAGACCACAGGGGCTCATCAAAATGCCCAATCCACCACTCCAAATAAACCATTCAACCAAAAATGTCGGCCTCATTCCAATCTCTAAATAAAACCTGCAGCTTTCTCCTTCTAAATCTTCTTTTCAAAGCTTTAATGGCTCATGAATCGATCCCTCCTGCATTTTTCCAACAAATTAAACACAGAGGGAGGATAACATAAGCAGAGAACTAAGCCTGGCACTTAGGGCGCAGCAGAGGTAGGTGCACAGAAAATTTACCTTTATTAAGTCTACAACGACATCATTGATTTTTTGTTGTGCGTCCGCCATAATAATGAAGCAGCGTTTGTCAGCATGGCCACAGTGTAATCAGTGAATACTTGGACAACATTTCTGCTGGCGAGGAAAAGGGCGAAAGGCCAAATTTTGACAAAGCGCTGGCTGGCAGGCCTGCAGATGACAACTGATCTGATCGCTGAGAGAAACAAGAGAGTTTTAATGTGAGGAAAGCAGATCAAGATGTCATCCATTTTAAAAAATTTATCAGGAAGAACAGTATTATGGGGCAAACTTTTAGACAAATGAGCTGGATAATTAAGGAACTTCTCTTAACAATTAAAAGCCACATTTTTCCCCTAAGTTTTTATATGTTTTTAAAGCACTGAATCTTTAAAAATTTTGTTATAAAGGGAATATCTGTTCACGTTTTATTGTTGCCTTTTGGGCCTTTTTGTCAGGCACCACTAAACTGTTAATGTAGGGAATCAGACAATCATATAAAAAAAGACAGGAGTGAAAGAACAGACAAGAAAAAGACATTCAAAGTTGCTGATGATGTATTTAAGTGCACCATCCCAGGTTCATATTTGACCAGTGAACTGAGGTTATAACTCTCTGTCACTTTCCTATCCTGTCTTACCTCTATAATTGGGGGCATGTCTATGTGTCTGTCTTGATTTGCACACCCCACTGTTGCTAAAATTGTCTTTGATGCCTCTCAGAAGACTTCTTGGGTGTATTAAAAAAATCATAAATAGGTACAGATTGTCTTTAAAATCCTAAATTGTTGCGCATTTCACATCAGTTTGCCCCCGTCCCCCATTACGTCACTTCCCCTGTATAACACATGCGCCTATGCTGCTGCTATGTCAGGTGTCATACCTTGGAACGAATCACTCATATTGAATCACTTCCATGGGCTCGTTTGTAACTGGGGGCACTGGGGGTGCTCCAACTCTCCAAGTTCAGGTCAAATTTTTGATGACACATCCGACTGGCGGCTTGGAATTCCCAAGTTCCAGGTTTAAATGGAACGCATCATGATGGTGCATTTCATTCACTCCACCACAATGCCTAAGAGGAAACTGCCTTCACTCTCAAACACACACGCTAAAAGATGGAAACTACCATGGGTTCATGAGGCTGGTTTTTCTTTATAACTGAGAGAGAAAGGGAAAAGCTGGAAACACGCCCACAAGGAAACCTATTTGACATGCCTGGATGTGATAGTACACCTGCTCTACTATCCCTGATTACAGTCAGCTGTCTTCACGCTCATTTTAAACAAGATAACACAGGAGATGTGTTACACGTTGGTGTTAGAAATCAGGTTGTTTCTTTTGTTGCTGTTATTTGCCTGTGCTGTGTAAACATGTTTCAGTAAGCATCTGTCTCCATGCTGCCAAACTATATGATTCTCTGTTAAAGCTCCATACAAAAGTGTGTGCTCTAAGACTATGTAAATACAGTATGTCAAAAGGCACAGCCTTAATGCTACATTTATTGTGTTGACGGCCAATCACCTCAACTGGCGTGGAGATGCTGAGCCATTAAGCAGTTATTTGGGGGGAAAAAAAACCCTTTCCATGCAAATTAGCCTTATTGCATCAATCAACTATAATGAGGATGGCGTGGCATAAATAGATTTGTCATGAAAGCTGATGGAAGTATGCTGCACACAAACTTTCCAGAAATCAGCAAACAATTCCACCCCTGTATGACTTTAAATCAATGATACATGATGTGTGAATAAGGTTGTTAAATATTACTTTGACATTGTTATTTCTAAGCCATAACAAGAGTTTAATTAAGTCTGAGACTCTCAGCTGATGTTTAATCCATATGCCAACCTTATGCATGATGAGGATGTGGCTGTTTTGGCTGTTCTTTCATTCAGGGGAGAAATTTTGTCAAGATGGTGCTTAAGTGAACACGTTAATATTACTATTCCTGTCAATTGAACACTGCCAGTTATTCTGAATATATAACATGGATTCTCAGAATCTGTGCAGGATGTGGGCGGGACTGGGCACACCTGATGTGGGAACGGATTGGAGTGTATAGCACACACTGTGGAAATGGTCAGAATGTCTGTGGGAGCAGGATTAAGAAAAGAGTCTCACACAGGGCTCTTGTAAAATTAGTGATGATATCTAATGATCACTTTATCATCTCACTGGGTTTAACTAATTTGCCCTGTCTGTAACTTTACCATCACACAATCCAATGGAGAAAAACAACAGAAAGCTTCTTAATAAATGTCAAAATACGAAGCTGGTTTAATCTTTTTTAACTCCACTAGCACCTTTAAACACAAAATTCTTCCTCACAAAAACACCCTCAGAAGCAGGGGGGGTGTAAGGCAGACCACGATTCATGCCCACACAATCCCAAATTGGGGACTGATTTTATTCCTCACACATTCATGTCTTGAGTCATTTCTATGTAAATTTGAGGCTCTTCTGCATCCCCTGACATTGTCGTTCACTGCTCCAGCAACACTCGCCACAGGACAAATTTTTAAAGCAGCCAAAGAGACTTTGATCCTGCTGAATACAAATGATGACACGGCTCAACAAAGAGGCCTTTCACACGTCCTCCTCTGTCACGCTATGCCACTGCCTTCAAGGCACGTGGTGGTCAGATTAGCCGCACTTGAACCCGCTAACATGCTGAGAGATGTTCAGCCGTGTAAAGATACAGAGACAAGAGACAGTAACCGTGACTGTAATGGTACAGTCACAGCTAGATAATATACCAATAAACATTTAATCATGCACAATTTGTGCATATTTAACAAATTATTTATTCACTCTTGGAGCAAAACTAACAACAACATGTATGTGCCATGTAGTTCATAGAGCTTCTTCTTTACCCTTATCAGGATCATTATGTAGAAAATGTTTTGGAACTCTTCAGAATCATCAATGAAAAAAAAGATGCTTCATTAATATTTATTATTTTTTGTTCAAATTCAATAACAGAGAGATATAAATAGTTTTTAAATATATATTTTCATATATATGGAAATTAAAAAAGTATTCATCTTAAGCCAGACGTGTCAGGGATTATGCTCCACACCAGCTATAGCTAAAGCTGGAGCCATCATGTTTTACAGTTATCTAGGTCACTCAATATCTAAAAATTCTTTGAAGAATCTTTCTCAGACTTTGCTAAAATGTCCACCCTGACTCAAGGATGACCTGGTAAGATTTGGAGCTCAAAGGCCATAGGTCAAGGTCATTTGGCCCCTTGTTCTTCACTGCTTTGCAGGCTTATGAACATATCTATGAACTCATCTGATTTCTAAGACATGGGTAGTTTGAAACAGCAGGACACAAAAATGGAACAGCCTGCTGTTGGTTGTTACAGCCGATCACAAAGCATTGCAGGACACAAAATTGTGAATATCATTAGCCGCTAGCAGCAGAGATGAACAAAAACTAATTTAAAAAAATGATAAAAAAAGATGTTCAGTATTAGAGTTACTGGTGTGGATTTTAACAATAAATACCTTGAAAAGTCACCCAAGTTCCAGGCTCGCTGTAAAGCTTCTTCAAGTGCTACAAAGTCATGGAAAAAAGCAGGGCTGACAGCTTCCATCCGATTGGTCAAGTGTTTGGTCCAAAAGCTTTTGTCCAACCAAGATCACCCTGTTCGGTGAGTCCCCGGGCCCAAATGGTTCAGATGGGAGCTTTGCAAGATGGATGCCAGTGAGAAACACGGAAACAGGCGTATCCATCTGCTTTGAAGACAAACAGAAACGGGCAGTAAAAATGGTGAAAACGGTTAAAAAGTGGAAAACATGGGTTAAAAGTGGCAAAAAGGTACAAAAATGTGCAGTAGCAAGTAGCAAAAAGTGGCAAAAGTTAGTTTAAATTGAAAACAAATCTGGCAAAATAGGTGGAAACAGTGATGAAAAGGTGTTGGCAATAATACATAATTTGAACATCAGAACTCAATAATATATATAATCTTTATTTAGACTCAGCCCTCATTTACAATGATGTCGAGCAGATAAAGGAAAAATGCATGATAAACTAGAAAAGCACTCGGAGAGCGCAGACCTCCGACATTAGCCCTATCTCCCAATAGTACAGAATCCTTAAAAAAAATTCCTGGATCCAGATGGTGATCCGGATCACTCCCAAAATCTAATTTGTTCTTCCTAATGCCATTTCTGACATTTCCTGAAAATTTCATCTATATCCGTCCACAGCATTTTGAGTTATGTTGCTAAAAACAGACTAACAAACGAACAAACCCACACGATCACATAACCTACTTGGCAAAGGTAACAATAAAGAATTTAACATAACAAGGTGCAATTGGAGGAAAAGAAATTCTGAATTAATGATCTGAAATGACCCAAAGAAACAAGTTCCTTGATTTTTAAAGTGCTCTGTAGTGAGTTCCAAGCCAACGAAGCAAAGAAGCTAAAGGCAGACCTGCCGAACTCAGAGTGAACTCTGGGAACCTGGAGTGTAAGCCAGTCATTAGAGGTGTTATGAGCTCTAGAGGACCAGGCTATCATGGGGGAGATGTAAGGAGGAAGCATCCCAATAAGAGCCTTGTAAATAAACGTGTGTGTGCAGGTCACATCTCTCTGAGAGTGATGACCATCCGACTTTACTGCAGAAGATGCAATGTGAGTGTAAAGGCATCACCAGTAATGGACCTAAGTGCAGAGTGGAAAACTGCATCAAGGAGGTTTAAAGTAACAGGTGAAGCATGCCTATACAAAATATCACCATAATCCAACACTGATTAAAAAAGTTGCCTCAGCCAAGGTTTTTCTACTAAAGAAAATAAATAGCTTGACATGCTTTTTAGCTTCAAAATGAAGTAATTGCTATCCAGGATTTTAGCACTAATGTTACTTATCCAACACATATGCACTGATATCATCAATAGATCACAACTGGGGAAGGCCCATTCACTGGGGTTTTCAGAGGCCTGGCTAATTCTGTGGGCAGGCCTGCCCTCACTCATTGATGAGGTTATGGATCAAAGGTCAAGGTCAAGGGCTTCATGTTCATCTTTTGTTTGTGCATGTGTCATCGCAAGAACACTTTTAGGGATTTCTTAAAACTTTGCTTAAATGTCTACTCTAACTCAGTGATGAAATGGTTAAATTAAGGTCATTGCCTCATGTTCATCCCCTGCTTATATAATATATACTCATTCTATAAAAGAAACCACCCCAGCTCTTCTTCTTTACTCATCCTTGTACTTCACTGTCTGGCAACTGTGTACTCTGTCGAGGCATACAACCCCAAGGTGGAAGTTTCTGTTTCCAATATCAGATGGAAGAGAGCAAACTCTTGCAAGAAGCTAAAAATAGAAGCCTTTTCTTTGGGAGGAAAAAGTTCTCATACATCATATTTAACTTAATAGACAGAGGACTCAGACAGTTCCTTGAAGATAAGTGATGAGAGAAAGTGGAGGAGACATACTGTGGCCTGTTGGACTCATCGTGTGAGGGTTCAGACAGGGGTGATATATGCTCAGAGATTTTGTCTCTGTTTGACTTATTATGTATCTAAAGCCTAAAGAGATGTGTGTAACTTCTACCTTGAAGTGCAGATGCTAGCCCTCTGTGATGACGGACAGTCAGTCTGTGAACTACAGGAAGTCCTCATTGTTCTGTTTTAACTTTTCTACTTCATTATTTGTCTGTTGTATCTGCAAGGGGGATCTAAATAGTCTTAAAAGGTAATGCAACATTACTCTCCTGAATCCAGCTGAGCATACAGGATGTTTTGGGGCTTGCTTTCACCTGGATCACTAATCAGTAAATGAAAATGTTATGATGGCATAACCTGCAGTCAGACTTTAACTCAATAACTTTGTACCTCAAATTAATTCACCACCAACACGGACAGCATCCCTCATTTCTCCACCTCCTCCCACCGCTCACCCTCCTCTCCACTTCATGGCTCTGGTCAGCCCTCGATTTCAGAAAGAGAAACTCATTTGAGTTAAGGATTAGATCGATCAGTTGGGGAGCCCAGTGGCGAGGCAGCATGCCTGGGCCAAGCAATTTCTGCCAACAATGGAGCTCATCTCTGCATATCCTGACTGGTTCATGGTGGAAAACACTCAGCACAAACAACTGGGTGAAAAACACACACAGACACACACACATTTGCATCCGGACAGACAGAAGTGTTGGTGAAAACTAATTTAGACTCTGTAGATTTCAAGCAAAGTGACTTCAATTATTGACTTGGAATTGATTCTTAGAGATGTTACATATTTGTTTCCTGCTTAAAGGCTGCTGAATGATGAATCTAAGCCTGGTTATCTTTCTATTTAGATAGATGTGTCTTCTTAAAGCTATTTAAAACACACCCTTTGTTGCTGAAAAAGAAACTGATAGACTAAAAGGGCATGTACATGGGCTTGAGTGTCTTGTTATTAGCATTTTCCTGAATTTGAACATGCACATAGATAGTGATTTATATTCATATACATGATAGGAGTGTAATGGTTTTTGTGTTCAACTTGAACCGTGGGTCATGTTTCGGTGCACGTAGTCCCATGACAAATCTGTTCGAACCATTAAAAAATAAAAATTTAGAAACAAGCAAATGTGACAGTATTTATCCGCCAATCTTAGCGGGAGTAATGCTGGTAAGTGTGGTTGCTAACCGCTATTAAAACCACCACCGAAAAAGAGGAAGTAACCGTCATATTAAAACACACAAAGAAGAAAAGTCAGCTCCTTGCTTCCGCTGCAGTGGGGGCAGAGCAGCAAGAACTGCTGCCTGTTTCTCCGTCTCCTAATCTCTGCACGGTTTTTAAAAACCTCCTGACGTGAAAGCAGACAGGGTCGAAGACATTACCGCTGCTAATACGTTTAAAGACTGTACACAGACGAGTAGAAGTAGAGAACAGCGACTGCAATGTGTATTTCAGCGCTCTGCTCATGCTTGCTGTATCCTGTTAACATGAGCTAGTCTAGGACCCTTCACTGACACACGAGTCAGGATTTTGCATGAGGAATCACTGCACCAACATTTTTTAAAATCCAAAATGGTTTACAGCACTCTTCACAAATCATAAATATGAGACATTGCTCCAAAAAGCACATATTTTTGCAAATGTATTGTTTTTGTAAACCAGGAAATATTGGGCTGGGTTTGCTTTCTGTTTTGCATATATTTTTGTTTTCCTTGTTTTTTCTCATGTTTAATACCTCATATGCTGTACCAACTATCACTGATAGTTCTTAATAACACAAGACAGAACACAGAATTGGTCAATTGATTCAAATTTCTTAATCAAAACATGAAACATGACATAAAATAATAATCCCCTTCAATAAAGCAATTGATAACAAACTTGCAATATGAGCAAAAATAATTGCAATTAGATATTTTATTAATTGTTCTGCTCTAGTTCACTCTATCTAGTAGTATTGAAGCTTAGCGTCAGTTCACGGAAGTCTTGCCCCCAGCCACGATCAGCTGATTGTAAGCTGATACCAGTTATTGCTCAGCTCCAACAGCCAATCACAGCTCTTTCTCTCAACACAGCAGTCCATTTAAATATGACATACTTCTCACTTTTCCCTGCTTGCATTAACGCTGATGCACCATGCTGCTGCTGCTGGCAAAGCTTAACCTCCTCCACCCCAGCCACCTCCTTGTTGCACCCTCATATTCCAATTCATGCTACTACGAATTATTGCTTCTGAAATAATTTTATTGTTTTCAATATACATTATCATGAATGTATAATAATTTTTTTTTAACAACTGAAGCTTTTTTTTTTAGTTGTTCCAGAATGTTCTATTAGGGTTTAAAATGACACTTTTTACAGTGTTAAGTCAAACCCAAAACTTTATAAATAAACTAATTACAATACTTTTTTCTATTATTATTATAGAGTTATACACTGCAATGCAAACTGCTGTTTTCTACACCAGTAAAGCTTGTGGAATTGAATGGAGTTGACTGCCACCAGTGGGCTTTAAAAGTCCCAGGAACAGGTGAGTGATGCCGCTGAAACTACGTCCATGTATATATAGAGGTAAGATGAGCAAAGAGAAGGATGAGTTTTGCTTTTCATAAATGCTACATGAAATATTTGACAAAATGCACAAACAAAACAGCCCCACAGCGAGAAAGATTGCTCTGCAGTCAAGACCTTATAATGAGACAAGGTCTCCTAATTATAGGAAAAGATCTTATTAATGTAGCCATATGACAACATGAGCTGATATAACACCAAACAAAACCAATCATTTTTTAATTTTCTAATTTTGGATTCTCTCTTGAATATTAAAAGAATGAATGAAACATGGATTCATTTCCCCCGGCAATGCTATTTTCAAGGCTGGAAATGTTCTCCTATAAATGGGTTTCTGCTCCTACGGGAAAGCAGAGTCTCCTGGCATTGCCTTGGTAACCACTGAGAGTAAACAAAGGTTGAATTGGGTTGCATCTTTGCTGTAGCCTCATCTCACATCTCCTGCTCCCCTCAGACTATTTTTATTTCCTGTGTAGGGGTAATGCTGGTTTCAGTATATGATTCCCATGACTCAGGGATCTCCACGGTGTGAGTGCACGTGCATGCATGCACGTGCACGACTATTGTTATGGGGGTTAATAGCAGATTAAGCGATCAAAGCAGTGTGCACTGGAACAGCCAAGCTTTCCATAAATTAACTCCACCTTTTGTCTCTATTTCTTCCTTATTCGTGTCTCATAATTATTATTTTTTCAGGTGGAATCCATGCAAATGAAGGAGTCTAATCCCGTCCCTGGTTAGGGGTGATAATTGTGCCTTTTGTTGTTCCCAGTCACTAATTCTCATCAGACAGGTGTAGGAGTGGGCAGCTTAAGAAATGATCCTGCCATCGTCTCTCACTCTGCTTCATTTGGTGGTTTTGGCACAAGAGTATTCCTGATGAAGCTCCAAACATGAACAAATTGTGTCTCCTGACACAATCTTCAGCAGTTTGATGATAATTCTTGTTGATATTTTCTTGGCTAAACCCCAAGTCTCTTATCGATTCATCATCTTTACATAAATGGGTTTGTTTAGGAGTTAATGCAAACTGTGCAGGCCCTAATTAGAGCTATTATGGATGCTAATTACACACCTGAAAAATGGCCAACAAACAAGACAACTGAGCACAGATCCTGGCTTCCCCAAAAGGCAGAGCCTGGGAACAGTGTACCCATAATCCCTGTCACCACACAGATGCTGTCCTTGGCCTGAGAAAGAGCAGCATCCTGCAGGCAAAGACATGCTCTCATCTGCACAGAGGAGATAACTACACCTCAACCCAGCTACCCCAAGTCTGCACACCATCCATACACGTGGCCTTTAAAGTTTCCAGTCTCAGGACGCTGCATCGGCACACTGAAACACAAAGTCCCTGCAAACTAACTGGAAAGATGATGAAGGAGAAGAAAGACAGGAGTCCAAATGGGTTTGGACAGCAAAGTGAGCACATAGCTATTTTCCCATCTTCCTGCTCTGGTGTTGGCACTCTGCGTGCATCTCTGCTGATCCAGTCACTTTGAAGTGTGCAGTCTTTGATTCAGACAAAGATTGTGGAATTTGATCCCCATTTAAAAGAGGCTGGCTCACAGGGTTTGTTTGCATAGCCGTGAAAAGAAAAACTGTGATTACAACTCGATGACAGATTCCAGCTGGAAGTGAAGTACATCTTACGGGTATTTTAAAATGACCCACTGGCCAGCACCCTTTTTATATCGCCTCTGTGCTTACAGTGCAGAAGGGTCTAGTAATGACAAGCAGTGATAACAGGTGGATAGAGAGCTGTCACACTGCATGATGAAGCAGGCAGAAGCAATCAAAGCCAAGAGCTCTAAGCAGTGCAGATAACAGGGACGTCATCGTGTCTGTGGTGACACGATCTGAAATGAGGAAGGTGCAGTGGAGCCACTTTAGAGGTTTTTGTTTGAAATGCTATCCATGTTGAGTCTCAGTGATCAGATAGTAAATGTTCAGACTAGAGGCTGACTTTGTTTCAGGAGTCCCACAGGACAAAGGATTCCCTTGGGATTCCTGTGATGCTTGCTTGCATTTAAAAAAAACCTTTTTGCTAAAGGGCTTAATGAATTATTGATTGTGTTTTGTGCTTTTGTGCCCTTCAGTGATGGCAGTTTTGGTTTTTGGATTAGACAAAGATGACCTTAGTAAATACAAAATGCAGTTTTAAATTATGATTTCATCATTTATTATGAGAAAAAAGCCTACACTGCCATATATGAAAAAGATGAACTGAATGTCACCAGCCACACCCAGGCCTGATTACTGCTAGAACTGTTGAATTATCACATCTCTTAAGTAGAACCTTTCTGACATCAAGCCGCAATCTAAAGGAATTCAAGAAAAGATACAACAAAGCAATTTCTAAGGCTTTGGGAATCAATCCACACCACACAACATTATCCACAACTGGAGAAAACTTTGAACTGTGTTGAACCTTCCCAGCAGTGGTCGGCCTACCAAAATTACTCCAAGTTAAAGACTCATCCAGGAGGTCCCTAGAGAACCCAGAGCAATATCTAAAGATCTATTCATGATTCAAAGATAAGAAAGAGACAGGGCAAAAATGGCATTATGGGAGAGTTCCAAGGCCAAAACCACTGCTGACAAAAATAAAAGAAAAAGAAAACAAAAGCTTGTCTCACAGTTTCCAAAAAAACATCTTGAAGATCTCCAAGACTTTTGGGAAAATATTCTGTAGACTGATGAGACAAAAGTTGAACTTTTGGAAGGCATGCATCCCATCACATCTGGCGTAGAACTAACAGCATTTGATAAAAAGAACATCATTCCAACCGTCAGACACGGTGGTGGCAGTGTGATGGTCAAGACCTGGATGACTTGCCATAATTGATGGACCCATGAATGCTGCTCCTGAAGGAGAATGTCCGGCCATCAGTTTGTCACCTCAAGCTTAAGCACACTTGGGTTAGGCAGAAGGACAATGATCCAACACATATCAGCAAGGCAACCAGTGAATGGCTTAAGGACAAGACCATTCATGCTGGAAAACTCTCAAATGTGGCTGAATTAAAACAGTTCTGCAAAGAAGAGTGGGTCAAAATGACCAGTTATCACAATTGCTTGCTTGCTGTTGTTGCCGCCCTTGGAATTGGTTTGGCTCCTGGCTGGAAATGATGGTGTCGAGGACTGGGCGCATCAAGGCCAAGCTCCATGTACTCTGCACATGAGCACAGATTTGGTCTCTTCGCTTTATTCCCATAATAAATTAAATCTTCATTTAAAAACGTAGAAACTGGCAAATACTTTTTTTATGGCGCTGTAACTATTGCCAATGCAAATAAACAAATACGGAGGAGAAGGATGAAGCAGGAACCATTCTACCAGGATCTGGACAGGAGTCTTTATTGCAAGTCTAGAATCTGATTGGGACAGAAAAAGATTTCTTCTGTGGGATGGGACAGATGAGTAAAAACTAAACCAGTGCCATCCTCTAGTGCAGACATTCTGCCAGTGCAATAAAACAGGAAGTAGGGATGGGCTGCGAGGTTAGGTAGCTAAATCCAATATTCATTTCAGACGGCATACACTTGGACTGAATTTTGACAAGTTTTAGAAGCTTTACCATCGATAGGATATGATGTGATACACTAAAATACACTTTACAGTCCTCTTGGGGAAATGTGTCTTGGACTCTATAGTGCTGCATACATTCAGCTGACTAGTAGGTCCATATAGGCTGCATAAAAACCATATAAGAGGTCATAAGGAGGGCAGCGCCACACAGAAGCTAATGCACAAGAACCAACACTCAGCTCAATTGATAAGTAAGTAAAGCTTCAATTATAAAGCACTTTTAAATGGTTGTTTCAAAACATTCCACACGAATGAGATAAACAATTAAATGACAACAATATGGAAGAAGAGGAGGCTGTTCTTATGAGTGTTAGAAGCAGCTAAAGATTTGACAAATCTGAATTAATATGGATAGTGGAATCCAAAATGAGAATGACTCCAGTTTGTTAGCATTCAGTGGCTGCACTAGAAAATCTTTCCCCCTTTTCTGTCTTTTGATTATGCAGCAGTGCCTCACCGAGAGGTCACATGAGTAGTATAAAAAATGTCAGCGTGAGGGTTAAAGTGCTGAATCATGAGGAGGATTTCATGATGGCCTGTGGGCTTTCCAGCGCACATGGCAGCAGCAGCAGCCATTGTGCCTTAGGCATTGTGAATGCACCTGTTGGGTTTGGGAGTTTAGAGGCATGCAGTGGCGCCTAAGGTCTCTGCAACAGAACAATATCACTAGAGACAGACATTTAAACTATATATGATTAATCAACATTAACAAGGTGAGAAAGGAGGGTGAAACTCTTCAAATAGATAAGAGTTTGATGTTTAGATCACTTCCTTCCTCTCTCTCCGTATTTTCTTCCTTGTGTGGGCTCTGCATGTTGAGAGAGGGTAACCAGAAGGAAAGCTGCGTTAACAAGTGAATTTAAAAACCCATTCACTCTCCTCAGTCATCCATTTGGAGGCCAGCCAAAGGAGAAGCAGCTGTTGGACTGGCAATGGAGGAGGGAGACGGAGAGTGGGAGAGGAAAAGAGCGACTTCGGACAAAGACGGGGAGTGTTTTGAAATAAATAGGACTGCACTCTTCTCTCTGAACAGCAGTAGGGGAAAGGGCTCTTTTAAAAAGAAGCTGCCTGAAAAAGACAAGCTCTGCTCTCTGAATGGCTGTTAGCTTCAATTGCTTTTAATACCTCTGCTCCAAAATGGTCTCTATGGTCCAGAAAATGTAGCTTATCAGCAAGTAGACCCTACAAATAGAGCCCCAGTCCTTTGAAACTATTACACTGACAGTTTTGTTTCAGAAAGAAACAATGGTTCATAAGAGAGTTAAAATCTTTGGGACAGGTATGTCAAAACCAGGCAGGGACGGATGAATCTGCAAGCTCATATAAAATGTGCTCTGTCAGATCGATGTAGTCGCCTCCTGTCAAACTTCAGCGTAGATCAGGACGAAATAGTCTCAAGTTATTCAACTTAAGGCATGCTTGATTCAATAACTGCCTGAGGTAGACAAGTGAGGTATATTGTGTGAATTATGAAGGTGGCTGTGGCTGATGTGGAATGTTTTCAGTCCATTATTCGGTCTTTTCTTCCTTCTCATATTTCAAATAGAGCTTAGCTGTTTTCACAGCTGAGGAATTTTGTTAAAATTGGATCAAAAATGTCTTTATACAGATCTTGAGCTATTAATAAATACTTTGACTGTGTCATGTCTAGTTTATTTTGAGTCCGTCTTAGGAGCCGGTTCCTAACCTGGGGCCTGGGCTCCCAATAATCTCAGAGGGAGAGCTGGGCTTTGTGTGCTTTGAGGTTGTTAAAATTAGATTCGAATTCATGAAAAGTCATTACAAAACACTTTATGGATGATGTATTCTAATGTGGATAAAATGGTTCAAAAAGTGAAGGCTTCTTCACTCAAAAGTATCAGGCTAGTTATTCAGGCTATACTGAAATCAATTATTATTCTTTACAGCAATGTATCACTTGGTGGATAAACTCGTGCTAAAGCAAGTCAGGGGAAGAGCAAAAACATCTCCATCAAGGAAAGCTCTCAGAGTTGGACTTTGTGCACCTGTTATTTGAAGAAATGCAGTCTAGTTTTGATAAACAGCCAATATGCTATAGCCATCAGAGCGAACCACTACACTGGTGGCCTCCCTTGCCAACTAGCCCTGCCTGCAGCTCACACCTTGTTCTCCTCAAATGGCACTGGTGCAGTCGTTTCATAATGAAAGATGGACCTGCCTGATGACTGACATGGAATCTGGCCAGTCCATTATCTTTGTAAGGTCAATTATTAGTCAGTTAAAACTATTTTCCATATATCATGGTTTAATATAAGAAAAACACTTGTGACCAGCATTCAAACAGACACAGACATCAAAACGATGGAAGCAGTGAATTGCTAAAGCTGTCATTATGGTCTTGACTTATCAACCATTTCTAAAAACGAATGGTTTCTTTTATATGCAGGATGTCTCGGGTTAAAATCCTGGACAAGCCCCCAGTTCATGTTACAACCCAGTTTGTGAGGATAAAAACTGTAAAAACTGTTTGGTTTATCAAGGGTTATTTATTAGCAATTTCAATTTGTTGTTAATCTCAGAAGTCTACTGTATTTGCTGCAATTTCGTCTTTTTAGGCAATTATTAGCAGTGCTACGTAGGAAAACGCCTACCAACCTCCATCACTTTTTGGAGTCCCCAGTGTAAAAACACTGGGACTTTTCCTCACAAAAACAGTTGCAAGACATCCATTTTCTGTGATATTGTTTCAATATGATTCATTTTGATTCAATTCAGTTAAAAAAAAAATATTTTTCCCATGAAGGGGCAATTCAAGTCATTTAGAGCAGCAGCATTACAAAAAGCAAAGAGCAGAAGTCTAACAAAAGAAAAATGGCAAAAATAAAAAAATATATCTTAAGAAAATATCTAGATACATTATATCCCTGCATGCCTATATACAAAAGTGAACACAATAAACAATTTTAAATACAGTTCTCAGATTTCGGTGGTAACAGCGTTTAAACCAAAGTGTACAATTACAATAAAAATTGAAAGCCAAGAATATTTGTAGTGCAATGAGAAGATTTCAACTAAAATAAACATATAAGCAGGGAAATGTGGAATGGACTAATACTGGGTAAACAAAGCAGTTGTAGAGCAAAAAATAAATTTAGCAATAGAAAGTACAAACAGTGGTATATAAAGTGGACTGGGAAGAAAAAAAGTGTATTCGTGCAAAAAGGGACTGTTGAGTGGTCATCAGAGTGACTCTGTGACTGTTGCTTTATGCTTTGGTCCAGTTGAGTTTTCGAGCCAATTACTCCAGCTACAGTCATCTACAGGCTTCTGTTTCACTTTAAAAACTCACACTGCAAAAAAGTCTTTCGCTTTTTGTCGTATTACTCAGTACCAGTAGCAGCAACAACTACAGAATGTTACCTTTGACAAACCTGGTGAAGTGCTGGTTTCTTGCTACCCACTGGTCTACACAGTTGTGGAGGCAAATAGTAATGGATAAGGGGTTTTTTCACTGAGTGTGATCCTCTTTATAGGGCACAGGTATCTTATGTTTTATTCAGAATCTTTCTAAAGACACCTTGTTTGTGCCTGTACTCCAAATGGTTCACAGGAAGCATTTAATTTAATTTGTGTACACCTGGATAGGTGTTTTTGACTGATTTTACCCAGAATTCTGGGGGGGGGGGGGGGGGCACCAGTTCCCAACCCAAGTTCTCACATAGTGAGCTCCTGTTGCCCCTTGATGGGGCTAAACTGTCATAGTTAGAAACAAGTGAGGATGAGGAACTGCTAAAGAGTTAACCATGCACTGATGGGGATAGTCCCAAGGAAAATCAGGGATAAAAAAGTGTGTTCCAATTAGTGAGCCATCAGTTCAGGGGGGAAATGTGGCATAGCCACTAGGTAGATAATGTGGAAAGAAGAGGTAAACATCTCCTAGTTAACGAAAAGTTAATGAGGGAAAAATGCCAAAAGAAGAAGGACAATAACCAGGAACAAACTACAATGTAAGTGTTAGTGGGTACTGGTAGGTGTTTACGTGTAGTTTTAGATTTAAGCCCAACACTGGAATCCAACTTACAGTTAGAGTTTGGACGATTATACTGGAGAAAAGGCTCATGTGACTTTTAATGTTAAGTTAAGAAGTCTGTTAAACGTAAGGATGCACATTAATATTGGCATTAAATTATTATCAGCAGATATGAAAATTCCAGCTGATATTTACAACTAATATTTTGCCTATAAAATCTGCCTTCATCAGCTGCTGATTCTGGGCATAGAAACAAATAAGTCTGTGGAGTTTTAGTCTGGATCCTCAGACCTACATATGCAGAAATCATTTTCTTTATTCATCATCATTTTACACACTTTAAAGTGTGTTTTAAGGACTAAAATGTGTTTGTTTGTTCCTCTTTAACTTTAAGCTGTTTTTCAGGACTGACGTTTTAGGTCTAAACTACATTTAAATATCCAATAATCCATACAGAGCATCCCAGTTAAAGGTGTTACATAAATATGCATTTGGTCAAGGATAACTGATAGTTGTGCAGGTTTAATGCCGCATTTACTGTGACAAAAGCATGACTCCATTTCATAATTGTGACAACAGGAGTGTGTGAGCTCTCATGACAGATTGGACCTACTAGTGTATGTGCAGTCAGAATAAATAAAAACGGGTCCTGCTGTTTCCAGTACAGGAGCAACCAGGCACCTATAGAGTCCTGTCATCTTTACATGCCAGGTCACCATGATCACCATGCTATTCTCAATTCTTGTTTCATATAGCAACATAATTCTTCTCAGTGCAAGGTTAGAATATCTACAGTGAATGGATCTGAAATCTTGACTGAATCAAGTTAGGACATAATTGGAATTTTAACTCAGGAACGGGACAATTAAGGGAAAAGGAATCAACAGTCAATGATAAAATTTGGCATAGTTGCTATGAAACAAATGAGGGAGGAGGAACCAACTACTAACTAACCATTAATTAATGAGTATGCAATGGTTCACACTGAGCTGAAAATAAACTATTTCTTGGCCATAAAATAATAATTAACAAAGGTTTAATTCTAAGTGAGTTCTCAATCTTTTGCTGTTATCAGGTTTGTTTTACCTACTGAGGTAAAATTGCCCTCCTCACAGGAGAAATGTAGCTGGATTTTGTTTCCCATATCAATAAAACTGTTCTGTTCCAGTGAGTTTACCTTTGTTGGCATTGTAGAAGAGGTTTCAAGCTCCCATCACTCAGTGTTTGGTCTAACCATCCTCTTACCCATCTTTGGATCCACATGAAGTATCGCTTCAGGCGGTGTCTACTGCCAGCTTTCTGATCCAGCAGCATCTTATCAATTCAAAAAGTAGTTGATAGTTTTTGATACTAAGAAATAAAAAAAAATGTAGCATTTCAAAAACATTTAAGAGGTATTTAAGTGCATATCTCCTTAGAGATGGTAGGAAAAGACCTGATGTATTACAGAGACAACGTCAAGGAGGAAGAAGTGTAACAAACACTGAGTTAGGAGTGCCCTCTTGTGGAGAAACATGTACATTGCAGTCCATGGCTCAGTGAGGCGGGAGGTTCATAGAGACACCGAAATCATACGTATCTGTATTTTGAACCGATTTTAGACCATCTTCTTTGCAAACAATGCCCCACACGTACTCATGAAACTCAATTAACTAAACAGAAAAAAAAGCTCCTTCATCGTATTCTCATCCCTCTGTCTCCCTTATGATAACTGGATTCTGCTTATAGAACTCCCCTTTTCCCTGCCTCTGTTATTTTGAAAGATTGAGACTTTCAATTGGCACTTTTTCATTGAAAATGAACTGGAAACCATTAGCCATCCAATTTCCAGTAACTGGCCTAAAGACTGACTGACTGACCCACAGACAGATAGATGGACAAAAGTATTTGGCCACACCTGTGAATGTTTGCATTCAGGTGTGACAGTCAGACCTGTTGTCAGGTGTATAAATCAAGCAAACCCCTATCATGTATTTTTGGGATTGTTTGGAGATTAAAAATTACTGGAAGTCAATCAAAGACAGTATGGAAAAAGTTTTGAGGGCTAAGATAGAATTTTGTTTTAGAATGATGTATTTGGGTCAGATGCCACCTCAAATCCGCTGTAACGACAAGTGGCTATGTCAGAGATCATCCTCATCAATGGACTGGTTTAATGTAACGCATGATATATCTGTGATGAAAAAACTGACTTTACCTTGAGATTGAAGAGTGATGTGTTTGAAGACTGTTGGAGAAGATGGATTGAGTTTTTAAAACCACCTAGATCAGATTTTAGGTAAGAAACAGCAGTAGCTGTACTGTAATTCCCCTGGTTCTCTGCTGCACGTTACTTTCATGATTATTTTGTATGTTTACTACACGTTTTTGTTCTTTTTCATACGTTTTTTGATCGGAAATGATGTACACCAAATTAGAATGTTCAATACTTGAACTTTAAATAAAAAGAAAATTAATAAATAAATAAAAAAAACACCTTTGCAATTACACAGTTAATGAAATTTCACTCCGGATATTCCACAATCAAATGTTATATTTTTAGAAAGTGAAAGCGTTTAGGAACAGCAACTCCACAAAGCTGTTACTATCAGGCATGTTGTATTTATTCCATAAACACAGAATAATTTCATTTTGTTTCAAATATACCAGTAGGTATAGTAGTAATGTGCAAAACCAGGTAACGCACAGTTCGTCTATCCACTTTTGTGCTGTCTCCTGACAAAGTAACTTAAGTCGATTTCTCCTTTAATCAATCAATCAGCCATCAGTCATGATCTAGCCGACCTTCCGCCTCTGATACCATCTCTGATAACATTTTATCACAACAGATTACCAAAAGACACTTTTAAATAATCCGTGCATGCGCAATGCAGGTCACAACGGCGGCAAAGCTTGCCAGTAGCCAAAGAGTCTCTTAAAGTACAAAAAAGTTCAGCAACTTACCGGCTACCTCTTCAGCTTCGTTTCTGCTTGTCTTCTCTCTTATTTCCAACACGTGTTTTCAGGTGCAGGAACAGCTCCTCACCTGCTTCTTCTCTGATGCTGTTGCGCTCCAGGTGACTTCGGACAGTAAAGAGTGGTCACTTCCGGTTTGCAGTTCATTCTTCTAATTAAACAATAGATTTTATTTATTCATCTGACAAACAATCTGTAATCTTTTAATTATAAAATTTTGAATTATTAGAACAATTACATTCTTTCAATTTTAATTATTGAAAGAATATTTTTACCGACAGATTTTTTAAAATCTAACTTAGACGTTTATGTGAAGATAAAAAGATGACACATTAGAAGTGCTGTGCATCTTCACTGGTCTCAAAGTTCCATAACGATTAGTATTATTTTGGCAACAAAACAGTACGCACAGATTCAATATCACCATGCATCACAATGAATCAGGATTAGTTAGCTACTTTTTCATCAGTGAAGACAAAAAGTCAGGTTAAAAAGAACAAATTCCTTAAATGTAGTGTTTACGAAATCTGGGGCAGCCTTCCCTGCGGCCCAATTTGAGACCTGAAAATCTTTTGGGGGCCACAAGAACCTCGATTCAATCATACATGAAAGTCAAAGTATTAATCTATTGTTTATTTCATAAACAGAGAATTTAAAAATGATTGCCAAGTTTTCAGAAACATTACTGTCAAAAGAAAGTGCTGGCATCATTGTTGAGTACAATTTACATGCGACCAGTGTTTATTTTGTGTAAACAAGCATCTGTAAAGTCATCTATATTTGCTTTTCTAAGATTCCTAAATTATTCTTATAATCCATACTCAGTACCCCATAATGACAAAGGGAAAAGGTTTTTTTTTGGCAACTAAAAAACTTAAATATGACATTGAAAAAAAGAACCCTTTGCAAACATACTTGAAACTTAGCTCAAGTGCCCCATTTCTCCCAATCTTCGCTGAGATACTGTACATTTTTTGGTCATAAACAACTTTTTAAATGATAAACAATTTGGACTTGAGATGAAACTAAGCTCTTTTGGAACAAGGACATGAATTCATCCTTCAAAATAAAAGCCCATCATAGACTTTTTGCAACATATTTTTCCAGGCACATGTCCACAAGCCACTGAAAATGGCTTTGCAGCACACTTTTGGGTCCTGACCCACCACTTGAAAACCAGGGAGCGAAGCTTCAAACAAATTGGAAGCTGTCTCTGATTTTTGGAGCAAAACAAGAGTTCTCAGGAGGATTTGCAAGAGACTGAATAATAATACACAAGTAGAGTGAAAGCAGAAGCTCTGAGAACATAGACTTTATTCATTTCATATAAAAATGACACAAAAATTGTTCAAATAAAGTTGAACAGGTGCTTCAGGTAATCTTCACAGGGACAAGAGCCAGCCTGCATCATAAACATGATCTCATAAATGTACACACGGAGGGAGCGTCAGACCTTCTCTACAGTTTAAATCTACCACATTTAAGACAAACCTGTACAGTAAACCACCAGCAGAGGCCGGGGTAAGCCCGGGACAATCCACTTCAACCCCTCCTTCCCCTCTTACTACATCCCTGACTCCTCCTCGCACTCCTTCTTTTTCTCCTTTTGGTCTAATTTTTTCTTTTCTTTTCTTCCTGACCCTCCGTGTCCCTGAGCCCTCCTCCTCTGATTGGTTCCAGACGTGCCACTGAGCTCTTCTTGCCGACTCAACATTCCACAGCTGGAGACTGCACACACTCGAGACACGCGCACTCGCACACACTCCCTTCCCCCCCTCTATCTTAGTCCAACTCACGGAGCAGAAAAAGCAGGGTTTTTTTCACAGCAGCTCAGTGAAACCCTAAAAGCCTCAGACTGACACAGCTCCAAAGCATTCCTCTGTGCAGGAAGACAGAAATACGTTCAGAAGAAAATGTTCAATGACAAAATGACTGAAAGATGTGGCCAAGTGCGAAATATGAAAACATCATCGATTGAGAGCTGAATGAGGTTTTTATCTGAAGGAATTCACTTTTAAAACAGTCTTTGGCTCACTGTTATTCACATGAGGGATTCATTTCTTTGTGGGCAATGAGAGATTCAAGATTTTTCCTATAAAAGTAGGAAATTTCCAATTGTCTTAAAAAGTCACATTGAGTCAAAAAACATTAAAAGAGAGAATAGTAGTGATAAAATAAACAAGAGCAGTGAGCTGTGCTGTAAATACAGAAAACCTTTTCTTATAGTGCACAAAAACAGAATTATTGTCCTTAAAAATCACTAAAGCAGCTCCAGATGGCGGCACAAACAAAGGTTTGGAATCACAGAGAAGTAACTGTACTATAATGACTAAAAGAAAATGGATTACTAATACTAAGTCAGATGAAAAATAACTGTTGAAAGAACCGAACTGTAAGCAAGAGTATTTATGACAACTGTCAGCTGTCCTATTAAAGGAGCAGAACTTCGTAATGTAGTTGTAGCGTTCTGCCTCTGATGGTTTAAGGTCACCAGTAATGATGGTCCCTGTTACCTTCCACACATTCACATTTGGACTTCCTCCTCTACTCGTTTGGCAGCTGGCGCTGATGTGTCCGATGAGAGAGGAGGAGCAAGGCAGGAGCACAAAACCACACATGCATCATCAGTAACAGTTTTCTACAGCTGCACAGAAGATGACAAACCATGGAGAATGAAATCAATAACAAGTCAGAGTTAGGTAAATACTGTCATGGCAAAGAAAAAAGGGGAAAAAATTAATTTGGTCCTGAAGAAGACTGTGGCTGTAGAGGACAGAGACGCATAATTTAAAGTCAATCTGTGGCTGTGGCAGCTCCTCTGCTTTGTTAATTCAAATCATTAAAAAAAAGAAAATATACAGCGAGCAAAAATTCACTTTGGCACTGAGGAAGTCATTTCTTAAAACTGATTTTGGATTAAACTTTTCCAGCTGCATTAAAAATAAAACTCCCACATGATCGATTTACGGCCTTTAAAAGAAAGTTGTGCAAATGGAAGGATTTGATTGGTCTGCAGATATTGGTTGAATTGTCAAGTCTTCAATTTTAAAAACAAAATATCTGCTGCGCTCTACACAGCTCTTCAGCACTTTGAAAATCTTCTTTTTTTTTGGTTTCAAAAGAGACAACAAAAACATAAATGCCACAATAACAACAGCGTCAATCTCTCCTGTGCCAGGTCGGGTTGAGTCCACTTCCTGTGCTACTCTGGCTGCTCGTTCAGCTCCATGTCTGACACCAGGATGTTCTTCTCAGTCTGCTCAGTCAGGCTGGAGTTGGTCCGACTGTAGCGAGCCCCTTCATAGGAACCCCCGGACCCAACAGTTCGCCGTCGATACAGGTAGATTACACCGACAATCAGTGCCACCAGCACCAGGCCCGTCACCATGACGACAATCAGCGTGGGCAGGTGGTCATTATCCGCTAAAAACCGAAGACAGATGTCAGGGTTAGCAGAGAAATTCACATTCTGCTGTCTGATAAGAGAGAAGAATGAAGAAACTTACATATCGAAGGTTCAGGCTCAGTACCTAAGGAGGAAAGGAGACAATGATTAAAAGTATGCTGCTTACCAAATCATTGTACTGATCTAAACACAGAAATGAAAAGGCTGTCTGATATCATAGCACACCTTCCTCACCATCTTAATTTTTGCTGATTTTGTTCAATATATAAATATTCTTTTTAACCAGAAATCTTTTTAAGCCTTATTAAGAAGTCAAATGTATCATCGGGGCTGCCCCTGACCAAGGTCCCCAAGCAGAGTCTGTTATGAGGCCCCATACATTGCATGAGTGATCTGGACTTTGCCAAAAGACAATCCACAGTTTTCTGCCCCTGGTACCCACCACATCATCCAGTCCATACAGGTACCGAAGAGCACAGGGGCTAAGACTTGCCCCTATCTTCTCCCAGAATCAACTGTGAAGAAGTCAGAGGTGGAGCCACCAGACTTCACTCTCACTATAGAGTATAGGGCAGACATCAGCTGGATGAGCACACGTGGGATCCCGCTGAACTCCAGAATCCTCCAGAGGGTATCTACTCACCGAGTGGAACGCCTTCTGGAAGTCAACTTAGGCTTGCAACCCTCTATTGAGCAATCCGCTATTGCACAAACATTTCAGTTTGGTGCAATGCAAGATGGACTTGTCTGATGACTGACATGAAATCTGGCAAGTGCATCTGCTTTGCAAGGTTAAAGCCATCAGGTAGAAGACCATTAACATCTAGCACCTTATAATCTGTTGAGTTAAATTGTGAATCTACTTTTGTAGCACATAAAGCAACATCAGTTTTATCTTCAGACTGTTTCATAAGCATAAAACTCCACACAGGAGCTTAAACGTGGCTATAAATGATACTCTTTTCTTTGGTTGCTTCATCATTTAACAGTTTAATCTCCAACTCAACTTCCTTATCATCCATGTTCTGAAACTGTTTTCTCTCTACTATTGTGCTCTCTTACTGCGAGGTTTCTTGCAGATTACTCCGTGCGTGCGATTTCTGCAGGAGCCGGGTTTCCACAGGCCACTGTTGCTCTGGATCCAGAAGCAGGAGTTTGGAGACAAAACAGAAGAGGCGACGTCATGCCCTTCCCAGTTTGTATACGTCATCTCTGTGTCCTCGCTCCACACTAGACCTCTACCTGCAGCAGGAACATCATCACATAGACAGACAGTCAGGGCAGCTTCACACTCCAGAAGAACTAGTCTTTAGTTTTATCTTCAGGAGAGCTCATTTGTTATTCCATGCTCCATTTGAAACATCTGATTTGACATAACGGTTTACAATAATGGATTCAGTTGCTCTCATTGATTTTCCAAGCGTATTTTAAGGCATTTACTTAAATAACACAAGTTTAATGAGATAATTAAGTGCTTAAAAAATCTTGATGATGAACCTTCTTAAAAAGAAACAGTCTTAGGAAGCGTTCTGTAATTGTACCAGTCTAATAATTCATCCTTAAGTCAGTGTGGACATTTTTGCAAAGTTTTTGAAAAACTACATTTAAATGTTCATCACATTAACAACAATGGATGGCAAAACTTAGAATTCAACAAAAGTAGTCAAAAGGAGAAATTTATCTATAATTAGAGTAATATAATAAAAGAAAAAATAATCTGAAAATAAAAATTTGGTTCAAAATATGTATGACACTCTGAAGGTTAAATTAATTTGCTGCGATAAAGAAAAGACAGATGGAGGTGACGATGTTCCCTGACCTCTCACACTGATGCCCAGCCAAGCCCCATGTGCTTGTTCTGTGTAGCTCTGGATGTGTTCCCAAACAAATCCATTTTCTGTCTCATCCAGGATGGAGAGAAGTTCTGCTCCCGCTGGAAGAAAGAGAAGAAATCAGAATTTTTAATGAAGGAAGGTAAGAATGATGGTGGATAATTGAAAAACACTAAATAAAGGCTTATTAGTGCATTTGGTCAGTTGTGTTTACAGGGTTTAGAGATGTTATTCTAACACTGTGTCATCGGTACACGAACATGAGTGAGTGTCATACTTAGTTCTGTTTAAATTCATTCGGACATTTAATATCTGTAACACCTTTTTATGTTTTCTGGTGGAATTACAGATAAAAAATAAGCGTTATAAATAATGAAATATATGTGATCTTAGTTGTTTTAATGAAACTTACATGGCATAAATTGGTTCTTATTTTTATTGTGAGCCTCATCACTGATGAAATTCACTCAGTTATTCAATATTTATGATTATTTCAGTTTTTTGTTGGAATTGTAAGATAAAATTGGTGGTACCACCATTACTTATCCTTACAGTATTCTGAAATTAGTCAGGTCTGCCTCTAAAGGAGGTCAGAATCTAAAGGCTGCCTCACCATGTCTTGTAAAATTATCATTTTATATTTAAAAAAAAGTGTTTTAATGTGCAAGCAAATACTCATTAGGCTCTGTATTTGTTCATTTTTCATTATTGACATCTTAATATGTGTACACTTTATGATTTATGATTTTTGTTTTTATCGTAGATGGGCAAGTTACAACATATGGTGACTTTGTTTACCTTTATTGTTCCAATAATAATGACTGTTTATTTGTCAACCAATATTATAATAGGGTTTAAGAATTTCTTAGCTTTCAATGAGGGCCCTATAAAGGGTTATAAAACAGAGGGAGACATGTTTTCAGACATGTTGGCACAACATTTCTGCCCCATTTTTCTCTCTGTTGCTCACGTCTAGATGGACAAGGAAAGAGGAAAGAGGGAGATGACAATGCATCAGCAATGTCTGACAGGAATATTTCTTTGATTTTCTTTCTTTCTTCTCATTAAACATTTTATCAGCTCAGGCTCATCAACACATGGTGACACACTTATGTTTGTCATAATAAAATGTAATTCTCTGGCCCTTTCATTATGTTTGTCATAATAAAAGGGCCAGAGAATAACATTTTATTGGACTCAGAGTTGACAGCAAGCATGGGATACTGTGGGATGCAAAGCAATGTATTATGCTCACAGGCTGTTAGGACATGGTGTGAGTATTCAGTTCAGTATCGGGACTTTTTTGGTCAGCATTTCAAATCTAAACAGTCTGAACGGTGAATGAGTGACTGAAACCTTTTCCTACCTTTATTACAGGATGTTTGTGCATCCTGCTGCAATTTAAGACTTTGCAGGTTGAAGGCGTAACAGTGGTTTCTAAAAGGCACCCATGCCCACTGTCCCAGAGAGTGTGGACACTGGCCTGGGTAAATCCACTGGTGAACCACAGGCTCATCTGACAAGAAAAAACAGAGATTATCACAGTTATTTTCTCATATAGTGGGATTAAAGATAAATTGTCTGGGTTTAGATAAAGATATCTGTATTCAAAACAGTACTGTTTACTGTTTCAGGTAACTTGTTAAGTATAACAATTGTTAGTTCTGGTGTTAAAAAACAAATTCATACCACTTATTTTACAGATAGCAGCATCCAGTTTAGCATCACAAGGAGTCATGGTCCACTGCCCGTTAGTAGTCATATGACCACAACCAGCTGACTGATTGGGCTCCCCGTCTCTCCAATTTGAATATGACACGTCCTCCTCACCATGCCACGCAAAGCTGCGTCCCTGAGGAAATAAAGTTTCCCTTAGAATGGAAATCACTGCTTTTTCTTTGAAAATCTAAGAATGAATTTTAATAAGAGATCTCTTAAGAGACAGAGGGCTCACTCCGTAGTTGTAGAGGGCAATCCAGGCTGGCCGCCGCAGGCTGTTGATCAGTAGCGTGAGATAAGCCTGTTGGAAGGGATCCTTTACTGTTGCTAGGGTCCCATTTAGAGATTCACAGAGGTGCAGAGCACCTGTCCAGTCAAGACGCTTCTCCACAACTCGGTAGGTCACTCCACCCAGCTCGACAGGTTTCGACAGAGAGGCAGGAATGAAAGCTGGGGCTGGAGGGCGATCTGGGTCTGAAGAAATCACAAAATCAGACAGGTGGTTAAGACAACAGACTTCTGTATAAATGCAGCACTCAGTCATTAGTGAAGCACTCATTTGATGTCACACCTTGTCCTCTTTGACAGATGTAGCCATGACTCTCCATCTCGCACGCTCGAGAAGCCCACATGCCAGTGTTCTTCTGTGGATTCCCATGAATCATCACCACACAGTTTCCCTGAGAAGAGATGGAAATTGTCATAACGGAACACACTGAAAACAAAAACATGATGTGACGCTGAGAGGTGAGTGTGATGGATTACCCGGGTTTTGTTGTGGTGGGGTCCGCTGTTGTCTAGTGGCTCTCCAGGAGCCCAGTTGGTGTAGCTGAGCAGGCCAGGCTGGGCCCACTGAAAATGACCTTTGGAGTCTGAGGTCAGGCCCACCCAAAGGTTACAGGAGGCATTGTGAAGCAGGGTGGTGACAAAAGCTGCGAAGAGGAGAATTGATCGCATCAATGTGCAACATGAAAGTCTTATGCAACTCTAATGAACAGAATCACGAGTAAAGGGAAATACAGACAGAGGTATCTTGGCATCCAGTATTATTACCATGATGGAAGAAGGCTGGGTAAGTTTTATAAACACTTCTGATTTAAATTAACATCTGAAACTGGAAAAGTTATTTAAGAATAAATACACCAGAAAGATTAAACAAAGCTGACTTGCACCTCTTCGATAGAATACGTGTGATGGCTATAAAGAGGCTGAAAACAACAATATTCATCTCCACTGAAACTAAGGCATCAAGAAATAAAAATATACAGTAAAAACCAATGAACTAATGAGAGTCATGAGATGCTACAAAAATTCAAATCTTGCCAAGTGAACAAGTCTGATTTCTAGTCAAAAGCCACATTCACACGATATGTCCAGATAAAGCCCTCATTTCAAGAAGGCATGGAGGCCAGGATTATAATTTTGCTTGGGCCTGTTAATATCAAAATTTAAAAGAGTGTCCCCTTTCTTGAGGCTACTATTGTCTACATTTTTTCACAATAAATGCTGGAGATGTTTCTTTAAAACATCTAGCCTATGATACCCTTCATGAGTCATATATAAATTTATTCATTAGTGCGAGTAAAGTTATTAATTGCCCAATGCAAAAATATGATCTTTATTTTAGAAGCATAAATACATTTTCAGAACAATTCTTAACTTCTACGTAGCCAATGAAAAATCTTCTCTTACTATTTGTTTAATAACTATTTTCTGTTATTATTATTATTATCTATAAAAGGAGAGAGAGATTGAGACTCTGCATCTCCATGCCCAATGAAAACACCAGATAATGCATGCAGAGCAGAATTATGACGATATCCTTTACTCAAATATAAAACAGAAAATTTAACTTTTATACTCGTCTAAACGAGTCAACCCAACACACTCCATAACAAAGCCCTGACCCTCAGAGAGACAGCTGAGTGTCTCCCCCTCAGACAGGTGGTACAGAAACTATTTACCTGTAGGGTCCTCAGACACGACACTAACTAGCTTAAACCAAATTATTCAACAACCGATAATAAATATTTAACTTAGTGATAGATAGAATGCTTTTTTCCCTTAATATGGTGTGATCAAATTAAAATTGCTGGCCCCACTGGCTGATTTCTTTACTTACTATGACAATTATTCAGTTCTTTGTTGCTCTTTATTTATTTATTTATTTCAGTAAGACATCAATTTGGTCTTTTTTAAGTGTTACATGATACACTTTATTACAAATTAGACACAAACAATTTTCGAAGATTTCAGTTTGTGAAAAACAACCTCTTTACTGGACTCTTATAAGGTAAAATAGCACACTACTTTATATTAATCAACTCACAATAATCTAATTTACCAGCTAAAGCAATAATAAAATTAGTATCCCTACTTAGTTTAAGAGGAAAAGCTGTTCTGGGAAATTTTGTTAAATTGCATGTCAATGTCTCTCAGACAAAAGTGATGCTTACTGATTGTTATACATTTATTTATGGCATCACTGTGGAGACTGTTCCTCTTGGAAAAGTGAAGAGGATTTACTGTAGAGAAATTCTTTGAAAAGTGATATATCTGTGTAATATTTAGCTTAGTTCCATTAAGCTGAACAAACTTGGTAAAAATACAGCATAATATCTATGAGTAGGCCTGTCTAAATTGGTGTTCAATCACTTGAATAAATAAAATTGTTTTATCTTTCTTCTTTACTTTTTATTAACTTCAACAAAGCATTTTATTCATACATATGGAGGGTCACAAAGTCCGCCATCTTGGAATTTTGAATCTAGCTTTTTTCCATAGTACCACAGAAAGGACAAAATAATACACATTTTCTGAACAATAAGAGGTGAGCAATCTAAAATCAGACTTGTAAACGTTGCTAAAATTTCCAGTTTTACATACTGCACCTTTAAAAAATTTTACTCTTCCTTTACTGAGTCCATTTGAACTTTTGCGATGACATGCTGGCTTGGTAACCTTGGCATTTGGCAACAAAGACAGGCTGGGAAATACTGTGAAACTTTGCTGAAAGATAGTTGGCACTGACTGAAATTATCTCACACTGTCACACAGAAGGCAACATCCCTCCTAGATACCTGAGGTCATTTGTTCCATCCATAAGCTGTAGGCACTGCTGATTTTACACATACTGTTTATTACAGATTGTTGGAATTGTGTCTCATATCTGACTGCCTGTCTAACATGACAAAACCCATGGAAATTTGTGTGTATTCATGTATTTGTGTGTTTTTATGGCATGTGTGGACTACTGTTGCAAAAAATTACCCCTCTGGGGCAAAAAAAACCCCATTTCCAATCCAATCTAATCCATTCATTGACTTGAACTGAGTGCACCACCTCCTCCCTCTCTGGCGTCTGTCTGTTTTCCGCTGTAATTACCTTCCTCCAAATGATTGGACACCACTGCCAGCACTCCTCCCTGCATTTCACATTTCAACTTGGCTGCAGACCACGTGGCCTTGTCGGGCTGATCAAACACTCTGAAACACTGCAGAAACACCAGATCTCATTGCACACATCATGGAAGATTAAATCTAATGCATTCTTTAAAAACTCAACTGTTCTATACTGCTGGTGTTGTAGCTCTACCTTATGCTGATAGGAGGACCATCCATCGGGACAGCCTGAGGGTGGATGGGGAGTCGATGGAGTTGGAGGGATGGTGCCCGTGACATTTACCCTCTTACAGATGTAGGGCAGGTCAGAGCGGCACTTCTGATCAGACCAGTCCGCTGTTTAGGAGTGTAACATAAGGGTCATTTGTAAGTACGGCCTCTGATTTAGTCACTTCTTCAGTCTTATTTTTGCCTTTTCTGACCTTTGCTGACTGACAAGTGGATACATTTGCGATCCCGGCTGAGAGCATGTGGCCTCCCAAGGGCCCAGGACACGTAATTGAGCACAGAGTGGTCGGACCAGCGGAATCGGCCATCGTTTTCATAGGTGTGAAGCCCCAGCCACCAGTTGTCACCCTCTACCCTAACCATCTGAAAGTGAGAGAGAGATGCTGTTGAAAAAAGTATGTTGAAGCCACAGGCACAGAGGCGCACGCACGAAAGGTTACCATGCAGAATACAGACACAGCAATCACACAAGTTTGTACTTGTGAGGAATTTCTGAGGGTTTGCCCTCATTAAGCTGGCAGGATTTGATCAGCTCATACAAACTGTGATGAACTCTTTGATAAAGTTTGCAGTGCCTTGCGTAAAGTGTTTGCCAGGAAAGCTTCTTCCTCGGCGGAGTGGACCGAGGCCAGCGAGGAATCAAACCAGGAGCAAATCCTCTGGGCCTGGTCCCAAGTGGTGCGGTGGTCAAAAAATTTATATTCAGCCTCCTGGAAGCCAATCCACTCTGGTGAACTGGTGCCTGACAGATGAGAGAATAGGGAGAGACGGTCATGAGAGAGAGCAGGAAGGGCTTGAAATAAGCCCTTAAGAAATCATTTAAGTATGCAGAGAAAAGTTCAAAGCAAAGAAGTAAGACTGACTGACCTTCAGAGACTTCTGGCTCCTTCTCAACACTACCTAAAGATACACACACAGGAGGCAGAGGAGAGCTCATGATGTACAAAATCAGAGAAAATTTGTTGAAAAGTCTGGTGAGACTCTTATCAGAGAATGATGCTGCAGGAGCTGAGTTGTATTTCTAAAGTTACATAGTAAATGTTCAAATAGAGTACAAATGGTCCCATGATATTGTACCTCTGGGGATTTTGCAGATCCAGTCCAACTCTGAATCACAGTGCATAGCCAGCCAGGTCATAGTGCCCAAATCTGCTGCAGCACACTGTCGGATGTTGTAGTAGTACCGGCCGAAGTTCTGGTACGTTAACTGACACATACGCAGAGAGTAAACAGGTTGTGATTTTTGCACAGCATCCTCTGCATTTTGGTTACGTTTCATTTGAACTCACCTCCAAGCCGTCACTCCACTTCCAGCTGCCGTTGTCCATGGGGTTTCTGCGGTTCAGACCGATCCAAAACCAGTGCTGCTCGTGGTCCTCTGACTCCCTGTGCCACACGTCATTATAACCATTGTTAGCAGCGGCGGCGGCATCAACATCATTCTAATATTACATCACATGTCACCTGGTCAGAAGTGCACACCCACCCAAAGGCCTCATGGAGGACCTGCAGGATGAAGTGCTCCTCATCAGGGCCGCTGATGCTCAGCAGATTGGCTCCGTGTCTCTGGCAGAACAGGTGAGCCTGCAGCCAGCTCAGCCTCTGCTCCGTCTGGGACGAGTGAAACACCTGAACACGTGATAAAAATGGAAATACAGTCCCATTACAGAAGCAGCTGTTTAAATACGATGCACATTAGCTCTTCTGTAGGGCATTCTACAACCAAATGCTGAACTAAATGTGCAACTTAACACCTAAAATTTCATTGCTGATGCATTTTTATGATGTAGGCATCTTTACAGTGCATTAATGTATCTTTAGAATACATAAAAATGATAAAAAATCATTCTTCAGAGGCGTGCAGATGGTGGAGTGGTTTAAGGCGCATCCCATGTGCGTGGGCGGCCTGGGTTCGAATCTGGCCTGTGGCCCTTTACCGCATGTCTCTCTCCACTCTCTTCACTGTTTCTGAGTCTATCCACTGTCCTCCTCTCTCTAATAAAGGCCCAAAAATAAAATCTTAAAGAAAAAAGAAATCATTCTTTATATCAAAAATGTCAAACATGGGCTTATACGAGCAAGCCTCAGGTGGAGAATGGTCCTCCTCCTCTGTCATGGTCACACCATGCAGACAATCCACTGGCAGGAAAACTCCTCATCCACGGTTTACTGTCTTTTATATTGGATTTCACTAAAGAAAATAGGTCAGCAGACTTCAGAATAAAAGTCTCTCAGCTGGGAGTTCAGGGCTCTCCAAAAGAGGCCATTTATATTTTTCATAATATATTTGAATAAAACCTTTTGTAAAATTTAATATAATATAGTAATCCACACAAATATTTGCATTTTATTTACATTTTAATATATCAACAGCTGGCTTTGATGCCACAGAGCATCTTAGGTTGTCAAGATTGCGTGAGGCATTGATGCAGCCCTGCCTCTGGTGCAGGCACAAAGTTTGACACAAACACAAACACAAACACAAAAATAATTTGTTGGCAAATGCCACACTTCCCACTATCAGACATGCTGTCACCTGAAACCACAAAGAAGAGAGATAGAGAGAGTTGCTCCAAAAACACACTTGCTTCTGGCCAAAAGTGTGCCAAGATAATGTGGAGTAAACTTGTCGGTTGCTTTACTGACATATTACTCAGTCAAAACAGACCTCAGGATCATGCTGGATGTGCTTGTTTTGTTTCTCAGAGTCTACCAGACACAGACGAAGCAAACAGAAAATCAGACAAAGGATATGTCGTGTTGGAGATAGCAGTGTTTTCATAGTGCTTGCTTGAGTTTGTGAGCTAGTGTGCTTTCAAAACTAAATGAGGTCAAGAGTCGCTAGTTTTGTTTGTTGGACCCTTACTTTCATTTGGAGACCAGGATTTTTGGACTACAAGATGAAAAAGGCAGGCAAAACAGACTATGAGTTTGTATTTTTACTGTGTTTTCATCACACTAGTTTCTGTTGCTCTGTATCTAGGTCTGTAACTTAGACTTTGTTAGAATTTTGAGATTCTCCTCTCACTAACACTGTATAATGACCAGGTTAACATGACCAAAGTTACTTTATATTTCACATTGTTAGTAAACATGTCTTAAAATTCCAAAAGACCAGAATACGGCCCAGGAAAAAGGGTTAAGGTAATCAAGTGTTCACAGGGCCCTGAGTACTCTGGGGCTCCAGGTAATTGCCTGTCTTTGCCTAATGGTAAAGTGCACATCTGGTTCATACATATTTGCCAAAGTGGTGTATTAATTGCAGGGTGGGGAGAGGGGTGGGTGGGGTTTGGTGAGGTCATGATGTCTTTTGTTTATTTGTGTGTAAATCACTTTGTGTTGCTATGTTTTGTATGAAAAAGTGAACAAACTTTGTTAGATTAAATCCATTTCAAGGACACAATACGACATGTATAGACCGTGAAGCTGTGTTAAATTTAGCTCTGCAGAGGACATTTTTCAAAAATACCTTAATAACAACAGTAATCTTTGTAAAGATGATCACACCCACATCCACAGAGGTATAATTTGCTCAGATGTGGCTATAATGACCTGTGATTATTCTATAAATAATAGAGCTTATAAGACAAAGAGTGATTAAATATTAATGACATTTTTTATAGAGTCTGGTGTTGAGAAGCAGAGAAACTCTGAACCTTGTAACAGTAGCGCAGGTCGCTGTTGCTCTTCCAGCCACTGGGACAGGAGCCGCTGAGGCTCGGGGTGGGCTGAGGGACAGGAACGGGAGGCTCAGGGCTCAGAGACGTGTCCTGGTTCTGACGGCAGATGAATTTTGCCTTCGATGACGCACACTCCTTCACCTCCCACAAACCCGTTGCGATGCCTGTCGCCATGGTAACGCAGCCACCGTTAACACTGACTGTAAAGACAGAGAGGGAGCAAAAGAGGCTTTAGTGATGAAAAGTGTGGAAACTGTGGAGGGATGTGAAGAAAATAAATATGTGGAAAATGGAATTTGCCCTTTTTTATGAGGAAACTATGACTTGAATAAATGTTGGAACAAGGGCGATGTTTCCTGTGAAATCTATCTGTTAGTAAAGGACTGTATGACTGAGCATGATTAATGCATTAAATTGCCAGATTAGATAAAATCTACAGTCTGCTCTGATTCATTTTTGAGCTGTAGAAAACCTCCAGTGTGTATTAAATGGAGTTTGATTAACCCACTTACTACAGCTAAATTATTTGTTTGATAATCATTATTCTGCTAAATGTAATACATAATCATTTCAAGATCAGTTTCTTTCAAATATGATCTATGTGGGCAACCTGGTTGGTCTCGGTTCCAGTTGGTGTAGGACACTTCATCCCCGCTGAGCCAGTGGAAGGAGCCAGGGCTGCCCTTGTCCAGGAGGCCAATCCAGAAGGAATCACCGGACCGACCAAACACCAGGCTGCTGGCAAAGGCCTGCTCGAACCTTTAAGGGTTAAAAAGAACAGTTAAAAAGGCAGAAGTAACTGAAAACACCGTGAAGTCTTTCAGCCCCTGTGGAGAAGTGCCAGGGTGATTCTGCATAGTACACACCTGTTGGTGATGGTAACAAGGGCGGCTCCCTGGTCCTCACAGGATTTCCTGGCCTCGTCAAAGGTACGCAGATCCTCTCCTACCCAGTAACAGGAGGGGCTGTGCCATTTCCAGCCCTAAAAAGTGGAAGTTTTATGAGGACAGAGAAAATATTACATTTAAAAACATCTGTCTGAATTTGGGCAGTATAAATGAATTACACATGGAAGAAAGAAGAGTGAACAAGACCCATATCAGAGGGGGTAAAGATGTCAATGTGATTCCAAAGAAATATAACTATATGAATAGTCAAAGCAGAGTTATGTCCACTTATACCAGAGAGCTGTATCCTAAATGCAGAATAAAAGAACAAGTCCAGGCATGCAGAAGTAACTTTTCTTTGGCCTCAATCCCTCCTGCCAGCTCACGACTGCAGTTGAGGACGTGTACCGACGCAGAGTGCAGCCAGCACACAGGAGGTCAAAAGAGTTAAGATTTAGTGCAAGAATGATAGTGAGAGACAGTTCGTATACAGCTTTGTGAGAATAAGCCCAACCACAGGCTTTTTGCACAACCACGTTTGGCATCTAGACACAAACCTCAGAGATTATAGCTGCCGGAGAGGCTTGATGTGTTGAAACTCACGTCTTCTTAACACTTTCTCTTATCCTTACTTTCCCTGTCTGACAGGAATGGCATTAACGCTGAATCAGAGTGGGTGAACAAAACAGTATTGAGATGTATTTCTTTTTGAGTCAACTTATGTAGTGAGGATGGGTCTGCACAATATTAGAAAACAAATTTAAATGCAATGAATTAAGAAATAATCAAGTGTATATTGGCTTTCACTCAAAGTTCCTTTAACAATCTTCTGCTCTTTATGATTTCTACAATATTTGTGTTTATAACAAGTCCCTCCTAAAGGCAGAACAAATCTCAAGCTCAAGCTTTATCTAACAGCATCATAATCCTATCATCATTTATTATCATTTAACTCGTGTCTCCATCCATCCATCTTCTGCTTATCTAGGGCGGGGTCACATTGGCAGCTGGCTAAGCAAGTCAACCAAGATATCCCTCACCCAGCATTTTTCCTGCTCCTCCTGGGGGATTTGAGGCATTCCCAGACCAGATGGCATATATAATCTCTCCAGTGAGTTCTGGGTCTGCCCCGGGGTCCCCCCCAGGGTCTTTTCCCACTTGGATGCCCCTGGAAACCCTCCATAGGGAGTCATCCTGATCAGATACCCAAACCTCTGCAAGTGACTCCTTTCCATGCAAAGGTCAAGTGGCTCTACTTCAAGTTCCCTCCAAATGTTTTCCCTGAAGCCCTGAGTCTTTTAGGATGGTTAAAAGTATGTTGCTTAAAAATTTTATGATGGATAAATGCAAAAAGTGATAATCAGTTGGGCCTTACTGGTTACATGGAAATTAAATTCTTAAAGCCAAACTTGATAATATTCATAACATTTCATATCCTTTTTTTAACCATGAAGAACTTATGCACACATTGTAGTATATAAAGTACTTTTAACATTGCTCCAAACGTACAATTTCTAGCAATTTTCTCAATAAATCAGTATTTGTAACCCCATATCTGCTTTAAGTGTTCTTTCTTTAAAAGAATGAAGTAACTGTTAACCTTTACACCAAATTCCTACCCTTCCCATATAATGCAACATAAAAAATAAACATTAGACATTTTTGAGAGGCTTGATGTAATGTCTTTTTTTTTTGCACATTGGGTTAAGAAGAAACTGATGTAAACACTTATTTTTTCAGCTTGAACTGTTTCATTTTTTGCCTAAATTTGTTGGCATTTTAAAACTAAATTTCTGTTTATAAATGTGTAAAAATACTGCATATCTGGGGAACATCCCCCTGCACCTTTCTTTGTTTGGGCTTAACCCAAGCCGCAACCTCCAGTCCTGAAAAATGAAGCCAATGAGGAAGTGCAAAAAACTGCCACTTGAGGCTAGCTGCAGGAACACTGGAAGTCCCGTCTGAACACCTGTTAAAAAGCCGGTTTTTACACTAGAAATACACTGGTTTACAGCCTGGATCAAAAAAACAAACATGTCTCATTAGCTAATGTCTTCATGTGCCCTCACTGAACAGGGGGTGAATTTTTTTGTAACCACAATCGTTTTGATTACATTTAGATAAAACCTCACTGCGCAATGATTGGCACGTCTCATTTGATTGACAGATAGCTCAACAGGCGGAAGCTACATTTCTGTCAACCAGAATGCTAGCTAGCTAGCTGACAGGAAGTTGAGCTTAGTGGGTGGGCCGTTAGATTGATCCAAAGTTGGGTTGAGATTGCGATTTCTGTTTGAGTCTACTTATTGTAAGCAGACTTCTGATGTCACACAGGGTTTGTCCAATTCTTTCTACAGTCTATGGTGAAAACTGATACAAGAATATAAGACAATCATATAATACAAAAAACAATTTTGCAATAATGAAAACTTAAGGCCCCTTTAAGCAAAGTGCTGGAATTTTATTGAATATACTGATGTTAATTTCACCTCTTTTTCTCTCTTCTTCCCTTAACTTCTGTCCGACATAGACCTTCTGGCTCAACTTCTTCTTTGGCTAATTAACCCTTTAACCTAATTCATGTTATAAGGGCAACCATGAGGGGTCAGCAAGCAGACCCACAGTGAGTCATACTGGCAAGGAAATCTGTACAGAGCACCATTTTATAAAATAAGAAAAACTGATATTTGGAACCAGCAATTCCAGAATTAAATCACAAAAGTCAGGATGATGACATTTATTTCATATCAATATTTTTTCCTTCCACTAATCTAAATGACTGCATTGCTTTCACATTATTAAACAGAAATCCTGATGGTTCAGACTGTTTAACTTAATTCACTTTATAGCCTCACAACACCACAAAAAATCCAAAATGGTTACTGTGTATGCAGCTGTGGGGAATCATTTTTTAACTGGGTCAAAACATTAAACACTGTACCTATATTCACTGCTATCACCAACGGACAAACTTCAATAAGGCGTCCCACAGCAGAGGGACCAGACATCATGCCCACTCACTTTCTTTTGGTTCCCATTTTCATTGAACCATCCGCAGCAGCCTTCTGTGAGAACATTTACTTAAAAGGAATCAAAACTCCCAACATGCATCATAAGATAAGGCTCTACACAAATGATACACCACTCTTCCCACGAAACTGTCCTTTATTACCTCAAGAAGAAATAAAAGTTGTAGAGAAATTGTTCTGACAAACTGTTAAATGGAACAAATCATCCATACTACTATTACACAAAAACAGCTTGAATGTGGCAACAAACACAGCACAAATCCTTTTATCCTCAGTCGCACTGCCACCAAAAAGGCTTGATCCCCTTGGTTTTTGAAATTTTATCTTGGGACCTCCAAGAGCAACTAGGCTACCTGAGTGGTCAAGTTGAGATGTGGCAGTGCATGAGGTCAACAGGATATGCCGCTGCTTCTATTTAAAACCTTCAAAACCATCAATGACAAGTTAAAATCAATCTTAAACTTCACAGGAAGCCAAAACCAGAAGCTAGGATGGATATACTTTCAGATATGTTTTCATACTTCCTCTTTCTAGTGAGGAGACGAGCCGCAGTGTGATGCACAACACAGACAAAAAGAGGACAAGTTTAAACCAGCATTCAAAGAATTACAGTAATCCAGCCTTGATGCTACAAAAGCATGAACTGCTCTTTCAAAGTCATCTTTGAAAACATTCAATTTCATTTTTAGTAGAAGTCTTTGCTGGAAAAGGCTGCTTTTAACCACAGAGGTTATCTGCTTGTCAAATTTAAACAAACTGTCAAGGATAACACCCACAAACTTACAGTTTTTAGCAGCTAATGGTCATGTTTGTCTGTCTGAATATAATCACCTCAGTTTTATTTTCATTTAGATTTAGAAAATTTAAATCCATCCAGGCTTTGAAGTCTTTAAGGCAGATCAGCAATGACTGCATTGAATTTTCACAACTGCTTTTAAAGGCAGATAAATCTGAATATCATCAGCAAAGCAGTGAAACGAGAAGCTGTGATTTTTTAAGAATAAAACCCAGGGCCTAAAGTGGATTCTTGTGGGAAGCCATGTCTGAGAAATAGTCTCCTCACTGGACTGAGAATGGTTTAGTGAGATAAGGCTCAAACCATCTGAGGCCAGTGCCTTTAACTGCAGAGTATCCAGCATCAAGAGAAAGTAGAAGATCATTAGACTCTTAGCAGGACTGTTTCAGTATTGTCCACTGGAAGTGGGCCCATGGGGGCCCTTTTTCATGTAATGTTCACTTGAAGGGCACCAGAGAGGTCTCTGTCTTTTTTTAATCCTTATAGGTCAACCTAGTGGGCATTTTTTCAATTTTGTCCATGTGCAGCGCACCATGGAGGGCGACTTGTCATTCTTTTTTAAACCTGAAGAACATTAACGGTGGTACACTGTCAATTCTGCCTTCAAAGAGAGAAACCTAGAGGGCACTTCCTCATGTTTAACTTCCTATAGGGAACCACATTAGAACCTATCCAAAGGGCCCTATTTAAATGAAGAAGCCTTAAGCAGCAGCTGCATTTTCTCTGACACTGTTTGACACCCCTTTTTTATCCACATATGAAATGAATATCATAAAAATCTTCTTAGGAACTATAAATCAGACATGCACTGTTGCAGAAACTATAAGTATGGCAGCATTACATTTCTGAATCATGACCAGAGCACAGGATGGGGTGTATGGTTCTGGGATAACTTGGTGTCATGTTGCTTAAAATGTCAGCAGGCTTTCTTTCATTGTTATTTCACATGTTGTGAGAAGTGAAATCATCTGCACTGTCACAGGGTCCTGCAGCCTGTGCCATGCCAAATGACCCCCGTCACATTACCACCCATGATGCCTTGCTCCCCAGGGGAAAGAGGTAGGGGATTCATTTTACCAAACAAACGCTCTGTCCATTAAAAGATCTTTGTTGAATGTAACAGCTGAGAAACAGCACGACTCTCAACCCCATAGATCAACACTTCTCAGAAATATGATACTGCTTAAGGGAGGAGGCACACAAAGACACAGTAGATTTCTTTTCTCACTATAATAATCAAGCACAAATTACCAGAAAAAAACACTGAACTGTCCACTTCAACAATCACAGCGTGGTCAGGTAGAGAGGGGTTGGGTATGAGAGTCTTTACGTGTCATCTGGAGAGAATTACAGTCTGTAAAATCACAGGCAGATCTAGATGGATGCTCCAGATGGGATTTAATTCAGCATGTGGGCACAAGTAGTGTGCATGATAGAACATTTCTGTTTTATCTACAGTAAACAAAGATACAAACAACTTGTCTTGATGTGAATGCCTTAGAGAAGCACAGTTGTTTTGTGTTTAAGGCAACAGAGCTGCAGAGCATAGGGACTCAGCCAAGAGAGGGATGAATGTGTGTCTGGGGTTGAGTGTAGTAACCCTCTCTGTCTTAAGGGAGTGATTTATATTACAGTTAAAGACTAGAGGCCGTCTGGAGGGCCAGTGGAGGGGTTAGGGTTGAGGGGAGCTCTGGGAAAAGGGTTAATGTGAAGAGATAGCTGAAATATTCTGAATAATAGACTGTCAGATACAGCAATAACAATACTGAAAACCTGAATGGAGTCTTTATGGATTAAAAACAAACATGTATATCTAGTTAAGGGGAAGCGGTTCTCAACTGATGGATCAGGACCAAAAAATGGGTCACAGAGCTGTTTTCAATTGTACGGAAGGCCTAAGGGGACATACATCAATGTATTTTCTTATAATCCATTTTACATTTATTACAAACAAACTTTGGTTGTTTTCCAGTGTTCTGAGCTCATTTATCTCTTTATTTAGGGACAAAAAAGCTGGTTTTCCCATTAATCTGGGTTGATTTCTCATGCATGTATGCATGCATGTTTTCCTCCAGCTTCTGGACTGATCTGCTCTTTTTGTTTCATCCTGTCTGATCCGTCATGTTTTGCTCCATCTACGGTCCAAACTGAAACATTTTTCATTAAAGCATAGTCAAACCCCAGATTTTTAGATGAGGCGCATCTACCCTCGAATTAAAAAAAAAAAAAAAAAGCTTTCAGAAGGAGGGTTGATAAGATGCACCAACTCCCTCCTTCCTTTTGTCCCTTTTCATTCACGGTTATTTATTAAATAATAGTGGTTGGAATATTTCTGATATTTGTTCAAAAATTTCCATTAAATAGATGATGGTGGGTACTCCTGGCGAGACCAGTTGAGAAGCACTAATCTAAAGCATAAACTATAAAAGCCAAGCAGTATATTTAGCATGCTATGAAAGGAAAGAGTCATACTTGTTTGCAGTCTTGATGCTGTGGTTTCCCATCACTCTTTGTTCCCAGTTTCTTGCAGATGGAGGGCAGAGTCAGATTACAGGGGCTGTCATCCCAGCGGCCCTCCTGCTCAAGTAAGCAGCACACAAACACAGAGAGAGAACACAGCTGGTAAATATATACAAACCGAGGAGACCGGCTGACAGTGAGAGTCCATTACTGCAAGGTGATTAAGACTCCAGATATTTGGGGGGTCAGTTAGAGGCTGCACAGTCACTCACAGCTCCCCAGATGGAGACACAATCTTCCGGGGTGTTGCGGAAGTTATTAGGTTCAAACGGGTGCCAGTAGGTGAAGATGACAGGCGTGTGGTCGGTCCACTGGAAGTCCATTTGCATATTAGTGTCGTGGAGTCCGATCCACAGCTGGTCCACATCTGAAAGGAAGATCCAGCACATGGCCATGTTAGAAAAAATAAGTAAAACCAGCAATAGAGGTTAAAAAAGCTTACTATTATACAGTTAAACATGTTCACAAGTTTAATGCTTAAACTGGAGCAACTCCATGGCCTAAAAACTTTCATGTGTTTCTTTTCACCTCAGAAAAAGGCAGGAGCTGCCTGATTTCCACTACTTTTGAGCTTGCTCTAGAAATGTGGGCAAACAATGATGCAAAACAGCTGGAAAAACATTTAACTGAGTTCATTTCAGCCTTTTTCTTACATATGTTTCCACAAGTGCAATATGGGTAGGGCAGAGCTGAAACATCAGGGCATTTTGCTCCAATGCACTGAAAATAGTAACACGAGTAGAATTTAAACGTATTCGGATAGCTTTGAGTGTGTAACCTCTTTGTGAACCCACTGCGCTTCAACATTAGTAACACACACTCCTATTCTCCTGTTCTTCTACTTTCTCTTTGTTTTTTTTCTCTCCAACACTTGTACAAAAATATATAAAACCCTGATTTATGCCTCCTGAAGAACAGAATCAATTTTTTAAAATATTTCTTACACTTGTTGGTGCTGTTTGTAACAAAAAGAGAACTCCCTCTGAAATGCAGTTCAGAGGGAAAGAACAGTACAGTCAGTAAGTCACCTTTCTTCAGGTTGTTCAGGATGAACTCCAGCTCAGGTAAGGTGTGGATGCTGACCAGGTTAGCCTCCATTTTCTGACAGGTTTTCTGAGCGGTGTCCCAGTCAAGTTTTTCTGACGTCAGCTTGTAGCAGCCTGCCTGGAAGGCCTGCCAGCCCACATCACAATCGTATTTCTCATCATCCGCCCACGAATCTGTAGGTGTGAGAAGATGAAAGTCTTTAGACTTTGCATAGGACGTTAAGTGATGTGCTAATTAATCTATTTTAGACAGTGCTGTAAAAAAAGATTTGACCCTTCATATTTGTCATCATCAAACAAATTTTAATACTTCATTAAGATAACTCAAGTAAATAAAAAAATAAGGTTTTTAAGTGATGATAACATTTATTAAGGAAAAAAAGCCATCCAAACCTACCTGAAAAGTAATTGCCCATTTTTGTCAAATCATGAATTAAGTGTGATTAACCACATATTTTCTTCCTGAGACACACCCAGCCCTGATTACTGCCAAACCTGTTGAGTCAAGAAAACCCTTAAATAGAACCTATCTGACAAAGTGAAGTAGGCTAAAAAATCACAAAAAGCAACACACAAATTGTAATTTGGAACAATGGTGAACCTTCCCAGGAGTGGTTGGCCTACCAACATTACTCCAAGAGCCCATCGATGACACATCAAGAGCATGGGTCTCAAACTCACGGGCCAGTTGCGGCCCACAGGAAGATATTTTGTGGCCCCCCACTTGACATCAAAGTGTAGTGTTTGTGTGGCCTGCGCGTTAATGCATGCACAAAAACACTGCAGCTTTAAAGCCAACAAAAAGCTCAATTTATATCATATCCATAATATGAATAAGCACTGAGAGATAAGAACAAGAATTCAGAATAGTTGCCTTAATCCGATCACTGATGTGACAGGAAGGGTCAGAGATACGGACTGGAGTTTAAATAAGTCTATCGAGGCATCCAGAGGTTTTTGCCTTGTAAAACCAAACTTCTCCTGGTGACAAATGTTTTCCCTGCATAATTGTCTGTCAGCCACAAATGCAGACATCGTATCTCGCTTTGGTGAGCGACTCGGTTCAACCTCCCAACAGATTTAATCCCTCACAGGCTGTCCTATGACATGAGAGGTCAGCATGTTTAGTCTTAATGCAGCACAGAGATGCCCCGGTCATCACGCGTGCAGGGATGTCAGGGGGGTTCAAATAGAGTGGACATGCAGAAGAAAGGCCTCTCTGGACTCTGTGCACTGATCCCAGGTCAGGTGAAATAAGGCTCGGATCAGGTTTTGTGAACAGGTTGCTGTTTTAAATCCATAAACAGTCATGTTGAATGTAAATTTAATGAATATTCCAGTCTTGTAAAATCATCATCAGTGGATTCTAAAAACATTAAAATCTGTTAAAATTGTCATATGTTACAAGGACAGCATATTTTTGCCTGGTCTGTTTAGATTACTTGTAAATAAATTCTCTTTCTAAAGTAGCAAATTAAACCATTTGTGTGCAAACATGCTGCACTCATTAAATGGTATCTGCATCTTATATTGGATCATTTCTCTTTGTAAACATTACAGCAGCCTTTACATCAGTCTTTGGTCATATTGATATTGCTAAAAATTTTCTGGCCCAAAGGATGTCTCGTTGGAGCAAATCTGGCCCCCTACCCTAAATGAGTTTAAGACCCCTGATCAAGGGGTCAAAAAAGAACCCAGAACATCATCTAAAGACCAGCAGGCCTCACTTGACTCAGTTAAGGGCAGAGTCCCAAGGCCGAAACCACTGCTGACCAAAAGGACTCAAAGGCACGTCTCACGTTCGCCAAAAAAAACATCTTGAGGATCCCAAAGACTTTTGGGAAGATATTCTGTGCACTGAAGACACAAAAGTTGAAATATTTGGAAGGTGTAAGTCCTGTTATACCAAGAGTCAAACATGGTGGTGGTAGTGTGATGGTCTAGGGCACTGCACAGCTCAGAAAGAAAGTGCCTTTCTGTTATGCTTTAGCTTTAATAGATGTAGCTAAAGTTAACGTAGCTACACAAATAATGTATAAACGTGGCTTACATAGCTGCCTTGTGAGCTCAGTTTTAGCTACATAGCTCCATTATTGATAGCTAAGTTAGTTTTAGCAACGTGGGCTTTCACAAACATAGCTAAAGCTAGCCTAGCTATATTAGCTACATAGAATGAAATCATCATTCAAAAACTGTATTTTGTATTTACTTGGGTTATCCTTGTCTAATATTGAAATTTGTTTGATGATCTGAAACATTTATGTGTGACAAATATGCAACAAAATAATAATAAGCAAGGGGCCAAATACTTTTTCACAGCACTGTAGGTCTTTACACTCACCAGTGGTGAAGGGGTCCAGGGTAGCATTGGGCCTCTTCTTACAGACATACGGCAGTGCTACAGAACAATCCCGGTTCTGCCAACGGCCTGATGACTCAGTTCTGATTACAGCACAGTTCTCCTCTTCTGCGTGGTTTGGCTGGTCTGCAGGATGACAGTAAGAGCATCACTGATGTAAAGTGCCCTTGTTATGGCACTAGACCTTTTGCTGCACTCTAAGCCTCAGTGTGTGTTTGAACTCAGACCAGCATGTTACTAAAATAAGCAAGCATGCTTATTCATCATTCTACAGAAGCTCAATGTTGTTTTTTAAATCGCAGACACTTTTAGCTAAAATGCACAGTAGTGGTTGAGTTTTTATGGTCTAACCTTGCTCCCAGTTGAGATATTTGAGAGGGGAGGAGTCGGCCCACTGCCAGCCTCCATTGATGTCCAGGTCATTGAGGCCAATCCACAAAGCAGCACTGTAACCCGTCAGTAAACCTAAAATATTAAAAAAAAAGAACAGCATTCTTTAATATTATATGTACCAAAAGAGCAACAAAACACAGTGTAATTTTGTAAAGGAAGAAAAAATGAAAGAAAACACTAAGTGGTGTGCTTCCATAGAGAACTAATAATATCTCCAGTGAGCCACCATTGTATCTGCCCACACTTTATTGCGTAGATGGCAAAATAGTTATGTAACGATAGCATGAGTGTGGCCTAACATTGGCAATAGGGTCAGAACATCAGAAAATCAATCATCACCGAAGGGGGACTAAGATATAGGGCAAATTCTGGGAAATAAATTTTATTTATCCTTTATTTCCACAGATGTCTCTTTTCAGGGGTGCCCTACAGCAATGCAATAAAAGAAAGGGATAGGGATAGAATAATTACAAACACATTCATGATTACTCAGTCTTGCAAACTCATGCCCTTGGTTGATTAGTCACAATTTAATTTTATTCTACATAAAAGGAGCAGAAACTCTGAAAGCAGCCTCGGCCTATTCTGTCCTAAACTTATGTGTTTTTACAGAGGCCAATCTCTGAGATCTTGTTGTTCAACTTGAGATTGAAGAGAGCAATGAGAAAAAGAGGAAGTTTACAATGAATGCTCTATAAATAAACAGAATACAGCGCTGCTTCCAAAGTTGACCCAGTAAGGGCCAGCCAACAGAGTAGTGCAAGTCAGAATGATGAACATGAAATCATCATCACCAGTGAGTAACTGGAGAGACTGTGATATTCTGCATCCAAAGGCTTCTAAAGGGAAGCAGTCACATGTGTTCAAAGAGTGTCTCCATAATCTAAAACAGGCAGTGTTGTAGTTGAACAATCTTTTCACTGTCTTTCATTGTTAAGCAACTTATTCCTATAAAAAACCCAAGTTGAGTCTTTATTTCTTCAACTGAATGTAAAATGTGTTTTAAAAAGACAAATCCTGGTCAAGCCAGATACCCATGCTGGAGTTTTTGAACACATTCAGTGGTTATTTTGTTTAACTTAAACAAACTGGCATCGGTAAGGTCTGAGTTTTGTCTAGAGATAACCACACTTTTTGGGGTTTATTGTTGTTTTTTTCTGCTGTTATTTAGAGAGAATGATAATGGATAGAGAAAGAAATAGGGACAAGAGAGTGGGGGAGAGACAGGACAGGAGTGGCAGGTCACATTTGAAACCAGGGCCGTCCATGTACATGGTTGCGACCCAACCACTAGGCGATCCGTGTCCCATGCATTTGGTTTTGACTGGCGACCCATCCCGGGTGTACCCGCCTCTCGTTCAATGACATCTGGGATAGGCTCCAGTCCCCCCACGCTACCAATGGCATAAACAGTGCAGAAAGTGGATGGATGGGGTTCCGATAAGTTTAAGATTGAGCAGAGCTTGCTGCAATGATTTGAAAACATGTTGCAACTGTAAGATAGCCTGACTGTACAAAGGCACACATACTTTATAGTAGCGTGCTTTAGTTTCAGGCATGTTTGGGACAAAACTGAGGCTGCATCTATTCTGTATTGTGGTTGCTCTCCACAGGCAGGACTTTTCTGACTGAGTCAGCAACTTCACCCATAGTGCAAAAGTTTTTAATGGCCAAAGGCGTTATGGGAAATCCATGCAGATTAAGGGATGATTGGGATATAATTTGAGTACAATGACAAAAAATACTTAGAGTTATGAAGTACTGTTCACCTAAAACTAAAAATCTGTTCCATCAACTAAGAAAACCTAATAGCTGAAATAGCTATTATGGATTTTTAAGTTAACTTATTTTTTAATAACCTTTTACTGTTTGGTTTTACAGTTTACCAGAGGCATGGGAAAATAATTTCTGAAAAAAAAAAACAAAGTCCACACTTAAGGGTGGAGTAAGGAGTGGATGTGGGGGGCAAGCTTGGCTTAGGCCCTAGGGTACCATCTGTGTGTGTAGTAGGTTGCCATGAGCCCTGGTTGTGTTTTGGATGTCACCAGGAACCGAAAGCCACCAGTGGTTTCTGGGCGGAGGCAAAAGGCAAAAGAGATGCCATCAAGCTTGACCTAGTGACACACATGTGTTGACATGTGTCGAGCTTGACTCTGGCAAACCCTCACCCCCTTTCTCCAGCCTCGGTTCATGGCATGTTGAGCCATAATGAAGACTTGGCAGCCTGCATGTCTAAAATGTATGCACACAACTGTATATATAAATATTTAATTGTATATATAATTGAATCATCTGCATAAAGATGGATTTTACATTTTTGTTTAATTACTGTTACCATTAATATACAGTGAAAATAGTGCTGGTCATAGGACAGATGCCAATCAAATATCTAGTATTTTAATATTTTCTAGCTTTCTTGCAAAGGGTGATAAATAATTTGTATTTATTTGGCAATCAAAGACTATTATGGCAACTGATGGGTGTAAAAGTTAAAATCAGGCTTCATTCAAGTGTATTTTGCATTACTTCAACAATATTAGTATGACAGATGTAAGTTAATAGTTACAAAGCTGATATTTGCTGAAAATTTTGTACAGGTTGCAGATCTGCGAGTTGCCATTTGCTGATGAGCGTTTACAATTTTTTAAATTTTTAGCATTTATTTGGACACAGAATTATAAAAAATGTAAATACATGTTTTAAACCAGCAACTACAACATGACCTTACCATTGATGTATGTCTGCTCATGCAGCTTGGTGATGCTAAGCAGATCTGCACCCTGCTGCTGGCAACTGATCCGAGCCTCACTCCACGACAGCGTGGCCTGGAAGTTGAACTGGTAACAGCTGTCTGTCAGTGGGTCAGTATCCCAGAAGGTCTCACAGCCACTGCCTGACAGAGAGGGAAGGAGAGAGAAAGGTTGTTAGACCACAGAAAAAAGAGTATTGTTTCTGACATGCAAAATTTTCACTCACCTTTCACAGGACAGAAGCCCCAGCGCTCGTCCTTGCCGTAGTCAAAGGTTGTTGCACACCACAGGTGACCGTCCTCGCGGCCGATGCTGGTGCAGCTGTGAAACCACTGGCCATCGTACAGGAAGGGCAGGTAGCAGGGGCGGCCATGAGAGTTCCCCTGGATTGTATAAATCTCTGTGAAGCAAAGAGGAGGGATTTTAAAGATGGGCTATGCTTGAGCTGTCCAAAGCTGTAGCTGTGAACTGTGCTGAAGTGAAATACCTTTTCTGTTTTCTCAGAGACTTGTATAATTAAACAGGCTGAAAAGAAAGGATGATGTTACAGTAAAAACAGAAATGTCAAATTGAGGTCAGCAGGAGGGGGAAATGAAAAAGAGCAGATTATATGGAAAACTTGGAACTGTCACTAACTTTATTTAAATGCAGAATCAAACGTTATCCAATTTATTCCCAGTCCATAACTGGCTTCTTTTAAGAGCCTATTGGCTTTTTAAGGATGATAAATCATTATCTATATCAAGTTTCAGTAGTTTTAATAGAGTTGAGGTTTAAGTCCTCATTCCACCCATAAAGATAAGTGTGAAGGAAATGGCAGATAGAGAGAGAAGAAGAGAGGCTGGATCTGTGGAGTCACCAAAACAAGTTAGGCCAATGGAAAGTAGGGCAGACATGTTAAACGAGGGAGGAAAGATTTCTGACGCTCCCTCCCTCTCTGCTCCACCACTGGCTGCTTGGCTGCAGTGTAGCTGCTCGCTGACTGACTAATGTCAGAGGCATTCCTCCGCGGCAGCCAGTTTGGACTTCACAAAAAGACTTGTGAACTTCAGCACTCAGAAGTTAAAAATGTCTCCTTCCACACAAACATAAGGACAAGTTGAAGGGTAGGAAGGACAGTAAAGGAGGATTTTGTTTTATGTGTTACTTTTATGGCAGAAGTGGTTTTAAATGCAGTCAAGCAGAGCCTGTAAACGGTATACTTTAATGGCTGACTGAGCTTGCAGAGATGTTTGTCAATGAAAACTGTAACATTTGATTCTGTTTAGATCTGACAGCACTGGCAGTGGAAATGAGGCTTAGTTGTGAAGCTCGCTGTTAGATTTAATCTGGGCTGAAAACGTCACATAAATAGAAATATACTCCAGGGCAGGGACATCACTGTGTTTACTGGAGTTTGCAAACACCAGCAGTGTTTGGCTTGGCTTTCTGACTGGCAAACAGCCATGATTCCTCAGCGATTCACTAAAAGCAATATTTTGCTGTATCCGTTTGATCAGATGCAGCTGTGGCTTACTAAACAGTGAGTCTCTCTGCCACACTGAGGCAGCAAAACCTGCAGAGAAAGAGCAGCTCATTGGATCACTCCAACAGGACTAGCAGCTGTAGTTGGCTTCAGATACAATAATCTACAGACATGTTAGATGATGCATATTTAGTTTTTTTTTTAAATTTATTTTAATGCTTTCATATTTTCTAACCATCATATAACTGCCAGAAAATTGACTAAAGAAAAAAAAGGGGAAAAAGGACACAGGAAAAATGTACGTATGAGTTTAGTTTTTTATAATATCTTTTAGATATCCAACGGCTATTATTGCTGTTTTGGAAGTTGACATTTCAAGAATTGGAAGTTTAAGAAATTTTTTAAATTTAAACACCAAAGCTGTAAGATTATATAAACTATTTAAATCAAGTTAAAATTAATTGTTTACACAGAAAACATATGTAAAGTGCTTAACAAATTTATTAGACCACCCTAACCATAACCAAAGTAAGGTTTATGCCACAGCTGCCCTAAATTAACAGCATTGGTAATTACCAGAATCATTTTTTATGTTTCTGCAATGGTTAATACACCAATATGTAGAAGCTCTTTAACCCAAATGATATTTTTAACGCTAAAATATCATTATTATTGTTATCCTTGAATTTTCAAATTTACTGATTTACAAAAAAACAAAAAAAAAGAATAAAGCACATTAATATTTCTTGATTAATATGTCAAATTATAGTTACTTACTTGCATTCCTGAACAGAAAACTTAGTTTTAGTGGTTGAATGTTATGCTTGATTAATTTCTGACTTCTCAGAGAAGCCCAGTGAGCCAGCTCAAATTTGGGTGAATTCAGTTTGAAATCGCTCATTCCTGTTCAAAATGGTAAAACGTGGAGAGCTCACTGAAAATGAAAGAGTCCGCATTAAAGCACTTCATGATGCTGGATAGTCTTTGAGACAAATATGATAGGTGGTCTAATAAATTTGTTAAGCACTGTATCTACAGGCATTATTCTACTCTAAAAAATGCCAAATTCTAAAATAATTTTTGTACATTAGTAAACAGAGAGCAATATGGCATTTTTTAAAAACAAAAACAATGTTTTACTGTGCCAAAATCAAGCTAAATGCAGAAAAATACAAAAACTGTATATATAGTTGATTTTTCCATCCTTAACTGTCCCACTCTGGGTCATATTTCACATCCCACTTCTGGCTCCCTCCCTCTTGGCACATCATTCCTGTCACTCTAATGGCCCTCTTTTTGAAGTTATAACACCCTACACTTTTGAAAGGCTTTAATAAGATTTTTCAGTGTTTCTGTTGAAATGTGTGCCCATTCATTCTGTAGAGTATTTATGAAGTCAGGCACTGATGTTGGATGAGAAGGCCTGGCTCCATTCCTCTTCATCCCAAAGGTGCTCAATGGGGTTGATGTCATGGCTCTGTACAGGCCAGTCAAGTTCTTCCACACTGAACCCATAAATCCATGTCTTTATAGTCCTTGCTTTGTGCACTGGGGCACAGTCATCTTGATATAGAAAAGGGCCTTCCCCAAACTGTTGCCACAAAGTTGGAAGCATAGCATTTTCCAAAATGTCTTTGTATGCTGAAGCATTAAGATTGCCCTTCATTGGAGACAGGGAGCCTAGCTCAAACACTGAAAAACAGCCCTTTACCAATATCCCTCCTCCACCAAACTGCAGTCAGGCATGATTCGTCACTCCTCAGAACGTGTTTCCACTGCTCCACTGTCCAGTGTTGGCGTGCGGTACACCACTCCATCTGACCCTTGGCATTGGACTTGGTGATGTGTGGCTTGCATGCAGCTGCTCAGCCATGGAAACCAATCCCATTGGGCTCCCACCACACACTTACATCAATGCCAGTGGAAGTTCAGGACTCTTCAGCTATGAAATCAACAGTGTTGGTGACTTTCACACATCATGCGCCGTAGCAGTGGTTGACCTCGCTCAGTGATTTTGTGGTCTTCCGCTTCATGGCTGAGTTGCTGTTGTTCCTAAACGCTTCAATTTTCTAATAACATCACTCACAGTACCACGCTTGAACTGAGCCTTTCAGACCAACCCATTTTGTGTAACAAATGTTTGCCTTTGAAACATTCCTATATTGTAAAGGGAGTGCTGAAGTGTGTTTATCAAACACAGAATACCATCAGTCTGATTAAGATGTGTTGTGTAACTGTGACTCTATCAAATGACAGGCATGCTTACCTCGATATGATTTTGAGCACAGGTCCTCCAAACCTCCATGTAATGTCCATTTGAATTTTGAGGTCGAGGAAGAGGGAGTGGAGTTTGAAATTGAGGGGATGGGAATGTAGTTGTTGAGAGTGTCCAGCACCTGGCCACAGTTCCAGGTCCAGCGCACCCTGGGTGGCTCACGATCACAGGTGTACACACCCAGCGGAGACCTGTCCTTCCTGGACGTGAGGTTCCCAGTGGTCATGCCCAGACACAGCGAGGAGCCCAGGTTGAACAAGCGACCTCGTGTCACCCACTTCCAGCGCTGGTTGCTTTCCTCGCAGGAGGTCGATGGGACGAGGGAGTGATCCCGCACCCCCAGGCACCCCTGAACGCCCTCATGGAAGAAAGCAAAGTCGTCAGAGTCCGGCGGCGCTGTGCAGAGAGAGAAACAACAACATCAGTCAATAATTCTGATGAATACAGGATTCCGTGTTAGCAGCTCATGTGGCAAGAGAACGGGTCAGGGGCTGGATCAATATCTCTATTAATGGAGTCGGGACTGGGTTAGTTGCGGCCTCTGATATTACAGCATGATCCAATTCAGCATTATTATCAGGTCTCTAAAATGGTGCTGTTATAAACATAAAATTCTGTCGTTGCACAACCGCTGAGCAACAGGGCGGATTCAGACTTTTGACTGGGGTGACTCAACCAGGGTAGTGGTTTACACAGGCATGAAGTTTATGAGCACACACTCCACCAATCATATCCTCATGGTTATTTATATATAACTTTATGCTTTAAAAAGCAACACAACACAGTGGCAACTTAAACATAAATCATCTGAGCTTTATTATGTATTCTGGAATTTCCATCAAGCAGTCTGGTCTAGTACTGTATGCAATCATTATTATCCACTGTCAAAATTTGGGAAATGTACCAAAATCACCAGTCGTGACTGTCTTACATTTTTGGCACCCCTCTGTTGGGGTACCAAGCATGCCTATCCAACCCTAAAGGGTGGAAATAGACTAACCCCCTTTGCAACAACAGTTATAATGAACAAACACAAAATATGCTACCTTTGTAGTTAGCTGAACAGCTTTTCTGCTAAATTTTCTCATAAGCTATTAGCATGCTATTTAGAAATAAACCTTGCAGGGTAGCCTACTAGATTAAAAAAGCAACTAAAGTCAACACGTTTGCAAACAAATCAGTTCTGAGAGCAGGCTCTGTTATGGGAATAACAGAGCTGACTCCCATTTAAGAGCAGGTTTCCTTTTTATTCCATTTTTATTGTTGCTCTAAGAGCCTGATAAAAGCCAAGACCATACCAAATGAGGAGTCAGTTGGGAGCTGCAGTCTAGAGTCTTACATTATATTGCCAAAAGTATTCGCTCACCCGCCTTGACCAGCATATGAACTTAAGTGACATCCCATTCTTAATCCATAGGGTTAATATGACGTTGGTCCACCCTTTGTAGTTAGAACAACTTTAACTCTTCTGGGAAAACTTTCCACAAGGCTTAGGAGTGTGTTTATGGGAATTTTTGACCATTCTTCCAGAAGCACATTTGTGAGGTCACACACTGATGTTGGACAAGAAGGCCTGGCTCTCAGTCTCCGCTCTAATTCATCCCAAAGGTGTTTATGGGGTTGAGGTCAGGACTCTGTGCAGGCCAGTCAACTTCATCCACACCAAACTCTCTCATCCATGTCTTTATGGACCTTGCTTTGTGCACTGGTGCACAGTCATGTTGGAACAGGAAGGGGCCATCCCCAAATTGTTCCCACAAAGTTGAGAGCATGGAATTGTCCAAAATCTCTTGGTATGCTGAAGCATTCAGAGTTCCTTTCACTGGAACTAAGGGGCCAAGCCCAGCTCCTAAAAAACAACCCCACACCATAATCCCCCCTCCGCCAAACTTGCCAGATGGAGAAGCGCCATTTGTCACTCCAGAGAAGGTGTCTCCATTGCTTAGAGTCCAATGGTGGTGTGCTTTACACCACTGCATCCAACGCTTTGCATTGCACTTGGTGAGATATGGCTTGGATGCAGCTGCTCAGCCACGGAAACCCATTCCATGGAGCTCTCTACGCACTGTTCTTGAGCTAATCTGAAGGCCACATGAAGTTTGGAAGTCTGTAGCGATTGACTCTGCAGAAAGTTGGCAACCTCTGCGCACTATGTGCCTCAGCATCTGCTGACCCCACTCCGTCATTTTACGTGGCCTACCACTTGAGGCTGAGTTACTGTTGTTTCCAATCGCTTCCACTTTGTTATAATACCACTGAAAGTTGACTGTATAATATTTAGGAGCAAGGACATTTCACGACTGGACTTGTCATACAAGTGGCATCCTATCACAGTACCACGCTGGAATTCACTGAGCTCCTGAGAGCGACCCATTCTTGCGCAAATGTTTGTAGAAACAGTCTGCATGCCTAGGTGCTTGATTTTATACACCTGTGGCCATGGAAGTGATTGGGACACACAATTTCAATTATTTGCATGGGTGAGTGAATACTTTTGGCAATATAGTGTATCACTGAGCTGATCCAAAGCACCGTCCATCACCTAGGGATGGGCCGTAAAACCGTATCAGTACTGTCACCAGTAAAATTTCAAGAGGGGTTTGGCTGCAGACCACATATTTCTGACAGTCACTCTCATAGACTGTTTATCTGAGACAATATATCTCAGAAAGGAAGTGCCATAATTTGTTGGTATAAAATATTTCCAGTTTTAGACTTTTCTTTTAAATTCAACTTTATTCATAAACAAACTTTGGCAGTTACATTCATGAAATAACCACATTGCAAACATTACAGACTAAGAAATATTCCATTAATAAAACAGAGAAAAAGGTCAGAAGTCTAACCTGGGATTAAATTATGTATAGACTCATTTTAGAAGTAGTTACAGTACAGGAACAGGGGTCACTTTAGCTTCATTACCTTTAACCAAAATTAACATAGCTACGCTATCTACATGATTAATGTTACTCCATAAGCCAATGTTGGTAAGTAAGCTTAGTTATGTGAGCTTTTGCAATGTGACCTTTAGTAAATGTAGCTAAAGCAAATATAGCTATGTAGAAAATATATCTATGTAGCTTACATAGCTACTTTGTGAGCTTAGCCTTAGCTACATTAGCCTGTAGCTGTTATCTCCATAGCTCCGTTATCTACATAGCTTGCGCAGCTAACAGAGCTATGTAAGCTACGCTTGCTGCGTCAGAATGTTTTCAAGGACAAGCTTTTTTTTTCTGTAAGCAGGTTGCTTACTCAGCTTTATTAAACATTTTTCAATTTGATTTTGCAGGTCAGTATTTGTACTTTTATCACTATGTATCCAAACCCCTACCTTAACCCTTAACCTAACCCTAAAAGGAACTTAAATCAGATTAAATTTAAACATTTTTACCATGTATTTCCATTCTATACAGTGTCTCAGATGAACAGTCTATGAGCATGGCTGTCGGAGATAACCAGTCTGCAGCCAGACTGTGTTGAAAATTTCTGCCATGGAATGGATTTTTGGAGTGATATGTGATAGACAACAGCTCAGTATGTCTGGTCAGACATGTTTCACTCTGACACTTAACAACAGCCAAATGCCACCCATTTGTGTCAGCGTGATAAACGTGTAAGTTTAATGTTTGTAATAACAGCAACATGCAACGAGTGTCCTCACTTTGCAAAGCATCTCTGTCGACCTGTCTGGGGCTTTAACACAAGCTGTGTACTGCAATGGATCGACCCAGTTAATCTTGAGTCGAGGACTGATGCAGTTCATATAACGACATAAGAAAACATTAAAGGGGTGTTAAAACTGCTGACTCGCTTGTATTAAATCCATGATGACTCACAGAAGCAGGCTGTGGTGTTAAAGGAGGCCTGTGAAGCAGCTGTAAACATGTTAACTCTGTACACTCAGAGGCACCTCAGCTAAAGCGAAGTAAAATGAAAGAAAAACCCACTACATCTGATAACTTCTTCATACTTTAAGTCTGTACTAGTTTTTATTTTGATCGAACACTTTTGTTACAGATGTAGTATCATTGGAAGCAGCCTGACACATCTAAGCAGGAGAGAAAGTAAACTTAAAACTAAAGGTGCAGTTACAAAGCCGTGAACACAGATAGGACTTTGTTGAAACACAAGCAAGATCAGGGTTTACTATACCAAGCTGTGCCAAACTGAACAAAACCGGACCACCTGGTTGAAAAGCATCAAGACAAAATTGTAAGTCCTAAAGACATAATTTAAAGAAAAGGACATGTACCACACTGATATGCAACAAAAGAAACTATAGCAGCCAACATAGTCTAAATAGTAAATATAACATTACTCATTTATATGACAAGGCAATTTAACAATAGTTTAGGATATTGGTGCAGCATCTGGAATGGCCAATAAAACTTAAAGGAGGGGGGCTGGTTCCATCCCTGGCTTACCCTCTGGACTTGCCCCTAGCATGCTCTGTGAATTGGTTGCATATGTTTCAATACACGGTTGGTCTAAGGTCTCAAGAGTTCACTCCATTCCTGAGCTGGCCTTGAATTACCTCCGACCCTAGATTCTGTGGTGTCTTTCTGTGAGGTTACAGCAGCAGTTTGTGGTTTTGCAGGATAAATATATTTATCTAAGGATCGCTATCATGAGAATCTGCAAGGTACTGCATTTGACTCAAATTACTGGAAGTAATAACAGCTTTGAATTTAATTAATTTGATAAGGCCACAGCGATCCTGGATGGTCAACTTGGTAATTGTTTCCAGTCTGCAGCCCTCTCGCCGCTCTGCACTGACGCCTCTGTTTGCATTACCTCGATATGGTTCTCTGAGGAGCTATTACTGCCTGCAAGGTGTTAGCCACAGAGCAAACCCAGCATACACAAATATCAAAAATAGACTCAATATCAGGAGAAAAACAAGGGTTACTGTTTAAAATGGTTGAACTTTAGGATGCTAGCCTTGGTGACAGGAATTTCAGAGAAAAAAAACACAATTTCTCAACAAAATGTGGTTTCCCTTTTTTTCTATATATATCATAAGGATCTCAAGATTGGTATCCTAGAGGCCAGGCCTGAATAGCATGTGGTTGTGAGTCTGTGTGAAGGTAGGAGGCAAGAAGACAAAGAAACACAAGAGTAGGCGTTACTCTAAATTAAGGTCCTGCTGAAATTATGTAAAACAAACCCCACACAGACGCCTTCAGTCAGGATTCGGATGGAGAGGAGAGAAAGTCAGACCCTCAGCATTCCTACTCGGCGGGCTCCTGTGAGAGGCCAGGAAGTGGGGTAGGTGGGAAAAGATCACTGGGCATTTGGTTGAAAAACACAACCCTCCTGTTCGACTCCTCCAGTCTGCAGCAATGTCTCATTTCCTACCTCTCTGCTCAAACACTTCAAACCTCCCGTTTAAAGACACACAGACAATGCAGTCTCATCCAGAGCTCCATAAAAAACGACCCTGTAATCTGGAGGAGACAAGCGACACGCCCCTCTTCCTGCACTCAGCCTCTGTGGTTTGAATTTCTCAGAAGCAGTGTTAGCGCTTCGTTTGTTGCAAACACAGAGTCAGAGTGCAGTGACAGTGTTTCGGCTAAAGTCTGAAAGTGCTCTTTACAGTGTAATGAGATATAATCACCCTCCTGCTCTTTATATAGAAGCAAAACTCAAAATAACACCCAGATGTTAGGCCTGTGTACTGCCTGATCATGGTTCTCAGAATAACAAGCATGATTCTTGAAAGAACCGAGGCGTGATCTTTAACTGTATCCAGACTATGGTCCAAATATTATTAAACATTGTTGTTGTTTTAGGGACAAGACTCTTTCCATGACGCTGATATTCCAGCCACTTCAAATAATGAAACATAATCCAGAGCTGGATCAAATGTGGAAAAAAAGTCACCAGCAAAGAGTTGTTTTTGTGGAAAGTCACTGTCTGGTGTATCCATTGATTGAGTCGCACTGAAATTTCACATATGACCACTAAGCCGTCCTGTTCGGTTCAGTGCAGCTTGACAAAGTTTGGTAGAGTTAACACAGATCTTGCTTGCATTTCTACAGCCAATGCAGTTTTTATTTCACTAAATAAAAATATGACTACAAATGTTCCCAAAAAAAACTCTCTTTTTCCCATGAGAAAGAGAGGCTAAAAACAGTAATATTTAGGAAGCATTTACCTTTAGATGATGTATAAACTATTGAATAATTCCTTGTAGTATTGTGGCAATTCTCTGGTGATAAGCAGGTGTTGTACCCTAACCCTAACCCTAATAACAATAACAACTAGAAAAGCACTCAGAGAGCACAGACCTCTGCCATTAGCCCTATCTCCCAATAGTTAAGAATCCTTTAAAAACATTCGTGGATCCAGATGGTGATCTGGATCACTCCCAAAATCTAATTTGCTGATTACTCTCTCCCAAGTGGGGTGGAGACACAGTGAGGCAAGGCATTGGCTTCACTATGTGTGAAGGTCATGGTAGAGCGTGAATATTCCTCTATTCCTCCCAGCATTGTGAGTATTCTCACTACAATTTGCTGTCTTTCTCTCTGTTACGCTCTGACTCATCTCCTCGGCCAGGCGAGCGTCTTTCAAACTCTATAAACTCTAAAACTTTGAATAAGTTACTCATGTCCACCATCTCTTGGTGTAAAGTGGCAGACCCCTGCCACTAGCCCTATCTCCCAATAGTACAGAATCCTTTAGAAAATTCCTGGATCCAGATGGTGATCTGGATCAGTCCCAAAATCTAATCAGTTCTTCCTTATGCCATTTCTGATATTTCCTGAAAATTTCATGAAAATCCGTCCATGACTTTTTGAGTTATGTTGCTAACAAACAAATGAACAAACAAAAAAACAAATAAACCCACTCAATCACAAAACCTCCTTGGCAGGGGTAATCACAACAAAAATCATTACCATAAAATGACAACAATCATAAACCCACTGCAGTAAAAAGTACTCAAAAACTTCCTGATTGGGCATGGGACTCACGCTGGGTCTCCATCACATCACACCTGGCAGAGGGAGTCTAGTGTTTCAAGGCTAAAACGCCAAGTCATGCCAGGGTAGACACTACTGATTGTCGAGTCCTGAAATTTTTACTCTTATTTCTCCAGTGCTGGACCAAAAGTAGGCACAACAACAAAAAGTTGAGCAACTTGTGAACAAAATACTGGATCAATTACAATCCACCCCGTTTTCATTACTGCCGACTCCCCAGTGATGGACACTTGTCCCACAACTACTTCCTGCAACCGTCCTTTCTTTCCTGGATAGTAACTAATATGAATGTTTGGGTATCGTTGGGCTGGACTTTCCTGAGCAATGCGCTTGCCCCGTGGCTTTCCCTTAGCCCTCCAAACTAAACCAAACCCCCTTATCCCCCAAAAAATACTTGAAAATCATTCAGGAAGATCTCTCTTTAATTTAGTAGGCCAAAATAAAGAAATTTCCCGGAAATTATCAAGCAACTTATATTGAAAATTATCATCTTATTTTGAAGAAACTACCAGAGAATTGCCACAATATTACAAGAAATTACTTGATAATTATTATATAATCACTAGGTAAATACTGTCTTAATATTACCACATATCTTAGTCATTACTAGATAAGATGCCAACTTATGACAAAGTAATTACCACCTTATTCTTGAGAAATTACTAGATAATTACACTTATTACGATAGAATTACTAGGTAATTAGAGCCAACTGCAATAAATTGCAGCCAGGTTTTTGTCAAGTAATCTAGACTAAAACTTTAAAGAGTGAAAATGACTAATATAAAACAAAAAAGTACAATTATTTTATCTAAACACTAAGACTACAATTAAAATAGTTCCCAAAATTAACACTGAGCCAGTCTCCTTCCAGCCTTGCTCATAGTGATGGGAATTCCAGCCCAGGCTGCAGGGAGTTTTGCCCCACTCACTAGGGTCAGATAGGTTGGTTTTGTTATTCAAACAGAAGGCTTCAAAAAAAGTGGGACAGTTCAGATCAATTTCAGTACCTTTCCAAACTTATGACAGTGAAAAGGCAAATAGTTGCACCTTACCACCCTGGACTAGACCACTCAAGTCTTTTCGTTACAGATGTATTATTCAAAGTATAAAGTAAATATTTTTATTACATTTCCAAAAGTGCGCATTACTTTATTTAAACTATAAACGCACCTGTGCATCATTGGAACAGTGGCATTGGCTGATATAATCTCCACTGACTGATATCCAAATGCTCTCAAATTCCCTGATATCAGCAAATGTTTATCTGTTCTGTTGAATCAGTTTTGTGCTGCAAGCATATAAATGCTGATACAGAGTTTTTATGGTAAAAACTCTCCTGTTCAATTTTCCTTGGCCAAATGTGAAAGAAAACATTACAAATCTAGACCATCTCTGAGAAAGATCAGTCACATGCAGTCTGTAAGACATGTTCAAGTGTTTTTTCCAGAGAAAGGACTACACAAAAATTTGAATTCATCAAACCTCACTGCTTATTGGAAATACACACATGAAGTATTCAAAGACACGACGAAAAAAAAAAACAAGATTCGTTTTGGAATATTTCATTGGCTAAATTGTTCATTCAAACATTATCAGGAAGCAGTGATTATCGTGGATTATTGTTGGGTCATGCCCCATATACAACAACTCTAACCCTCCAAACATGGGGTGAGCAGCTCAATTTTTGCATCTCGTCCCCTCTCTGTCTCCTGATTCTTTTCTCTTGCCACTGTCCTATTAACCTGACACGCCAGAGAGGCTGTTTCATGTCCATTACATGGAAATATCTCACATTCATCAGGGAAAGCTCCCATAGAACATTGGTTCCCAACCTGGGGTACGGGTACAGGAGGTGCCAAAGATCTTGGGGGGGGGGGGGCTTTGTCTGTTCTGAGACTGCCAAAATTAGATGTGTTAAATATTGATTAAAACCATGATAAAGCAGATATTATGTTGTTTATACAAAGGTATTTCAATAAGAAAAGCATGCATAGGCCTTTTTTAGGGTTTTATCAGTGAAACAATTATCTATTAATAAGATAGTTTGTTTTTCCAGTAAAACTAATCTAAAAATAATTAGACGAGAAAAGAAGCTGTGCAGAATTGCATCCTGGTACATGTAGTAACTTCCAGCAGCAGCAGGAGACCTCAGTTTTCACAGCGCTCACTGTGAGGTATTTATTGCTTGCACTGCCTACATTTCCCATCAACACTGGACTGCAACATAAAATGTGTGAAAACACCCTTAAGGCCCTCAGGACGGTTCATATAAATCCTTAATGGCAGCTGTGTCCTCAGTTCTCTGAGGTAATTTATCTCTACTCTGCAATTACTGAGTGAAGTCTGCGACAACAGACAATAAAATGTTGATACAATATAATCTGAGCCGAGGATTTAGTTACACTTCTCAGAGCGAGGAAATCCTTCAAGATACTTGAATGGTTTGACTTACACAACAGGCAAACATGCCTATGAATCAGTCTGATGCCGTTTTGTCACTTACACAATGGAATTAAAGCCATTTTTAAAAATAGAGCACTGTCAGCTCCAATGGTGCCCGTGGGCAGATTTTCACACCAAAGCCGCCCCGTAGAAATAAGCATTGCATTGTGGGTTGAATTCACTTCAGTATGTGAATATAAGCTCAGTATTAACGCAGTGGCGATATGAGACTTTCAAGGCAAAAGCTTTTGGAGCCACCAGGCAACCTGACGCTGAAGTCCCAGACAGCAAGAGGCAAATTCAAAAAGGAAGTTTTAATTCCAGTCTGGAGGGCGACACAACTGGATGTTTGATGTGAGAAAACTCTCGGGCAATCAGAGCGAGTGCAGAATTCCAGATTAACTTTAAGCCATTGAGCCCTGTGAAAGCTAAGCCACAACAGCTCTCCTGCTGTGATCTCATCCTCTTCTTTGCCCCGTAACCCCTTCTTTTTTCCAGCGCTCAAGATGAAGAGAGAGGCTGAAACCCACGGCCAAGAACAACCAGCAAGATCCGCCAAGAGAGGCAGATATTCCCAGAACCTCCACCTCCTCAGTGTGGACCTGGTTTTAGGACAATACTGGAACTTTTGTGACTAACAAAGACGAAGTCAGAGATTTTACAGAGCAAACTTTCAGATAGACTCTGACTCACTTCTCTTACCAGATCATCTAAAATAAGAACGCTGTTTTTCCTTTCTCTTTGTTTTACCTAGACAAAGATCTCAAGTGAGGTTAAAGCTAAATGCTTTTCCTGTAAACTCTTATTTTGACAGATGTTTGAGATTACAAAAACAGGACTTTAATCGGTCAGTGTGATATAATGGCAACAGACAAACAGGCAGGAAATTCCAGCCGGCTCTGTTTGTTTCTTTGGTGTTTTATGGTGGTCTGGCCTCTGAAGCAACCAGGACTGTGGATAGGTTTTATCTCATGTAAGAGCAGGGGAGAGCAAAGAGGGGGGCTGTGGAGAGAGAGAGAGAGAGAGGAGCATGTTTGCATTTTGCAGCCACATGCAGAATCAGAAACCTCCATTAGTCCGTGCATCAAATTTAGAAACCCAATTGTACGGAAGAAAACATTGTTCTTGATCAATCTTACATTTCTGTACAATCTAAAGGGATAAGAACTTATCACTGTAACTTTAAGTGTATTTAACTGCTGAGTTAAATCTGAGCAGTTTTGGCACCAACATAGCTGGAGCTGTCTCCATAAATAATCAATAAAATCTTTTTCAGTGTTAGTCCACACATCAATGCCAAAGCTGGAATACAATTATCTGGGCCAACATATCCTTGTCAAGCCTTCTCTATTCTCCTCTGGTTTCTAAAAGTGGTGGTAATAAATGACACATGCACAAATCTCTATCTCCCAATCCTTGTTAAACACAAACTTGAAATTCTAAAAATAATTCACACAAAAAAATACAAAGACAAATCAACTGTGCTTATTTCCTCACTGCAGCTCATCCATTTAGTCCAAAAGTGATTGAAAAAGGGATTCATCCCTTTGGCCGCTGGGGAATTTGATAGCAGATGGGTACTAGTTATTTCAAAAATATGAAACTTTTAAGAAAGTTTTACCAAAAAGAGCTGCATATTATTAAGGTTGTCAATCGAGCTGAATGTTGAGAAGGAACTGAGTGGAAAGCTGGAAAATGTAACCCATATCTTTAGCTTCAATATCAAACTGAGATAAATCAAGGGGAGTCTGGCTGCAGACCGTATCTTCCTGACAGCCACTCTCTCAGACCGTTCATCCAAGACAGAAATGAAGTGCTGTGATTTGCCAGTAAAACATATTTCCAATTTTAGATGTAATTTTAATGCAAATTTATGCATAAACAAACTCTGGTAGTTATATTCACAACATGATCACATAGTAAACAGAGGTGGACTTACCATTAGGCAAAGGTTAGTAGGGGCCCTGTGAACACAAAATTAACTAAACCTGATCATGCTATAGTGGCAACAAAACCAACTGTCAATTATACAATTTAAATATTAATATGAATACCATGCAAATACATATATGCCACTTCTGAGAGGTTTTGGTCATAGAAACACAAATCTAAAATTGATCTTAGATTTCTTTTTCTTTGAGTAAATTGTGATTTGTTTTTAAGATTAACATTTTAATGTATTAGGATATAGCTCTTATGTCATTTAGTTACCAGATGTCCATTTCAAAATCAACCTGGCCATACTTTACAGAAAACATTGCTAGACAGTTATTTTTGGTCCATTTAACATTACATTACAAGTATGACTTTCTTCAAAAACAGCAACTTAAATGGTGGGAGAGCAATGGATGTGGCGGGGCACATGCATGTGTTTGCCTAGGGCCCAAAAATGGCTAAATCCACTCCTGTGTAAACATCACTGACTAAGCAATATTTCAAAAATAAAACTGATAAAAAGATCAGGTGTGTAAGCTAGGATTAGATTATGTATAGACTAATTTTAGAGGTAGTTACATGAACAGTGGCTCGCTTCAGCTTCATTATCTTAAACTAAAGTTAAGGTAGCTACGCTGGCTAGGTAATTAACATTACTACATAAAGGAATGCAACTATATTAGCTTTAGCAAAGTGAGCTTTACCAAATGTAGCTACATAGATAATGTATCTACAAAGCTTATATAGCTGCTTTGTGAGCTTAGCTTTAGCTAATCTAGCTATGTAGCTATGCTAAAGCTACATTATCTTTGTTTAGGCAACTAAAGGAGCTACATAAACTATGCTGGCTTTGTCAGAGTTTTTTCATGGAGGACAAGCTTTTTTCCAGTAAGCAGGATGGTTACTGGCTTTACTAAAATTTTTAAATAAGATTTTCCAGGTCAGGATTTTAACTTTTGGCCAAAAAAATCCCAACCCTCACCTTAACACTTACTCTGATCATAAACGGAAGTTTAATCTGATTTGACCTAAAATCTTTTAGCATGATTTCCTTACTGAGATATACAGCATCTCAGATGAGTGGTCTGCAACCAGACTCCTTAATGAAAAACTGCAACCCAATCAAATTTTTTTTAGACCACTCCAACATGAGAAATGTTGCTTTTTGGAGCTATGATGCAACAAAACATGACTGAATAAAGATACAGCATTCGTAAAGTGCTTCAAAACTGAGGCCTTGGAAGGACAAACATGCATTTCCTGTGATAAAATATCCATTTAGGTTTTTTCCACAGATCTCAAGAGATATTAACATCAATTAAGGGAAAAACAGCTTTTATCTCAAGATAGTAGAAGTCAAATTGAGAAAAAAACACTAAAATGTACATATCATCTTGGTTGAACAGAGAAAAATTATATGAATTTATGTCTTTTTACAGCGTCCGTACATAGGCAACTACACTTTTGACATTTTTTTCAGCACTTTCCGACCCACTGAAAACAGGCCTGTGACCCAGTTTTCAGTCCTGGCCCACAACTTGAGAACCACTTGATTAACATTAAGAATTAGTATGATATCCTGCAGGCAAAATAGCTTAAGTTTAATGTGGTAACTTAAATTATTTATTATTATATCAAAGTAATCACATGCAAAGTGATTTTTTTAATGTGAAGCTTGCCAAAGCTTTAAACAGTCCAGTTCACAAAGAGTTAACAGCATCATGGCATCCCATAACATGTAATGGTGTGGTAGCTGTTCAGGACTGGACTCAATGTGTTAATTGCAGCCTGTAACAGGATGTAAAGGTCACATCTGCCCCTGGGGTGCCAAATGAAGCGTCACACTACGTCGGCTTTACAATCCAGCCTAAAAACACCATCCGGTCAAAATATAGAGCAGTAAAAAGACAAAGTTCACTATGTTGCGGTTTGAATTAACTAATACTTTCATAAAAAATGACACAAGACGGGCTAAGCCTTTAGCCCCTTCCCTCCTCCTCCCTTTTCTCTCCACATCTGGTTCCACTCACACTTCGGACTTTTGCTTCGTGGGATACCGAGGCAGCAAATCCAGAAAACTCTAGAAAATCCCTCTGCAGCTGCTTTTTTTTTGACTGGAAGTCTTTTCCAATGGTAACGCATGCACAACACGTTTAATGTCTGCTCGGTATTTCGACTTTAACTTGACTGAAAAAAGCAAAAGTTGAGGTTTTCCTCACCCGTAAAGCTGCTCTTCAGTTCCAGGCTGAAGAAGAATAAATATAAAGTGCATCTGTAAAAAAGAAGTTGCCGATTTGTCCATGCTCTTTTTAACTCCTGGTTTCGGTGGCCACCGTTGCCTTGCATGCTCAAAAACTACAACACTCACACACATATACACACACTTTAACACACGCTGCAAAAAAAGACCCGAACGAAAATAAAAAAGTGAATCCGGAGCAGAAAGTGCTCCAGTGTTTGACTCTGAGGACGGAGGATGCAGATTTGGAGAGTTTGACCGCTAGAGCTCCGTCTGCCTCGCAGTCAGATCAGACTGGAATGAATGGAGCCGCGTCAACACTGTCTGTGTGTGGACGTGTGTTTGTATGGTTCCCAACTTGAGGTTCGGGGACCCGGGAAAGGACCCCCACCTTCAACCAAAAGAAATAACACTAAAGCTGTGAAATCTATGCCATATGTCATGCTCTACCCCTCCGGTCAAATGGAGAAAACTGATTTTTGTTCTCGTTTTTTATTTGTATTTTTTTTCTGCTATTCTTTGTGTTTGTATTGAAGGACAAAGAGCTTGTGGGGTCTGCTTTTGACAAAAAGGCCTATGACTAAGTACAGTGCTGTGCAAAAGTGGTTGCCCCCTTCCTGATTTCTTATTTTGCCATATTTGTCACATTTAGGATTATCAAACAGATCACATTAGACAAAGATAGCCCGAGTAAATACAAAATTCAGTTTTAAATTCCATTTATCAAGGGGAAAAAATGCCATCCAAACCTAACCAGACACGCCAGATGGAAAACCCCCCACAGACTATATTTGGGGAAGGGCAGAGCCTTGGAAAAAAAACTTGGAGGGTGATTGGATGAACGTTCGGTCTGTCACATCTTTACGGGCCAATCAGAGCAACAATAACCGACATAACTGACGTAACCTCTATCAAGCTGTGCCCCTACTGAAGGAGTAACTCCATATAGAACTGCATAATGCCATGAGTACACAGCTTTTGCTGGTTTTGAAAAGAAAACAACTCACTGCTATTCTTTGTTCTTCTTTTAACGAAGAAATTATGCCAAGTTCTGATAAAACTAGCGCTTTAGCAACATCCACGCTAATGTCTTAATTGCACCGGCCTCTAGTTGCTGTCGCCGCACCCGAAAGTACTGCCCCTTGTTGCTGATTGGTCTTGTCACTTTCTAACTGGGCCCAAAGAAGGGGGAGCTTTCAGAAGGGAGCTTTGTAGATGGATTCGCCAGTGAGAAAGACGGAAATGGGCGGATCCATCTGCTTTTCAAGGTAAGTCTGTCACATCTTTACAAGCCAATCACAGCAACAAAACACGTGACGATAAGACTCTTGCTAAATCTGGTTAGGAGAAGGGAAAAAACATTGTTTCCCCTGCAAAGAAAAGAACTCAATGTTTTTCTTTGTTCTCCTTTTAACAAAGAAATGTCATCAACTTCTGATCAAACTGATACTATAGCAGCATCCATGCTAATCTCTTCCGCCATAATTGCACCTGCCTCTTGTCGCTGCTTGCTTACGTCACGACTGCGCCTGGAAGTACTGCCTCCTACTTCTGATTGGTCCTGTCACCTTCTTACAGGGCCCAATCTGTTTACATAGGAGCTTTGCAAGATGGATTTGCCAGTGAGAAATAAAGAGGCAGGTGAATCCATCTGCTTTGCAAGGTTAGCCAGGCCCTATGTCAAAAAAATTGTTGCCTCTAAACCTAATAATATGTTGTGCCAACCTTAGCCGCAACAACTACAATCAAACATTTGCAATAACTGGCAATGAGTCTTTCACATTGCTGTGGAGGAATTTTTTGTATGCTCTTCTTTGCAGAGTTGTTTTAATTCAGCCATATTGGAGAGTTTTCAAGCATGAATGGCCTATTTAAGGTCATGCCACAACATCTCAATTGGATTTTAGTCCCAACTTTGACTAGGTCACTCCAAAACCTTCTCTCTCTTTTTTTTGAGACATTCAGAGGTGGACTTGCTAGTATGTTTCAGGTTTATGTCCTGCTGCATAACCCAAGAGCACTGGAGCTTTAGGTCATGAACTGATGGCCAGACATTCTCCTTCAGGATTTTCTGATAGACAGCAGAATTCATGTTTACATCAATTAAGGCAAGTCATCCTGTTCCTGGAGCAGCAAAGAAGCCCCAGACCATCACACTGCCACCACCATGTCTGACTGTTGGTATCATGTTCTTTTTATGGAATTTCAAGTTACTTTATGTAAGATGACACAGGATGCATGCTGCCTGAAAGTTTAACTTTTGTCTTGTCAGTCTACTGAATACTTTACCAAAAGTCTTTTTGATCATCAAGATATTTTTTTTGTCAAATGTGAGACAAGGCTTTGTTCTCTTTTTGGTCAAAAGTGGTTTTGGTCTTGGAACTCTCTCATTGATGCCATTTTTGCCCAGTCTCTTCTGATTATTGAATCATGAACTCTGACCTTAGCTGAGTCAAATGTGGCCTACAGGTCTTTAGATGTTGTTCTAGGTTGTTTTGTGACCTCCTGGATGAATCTTCACTGCCCTCTTGGAGTAATTTTGGTAGGCTGGCCACTGTTGGGAAGGTTCATCACTGTTCCAAGTTTTCTCCATTTGTGGAAAATGGTGCTCACTGTGGTTGGAGTCCCAAAGCATAAGAAATGTCTTTTTAACCATTTCCAGGCCGATAGATGTCAGATGTCATTCTGTGCCTTGTTAAACTTTACATAGCATCTTATACAGTTAAAATAAAAACTGTGGTGAAAAGAGAGGTCCAAGCGTTCTGTCAACTGGCAAGAAGTTTTGCATATCATCTGACAGTAAGGAGCTCATAGCAAGAGGATAATACCACTACTTTGAGAACATTTTCAATGACAGATTTCTTCATTTACTAATAGACAAGTAATTTCACTTCTGTTCAAGTAAAATTTAATCAGCCTGCTGCTACTTTGATGTATTTCTGCACTCTTTTCATTCCTATTGTTTGTCTTTATTTGTGCAATAAAAATGCATGACTATGCTGCTTACTATTTTTTTTAGGTAATCCAATCCCCTCATGTGTCAACAGGATCTACACCACAGCATCTGCTTTAAATTATATATCAAATCAACTGAGCCAAAAAGCTATTTATGAATCCCGTGAGTGTCTTTACCGTATAAAGTGCATTTTTCTTAGTCTTCCCATAATATTCCTACAACTATTAGAGGTTGTGATTGTTTTCTACTATACTTTCATTAGTAGGCTATAGTTAGTTAATGATCCTTAATGGTTTAATTATGTAGTTCCAAGCCTATCAGGTTTTTTATATACATTACTGTGCAGAACTTTAAGGCATGTTTGAGCCAAAAGTTGAGGCTAAGGAAGCATTTAATGGCAAATAAGCCTACCGAAGACACAATCAGGCCAAAAGGAGGACTGATGCAACCCAGTTGTGCTCTGAATGTCCTTGCATATAGCAAGGAGAATGAGAAGATAATCTGTTGAAAATAGTCCCCACCTTTAGGGCAGAGTAAGGGGTGGATGCAGCGAGGAAGACAGCCTAGGGCACTGTCCAGGTGAGAAGCAGGGTTGCCATGAGCCCCCGGTCATGCTGGTGGATGTTCCAAGAGGCTGAAAACCACCAGCAGGTCACTGACTCCCCCTCATACATGTCTGTATAAAATTATAGTTTAAAGACAATACAATGACTTACATTATGCCCAGAGTACAGTAAATCAGTTCTGCAGACTCTTAAAGCTTTGCAGTAAGCTCTGGGTTTCCCAAGCTATTTTGTATAGCCTTCTCAGTTAACACTGAAACTATAAAATATATTTTGCACAAAAATGAACAATGCGTACTTGATCCAAAAATGTTGTGCTTACCCCTGACATCAAAGACTTTTTCCTGGAACTTGGCAGAGAGAAACCAAAGATTGACTTGACAGTGAATGGGTGCAGTTTCAAACAGGTTCCCTTCTCTACTGCTTTCATTTTCCGGGACATCTCAAGAAGTAAGATATTGAGGGTAAATGGTTACCTCATTTTTAAAAGCATCTTCTCAGAGCCCATGGAGGAATGGCTGGCCCAAATTAAGTGGTTCAGTGTTGTTAAGACATTTGCAGATCAAGGATCATCCAAAGATGAAATGCATCTGCTGTCATTAAGGAGTTGAGCCCAGCAATGGGTGGAGAAGACCTGTGAACCCACCACCACCTGTGGGGGTTTTCGATTAGTTAGTGTATCATTATGCTGGCTCAACCTGAATCTAATACTTCAGGAAGAATTGCTCGTAAATCCTGAGGGACACTTGGAAATAAAATCAAGATTGGCCAAGTCCAAAGTCGCAAGGAGGAGCAGAAAAAGCAGGCACCATGAAGCAAGAAGAGCTCTGGTTTAGATGGCTGTAACAGTCAAAACCTGCCTGGGAGTGTATTGCAAAGAACCTTCAATTGTTTTCATAAAGTTTAGAAAACTGTCAGGTAAAATGAAGAGGAAAATAGGATTTTGACTCAGACTGTGATCAGGAGGGAAGGGGAACTGCTGAACCTGACTGGGGATAATTTTGAGCGGTGAAAGAGCTTGTCATCTTAATCCTGTGTGCTGTAAAGTAGGCTTTAAATGATGACAAACCACAGATTAAACAGAAGTGTAGATTTCCACAGAATGTAAAGCATCTCTTTGCTCTTACCAGATACAAGAGGGAACATGAGATTCTACTTATCTAGATAAGTAAGGTAGACTTGAGACATCATATGACTGAAGTCTCTAGTTTGGTGGTGACTGGGCCTGTTAAAATGAACTATCGAGTCTGGATCTAGAGCTGGGTCCATACTGCTGAGGTTGTTCCTGCAGATTCTTGTTTAAATGGAGCTCAGGGTAAGTTCAAGTAGGAAGACTGTTTCTACTCATTCATTAGTCACCACTCATTCATATTCCTTCTTCCATTCTCTTTTCCGGCTCTGGTGATCAGCTGATTATGGGCATTCACTCTTTTAAGTATTAATCTAATTCTGGCACAACCCTGTTTTGCCAGTCATCAAGCACCTGCCATACTTCAAATCCATCATTCTATCCTTCACAGTCTATTGTCAGTGTGGATGCTGCAACCTTCCTCCACCCCAGCCACCTCCATTAAGTTCATTAGCATCTACTCCAGATCCTCATAGGCCTTCTGCTCATCTTCTACATACCCCAGCCTCCTCCTCCTAGGCTCTTTTATTGGTTTCTTAGAGGTCTGCTCCTTATCTCATCCTGCATCCCTCATCAACACCACAGCCAGCGTCTAGACTCCATAACAGGGTATCCTATTACTGCTGTTTGCCTCACTACCCTTTCAAGTACATGAAGTCATCACAATGGAGTCTAATCGGCAAAAACATTGCATATTTCTCTTCCATTAAAATGTGTAAAATGAATTATTGTTAAAGTTTGTTAGATCTCTCCTGATTGAAATTAATATGATCTGAAGGCAAGGCTCTTGAGTTGAGGGGAGGTCACTGACTTCACATCTGAGACCATTGTTAATCTGCCAGGACATGACAGCAAGCATCAGCCAGTTTGGGAGTTAGCTCACTCCCTCAGATGAGGGAGTGAGGTATCTTGGGGTCTTGGTCAAATGGGAGCAAATGTAGCCAGCTGTGATTAAAAAAACGTAGTAGAGGATGCTAAACAGGAAGGGAAAAGCTGGACATCCAAAGGGTGCTTAAAGTGCAGCCACTGCTACCTCCTGCCAAAAAAAAGACCAACTTAAGGGGATTTTGTTGGAGCTTCTCTGGACAGAGGGACGCCCAGCTACCTTTAGCTTGCTGTCACTGTAGCACTTACCCTGGCTAAGTGTTTGAAAAGGAAAGAAAGACATAGCTGCCAAAAGCTGATGTGGTTCATAAACACATGAAAAATGTGCTACTGAAAGGTATTTAAGAATTGAGGTCTGCTCCTTAAACATGTGGGACAGTTTTGCATATTATGAGGCTTTGCATGAATGTCTTTTTGCATAAAAGAATGCTTATGTGTGAGTAATTTTCTCAAGATGCCACCACAGGGACGGAGGACAAACAAGAACAATAAATAATGTGTTTTTAAAATTGTGTTTGTAGTTAAGCTGTCCATCAATTCTTGACAGCAGTGCCTTGACTCCCACAAGTTCTGAGTTGTGAAAACAAAGTATCTATCATGAACAAAAATAAATTAAGAGGATTTTTGCAGAACCACATTTCTATTTCAAGTAATCTATTTAGTTGAGAATTTCTAGATCAATGAAGTCAATGTAGGATTATTTTTCAATTTGCTATCCATATTGTAAGAAACTGAAATCTCATTTGGTCCTGCTACTTAGATACTAATCTGTATTACTAAAGGGAGACTAAATGCAGATCCAGGTTTGACTGGATTGGTTGATTCCACTATAAAGCTCTGAAAAATTTAAAAAAGCTCTAAATACAATCATATGCTCATGAAAATACAGACAACTGTGAGTTATATAAAGACATTACCCTTCAAAGAAAGCAGTTATGGAAAATCCAGACAGCAAACACATTTTAACCAATAGTATTTAATGGTTTATGCAACTCTCTGCTAAGGCCCAATCTCCCCCCAACGGTATTATTAGGTCAACCAGTCCCTTGCATTTTATTGGCCAAAATAAATTCAAACATACCTAAATAAATATGTGTTTATGGTAGGGGGTCAATCAAAACAATAACAGTTCTAATTAAAGGCAACTTGAAAAACACAACAGTTTTCTCCATAAAACTGGTTAAATTGAAACGTTTTTTAAAAAAATGTAAAAGGGGTTGCTTCTCATCATCTTCCACTCCATATCAAGTAACACGACTCTAAAACCATTCGTTATAAAAACTGAGGTGGAACACTGCCACCAGCTGGAAGTTCTAAGCTTTGGTCACAGGAGTTTGACGAGGAGAAAGAGGGGGCTGAGGGGTATAAGTAGCTTCTGTCCCTCCTCGTCACAAACTATAGTGGGTCTGGAATTTAAGCGGGGAAGGGGATCCCAGAACAGCAGGGTGGGATGACATAGTGCCATAGATATTTAGGGTTCAATACAATAACAGGCCAGACCAGTTGTCTCAGCAAAGTTTTGGGAGATGAGTACAAACAAAATGTTTGCTTCTGGGGACTTAAGACTACCTCGGACCAGAATGGCTCATGCATGGGTGTGTGAGTGCGTATGGGTATGAGGCCTTCCGCAGTCCCATCTGGCCAAGCTGAAGCAGTACTATACTTCTTATTTTCTCTTTTTTAAGCAGAAAAAGAATAACCCCAAACACCGAACCCCACTTTTCACCAACACAGTACCAACCCTCGCCCCTTGCTGTGTTGAGTCGTCCAGGGCTTTGAACCCCCTGAACAATGCCACCCTTTTGAGAAAGGAGGACAGGCAGGCTGGGGTGGGTGGACATGTGAGAGGTGAAGAGTGGACGAGGGTCTCCCTTCTCAATCCTCTCCATGACTTCTCACCCACCCCTTGCCATCTTCTGACCAGTTTCTCTTAGGCTCTTCATGGCAAGGTGGGATGCTGTTGGAAGGGGAGGACACAGTATGGTGTCACCACTACCCCACTCTTTCAAACAGATCAGTCAGTCAGTAAGGGTCGTGTGCTCAGTTTGAAGCGCTGCTGTTTGAGGAGCTGGAGGTGGAGGCCACAGCCATGCCTGAGGTGCCTGACGAGGCCACCGACTTGCGGATGTGGGGCATGAGGAAGGGGTCACTGGCCAGCTGGTGCACATCGATGCGATCCTCCTTACGGTAGACTAGACAGCGCCTTATAAAGGCCTGAGGGAAGACAGATAAAATGAGAAGTTAATGAGAAAATTAAACTTTCAAGCAGATATCAGGCTTTAAAATGTTAATGTGAACAGTCAAGAACTTCCCAAATATTAAGCATAAATGAAAACCTTGTGTGTGACCATGAGTTGTTACATAAACATTTACATAAAAATGCAAACATTGGATTTAAAAATTCTGGTACCTTAGCTTCAGGTGTGACTACTGGTTTAGGGGGGAACTGCACATCTGTTGCCTTCAGAATGGTGTTCTCTTGTAGGATGTCCTGCTGAGACTGGTTATGACCAAAGGGCTGTAGAGAAAACCAAAAAAAAAGAAATTTTAATGAGTCATAAATTCAATGAACAGACTCTATCAACCTTATAAGGTTATTAAGGTGTTCATATGAGAGTAGGTTCACTTATTTATTTGTATACAGACTAAATCAGAAGTTAAAAAAAACACTGAAATATCGCGCATAGATTTATGTAACTTGACTCAAGTACATTATAGATTCTTCTTCAATAAACAGAAAACTCAAGAACTCAAGTTGCAAAACTATAATATATCGTCTGTGGTACTTCTTCCCTACCTTGCGGCCATACAAACACTGGTAAAAAATGACTCCGACGGACCACACATCCACCTTGTTGGAGATTTTGGGCGGTTCCTTTCCGACCACAAAGCACTCAGGGGGCAGATACCTAAGGGACAAACAGGAAGACATGATGATTAAACATTGTTATAAGGTAGGTAAGGGTGTAATGGTTCACTGAGGTCAAAGTTCAGATCCTACTACAAATTTGGGGTCATGGTTCAGTTCATTTATACGAGAAAAAAATAGCAACATAAAGTCCCAGATTTATAATTCTAGGTTTTGTTCATTTATTAAGTTACGTTTTTACTGATAGTAGTACAGCTTACAGTTTCTTCCATCTAGTGTTATTTAGAACTGCCTGTGATTGTTGGTACAGCCTGTGGTGTATTAAACATGAAATGAGAAAAAAGGTGCAAAATAAAGTGCATTTAGAAATGAAAAGGCTAATAACCCCTGACTTGAAATGATGAGATAAACATCTAAAAAATGCAAACTAAATTAAGCGCATTTTTTTAAGCAAAGCATATTTATGATGCATGAAGTGTGCTCAAGTATGTCAAGGACCCCAGACTCAGGTAGGGGACGTTGCTATGTAGCCTGAGCAGAGCACTTAAATACAAACGTGTAGCCTGGGATCTCTACTGCTACATGTCTGCGCATAGCCTATAAAATGTATTATCATAGTCCAGGGCCTTAAAACAACTCAGATGCTGAGGAGAGAGACAAGAACCTGGTTTTGCTGCTCTTGCTAATGAATGCAGCTTTTCCTCTTTGTGGGATTCATTGTGCCTGCTTCTTTATCTTCTTTGCGTGTTGTTTAGTATGAGTTAGCAGACAGTTAAGAGTATTGCTGCCACTGAGACAGATGAGCAAATACTGCTGTGATTGTATTTTTTCTCCATTCAGACATATTTGTCATGTGACCACATGCACCCAGCCGTGTGGTTAAGGATAAACACTAGGGTTGCACGATAATTATTGGTACTGATAAATTACCGATATTGCATTTATTTTAAATATTTTTATTATCCCGGTAGTAAAATATTAACTGATAAAATCCACCGATAATAAAGGCGTTTGTTTTCTTTCTCACGAGACTACACATTCTGAAACAGTAGGTGAAGCCACAGTACGAGACCCTCTATTAAGCACCAGAGAAGAAGAGGAAGCAGCGTCAGTGCTGAGAGGCTAACAACACAGTGGAGTTATCCAGTATTTACAGGGAGGATAACACAACAGTGTGTGTAGAATTTGCCCTGAAAACATCCCGAAGAGTGGAAAGAAGTCCTCAATGGATCTTATAAGCCACTTAAAAGTCATCATCCTAACAACGTTAAAAGAAAGCAGCAGTAGCCACTAGCCTCAGCCGCGGGCATTAGGACCAAGCCAAAGGCTAATAGCAGGCAGAGTGCTGATTCAGCAGGCATTGGAAACTGCAGAAAGTTTGCCAAAGCCAAAAGGTGCAACATTATAATAACAAAATCAGTCTGACAGTCTCCTGATCCACTGCTACTTTCATAGACGTATCCCTGTCTGCTCTGTTTGACGTAGTTTCATTCAGTTGGATCGACTGAATTCGAAGATTTGACCACTTGAAAAAAATGAATAGTTCTTAACAGTTATCGGCCATCAGGAGTAGGAAATTATCGGTTATTGGTATTGGTTCAAAAAACACACTTATCGTGCATCACTAATAAATACTTTACACCCCTATTTCAAAGCGCACAATGTTTCCAGCAAAAATGTCTAAGACAAACACCCGCACACGGTCCAACTTGCAAAGAAAAGGAGTATTTATTTGCACGATTCGGTACTAGACCTTCATCAGGCAAACCAGGGTAAGATCTCAAAGTGTATATAATAGGCCCTTTTCAATCTTGCACGAAACACCTGAACATTTTCTCAATTTATCTGGGTGAGGGGCAGCTAGATTTTTTTTTACCAAGACGTTAGCCTGAATTTTCTCTGCTAGCTCCCTTGTACTTTCTCCTCCCCCACCTCCTCCAGGCAGGGAAACTTCCCGCTATGAGAAACAAGTGTGAACTAGCAAATCAGGAAATTTTCTCAGTAGGTTACCCTCACATTTCCCTGACAATTTCAGTGCTGCATGTATGAAACAGTGTGATATCAAACAAAGCAACTATTTAAGACACTATTCTGTGTGCTAAGTTTTAATCTGAGTGCTGCTGCATTTTCAAAGGGATTTTCTAACTTGGTACAGGTATAAGACTGTCATGTTAGGGATTAAATTTAGTGCAGCACTGTGCAGTCAGATTCAGTGTTTAAAAAGGAAGCATTGCGATCTTATAAAAGGCATATGTCCTTGAACAAAATTCACAATTTTCTCTATCTTTAGCTTTCCTGAAATACCTTATATACTCTATTTTTTGCTTCTAACAATGTTCTTCACAGCACACAACCACTCTTTAGGTTTTCATTATCTTTCAACACAGGTCTTTTAGGAAGTTTGGTAATTCTGACTGTAAAAGACATTCATGTCGCAGATATTAGAGTCTAATTTTCTTCCTCTGTTGCATAAAACATTTCCAAACAGCAGAATAATGACTGTTCCCTCTGAAACAATGGAGAATCATTTCAATGTTGACCACATGAAACAAAGTTGACCCTTGAGGAGCAAGGCTAAGTGGTAAAAATAAACAACATATTTTAATACATCACACACAATGGCATGCCTGCAGCAGTGTGTCATCTTTCTGTGTAAATCTTACCAGTATGTCCCGGCACCCTGTGACGTCAGCTCCATCCCATCCACTGAGTTGTAGCTGTCATCATCCATGATCTTGGACAGCCCAAAATCTGTGATCTTAATCTCACCGCAGGCTGTGCCATTCACCAGGAGGATGTTACCTGAGCAGGAAGAAAAGAGGATTAACAAGTATGAAGGAAAAGATGATCATAGCTGAAAATAACTTTATGATTAAATATTAGTGTTCTTTATTATTTAATATTAGTGTAATTCATTAGTTCTGTGAAATGAATCTTGCATTTCAAATGTAAACATAACATGTTTTTTAACAGGTTTTCTATAAAGCAATAACTGCATTTGGCCTAATAATAGTGTTGCACATGTGTCCATTAAGCTTCTCAAAAACTGACAGTGATGGTAACATGTCAACAAAAGAACAGCCTATCAACACCAACGTAGCCGTGACAGACATGCACTGCACTATGTCACCCATTTAGACCTAAGGCCACTTAAATACAGTCTCTACAAACTAAATATTGTTGGAAAAAACCTCCCAAAACATTTTTAACAGCAAAGAATTTCTAAGTTTATCAAAATCTTTACTGTTAAGCCATAGTAGCAAATGGAGACATGAAATAAAAACAATGAAACACTGAATACCCTGGATTTCACTGTTAAAAAATGCCCTTGTCCTGTAATTTGTTAACGTTTTTCAACATTATTACATAACTAATCAAAATCCTCAGCATCACTCTTTACCTTGGGTAGCAGGTCAAAAATCAATCAAAATCTGGGTCACCTTCAATATTTTGTTGTTCTTGTCTAATTCATTTCTGTTCTGGTAATCTAAAATACAGCTGTTGTCCACCTCTATGTTGTTCCCTGCACCTATGAGGTCAGTCATTAAATTTGTCATTGTTTAACTTTAAAACTGAAAGCTAAAGAGGGTAAATACAAGTCTTCAAAACAGTAAGATCATCCAAAATGTGCTTATATCACATTGAGTCTTAAAGGTATTTACACACAAATGCCACATCCAGTTAAAATGGGTTAAAAAATCCAGAGTGATGCATCTGAGAATTAAGAATGAGAACATAAAAAGATTATTTGTAGAGTGAAAGCTTACCAGGTTTGAGGTCGTAGTGGATAATAGGCGGTCTGATCTCATTGAGGTACTTGAGGGCGTTAACAATCTGCATGATGATGGAGCGGCCCTCTTTCTCAGACATGAGCTTGTGCTGCTTCAGGTAGAAGTCCAGGTCGTTGCCCTCACAGTACTCTAGGACTGTGCAGAACCTGTTCAATGTCAAGAAGGAAACATCCAACAAACTCAGCCACTTTTGGTAGATATAAACATACTATGAGTATCTAAAAATCCTGGCTCTAAATAGACTGTCTGCATACTAATCAGTTTATATTAGAAGGCAAAGCACACATTTGTTTTAAAGGGCATTACTCACGAGTCAGTGTCAAGCGAAAAGTAGTCGTAGAGCTTTACTATTCGTGGGTGGTCCAGCTCTTTATGAATTCTATATTCTCGACATGCATGTCTACGAACAAAAAAACAAAACATTTTTGACATTTAGAAGTTTCAAACATGGTTATCACACAGGATTTATCTAATGATTTTATCAATAATGATGAATGAACACATCACTCACTTGTGATAATTTTCCTTCTTCTCATCCCTCCAGTTCTTGTTTAACTGGTGGATTTTGACCGCAACATACCTTTGCTCTGTTAAATCAAAAGCCTGCGAGAGAAAAGTCTTCTGTTAGTTAGGAAATGCCACTGGGATGACTTTGTTTGAGCTGCAGTGACCCTTGCCTCACTTAAAATGGCGATGTTCATTATTTTTACAGTGCTGACAGCAGATTCCTGGAACATCGCTCACATTCTGGCACAATTCTTTGCTTCAAAATCATGATGATGTCAGCTTAATTTAACTTGAAGAGGCGACAAGCAAAATGCTAATTCATATCGACCCATACATAACACCACAATCACCAAGAAAGTCACACTGCCAGGTTTTAAGCCTTTAATATGATACTACTAAAAATAAAAAAACTGGTTCCATATTGGGTACCACTGTACAAAAAGTAAATCACTGACACTCAAAACCGTGATTTTGTTGACTTCATACTGACTAACCTACAAACGAGGCTTTTATAGGTTCTTTGCAGATGATGTCATGCAGCAGCAGAGTACTCCGCTAAGTGGGGAAGAAGTGATTGCTACATGGAGAAACGCTACCAAAAAGATCATTTTGAGCTGTTTACAACTATGCCAGGCATTCAAAGTGCAAAAATAAAAACATTCTTTATTCTAAAGCTACTTTTGTCCACTGAATGTAGTGAAATATTCAGGAAAAGAAGTTGTAAAAATATCATGGTGAAATGGCAGCAGGCAGGATTAAAAAAGCCTTTGTCTAAAGCCTGGACAAGCGGTGTCACACAACGCTTGTGTATGAGCAGTTTCCACAAAGCATTCCATTCTGGTTTAGTACAGTCTTGCCATGGTTTAGCACATAAAACTCTGATCTTGCCCATATTTTCTCAGCTGCTGCCTTACAGTCTTGCTCATTGTGACGGGAAATCTATCTTTTTTTAAAAGATCAAGATCATTTGGCTCAGCTCAGTAGAGCTGGTTGTTTGGCTCCTTAACAGCTCTTCATTTGGAAACAATTTAGCTTTTAACATGTGGATTAAAGAGTGGCAAAGAATAGAGGAATGAAAACTGGCACTCAAACATTAGCTAGTTCACACTTAAGAGCCATTTTGTAGCACGAGCTTGATTGTGAACTGCAGATCTTTATTCAATCGCTTACAACATAAGATTTATTTGGTTGATAGTACATTACAGTTTCAATTAAAAGCATGTTTGTGACAAAATGAGGACATAAAGGGGAAGGGCTAGTCTCTAAACCCAGCACAAGACTCCTCAAGACTCTTGTCTCCTTTCATGTGGCTAGACAATGCTAGACATAAGGAGGCATTCAAGACTGAATTAATTGTTATTTTAACCCCTACAAGCCAGGTTAATCAGTTAAACTGTGGAAAAAAACACTTTTTGTAAAGTGCAGGGATTGTATGTAGAAATCTTCTAATGATAATTGTAGCATACAGGTCCTTTTAGAGCTTTTTTTCTATCCTAATGGCTGTCACCCACTTCCTGACCCCCAACAGATATTCAAGTGTAATCAGAATAATGTGACTGCAAAGAACCTATAGAGAAGCCATTGAATACACTGTTAGGAAAAGTGGATTAATGCTGATGCTGAACTGCACAGACTCTGCCCTCTGTCTGTGTTCATCAATGGATTTATCACTTAACTGCGCAAGGGATATTTATGAGAAAACAACTGCTGAAAATAAATGTGTCCCACCTTGTAAACTTCACTGAAACCTCCCCTTCCAAGTAAATGTAGAAGAAGGTATCTGTCATTTAGCGTAGGGTGATCTTTAAATCTGCACAGGTTAAACAAAAAAAATTGTTTAAGAGAGCTGAGAAACAAGCTTAAATCATCAACAGACAAAACTGATTAATAAAGAAAGAAATCATACTGAGAATTATCCTCATTGTGGATCCTTTTCAGCTCACGGATGTGCAGATTTCGCACTCGCTCCAACCTCTCCAGCTCTGCCTGGATCTCTGCCTCCTCCTGCAAAAAGAAGACAAAATAATATTGAAACGAGCAAATAAGATTCTCAGCATTACAGCTTAAAAAAACAAATAAACAAAACAATACCTTCTTAAGATGGCCTAGTCTTAGCTTAAAGATTTCTTCTTGCTCATGATACTCTGCCTGTGATAACCTGGAAAGATAAAGAAATAACCTCAGTGAAACTTTGAATGTACACACAGGGAGTTTGAAAAATAAGAAGCACACAAAAGCACCGTACGCTTCACTTTCTGTTCCATTGGCCTTGCTTTTGCGTTTATTTTGCTCCAGGCTTGGGGGCGGAGTCTGGGCCATGGACGGCGGCTTGCGTTTGGCCAGGAGTTTCCTCTGTCTCTCGATGTCCTCTCGCTGGGAATTAATCCTTTCTTGTTGCCTGAAAACAGAATAGACATATTAGTTACAAACAATACAGACTTATTATGAGTGTGTTTGAGTCTATTGTAATGATACAGCTCATAACCCCACCACTTCAGATGTCCTCTGGTTCACTCATCACATCTTATGATCACTTACAGATGAGTGTGGTTGTGCTAGAAAAGTACTTAAAATGATAAGACTAAGCAAGCAAGAAGTGTGAAGTACTGACTTGATAAGGTTTTGGAAGGCATATCCATCCGTCCACTGCTCAGTGAAAGAAGCACCGTGTCTAACCGTAGTGAAGTGACCCAGTCGGAGCCTGTCCTGCATGCTTTTGTCTCGGCATGCCATTTTCTCCTGTTTTGACTTTAGGAAAGAGAGAAATACAGGAATCACTTTTGTGTCTTCTGTTGAGTTGAAGTCCAGGCTTAAACTAGCTTTTTTTCAAAAACAGAGCTGTAAACTAATTAGTAAAAATGAATCAGAGTGCTATCAAACAAACATACTTTCTCTATCAGCAGCTTCTTGGACATGGTCACACACTTATTCAAGCGTTCCTTGTATCGTTCCAGCATCCTCTGCTGTTCATCAATCTGTCTCCTTAGATCACAGTTTGCCTGGAGCAGACATTTAAAAAGCAGGAAAAGGCTCAGAAGAAAATGAATGACCTCAATACAATAGTTTAGAAATATGTTGGCAGAGTTTGGTCATACATGCCATGAGTAACAAACCAGAACAGATATCATGATACTCTCCATACAATAGAAAATGGCAGGCAGAGCAGCAGAGATAAATGAATAAGATTAGTACCCTCAACAAATCGTCTATTCGGCCCTCCTTCTTCTCCAGGTCAGAGTTCTTGTTGTTCTCCATTGCTGTTAGTTTCTCTATGGTAAGGTCAGACTACAAAGTACAGTGAGCACAAAACAGTGTTAATGTTGGCTCATTCTGAATCAGTGAGTCCCAGCAAAGTCTTCCAGTAACAAGCAATTCTTGAAATGTTTTGGTTTGTATGTAAATGATATGACAACTTCTTTTTAAATCAGTCAAAACAGACAAACGGACAGTGAGCTCTGTTAGAATGTAAGGTACCTGTGTGGCTTTGTGGAGCATGTGAAGAGAAGTAGGCTTCAGTGAACATGTCGAGTGCTCTGTGTTGACCGAGCTTACGGATGACGGGCTTCCCTGCTGCACCTAGGAGGCACAAACATCCGTCCAATGAAAGCCTTACACGTGCAGACTGTGTCTTAATGTGTAAACTTCTGGATTTTGCCGAAGAATGTCAGATTCAAGCCAGTTTTATGACAAAACATCAATATACAAGTGTGTAAAAAAACAGTAATTGTTTTAATAATTACAAGCATGTAGGACAGGATGGCAGGAGAGTGTTAAGATTTCAGAAAGCACAGAAGTGAGCACAGAGCAAAAATGCTCACCGTGACAGGAGGGTTGGAGAGCGAGTGCTGTGGGGAAGAGCGTACCACTGGTGGGATTCCCCTGGCAGGGCTGGTACCAGGACCACTACCTCCCGCAAACTGACAGAAAAGAAAAGATAGAAGAAGAAAGCAGTTCAACACATAGGCAGCAAATGCTTAAAAAGGGGTTAGAAAGTATGAATGACCCAACAATGGAGCAGAAGTTTTGCTAGACACGCATTTGGAACAAAAAATTACTTTTTTAAACTCACCTCAAAATAATCACTAATTTTGTGTCCCCTTGCTCCTGCTTTTCCTAGAGGAGAGAGACGGGAGTTAAAAGTTGCCTGTATGTGAGATAAGTGATGAGAGGATCACAGCAGTAGGCCAGTCCTACCTTGGCTGTTGTCGAAATGTTCTGCTTTCCGTTTTCTCACTCTCTGGTCATTTGCTTTTTTCTCAGGGGTCTGTAAAAAAGTAGTTAGAATCAACCTCATATAATCAAGCAACACAGAGAGATGTTTTGCATCTAGAAATCCTGTTCACAAATTACAGAGACTAACCTCTAGCTCTTTGTCACTGAGTGAACCCACGCTGCATAGACTCTGATTGGATGACTCATTTTGGTTCTGACCCGAGCCCTGTTAAAAATGAGAAAAATACATGGAAAATAAAGCACAATTAAAGTAAAAATGCATAAAAGGTTAGACCCAAGAGACATGAATCCTAAAACCTGTATCTTTCAAAAATTTGCAGGTGTGCTTGTCATGTATGGATGCACATGAGAGTGAGCAGGCGGTTAGAAAATAGAATAGTAAAGTGGAAAGCAAGGATGCAGAGGTTCAGCTTAATACTGTCACCATTCCCAACTTCCCCCTGAATCCAGACCTACATCAATCCTAATGCTGGTTCTGGTTCCCTAGGTGATGCCTGTCAGTCAAACGAATCGCATCAGAATTCAGCAGGCACTGCCCAATCAGGGAGAGATACTTAGTCATTCAGAGCACACTAGAGCTCCCTCACTGAACCCTCCTAAAATGGCTGAACATTAGGCATGCTGCTGGGGATGTATCCCTCCCTCTATCTGTCACCTTTAGATAATGTCATCCATTTTTCTCCTGTTCACCATAGTCTTAACTATTTTTTTCTCTCAGGAGAAAACCAGTGTAAGATGCTTTCCTTAATCCAAGAATGGCAGCTTGTTTTAACACACATCCTGGCCTCCTTAAGATAACTTGGTTGTTTGATCCGGCATCTTCAAAAGGAAATGCATTTACCAACATTTTTGAACACACTCTCTGTTCCATTAGCAAAAGGTGTACTTACTCGTTGTCCGAAAGGATTTCAATTTTCCCTTTGGCTATATCACCTGAGTGATGCCAGAGAGCAGCAGTGCCACTGGGCTGTTCAAGGTCAAGAAAAAAACTCAAACTATTATGTGACATTACACTGAAGGGCTTTAGAGCACAAACCAATGATTTTTTTCACAGTTATTGTTTACACACATCCCTCTCTTCCTCCCCAACTTACATTTCATCTCTTGTCATACAGGATTGCTTTGGAAAAATGCCTTAGCGAGGGCCGCCATTTTCTCTGCGGCAACAGCCATGCCATGCTCTGGGCTCAGCTCTGCCTATGGCTGGCACAGGGCCCACTCCTGGCGCTGACTCTCGCTCCCTAACTGTTCCAAGATCACCTTCCACAAAGACCGCTCCATCCCTGTTGCAAGCAAGAGGCTGGAGGGCTAAACGTTGCTCCTACTCACACCTGGTCAAGAACTATTTCTGCATTCCTCCTCTGCCTTCACTCTTCCTCCCCTACCACCCCTGTCCTGTCTGTGGCCTTTTTGGCACGCACTGCCACTTGCATATACAGGCACTTCAGCACGAGCCAAGGGAGAGATGCCATATCAAACCAGCCAAAAAACACAGACACAGCTCAACCTTCTCCAGAGACAGACAAAGAAAAGGAGTGGGGCCAAGCCTGTCCAGGCCAAACAGCAGAATGATACTGAAGCAGAGTGAGACAAAGAGAGGAAGAGATTCACAAAAATGTGTAATCAAGAAAATCTGGGATTATAAGCACTTTGATGGGAGAGGTATCAGGCTCCATTTAAGTGAGATCTGCTGTACCACAAACCTTAGCTACGCCGACCCCAGTGAAGCGAGCCTCCAACAGCTCTTGCCGTCGGGGGTCCAGGCTATGCAGTTCTTCCATCATGGCTGCAGACACAAGAGCACAGATTAAGAAAGACATTGCAGGGTCTGGTATATTCAAGTGGGAGTGACGGATCACTATTTCAAAAGGCATTGGTTGTGATGAGTCATGGCTGTTTTTAGCTATATGGATGTGGAAAATTCCTGTTCTGAGTCATCAATAAGCCTGACAATGATGTTTTCCACTATCATGTGTGTTCAGCTTGAGTACCCTGGGAAATACTTACAACACCAACAACCTGGCATAACATACAGTCAGTAAGGTATATTAGAATAAGCAATCAAGGCGTCAGCCAGATGTGTAGCGTCATTATCCAGAAAATTATAGCATCATGTGATAACTCCCTGGCATTATAGGCCTAAGCTGCATGGCGTTGGAGTTATAAAAGGTCACTAATGGAGGAACTGCCAAGTGTACTCACACCAAAGAAAAGGCTACAAAAGACAATAGGTGCCAAGTTTGCAAGCCTCTGTTCAGAGGTAAACCTTGAAGTAACACGCCCAGTACTGACTGCTACATATGTGTTTTATCGATAGCTTGTTAACATTAAATGACTAGTCTTACCTGCATCGTTCGTACCTATTAAATGATGAATATGAGTCTTTATTCTAAATTTAATTGACTCCTGTTTGGATTTTATGATGAAGTTAAGCGTTAAATGGTGAGGATAACGATTTTAAGCATTATAAATGAATGGTCAGCGAAGAAGCCCACTAACATTGTATAAATGAGCTAACAAGCCTATCGATGTTGGCATCACTTAGCATTGCAACCTACGAGCTAACGGTTACCATTAGCTTGAAACATTAGATTTAATTTTCTTTTAAAACGTACCAAAAGGCAAATTAGCATTACTATCGCTCCACTCACAAATACCTGAATAACTGAAAGATTTATAATCACATCTAATGTCTATAACAGTATATTCTTTTGCAAAAACACCTATGTTAGCTGCGTTGTGTAGCCGAGAGGCTAACGTTTACTCGTCTGTCAAAAAGAAGCATCTTCTCGGTTCTATGTTGTCAACTGCTCGTTGCACGACGCCTGGAAAAAACTTATTCAAGGAGCACTGTTAGATATATTATTACCTTCGACAATCTTACGGGATACTTACTGCAATTTAACGTTTTTACGGTCCTCCAGAGGGCCTGTTGTTAACCCTGAAACCGTCCCCGTTGTTTCCCCGGTGCTCGGCAGACCCTCCCAGGCTAGGCCGCATCCACCGCCCCGTCCCTCGCGTGCTGATTGTTAACGATCAAGACACGGGAGCGCGCGGTGTAGCTCAAGGTAGACGACGGAGGATTCCCTCGGAGGCCTCGACGACTCCGGGTATCCCTAACCCGCCTTGCTGTACTCCTTAGGCGGGGATCCCCATCACATCCTCCTCCCCGAGGACCACACCGTGTATCACGCAGGGTTTTGTTTTCTAATTCCACTCAACGACGACCCTCAACAATCTGCGTTTTCCACCTGTTTTTCTATTTAGTCTTTAGGCTAGCGTGAGTTAACCCCTATCTTTTCTCCCCCGGTGGTGAGATGAATTTCGGGTCCTGGCTTTCAGCTCGATCAAAAAAGAAGTTCGGCTCCGATCGCCTTCCTCGCCGCAGGGTAGAAACCAATCTGTTTCGGAAGTTGTGCTGTTGTAAGCGTTTCAGTTGAATCCGGATCGATTCGGTTCGAATCTCATGTTTTTGCAATGTAAACAATAATCAGTAAAATCTCATATTTTCTCGTGAGATTGTTCAAGTATTTTCACCCTCGTTCAGTCCACGCCTGCCCCAATGGCAGATCCCTCTGTACACAATGCAATTTGTGAGCCCACCCACACAAGCACCAAAATAATCACTTCTTAGAAAGTTGCCATTTCCATGCTATCCATACCAACACACTATATTTATTATGTATGCTAAAAATACAAATTTCATTTTCTCAGTAGCCATTTAAATTGGGGTTTCATTCAAAAAGCTTTGATTGGAAGCAGTAGTTTATAAGATACTATTCATTTCTTAAAACACTTTTGATTGTGCCATTGAAGGGCGATGGAAAATTAAATGTTTAAATGATATGGAAAAAAGGCAATGAAATTATCTTTAAAATCATGCAATTTATTTCAAAACATCAGCTCTTTAAAAACAAAATCTGTCATCATAGAAACTTTGTAAGGGGTAACCAGCCCTCTAATTCTGATTTTAAATTCATTGAGAAACATAAGAAATAACATTTCTTAGCACCATCAGAAACACAAGCCATAAGATGAGTCCATGAACATAATGACACCTGAGATAGTTAAAAGCCTTTATGGCGTATAACTATCCATCGGCATCCCCGTTATCCCAGTCACAATACAGCTTCTCAATTTCATATATCCTCAGAAAAAAAGAAAGCAGCGTTTTGATTTGAGCTCGAAGTTTCAGTTGTGATTGATGGTCAAACCAGGTGGGGTCCCTTCTTTTTCTCTGCCCTGCGTCTCAGGTGGCTGAACTGGAGCCTTGTGGTACTTGCACTGGATCCACACCCTATACATGGTGAGCTGTTTGCCTCTATTCACTTGTAGCCGTCTGTCTACCAAGTTCTGCACTTTTTCGAGCCCTGCTTTGATGAACATCTCATGGAGCTCATCTGAAAACAGAAATATTTAATTACTATATATATATGTGTATATATAAAGAGGTAAGGATAATTTCTGCAGAATTATGACTGTTAGATTTACCTTGAGTGAAGAAAAAAACCCTTGTTCCATCACCTCGGACATAAAAGTTCTCTGACAGACACCTTCCTGGAGTAAGAGAAAACAGCACACCTATTATTCTACAACAAGTTGCAGATGTTTGTCTTTAGAGATTAAGAAGAACCAAGTGTGCCATATCCTGCACAGCTGGTCCTACAGTGAAATAATTTTGTTAAAAAATATTAACACATTTTGAATGCACCATTCAGAAAGGTCAGATGCAACACTGAATCCTGAAAACTAAAGCTCATCTTCATTCTTACAGACCTTTCTTGAAGCGCAGCTGTGCCATATCGTAACGTCCATAGTCCCTGAGCAGCATCACCCCTCCAGGCTTCAGCAACCTTGCTAATCTACTGATTGACGCCTGCATCCTGAGAAAGAATGAAACTTTAAGACAATGCTCCATGACTCTCACTGAGTGAAAACCATAGAGGAAAGAAACTCTCACTTGCTGGGGTGCAATGCCGACAACACAAAGATTAGCACAATAACATCAAGGGTTCCATTGGGTACGGGGTAATTAGCTTCCACATCACTCAAGTCATGTACAAAGGCGAAGCAGCGCCCAGGGTCGTACTCTGGATTAGTCTGATGACAAGAAGGCTCTGTTAAATCATCAGTTAGCCGACAACTCCAGTGATGAATACTTAATCAACACATCATCCTTTTATTAATCCTGTCGTCTCACCTTGACTAACTCCACAGCCGTGCTGGAGAAATCACAGCAATAAACAAAGAGACCTGGGTCACTGCAAAAACAAAAGCATCTGTTAAACCTGTAAGCACTCATCCTAACACTAAAGTAGAGTTCCCAAACATGGCATAAAAACAGGAACACGCCTTGACTACACTTACTTGTTTGTCTTCAGAATTGGAAAAACTGTATTGCCTACACCGCACCCAACCTGTCCAGGAAAGATTGTTTCATATAGCATTTATTCTGTTTACTTCACAGTTCACTCAGTGACAAACAATAATCCATGCACAATAAGGTCCCTTAGTATTTGGTCAGCAACACAATTTTTACCATTTTTGCCTCTACTTAAAATAAAACAATCAGGATGTCACTGAACTGTAAACGCTCCCCTTTATCTTAAGGGGTTTCATAAAATATGGCATTTGCCAAAAGGGAATTACAGCCATTTTATTCAGAGGACCTCCTCAAAGGTATTTGGACAAATAAGGGATAAGCAGTGTCATGGCCAGGCGTAGCAGATAAAATGCTTGGAGATTATTTTAAGTTGTGAATTGGCATTTACTAGCTGTTCGACTGGAGATAACAGTTTAAGTCTGAGGGGGTAGGCAGGCCATAATCAAGCCAAAAAAATCAACATAGATAGCAAAGGAGTAGCCAAATCAAGAAGATGGTACATTGTTGAAAAAGAAAGAATGCAATTGCAGGCTCAGTAACATCAAAAGACCTAAAGTTGATGATCACATTGTCCTTTCCTTGGTAAAAAAAAAAACAAGAAAAAAAAAACACTTCACATCTAGACAAGTCATGAATTAAGCTTATCAGGAAGAATGTTTCATTTCCATTCATTAATAATCACTGACACACGCCTCCCTTTCCCCATTCTGTTTTCTGCTCCAATAATCAGCTATTATATGGGCATCTACTCACTTAAATTCTTAGCCAATCCTGTTTTTTTTTTGCCAAGACTTCTCTCGATTCAATCATCCTGCTGCTGTCATATTTTAAACTACATTGTTTCAATGTGACCGCTGCATCCCTCCTCCACCCCAGCCACCTCCATTACATCTCATCAGTGTTCATGTGTTATGTGCCATCCTGTCTCCCTTCATTGCTACTTTCAAGTCATCTCATCAGTGTCCAACTTCTCCATGCCTGTCTAGACTCTAGAGGGGGTGTCCCGCTGTCAGCCTCACTACCCCTTTAAGTTTATAAAAACATAAAAGGCTGAAATTCCAAAATGGTAAGTGCCATATTTTTGTGAAACCTTTAAAATTAAAGCTGAAAATCTATACTTCATATGCACTTTGATTGTTTATTTCACATCCATTGTGGTGGTAAATAGAACCAAAGTGACTGTACCGCTGTTCAAATAGTTGCAGACCTCAAATTAGCAGTAAAGAAATAAAGTCATTAAAAAGTAATTCCAGGCTTAAAAGAAATCAAAACTATTACAAAATGTTTAAAATGACAAAATAATCACAATGCCCAAATGACGTCATAAAAACTGCGTTAGAAAATAAAAGCACTCTCCAAACTGTCACACAAACCACACAAATGGTTACAAAATAATTTGGACTCTGATTTTGTCTTGCAGCCTTCCAACCTTCTCCTGTTCAAGGATGAAGGATAGAGGGCTACAAACACAATAGTTTTTGTTCTTTGCTAAAGAGATAAAAGAGTATTTAGAGGAACCCCTAATCTGTTACAAATACGTCATTTTTACTCTGAACCATATAAGAATATAACTAAAACACAAAAGGCTATTATGTGATTTATTTTACATTTTGCAATTTTACTTGGAAATGTTTTAGTTGTAAAATAAATAAATAAAACAAAGAGGAACTTTAAATGGATAGACAGCAAAACTATGGTAACCTCCTTGGCAGAGGTAAATATGTATGTCGAGGTTTGACTTTAATTGCTTTCAGTTTATTTCTCACCTCCAGAATGCGATATGTGGCAGAGGAGCCAGGGAAGTCTCCATCTGCTAGTGACAAAGCTGCCACTTCCCTTATTGGTTCTAATTCTGGACCATTCTGCTGTTTGTCTCCTGTGCTGGTCACCTCTGAGCAGGACTCATGGTTAAGGCTACACTTGGGGGCTAGCTCTGGGAACTCCGTAAAAAGCCAGTGGCGGTCTTTGAAGAAACGATTTTCGTGGATTGTGTAAAAATCATTCCAGTACTCATTTGCCCGGATGTCGTATTCCTCTACAAAATAAAGTAGGAGAGATGGAAAAGAGACAGATTATCCTGGTTGAAATACAAATCAAAACAAAATGCTTATGACAGCCTGCTAAAACAGTATTTATTTTAAGTTTAAATTTTAGTGGTATGTCTATAGCCAGTGGTCAGTTTCAGAGGACAAAATTACATTACACAAGTTATTAGAAAACATAATCAATTTTAGAACAATGGCATGTCTGATTCCTATTTTCACTAACTAAAGAACAGAGCAATTCATATTCAAATGTAGTAATGAAAAATGCCTTTACAACATCTAGGAGTACTGGTCTCCTGAGCAGAAGTTATAGTTCCGTTTCTGATTCTTGTTGCAGCTGCAAACATAATGACTTCCCATGATGTAATAAACCACAAACGTAATACATTTCCGACAAATTTAATGGCAGTTGTCTACTGCAACCATAATAACTATTACATTTGCAGGGATTTATTACATTTGTGGGACAGTAAAAATCTCTGGCTTTTGAAAAATGTAATTATTTCCACAAATGTAATACAAACACAAAACTGTTTGTTGTAGCTATCTTGCAACTGCCTGTGGGTTTAAGTCAGCTTAAGTCACATAAAAAAAACAATGAAGTTATGGCGATATTTTTTTGCTCGCCATGAAACAAGAAGTATTTTTTTTTCAAGTCCTAAAACACTGGTAGAGCCATGATTCTTAGCAGGATGTATTAAAATGGGTCAAAACAGTGCTCTAAGGAAATAATAAATAGCATTTCTTTTTCAACCATAACTTAAAATCCTCATCCACTATCCTGTATGTTTAAAACAGTAACTGTGTATTACCTTGTGGTTAGCTATTACATTTGCAGGTGTTTTAATCATTAATTACAGTCACACATCTTTGGGTAAAAGCTGTGAGTCATGAAATACAACCTTGTTTTTCTGGAGGTAGGGGCTGACTGTTTTCTAAAACTTTCTTCTTAGCAGATGCTTCTTGCTCTTCAGTCCACTCCACATTATCCCTGTTGAAAATAGAAAAATAATATCCAGTCCTGGAAAGGAACTGACCCCAGAGAAGCACAGAAATACTTTAAAATCACAAGATACTTAAAGATCTCTATCTGATATTCATATAGATCTGGGAAGTGGGGACAACTGCAAATTGGGATGGGGATACATGAAAGCACATTTCAGTGAGCAAAATCTTATACCAAGATGACAAAAAGGTTTAATTTTCAAATAATGACTGAGAAAACTTGATTGAAACATCACATAATGCTGGGTGGATGTAGATTTCATAACTATATGTCATTTTATCTTCACAATGCACAGCATCTAATTGTAGTTACCGTTTTAATAAACATTAACTGACTTTTAGCTCTGTGCTCTAACCCTGGACAAAAACACTGCTAAGTAATGACAAAAATCTTCCATGAAAACCTCTGTTGAAACACATAACCAATAAATGGCACGTCCCAATGTATTGTCTTAATTACAGCTTTTACTTTGTCTTATTGGAAATATATGATTCAATACACTACCAACCAATAATGATGTATAAAGGTAACAAGCTATACTGTCCTATACGAGGTTTACTGGCTCTGACAGACATGTACACCAAAACCAGTGAGCCCAGTTTGAGTCTAGTCACCGACCATGCGTTGTGTTGGAAAACCTGCCGCGGATCTGTGAGAAAACGAGTCCCGAACTGAGGCCTCTTCACATCCTTGCTGTCTGAATCAGTCAAAACCAGCTCGGTTTCACTCATAGACTGTGAGATTTCACTGCTGCCTCCATCCACTCCGACCACTGCATGGGGCGCCGCCATGTTCGAAATGACGTCACGGAGGCGAGGAAGTACAATTTATAGTGCTGCGTTCACGGGCTACGGGACATACTAAAGTCAAACAAACTGAAGTAGGATATAACTTTAATAGGTAAAGTTATAGCACATATTTTGGATATGGCAAGTGCGAATCATGTAGACGATGGAAGTGGTTGGCATATTGTTGTGCTTTTATTTGGCAGTAAATGCTTAGCTTAAATATTTCAACTTGTAAGAGTAAGTAACATTTTCCTCCTTATTTATTTATTCAGCCACATGCAGCTCCTTACTCAGAGTGTGCTATAATGAAATGATTCCTCCTTTCACTGATAGAAGAGAATGCATACTCTATTGCAGTGATTTTACTGCCCAAAAGTGGGTACTGGAGATGTTTTAAGTGAGCTGCAAAAGTGTGCCTGCAAAATATGCGTCATAAAATCTATCATGTACGGAAACCCTGAAAAAGACATGCATGCATGCATTTTATTTTACTTTGTTCTGTGATACAAATTACATTTTTCCCCTCAAATAAGCCTATATACATACTTATTGTTATCCTGGTAAAAACAAAGCTGTTTTTTACTCCATATGTTAATTTTTAAAAATCTTTTAAAGACAACCAACAATTACATGCTAGAAACAGAGTAAAATTAACTCAATGCATGCATGTCCTCCTAGGGCTTCTGTAATGCCTCCCTGTTGATTAATTCATATAGTATTTATTTTAGCATTTATTTTGTTTAATTCACTGTGCACTCTGTGACAAACAATAACAAATGTATAATTACCCATGCAAGTATTTGGACGGCAAATCTATTTTTATAATTTTCTTTAATTTACGACCGCAGAATTAGAAAGAACACAAAAATCCTTCTTGAACATGCCTTGTCCAGTATCTTTGTTCAGTCCAAACAGCAACATTTGACATTAAATACATTTTAAAGGTTGTATTTCTTTTTTTTTTTTTCCAGAGATGTTAATCAATTCTTCTTATTAATATGGTAGTGTTGGGTCCTGAGGCTGGACTAGTTAACACCTTAAAAACCTGACAGCACACGGGCGGGCTGGTGGATTGCTTTCTCTCTCTCTCTCTCTTTCTTTAAGTATTCAGTTATTAACAGAATTGTTGTTTATAAGTATACCACATTTCATGCCCCCAGAAAACTCTGATTCTCAGGAATCTGACCACATTAATCATTCTAGGACAAAACCACCACTGCAGCCACAATTAATGCACAATTCTAAAAGTGACACAGCTTCCCATTAGAAGCTGTCCTATGCTGTCCTGATCATAATAATCCATCAACATGTTAATAAGAAAGAGCCCTCACAATCTTAATCAACGCAAATTTAAGTCCAAAAACATTTCATTCATAATGATCTATGGACTGGTTTTGAATCATTTCAAACTAGTCCACTGTATTTACTGTAATTACAACATTTCTCAAGGCAATTGTCGGCAAAGCCATATAGAAAATTGTCTGCCAGTTTGAAAACACCTGGACTTTTCCCTCAAAAACAGGTGTAGAATCCTCATTTTCTCTTCTATGGTTATCAGCTTTGAAACTGTACTAGGTAAGACTTTATGCTTCAGTTCAGTTGAATTTTCCAACTAATACCTGCCAGCTACAGCCATCTACAGGCCTCTGATCCACAACACAAATTCAGATGGAAAAAAAATATATTTTTTTTGTCATATTACTCAATTCAAGTAGCAGCTGCAGTGAGTCTAATAGTTTGGGATGAAACTTCAGCATGTGACCTTTCTAAAGAAAACTTGTTTGTGCTTGAACTCCCAACTGGTTCAAACACAGCATTCTGTTTAATTTGGGTATTCCTGGATAGGCGTTTTTGACTCATTTTACCTGGAATTGTATGTCAAGAACCACTGCTTTAGTAAACAGTCCCTAATCATTTGAAATGAAATGTGTGAACAATATCACAAAATCCCCATTTTTAATGCTCAGGTGAGTTGTCATCTAGTTGTATAAACACAACTACAGCTGCCATAGATGGGCTGCATTAGGCTGCATGTGTGCAGCATTTACACACCAGAGGGAGACATTTACCAAGATTATCATAGCTGTGATCCACAGATGTCAGTCTGACCCAAATATATGAAAAGAATGTCAGGACTTAAATGCTGAAGTCATGAAGTTATGATATGAAATCCAATAAAAAAGCTCCACCTGTACAAACAAAGCTATCCCCAATTATTGCTTACTTAGAACTTTAACAAAGAAGTTACATTTGAATTACAATTTACTTCTTTCCCTGCCATCATGCATTTGTGGAATTTATCCTTTTTTGTGACCCCCTTCATGTTTGCACAGATTCCACTCCAGTTAATTTGGTGGAATAACCCTTAAGTTGCAGATTAGTGGATAAACAATTTGGAAGGAAAAATGTGTTTCATATGTACAGTATATGTAGTGAAGAAAATAATGCAATTGTATTTAAGCTCAGCTGAATATAGAGACACCTACTTAAATGAAGATATGTATTAGGGTGTTCTGCAAACAGCATTCAAAGTGCCAAAGATCAAACCTGTTACATATGTAGTATAAATAGTAAATTCTACAGTACACCATTATTTAGGTTCTACTTTTTTGTGGCTCATAGGGTAATAAATATAAGTGACTGCAATGAATGTACCTTTTTATTGCCAAATCCAACTAAAAGACCAACACAACATCAACATAGCTGGTGTATTCAGCCGCTTTGAACAGGATGTGGTGACATAAAAAAGAAAAAGCTGTGGTAGGAGATGGGGAAGTTCAGAGTAACGTAAATACGGTTTAGATCTGAGTGGACACCAGAAGGGTGCGAAAGAACAGGCAGTGAAAAAACCTCAACATAATCACATGGTCCATGTAACAGGAAACATAATGTGTCATGACACAGCAGGGGAGGCATTTGATAAAGTTAAGTTCACAGGAAAAGGCTGGAAATGAGATAAACCATTCTAGCAAGGTGTTTTTGACCATAATGCTGCATTAAAAAGTATTTTGCTGATATTTTCTTTGATTTGTTCAGGATTTGCAATATTCATACTGAGATGCAAACATAGTGCTTCTGATTGTTTGTGCATAAGCTTGGTGTTTGTCTAAGTGAAGACACAAAGTGGACTGAAATCCTCACTGACATCACACAAGGCCTTAGTAAAAACTTTTATAATTCCCAAAAAGTATCAGTGTATAAAGCCTGAGAAAATAACAGCTTAGATGCTTAAAAACATGTTGACTGTATATTGAAATGCTCTCAGGTTGTTCTGGGGTATTTTTTTAAGAATATGGTTTAAACAAACCCTTTAAGCCAAGTCTCACACAAAAGATGACAAGGCTAGACGCACTGTACTCATTGTGCCTAACTAATGAGAGGGAATTATTTAAATACACATATGAAATGAGTTGCAGCCCATAATGTTGCAGTCAGAGCTGTACAGCCAAAACAGCAAGTTTTTGTCATAAAATTACCAGAAATATTCATCAGTATCATTTAAATGCAATGACATTTGCTAGTATAAACAATTTCAGTGTAAAACAGTGCATCAGTAGGAAACAGAAAAAAAAAAAAAAAAATAACACTAAAAAAAACAAAGCCCTAAGAGGACAAGCATTTCCACATCACTTATTTGACCCATTTTTGACTTGCTAATCTCTTTAAATCAGGATGATAAAGCTTGTTTTCCCATAATTACATCTTAGTTTATATCATTTTCTAAAGATCCTGAAAGATTGACTCATTATCATCAGAAAAATAGCACTGCTATCCTGCGATAACAAGATGACTAAGTTGAGATCCAGAGATATCAACTAAAGTTTACCTGTTAACACATAAAAAAGCAGTAAAATAACCTTTATGGATCTATATCCCTTTGGGGCATCAATACAGATCATTGCTAAGTCAACCAGTTTCAGCAAACAAATGTACAAGAAAAAAAGTAAGACTTACTTAAAACGGGTGATGATGTGGAGAGTGGAAGGTGCATTTTAAATACAATATAGACCACAGTCATCACTGTAAACTTAATCAGCCAAGAGGCTGTATTAAAGGGTGTTCACTCCTTTTTAAAGACAACTGTAAATTCACAGAAGACTGCCGCAGCTTCGAAATAATTTCTGAAAAAAATCTGTATAAAAACAACAAAAAAATCAAGAACAAAAATCCCCTGAAATAATTCCTAAAAATAACCAAAAGCTTGGTTTCATCTCCTCTACTCAAAAATTTTGCTGTGGTTCTTTTTAATTTGCCCCTTCAGTCTGAAAGAGCAAGATTATCTCAGCCTTGAGTTTGGATTTTCAAACAGCAAATGCCAAGTTTCGATAATATAATAACCACCGTCTACACATGTAATATTAACATGAAAAATTAAAGTGGTGGTCATCGTTTGTTGTAGTCTTTTTACTTTTGTCTGTGGGTTCACGTCCTAAAATACTCGTAGAGCCATGAATCTCAGCACAACATTTTTTAATGAGGAAAGGAGAGGGTTGATATCAGTTTGGGAAAATTCAGCAAAATCCAAGGGTTCTTTTTGAATTAAGCCCTCAGAATGGGTTAATCTGATCCAAATATGAGTTATTTTACAGTTCACAGAGAGCTGACAAAACCAAACTTTTTCTGCATGTGAAAAAAAACCCCAGGCTAAGGCTGTGCTTAAACATACAGGGTAGAAACTTCCTGAGACTAAAACAAGACTAGGTTAAAACCTAGTATATGACTGACCACAACTATCTGGGATGCCTGTTGAAATCCCTGACTTAAATATGTGTTCTGGCAGAGTGAATTTGTCATGATTGTTGGTAGTTTATAATTTTTAGCCAAAGGTATAGTAAGTGGTTACTGAAATGCAAAAAAGCTACATGTTGCCCTGTCTCTCTCTGTCTGGCTCCTTCTGTGTGTGTGGAGATGAACTCCGAGCAGCGTCATTCCCCCTCCCCTCCTGCTTTTCTTTTACCGCATCTGATACACAACACAGACACACATCAGCTCAGCTAACGCTCTCTGTATTCTTTGCTATTACTGCGCAAATGGAAGACAATACTACAAGAACAGGGCAAAAACCTCTCCTCTGCACAAGACAAGCTGTCGGTGTGGCTCTGTGCTCTGGTCTTAACAAGAACAGGGGTCCAGGTCAGAGTAAACTGCAGCATTCCTACTGCAACGTCCAAGCTAACAGCTAACAGTGGACTAAATGGGACAAGTTCACCACAAGGATTGGAAAGCCATGCCGAAACAGACTGAGAGTAGAGCGAGAACATTTTTTTTTTTCCTGTCACAGAGAGCTTTCAGTATTGCCCTCTGCGCTTGTTTGGGTACGACACATTGTCTGGTTCAGACAAAAGCGCTGCTGTGGCTCAGTTCCAGCTAATGACAGGCCTGCTAGAGTCATTAGCTGGGACAGAACAACTCATTAGCTGTAAACAACAATGAACCCCTCCTCATAACTATCACACTGTCATGCCAAAGTGGGGGGGCAGAGGAGTGACATCATTTTCTGTTGCAGAAAGCTTTCCGTGTTGCTCTCAGCGCTAACTGTGATGAAGAAATGTGTTGGTCTGGCTAAGGCCAAGCTAATGTTCAGCTAGCAGGCTGTAAATACAAGCACAAGTAACACTTTCCCCCTCAACTATCACAAACTCACGCTGAAGCATTTTGGCAGAAGAGCAAAAACACCCTTTCTGTTACAGAAAGCTTTTAGTGTTGCTGTCTTAGGTTGTTTTAATGAAGAAATGTCCACTTTTGACAAAGTGCTGCTTTGATTAATTCAGAGCTAATCACTACACGAGCAGCCAGCATACACAAGCATTCACACAAGAAGTTACCTTTCCCCCTCAACTATCACATAGTCATGCCAAAGCAGGTCAGCAGAGGAGTGAAAACATCTTTCCTAACATGAAAAGCTTATAGGGTTGTTTCATTCTTTGTCATACGGAAATGTGGCCCAGTTCTGGTGAAACAGAGGCCATGCTAAAGCTATATCTGAGTATTTACAGCAGTGAGGGCAGCAATCAGAGGGCTTTCAGCACAAGTAAACTCCACCCATAGCGCAACTCTGTATGTATGGCTCTAGTTAACACAGTGGAGGCAGCCATTACTGCCAGCAGTCAGTACAAGCAAATGCAACTCTGTATTCTATGGCTTATAAATTAGCATCACTCACTCACTCACTCAGTCAGTTACTTACTTACTTACTCAGACACAGACATTGCCATGTGTAGGGCTGACCTCAGCAGTCAGCCAAAAACTAGAATGAGTGCTGTTTTTACACATTTTACTCCACTCTGCTAAGATTGATGGCCCTTCTAGTGTTAAAGACTTTGAAAAAACTACTTCCTGTTCCATGGTGAGCAGAAAATTTATAGACAACAATTTTTGATGTGACGGGAGCTGAAATTGACTTGATCCCCACTGGCAGTTGTAAAAAGGCTACAACAGACAACAAGAAGCACAAAAATGTTCATGTTTCATGTTCATGTTATGGGTGAACAGTGTTTAATGAAAAACACCTGAGAGGATTTACATTTTTGTAATGTATTTTCAGTGAATACCCATTAGCTCATAGTGATATCTTTTTTTGGTTGTTTTTTTGGTTATTTTTTTTACAAACAATTTGAGCACACTCAAAAGAGTGTTGAAGCGCTAACCCTCAAAAGGCCTGAACAACATATATTGCAATGGTTTGAGAATTCTCTCACAAAAACCTCAAGTGCTTCACCAGCAGTTGATACAGTGTTTTTTCTCTGAAGAAGGCGTGCCAAAGATCCAGAAAGGAAGCCATAGACAGGCAGCTTCAGCTATTTTTTTACATTATGTACAATTATTACATCATACTGTTGACAGCGATAACTACTTATCAGCTACAGCAGCTGGATACATGACAGTGTGAAGATCTTCCTTCTGTCCATCTCTTTGCTGCTACATTCCATCTTTGTCGTTGACCCCTGAGTTGTTTTCTGTGCAAGCTGTTATTAGTTGCCTCTGTATGCTACATTAGTGAAGGTGGATGTGGCTCCTTTATACAAGGGATTGTTAGCCTGGAAAGTGAAACACAATATTGCAGTTTAATTCATCCCAGCAGCATTTTAAAGTACACTTTTTGCTTTCCCCTCTTGCTCCATTTACAGTTCTGCATTGATTTCTCAAGTAGTAGCGGCATGCAGAGAGTGTTTTAACTCTAATTATTTCTTACCGTATCCCATTTGGCCTTGGCTCTCTCTTCCTCAAACTTGGCATACTCTCTGCGGTCATGAATGGTGACCAGCAGCTTCCATATTAGGAGGCCAACAAGGCCCAGTAACAGAATGGCCCCTGCTACTGCCATGAGCACCACCAAGATGTCTGGACCCTCAGGACACACTGATGGAAGAGAGAGAAAAAGGATGATTTTGGAATTTGATTTTGTTTAAATTTGTTAAGTGGTGAGGCATACTTGTGCAGATATGAGTCAGAAACTCCATTACACCACGACTCATCGCTACATATCTGGGTTTCTGTGGTTGAGAGCAGCTGTGGTTAACTGACTGATGGGGTCTTAAATAACTCAAAACTAGATGCATAGTCTCCTGTGCTGTGTTGTGCAAGATTCAGGCTAACCTAATCATATTTCTTAATTACTAGTTCTCTGACATTTACATGCACACACTCTTGCAGTACCTGGCTCTTTTATCACATACAGGATGGATTTGCCACTTTCATCTTCGTAATACTGGAAGTGCTCCACACAGTCATTTTCGTCCTTGTAGGAGCAGTTTACAGCATTCTGTTTTTCACCTGTGGAAGAAAAATGGGAAGGAGAGGAAGAAACAAAATCAAAAACGAAAACAAAAAATAAGATGTTCTTTGATATAAATACATGGGTCACAAAGCAGGCATCATTGCTACAATTATTAAAAAAACATTATACAGCACACATTTTAATATCATGATCTACAGCAAGTAGATTAAAGGTGGAGTCCTCACCCAGGTTTTCCACTACAATAATTTCGTCTCTGCAGATTCGATTGCAGCTGTTGTCCTTTATGTACTGTCCCCTCTTGAAGTGCTGACACTCGACACATGCCCTGAGAGCAGATTTTATAGTGTATTTAACAGTGGTGCATTCTGTTATTTTACCTGTAAGGAGTGAATAAACTAAAAGGATAACATATGAGAGCTGGTCTATGAAGATATATCAGCTAAGTGTTATCTGCTGTCTTCTGTGGCTTTGGGAGAAATTTGACCTTTATCTGAAGAGCACAAAACAAAATCTGAGTTTGTTCCAAATGAGTGTGGGAGAATTTCGTGATCATCATGGAAGGTGGGGAATATTTTGATGTAGAGTGCAACGTACCAACTGTGTACTTCTTTACAGAAGATTAGTTTCCAGCAGCACAACAGCCAGGAATCATGGCATATCATTATGGTGCTTAGAGGATGAATTCCTTCTTTCCCCATAAGAAGGTATTTAACTTTTGAAATCTAAAGTTACATTTCATGAGCCTACCTGTTATTATTCATTATTTCCTGAGGAATCCATTTGTTTTTTTTCTCTGACACTATCCCCAGTCCTTTAAGTGCCACTACAAAGCCAAAACTTTACCTTTTGCGCCACAATAATTGCTAAAATCTATTGGGTTAAAAAGTATTCTGCACATAAAAGGATAAACCTCTCCATTTTGAGCACTCCACAACTATCCTTAAGCACAGCCCTCTGGCCAATGTGTTAACCTTTGATACAAGATGTCTTATAATGGCTCATAATGGCAGATTATCCATCCATTATATATAATGGTCCTATCAGGGTCATAGAGGGGGTAGCTGGAGCCAATCCCAGCTATTACTAGGCGAGAGGCAGGGTACACTTTGGACTGGTTGCCAGTCAATGGCAGACTGCAGAGAGTGAGCTGAAATGTTTCTGCTTCAATGAGGATAAAACCCTGTGGCCTTTCCTCTGGCGCAAACCTCAGAACAAGCTTCATCACTTTACTCACACAACGACTAAGTATGTTTTAAAAGTCCCACAAATGTAGGACAAATCTGCAATTTTTAATGTAATCATCCAACAAATGTAATAAGTGTCCCTAAAATGTAGCTTCCTACTGCAAACAGAACTATTACATTTGCAGGATTTTATTGCATTTGTGGGATGGTGAAAATCACAGTCCACAAAAACTGTATTAACTTTCCACAGATGTAATATAAACATGAAAAATAAAAGTTGTGGTCATTGTTTGCTATAGTCTATTTACAACTGTCATTGAGTTCAAGTCAGCTTAAGCTCAAGTCACATCGAAGGACACAGTTACAGCGATTGTTTTGTTCACCACTTAACAGGATTTTTTTTCCCCCTGAGTCTTAAAACACTGGTAGAGCCATGCATCTCAGCACATTTTTGAATGAGAAAAGGAGAGCTCAAATCACATCAAAAATACATAGTCATGGCAATTTTTTTGTTAACCACAAAACAGGAGGTTTTTCTTCCAGAGTTCTAAAACACTTTTAGAGCCATGAAACATATTTTAATGAGGAAAGGAGAGGGCTGACACCAGTTTTGAGAAATTCTGCAAACTCAAAGGGGTTCTTCTTAAATTCACCCTTCAGAGGAAGTTCATCCTATCCAAATCTAAGTAATTTTAGTTTCTTTTAGTTCATAGTGCTGAAAAAACAACCCTTTTCTGCATGTAGACAACAAAGGAGGGGGGGTTGACTGGCTGCTCAGTGTGACTAAGGTGCTTCAATAGTACACCAAAATTGGGTGCTCTTGGAAAACAGGAGAAAAACTAATGTTGTTAGCCTTGACGAAGACAGGTTTGGTCGAAACATGTTGGCTTTTTAATGATTTGGCCATTACAATAAAGGCTTTTTAGTATTTCCTTTCTCATTTGCACTTTTTTGTGTTTGGAGTGCCTGGTTCTCTCCCTTTTTTGGACACACTTACTGCATGTGTAAAAACACCTCACAGGCTAAGGCTGTGCTTGCTCTGCCTATTAAAGTAGGTTACCGTGTATTCAACATACTGGGTTCAAACTTCCTAAGACAAAACACTTTTGTTGAGTGGACAAGGATTTTAAGTTACTGTAAAACAAACAAAAAAATGGCTGGGCGAACAGTGTTTCTGTATGTTATTTATAATTTCCTCAGAGTCCTGTTCTTACACATTTTACTCCACTCTGCTAAGATTCATGGCTCTTCTAGTGTTAAAGACTTTGAAAAAACTACTTCCTGTTCCATGGTGAGCAGAAAATTTATAGACAACAGTTTTTGATGTGACATGAGCTGAAATTGACTTGATCCCCACCGGCAGTTGTAAAAAGGCTACAATAGACAACAAGAAGCACAAAAGTGTTCATGTTTCATATTATAGGTGAGCAGTGTTTAATGAAAAACACTTGAGAGGATTAACATTTTTGTAATGTATTTTCAGTGAATACCCATTAGCTCAAAGTGATTTCTTTTTTTTTTCTTTTTTTTACAAACAATTTGAGCACACTCAAAAGAGTGTTGAAGTGCCAACCCTCAAAAGGCCTGAACAACATATATTGCAATGGTTTGGGATTCTCCCACAAAAACCTCAAGTGCTTCAACAGCTGTTTCTCATATTGTCAGCTGACGGTATACAGTGTTTTTTTCCGAAGAAGGCATGCCAAAGAGTCAGAAAGGAAGCCCTAGACAGGCTGAGACTAAACACTTTTGTTGAGTGGACAGGGACATCCTAGAAAACATTAGACCCCAGCTCTGACACGGGAAGGAGGAGGCGGGGCTCTCTGGTCAGTGAGCGTGTGGGTTTGCTCAGCTCTGATTATAGAGTCAGAAGTAACGAGCAGAAAACCAGGACTTGAAATTAAATACATTTATGTAAACAAAATAAACAATATAAGGCTATTTAGTTTGTTTAATAAAGGGACCAAGTATAGATCTGCTTTATAGGTAAGGTATACTTAAATGAGTTCTGTTGTGATCTGGCGCTTTATAGAAAATACAATTAAATAAAATTGACTCGATGTTCGGGGGTGGTGGGGGAATGGTAGGGGAAACACTGCAACATTTTATGATGTGACATGAACTCAAACTGACTTGAACTGTTTTGACACACTGCTAAGATTCATAGCTATACCAGTGTTTTAAGACTGAAGAAACTACTTCCTGTTTCCTGGTGGACAAAAAATGGCCATGACTACATTCTTGTATGTGATTTGAGCTCAAACTGACTTCAACCCACAGGCAGTTGTAAAAAGACCACAACAACCAACAACCCTAAAAATGTAGTTTTCACAGTTAAACTTGTGAGAAATTATTACAATTTTTAAAAGCAAGAGATTTTCAGTTTTCCATAAATGTAATAAATTCCTGCAGATGTCCATTTGTGGGAAATTTGTGATTATGTTTCGCAGTAGGCAACTGCTATTATACATATGTGAAATTTATTACTCTTATGGGATTATTCTGTAAAAAACTGCTTATATGTATTAAGTTTGTAGTTTATTATGCCTATAGGTGTAACAGTTGTTAACAAACAAAGGGGGGCTCTCTCTGGTCTGGTTTGTTTAGACATATGTGAACAAGAAAATCAGACTCTATATTGGAATGTTTTCAACAATCAAGCCAGAATTGCCTGGAAGAAGTGGTGTGACGGCATTTACCAGAATACAGGAGATGGAATCTAATTTTCAATTCTGCAGTTCATTCAAAGCAGTTTATCTTTGCTGTTAATTTTCTATTGATCCTCCTTTGACAATTTAAACACAAATGTTAGAACATACTGCTTAATTGTGCAGGAATCAGGACAGGTGGGACACTTATCACAGGTTGTTCCATAGGCACCGGGCTGAGTGCACTGACAAACTCCACACTCGCAGTAACCCCGACCGCTGCACAGCATGCCAATGTTGGACATGCAACTGTCTATCTGTGTGCTACAGTTACAGTTGTCTCCTTTCCAGCCAGCATCACACCGGCAGAAGCCACAGTCGCATTTGCCATGACCTGAAAGAAATGAAAAGGAGGAAGAGGTTAATGCCTTCAGGCAATAATAGAGTTTATAAATATAACCAAATGTGTGGAATTCTAATGCTACATATTCATTCATTTCACAGGAAAAGTGTTTTTAAAAGTCAATAATTAAAGGGGAAGGCAAGGCAAAGATATGAAGACATAAAGTTGCGAAATGTGTGTGCAATCCACTTTGCTTGTGGCCTTTTCACCAATGATGTAGTTTAAAGCTGCTCATGCTTGGGCAAGTGTGCCTGCAGATGAATCAGTAGATTCTGCAATCATTTCATAAGAAGGATTAAGAGTAGTCTTTTACTTATTTGTAATTTGTGTCCTTAACTGTTATTTAATACTCTTTACTTATCAAGTAGTGATTGTTTGTTTGCATTGCTGTTTGCCTTCTCATTCTGTAAAAATAGCCAAACACAGTTAAGTAATACAACAACTTGCAAACTTGTTTTAACTTCAGTGAGTGCAGCATGGCTTATCTCTGACTCATCCCTACCCTGAAAAACGACGGAAGTGTTGAATTGTTAAAGCTCAGACTAATGATCACCCCTCTCCTTATCCACAGACACACAAACATTTCCTGAGAAGTTCTACTCAAGTGTAGAAAAAGCTGGGTCATTGTGGGGCAGTGTTACAGTGACGCAGCCAATAGCTGGCAGAGTGTGAAGGCAAGTTTTTCCCCTGGATTACCAAGTGACATCCCACATCAGCATATTGTGCTACCCTTAGAAACAATGGTAGAGCCCCAGAGACGACAAAGATCTTAGCAGGAAACCAAACAGTATTTGGCACTCGATGACAAAGTGCAAAATGAATGAGTCAGAGCCCAGTTGGATCAGACTGGGGGAGTGACTGGTCATGAAATAACACTGAGGGTCCAAGGGTCCTTCTTACTAGAGCTCGAAACAAATCATCCACTGTTGTAAAGTTAAGAAAAAAATCTCCAAATGGTGCTTCTCTTGTAGGTGTGTTTATAGTTCTGATGGGATCAGAGGTCATCATTAGCTTTTGTTAATCCACAAACTGTATAATGTTGTGCAAATTTTTTTTTTCAATACAAAACTACATGATCATGGTACTAACAGGTATTTTTTTCCAGTCTTAAAGTCGACAAGAGTGAGTAAGTGACCTGTTTGTTCTCAACTGAGGAGTCTGGGAGTTTTAACATTTACATCATCCTGCTCTCTTTGCATGAGTCTGCACAGTAAACCCGCTCATTAATCACATGCCTGGGCTTAGGAGAAGGTTAGCATATTTACTATGATGAAAGGACAAAAAAGGATAAAGACAGATCATTTAAACAGATTCTAACACTGTTTGAAGAGAGGCTGAACACAGACTCTGGTGCATTTAGGGCTAGATGCAAACTGGAAAGAGAAAAGGCTTTTGGCAATTTGCCAGCAGAGGAATGTAAACTTTCCTGTTCTCTCTTCCTTCATATTTATGGGCCCTGGGGCTGTGCTTGCTGACTCCTGCTCCTTTGCCCCTGCACCGGTCCCACACTCCCTCAGCAGAAGGAGAAATACGCAGCCACAGGGAATATCACCAAAACGGAGCCCTGGGTCGCAGTAGCTCCAATTGAGCTGGGGCCGAGGGACGTTGGTTCTTTAAAGACAATAACGCCGTGACCCTGCTGAGACACGGCAGCTTAGGGGTTTAACACCAGTTATGACTGTTTGTAGGTGTGGCTGTGGGATGACAAAGCCTTAGCTGTCATCCGTGATTGCTTTAATACCTGTCTCTCTGATAAAGAACCTCCCAAGAGAAATACTCTGGTGTCACCTGGTTAATATAAATGTTATGCCCCTGGAATATTTCAGCTTGCCAAAACATGCGGTACCTAGGGTAGGTTTTGTTTAGTTGCAGACTTTAAGAGACTTTGAGCCTCTTTAAGCCACATTTTCACTTGGATTCAACTAAAAACAGTCCAACAACGTGGAAATTTATAGAACATTTATCTCATTATTTAAGGTTGAAGTGCAGTATAAGAGACATGGACAGGGGCAGTAATAGTCCTAATTTAAACCTCATAAAATACAGCATCCAATTACTCCCATAATGCATTTGTATAGCCTATTTTAAATAGATACATAGATAAATGAGCAGGTACATGCTCTGCCATTGCTCAGACCTCTACCGTACGACCACAGCTCAAACTGCTGTTACATTAAATTACCCAATGACAAAGCCCATTAAAGTTTTATCATCTTGATTGAGTAACTGTGAACTGAGCTGTGCAGACTTGTAAAAGGGAGTGATAGCAAAGCCTGCTGCAATGCTCTGAGTGGTAAAAACACCAAAATCAAACTCCTGGAAGAGGATCAGTCATTTGGAAACATTGCTATTCTGCTTCACGACTAAACAAAGTGATCATTTATAAGTCCTTTAAGATCAAGGAAACCATAATGGCCATCTGCTTTTAGGATGACTGTTTAAACAGACACATTGCTCGGGTAAGTAGGAGAACACAATGTAAACTAAGTATGGTGTGTTTACAGGCTCACTGGAAACAGTCACAGTATGTTCCTGCAAAGTCGGACAAGGTCTCAAAGCAGGGAAGAGGAAGGAAGGGCGACTTTATTTTTCCTGCTTAACAGAGACAGTGAAAGGAAGGCTTCAGCAAAATTAAGAATAAAATCAAAACCATTCTTTTATGAACACAAATAAGTCTCATTTTCCAAACAAAAATCTAGCCATGTAAAAAGTTGTAATACATGTAATACATTTCTGCCACAGCCTGCTTCAACTGATACTTTTAGATTGTTGAGGAAGTAAGGAGACCAGCTGCTGGAGTTTTGGGAGAGGAATGTTGTCCCATTCTCATCTGATGTAGAATTCTAGCTGCTCAACAATCCCAGAGCTTAATTGCCTGATCTTTTGTTCTGTGATGTGCTAAATGTCTTCAATTGGTGAAAAGTCTTGACTGTAGGGCTTCTACTACGATGCCATGCTGTTATGATGAATGCAGTATACAGACGCAATGGTATTGTTACCCACGCCGATGAAATCGACAGGGGTTTATGTAAAGGGTTCCGCATCTTTGTTTGTTTGTATGTGTACAGGATAACTCGAGAATGGAAAGTCGGATCTTCACCAAACTTTCAGGGAATATTGGGATAGTGACAGGGAAGAATCGATTACATTTTGGTGATGATCCACGCACCCATTCGGTTTTTCTCGGACTTCAAAATTTTGAACACCATAGTAATCAATGGGAGCGTAAGTTCCTCGGTGGCGCTGCTTAGGCATGGGTCTACCGCCTCAGACAGCCATTCTAGTTAATATTGCTGTGACGGAAGCATCTCAGTACTGCCATGTGACAGTTTCAAACAATAGATCTTCAGGGCAAAAGGAGTGTTTTTTGTTTTTAGTGGAGCTGAGCGAAGGGGAGTGGGAGCTGCAGTTATCTCTGGCCCTTAGCTCTGGCATACCAATATTCATTTGCACTCCACTAGTGGGCTCAATCTAACAGCACAAACAAGTGCAGAATTAGGCCTGTTTGTAATGCCCTAAGATCAAGCATAAATATCATCCTTGTACCTTGCACAGAGATTTCTCTTGATCCTCTGAATCCTTTGATGATATTATGTACTGTAGATGGTGGGAAGTCTTTGCAGTTTCACGTTTTCTGAAATGGTTCCACTATTTCTGGATGCAGTTTTTGGCACATTAGTGAACCTCTGCCCATATTCACTTCTGAGGGACTCTGCCTCTCTAAAAAGCTCCTTTTACATGGTCATGATACTGACCTGTTGCAAGTTGACCTAATTATTTGCAAAATGCTCCTTCAGCTACATGTTTTTCAATAGTACCACTTACTTTTCAAGCTCAAAATTTGAAACAGGCCTTTTTTTTTTTTTTTTTTACAAAATGGTCAAATTTCTCAGTTTCAACGTCAAATGTATTTTTTAAATGTTTAATTGCAAATGAAATATGGGTTTATGAGATTTGCAAATCATTGCATTCTATTTTCAATTACATTTTACACAGTGCCCCAACTTTTTTTGGAATTTGGGTCGTAAAATGCATTTAGTTTGCATACATGTAAAACAGCGCCGAAGTGGCATGTGCTTTGTTCTTTAATTTGTTTTTTTTAGCAAATTCTCTCACTGTGGTTTACAAAACAAAATAGATGTTATAAAGAAGTTTATCTACTTACTGGAACACAGCGCCCCTTTGAAGCGCAGGCAGTTGAAGTCGTCACATTCGCAGTATTTTCCCCACACCTGACCAAACTCACTTGTATGGCAGGAGCACTGACCGCACAGGCAGTTTCCCCTCCCACTGCACATCGGACTGTCTGGCTTGGGGATGCAGTTGGCGTCATCAGATGGACTGTAGTCTTCCACTGAACACTCACACCGTGGGCCCAGGCGACCCTGGTAACACTGACACACTCCACACTCGTACGTCCCGTTGCCGTTGCTACAGAGGGAGCTGTTGTTCTCAGCCGTTGCCTCACAGTCGCAGCCACATGCAAAATCCACTGTGACTTTCAGGGAATCCTTAAAGCCTCGAGGTTTGATGGTAAAAGTGCGAGTTTTTTCTTTGGGACAGCCTCGCAACTGGGCCTCCACGCTGAAAGACACCTGCAGAGGGGGAAATGTCTCTAAGAAATCTGTGTATGCAAAAATTGTATATGTGTCAACTCATACATACTGTGTCCCCAATCTTGAGGCCAGAGCAAGACTTGAGTCCACGGATGACCTCTCCTCCCACACAGGTTGCGTTAAAAGAGAGATTTAGCTCTTCTGGGACACCCAGGAGCTCCAGCTCCACTTTTGAGCGGATTTTCTGATAAATATAAATTATCAAAAATATAACTGTGTTATTATGGATCAGAGTATTTCTTTCACATACAATCCTAAATTAAGAAGACCCTTACCGCGTAAGCCTCCTCAATGAGCTCAATAACATTCCGTGAGTCCCGGGCCAGTACTCCCACGGTTGTCCCAGGAATGAGCTGACTGTACTCCTGGGAAGAGAGATGGTGACCCATTTTTGGTTTATTTCTATTTTACAGTACTTAAACAAATCCATGTTCTGGCTCAATCAGAGCAGCATGTTTACCTTGTACAGTTGCACCACATAGCTTGTGACAGCAAAAATTAAATTAATGTTGTTTTCTGACATTTTCTCAGTTATCAGCCCCAAAGAAGGATAATCCTAAAACAAGGGAAACAAACTGTTTTCAGTGGGAGCAGCTTCAAACACTTATTAAAATGTATATCAACTGAATCAACAGAGTAAACAATAAGACACTGAATCACTTATATGCTTATGTCTGCCTTTACCAGCACATTAGTTTCGTTGTAAACATTGTCATCGTCAAGGTGACACTTTCCATCATTAGGTTGAACAATTCCAGCTATACGTCCATCCAGAGCGATGTGTGTTTTGGCATCAGTGGTGTAAACAAGAAGATGTGATGCATCTGGACGCCAGCCGATCTTGTCCTAAGGATAATGGACACAGAAATTACAAAGGTAAGATTAACATGAACAGACTCAGCAAGGCAAATCAAAGTGCATGAGCTGTATCCATTTATGCTCATACCTTGCACACCACAGCCTGCATGATAGCATCAAATCCCCCCTCTGGAGCATCTCTGTTTCTAGACACCTCTTGTTTGCCCACTTCCTCATTGAAGCGAGTTACCACCTCTGTTAGTGACAACACATGCTTGAACCCGAATTGAGCCTTGCATGTGAGGCCCATTCTTTGAATTGGAGATAAGTGAGGGAGTTAGTTTTATGAATTTCAAACATGACAGCACACATTTTTTCATGATAATAATAAATCTCAACTACCTTTTTAAATTAAACAATAACTTACCCATAACAGGGGTTTTGCACTGCTTCTGGAGGATAGGTGTACATGTAAGGAGATGCGGTCTTGTCAACAAATGCTCCAAACCCCATGCGCAAGTTGCTTGTGGTGCGGCGCATAGTCTCAGCAAGTTCAGTACCTAAAGTACGAAGGAGAGCCAAGTCGTCCTTCATCGAATATGAGAGGTCCATCAGATAATAGAGATCTACTGGGTAATCTTCCACCTGTTTCACTGACACAGTGAACCGCTTGGCATCACCTGGGAGAGAGAGAATGAGTTTCAGTGGTGCATCAGGGTACATGACCAACAATAGTTGTTTACTGGAGGTGAATCGTTGGATATAGTAGAAGCAGGGCCACCCACAGATTTGGCTGGGCCCCCGAAAAAACAGGGAAAGAGCCCTCCCCAGTTTTGATTTATTGATGATATCAATGCATGTGTGGTGGACCAGTAGCATTCGTGCTAGTATCCTGGCTAACACTTAACTCATTTTGGAGCTGAACATTGTATCAAGCTATTATAGGGTTCTGATGTTTAAATGATTTATTTGTGGTACTTTTTAAACACTTTCTCTGCCTCTTTTTTTAGCAATTTCTGCAACATCTTTTTGCAACATCTTTCGCCTACCAGCCACCTTCTGCCATTTTTTGCCTGTTTTGCCACCTTTTGTCTATTTTCTTATTTTGCAACTTTAGATGCTTTTCAACAATTTTTCCATTTTTTTTAACTTGCTGCCTTGTTTTTCCCATTGTTGCCTTTTTAAACCATTTCTGTTACTTTTCTTAACTACTTTTCATCCCATTTTTGCCCATTACTACATCTTTGCCTACTTTAGCTGATTTTTGCCAGTTTTACTGCATTTAATCCATTTTTGCTGCTTTTTTTAACTACTGTCTGATTGTTGTTGTTTTATATTTGTCATTTTTGTCACTTTTTGCTGATTTTTGTTACTTTGAGCCCATTTATGCCACTTTTTTTGCCACTTTTTGATATTTTTGGCCACTTTAATCCAGTTATTTTACTATATTAACCCATTCTCGCCACCCTTTATCAGTCTCTTAACAATTTTTAAATAATTCACTGTATTTCCAAAAAAGCTCTCTCCGTCTCTTCTATTTTGTTTTCTGCCATCCTGACATTTGTGCACATTATGGCCTAGCAATAAAGTCTGACATTACTTTTTTAATAGTTCAGTGCATCCATCTACATTATCAACATTACTGAAAAAAGGTAATTCTGTTTTACTAAAGGGGTTTAAATTTTGAAAAAGGTTATATTGTACTACAGCATAAATAAATTTAATTCATGTTTTGTTGCTTTGATAAGTGTGGTTAACATTCAGGTTAAAAATAAAATATGGTCATCACAACTTAACTTTACAATCGTCCACGATTTTGCTGACCTCCATGGGCCCCCAGTTTGGTTGGGCCCCAGAAAGCTCTCCCCCTTATCCCCCCTTATGGGTGGCCTTGAGTAGAAGTACCTGGTCTTAGTGTCAAATGGATTTTCTGAGGCTTGATCTGAGTGACATCAGCAGTCCCTAAGGCCTTGTTGCTGAGCGGGTCATCCTTCTGGATGGACAGCTTGCTGGATGGAAATTCCAGAGCATCCTCACTGCATCCTGCATCCACTAGCGCCTGTCTCTGGTCACAACGGGATACACTGGATCCACCCCTGCCAAATTCCTGAAATAAAACATATCTTAGTTCTCAGTCGAGAACTGGAGTAAAAAGTATCAAGAAATTCAATGAGAGTCATACAGTACAGAACAAGAGGTAGGAAGAAAAGATTTCAACGACTCTGGAAAGAAAACTAGTGAGAGATGTGTCTAAAGACCCCAGAACAACTGCAAAGACACTAGAGAAGACTTTTCCAAGTCAGGAATTGCAGTCTCAGAGAAGACCATCACGAGAGTCCTGCACAGAAATGGGCTGAGGGGTTGCCGACCATGAAGAACATCCCTTCTGCAGAAGAGACACCTTCAAGCCAGACTGAAGTCTTCTAAGGACAACCTGGAGAAAGATTATGCATACTGGAAGCATGTCCTTTGGTCAGAGGAGACCAGACTAGAGCTTGTTGGCCATAGAGATGTTGCTCTATGGCCAAAGAGGGATGAGGCATATAACCCAAAAAACATCACCCCCACAGGAAAACAGGGCGTAGGGAGTATTATGCTGTGGGGATGTTTCAGTGCGTTGAGAACTCATTGCAAAAGAAGGATAATGTGAAAATATTGAAGGAAAACCACAAGCATTTGGCAACACAACTGGGTCTGGGTTGTCATCTTGTCTTCCAAAGCAACAAACAATGACCCAAAACATGCATTGCTCCCAGTGAAGCACTACCTCCAGAAGACCAAAGTGAGCGTTTTTGAGTGGCCTGCACAAAGCCCCAACTTGAATCCCATTGAAGATGTGTGGGATGAACTGAAGACCAAAGTCCATGAAAGAAGACCAACAAATCTGGTGGAGCTTGAGAGACTGGCCGAAGAGGAATGGTCTGGGATTCCTCAGGAGACGTGTCTGAGACTTGATGAACTGACTATTAGCATCTGGTGGGCTAATAATTTAGACCCTGGAAGTTTTTGTGAAATAAATTTGTTTCTGTGTGCAAAGTAAAATAATGTAAGCACCCAAAATAAAACTAGGATGCTAAGAAAAGCTCTTAAAATTAATTGCTCTGTTTAACAGCACTTGAGAAATACTTGGGGAAACTGACTTTTTCATTAATTTTGGCCTCATCTGTATATGATGATGGCATTTCATCCTCTAAATAACAGGCTCAGGTATTTCCCAAGTCCTGAAGCAGTGTCAACACCTATTTTCCTCTTGTTTTTAACCTCATTTGTTCTGAAACTAAATTGTGTATCTATGTTGAAGATGGTCTTTTGAAGATGTCAGCAGAAAGAATGCTGTTGGGAAATGAGGTTTGTGTTCAAACTTGCAGCACTGAGTAAAAAATAGGAGGAGCAACTAGACACTGTGAGCATGGGTGCGCTTTTTCTTTTTACCTCCTGAGAGCACCATGCACAAGTAGGATGAACGACCAAGCACTGTTGACAAGTGGTGACTCCTCGTGATGTGCAGATGTTGGAACCTGTGAGACACAAATGCAAAAATAAAAAAATGCATTCCTGGTCATTTATCATTAAGGTAAAGTTACATATAGATAACACTTTTGAGAGATTTTACAACGATTTAACAGGCAAACAGCCCAGTTAATCCTCCACAAACAGTCTTGGATAAGAGTACAGAAATATTTAAGCACAAAACTCAGTCTCACCGAAGTTTATCCTTGACATGTTTCTTGATTTATCATACAATGTAAAAATACTGCACAGCTTTTTCAATGCAAGGATGAACTTAATCCAAACACTTTTTTATTTTATCTATCATGACTTTTGGGTGTGGTCCACAAGAGTTAACATGGGGGCACATTCATCAATAAAATGATCAATAAATTAAAAAACGTATATCTGCTCCATATTAACAGGTATCTTCAAGAGGCTCCTGAATTAGATAATATGTAAACAAAAAATATTATGTTCAGATGGTTTGCTGGGATATGAATGAGTTTACATACCTTTTTATTGACAGTGCTTCTCTAGCTAAGTCTAATTCCAGCCCAGGCACTATGGATAAGTCTGCCAGTGCCCTGTTTGTTTTAGGCTTAGTTTGGTGATTTTTGAGTTAATGAGGGAAGATAGCATCATACAGTACGCTCACGTGTTACCATTAATAGTAACAGATCTACATTTATTAAAGAAATACCGAAAAGTAAAATCGATGCTTGGCTTTTCTGAGAACCATGGGAGTCATTCCGACTATTTCACTCCCTTATAAGGAAAGGTGGCCAAAGCTCCAGCCGCTCAATTACAAACAGTATCGCTGCATTTACGTTAGCTAACAGATAAATATGCGGGGTTTAGCACCAGAAAAGTCCATTTATTACGTGGTATTACGTTAAAAAATAGCACACCAACACGGCTGCTGTGAATTTTAACATCGTATTTTACTTTTAACGACACCTCACAAGTCGGGCGGACCCCCTGGTCGACAACACAGGTGAAACTTTTAAAAGTGGAAATAACATCTTACCGAAAGCGTTAGGAATCACTGAAAAAATGAGAAACAGGAGAAAGAAAGTCCCCATGGCTGGAGAAGAAGTAACGGAGCCGAGTTGACAGTAGTCGTCTGTGCTCCCGGTGGGCTTGTTCGCTTCTGTACATGAACGCCTTTCCTCATTCTTGACCTGACTAAACTCAGTTGGGTCATACTTACTCTGACTCTTACATCAAACACTCTGAGCTGTTCGTGTGTAATGATGGAAAGAATAACCACCAACGAGGCGCTATTTTTATTTAGAAAGATAACAGATAATTTAACAGTAGGTACTTTACACCATGTATCAAGATAAAGAGGAAACTTTTGAACTTTGGTATTAGAAGGAGCTGAAAGGATGTGTGACATGAAAATTACAGTAACTTAAATATCTCCAAATGTTATCACATGGCAAAGCTGTTTTCCCTTATAAGAGCCTTATTTGAAAAGCTTGGCAGTCTATTCATTTGGTGTTGGCTATTGATACTTTTAGGCCTTTTTTGTCTAACTTTCCAAAACAAATCAATCACATATGTGCATTTTCTATTAACAACACAGCACTTTTTTGCCAGTGAATCAACAAAATCTTAACTCTTTTTCTCCATCTTTTCTAAACTCCTCTGTTCAAATCTGCTGTAGCCTATGCATAGATGTTTACAAGAAAGCAAGGCCAACAACAAGGGGTGATAAAAGGGAGCCCACTCAGGGGCCCATGGAGGTCAGCAAAATCACCTTTAAATATGCTTTAAAGTTAAGCTGTGCTAATGATATTTTATCTTTAACCTGAATAATAACCATCATTCTTTTATCAAAGTAACAAAACACGATTATTTTTTAAATTACGCTGTAGCACAAATAAGAATGGAAAATAATGACATGATTTTGGAAAGAGGCATAAATGTAGGCTAGAAGTGGCAAAAAGTTGCAAAATTGGCCACGAAGCAGCAAAAATGGGCAAAAAGAGGTGACAAAAACATGGGTTAAAATCAATCAAAAGTAACCAAAACAGCTGAATAGCAGCAACAGTGGGATGTAAATGCCAAAAAGCAGAGGCAAAATAAGCGTAAAGTGACAAAACAGTGGAAATAAAGGCAACAAGTGACAAAAATGGGCTTAAAGTGACAAAAGAGTTTCATTAAAGGGGCGAAAAACACCCAAATTGGGTTTGAAAGTGTGAAAAAACATCAAAAATTGGTTAAATGTGGCAGTAAAGGGCAAAAAACAGCAGCATAAAAAATAATTTCATCATCAGAACCCAGTGATTTCTATTTAAGTTACACTGTAAAAACAAAAATGAGGGCCCAATAAACATGCTCAAAGCTAAAAATGTCAAATTGGCAGGGAAATATTAATATATAAATATCAACTTAAATCTGTATGTTCACTTAGTATATGCCGTACATAATTTAAGCAACTCTATATTGAGCTGTGTCAGCTATTTTAGTTATTAAAAGTTCACTCAATATTTCAAGACTTTGTTCACTCAACACTAATCAAGTTGATTTTTCACAGTGTAGATCCCTACAGACCTATTGTAACAATAATAGGTTTACCATGGGATTCTAAGAGGTTATGGACAAGTATCATTAAGTATTTGGGTATTTATATGTCTGGTAGTTCTCTGACTTTTTTTACCAGAAAAAAAAAGATGCTTCACTATAAAAAAAAATGCTCCTTTTGAACAAACAGAGAAACTGTGTCACCAAGAATAAAAACCTGATGTCAAACAAACAAGTATAAGTCTGCCCTCTGCTGGAGTGGCATCAGTTCAGCATGTAAGAGTTTACAAGAAGACTGTAGGACCTGGTGACGAGAAGAAAGTTCAAGAATGATAAGTGTTCAGAGTGCCTTCTTCAATGCTCCTGTTACAGACGGGAAATAGCTGAAGTGTTCTCAATGGTGGCCTGATGTGGAAGACTTTATAATGCAGTGACCTCTGGGTGCTCTTCCAGGAGAGCAAATGCAAAGTTGTGACATAGTTTTAACCTCCTAAGAGCCTGCATGTACATAAGAAGACATTACATTGTTGAGAGGCTGACATTTTCAGGGATTTTCATGGAAATTTTAGGGAATGTGTTCGGATTTTTTTAAAATTTGATTGAAAATTTACAAGTACATTCAAGGAAGTTTTGGGAGATATTTTTGTGTATTCTGGAGAGTTTTGGTTTGGAAATGAGGCATTTTCATTGAGATTTAGAAAATGCATTTGCAATTCTGGGGTATATGATTTTATTTTTGGTGGGGAAATCTAATTTGTTAGGTATTTTCATGGAAATGTGGAATTTATTTGGGCATTTTAGGAATTCCATTGGGAATTGGGGTTTCTGTTCAAATTTAATGGAAATTTCAAGGAGTTTGTTTGGATATTTGGGGGAATTTTCTGTCATTTCCTAGAATTTAAGGGAATATTTGTAAATTTGGGGGATTTTGATTTAAATTTAAGGGTAGGGTATTAACTTTGTAATTTTGGCGAACTAGCTTGAAATTGATCAGGAATTAGTTTATTACCAAAAATGGTGTCTGGAAACCCCTCAACGTCCTGTTTCCAAAGAAAATACAGCTCTGCACACGTTTTTGAACATATACTTTGGCTGTGGGGTCTTCAGTCAGAAAGAAATGGTCTCAGTCATTGAGAGAGGTAGGGAGTCATTTTTTCTTCTTGTTTTTGACTGACCACCAAGGAACTTTGTGAGCAACTAAAAGTTTTACATTTCTCTGAAATTTCCCTTTCAGAAATCCTCACAAATTCCCTAAAATTTCCTCAAATCATTTACCTCAGATATCTGTAGTATATTTCTAAAGTATCCAATAAAATGTACCAAAAATGTCTTCAAACATAGCCCAAATGGTTCAGTGAAACGTTATCTTTAAGCCTAAACATTCCCAAAAATATTCCCACAAAATTCCATAAAAATCCATGAAAATTTCCCCAAATTGCAAAGCAAATACCCTCTTCTAAGCAAATTTCCCAAAATGACAAATACATTCCCCGAATTTCTTGAAAATGACAGAAAATTCCACAAAACTTCTCAACAAATTCCCCGAAATTTCCATAAAAAAAACTTTAAAGGGTCCCAATAAAATTTCTGAAAATGCACAAAATAATTCCCCAAATTTCCATGAAAATACAAAATAATTTCAAATCAAACAGCCCCCAAAACTTACAATCAAATTCCCTAAAATTGCAAATAAATTCCCTAAATTTCCATGAAAATGCCTGAAAATTTCCGAGCAAATTTCTCCAAGAAATTCCAATTCAACTCTCCAAAATATACAAATATATCGCAAAAATTTCCATGAAAGTGCTAAAAATTTTCAGAGCAAATTTTTCCACTATAAATTCTAGACTTCCAAGAAAATTAATGTCATAAATCCTCCCAACAGTTCCACCAAATTACTGAAACTTCATTGGACATTCTGGATATTATCTCAAAAATTCTAATAGGAGAAATAATAACAATGCTATCAAGAAACAAAATGAACATCCTCATGTGTACATTGGGTCCCATGGGATTTACAATAATAAAGTTTGTGCAGGTTATTATAGTGAGCAGATATTTTTTGATTTTTGGACTGAGTTTGCCATCAGCCATCTCAGTTTGATAAACTCTCCCTAGAAACAGTCTGGCTCTCGGCTGTCCTCACTAAACGTATGAATCTGATAAGTGCCTGCCTCACAAAACATCTTCCCATTCCACTGAGTGATGGAGCGTGAGGAAATATGCCAGCTTCTAAAAAAAGAAATAAAAGAAAGAAAATGGGATCAAAGCTAAAACTGCACTACTGAAATGAACTTTAGAAGGCATTAAATGGTGACATGTGTGTGCCCCTGTGTGTTTTGAGTCTTGTCGAGGCAGACAATGCTTCTTATCTCTGCATTTGTCCATTTATTGAATCTTTATCCCCATGCCCTGCTCTTACTCTCTGTCTGGTTGCTAAGTTACTGCCACCCGTGTCCAAGAAGAAATGACAGAAATAGAGAAAAAAAAGTAGAAAAGCTATAATAGTCAACTGTTCTGCTGGCATTAAAGTCTCATTGTGGGTGGATGATGCCGGTAATACACTGCGGGCAATTAAAGCCCTCTCTAGTATTGACTTATTTGGATCTATTGGTGCCTTCTGCGGCCACAACCCCCACACATGAATGGTATTTGGGAAGAGCTCAGCGCCAGTTGTCCTGAATAAAATGCCAGAGACCAGGTCAGATGGCAGCCAATTAAGACTGAACAGAAAAAGAGGAAGGGGGCTGGTAAAGAGAGGGGTCCTGACCTGTGTTACGGATCTATCTGGAGCCCTTTAAGCTTTTCCCTTCCTCACATGGATCCGATATCGGTCGCTCTCAGACAAAATCGGTGTTTGGATAACCACGTCCGGCTTACCCTCTCCTGCTTTTGTCAGGTGGGAGGGTCAAGTGAGGGGAGAGGAGTTTTGGTCAGGTGAAGGCTTAACAGTTCAATGACACTAAAGAGGGAACAATTATGTTTTTGTTGTGATGCTTTTCCTTCTCCACCTCCTCATCCATATCTGGTCTCGGTGGATCTGCAGCTCACTTTTCTGTCTCTGGGGACGACAGCTTAAATGTTGAGAGAAAATGTACAGCTAAGAACAAATAACTGGAGAAAAAGAGTGCATGTGGGGATACTGGCATTGATTTCAGAGTGTTCAAGCTGTTAGATAAAAGAGAAAAAGCTGAAAAAGGAAAAAGCTTGCTGACTTTGTCAAATAAAGGAACTAAATAGACAGCTTGGCTACAGTAGCATGTGCTATTTAGATGTGGGGATATACACTGCATTCACAAGTTATTCAAACCCATCCACTTTTTATCAGATTTTGTTACATTGCAAACTGATGCTACAGTTGGAAAAAAAATCTTGATAATCTAAACTCAGTACCCTGTGAAGACAGGGTGAAAAAGAATTTCAGAAATGTTTTCAGAAAAATAACAAAACTGAAATACCCCATTGACATAAGTATTCAGACTTTTTGCATAACACTTGAAATGTACCTATACCCTGATTGGAGTCCGCCTAAGCTCCTGAGATCCTGTGTGGAGATGGAACAAAGTTCAGGAAGGACAACCATCACTGCAGCCCTCCACTGATCTGGGCTTTATGGCAGAGTGGCTCGACAGTAGCCTCTCCTCTGTGCCAAACACATGAAAGCCCGCTTGGAGTTTGGAAAAACACCTGAAGGACTCTTAGACTGTGAGAAATGGATTCTCTCATCTGGTGATATCAAGATTGAACTTTTTGGCCTCACTTCTAAATGTTATGTCTGGAGGAAACCAGGCACTGCTCATCACCTGCCCAATCCCATCACAGCAGTGAAGCATGGTGGTGGCAGTATCATGCTGTGGGTGGGTTTTTCAGCAGCAGTGACTGGGAGCAAAGCACAGAGTTATCCTCAATGAAAGTCTGTTCCACAGTGCTCAGGTCCTCAGACTGGAGGTTCACCTTTCAACGACCCTAAACACACAGCAAAGACGACACAGGAGTGGCTCAAGGAGAACTCTGTGAATGTCGAGTGGCCCAGCCAGAGCTCTGACTTGAACCTTATCAAACATCTCTGTTGAGACAAGAAAATGGCTGTCTAAAACTGATGAGCTTGGGAGGATTTGCAAAGAAGAATGGCATAAAATTCCCTAATGTAGGTGTGCAAAACTTATGTCATATTCAAAAAGACTGTAGGCTGTAAATGCTACCAAAGGTGCTTCAACTAAGTATTGAGTAAAAGGACTGAATACTCATGTCAGATGGAACTTTGTCCCATCTCCACACAGGATCTCTGGAGCTCAGTCAGAGTGACCACTGGATTCTTGGTCACCTCTCTTACTAAGAGCCTTCTTACCCGATTGCTCAGTTTAATTAATTTGCATTTTTAAATTCTCTTTTCCTTTTGTTGTGATGTGGGACTGAGTGTGGCTTCATTGTATTAAAAACAGTTTTTTTGACTGTAGCATCAGGCTGCTCTATAACGAAACTGAACAAAGTGAAAGGGGTCTGAATGGACTGTATCTGAATAGAAATGAGCTTAATTGGTAGCTGCTGGTGTGGTGTATGAGATGCCTCCACTGGAGAGAGCAGGAATTTCATCAGTTATCTGCTCACTTTGAATGGAGACACTACACTGAATGCACAACAGGAAAAGACTCACTATGAGTCTGATACGCCCCATGCAAATCAAAGCAATGGAGTCATTATCTCCTTAAAATAACCTCAGTGACTGATGTTTGCTTAGTGTGGGGTTGATGTGGCGCTGTGTCCCTGCAATCTGCATCACTGTGTAACTAATGAATACATTTACCTCTGCATGATGAAGAGTCCCTGAGGTTAAGATCCAAACATGGCCTCTACCATCATGTGAGACTTGGTCCATCCATATTTAATCACTCTTTTGTCAAGTGCACCTTGGTTATCCTGGCAATTAATTGCAAACACATCATCCATCACACACAGGGACACAGCAGCTGCTCGGTTCTCCTGTGGATAACGGTTGATCGGATATTAAAGCTGTTAATTAAACTTAAAAAAGGGAAGTTCAGAGCTGAAAAGAGAGAAGAGGCCTGTGACCATTTTGAGACCTGAATCGGGCCTCGCAGCATCACCACACACAAAAAAGCAACGAGGGGGTGAGGAGGAGAGGAGAGGAGAGGAGAGGAGAGGAGAGGGGAGCTGGGTGGGGTCACAAACACCACCTCCTAGTTGCTATGGATGTCTTCACTTAGTTTGTGTTGCTAGGCTGCCAATTCCCTCGTGTTAAGTGGAAACAACTCCCCTCCAACCCTCCCCCCCTTCTCCTCGGTCCAGGCACCTTGTCGCTGCTCCCCTCTCCTTCCCCTCTAAACCAAAATAACTTCAGCAACCATCTGTCACTGGGCTCACAGGTCTACTGTTGCTTAGGAACAAGTCAGAAACTCACAATTATGTCTATATGCATCCTCATGTGAATATTTCTCCATGTGCATATACACTAACAATAACTGGTAGTTAGACATCTACCGCTGTCTGTGGCCAAAGATCCCCATCATGTGCAGCCTCCACATATCTGACACTCTAAAGAGTTCAAAGTCAGGTATCAGCAACAGGCTTAATGAAGACTGATTTTGCTCTTTGTTTCTCCTCATGTGTAAAATGTTACAATCTAAAGCCTCAAAGAGTAAATATCTTATCTGTAGTAGAGGAATTACATTTATTGACAGAGAGCTGAAGTGTAAGCTTTTTTCATAATCACAGTAATTAATAAAACAACACTGCACAATGCAGATTTACATAGAGCCAATTAATTTTCAGCAACTAAATCCAGAGGCTAATGAGATTATTTGATCTCATTCCACGTAAAAATACTCCTTGTTCTCCTGTTTGCAGCCATTAATAAATTACGTGTACCATCAGTAAACTTCCTCCAGGCTTATGAAAGGTGTTTTCTTCTAATCTTTGTTTAAACACTTGCTCATCAGTTTGTGGCTGAAAGCTGCTTACAAAGACATCAGGAGCATCCCAAATTCAATTTCACAGCCTTTGTTATTTAGACTAACAGACGATTAAATTGACAGACTCTGAGCCTCAGGAAAATGTGACCAAATGGCAATTTATTTTTGTATCAATCTGCTGAAGTTTTGTGTATATGGCATAAATTAAATATGCAGTTAGGGGGGTTATTAGTTGGTGTGACAAATGTTTTTTGATGTTTGTTCAAGTTATTAGTAGTAGTAGTTTCTAATTCACCTGTACTTTTGATGTCCTTGAGATTAGGAATGTCATGAAACAGGAATTTTAACTTTCATATAATTCCAGTAAAATCAAATGATAGCAATATCCGAATATAGCAACACCATGAAGAGATATCCAAGTAAACCTGAATCTGGCTATTTTTGTTTGAACCTTAGAGGTGTTATGGCTGTTTTGCTGCTTTTTGACTGTTTTAATGATGAAGTTTTAAAGTGTAAGATAAGTTTTTTCGCAATTAAATTTTGAAATTTGAATACCTGTACACTTTTTTTGTATACACTCAGGGTGTTCATGATTTTCAATCCTACAGCTAGCGCCATAAAAAACATCCACAACATCTAATTCAGCTCTTTTTTCTGAGTTAATAAAACTTATTTAGGTATTTAGGTAATTAAGGTATTTTTTGTCATTGTGCTCAAGCTATTTGACTGTACTCCTTTAATCTGCATAGTTTTCCCAGGATGCCTTTGGGCGTTTAACACTTTTGCACCATAAGTGAAGTTACCAACTCAGTTAAAGAGGTGCCGCCTGTGGGACGCCCCATTAATGATGCTAGTATAATGTTGAGTTAATTACTTACTGAAAAACATCAGAACAAGACATCAGCTACTGGTTCAATGGGACACACACAGCTGTGGTTTCATAATGGTTATTTAAGACAGTCTACCTTAGATAGGATGGTAACTTAAAATGTATTTAAAAGACACTATATCTTCAGTGAATACGTATAAAATTTTCTGAGGTATATCCATCCATCCATTTTCTATACCACTTAAAGGTGCAGTGTGTAAAACTGAATATCAACATCTAGAAGTGGGTTCTAGGCTGCGTTTCTCTGCTGGAAACTGTGGCAACCAGTTGAATTTAATGTGTATCTGTAATGTGAATACAATACAATCACTTTATTTATCCTCTTTTCCTTTTTTCCTCTATGTTACCATGGAAACATGTAAAAATCCAAGATGGCAGCATCCATGGAGGGGACCCTCCCTATGTATGAATTAAATGTTTATTCTGAGTTGTTTTTTTCAAATAGCTATTTTTTAATTTAGATGACTTATTAGATAGACCGTCTTAGAAATGTTTTGCTTTATTTTACCAAGTTTGTTCAGCTAAAGGCTACCAGGCTAAATATTACACACTGCACCTTTAATCCCATTGGAGGTCACGGGGGTACTGGTGCATATCCCAAATGTCATTGGGGGAGAGGCGGGGTACACCCTGGACTGGTCGCACACTCACACTCACACTCACACCTACAGCAAATTTAGAGTCACCAATTAACCTAACGAGCATGTCTGTGGTGGTAGGAGGAATCCGGAGAACTCTGCACAGAGAGGCCCTGACCGGAAAGCGAACCAGGAACTTTCTTGCTGTGAGGCAACAGCTACTGTCCAGCTCATTAAGATAATCAGTTACCTATAATATTCTGAGTTCTAAGAAATTATCAGTGCACTAAAAAAGACTGAATAAGAAATATTACATACTTTAGGATGGAGGATTTAGCTCAAGTGCAACAAACTCAAATACCATTTGAATCTCAGTTTAAACACTTAAAATAATTTATTTTAAACAGTATTGCACACTTGAAATAATTAAGATAGCATCAGCATTTATAGAAATATTCAGGAAGTGTAAATGAGTCACATTTAAAACAAACAAATGATTTTAACTCACAAAAGTTGAGTTTAGTTTACTTATTTCTAAGGCAAGTTTGAACATTTTTAAGTAAGATCAACTCATTTTATTCTACAGTGAAGTTAACAGTTAACGAGTGGTACACACAAAATATTCCATTTTAATATTTGTTACATTGCAAACATCAGTTTTTAGCACCTTAACTCACACAGACAGGTTTAAATTCCCAGAAAATAATCAATATTCTATATTTTTTTATCTTGTCTGATCTTGATTTAAAAACAATGGAAAAGAGTTATCCACTTCTTGTTTTTTTTTATTTATGCATGACATCCATTTGTGGCCATGAATACCCCAAGTGTTAAAATCTGTTAACATAACATATTCATGGCTGCGATAATCCCCTTCAAGGAAATCCAATTTGCACATGGTCAATTAAAAATATTTCATTATTGGGTTTTCTTTACATCACAAACACCAAGGTTGTTGTACCTCAACTTACATTTAAAGGGTTAAATTCCCCAAAACTAACTAATACTTGATATTAATGATCAGGTTTGAGCTTTTATTTTAAAAATCAATGCATAAGAAGTTGAAAAAAATATTAATGCATATTTTTATTGTTATGTATGTAATGCTGCCATTTTTGGTCATGGACAGCCTGAGTGGAACCGTGTCCTTGGTGCCTACTTCATCTATCATCTCCTTAAACATCCGTCGTGAACTCTGTCCAAACACTGTAAGCGATGAAACTGCTGACTTTGCTATAAACCCCCTACATCCCACTCCTACCAGACAAACACTAACGTCCCATCAGCTTCAGATTCATGATGGACGGAGAACGTTAAAATGTATGAATGATCTGATTAAAAATATCTTATTTCAAATAACTCATCTATTAGTTTTGTGACTTATTAACTCCGAGAGGCAAGAAAACTTTTCTGAGTGTTGCACTTTTGGACTATAACATGTGTCTTATTTGTGGATGATTAGAAAAGTGAATTTATAATGTTGAGTTTTGACTCTTAAACCAACAACAATACAAAATTGAAAATTACATTGAAGTATTATTCAGAATTGACATTTTTCCCACAAATGCAACCTGTCAATACAGCACTGCCACCATAAAAGAAAAAAAACTCACATTATGGATGCAGAAGGAGCTGAATGATGTGGTAGAATAACATTACCTCCAAGGGAATACTCAATCACTGAGATTAGAATCAATACTGATTTGAAATGTCAATTTTCCCAGTCTGTGCTTTTGCACTAACATGCTTTCCCAAGGCACAGATTTCTTTTCAGTGGAGTTTCACCTGCACCTGAGTAAGCTTGAGTCCTATATGGGTTCACACGACGCTGAAAATACAAAGTGATATTTGAATAAAGCGCTCCAATAAAAACAGAGACCCGTCTGCCGTTCACAGGTTTCATTTCAGCTGGCACAGTGAAAGCCAATACAGCCGATAAATATTTGCCTTGGCTCATTCATAGTTTATTAATTCATGTCTTCATTTCTATGTTAGAACTTGCCGTTCCTATATTGGTCTCTTTCCTGTGGCCCCCTAGTTACTGACAGTTCCTCCAGCAACTGGCATGACTCTATAAATATCCCCTGAAGAAGCAAATACCAAGATCTCTCATTTATATTTAAATCAAACTGATTTTTAAGTACTTTTATAGATTAAATAGGCCTTTAAGTGTCTTGATTCATATGTATAAAGTTTAAGGCCTCAGATATGTTAAAACTCTTCCACTTCATTGTTGAAAAATTATGCATATTAAATCAAGAGAAAATAGCACCTGAATAAAAGATCCACTTCTCTATTTGCATGGTAAAAATAAATTTGAGAGTAATTTTGCATGTGAACTCCTTATTCTGCATTCATTATTTTACTCTATTTCATCAACTTCAAATGTGTAAGCCAAAGAATAAACAAATAAAAGGAGTATAAAGGAGCTGAGATTTATCTATTCCTCTATTTTGTACATCAGAGGATCAACACGTTTTGAGGCCATCTGACTTCCTCTCCTGGGTGAGGAGGGGTGGTGTGGTCCACGGGGAACTCATCATCACTTTAAAACGCACCAGAGACTTGGCACAAAAGGAGCGCTCGCAGGTGAGCACACGCGTAAAGGAGCTGTCTCTTGTTTCACTGCAGGGAAACACGTTTTGCACTCTGTGAACGGAGACTCGCTAAAAGTCAGGGAAATTCGGACTTTGACTTGAAGGAACTTACTTTTGGCTGCAACTGGTGCGACGCTTTCTTCTTTTTTTTTTTCTGCAGCAGCGTCAGCAGCAGCAAGGGTGATGTGGATGTGGTGATTACGCGCTGACTTGAATGTTTGACTCCTTTTCTGTTTTCTTACTCTTGCTTTTGTTTGAACAGTCACATGACACAAACTGTTGTTTGGAGTCCAGATTTCGTGGTGAGTCTGTGCGTATGCCGAGCGGAGTCGCGTGTCTGTTTGTGATAACCGTTAAGGAAACATGAACGTCTCCTTCCTCGACGTGACCCAGGGCGCGCTCTTCAATGGGACTCTGGCGACATACAACGGCACCGACAACGTGGTGACCGGCGACGGCGGAGGGTCCCTGGTGCTGGCACAAGACGAGCGCAAACTCTTCATCATGCGCGTGGTGCAAATCGCGGTGCTGTGCGTGCTGTCGCTCACAGTGGTGTTCGGGATTTTTTTCCTCGGGTGTAACTTGATGATCAAATCGGAGAGCATGATTAACTTCCTGGTGAAGGAGCGGAGACCTTCCAAAGACGTGGAGACTGTCATGATCGGGCTCAGCTAGAGCATGGAGAGTATGGACTGTGGAGAAGTGAAGCGGAGATCCGGTTTGAGGATCTGTTGCACGTTCCCTAAGGCAGATCTGTATCTGCATCTGCATGTACCTCTTAAGGACGCTCTCTGGAACTTCACGAGGAGAGCTATGCAAAAACTTCACAGTTCCTTCCGAAGACACGGCTTCAGGAAAGAAGCCTGGCGACGTTCGTTTGTGCGTAAAGTTTGTGCGTAAAACTCGGGCAATGTTTACACTTGGACCTATCTGTTGAATCTTTTGAGTGAATTCAATGTTGCCAACTTGAACAAGATGTTTACACGCTGTTACCTCGTTTTTTTTCGTGTATTCTTTTGTAAATTTAAAATGATTATCGCAGAATGTTTTTAAAGCATGATTGTGGATTCTTATGGTTCAAAGACTGCGAATGTAATGTTTTGGATATGTGGCTGTTCCATCAACAGAGTATTTTCTTAGTCTTGTTTGAAAAAAAAAAAAGTCTCAGTACTGAAAACTTGCACGTTTTTAAAGGAACATTGTCACAGCTTCCTAGGGTGCTTGTCTTTTTGTTTGGCATGCTCGCTACTTGATCTGTAAAGTGATTTTTGGAACCGTTTTGCACTTTTGAACACTGATGCTGCATGACATTTTTTGGACAAAAAAAAAAAAAAACTCGGAATTGCGGCATGCAATTAAAACACTGAAATGGCCACATTTGATCTCTCATCTGTTTATTAAAATTATACTTATTATTTTCAATGAGTTGTAAATTTGTGATTTTTCTGCTCTCAGTACTGCGTTTTAAGGTCTTTAAGAACTGATTGTGCCATCTCTTAAAAACAAACAAAAATCAGATGCTGTCACACCTTGTACTTCATATCTTATCTGATGTGATCTTTACTGAAGCCAAAGATCAAGGCCACCCATAAGGGGGGGTAAGGAAGAGATCTCTCTTGGGCCCAGCCAAATGGGGGGCCATGGAGGTCAGGAAAGTCATGGTCCATTGTAAAGTTAGTTTGTGATAACCATATGCTGTATTTAACCTGAAAACCACTCTAAAAAAAATAAAGATAAAATAAAATAAAATTCTATGCTGGAGTACAGTTTAGCATTTTTCAACATGTACCCCCCTTTTCTTAACACAAATGTACATATTTATTTGTAATGTTTACAGAGTGGATGGGCACAATGACTAAAATATTTGGAAAGTAATGTCAGATTCATGGTTTAGCCGTGATGTACACAGATGTCAGGATATCGGAGAATAAAGTAGAGAGAATTAAAACTATATTGAGGGTAAATAATAACTGCAAGATGAAGGTGAAATTTTGAAAAGTGGGTTAAAAGGGGTGTAAATGGGCATAAAGGTGTGAATATTGGTTAAAAAGTGGCATCAATTGGTTTAAATTGGCAAAAATGTGCAGAAACGAGGGTTTGTAAGTGGTTAAAGAGTGGCGAAAAATGGGTTAAAACTGGCAAAAATTGGGAAAAGTGTAGCAAAAGTAATGTCAAACTTCATAGCTGAGCCACAGAATCAAGTAGAGGGAACTGAAACATCATTAAGAGAAAGAGAATAATTGCAAAATAAAGGCAACATTTTGAAAATAAAGTTAAAAGTGGCATAAAATGGCAGAAATAAGGGTTCAAAGTGGTCAAAGAGTGGCAAAAATGGGGTAAAATGGGCAAAAATTGGTAATAAGAGGCCAAAAATGGGCTTAAAATGCTGAAAAGCTGCTATAACATGGCAGAAATGGGCGAAAAGTGGCTAAATTAGTGAAAAAAGGTTAAAAATTAGCCTTCACTGGACAAAAAATGGGGCTAAAAGAGCCAGATTTGTGGGCATGCCTACCAAAGTTTAATTTGGTGTAATCTGCTTCATAAATGTAAAGGAAATTACTCCAAATTTAAATGTTTTGTAGCAGAATAGTGGCAGAAAATGAATCTAGTGTGTCACTTCCTGCAGCTGAGAGAGCTCTGGTAAAGTCATCCATCTTATAGACAGCAGGTCTAGCTTTTAATCTCATCTCCCAGAGGACTGCAATCACAAAACATTCAGACTCACCCTTCCTGCCATTCCCAAAAGCACATTCCAAGTCTACGTTTGATGATCAGGGAGATTCTTCTTATGGAAAGTCTCACAGAGAGCATAAATGTATGAACAAGCAGTGAGAAAACCTGTAACTCTCATGCAGCTTTAGGACTTCACACAAAGAAGACCTATGGACACCAACTTTTTCATTTTAGAGAAAATGAGAAATGTTCCAAACTATTTCATTTACAGACAGACAAAATAACCAACACAGCTTCATTTTTCATGCCTGGTATTGGGTCTCTGTTGAATCTGTCTCAGAATTTTGGTCCAATTTCACCGTAATCTTCTCCATTTCTATCTGTACCCCTTCCTCTCTCTCTCTCTCTCTCCTCTGTGTCCCACTCAGAAGCAACCGTTGTTCTCATTATTATTTCAGTACTTGTTAGAAGAGCTGGGGTGGATGAATCCTTACAAACACAACCATGCATCCACACATGCACCCATTCACCGAGCACACATTGAACACTGATGTGCAACAGACCTGCAAACTCTGACCTCAAGCAAAAGTATCTCACAACAACATGAATTAATAAAACCTATTAGAAAATTAATCCTTAACAGCTTAGAGTAACTATAATAATGTTCTGATACACAACAGCATGTTTTCTTGTAAAATACGGTGTATTTATACACCTTAACAAACAATTAGCTAGAAATCTTACTGCATGTGAAGTGTTTTATATTTGCTTTAAGTTTTAAGAACATGGCACAGAACAATTAACTGCTTGGAGAGAAAATCTGTTCAAAAAGATTCGGCAAAATAAGTCAAGCATGGCGTTTCCCCTCAGAGGAAGTTTCAACGTTGAGTTTAAAGAGCGGTGGTGCAGTCATGGTGGGGCTGAATCATTTGGAGCCACGTTTCAGAAAGCCTGGAACATGGCAGGCTCTTATATATGTGCATATTTTACCCATTGTCAGCGGGCCCAAAGTAGAAGCTGCAGAGCCTATTTTAAGCCATTCAAATAGACATGGTGTTGTGCCATTGAGATATCTTGCCCAAGTCAATGAAGAATGAAAGTTCATTTCTCTTGGAACCAGAAAAACAGGGACAAAAATGCCCAGAAAAACAGGGACAAGTAGGGATTAAATTAATGCAGCTATAAAGGCTAAGAGGGTGGAGAAAGACATGCACCAGACACACCCAGAGACTGGGAATTGACCAGTGCATTGAGGACTTGAGGATCCGTATATGGCGTCGGTCCATTTCTAGCTTTTGCCCCTACCCCTTGATTTTCAGTGCCCCACTTGTGGTGAAATCTTGCCCAACAAAATGGAATGGCTGGTAAACCTTCTGATTCTTCATCAGGGGTCATCCCTTCTGAATGATCAACACCAGACAGCTCTACTTTGAGCATTTCTTAAAAGGCTTGCTTGAAATTAAAAGGACCATAAAGCATTGAGACACCATTAGATTACGATTTTAAGATTGTTGATGTACTTTCAAATCTTACCGATGATTCATGTTTGTTCAGGAATACTCTTGTCACATATTTCACCATTTTATTGCGAAATGGATATACAGTTTTACTTGGCAGAGGAGGCTCTGTTAAAGCTGCTCCATGGGTTAGGCAAGCAGCATGCTTTACTTTCCAGGGGGTGCATGGCTAGAAACCCACATATGGATAGACACATTTATGACAATGTGTATTGAATACAATAAAATTAGTTCAAAGGCAATGAACCTACGGTTGCATGAATCTGAATATGAGGGTATAACAAGCGTATGCTATAAAAGAGGAGGCTGGGTGGAGGAGGTTAAAGCTTTGCTAGCAGCAGCAGCATGGTGCAGCAGCAAGCAGGGATTAGTGAGATGGGATGTTTTTGCTCAGTTTATGTGATTTTTCGAATGATGGGTAATTAATTATTCAGAACAGCTGGTGCAGCTCCCTTCTCACTTGCTCGCTCTCTTTCCCCTTACACTGAAACCTCATTTTAATCACTGATTTGCCAATGTTTTATGGGGATTCAACCATTAAATTTAAGAGATAAAGGTCAGAAATTTGGCTCACAGCCACATCAGAGGCTAAATTAAAAACTAGGCACAGGGCTATGACGCACAAGCTAGCGCCATTTAAAGATCTCTGTCAGGATAAACACACTTCTTTTTCAAAGAGTCAAAGGGCCACAGAATCACTTTCATGTTTTCTCTTTAGAGTATGAAACCATTTTTGCAATGAATACAAATAAAACACATCAGACTCAGTGTGCAAGGTTTAAGTGAGTGACTTTTCTTTTTGTTTATGGACCCAAAAAAGGCATCAGAATATAACAGTCAGTGTACTGAGACCTTTATACACGAGGTAAAAGGCTTACCTCAGCTTTAGGGAGAAGTTTTTTTTAAAGACATGCATATTTCTTTTTGAATGCCAGATCAAAAACTAATCAGCATAATGAAACTAGATCTGCACACCAGGAAACTCTTAAAAAGGATTTATCCAGAAACAAGTCACTTTTTTATATTATTTTGTTTTTTCCCCCATTATTCCACTTCTGGAATGATCCAAGGTGAGTGTGAGAAGGCATTTCCATCATGGCTCTTTAGAAAATTTGATGGCGTGACTGAGAAAACGCCCATGATTAATACAATCAATGATTTGTACTGAAAATGATAGATGTAACTCACTGACATTTCATTCATTAAGAGCATACAGTAGCAAAACTGAGAGTGCTGCACTCAAAATACAATGCAAGCTGCTCATAAAGCCCTGTCTTCTGATGGAACTATTCAAGAAGAGGAATGCATTTTTCTGCATGAAATGACGTTTTTTTAAATCTGGTTTTTCGTTTAAAATTGGTCATTCCCAAGCACATAATTTTACTCTCCTGACTTGGCTGAGAAGTGATAAGAATTACTCACCAGCTGGCCTCGCTAGTTATTTTCTCACTTTATGAGGCACAAGTCGCCCACTAGCACTGAGCATATGCTATAAAGTTACCATGGAGCACAACCAGTTCAATCATCTGCTTTAATTGTACTACTATGGGTCAAAGCTGGACTTGACAAGGAGACGCTGTTATAAGAAGACTCTAGCAGATAGAATTGGGCTGTGGTTAATTATAAAAGATGTAAGAAGAGGATATTAATGAGCCAATGTTGCAGTGAGAGTGCTAGAACAACACGTTAGCATGTTAACCCTTCACCCTAATCAGCAGGTGTGAAGATGTGCAGGTCTGGTGAGTTTCCAGCTTTCTCCCTCTTCATCTCTCCACACAGCTACTGTATGTTTGCTTGTCAGGGAGCGTCACTGCTGACCTTTTACAACAGAGACCTCATAGAAAATAATGAACAGCTCACTGGCCATCAAATCATGACAGAGATAATGATGATTAAGCCAACAGTGGCATAATGGTAGCTATCCGAAGAAGCTCGGCTGTAAGCATTAACATACAGTGCAATTAGAAAGTATTCAGACACTCTTCACTTTTTTTCATTAATCTACACTCAGTTCTTTGTCAGTGATCACAAAGTTAGAACTTTTTTTGCAGCAATTACAGCCTGGAGTCTTTTTGAATATGGTGGAACAGGCTTTGCACATCTGGATTTGGGGATTTTCTGCCATTCTTCTTTGCAAATCCTCCCAAACTCAGTCAGATTGAAATGGGGCAATCAGTGGACAGACATTTTCAGGTCTCTCTAGAGAAGTTCAATAGGGTCCAAGTCAGGGCTCTGGCTCTCTCTATGATACTCACAGAGTGTCCTTAAGCCACTCCTGTGTTGTCTTGGCTGTGAGTTTAGGGTTATAGTCATGTTGGAAGGTGAACCTTCAGCCCAGTCTGAGGTTCTGAGTCCTGGAGATCTCTGTTCTTTGCTCCAGCTTTTCTCCCAGTCTCTGCTGCTGAACCCCCACCCCCATCCCCACGGCATGATGCTGCCACCCCCATGCTTCATTATTGGGATGGTATTGGACAGGTGATGCGCACTGCCTGGTTTCCTCCAGACATAATGTTTAGAAGTGAGGCCAAACAGTTCAATCTTGGTTTCATCAGAGAATCTTGTTTCTTTGTCTTGACTTTGTCCCATCTCTACACAGGATCTCTGGAGTTCAGTCAGAGCGCCATCGGGTTCTTGGCCACCTCTTACTAATGCCCTTCTCCTCCCGATTGCTCAGTTTGGTAGTTCAACCAGCTCCTGGAGGAGTTGGTTGAATTTTTGTCAATTGCAGCATCAGGCTGCAAACAAAACAACATTTTGAAAAGAGGTCAGTGAAGGGGCCTGAATACTTTCTGAATGCACTGTGTATCACAGTGTCATCACTGTCTTATACTAATTTGTTTTTTGTGAAAAAAAGTTTGACACAATACAGATTTGTTATTTTATCATCACTGTGGAGACTATTTTTTATTCCCCTGTGTGTTTGATTAGAGAGCAAGGAATACAAAAGACCAGTTTTCAATGCTGACAGAGGTCCCACAAGGATGAAGTGGCCTTTCTCAGCCCCATTCAATCTGTTTCTAATGGGATGTGTTGTATTCATAGGTGGAGGCAATAACAATACATGCAGCACAGTAGAGGAATGGAAATGATATCTAAGATCACACACACAGGTGAGTGGATGTAAACACTCTTTTCTTTCTGTCCCTTCTACTGGGAACACTAACATCATTGTTAAACTCAACATAATAAAAATTAAAGCAAAGTAAGGCTGTCAACATTTACCTCAATAATGATACACTCAGCTGTTTTAACAATAGAGGTGTTTGGCAACAGGTCTAGCTTCAGGACCCAGCTTCATCTACTAAATGGTAAATTCTGACTGAAATTTCTTTAAAAAATTCAAACCACTCAAATTTCTTGATGGAGAAGGTTGCAGTATGGATGTTATATAGAACTAAACTTGACTGAACAGACAGACAGGACAATCATGGGGAGGACTCATGCTTGATGGTGAAGCATTAATGTTTTATACTCAAGGTGTCATACAGCCCAGCCAGTGAGCAGGTTTGTTCTGACCAGTTAGGCATTTTGGAGGGCTGGAATATTTCAGAAAATTATTACATAAGATTTTTATTAATACATAAATGAAGCACATTTGGGGTACAATACAAGCACAAATATCAGTCATAGGTCAAAACATTGCTAAATTTGGCTGATCTAATGAAGCCAAATAGGTAAAAAATGAAGAGTCGTTTGGGGCCAAATGATCCAGATCACAAAAAAGAGCCAAAATTCCCTTCACCAAAATATACGGATGTACTGTATGTCTGCTTGAAGCCCTTGTACCTTGTGCTCTTCAAGTTGGGAGTACCTCAAGTGAAGGATCTCAAGGTCTGAGGGTAAAAGGGAGTAGAAGATTGATGGGGGGACTGGTCCAGTGGTGGGCATTGTGCCGGTCTGTTGTGGGGAAGAGGGAGCTGAGCTGGAGGAAAAGTTTTCAATTTCTCGGTGGATCTGTCTCCTGAACTTTACCTGTGATCATGAACTCTGGGTAGGAACCAAAAGAATAAGAGCATGGATACAAGCAGCCAAAATGAATTTTCTTCAGAGGGTGGCTGGGCAAAGCCTTGGAGATGGAGTGAAATGTCCAGACATCCAGAACTAGGAGTAGAGTACTTTGACTTGAAAGGAGCCAGTTGAGTGGTTCAGGGATGTGATCAGGAGGCTGCCTTAGCACCTCCCCCGTTGGAGGTCTTCCTGGCATATCCAGTTGAGATTAGACCTCGGGGAAGACCCAGAATGTCCTGAAGGGATGATATATCCTGTCTGGTCTGGGAACGCTGGTCTAGGAGAGGGATGCCTGGGTTGACATGCTCAGCCTGCTGCCACCGCAACCCAGCCCCAGATAAGGCAAAGTAGGTGCTTGGTTAGATGGGTGGGTGGGTGGATGGATGGATGGATGGGTGGGTGGACTTATCACAACCGACTAAAAACAGCTTGGCAACCCACTTTTGGGTCCTGATCCACCCGTTCAGAATCACTAATTCACAATATAAAAAAGAAACAAAGATTTTAAGGAAAATAAAAAACAAGAAATTATAGGGTGCAGACGGCTCAGTGGTTATGTCACACTCCATGTATGTAGGTGGTCTGGATTCAAGCCTGTAGCTCCTTTCCTGCATGTCCTTCCTCATTCATCCATTCCTGTTTTTGACTCGATCCACTGTCCTTTCACTATAATAAAAAGCACAAAAGTAAATCTTTAAAAATGATAAAATATTAGGTGCATAGGGCTTCTATTTTTTTTTTTGGTTAGAATTTCAGAACAGGGATCAATACGATGAGAATATAACTATAATTGTATCAAAGCTTAAGAAGCTGGTTTTTTGAAAAGCCAGCAACAAAGGAGGAGAATAGACATCAAGGCTATAATAGCCTGAAGTTCTTCCAGACATTAGATCAAATGATGCTTGTGGTGGAAGAAAAACTAGTAGACTAATGGAGGGAGGTTGAAAATCTGCACAATTTTTCTTCAAAGTAATACGCTTTTTTTTCTGCTGGAAAAGTAAAACAAACATTCTGGCAACTATACACAAATGCGACACAAAATAGAAAAACATACACAAACATTTCCTTCACATCATTTCAGGAGAATTGTGCCATATCCAGTTCAGAGTGAAACCAATGGTCCTTGCATGCGAACTCATAAAATTTTAAATAAATCCATTATGTGCAGGCAAATGAACAACAAACAGCTAAAATGCCTCACTCTTTCCATTACCCATAACACCATCAGTTGAGAAAGTTGGCGATAATGCACACGCAAGCATTAACACACATTAACGCTTAACTCAATTAACGCATTTAGAAGCATTCATGAAATAATACACCCACATCATCTCACACTCACAGTGTGCTTCTGCACATATGCTCATCATCAGTGTGAGCATCGTTTCCCAACGGTAATGTTTTTGATCTTAAAGCAGCATTGTGCTTTCAGCTACAAGCCGCAGGCATTTTTTTTTTTTTTTTTTTTATGTCTTTGTTTTTTTTTTATTATCTTCCCTGCCCTGATCTTTGCCTGAGACTGTGTCAGTGTGTTGTCACTCCGCCAGCTCTGTCCCTTACTCCCCAGAATATTTCACCCTGTCTGTGGTCTTAAAAATCAAACCAGAAATGCAGCTCAATCCTCGCAAACACAGGCTTCCATGTAACAATGGATGAAATAATTAAAAAAACAAGAAGGTGATTGCACCCTGGTGTTTGCCTCACAAATAAACCGAGTAAAAATGTTGCTCCAGTGCATGAAAAGAAAAGTAATTTTGGCTCCAATATGAGGAAGGACAAAAAGGATTGTAGTCAAAAGAAACTAATTATCCTCCTTCTTATGCACTTCTTAAAGGATGAAAACACTTATTTCATTTGTTACTTTCAAAAGGATTATCTCAAAGAGGTCGTTTTTTTTCTCTTAAATCCATTCTGTATGAATAATTCCAAAAAAGATGCAAAATAGTGTTTAGGATTCACAAGTTTAGCTCCCACATGTGGTCAGTTGTCAGTCATTCTGTCATGATAAGCCAAGGCTTGATCTTAACTGGACTGTCAAGGTACTTAACAACAAGTCCATTTGGGTCTCATGGTGTAGTTTTGTGTAAAGAAGGCAATTATATAAAAAAGTAGTGATGTTGTCAGGTAGCTAATTTCCCAATTAAAAATAAACATAAATGTATTAACCGACTACTTTAATGTAATGTAAACACATTCTATTAACCAACTTCACACTGCATCAGTAATCTAATTTTCTCACTGTAACGATGCAACAATGGTTTGTAGAATGTGGCTAAAATTAGCAACACCAGCACCAGGAGCCTTTGATCCTCTTCGCAGGGTAACTTCCATTTTCCTGAGCTGAATATCGTTGCTCGGTGCTTCAGTTAAAATATGAGTATAACCTGACACAGGCTCTGGACAACTTTTTCCCCATTTTTAGACCAAATTGTGCTAAATTGCATAGCTCCCACAAGATGCTAATGATGCTATCAGTTAGCAGTTGTTTATATCGGAGTAAAGAAGATTTTGGCAGCAAAGCAGGAACCATTAAGAACAACTACAGTGGTTATTATCATTTGTTTGCAATCACATGATCCCGAATGCCAATTCATGCAATGGAAAGTATAATGGAATGGAATGGTAGAATGGAACTGGCCCCTGTGGCGCGGCCTAAGCTTTTGTCCTTAATGGAATTTTTTTCCCTTTACATTACTTTTACTTTTATACTTTGAGTAGTTTAGAAACCAGTATTTTTATACTTTTACTTGAGTAAAAAGCTTGAGTTGATACTTCAACTTCTACAGAAGTCTTTTTAAACCCTAGTATCTATACTTCTACCTGAGTAATGAATGTGAATACTTTTGACACCTCTGCTTAAGAGTTCTAGATGGACCTGTATGCTGCGATTATCTCTGCAAAATTTATACATACATTGAGTACAATCCTTACATTTTACAAAAAAGTGATTTTTTTCCCCCCACTGTTTAGCTGATTTACCTGGTGTGGAGGCGATCAATAACACAATTTCCACTGTCCTGCAGACCTTTTAGCATTGTCTAGCCTTTCTTTTACTAGTCTTTTACTGAGCAAAGAGGCTAGCTCAGCCCCTTTAACATATTAAAAAAATCCTCATTTTGTCACAAACATGCTTTAAATTGAAACGGCGAATAATATCAACTGAATATACCTTGTGGGGTGAACAGCAGAAGTTCTTGAACGAGCCTGCTCTGGGAAAAAGCTCTTTATTTAGCTAGATCCTGTTAGAATGCTTGACTTCTTTATCACTTTTTGTCAATATTTAATGCACATTTAAAAAGCCAAACTGGTACTAAATGAAAAGCTGTTTGGGAGCCTAACAACCACCTATACTGTGCTAAGCCAAATGATCTGGATCTCTAAAAAGAGATGATTTCTCATCACAACAAGTGAGACTGGACAGACATCAGCTGAGGAAACACACAAGATCAGTGGACAGAGTTGGAAACAGGGATGAGAGAGTGGGGAGTGAAAGTGATGAAAGAGCCACAGGCTGGACTTGAACCTTGGCCGCCCGCATACAGGGGATGTGACCTAACCACTAGACCACCTGCACCCCAGACCGAGGTTTTTTTGAATTCCTGCCTGCAGCTGTTTCTTTGTGAGTTTTTTCTTTTTGGCTGAACATTTCACTGCTTTCGGGACACAAATGTAGCTTCAGAGTAAAGAATGTTTATATTTTTCACACACTAAACACTTCACATATTTGCCACAGCACAAAACATTACGTTTCTGGTAGCATTTCTCTATGCAGAAATCACATCTTGCCCCCCAAGGAGAGTCCTCTGCTGTGTGATATATCATGCAAAGACTTGTAATTCTGGTGCTGACAACTAGGAGTTGAATCTAACAGTTTAGCCAGCTAATCAAGACCAGTGTGGTGTCTTTAGCAGCTCAGGTGGCTACGCATTCATATTGAACTGCAGCTTTAGGAAAAAGCATAATAGATGCATCAATCTGTGCCTCAGTGTTATTTAGAATGGCATGTTCTTCCTCCTGTACCCACACTATCAGAGAGGAAATCATAATATGCTCTAAATTAAATTATCTAATGAGCCTCAAACCTGCAGCAAAGTTCTAGATGGAGCATAATCGGAGAAGGCTCATTGTCAGTGGAGGCCTTCGGCAGTGAGGTGAAATCTAATTCTCATGAGAGATTGCGAGTGCACGTTGCTCTAAACCATCTTTTATCATTTTTTTTTATTTCACCGAGGATCATGTCCAGGTCAATCCTGCATCTGCTCACACACACTTGGAGGGAGTTAGAGCTGGTGGATGTCAAATCAAGCCTGACGAGGGGAGCTTGGCACAGGTTGTGTCTTATTAAGTTGGCGTTTAGAGAGAGGAGGAGGTGAGACACGATGACACAGATTTAAGAGGGAGAAGAGCACCATGGGACTAATCAAGCCCAAAACAAACAAAAAAACAGAAACCAAACACAATGGGAGCGTTTTCAGTCTGATGCGAATCACATTAATGTGCTTCTCTAATGACCATGTCATCTCCTGGGGATGGTGTGCATCTCATCCCATTGATTTCCACTGAAAATCATTTGTATTTACCGTAAGCTGGTGCACAGTTCCACGGTGTCATTATAAACTCATCCCTTCACCAACCACACACACCTCCTCTCAAACTTAAATGGCTGAATTCGAGATAATTGGTGTCCGTGGTTAACTAGTTTATATTAATAAACTCAGAGCGGCATGAAGACGTGTTAATTAGCCTGAGTTGGTGGTAGGCACTATACAAAGCTTGCCCACAGCCGGGGGAGGAAGTAGCGGTGGTGGGGTGCATCTGTCAGTCAGCCCCTCTCTATGGGGAGGAAAAAAAAAAAGGAGTAAGCGAGAGGAGATATATTCAAAGCCTTATCTCACACTGCTTTTCTGGCTCTCTTTCTCCCCACATGCCAGACCAGACAGTGCCAGCCAAAGAGAGAATAACATCCGCTCTCTCCACGCCGTCCTTCACTACTTCAGCCGTGTCATGTCACTCTTGTTCTCTTCTCGTCTTCAGATATCATCTCTTTTCACCTTACCTATTTTCTCGTTGAGAATTACGGAAGATTGCCACAGAAAAAGGTGCAAACTAAAGCTTTCCGGGAGAGGTCGAGGTGACTTTAGATAGCCCCTGATGGGAAAGCACTGAGCCTTTCTGTGACTGCAGCTGCTGGGAAAGGAGATTTTCTAATCACATTTAGATCACAGATCCATCAGAGAGACTTACAACGCAGCCTGAAAGTAGCAAACTCCCAAAAATACTCTGGACTGTGACATGTGAGCTCTTATTTCCCCAAACTTTAACGATGTTTTGTTGAATCTGTGAGCAGCACGAGTTTATCAGTGAGGAAGAGGACAGAATTGACATAAAAAAAAAAAAGGGAGTGCTCTCTTCGCTGACATTATCTAAACAAACCTCACTGCATCATGCACACGCACCCACATGTGATTGTGAACACACACACTGTGCTATCACCACAAAAGTGCTGCAGGATGGTGTTGCCATAGGAACGGGAAGGGTAATGGCCATGTTCTTGAGCTTATGCTGCGAGGGAAGAGGGGCAAAAGAGGGGTGTGTGAGGGGGGCACGAAATTGAGTCACACTCATGAACAAATGACAAGTGCCTTAATTCCACTGGCTTTCTGACTGCAATCAAACAGTGGTGACAACTCAAGAAAACACTCATAGGATGGCGTTTGAAGAAATACGACAACTTCCAGGCAACAGTGATGCTATTTGCGTCCAGCTAATGTGGCTAATGTTATTAGCTGTGCAGGGAGAACTGCTGAGCCTACATGGCCCTCACTCACCACCCCAGAGGTATGAATAAATGATCCCTGATGCAATGAGCTAACCCTTTAACCAACCCTGATGACCACCTGTGTGTGTGTGTGTGTGATTAAATATTACTGAGAGGTGCAAATAATTTAATCATCCTTCAGCCCCAGAGTTCCTATAGAGAGCTGTTTAAAAGTCAGAAAGCTGCAGGGTCTCATCCATATTTGACATACATCACATATGCATAATGTAAAGTTCCTGAAATGTTTAAAAATAACCTGTAGATCCTTAGAGTCAGTTTAGATTTTCATACATCACCATATCAATCAATGATGCAAGTTCTATGCCAGCATGTCAAAGTAAACAAGTGCGATAAACTTCAGCAGCTTTTTGAAGTCCTTGCAATTCACTGAGCTTCCTGAGACCTGGTGTTTTGTTTGAATTACATTTTTAGTTCCTCCTGCCTATTTAGGACAAGTAGACATGTTTAAAAGCTCAGCCTCGTCTTTAAACAGGAATTAGTTTTGGCCAAGAATGACGTCCACAAATCTCCTGTAGGTCCAGAGAAAAAGAGTCTTAGTAAGAGTGACCACCACAAACACACCATCCCAGCTGTGAAGCATGGTGGTGGCAGCATCATGCTGTGGGGATGCTGCTCAGCAGCCGGCCCTGAAAGACTTGTAGAGGTAGGAGGTAAAATGAATGTGGCAAAATATCGGAAAAACAATGTTATTCAGTCTGCAAAACAAATACGGCTTGGGAGGAGATTTATTATCCAGCAAGCATACAGCAAAACCTGCATAGAAATAGTTTAATGTCAACAAGATTAATGTTCTCAAGGGGGTGAATATTACACCTATCTACTATTGCAGCCCTCACGAAAATGCAGGGACAATGTCTCATGTTGAAAATTAAGCATCATATATCTTTGTTTCTACATTTTTCTTCAGCTTCTAACAGCGGATATCATCCTGTAGTAGGATGATTGTCACAATATGCTACCTCATCAACAAGCCTTCATGTGTCTCATCTGCTATGATTATGAAACAGCCAGTGAAACATTACATAAAGTGAGGGATGTAATCTGAGTATTTTTTGCAGTGTATTGCTGATGAATACTGTCAAAAGAGCAGAAACCAAAAGTTAAGACATAAAGAAAGATTGCTACATTAACTAAAGAAAAAAGTTCTATCATTCTAATCCTCCAACATGACAGATGCATGTCAAAGATGTACAGCAGGATTAAAAGTGTCATGGACATATGAAAGTGTGTTGTACTATTTGTGAAGGTCGTTTTTACTCTTTACTTTTGCTTGAACAAAGAACAATCTGTTCTCCAAAGCAGTGAACGTGAAGTGTGTAGGCTGCACTGGATAAAAGGATGAGAAAAAGCTCTAAGCCTCTCTGTGCCAAATGAAGTTGGTTTGTTAGGTTCTTCATTAAGTTTATCATCACCTGATGCTGTGGTTTGGATCTATCTCCTTTCTTCCTCCTCCTCCTCTCTCACCACCTGATTCCTCCCTTTGTGTCACATTAACCACACGTTGACAGGGGGGGGTTTAAAAATAGAGACGATCCACCCAGATTACAGCAATTTAATTACAGAGCAGGGCAGGACTGGGGGAGTAGAGGACCCTTTACTGACAGGAAGGAAGCAGGGTCGAGGAGGAGGAGTTGGAAGGCAGCATGGTTAGTACAGTGAATGTAAACGGTGGGCTAATTAGTGTCGTCTGCCATGGTGATGCTCAAGCTTTAACCATCTATTATACATGCAGTGTTGGCAGTGTTGCATACAGAATGCTCTATAAATGCACACCTGTGGCCACATCACTGTTACTTTAAAAATTCACGCAGAAGAATCACCAGGAGGTGACTCAGGGCAATCCTAAACTGTATCAAACTCAGTTCCTTCACCAGGGAAAACTAGAATAAGGACTTAAATAGTTCTTTTGTACACCTGTCTTTCCTGGTCAACCCAGGAAATAATTACTCAAATATCCTGGATCATGCTCTTATGCTTCCAGAAGTGTGTAGAAATGCCCTCTGGAGGATTCTGGAGCTCTGTGGGATCCCACTTTCGCTCATCCAGCTGATGTCTGCCCTCTATTCGGGTACAGAGAGTGCTGTGAAGTGTGATGGCTTCACCTCTGACTTCTTCCAAGTTGATTCTTGGGTGAGTAGGGGTGTGTCTAAGCCCCTACACTCTGCAGTACCTGTATGGACTGGATAAGGGAGCGGGTAACAGGGGGAGCAAATTGTGGAGTGTCATTTGGTGATGTCCAGATCACTGATCTGGACTTTGCTGATGATGCTGTGATCCTTGTGGGGGCTCTTAACTTGCTGATTGAGGAGGCTGAAAGGTTTGGAATAGATGTCTTCTGGGCCAAAACAAAGATCAGGGCATTTGGGGACACCTTGTATGCTGCCATCAAATCTGTGTCTGTCAATGGTGAGAGTGTGGAAGTTGTAGAGTAGTTCAATTACCTCTGCAGCATAATCCATTGATACACTGATTGCAAGGCTTAGATCAACTAGATAGACTTGGACTAGTGCATGGTGGGATGGGTTTACTGAGCAAGACAATATGGCATTCCTGGTATCAGAGCATGCGGACTCAAGTCAGAGTCTTTCAGTCCTTGGTCCTTCCAGTCTTACTATACACTTGTGAGGTCTAGGTGTTGACAGATCACCAGAGGCCCCAACTGGACTCTTTTGTCTCAACTTCTCTTTGGCATGTCTTTAGGTATCGTTGGAAAGACCGTGCTGTCATGCTAAGGAGAGAAGGGATGGGAAGGGTCAGTTTATCTGATACATGAATGGCAACTGTGCTTTTAAGGGCACTCGGCACATTTTCCCAGGCCTGATCTAGCTCAGCGCATACCAGGACCCCAGGATCTAGTGGGCTGGTAAAGGTACCAGGTGTGACCGCACACCTGTGGAGGGGGCAGCTGGGAGGATACCCAGAGAGATGGGGTCAGAACAGTACAGGACAAAGGACGACTCGGCAAAGTGCAAAACTTGCACATGCTTTCATACTGGACCTGTCCTGCCTGGCAGGTAGCATTACAGCATGCATTATAGGAAGGACTGTGAGAAAAAAAAAAAAAAAACATCTCTAAAATACAAGTATTACCAGTTTCCAAACATTCATCCCAATTGCTGAAATTGGCTTTTTTTTGCTAGTGTAACACAGTACTTCCAAGCCATTTAATCAAGCTAATTTCCAGTTATGCTGCATGAAACTATACTTATCAACTATACATGCTTGTGCAGGATAAATACAGCTGCACCCTGTTCTTTGCATTTGGACACAAGTTTTCATTCACGTAACTCCTTGAACCCTCTTCTGTAATACATTTATGTAAGACACATCTGTGGCAATCACGAGGGGGTGTATGCAGACAGGCTTCAAAAATAATTAGAGAACGTGTTTGAGGGATCCAAAAAAATGTTGTGGACAACAAAACCTCCTGAATTCTGCCACTTTTGCCCTTCCTCACTGTCAAAAGTCTGGAAGTAGATTAGCAAGTATGTAAAACTTAGTTAAAGGATGTGCATTTTAAAGAAGAATAGAAAGAAAAGTGTAAGCTGTAGTAGCCGAACTGTTTAATGTCAAAGAAATAACGATGACTAACAGTTTAATCTGTCATGCCCTTTGCTGTGCTGATTGTGAGAAGAGATCTGAAAAAGGGAGTTCAGAACTGAGACAAAGACAGCAGAAAATAAAGCAATATCAAGAACGCCTACCTAGGATTTAATCTAATTAAACTGTAAGTATTTTTAACTTTGACATTTAGGAGTTTTATTTTTCATATGATCGCTGTCATAAAACCTAATTACAGTGACTGTGAATCACTGTTGTATTAGTTAAAAGCTTCAGAGGAGGAGGATACTTTTATAGGCACTAGTTTTAGGTCTGAGTTACCAGCTGCTCTATATTTGGCTTCCAGTGTGAGTGTGGTTTTATTGTTGTGTGGGTATTTGTGCGTGTGCCCATGCAGACATAAACTAATGCTGTGTTTTGGCACCTCGGAAACCTGCTACTGTTTGCCCCTGCCGTTGAACAAATACATATTGAGTATCTTGTAAATACTATCACTTTGAGCTCTAAAATATGGCATGAATGGAAGATATTTATCCACACTGATCTGTATGATTCACAAGCTTTCAGATATTTTTATAATGCTGCTTAACTGGCATAGTGAAGTGTTTTTTTGTGCAGCTAAAACACACTGATCCTGAGTTTTCGGTCATGCTATGATCATGCCTAGTATCAAAGGGATTTATGTTTTTAATATGTGCATAAAGGGAAAAATCTGCTATCTTTTCTCCCTTCTATGTGCAGCTTCACCTTCAGTGAACGTGCTTGAGGTTTTTTCTAAGCTGCAGCGCCTCCAGGCAGAGCGCCTCATTATCGCCCCATCTCTCTTTCCCATGCATGCTCCTCAGCAGCCCACCAGCTCCCAGGGACCGTCATGTCTACCATCTCTGCTCCTTCCATTAGGCCCGGTGGCCACGTCAAGGAGGGTATGGCAGACTGTCACCGCACACAAACTAAATCTCAGGATCCCACTCTCACAGCTCTTCTAGCCTGTCTGTCACATTACCGGCCTGCTTGCAAGCACTCAGATATATTATTTATGTTCTACTCTTGAGCTTGGACAATGCATAAAATAAGAGTGCACAAGTCTCCGTGTGGGAGTGTGTGTTAAATTTGTGTCAAAGTGATGCAGCAGGATTTTGTCAGCTATTTTCACAACTTCTTAAAGTATCATTCAATTATTAAGAGTAAAGTTTTAGCAGCAAGATCTCGCTCAGACATTCAGATGTTGAAAAAGTCGGCCTCCACATGTGCGAGAAAATTAGTTATGTTTAAAATAATGCCACTGGATTTTACAGGCTCCACCCTATGACCTCAAGCAACAAAAGATAAGTTATAGAAGCCAAAAAGTCTCTATATGTGTCTGATTTATTCACTTTCTGCGATGTTAATCAGTGTTTCTCACAGAATGAGATTCGATCTGAGGTGGTAGAGTTCTGTTTACACTTAGAGAGCTTAATACATTCACTGCCCACTTGCTGAGCTCTCTGGGGGCAGCAGCTGAATGAAACAAACTGGGTGACTTGAAACAAATGGTCTCATCACAGCAGCCCACCACCTACCTCCTCAGTAGAGAAAAGGAATAACAAATCTGACTCCTATGCACAGGCCACCACAAATGCGTCAACAAATGCAAATGAAGACACTAAACAAGCTTAGAAGGCTACGGGGATCGCAGAGCAGATCCTGGCTAATAAGAGCTCACACATACACATAAAGTAACTGTATAATTTTACTCACACAAAGCAATTTGGACAGTCTTTAAAATGAACCTAACACTAAGCATTTAACACACAGCTACCAGCCTCCACCTGCAACCTAAAAACCTCTAAACTGTGACTAACAGATTAAATGGTTTAACACAAACCCTTGTTAATCAGCACCAGAATCACTAGTCAGTTAAACTATGACTACTATGAAGGAGTAAAGAGCTAAAGCAGCTGAGATGGGAGAGACTTTACAAACAAATGATGGCTGGGTTCTTTAACAGGCAAAGAGAAAGCCACTGTAGAAGAAAAACTCATAAAACCTTGACAAGAGTTTGCCAAATGGGACACTCCACGGTGAAGAGAGAGTTTGGCAGGCACCAAACACTGCACATCACAAACACACCATCCCCACTGTGAAGCATGGTAATGACAGCATCATGCTGTGGGGATGCTTGACAACAAGGTGAATGTTCTGGAGTGGCCGAGTCAAAGCTCAGACCTCAATCCAACAGAGAATTTATGGCTGGACTTGGAAAGGGCTGTTCACGCCCAATGGCCATGTAACCTGATGGAGCTTGAGCAGTTTTGCAAAGAAGAATAGTAAAATTGCAGTGTCCAGATTTACAAGCCTGACTGAGGCCTATCCACACAGACCTGGTGCTGTGCCAGCCAAAGGTACATCTACTAAATACTGACCTGAAGGGGGTGAATATTTTTGCATCCACTTATATTACATTATATATTTTTAATTTACATTACTTTTTAGAAATCTGTTTTCACTTTATCATTAAATGTTTTTTTTGTCTAAAAAGCCAAATAGTATTGACCACGATTAAAATCAATGAAAGAATAAAGCATACAGAGGGCTGAATACTTTTTACAGGCCCTGTACAGAATTTTTTGGTAAAATTGCATCGCCCCATGGAAATAAAAAGATGGGTCAAAATTCAATGAAGTTGAATTATTCACAATTTTTTGTAGTTTATTTGTGTCACCTTTAGTGTTTATGGGCCTTTAGATTAGCATGCCAACCAAAGTGATCTGTTACCAGTACAGGAATGTGGGCATTAGCCTGCAAGGAGGACTGAGACTGGTGGTTCTGGCACTGCTAATATTAGCTACACCCCATAAAGCAAACTGACATGAATTATTCACAGTTGTGCTCCTGTGTTTTCTGAAGGTCTTCTTAACTTTGAACAGGTCAGCTTGTCTAAATTTAAGTTTCTGTTTTACCAATACAGAAACCATGTCCTATTCTTTAGGATCTTTACTTCCTGGCAGTGGCAGCATCCAGACTATGTCAAACTTCATTCAGCATTTAGCCTTTGTCAGCAGGCTAAGGCTTAATGCTGATACGTGTCCACTGGGGTGCACAGTCACTGACGGGAATGTAACATCCTGAGGAAATTAAGCGGGCAGACAGTCCAGTTTTTGGTGAGTCATTTGGGTCTTTTTTGTGGTGCACAGGGAAAGAAAAAGGCTTTGTTGTTTGGAGTGCAACCTTTTTTTTTCAAAATTTTAACAAAAAAAAAAAAAAACAAAAGAAAACAAAACAAAAGAAAACAAGCCATAGAATAGTAAGAGAAATGAGCAACAGAGACCAAATGTTTCTATATCTGTCTGTAAATAAGTTAAACTCTGTGAGGTTAGTCATATAAAATAATAAAAAAATAATATGGGCCTCTATGATGCTTGACTATATTTTGTGTCAGCTTCCAGAGACCTTATAAAGAACTGCAGTTTTGTTTATGTGGAGCTTTAATGTAGAATAAGCTGAATATCAACAGCACAGCAACATTTTTGTGTGGCCAGTGAGTTACAGATCATTAAATGCATGAAATACCAGCAAAGCAACTGTATGTTCCAGAGTATTATCCCAGAAATGGTGAATATGAAATTGAAAACAGACAATTCCCTCCAACTCTCCATCACACATTTCAGCAAGTCAAAGGCTCCTTGCATGAGGAGTCCGCAGACTTCACAATCTGATCACTGTATTATTTATAAAAATGACTTCACCCTTTCAGAGATGATGAAGTATCACAAAGATTTTCAAGTTGCTGAATGTTGCATCACCAAGTCAACACACAGCCAGTGCTGTATCTTACAAGACTGACATATTTCCCCTCTGCTGTGGTTGGCCACTTAATAAAAGAGTTCAGATAACAGCTGAATGATAGCAGTCTGTAGTCGACGAGTGCATTTATCCATCTGAGGAGGAGGTTAATAATTCAGACAGGTGAGTCATTGCCAAACAAATGTTGAGTGACATGGGTAAATATTCTCCCTGTGCATACCTTGAGGGGTTGGCGATGATTCAGAATGATTGAATTCACCTGGTCATAATGAACAACACAACCGCATCAGGCTCTGCAAAAAGCAGCAGACAAGACAGATTCAGTTAAGAGACTGTTTTGAGGTTGATTAAATGGGTCTGGAGTTAATCATTAAAATACAAATTTAATATAAACTTATAGGAGGTCCTCTGCAGGATGAGAAGAGCACACCTCCCCAGTAACATCCTCCCCACTTTCTACAGAAGCACCATAGAGAGCATAAAGACAAACTGCATCTCTGTGTGGTGTGGTGGCTGAGAAAATCACTGGGGCTTCTCTTCCGGAACCTCCAGGACATTGGTCTCAAACTAAACAGCATCATTAGAGATTGCACACATCTACTAAAGGGTCTTTGTTTCCCTGCTGGCCTCTGGTAGGAGGTACCACAGCCTAAACTGCAGAACAGCTAGGTTCTGCAAGTTTTATTCCTCAAACAGTAAGACTCTTGAACTCCAGTAGACTTGCACTTTGACACTCTCCCCACACATGCACTGGACCTTCCTGGTGGGGTCTGCACTGTACTCAGGACCTTTAGTGTGGGAATTTGAGTGCAATACCTCTTAATTTGACAATGCACTTCATCAAGTTTCTTTTAGTTATAGTTATTTTTTAATGTTTTAAAAGTTATTTAACAATCTGTCTGTGTGTCTGTCTTGATTTGTACATTACACTGTAGCACCAATTGTCCTTGATACCTCTCAGAGGACTTCTTGGGTTTACTGTTTCGTTACTGCGTTGAATGTGCTCCCTGTAAGAGTAAGTGACAGAGCTGGAAAACAACTGAACTTTGTTGAAATACGCCCACAAGGAAATGTATTTGGATGACATGATACACCTGCTCCACCATCCCTGACCAAAGTAAGCTCTCCGAAAGCATATTGCTGTTAGAGTCATTTACTGAGAAATCACTGTTTATTATTTTGGGAAAAACACCCTTCCCATAAAAACTGGCCTTATTGCATTAAGCATCTAATGATGTAAATGGTAATAGTATGGTGTAAATAGAGTAAAGATTAACCTACTGTCTGTGAGAGCTCATGGAAGTGCACTGCAGTTTTTGGTGTAGAAACTTTTACCAGAGATCAGGAAACAGTGCCTCCCCTGTATGACTTGAAAATAAATGATGATAAATGATGTTTAAATAAGGTCATTAAATACTTGACATTGGTATTACTAAGCCATAACAAAGAGTTAAATCAGTTTGAGACTCCCAGCTGCGTTTGCTATCCATGTGTTGCACTGTTATGCATGATAAGATGTGTTTTTTTTCTTAGGGTTTCCTTAATTCACAGAGGAAACTTAATCAGAGTGGTGAACAATATAACTGTCAGGATATTTATTTAAACATACTGACAGTGATTCTGACCATTCAACACAGATTGTCAGAATCAGTGTGGATTTGACACACCTGTGTGGGCTGGAGTGGATGGGCGCGTGAGGACTCTATTCTTTCTAGGATGAGAATAAGAGTAACTTTATCTTCATTTAATAAAATGTACCAGAAAAATAGTTATCTATGGGTCACCACAAAGCAGTTGTGCAGAAAAAGTTCACGTATCGACTACTGCAACTCGTTACTGGCAGGCCTCCCTGCATGCACGGTTAAACCTCTGCAGATGATCCAGAACGCAGCAGCATGTCTGGTCTTCAACCAACCCAAGAGAGCTCATGTCATTCCTCTTTCATCTCTCTACTCCCGTTGAAGCTCACATTAAATTCAAAACTCTTTTCATTGCTTACAGATCAGTAACCAAAAGTGCTCCTGTTTACCTGGAGTCCCTCATCCAGGTCTACACTTCTTCTCGCCCACTATGCTCAGCCAACGAAAGGTGCCTGGTACTTCCAGCACATCAGGCTCCTAAGTCACCAACTCGACTCTTCTCCTCTGTCGTCCCTAAATGGTGGAATGAATAACCCAACTCCACTTGATCCACAGAGTCCCTCTCTACTTTCAAGAGAAAGCTAAAGACCCAGGTCTTTAGAGAACACTATGCACTTAGCTAGACTATTCTCCACTGTTGTCTCCAGTAGTAGAATGAGTCTCCCAGCTACAGTTGGCTCACACTGTCCCACTCTACTTCTGGGATTTTTCACCCAGCTCCTTGTGAGTGACCCAGCACTTGGTACTTTGGTCATTAGTGTTGTAAAGACAATTTAAAGGATAGTGATGATGAGATATCTCACATTTAGAAAAAAAAAGGTATTTATTATGTGCTTTGCCTTTAACACTGTATGGCAGCACCTGCGTCCAATTGGACTTGAAGCACTTTGTGGCACTTACTGATCTTGTTTCTTCTTGTCTAGATCTTTGCTTGTGTTGTTCTTGCTCTCAAATGTACATCGCTTTGGATAAAAGCATCTGCTATGTGACATTGTAACATTGTAAGAAGTTATAATTTTATCAAGGCCTCCAAAATTGCAATAGATTTCTAATGCTGCTGATGTTTTGAAAGTTAAATCTGAAAAGTTAAAGTGTAAAGAAATCAAAAATAAGTTGGTGGAAACTTTAGGGATTTGTTGGTTCACAGTTTGGAGAATTAATAAAATAAAGAGGTCTACGGCTGATATTTCTTGAAGCTGAGTCCTAAAGTTATGCATTTGAAATAAATTATTTTAGCTGACATTTTAAAAGAATAATGAATTCAACCTGTTGCCATTCATCAAAACATTAGGAAATAAATAAACAAGATTTTTTTCCAATTCTGACAGTCCAGAGAGGAAGTGAACTGAAACTTTGACAGTAAAACTTTATAATGATGTTGCAGTCTGAAAAAAACCCTGCTGTTTTCTCCTCCACTTTGTCATGTTAGCAGTGACCAGGTTATAATTCAAGACAATGAGGCTGACCCAGAGATTCACCAGCACTATTATCAACCTGTCCTCTCCCACACACTTCCTGTGCAGGGCTGTACTGCTCTACAAAGACCTGCTCAGGGCAAACCCACATCTTGTCTGCAACAGACAGATGATCCCAGATCCTGAGTGTCCACTGCAGTTCACCTGACAACTTACTGTGTGGAGATTTACTGTCTGATGAAGTTATTCAGTCTTTGTTTGTATAACACTAATTCATAACCAAAGTTATCTCCACAAAGAGGGCAGGTCTAGACCGTACCCTTAGTTATAATATTTATAAAGAAAGACCCAAATAGAGAGGCAGGTGAAGGGAGAGTGGGAGTGGGAGATGCAGAAAGAGTGAATATAAGCAGAGCAACAGTAAAGAAAAAGACACATTTATGGCTGTTCCGGCCATGAATCCATCTTCTGTTTTTTAAGATACGTCAGACGTCAGTGATGAAGGTTAAGCTGTTTTTCTTTTCCTTTACACAAAAAAAAAGCAATTTAGGTAATTGCATCACCTGCTGTCAGGCTGAAACATTTAAAGTTCACACCATGATATCAGAGAGAAAGAGCAATGAGACATTTTCTGTAGGAGCCTCCCTTTGTGGGGCAGTTTCAAACATAATCTCTCTTAAAATAGCTGCAACACACTTGCTCTTTGAAGTCAGTGTGTCTTCATTTCTGCAAGTTTTGCCATGCATTACTTCGATGATTTCTTTTATCTTAAACAGGGCTGCACAGCAAATCACAGCGGTACCATGATCACAATATGAGCTTCTGGACAAAACACATAGCAAAGGTTTGATTTTGTCAGAGTAAATAAGAAAAGTATTATAGACAAACTGGCGATGGTTTGTGACTGTCATGTTTTTGCACCACTTAATGCAGTCAGACTAACTTCAGTAGATAAGTAATTTAGCTGTGACCTTGGTGCAGATGCCCTAGTGGTTAGTTTGTGCCCCATGCACTCAGGCAGCCTGGGTTCAAGTCTGGCCTGTGGCTCTTTCACTGCATGCCATTCCCCACTCTCTCATCCCTGTATCCAGCTGTATCCACTGTCCTCTCTCTGTATGTATAATAATGGCAAAATGATCCAAAATAAAGAAATGCTTGACTTATTTTGAATTCTTGTGAGGTATGCATATGTGCAGTGGCTTGGTGGTTCGTCCTGTTGCCTCACAGGAAGTTAGCTCTGGGTTTTTTTCTGTGTGCAGTTTGCGCGTTCTCCTCATGTATGTGTGGGTTCTCTCTGGGTGCCCTGACTTCCTCCCATAGTCCAATGACATGCTTGTTAAGCTATCTGGTGATTCTAAGTCAAGGTTGTAATAGTTTAAGCCTTTTCATTAGCTAATTTTATTTAGTTTTAACTTTTTGTTGTGCATTTCACTTTAGTTTTTATTGATTTTTACTATTCATGAATTAGTTTAGTTTAGCTTAATTTTTCAGAAGTGATTTGTTTCAGTTTTATTTTTATCAGTTTTAGTGTAAGTTTTAGTTTTAATAACTAAATATAGGATATTTGTCAGGGTAAGACTTTAAAAAGTCAGAAAAAATAAACAATACAATAAAAAAAACATTCCAACAGGTTACTCCTTCCATTTAATTTAATTCATTAAAATTTGATATCGGGATGTACCTGTTTTATTATAGCAGCAGTGACCCTACAGCAAGGACCCTGTAGAAATCGAAAGAATTATCATTTTGTTTATTCTTCCGGCAAATAAACTGCTAATTTGGGGCCTTAACATACCTAAAAACTCCCCGAGACATCCAAGAAAATTGTCCCCCAGTGGAGATTTATGTATTTTATTTTTGTGCAAGTCAGTTGAGTCCTTTATTGAAACATTAGACAAGGGACTGGTTAAGACCTACATGCATGAAAACTGCATAAAGGTTTCATAACAAGACGAAAAAAAGTGTTGGGACCATCCTCTAAAATGATAAGGAAACACTCTACAAACCATTTTAGGTCAATTTTTGGTCATATTTTGTGGTTTTTGGCTGATAGACAGCCTGCATATGTTTTCATACTCCTCTAAGAGATTTCATCTGATTGACTCCAGATTTTTTGGCTCATTAGACAAATTGGAGATCAAGGTTTTCGCCATAGGGCAGGGCTGTGACCAAGGGGCCAAAGTTAGAAGAGACGTTTTTCTGTTTTTTTTTTTTTTTTTGTAGTCTTCCAGGATCAATGATGACACAGAACTCTGCAGTGCTTACGTCAGTCACCAAACTTCTCAGGGATTATCATTAAGTGATCCTTAATACATTCATGCATTTCTCTCAATACTTTGTTCTAGCACCCCTTCTGCCAATTGAACATTTCCTGCTCTGATTATTTTTTTATTTTCCCTTAAACATTCAGTCCCCACACACCATTCAAGCTAGATTTATGATTTTTGGTAAACATATGGGTCATCATCACACAAAAAAGCCTCTTGGACCCATGCCAAAATCTCAGCATCTCACCAGTTTGACAGGAAGTTGGCATTGCTCTCATATGACATCTAATTTCATTCTGTAAGAGGTCAATAATGTCTCTGACAAAGAATGCCCAATCTTCTTTGAATTTCATAAGATACATATCAGTCCTGCTCTTATCACATCTACATATTAGCATCTTGCTTTTTCAAACTGCCACCTAGTGTTGACAGCTGGTACTACCTCATATACAAAGTGCAACATGCTCATTTTTCTGTTCAATGACAGTCCTGGGAGGATCTACCTACCTCTCTGTTGTGCTGCAGCACGCTGCCCGGGTGTGCACCCAGGCATCTCACCCGTGGTTGCCACATACTCCAACATGCATCAGGGTTCGAGGGCCCTAGAGTGCTGCTTGCAGCCCTTGTTTGAGATAGTTTTGTTTAGTTTAATTTTTTTAGCTTCAGTTAACTAAAATGTTTTTTACATTTTAGTTTTATTTAGCTAGTTTAAGTTTACTATATTAACCTTGGTCTAAGTTTCCCATAGGTGTGTGTACATCAGCTTTGTCCAATGGCAACTGGGTTAGACTCCCAAACTGGATAAGCAGTACAGATAATGGATTATATTGTGTGGGACTAAGAAATCCAAAACACTTGACTTTTGATTGTATGAGTTCACAAAAACTCAATGCATTAATTCTGAATAACTTCCTGAATTTTTTCATATCCTAATGTAGACTGCAGAAAGAATAGATATCCTAATGTAACTTTATTCCTGTGTTATGTCCAAATCTTAAACAAGTGCAAAAAATAATGAAATCTCCCTACAATTAAATCTTTTAATTGAAGTTTCTCATACTAGAAAAACAATACAACACTTCTAATGAAAAACTAAGCTATGATTTCAATTTCTGTTTATAAATAATCACTCATATAAAAAAAGAGTTCTAACTCATGAATATTTTTGTGTCCTGTGTGATCACACCTTTTGTCCCTCCTCCTCCTCTCCCCCTGAGAGTGCAGGAGTTGACGTCACTCCTCTAGTAAGTAAAACCATCCACACAGCAACACCCATCCAACCCCTGCTTCATGCAGTCTGCTCACATGATGTCACAGGTGCCACGTAGGTGGGGTGACAACAGCGGTGTCAACTGGAGGCTTCACAGTTAATCATGACAAGGAGAGTGCTGATTGGGGTGATTATAGTACTGCTTTTTGTGAATGGATGGGTTAATCACAAGCTTTTATAATCTGTTTTTCATTGAGAAAAATAGAGCTGCTAAGGCAAAGAAGAAGAGAGAGGGCAACGCAGGATAAAACTCACATTCTTCTGTCGTCTTTTAAAGACCATGATTTTACACTTATGTTTGATATTCATCACAACCAAACACAGTTTTTATTCATTTTATATTGTTGTATTTTATTGTCCTTTTTAGACTTTTACGTTTGTCAAACTTGCAGTACAGAAATGATCCACTAGGGAGCAGCAACAGATATTAAGTTGGATGGCAAATCCACAACAGGCAGTGTTGTTTTTTGTGTACAGGAAAACAAGATGCATGTCTGCGTTGACAAGCAGCCACATTCACTCTGCATGTTCTAGTGCTAATGTAAAGGCCATTACATGCCACTGTGGGATACATGGTGGGAGTGTGACATCACAGATCCATTGCTGTGTAACACTGTGTGTCCTGCTCTTTAAATACAAGGTGATGAGTGTTTTAATGATAAGATAGGGTGGACACTTAAATTAAGCTCTACAGCCTCTATAAAACATGCAAAGTTATAACTACATGCATCTGCAAAATTAGTTATTTTGGAGATGTCTGAATAAGAAAAAGGAGGTATGAGTATTTTCCTCACTGGTTCAGCCCCAGATAAAGATCTTGTGTTAATGGTTGCTTGCAGGAGTCTGAGTTTGTCTAAAAAGATAATACAGTGAGCACCATGTTGCTGAGACAGCTGAGGCATAGGAAAGAATTTCAATGTCAATTTACTGGATTTGTCTGTGACAACACATGTCATCTGAGTTCTCACATTCCTTGGCATCCACTGAAAATAGTTTCATGGGTTTAGAAGTTCATTTGGGAACAGGACTGTACCGTGACAGTGCAGAGTATGGAGCACTGGAGCTCAGCAGTAGCCGTGTGTGGTGGGGCGGTGGGTAATTTTAAATATAGGCAGTGAAGGAAGCACAGCCAAATCTTTGATAAAACATGAGGATTAAGAGCTCACATGTGAAGACCATGCCAATACGGCTGTCTCCACTGTCTCCAGGGCGATGGCAATGTTTACCAGGCTATTAATATCAAACCACCACACGCCGCCTATCAGAGAGACATGAGTGAGAGTGATGAGAAAAAGAGAGAGAACAGTAGGTCAGAGAGGGTTAAAGGGACAAATATACCCACAAGAGGGATGAGATGTGCAGCTATCAGGAGTAATCATTGATAAATCAGTTTAGATCAGATGGAGTTAAAAGATTTAGAGAGTATATAATAAAAGCTGGAACAGCCATGCAATTTAATCTTTAACCACTATGCACTGAGCTGAGCACAAACACAGGAAGTGAAAGATGAAATATAAACAAAGGAAGTGAATAAGTGACATCGGAGATAACTATTTGTGTATATTCAATAATAGGCAGCACATATCCAGCTATTTATTTGAGCTGGTCTGCCAGACTGTGTTTGTTGTTCCTTTTCCCTAATTTTAATTAAATTAGATTTATTTTACATTTTCATCTTTTTTACTTTAGTGCTTCCATACTTTGGTGTCTGGTCTGTTATATTCATTGTTATAAAGATTTATTATCACATCACTGTTTATCTAAAAGATAGATTTTTGTGCTTCCCATGCCTTTATTTAGAGAGGAGGATGGTGGATAGAGTCAGACAGGGATGAGAGAGTGGGGAAAGGAGCCATTGGCTCGACTCAAACTAGGGCGACCCGTGTACATGTGGCGCAACCTACGTGGTTTTGTGTGAGGCGGGCCTGGGGAGCACCAAAGGATTTCAGGGGAGGCTGTGTAAACCCTAGGGTCATACTGAGACAAAGCACAAAGTCTAGTGACCAAATCAGGGGATTTTTTTTTAGACAGAAAGTAAAAGGAATTTCAGTCACTGAAGTGAACACTAAGACAGCCTCAGTAAGTGCAGGTTTTGGGGCACCGTCAGTCATCAAAAGTGAGCACAAGGCAAGGCTGAAGGTGCAGTAGATGCAATCCTACATCTACTGCATAGATGCAACCTCATAGTTCCCACTATGAGTATAATAGTCAGGTAGAGCTGGCAATAAGTTCATTTCTGAAACCTAGAATGCCTGGGATGGATGTTAAAGACTTCTGCAGACCTAAATATCAAAAACACAAAAATATTAAAATAAAAATGTTTAAAGACAAGGCATAAATGTTTGAAAAATATCGTTTGCATTTTTGCATCTTACTCTCTATGAGGGTGGGGGTCCATGAAATAAATCATTCTCTCGTATGGGAGGCTCACTCTCCCACACTTTGAAAAGCCCTTACCTAACAGACAGGCCATATGCACCCCTCATATCATTATTAAAGTCCCACAGTTATAAATCTATAGCTCATGTTTAATTTACAGATAAAAATAGGAAGAATTTTTGTCTTTATTGCATTAATTTTGCGTCAATTTTTGCTCAAAAGGGACTCCTATATCAGCTCTCTTACATAATCCCTATTGGAGATCTTATCTACTCAGTGTCTTATTTTTATTTTAGTTTTTGCCCTATACTTGTCCTGCTGCAGATGTTCTGTTTTATGACTGGACTACAGCAGCACTGTTAACAACTTCGCTACTTATCTCAGTTTTAGAGGATTACTATCTATAGATTCAAAATGGAGTCCCATTAAAGTTTCAAGGTTTTCTTCCATGACTTTCTCAGACTGAGGTTCAAAGCAACACAGTAGAATGATTTGTGATCAGCAATTCAAAAACTAAAGTCTAATTTTTTGCAATTCTGCTTGAGAAAAATCAATCAAACTTTAATATAACATTTGATAAACACACCTGCCTTGCTAATGTCTGGGCCTACGCGGTTTCAGTCCCAACCCTTTGTCCCTGGAGCACCCCTTTATTGTATCTAAGAAAAGCTGAGCACCCACAAGACCAGTACAAAAAAGTGCTAGACTGATATCATCAATTTTAATTGTTTCATTGACAAAACCCTAAGAATATATGTCTTAATACGTTTATCATATGAAAAACATTACTATAAACTATTTAAGTAAGGTTTTACCATGATCTTAGTTAAAATATACCAGGCTAAATTCAGAGCTTGTTTTTTATTCAGTACTTGGTGCTTTCTTTAATGTAACTGTGTACAATTTAATGTATAATACTTCCCTTAGTATATATTTAAGCATAAAAGTAAAATTACTGATTTTAAAAACTACTTCAGAAAGTACTGGTACACAAAAAAGCTACTTAATTGCACTAATTTGAGTAAATGAAATTATTTCCATCCCGCCATTTGGTGTAAAGGACCACTTAAGAGGGAAAAAAGTACAAGTTTTAATAAGGTCTAGGGTTGGTGTTCAATTTGTTTGTTTTTTTGTTTTTTTGTGAGGGCTTTCCAACAGTATAAGATTTATTGCCAAGAAGGATTGTTACAACAAATAAATAATGTACCAAACACAAATTCCCTTACTTCTTGTGCTAAGTTTTATTTATGTGCATGTATAGTTGTTCAATCAATCAATCAATCAATCAATCAAACTTTATTTATAAAGCGCTTTTCATACATGACATGTAACTCAAAGTGCTGTACATGGACAAATTAAAAACATTCCCTCAAACCCACCCACCCCCACCTTTTGCGTAATATAGACAATTAGAGTCATTCCCTCACACCCACACACCCGCAACCACCCTACAGACAACAGTTACATGTGCACCCACTTACACCCACTCACACACACTGTTTCACAAACACACACAAAAATAGTGGACATTAGGCTGAGTACAAGAGGCTGAGTACAGATGAACCAGTTGAGAAAGCGCCATCAGAGGGGCCGTCTGCACCAGGAGCAGCGAGTCACCCACAGCTACAGGACACCGACGCAGGACCCAGAGGAGGGATGAGGCAGAGACACCAAACCTCCACCAGGAACCCACGAGACAGACCCCTGCAGCCATAGCCGACCACCGCTCCCGGTGCAGAGGGCTCCCCCAGAGGAAACACTGGAGATCCTAAAAATGATAAAAGGATAAAAATAAGTAAAACCTCAGTACAAATAAAACCTAAGAACTAAAATATAAAATAGCATAACTAAGAAATTAAGGTAGGAAAAGAATAAAATTCATAAATAAATACAGATTGAAGGCCTAAAATAAATAAATATCATAAATGAAATAGATAAATATTAATCAAAAGCTAAGCTAAAAGGTGGTGTGTCTTGAGCCTGCTCTTAAAAACATGAACGTTCTCTGCCCTGAGCTCCTCTGGCAGGCTGTTCCATAGACGAGGGCCGTAGTGCTGGAAAGACACCTCGCCATGAGTGTGTGTCCTGACTTTGGGAATGACTAAGAGCCTGCTGCCAGAGGAGCGCAGGGTCCGCGAGGGTTCATAAGGTAAAAGCAGTTCTGAAAGATAAGAAGGCCCAAGACCATTAAGACATTTAAAAACCAGTAAAAGAGCTTTAAAATTGATCCTAAAACACACGGGAGCCAATGCAGTGATTCTAAAACCGGTGTAATGTGGGCCCGCCTCTGGTCCTAGTCAGGACACGTGCTGCTGAATTTTGGAGTAACTGTAGACCTGAAATATTCTTTTGGGAAGACCAGAGAGCAGGGCATTACAGTAGTCTATACGACTAGTGATAAAAGCATGCATCAGCGTCTCCGTGTTGGCTTGAGAGAGAATGGGGCGGACTCTGGCGATGTTCTTTAGATGATAAAAACCTATTTTTGTTACATTCTTAATGTGTGGAATAAAAGTCAGCTCAGAGTCAAAAATTACACCCAGGTTTTTCACTTGTGATGATGGATTAAAAGACAGTGCTTGTAGTTTGGGTAAAATTTTCTCTCTCAAGGCCTCAGGACCAATGACTAAAACCTCAGTTTTGTCCTGGTTAAGCTGGAGAAAGTTTTCTGCCATCCAGGATTTGATATCTAAAATGCAGTTAAAAAGAGCATCCATTGGCCTGGTGTCATCAGGAGACATGGAGATGTAAAGCTGTGTATCATCAGCATAACTGTGGAAGTTGATTCCATGTCTCCTGATGACACCACCAAGAGGGAGCATGTACAGGTTAAAAAGCACAGGACCTAAAATCGAACCCTGGGGCACACCACATGTGATTTTATGGACTTTGGAGGAGCATGTGCCTACACTTACCATGAATGTTCTGTCTGTGAGGTAGGAAGTAAGCATGTAGCATGTTGTAGCATTGCCCATTGTTTCTAGGCCTGTAGGTTTGCCTGTGCATTTTGATATGTGTCAACTTATTGAACACAAGTTATTAGGCCTTTTAATGTTTTGTATTCACTTGTTGCATATAGATTTGACTATTGGATGTTTTCATTGTTGTTTTTAACAGATTACTGTGTAAATGTATCTTTTGTAAATCATTTAACTGATTGGAAATATGACATTTTGCTTGGGTTGTGCTTTCTAATGTCCTTTTTTTAATTTTCTGTTTTCCACAGCTCTTATGGTGTGTGTATGACTATTTGCACTGCTTTAAAGGAAAATAAAAGGTGTCTTAAACCAGCAGTTCGAGAGTCTTCCATTGCTCCAGCTGGGGATGCTACATTTGGTCTACCATCTTGCAGGCAAGCTATGATAGTCGAAGCAGTCCACCAGCAGCTTAGGTTACCGGTTTAGAAAACCTGTGAAGGAGGACTGGATTGTTTGAAGCGAAATTAAGATTTTTTACAACCCGAATACTGGCAAATTATAAAAATACGGCAAATTGAAAGTTATCGTTTACTGATGTTTCGTTTTAAAATGTGACCGTGTCAAATTGTGACTTTCACCAAATGCGTCTATGGCTGTCGTGATTTAATTTTTATTACACATCTGAGTTACACTAAACGGCGCTTCATATTATAAGCAAATTAATTTCGGCACTACAACAGGTAGCTAGCTACTATTGCTAGCAGTCAGTTGTCAGCTCAACGTGCACGACGCACGTAGTTAACTTCATTTTTAGCTCAATAAGCTAACTTACAGTCGGCTGTCAACATAGTCCAAACAGAACCCTCGTCCTCGTTGTCACTCATGAAGGCAAACACGATTTCCCTGCCACATTAGCATCCACGATGTTAAAATTAGCTATGATACTCTGCAGACACCATCCACTCCATTAGTTTCTCCTTACATCAAAAGTAGCATGGTGTAGAATCAGCTAATTAGCACCCACTTGTATTTCAGCATAACTATTCATCACTTAATTTGTTGTCATAACTGGTAAATACTGGAGTAATGTGTTGTCGCAGACATTTAATTCAATAAATTACAAAATTTTTAGATTTATAGGCTATTTTTTAAACATATAATATGCAAACTAGCTGGATCGATGCCTTGAGCTGTAGCCTTTGTTGTACAGGTTTTATTCCATTAATAAATTTATTTTGAAATTATATTTGGGTGGATGTTTTCTGCCATGTAAGAAAACGATCCTGTTTCATGCTCATGACAGAAAAAACAGAGGCAGAGGAGTGAAGAGCAGTTCAGCTTTTATTAATGAAAATATCTAAGAAAAAATACACATTATTGCACACATTTGATATTCATTTGCAGTCTTAACTGTTAAGATATCTGCTTCTCTATCACAGAAATACAGCTAACAGGGAGATCAGTGAATACTCATAAGAACAGCTTATTAGTTTTCCTATGGCCTCTTGTGTTAAAGAGGGACACTCGCAGAAACACTTATGTACAGCTGCAGCGTGTAAACATGCCAACACATTCTGTTCTCTTCACAGATAAGAGCCTGCAGAGACCTGGATGTTCCTCAAACCCTTCAGCCCTCTCTTCCCCTTCACTCTCTCTCTTTCTGTCATTCTTTACAATTTAAGTTTCACTTTCTGCGTCATTGCATGTGACTACAATCTTTTAAACTGATTACCTTACGAGCACCTTCATTTACCTTACAAGCTTATTTTCAGGTTTGTATTCTATACATTACTTAGGATCCCACTGAGAGGTCAGCAGATATGTTGAAAACAGCTGGCCAGCACAGACAGAGATCAGTCCATGACCACCAAATGCCATCTGGGACAAAGTGTGACATTTACCAGGTGCTGTGCTCACCAATCGACAGAGATGATGCTAAAGATCTACAGTTTTTAAGAAAGAGATACATCTATATACACCTTGCCATGCTCTTTCCTGACACACTCTCATCAATGACTATCCTTTTCCAGCTTTCACCCTTCGTGTCTCCCCTAAACATGCCCTCTTCCTCTTTTGGTCCTTTTGAGTTTCACCCTCTCTGGGCCTCTATGGACAGGGAGCGACCCAAAGCTTTGGTGTCTTTGGCGAACTCCATGAGCGTTGGCTTGACAGGAGGCAGGTCCCTGGTGATCTCGTCCACGGTTCTCTTGCTGGGACAGACTCCGTCTGGGGTGGGGAAGGGCTGCAGGTCCTCCTCGGTGTGTGGGGCTCCACGTCCGAGCCTGATGCCGAGCTCCGTGGGGGTGAAGATGGGCAGTGGGAGGGTGTTTCTCTTAGGCAGGAGCTGATGTTCCCTCACCCCTCTTTCCAGGGTGCCCACTCTGACAACTCCAGAGGGGCAGGTCTGATTCAGCGAGCGGGCCCACCACTGCCTGGACAGAGTCTCCCTGCGAGATTTGTCATTAAAATTCATCGTCTGCCTGCGGATATTGGAGAAAAGTTGTAGTTAGAAACTGTGAGAGGACTTAGAAATTTAACTTCAAAGAGACTTGTGTGGTTGTCAGTGAGCCCTCACCTCTCTTCAGGATGAGTCTTGAGAGTGACACTGTGCCAGTCAGCGCTGTAGCTCTCCCTCTGAGCCTTGTTCTCCTCCCTTACACTGCAGCTCAGCTTAGCTCCTACCATCACGCCATTGCGCTTCTCCAGGACGGTACAGATGGGCATCATCTCTGCTGTGGTAAGATTTATCACCTCTGATTGAGCTTGTTGATCAGGCTGTAGGTCTGCAGGTGTTCCTGTGTTGAGGCTGTTTGTTCACTGATGCTCCAAGTGGCTGTATCTTCTGGCTTGCCTTCCGTCTTACTCTCTTTCCACTGTCTATGTCTGGGCTTGGATCTGTCCACTGCTTTTATACATGTTCTGCTGCTATTTCTGATCCATGCTGTCACTCTACAATCAGTGTGTACTGACATCTGACACCCAGTTCTCCGTGTCTCATTCCCAAGAGCAGGAAGCCACTCTTGGGAGGGGTTGAGGGTAATTGGGTGGAAAATCCCCTGATTCTCAGGTCACCCCTGTAATCACTTGCCAGAACACGTTCCACCTCAGCTAGGATCAAAGTGTCTTAGAGATAAAAGTACACTGGAAACACAGTGTAAGGAGAATACATAAACATGCAGATAGACATACAGCAGGCTTAGTGTAAGACAGACTCTTAATAGGGATTTGATCTTGACTCAAAAGCGTAGAGAGGCATTGTGCTAACGTGGAAAGCTAACAATGCCACTCATATTTCATAAACAGAGGATATTCCAGGGATGTAGGTTAAGAAACAGAAATAACTCATCCCCAGATGGAAATAAAGGTGACAATCCACAGAACTTTATGGAGCATCATACAGAATTTAAAGCCTAATTCAGTTCAGAAGAAGTTTATATAACAACTCAGCCTTGTGAAAACATCAAACCCCCTCATTAGACGCCATTACAGCACTCTGCCTCACAGTAGCAGTGAGAGCTGCATCCCCAGTGATTCATTATCTCAGTGACAGAGCGCCACGCAAGCCATAATCAACTCCGGTTACAGGCTGTGAAACACACACACCACACAAACTCACCTCTGACAGGTGTGATGTTACCACCAGTTCCTGTTCTGACTCATTCATCCACATCAGGAACTGGCATCATCAAATAGCCGAAATCAGATACACACACACACACCATAAAGTAGCATGCTGTTTATGACAAGGAGCCCAATCATTCTACATGTGATTAAATGTGTGTATTATTAGATGCACGTGTACTTGATGTGTGCTGGATTCTGGCCTAAAATCTGCTCCGTGGCTGTTTCATTACAGATTCTCTTATTTAAATCTTCTGTGAAGTTCCTTGAGCTGGTAATAAAACAAAATAAAATCAAAAACAGAGTCTTTTGACAACCCAGAAAAACAACATAGCCTTAATGTCTGAAAAACAAAATGCTGTGGAAGTGCCCTCTTTGGTTAAAGTGGCCTCTGGTTGGCCTCAAAATGGACGAAATCTGACTAAGTGTCCTCTTTGTGCACTGTTAGTGGAGAAAACTTGACAAAGTATCTTCCCTGATGTTCTCTGGGTCAACAAAATATGATAAAGTGCCGTTAAGTGTCCTCCTAGTAGAGAAAATTTGACAGAGTACTCTCTTTGGTGCTCTTCGGGATTAACAAAATTTGACAAAGTGCCCTCTATGGTGCCCTGTAAGTGTACAAGTGCAGACAAAGGGACCTATTTTATGCCCTGTAAGAGGACAAAAATTGACAAAGTGCCTTTATATTACCCCTAAAATGGACAGAAACAATCAAAGTCCCCTCTAGTGTCCTCTTAGTGTAGAAAATTTGACAAAGTGCCCTCTTTGGTGCCCTGTAACTGTAAGTGTACAAATCTTAACAAAGGGACTTCTTTTGAACCCTTGAAATGGACAGAATCTATCAAAGTGCCGTCCTGTGTCCTCTTGGTGGAGAAAATTTGACAAAGGGCCGTTCTTGATGTCTTGTAAGTGGACGAACTATGACTGAAGTGCCCTCTAGTCTTCTAAGTGGAGAAAATTTGAGAAAGTGCCATATTTGGTGGCCCATTAGAGGATTTTTTTCTTAAGATATATTTTATGGATATTGATGAATTTATTTAGAGAAGAGGACATTGGATAGTGCCAGAAACAGGGATAAGAGAGTCAGGGAGAGACATACGGGAAGGCTGCAGGCCAACTTGAACCTGGGCTGCCTGTGTACATGGGGTGCAATAAAAATAGACAAACGCCCTCTTAATGGAGAAAATTTGGAAATTTTTTCTCCATGGCACATATTTAATGGTGGAGAAAATGCAATAAAGTGCCATAGGTTCCTCAGTATTAAGTACATTTTTGCTGACATCTTCCCTTGTGGTTCTTTGTGAAATAAATGGTTAAATAGTTAATAATTCTTTGTCTGTTTATTACTGTGGTTAAATAAGCTTAATCACATAAATAAAACATTCAATCATAACCAACATTTCTTTGTATTTAACCATAAATGTATGATAAATTTTGTGCACTGGTTCTCCACCTCATCTATGTTTCATTGTTGCTACAACATCATCAGCATAAAGACTGACTATTTCTACCAAGCTATTTTTAACGTGTGAATCTTCGGCTGAAGGGTAGCTTGCAGGGAGTGATTAGTCTAAAACTTACACATGGACAAGTTCGGGTGAGAAATAAGAGGTATTGTTTTGTTAACAGAGAGGCAAAGTTGATAGAAACCAAATTCCTCTCTGGAGTTATGTGGCTAAAATACCTTTCCATATTTATGTCTTGTCCATCTTATGCAACAGCTATATGCTATTTTCTGTCTACCTTGCAAGTAACTTCTTCAACCTGTCAGCAATTCTATGGTTTCACTTCTGTAACTTTTCAGCGGGTTGACATTGCATCTGTAAATTATTGCCATCAACCAAGGAGAGAAAAAAACCTTGGGGTCACATGTTCAGTCATCCTTTGGCATTGCAACTATGACATGCCATCAATGAAATCTTATAAGTCAGTGTGCAACATCCTTGAGTGCTGAGATCATTTCTTTGAACGGACTTGACTCAGAGCATTCAGACTGTCTAGTATAGTGAACAAAGTTATTCTTATTACTCGCAGTTTTGTTGTTCATCTCCCTTAACAGCAGGAGGACATCAGCCTGTGAGTCATTTTGTGCTAATGAAGGCAGTGGCGTAGAGGGTCTGTAGAGGTGAACAGTGATGAGGTTAACCCTGTCACATAGATCACCCCCACCCCCCTTCCTCTTCCGTCCTCATCCCTCCACCTGCACCCAGTTCAGCCTGGTGAGGAAGAGCTCTGGTTGCGTAACAACCCTTCTCCACAGCTGCTGGGAAGTGACATCAAATGGGCTGTCATTGAGACAGGGACTGAGAGTGGGAGGCAGGATGAAGCTGGGACCTGCCAGGAGGTGGTAAATATGGCAAAATGTTGTGATTGAGCAAGTTAAAGTCAGTCATTTTTTCTCATAAAGGAGGAATACATTTGTTAGGGCAGACAGAGGCCTAGCACACAGGTCAACCTGACACAAAATGCTTGCTTATTTGAAAGTCGGCTCATCCCTGCACGTAGCCTTCAACCTGGCGCTAATGCTCAGCTAAATGTAACCATCTATTTGTATGTTTATACAGCGAGTGAGGGCTGGTGCCGTGGTCAAACATGTGCACTAATGAGAGCCCCTCTTGCATAACCGTATCAACAACAACAACACAGCTGACTACAGAAACACCATCCTCACCAGATCCATCTTTCAACCCTCCAGTCCCAGCGGGATGATCAGACACCAGACAGGCCGCACCAGGCCAGGATTTGTTATATATTTGCGGATCAGAGTGTGAGCCAGCCATGGGTTCACAGCCGGCGGGCCACGTGAGGGCAAAACAGCAGACTTGAGGAGCTTTGTATTTGACTTAAAAGGAGTGATGTTTCTGTAAAGTCACTGCTCAATTCTCACTCAAAGGTAAAGACTGCAGCAAGTCATGATTATTATTTACCCTTTGTTGTTTATTATCTTTATGTAACTCATTTTCACTTGAGGCAACTCCAGTGAAGGCATCCCACCATGTGATGCTTCACACACAACATACTGCAGGCTTTATTTCAACCTAAACTGGACAACAGAACACATATCAAAGTAATGCATGAGGTTAGACATAACTGAAACCTCAGTCACACAATAATCATTCAGTGCCAACTACATTGCATTTCTATCATCTATTTTTCCAATCCTTTAAAGCCAAAGGAGACTTTCGAGAGTTAAAAGTAAGCATGTGCTAATGAAAACTGACATCAGCTAACTGAACTATTTGTTCAGAGTTTTACGGTCATGTGAATGAATCAGATGAATGCTGATATTCTTAGGACAAAATATAAAAGCCTGTACTCAGAGGAACATCACCACCCTGAAGGTTAACAACAGCTGACCAAAGACTGGGAAAGAATTTTAAAATAGATCTGCATTAGAGGGGAAACAGGAAGAAAAGTTCAGCTTTAAACACCTCAAAGTCAGCAGCAACACTAAGAGGGGAGAGGGATTCTGAAGGGCAAGAGCTGTGCAAGTCTGTCCAAGTCTCCAGGGTTGTTGACTACTGCCCCCTGTTTGTGTCCATTATTATTGCAGGTAGTGGATTTTAAGATCTGTCACTGAAGTTTCCATCTTCTCTCTCGCTCTGGCTCTCATCGTCTTCTTCTTCGTCTCGTCCGTTCATGGCTTGTTCCACCCTGGCCAGCAGTAGAGGCAAGTTTATGGCAAGGCCTGGGACCTCCTCGTCAGAATCCTCCTTTGGAGGATAAAAGCGCTTTGCCTTTGCCAGAAAGTCTTCAGCTATATCTAGGTACAGGAGGCGATCCTGTGAAAAGGTAGAGAAGAAAAGGCAATGTTGAAGTAGGATAATGTGTTTTTTAATGGGGTCGTCAGCTGTTACTGTTGTGATCGATGTTCATTGTTCCCTTCCATGTTTGGGGTTTGCTCTTTGTTGTCATGTGGATCTCCGGTAAAGATCTGATATTGATACGTGACCTGAGCCTACTTTTTTTCTCTTTTACCAAGTAGATAACTGCACCAGTGAAACTCACCCTATCTCACTGAGTGTCTCTACGATGTCAAAGGACCAAATCCTTGAAACAGCAATACATTGATGTGACTTGCCCGATTATCAGCAGTTAAACTCCATGGTAGAGATGGCACATGGGTCATGTGACAAAGGTCCCAATACCAAAAAACCCCCACATACCTTTAAGCATGAATGACAACAGCAGACTTAGAATACAAAAAAACTGGAGATGTAACGGTATCATTAAGTTCACGATATTGCAGTGACAGAAGCCTCTCAGTACCGTCATGGACATGTGAGCGTCTCAAACAACAGGTCTTCAGGGCAAAAAAGTGTAGATTTTAAGTGGAGCAGAGCGAAGGGAAGTGGGAATGGAAGTTACAATTTGCCCCTGCATACCCATAATCCTTTGTGCTCCACTAGCTGGCTTGATCTTGCAGCACAAAAATGGTGGACGAAGGGTGGTGAGGGAGAACCGAGTGAGATTATAGAGGCACCAGCCACTTTTAAATCAGAATTTTAGTTTTCCATGTCAAGAAATGAAAAAGGAGAAAGAGGAAAGACAATAGCGATGGGTCATTTGAAAACGACCCGGTTCAAAGAACTGACTCTTTTAATAAGATAAGACCTGGATCCTGTTAGGGAGTACACTACTATTACTATTACTATATACAGTGCTTAACAAATTTATTAGACCACCTATCATATTTGTCTCAGAGACCATCCAGCATCATGAAGTGCTTTAATGCGGACTCTTTCATTTTCAGTGAGCTCTCCACATTTTACCATTTTGAACAGGAATGAGGGATTTCAAACTGAATTCACCCAAATTTGAGCCGGCTCACTGGGCTTCTCTGAGAAGTCAGAAATTAATCAAGCATAACATTCAACCACTAAAACTAATTTTTCTGTTCAGGAATGCAAGTAAATAACTATAATTTGACATATTAAACAAGAAATATTAATGTGCTTTACTATTTTTGTTTTTTTTGTAAATCAGTAAATTTGAAAATTCATGGATAACAATAATAATGATATTTTAGCTTTAAAAATATCATTTTGGTTAAAGAGCTTCTACATATTGGTGTATTAACCATTGCAGAAACATAAAAATGATTTTGGTATTTACCAGTGCTGTTAATTTAGAGCAGCTGTGGCATAAACCTTACTTTGGTTAGGGTTAGGGTGGTCTAATAAAGTTGTTAAGCACTGTATATTGTGTGTGTCTGTGTGTTACGTGATTGATTTTGTTTTTTATGACTTTAATACTTGACAGTATTATATTGGCAAAAGATCTTTCTATTTTACAAGTCAGTAAAGAAGAAAAAGAAAAGTTAACAAACAGATTAGACTCATGCAACCATGGCTGAACAGCCATGGTTGCATGAGCCTGTTTTCTTAAAGGAGAGCATACACATCCAGTTTCTTCAAGTTACTGTCAGTTCACGAGTTCCTCACAGTGATTCATAAGTTGTCCATTTCCTCCATTTGCTTTCAAAGACAGATTCTTTCACTCGTAGATGATAAGTCATTTTTTCCATCGTATATACTTCTCTTACAATCTCTAACCAATGTTGTACAGTAGGTGGTTCAGATCTGTACCATGCTGTTGCCTTCTTACTTGTTACCAATAATATCTTAGTTAAATATTTGTTGTTATCAGTCACATAAGCACTTAAATCTCCAAGGTACATTACTGTACATTCCTATGGTATCACATATTCCAGAATTTTTAAATGTTTTGTGTACATCTTCCCAGTATGAACGTAATTTCTGACAGGTCATAAAGATGTGTGAATGATTTTCCTCCTTATCTCCACATGACCGCCAGCATGCTAGTTGTGAACCAGCTTGTTTACTTTTTAATTTTGGGCGTGATACAGTAGTGTGTTAAATTTTTCCACCCAAACTCTCTCCATATCCTTGAATTTGTCGTGGTGTGTTGCATTTTACATGTTAAACCATTCTTCTGTTGTAATTTCAATATTAAGTTCTCTCTCCCACTTTTCTTTAAAGTACACAGTTGAAGAATCTTTACGACCTGCTAAAGTGTGATAGAGTACAGAAATGATCTTGAATCTTTTCCCCTTGTATGTATGTACTATTAAATCCAGCAGTCCATTGGTGTTCTCAACGTTTTTATTTCTTTTAAAAAATAATCTCTCAGCTGACGACATCTACAAAATCTCCCTTCTCAAGTCCATACTACTGTAAATCTTGAAAACTCATTATGCTTCCGTTCTTAATTAATGTACACATTGCTGAGATCCCCTTTCTCTCCCAATTTTTAAAGTTTTAGTCAATTAAACTTGGTTTAAACCTGTTGTCATAGGCAACTAATTTATGATGTTTAATTGCATCGAACCAAATATTCAATGTGTTCTATGGGGTCCATTTTATCTTGTAATGATTTCACTTGTTTAAGGACTCATGCTTGATGGCATAACTTTAATGTTTGATATCAGTAGTGTCATGCAGCCAGCCAGGGAGCAGATTTCATCTGACCTCCAAGGTGTTTTGGGGAGACAGTATACTCTAAAAAAGACCACAACTGCAAGGAGTATCAGTGAATTTATCGCCAAAGACCTACAGCTATTCTTAGTGGTGAATTACAAAGGTTTTAGAAGGCTAACACTGGAGCCAAAGTTTAATTACATATCATCAAGCCCAATGAACACCTACGGCAAGGTTTTGCACATATTGTAATATTCAAAGTGCAACTGTTGTTTAATAAATACAGATGTAAATTGTTTCAAAGTCTTCATTTGTTTTTTTGTTTTTTTTTAGGATATCATAATAAATGCCGAATCATCGATAATACCGAAGTATTACTGTGACATTTTTATACCGTTATATCCCTACAAAGACATTCTTGCTGTACAAAAAGTGACCTTTGTCCCATGACGTCACATGACACCTTGCTTGTATTCAAACACCTTTTCTTTACCCGTCTATTATGACCTGATGAAGACTTGTTGGAGTCAAAATGTGTAGACATCCCTGTTTAATAAAGGATTTTTAACCACATCAGAGTGCCTGCTTCAGTTTTGACTTCCATCTCAACCATGGACTCTATTTGCTTCTAATATGGCAAGTCATTCGTTCATTTTTGCTGTTTCAATCCTTGTCTCCTCATCCTGAAGAGCACCTGATTTTTAGAAATTTTCAACCCATGTAGCACACACCCTCTTCTCTTTGCCCTAATCTTTGACTTTTATACAAAGACCCACTCTTACGCAACTGGCTCATATTATGATTTTTTAATATTACAGTTAGCTACACCAAAACCTGGACTTCTTGACAAGGCTGCAGCAGGAGTTTGAAGAATAAAGTCCCTATCTTGGAGCACATGAATGGAGAAAAACAGCCCTAATTCTTAGTTAGGTTGATGTTGAAATCAGTGATTTGTCTTTGAATGTAACACTCCTGCTTGCAGCAAAGATGTTTCTATTTCAAGCATCAGAAACAGTTCATAATTTCTCACCAGGATGAAGAGATATCTCTCTGGTGGGGGCTCTCTGGTGGAGAAGATGGAGGTCTCAGTGTGAAGGGTCTGAAGCATGGCGCGTGCTGCTGCAGCATTGCGCATACGGTCATGTGAGGCTCCAGCAGACACAGTCAACAAGGAGTCTGCCTCCGCCATGAATCCTAGACCAGAAGTCAGCCATTAGGAGGTAACTTGTATGCAAAAGAAACAGCAAGTCCTCCATGACATGTGTCAAGCTTTACCTAAATTCTCCAAGACTGTTTTCCATTTGTCTCTAACTTCTCGACGAGTATCTCTCATGGCCTCGATGTCCACACTTAGACGGCGATAACCCTAAAGAAGAAAGCAAAGCTTTAAAAAACAAGTCTTACAGGAGTTTAGATAATTAGTATCTATCTATAGTTAGTATCTATGTTATGCTTTTTAAAACTCAGTTTTAATATATTACATGCCTTTAATGCATTGTGAAGTTCTTCAACACTCTTGTGTAAGTCTTTTTAACCCCTGACAAACATGAAAAGACTATTCTGTTTCCACTAACTCCCTCACATACCGTGGATCCCATTCGGGTCTTGTTCCTGGCCTGCAGCAGGCTGTAAAGGACCCGGTCATCATCTCTCTCTGAGTGGCTGGGGTCTCCTGGCGTACTCCACAAATTGGCCTCCTCATCACGTCGTTTCTGAACTTCACGGTTAAAATACTCTAAAGGATCCTGACTGTAAAGTCGGCCATCAGACACCCAGAGCATAGTTGGTATACATTATTAGATGTGACATAGAAAACTCAATAAAAGCCATTTTGTTGCATTCATTTCTTTTTAGAGTGATATTGGTAACTTGTGTGTAGACGGTAATAGTAAGAGTGCTCATTATTAAAGTGTGTAAAAATACAAAGTTTGTCACTGGCTTAGTAAGTTCTTACGGTACTAAAGGTTGCTTCTCATCTTCATTGTCGTCATCACCAACGCAGCAGCAGCAGCAGAAATGCATGCAGAACTTCTTAAAGGCTGAACCCATCTGCCCGGAGTCTGCAGATAGTTCGTGTTCACAAATCCAGCGAAGGAAAACAGGTAAAAAAAGGTACAAAAACAAGGCAACTGATTCCCCAAAGTCTACTTAATTTTCACCTTTCCATTGTTTAGGACCCTATGGTGCTCCACATCCAGGAGAGGTTTGTCTTGACCGATGGAGGAACGGTGCGCCTCATCAACTGAAAATGAAGGAAAATGAGAGAAGTGAGAAGCTCCCTGGCTTGTCGACTTAAAAAAATACACACACTATCACACAAGCATAGCCTCAGAAGACAGTCACAGCACAATCATGTGAGCGGCTCCAGCATTGTGTTTTTCCCTGGGGACAACTAATAACCTCTTCAACAGTAGGTCTAATTACACACTGTGGAGCTAATGTTCCATGTCTGTATTGATTTCAGGGTCAATTAGTTTCCTTGTATGTGGTTACTGAGATTATTCCAACATTAGTCCGTGAAAACACGGTCTAATAGGAATCTTGGTGAAGATATATTACATTTACAAAGAGTTTTGATGAATAATAGTAATGTCCATGACATGGAGAGTGTAAGCCTCTAGGAGATAATTCAAGAAGACTTTCTTAAACAGCAGGACTGCTACACATGTGACAGGCTCAGGTCACAGGCCATTATAATTTATGACAAACACTCCAATAATACAATGCTGGTACACAGTACATGGTACAAACCTACAGCAACTACTATTTGGTTCTTAACTTTCACCGTATATCATCCTGTAACACCTGCAAATGTAACAACTGTCCACAAATGTAATACAAATCTGCAGCTATTGATGTAATAATCCCACTGCCTACAGTGACTGTAATAACTTTCACATTTGCATGGATTGATTATGTTTATGGGAAGATAAAATAGCTAAAAATTACTACAGTTGTAATCTAAACATGAAAAATTACAGTTGTGGTCATCGTGTGTTGTTGCCTTTTACGATTACCAGTGGGTTCAAGTCAGCTTAAGCTCAAGTCACATACAAAATTTTTTGTTCGCCATGAAACGGGAAGTTTTTCCAGAGTCACTTGTAGAGGCATGCATCTTAGCGCAGCATTTTTGAATGAGAAAAGGAGGGGACTGATATCAATTATTAGAAAATTCTGCAAATCCAAGGGGCTCTTCTTGAATAAAGCCCTCAAAGCGGGATAATGTAATCCAAATACAAGTTATTTTACAGTTCACAGAGAGCTACAAATAACATAACTTTTTCTGTGTGTGAACAAAACTCACAGGCTAAGGCTCTGCTGGCTCTCCCTATCAAAGAAATTTACTGTGTCTTAAGCCTCCTATAGAGCTGTGGGTTTTGGCAATCTTCTGGCATGCTGTGCAACATGAATCTCATATGACATTAAGTATGGTGTAAACACTGCTGAGTTGCAGGCTACGAGTGGATAGATAGAAGCAGGGAAGCAAAACAAGAACAAAGCTGTTGTAACCGTTGCATTCATATGCCTAGGAAAACATGAGATCAAGATTTTTCTCCTTGTTGGAATCAAACAAACTTCTGCTTTTCAGAACTGTCTCAATTCTAATGCTAACTTGTTTGTTAGCACCAGTGTTGTGTTTATCATTGTGTCATTTTTAGCTGCATTCCTATTGGTTTGTTAAAAGTAGGTTGTAGCAGCAGTCACATCATGAGATGGTCATCGTAAATTTTGAGAGATTTTATCCCAGGCTATCTTTGGTCGTAAGAATGGCAACCGCCATCCGTCAACTTGTCTCACAGTGCAACATAAGACCATCAATTTAGAGCCATGACCAAATATACCGCCATGATTAATCATCTTTCTTCTGTGACAGCCCAAAATCGCAAACTTCCTGAGACGAAAAACTAATGTTGAGTGGACAGGGATTTTAAGTTGTTGTAAAGCAATTTAAAAAAGCTAGTTGGGTGAACAATGTTTACTCAGAGAACTAATTTGGCACATTTTAATTTACTCTGCTAAGATTCCTTGTTCTACCAATGTTTTAAAACTCTGAATAGGCTACTTCCTATTTCATGGCGAACAATCTTCTGTACTGAAGCCAGCGATGTAAACCATTGGGCTACCCAGCTGCTTGGTAAGTAATTCTACAGTTCACACAGATCCAAAAAACCTTTTCTGCATATAAACAAAACACATAGGCTACGGCTGTGCTGGCTCGCTCAATTAAAGTAAGTTACTGTGTCTTAAACATACGGGGTTAAAATGTCCTCAGAATAAGAACACATTTTTGAGTGGACTGGGATTTTAAGTTATGGTACAATAATAAAACTGCTGGGTGAACAGTGTTCCTGTACATTATTTCCAATGTTGTTTAGACACATTTTAATAAACTCAGCTATGATTCATGGCTACACCAGTGTTTTTAAATGACTTCCTGTTTCATGGCGAACAACAAAATTGCCATAAGTAGGATTTTTGATATGACTTGAGCTTGCAGTTGTAAAAAGGCTATGACCACATGACAACAAACATTTAGTTTTCATGTTCATGTTGCATTTGTGGGAAATATAAAATCTGTAGATGTTGACCTTCTCACAAATGTAAAAAAAAACAAAAAAAAACACAAATAAAATAGTCATTACATTTGCAAGAAATTTTGTTTTTAACCTTTGCAGTAGGAAACTGCTATTACATTTGTGAGAAATTTCTTATGTTTGTTGGATTATTAGGTTAAAAAGCACTGCTTTGTATTATATTTGTTGGCTGTTACAATATTGCAGGTCTAACACATCCCCCCAAAATAAAAACATTTGCTACATCACACGGATAAATAACCGAACCAGGCTATAGCAGCTCAAATATGCAGGACATGGTATAACAGAGATTAGGCAAAGGTTTGCTGAAAAAAATGTTGAAACACTGTCATGAGTTTATATATTTTATTAGACATAAGACACTGGTTAAGACTCAAAAAGTGTTGGTCAGTATTTCTGTGTGTGATGGCTTTAAATTAACATAATTGCTAAATGTTTTTAGATACATTCAAACAGTTTATGAAATGGAAAAAAATGAATTATTACAAGCATTATATCTTCACTGAATGCATTAAGCATTGATTAAATACCATAAAAAATGCAAAGCAAAAAGGCAGGCTAACATGTAATGCAAGTGTG